>NC_141162.1:6505132-7755132 GCF_053477565.2 Lygodium microphyllum | reverse complement strand
ACTGGTCTACATGAGGATTTAACCCTTTGTATCAATATCAGCTGCCCCAATCAACTTCAGCAGTCAAGTATTCTTCTTCATTTTTGCCGGCACTCATTCAGTGCACCAACTGGTCGTGGGATCAAACCACAAGTACATCCTCTGTTCTCTTCCTCCAGTCCCATTCCAATATACATTTGTCTGCAATATATATGGATGGCCTGTCTCATTGCCCAAAAACTCAAAGTCGAGCTCATCCCAATGTGTAGTCTGTGAAGAGAAATAATAAGCTATCACTGTGCCAGCTGAATCCCCAGGGACCAGCTTGATGTTCATGCTAAAACTTCCAAACAAATACCTCCTTTTTGATGCAAACCCTGAAGCAGTGACATTGTTCAGAGCCATCTGCCAGACATGGTTGGTATAGAGTGATCTGATGTTTTTGTGGCCCCATGTCACGGAGAAGTCATTAGAGTATCTACACTGCGCTGTCTCAATATATATATGTGTTCGTAAGGATGCGTCTGATGCAGAGCATATAGGCGTGTCATCATCTGCAAGCCCATGTTACCCCGTCGGTTATGAAAATGACGCAACCAGTTTTCTAAAACGATTATGGGGGGTCGATCCAGTGTATCGGTTGGCTAAATTCTGCACATCGGTATGTGCACCAGAATGCCTGACCGATGGAAGGGGAAAGCCCCAACCGGCTCTCTACTTTTCACCTTCTAAATAACCGCTGTCCACCTAATCGATCATGCTGCTCTCGCTAATTCAAAAGGAAGCTCTTTGTCTCTCTCCCCGTTTAATCCAGCGAGCAGCTGCCCGGAATTATCGAAACAGCAGCCTTCATCATTCTTCTTTTCCTTTCTAATTTCCCTCTTGTTCCGCCATCTTCCCTGTTTCTCTTCGTTCCTCTATTTCCCAATTTCTCTTCCAATCCTCTCTCTTCCACCCGACTTCAGCACTCCCTCTGCATTCCAGTGCTTTCTCCAGCTTTTCCCCCCCCCCGTCGTTTACTCCCCCTTCCTCTCCGATTGCAGAGCACTCTTTTGCCTCCCAGATTAGCGTCGTTTTCTCCCCTTTTTCTGCCTTCTGATTCCTTATCCAAAAATATCGTATGCCAGATCCATCAATCCCGGGTCCTCCAAGTTCTTGACAAAGTGCACATGGAGCACATAACAACCATTGCATATAATCAGTGAGATATGACTTCCCAAAGCACCATGTTTGTGCAGGTAATCTGCAATTCCAAGACCTTTTCGAACCTGTACATTGTCAATGTTGATAGCTGCTAGGTTAAAAATCCAGTATGGAGCAGTACATAGAAGTATAAATGTCACTATATGGACATAACGATTCCCAAATCCCAGCCTCTCCATATTCCACCCAAAAACACAGAATGGACACAGCACTGACAAGACTGCAACTGGTGGATCATTACAACAATTTAAGAGTGCCCCTTGCCATTCTGGATCTTGAACAAGAGCACCATCTCTTGACATAAAAGAAACTTCACCACAACAAATCTTGGGAGCCCGTATGATCCTTAATGATGGTGTATGTTCAAGCTTCTCTTGCTGAGTATGTTCATTTTCTTCATGGATTTGGAAGTCTTTCCCTAAAGGACTCAAAATACTATACACACCTGCTGCAGCTGGAGCACCAATAGCAACCGCAAGGCACAAACCAACCCCAACAGGGGCCTTTCTGACCTCTTAAAACCCCAGTTGAGAGTGTAATGAGATCATCTCATTCCATGCCACGACAATGTCCTGATCAAACAGCCCATCAAACATGCTCTCTGCTTCTAAAATGCTGCCACATTTACCATAAATATTAATAAGTGTGCTATTAACAAAAACATCTGAAGTGAAGCCCTTCATGTGAGCATCTATACTCATGCGCAGAGAATAAATGTAATCACAACAACTAAGTATGCATAAAGTATTAAATCGCACACACAACTTTCGGGTGGTTTTCACACCTCGAATGCGCAGCAATACGACATCCACCCCCTCTAATCCTGTGCATCCTCCGGATGGGCCAACTACCCATGATCATTATCATCAAGATCCACAAACAAATCAATCTCTTCGTTATGCATTTCCGGTAGATCAACAAGATTATCAGTTATATCATCTGTCTCTTCCATTGGAGTTTCTTGTCGTTGCTCTTCTCTTGAAAATTCTTCCAATGCATAATCCTCATAATCTCTTTTCTTGAAAATCTTGATTCTTTTTCCAGCAATAGGCACTCTAAGCACTGTTCCATCCAATTCTGTCAGCTCATATGTTGCATTATCAAAGACATGTCTGACTATGTATGGCCCAAACCATCTTTTCACCATCTTCCGAAGTGTAGTATGCTGATTTTCAAGACTGCTATCAAAGACCAATACCCAATCCCCTTCTTCTATTGCTCTTGGCCGCAAGCGATGCCTACTGTCAAATCTGTCCTTATTCCTTAGTCTAGCAACCTTCAACCTGTCAATAGCTAGCTGAATATCCTCAGGTCTCCTCTCCAACTATCGAATCCGAAGAGCTAAGAGCTCCTCTCTCATCAAATCCTCCTGCCAAGGTAAAACTGACCAAGTCAAAGCACAAGTCTCAATCGGCATAACAGGTTTCTGACCATACATCAACTCTGCAGGCATATATCCTGTGGTAACACTATGAGTCGTACGATCAGCCCATAAAGCAAATGGTAGAAGTCTTGGCCATTCTCCAATCCGTCCTCTGCATGCTTTGGCTAATGCTTTCACTATCGGCGGATGCCCTCTTTCACTCTTTCCGTTTCCCTCTGGATTGTATGCTGTGGTTAGAGCCAACTTGATTCCTAGCTGGGAGAAAAACTCCCTAGCTTCATCTGCATCCAATTCACCACGATCCGCAGTGATCTTACCCACACAACCATACCTGCAGAAAATTTCCTCCAATAAGAACTTACACACTGCACTAGTGGTCTTCGTTCTCAAAGATCTGCCCTCAACATGATTGGTAAGATCCTCTCTAGCCAAAACAATGTATCTCATCTGCCATAGACCCATAGGCATGATAAACAAATCAACTACCCACTTATAATGAATGCATAGCGGATAGGTCGGATGAAGCTCATCTCTATGACGCACTACTGAATACATCTGGCAGTCTCTGCAAGTCTCAACAAAGTGAGAAACATCTCTGTACATGCCTTTCCACCAATATTTCTCCTTGATTTTCTCATAAGTAGCCCATACTCCTCTATGACCAGCCCAAGGACTCTCATGAAACTCCCTCATCACCTGTAACTGTGTCTCTCTATCGCAGACAACCCGCAAAGGTAATCCGCCTCTTTTCTTCGGATGCTTCCAAAGAAATCCGTCCTTGAGAAAATAACCATAGGCTTTCCTTCTGATCTTCTTGAACTCTTCATCTGTCCATTCATCTCTTTTGCTTAGTGTACTAAGGTACCTGCCAATCTGCAACCAATCTCCAACATAGAGTTCTTCTGTGAAAGCCACAATATCATAAACATGACAAACATGATCAACCATAGTGGCTGAAATTTCTGCATCATCCTCTTCTACAAGTAGAGTCTCCTCATCATCATATCTGGCTCTAGATAACATATCTGCCACTGGATTATCCTTCCCTGCTATGTGTCTAAATTCCGGATTTAATGACTTGATGTATGCAATCCATCTCAACATAGCTATATCCGGAGTAGAGCAACTCGTGATCATACCGATCAATGGCAAGCAATCTGTCTCTACCACAACTGAAGCTCCAATAAAGTACTCCTTGTCACATTTGAGAGCCGTGACAATCCCCAATAATTCCCTCTTGATTTGCGGATATCTCCTCTGTCTCTCGTTTAGGACTTTCGCCCCAAATCGAATAGCATACCTATTTCCATCTGCATCATCTTGACCCACAGCCCAACCTATGCCAATTGGACTAGTGTCAACTGTCAATACAATAGGCCTATCACAGTTATAATCTGCTTTCCTGAGAGTAGGAGCATTCTGCAATAACTTCTTCAATTTCCGCATGGCTTTAGTGTGGCTCTCATCCCAATAGAATTTCTGCCCCTTTCGAAGCAGCTGATACAAACAATCTACTATGTGTGCAAAATGAGGTATCCAAATCATATAAAACACACAAGCACCAATGAATCTCCGTACCTCTGAAGTGGTAGAACAATACTCTGCAATCTTGCCTATAGCATTCACCTTATCAGGTGAGGGTTTCCTGCCATAATATCCACACATATGCCCAACAATGACAACCTCATTCACTCCAAAAACAGATTTTTGCCCTAAAAGTGTCAAGTTCACTTCTTCTAACCTTGCCAAAATCTTCTCACATGCTGAAATATGATCAGCCACAAAGTATCTGCATCCCTGCTCATTTAGGCTCTCATTCTTCTCTTCTTCTGCACACCCCTTAATGGGCACATCATCCAAGAAAGGCATAGTAAGCTGAGGTATGTAATCACGAAGGACCTTATGCATGGCATTCATCATATGCGCAACAGAATTAGTGGCACCTTGAGGCAAGGTACACATCCTGACAAGCCCAATAGGAGTTCTCATGGTGGTTATGTCCCTGCTTTCCAAAGCCAGCTGAAACTGATCATATCCTGAATACAAATCACCCAAAGAATAGATGGCACGTCCAGCAAATGCCTCTGTAAACTCATCCACAACTGGACCTATACCAACATTCCTGATAGTAACTCTGTTCACTGGCTGCATATCCTGAATAAATCGAAGAGTACCATTCTTCTTTGGAACTGTAAACCACCTGTTTGAGTATGGTGCAGATGAAGGCTCAAGGATTCCCATCCTGATTTTCTCATTCAATAAATCAATCAGCTTTGGCAAATGTGCTTTAGGCACTGGAATAGGTCGGAGATTCCATGGAATATGAGGAATAGTAAAAATGACCATAGGAGCAACAATATCAGGATTCACACATCCAATCTCATGTGGGACAAAAGCAAATCCCCTTCCATGACGCTCAAGCATATCCTGAAAGCATTGCTTCTCTATGGGTAACAAGAAATCACCATTTCCAATTTTCAATTCAGCAAGTGTCTCTGCTGAAAATTTATGACCAATATGCTCCGGATTCCTCAAAATCTGCTATTTAGCAGCCCTCTCTATTTGCTGATCACTGTCAGGTGGAAGCGGTACAGCAACCGGCTTCACCTTCTTATCCACAGTTTTGTATTTCGTGTCAACCCTGGCTTCATTATGCTCTTCTGCATTACATAAACCTTGCTGTAAATCAGCAATTCTGCACTCCAATGGCTGAATATTCTCAGCCCTCTGCTCTATGGACTGCATAGGAACAGCCCCAAACTCTGAATGCTGAAATATTTCAGCAGTAAACTCTGTTGGCTGAAAATTTTCAGCCCTCTGTCTCTCTGAAAGCTGATCATAACCAGCTGGAAACTCTGTTTGCTGAATTTCTTCAGCACTCAACACTCTTTGTTGAGTTTCCTCAGCCTCTGACTCAATCTGTGACACAAAATCTGCAATTTCATTAAACATGTCCAGGGATTGCACTAATACATTACCATGACAATTCAGCATATCAGCTTTCAGCATATCTCCCATCTCTGTCATCGTATCTGCATAAATCACACTGTCATACATCCCATCTATGTGCTCATCATCCTCCAAAATTCCTGCATTTTTCAAATTTTTCTCCTTCCTGCATATATACTGCCTGGCAGCTCTAGGCAACCTAGAAGTCTTCTGATAACTCATCGAACTGTTTGCTGAAATCCCAACATAACCGGAGGAGAAAACACTGCTGCCAGGAGGCGAGAACTCCAATCTCCTCTCCTCTGTACCACCGTCGTCTCGCGAAACGGCGGTACCTAATGAAAACTCGAATCCCTCACAGTGGGTAAGGGTGCATCTCTGAGAGTATCCCTGTTTCTAACATGATTCACACATACAGTCATAAACTGAACTGCTCTCATACCATCTTTACTGCGAATCCGTGCATAAGCAGATCCATCATCCATGACCTTTGTTTCCATGCGCATCTCTATAATGAATGGCTGTCCAAGAATTATGGGATAAGAGCATGAATCCTGCACAAAGAAATGAAAATCCTCCTCTACATCACCAATAGAAACCCTGACACTAGGGCAAGCAGCATATAAATCACCTGCAGTGTTATTGGCGGCTCTCATACGCCACCCATGCTCTACATCCATAGGCCATCTGTTACTCTCATAAACTCCACGTACTATGAGATTAATCTCTGAACCATGATCAACCAATGCAACATAAGGCACCTGTTTTTCACCAACCTTTACCATCGTCTCTGTAGTTGCCCTAGCCCAATGGCTCCGCGAAAAGTGACTATGCGGTATCAAAACAGGCTCATCAATTTCAGCATAATGCATAGGCTGAACCCTCTTCTCTACCTGCGGCAAAACAGAAGCATTATCAACCATAACCTCATCATCATCCTCATCCAACTCTCCAATCAAAACTCCCTATGTATCAGTGGTAGCCAATGCATGTCTTTTCCTCTTCAGGACCTCCTGAAACTGATCCTGAAACTCTCTTTTTGAGATGCCCAAAATCTCAGAAATAGTGAAAGTCACCTCACTGCCAAGTATCTTATCATTAAATATTTTCTTCATATCTGTAGATGTCTCAATATCAGACATCAATCTGAATCCTGGTTGCTTTCTCTCTCTAGGCTCTTGCCTCTTTTCTTTCTTTTGAGCATCCTCCATCTGTCGATCTGGCCCTGGTCTTGAAGACGGTCCTGCAGTAGGTGGAGAAACAAACTCACCCCCTCTAGTCTTCTTAGCTGCATTTGGATTTTCTTCATCCCTCTTACGCTTCTCCTCAACAAATACATCTGCACCATGAGATTTAGCCAAATAAGCATAAATAGAGTACCTGTCAACAGGCGAGTCCCAACCTGTCTCTGATCTGATGCTAGAGCCTGCACTAGTCAAAACAGTTTGCTGAATTTTCCCCTTGTTTGCAGTCTCCATAGCAAAAGTCCATAGTGCGGACTGAGTCTCTGATCCCTTCTCAATCTATACTCCATATGCAGAAGCATCACCTCTAGCTGTCACATAAGAAGTACGCGCAGCCATGTCCTCCACTAACTTCTTCATTCCGCCTTTACCAAAGTTGGTAGCAAGTGGAGCTCCTGTCTCAGTCAACCAAATCTTACCATCTTGCCCCCAATATACCAAATTCTGCCTCCTTGCATCCTGGAAAGAGTCACAATCCCTGCAATGCTGATGCTCCGTACTATCACACCAAATACATCTCCGATCTCTCCTAGGTGAACTAGGAGCACTCCTAGGTGCAGTAGGAGCACTAGAAGAAGTAGCAGGCGCAGTCGAAGCAAACTGCTCCTTCAACTTACCCACCAACTCCGCTTTGACTGACTCCAGTATCAAATCTGTGATACCTTTGATTATGTCATCAAGAGAAGTAGGTACCGATGGAGCGGATGGTTTTGGAGCAGAAGGTGTAGGCATCGGTCGTGGAACAGGAGGAATAGGTGGAGTAGATACAGTAGGCACTGGCATAGGCCAAGAAACTGGCTGAGGAGGAGAAGAAATAACAGCGATAGAAGTAGGCATAGGAGCTGATAATGGTGTAGGTGTCATGGAACCATTCTGTAGGCAAGTCTTCCATATCCTCCTCTTGGTCAACGTCGAGACTACATCCTGAGCATCCTGCCAATCAGTTTTAAGACCCATAGGCTTCGTGCGATCTTCAAGAAGCTCACCCAATTCTTCTTGAAGAGCAAGATCTGCAGCTTGCAAGAAAAACTCAACTTTTTCAACATCCAATGCTCTTTGTTCAATAGCATCAAGCTGACTATACCTCTCTTCGAATTCTCGAATCAACTCTGAAGCAGCAAGACCTTTGTTTGGCATGTAGACCCACTCTCGGAATGACCGCCGAGTAGCCATACCAAAGTCCTCAAGGAAGTATTCTTCTTTTAGAGCCTTCTTAAAATCTTGCCAATGTGTATTTTGAATAAAAAGATCAGTCACTTTTGTCCTCAAAGCAGGTGTGACAAGACGAAGGAAGTACTTACTCATAAGTCCAGCAGGAACTCCAAAAAACCCCATCTTGATCTCATATGTCTTCAAATATGCTGAAACATTACGCCCGTCAAATAGCTTCTTCTCACTCTCAACTGCTTCAATAGCCTTAGTCGCACTGTTTGTATTCTCCTGCTCCAAATAGAGTTGCCTTTGCTGAGACAACTGCTGTTGATGCAATTGTTGTTGCTGCTGCATATACATTTGTGTTTGCTGATTTTGGAGCTGCATATACATGGACATATTCTGTAAAGTCTGTTTTAGATCCTCCGTTGAAGTACTTGATGCAACAGTCATAGATGGAGCTGAAGTAGAGGTAGCTGGAATTGTAGAAGAAGTTGAAATAGAGGCTGAAGTGTCTCCCATCCTGAAATTTCTGCGACACTTTCACGTCGGGTTCACCAAAGATGTCGAAGGGTTCTGAAAGCCAAGTCGCGACCACTGAGGACTTTGAATAATTTCAGGATAGAAGGTCAATTTAGCATATCAAAGTCAATTTGAAAGCTCTATTTTTGCATCATTTTTAGTCTCTAAATCTGTAAATAACCAGGGTACATTCATGCACAACATTAGTAATATGAGGAGCTTCTAATGCAAGTTTGTAAGTTTGCATCAATGTATTTCTGCCTTTCAAAACATCAATAGGCTAACTTCATCTTCAAAGGCAAACTGCATATTACGAAGAGAATTTTGTTGGGTAAACTCAACATGATCTTGCAAGTGATCAAATCCCAGCCCTTCACCAAAGATGACAAAGGCTAAGCTTTCATCTCCTGCTATTCACAGTCCTATTCTAACTGAAGTTCAGCCCATGGGTATGGGCTGCTTCCAGTTGCTCTTAGGAAAGAAAAGAACCCAAAGTGATCAATGATTGAAAGAGCTTTGACATGATCCTGTTAATCATAGGGAAATGGGAAAGGAAACATCCTTGCATAAGCATGATCCAATGCTAAATTCTGTGGATATACATTTAAGGCCAGACTTCACATCAAAGCTCAGATTCTTGACTATGCATGTACATCGATTCATTAAGATTCCTGATCTGCATACACTGGTCTACATGAGGATTTAACCCTTTGTATCAATATCAGCTGCCCCAATCAACTTCAGCAGTCAAGTATTCTTCTTCATTTTTGTCGGCACTCATTCAGTGCACCAACTGGTCGTGGGATCAAACCACAAGTACATCCTCTGTTCTCTTCCTCCAGTCCCATTCCAATATACATTTGTCTGCAATATATATGGATGGCCTGTCTCATTGCCCAAAAACTCAAAGTCGAGCTCATCCCAATGTGTAGTCTGTGAAGAGAAATAATAAGCTGTCACTGTGCCAGCTGAATCCCTAGGGACCAGCTTGATGTTCATGCTAAAACTTCCAAACAAATACCTCCTTTTTGATGCAAACCCTGAAGCAGTGACATTGTTCAGAGCCATTTGCCAGACATGGTTGGTATAGAGTGATCTGATGTTTTTGTGGCCCCATGTCATGGAGAAGTCATTAGAGTATCTACACTACGTTGTCTCAATATATATATGTGTTCGTAAGGATGCGTCTGATGCAGAGCATACAGGCGTGTCATCATCTGCAAGCCCATGTTACCCCGTCGGTTATGAAAACGACGCAACCAGTTTTCTAAAACGATTATGGGGGGTCGATCCAGTGTATCGGTTAGCTGAATTCTGCACATCGGTATGTGCACCAGAATGCCTGACCGATGGAAGGGGAAAGCCCCAACCGGCTCTCTGCTTTTCACCATCTAAATAACCGCTGTCCACCTAATTGATCATGCTGCTCTCGCTAATTCAAAAGGAAGCTCTTTGTCTCTCTCCCCGTTTAATCTAGCGAGCAGCTACCCGGAATTATCAAAACAACAGCCTTCATCATTCTTCTTTTCCTTTCTAATTTCCCTCCTATTTTGCCATCTTCCCTGTTTCTCTTCGTTCCTCTATTTCCCAATTTCTCTTCCAATCCTCTCTCTTCCACCCGACTTCAGCACTCCCTCTGCATTCCAGTGCTTTCTCCAGCTTTTCCCCCCCCGTCGTTTACTCCCCCTTCCTCTCCGATTGCAGAGCACTCTTTTGCCTCCCAGATTAGCGTCGTTTTCTCCCCTTTTTCTGCCTTCTGATTCCTTATCCAAAAATATCGTATGCCAGATCCATCAATCCCGGGTCCTCCAAGTTCTTGACAAAGTGCACATGGAGCATAGAACAACCATTGCATATAATCAGTGAAATATGACTTCCCAAAGCACCATGTTTGTGCAGGTAATCTGCAATTCCAAGACCTTTCCGAACCTGTACATTGTCAATGTTGATAGTTGCTAGGTTAAAAATCCAGTATGGAGCAGTACATAGAAGTATAAATGTCACTATATGGACATAACGATTCCCAAATCCCAGCCTCTCCATATTCCACCCAAAAACACAGAATGGACACAGCACTGACAAGACTGCAACTGGTGGATCATTACAACAATTTAAGAGTGCCCCTTGCCATTCTGGATCCTGAACAAGAGCACCATCTCTTGACATAAAAGAAACTTCACCACAACAAATCTTGGGAGCCCGTATGATCCTTAATGATGGTGTATGTTCAAGCTTCTCTTGCTGAGTAAATCCTGTTTCCTGAATGTGAAGTTCATTTTCTTCATGGATTTGGAAGTCTTTCCCTAAAGGACTCAAAATACTATACACACCTGCTGCAGCTGGAGCACCAATAGCAACCGCAAGGCACAAACCAACCCCAACAGGGGCCTTTCTGACCTCTTAAAACCCCAGTTGAGAGTGTAATGAGATCATCTCATTCCATGCCATGACAATGTCTTGATCAAACAGCCCATCAAACATGCTCTCTGCTTCTAAAATGCTGCCACATTTACCATAAATATTAATAAGTGTGCTATTAACAAAAACATCTGAAGTGAAGCCCTTCATGTGAGCATCTATACTCATACGCAGAGAATAAATGTAATCACAACAACTAAGTATGCATAAAGTATTAAATTGCACACACAACTTTCGGGTGGTTTTCACACCTCGAATGCGCAGCAATAGGACAACGTGTCCTTAGCAGTTTACCTGTGGAGGAGGTGTCGCAACCAACTGCATTGACAACTCCAACACTTCCAAAGCACCTAAAGCCTAGGCTAGAGGAGTTAAATAGAAGGGAAAAGCTAGACTCTCCAAAAAGGGAGGCAGTTGTATCCTCACAATCTAGCGAGGCTATTCAGTAGGCCACGCCTATGTCCCATAAGGACACACTAGAGAAAGAGAATGCTGAGGCCCAACCAAGCACATCAACGGTTGACCGAGTCCAGGGTCCTGAGTCGTTGAGAGATGCACCTTCACTAACCAAGAAAAAGAGGAGAAAATAGAAAAAACAACAATAGTTGCAGGTGGTTGTGGACCCTAAGAACATTGAGACGAAGAGCGCTGGAGATCTGATGAATAAAGCATCGAGTCCATACACCAATGAACCCATTGATGCCTCTCCTAATAATGGTGAAACCTCAGACACATCCGTGTGCTCTGACAAATCAAAGTAGTCGTTACCATCAATGGCTGCTTTCAACACTCAATTCACAGACAATAGAACTCGCATCGACCAATCAAGAGTGGATACAACGCTATCACAATAGGGTGACAAATCTATACTAGTCACATCCGAGGAGAACCATGACAAAATAGCAGAAAAACCTCAAGAAAAATGCCCAATCCCTGAGAGTATGAGCAATCCTAGCATTGATCAATCTTGCTCATCTAGGCCTGAGCCCCCAGCTATGCTAAAGCCTAAGGAAACTCGTAGAACTTTGCATGAGATAGCAACCGAGCAAGCCCTCGTTGAACATAGAAGTGTCACAGAATGCTTAATTGAGTTGGATGCTAAGCTCAAGGTGTTCGCACGCGTTTACGTCCTTGCGGACATGGGCACAATCCCCAAGGAGCAGCTTGGAGATTACTTGCCCTTCCCTTTATCTTGGGAAGAGCAGGAACACCTTGATGAGCACTATAGCAGGCTCCTACACGAATGCTTGCGACTCATCTCGAGCGAGGAAGCTGACAAACTGCGCTTAACCGTCACGTTCAATGAAGTGCTCTACCAACCGAATCTCATAGACATAGAGCAACTAAAGCGACTATCAGAAAGCCGAAGTCGATTTGAGCAGCGTTGGTGTGAAAGCCGCGTTGCAATGGCCGAACTAGGGGCTCAGATCATGACAATCTCTAAGGAGCGATTGGCCGAATGGCGATCCCAAAGAGACCCAACCTATGTGGCACCAACTTCCTTTCGAGTGCTGACTGCCATTCGGGGCAAGGAATTGGCTGAACCAAGCCAAGAAAACCCTCTGCTTGATAAGGTTCTCACTGAGAAGGAGTTACATGTCGCCAGTAGACTCGGACAAGGTTCCATGCTACTCGATGTGGTGAAATATCTATCAGTATTGAGTAAGCTGCCACGAGTGTTGGATGCATGTGCCACGCTCCAGTACAATCCCGAGTTCTACAATTGGTTCTTATCATCGTGAAGTGACATGGATTCATATATATATATATAAATAAACACTAATTTTTGTGTCACCGTGTATAGGCAATAGCAACACACACAAGCAATGATAGTTAAGTGTAGGGAGAAGAGTTGGGTCTGATAGGCTAAGCTCCTCAAGTCCTCCTCTCATCACGCATTTAAAAGCCGTGTGACCATCCCCACCTCCAAGCGAAAGGCATGCAATCCATATGACCACCATAGGAAGCCTTGACCAACAACCCTGATGGTGTAGATAGGGTGTAGCCCCTTTTCTATACGCCTTCTTCCCTTCACGGTCTATCCTTCCAAGGCTGAGCCATGCCTAATTCATGACCACCAACAGATGTAACTCAGCATGAGCCAAGATCTACTAATGGCAGGAGGCTAAGTATACATCACGGGGGCCATCCCTCTACAACAAGCACTGCATGCCCTACCACTCTCCTTCTCGTCCTATGCGCTTGATAACCCGCACTATAATCCCTTACATATGAATGGTCTTATCATGTAACAAATCTTAATCCTTGATTCGCATCTTACAGGTCCCCCTGCGAGGAAAGCATGGAGAACCAAGGGCAGCTAGCTTGCAAGGACGCTCTTCCCAGCCGATGGAAACATGCAGCACACACCCCTCCATCGGTGCGCTACGTGCCCACTCTTAAAAGGTACACCAAGAAATGCGGCCCCAAGCGCCACCACCCCGGATGAAGGCTGAAGAATCCGTGGGCCAGGGGACCGGACGCTCAAGGAGGCACACAAAATGTGGCAACACCAAGGGCACAAACCCCCAACGTATGCTCGGGCACCAGGTGCTCAAAGGCAGGAATGGTAGAGCAAGACAGGCAAGAATTTAATGAACTATTCAAAGGTATTTTGGAAACGGTGGTGGGCCGAGACTACACCATTCATGTCCCGGCCGACATGTTCCCTGCCCAACCCCATGAGAGCCCCGCACCAGCAGAGCCCCAGTTGCCCGACCACCCAGACTCACCTCACCTTGTACAAATAGAGTAGCCCCATGTTGTATAAAGGCTTATCAAATGCTACCTGGCCAAGACTTTTTGCCTTTAAATGGTTTAGTGTTGACATGTTTTCGAATTGTACGAACTTTTCATATCTGCGTTTAATATATTTCACGTCTTTAGCAAAAGGAAAAGCTAATCAAGCACAAGTGATAAGTATCCAAGACAACACCATGGAATTCCGATAAGTGATGCCTCCTTGTGTTACACTGGTTTATTATAGTTGCGGCATATACCATGCATATACTCTCTGGATGCAAGATGATACAGGTCCTTGTGCAAAAGTGTTCAATGCCCGATCACCGCAAGACCATTGACCCCACAAAGAGCTGCGACAAAGCCACGCTGCCGAAAACAAAGATCACCCTTGCCGACCACCCACATCGCATGGCCCAAAGCACATTCATGGGCCACGCTCTCTTTCTGGGTCAAGCTCTATAGTTTGCTCACGACAGTTGTTACCTCAATTGTACCAACATCGCATCTCGCAAAGAGGTTTGCAATATCTCAAGTGTATCTGCCCATCTCAACAACTACTTCTCTAACAACGAGGCTAGGGCACAATCATCACTGCAATATCCATTTCCTGAGCCTTCGAAGCTTGACAATTTTCAACCCATTGAAAGGCTGATAGCCTTAACATATTGCAATGGTTGTACTCAGGCAAGTTCGAGAAAAAAAAAAGAAGGAAAAGAAAAGAAAAGGAAAAAAAAGAAAAAAAGAAAAAAGAAAAAGAAAAAGAAAGAAAATCAACAAATGAAAGGATAAGACGCACCCACGATCACAACACAGCACCTAGGGGTTCTCAAACTAGGTACGTCCAGTGATCTTGGTCGACTAGCTCTGTCCCTAGTCCTCTCGCCCTTTAGCTTCACCCACAATTGTTTAGGGCACATCAACAGCAGGACATACCTAGGGAGCTTTCTTGCCTATGGTTAGACCTATCACCCTGACCCACTTGCACAATTCCCTCTTGCACTCTACATTACTACCATTGTAATCAATTGTGGTAAGCACCGCACGATTGGCCATGAAAAGTACACCATCCTCATCAAGCAAGTCCAATAGCTTCCAACTATCGAAAGTGCGGTGTCCCTGTGTTCAAATATGCTACGTCGAGTAGTCACAATGCAAAGGATGTCTCATACACATTCACGTGTACTTCTTCTCAACATGGACACCTTTGCTTTATCCACACAATGTTACGAGAAACCAGCCCACAGTCTTCTAACTACGTAATATCTAAGTATGCACGAGCACTCACATAATATCTGCACCAAAATATATACACAGTTTGGGTCCTCAAGTGCAGGACAATACTCCAGGCTTGCTTAGAGTTTGACCTGTCTCCCAAACTAATCAAAGTATGTCTTGTGCACGATAAAGAAGACTAGCACTACCCCTTACGGAGAAACCACATGAGAGGTTTTCCAATTGCAGGTATTAAAGACTCCAATGAAAGCGTCGTCACCTCTACATCAACACTCAACTCTGAACTCTTGTCCTTTACTTCATCATGCAAGACCACCAGAGAATCATCACAAGCAGAATCCACCATGAGCATCCCAATAACACCAACACCTGTGCCAGCTATGAGTGACCATTCCCAACAAAGAGTATCCCTATCGCCACCTATAACAATCATATCACCAGCCAATCAGAATAGCAAAGTGCCACCAATGACCTTCATCCGCACCAACATCAAAACTCTTCCAAGGCAAGCTACAATAGTCCCTTCCACCCATGTCTTCGGTGCAAGCTCCGCCTGCTACCTATGACGGTGAGTGCCATGGGACTAGCACTCGTCTAGGAGGGGGGTAATGTTAACCCCAAAACCAAGACAACAAAAGGAAATAAAAAAGACGCAGGGCAAAGGCGGAAAAAAGGTAGCTCGACTGAAGAAAGAAGAGGAGGAAAGGCAAAAGGCGCAAGGGCAACCTTAAAAGTCCAAGGCAAATGCAAAAGGGGAAAGGTGCATTTTAAAATACAAAGGCGCACTCTGAAATCTTGTAAAAGAGTGCCAGGCAGTGGAAAATCCGGAAAGCTAAAACAGAAGACAAAGACAAAGGCCAAGGCAAAGAGAAACGGAAGACAAAGGTGCACAAGGAAAAGTGCAAGTCAAACTATTGTAAAAGAGCGCAAGCGCATCATGGTTTAATTCAAGGAGCGCTGGGCTCTCACCCGTGCAATTTGTAAATGTAGACGGGCGGTGGAAAGGAAGCTAGGAAGATAGAAGGACAATGAGACAAAGGGCCTAGGCTATGGCAGGCCATGTAAAAAAGGGAAAAGGGGATGACTGCCCAAAAGGAATTTAGGGTTTTGTATATAAAGTTGAAAAGTGAATGAGAAGCTCATTCTTGTGTGTGGCCAAAAGTAGCTCTCCTCTTCTTCTCCTTCTTCTTGTTCTTGCTTGCTTGAGCTTGTGCTTGAGAGAGGGAGTGCGAGAGTGTGAGGGAGTGAGTGTGTGAGGGTGAGGGACCGAGGAGGAGAAGCTCTCCATCTTCTCCTCTCTTCTTCTCTTGTCTTGTCTTGTCTTGTCTTGCTCGCGGCAATGGAGCTTGGAGCGTGGAGCTTGAGGATGGAGCTTGCTTGAAGCTTGCACTTGGATCGTGGAGCTACCGGAGTGTGCGGAAGAGGAGGTAACTCGAACGGCATGGAGGTAAGCTCACTACACTTGTAGAAATGGATGGCGCGTCAGCTATGTGAGAGGCAGCCATTAGTGCTCGGCTTGGAACGCTTGAAACAATAAGCGGTCCATGGGTCTTGGCTCCGTTACTATAGAAGCTAGAGGGCTATCAACAAAGGATTCATTCGTTGGAGAAACACATCAAATCTTATCAACGAAAGCAAACTATTTTAGGCCTTTGAAATCAACAAAAGGCCCTTAGAAATATTTAGAGTCTTAGATGAGGAGGAGGTGGTTGTAGTAAAAGAATCCAAGCAGCAAGGTACATTCTTTTTTACTTTAAAAATATGAAATATGACTTTGTTTATAATTAATTGATTTGTGATGTTGATTTTGTTTAGGTCTCTTCTTCAACCGAATGAAAGTGAAAGAGATTCTTTGAAAGCATCTCAATTTTATTATCATTTCTTCCTTCAGTAGTTTCAAAAGATATTTTGGAGAGGAAGAAATTTAAAAAGGCAAAGAAACAATGCTTGGAGTCATTTATAAAGGATCATTCTTTGGATACTAAGTTAGTGTAGAAGACACTAGATAATATTGGCATAAGTCGAGATTCTTATATACAACTTTTCCAGCTTTTACAGTCAAATATGAAGCAAGGACAAGTACGTAATTGCATACTTCCAAGGCCATCTGTAGTTAGAACTATTAGACAGAGAGTGAATAACAAAGTGATGGAGATTCTAGGTGAGCCTTTCCATATCAAGGCTAACTTTAAGAGCAAGAAAAAGAAAGTTTTATTCAATAAATTTAACAATGTTTTCCTTGACTTGCCCACCCTACAATGTTTAATGATTAGATTCTATGACTTGTCACTAGAAGAGGCACGAGGAGTGGCTAGATTTGTGGTTAAACTTGATGAAAGTGAGATTCTAAAATGTACAAACTAGAGAGGGTCTCTATAATCTTGATGAATAGAGCACTTTCATCAGATCATTGCAATCACTCAATGTCATTTAGTGTTCAATCAGAGCACAACATCTAGTGGCTAGGAGCATTCAAAGTAGATACAGAGGATTTTGATATATTGTATTGGGTTTTTCATTGAACACCAATACCTAATGTTATTAAGAGACAACAAGCAGAAGAAGAGCTATTTGTTGAAGGATTTGGGAACTACAAGATTTAGTGGCACATAGCTGGTGACTTAAAGACACTTAAATGTATGTACAATGTGTCAAAGGGAGCCAACTCTAGATCTCCTTGCCTATATTGCATGTCCCCAGCCATAGAGTTTAAGTCAAGCAATTGGAATAGAGCTCCCTCTAGGCACAACAAGGATACACAGTTTAAACTAGTCCTAGATATTCCTTTAGTGAATGCCCATATCTGTACACTTCATACACTTTGTAGGATAATTGAAAAGCTTTTTCATCTTTATCTAGGATTTTCATGGAAGTTGAAGCCATTATCAGCTAGAACACATACTATAACAAAGATGAAAAAAGTCTTATTAGCAATTGGGTTGCATGGTGGTAATGTTGTTATTGAACCAAATCTTCAGAGGTCTAAGGATGGCAATTGTGTCCCCAAAAAGTCATCTATTGGACCAGATCTTCAAAAGTCTAAGGATGGCGATTGTGTCCCCAAAAGGCCATCTATTGGTGAAGTGAAGGCTAGAAGGTTCCTAGACATTCATGGGAGAGTTAGTAAGATAAACTCTAGGAATGGTGGCTCAACTATTAGATACAATCAGTGGAAGTGCCTACATAATAACAGACAAGATCAAAATACAAAGCCAATATTTGGGAAACAATATACAAAGTATTCTTTTATTGTGATAAAATTGAGTGGAATGATGATGATCTCAAAGACTTCAAAAACCAATTGAACCTTTCTAAAAAGGCAATGATAGAAGCTTAGGGCAATCAACATTTCACTCACTATATGGTAAGATGTTTTCATATGTATGTCTCTTTATTGTTTGAGTTTTCTAATTGAATTTCTTTATTTGTTAACTATGCAGCATATTTTTTACAACCATGCTCCATATTTATCAAGAAATATGGATCTCTATCTATCTGGTCAACCCAAGGTATGGAAAAATCACATTATCAAGCAAGAACAAAATACTTTAGACACACAAGATATGGAGGTGGAAGATACAAAGCAAACTATTTATTAGAGGTTTTTCAATGGTTCTACAGACAAATTTGGCACAAATTCAAGCTCAAAGACACAAGCACATCATGTAATACATCATCTTTTGGTAAGGACTATATCCATTGTTACCCAAAGAAGAAAAAAGGGATACTTAAACTCTTGTGCAAATCAAAGATCTTCAGAATGGTTACAAACTAGACAAAGAGATGGTAAAACATGGGAAAAAGATGGGTTTCAAGAAACCCTTAACATCTTTTAGTTTAAATCTGTTGGTAGAAGAGTCTTTAGTTTTAGGGAATTCATTAGGTCCTCTAAAGGAATCTTTTGTTTCATCCCACTCGATGAGACCTCTATATTTCAGGAACTCTTGTTTCCTATAGCTTGGAAGGAGCTTCAAATTCTTGGCATCTCCTACATGGGAGAGTAAATAAGAGCCAAGAACTCCAAATTATCCTGCCCTAGATCCATTGTATCTAGGCATGAAGCTAAAAACTCTTATAGCTTCTCCCTTCTCCACCAAAATTATCTTGTTTGAACCTCTATTGAAAGCTTGGGATCCAATCACCTTGGAGATCAATTTCAAAGCCATTATTGGTAAGCTTGGAGAGCTTGATAACTTGCTATGATAAATTGCAATTGTTTGATTATTTAAGCTTCCAATATAATGACCAAGGCCTTGACTTTTTCCACTTTGCCAAGCTTCAATGGCCTTGAGCCTTTGGCTCTTCCAAGAAAGTTATCCGCATATTTAATTTGTATCTACACAATAAACCACAATAGTATAAGATTTCTGTAGATAAATATCAAATAATATTTGTCTATAATACATAACATACTCTAATATAAATTACAATGGATATCTTAGAATTATCTTTCATACCTTAGGGTTTTCATCTTCTTCAAGAAGACTATCATCATATAGATTTATTGAAATTTTTGGTTTCTCCTCTAATGGAGACTTTAGTTTCTCTTCATACCCCATGTTATCAATACCAAGTCTTTGCTGAATTTGTAAGAACTCTTCCTTTGTAGGTATCCCCCCATTTTCATATTCCACAATCTAATCAATACAAGAATGCAAGGCTATAGAGCTGTCTTGAAAATTCTCTCCCTCAACATCAAGAGTTGCTAGCAATTCCTCTTCATAACCTATAGAATTCTTATCATTATGACCCCATGTTGTAAGGATTGCCAAGCAGTAATCTTCTCTAAGATCAAAGGAAATGTTGGGACACATTCAAGAGGACTTGTTTCAATCTCTGCACTCAACTTTATATCATTTTCTTCCACTTTTGTAATGTTCTCACTTTTAAACAAAGCAACATCAAATCCCTGCACTTACTGGTTCTCAATATCCTCCTGAAACATTTCCCCCTTCTCTTCAACATTTTTTTCTTCGCATGCAATATCCTCTATCTTCTTCTCTTGTATTGTATCTGAAGAACAACTATCCATATATTGAAGATATACAAGAAATCCAACATCCTTCTATACAAGAAGACATTGATGCTAATTCTGATGAAAATGGCAATATGTTTTCAATTTCTTAAATTACTCATCAATAAGGCTAAACCCTGTTTGCAAAGTTGTTCTAGCAGCATTGGTAGCTTCCATTACATTGCTATAATGGATAAATCCCTAAATCTCTAGGCCTTCCATATGTCTATCATAAAACTCCCTAAAATCCTTCATTTTATCTTCAAGATACTTCAAGAGCTCTTGCAAAACAAAGGGAACATTGAGCATATCTCTGATATAAATAAATCTAGACAAATTTCCAATTGCACGAAGAAAATCAAAGAGATTTTCATCACAAGTATCCTCCAGATCCTCCTCCTCCATTCCCTCCAAAGAAAACTTCCTTTTACTCATCCTGATCACTCACAAAAACAAATCCAAAAAACAAAAAATTAAAATTAGGGTGTAATACACCAATCCACATCTGCTCATATCTAGAAGACTAAAGAAATATTGCTTAAAAATTAAGTCAAAGCCTATAAGGCACTGCTTTTGAATTTTGACAAATTTAACATGTTTGTTATGTTAGAGATTTAGAAATGCAAGATGAATGAAGTGAATGTTCCCTTTATGCAGCAGAGAAAGCAAAAAAAATCATCATCTCATCAATCAATTTTTGTTATACATTCACGACTCATGAAACACGAAAATAATGATCCAAACCGCTTCACAGTTCATAAAATTGCATTTCACATGTCACTTTAACCAAAAAAATTGACGAATTTGCATTTAAAACATCCGAATTTTTTTTCCGAAACAATGCATCTAGAACATCAAAACCCCATTGTTAAATGGACATCACTCCCTTAAACGTCATGTTGCCTATTATGTAGTCCCTCAAGGTGAGCTCTTGATAATTTCAATGAAGTATTTGACATTTTCCTATGTGGGAATATCCTTGTTTTTCCCCACACTATTCAAAATCATGAACTTCTCTAAGGGAAATAACACAAACCCAACTAGGGGCAATTACGCTAGCAGCTTGCTGACCTATCTAGGTGTTATGTCCCTCTCTTCTCACAAAAGCTCATGCTTATGATATTGTCATAGTTCACAAAACTTTCAAAACTATGTAAAACTAGTTTCATAATTCATAATTCCTGGTGTGTCATGAAATGCAACAACAAACTTTCAAAACTATGTAAAACTAAGTAAAACCAATTTCAAAGTTTCGTGTTTCATTATTCATTTATTATTTGACATTGAAGACTCATGAAACACAAAAATATATTTTCAAAAAAAATTGCAAATTGTAAAATCACGTTTTATATGTTTATAAATCATTTGATCATCTTCAATGCCTTGAAATTTAGGATTGGAGAGAAAAAATAACAAGAAAAAGTTTGTTACCTAAGATTTGTAGTCCTTGCTTAGCTGCTGCTGAGAATAAATGGTCTTTTTTTAGAATACGCCTAGTTAATCTTATGATGCTTACAAGATAAATAGCTCGTTGAAGACAAGACAAAATAGTGAAAGAAATATTAACATAAACCCAATCCTAAGTGGCAAATATATATATATGCCAACAACGGTCACCGCATGTTTGTATAAAATAGCTCCACTTAAAATGAAAAAGAAAATGCTAAGAATTATGCTTTACCTTTAAAAAGCGGAGACATAAAAGTGTAATCATGCCAAAAAAGAAAGTGACATGTGGCATAACTTCCCATACAAAAATGGTCTTCTCGTCACACGTGTGAAATTAACTACGCATTAGAGCAGCCACATGTATAAACCAACATCCTTTTAAATCCAAATCTTGAACCGCAAAAGAGTTTTTCCCAAGACAAAGCTCTTTCTATGCTCAATCACACCAATGCAATGCTAACTTGGTCACAATGTAAAATTATTCTTCAGCGTAAGGTGACTAAAGAAAAGTTTCATCACCCAACATATGCGTCGAACCCTAAAAAATGTAAGTTCTTTGAAAAATTTGAGGTTACTCTGCAACACTTGACAACTCTTGCCAAATTATACAAAAAAAGGCCTAACGTATGAAATGTGATTAGTCACGATCTTCCAATGGACAAGAGTTCGTTCGTGTTTCATACGTTGCTGAGAATGCAAGTTTCTTCAAATAATCCCAAAAAATCGCGACGTATGAAACACAATAATTCATGGTTTTTCCCATGGACAAGACTTCTTTCACTTTTTATATGTCATCGGAATGCAAGTTTCCTGATATGGAGTCCTGGCTCAACAGAAATTGATGACACAGAAGGATACTTGTTGATAAGAAGATGTTCTATTTTGAGACTTGTAAAACTTCATGAGATTTATTATCTTTGATCAAATATGTATCCTAAAAAGGAGTGACATGTGAAATGTGAGAGGGTCTTTGTTTCTCTTGTTTAGAAGGCCTCCTTGCGTTTCATATGTCTTCTCCCTGCATTGTTTTATTCAAATTGGAGGTAGACTATGTGATTTGTGTTTGTTTGCTACTAGGTGATTTTGGATAACATTATGCTAGAGATTTGGAGATCTGTCCTAATTTACTTGTATTATTTGTTTTCTTTGATGTTTCAAATGGCTAGAACAAAGGCCACTGCAAGGAAGCAAAAAGTTGATCCTAGAGGTCTTGCCTCAAAGATCCATCAGTCCTCCAAGCCTTCCAAACTTACAAGGAAATCAAAGCCAAGAAGAAGACTCTCACAGCATGTTAGATGCCTAAAGGAGATTAAAAGTGCAATGAAGGCTCCGAATAATGTGATTCTGAGAAATTTGTGACAAGCATATCCTTGATAGTTTCAGATGGACTAGGGCAGCTCTCAACTGTATTCAGGAGGCTACATAAGATTTTTTGATTGAGTTCTTCCAAGATTCTTATATCTGTGCTGCTCATCCACATAGGCTTATACTTATGGATAAAGACATGATAATTTTCAAGAGATTGAGATACAATTTTTCAAAGGTTCTTGAGCCAGTCCCCCTTTCTAATGTGAAGGATTTTAATATTTTAAATGACCCTCCATATAGAAAGAATAAAAATGATCCAGGTCTTAAGGTTGAAGATGTCACCCTTGAAAAGGACATAAGACAACTTGAGAAAGAGGAAAAGGCCATAGAAGAGTAGGCAAATAAATGGAGGCAGTATAAAAGAAAGGAGGAAGAAGAAAAGGAAGCTGAACAACTCCCATATTTTAAAGAGGAGTTATCTACCCTTCTTAAAAGGGCTGACCCTAAGGGCTGTCAAGATTGTGGGAGAGAAGGAAGGAGTCTCACTTGTAGCTTTCTTGCTTGCACAATGGGGGAATACACACAAAGGTGGTCTTAGTTGTGTAAGCCAAAAAGAAGTCACATACAAAGAAATAGAAGAACCCTATATATGGGTCTCAAACCAAAGACAACTAACTAAGGTGGCATACTAACTAAGCCACGAACTAGAGTAGATAAGGATAGCTGTCATCTAGCTATTATTCATGGGCTGTGTACTAACTGCATCTACAACTGACAAGTCGGTGACATAAATGCACAACGGTCACCCTGGCATATCACGAGTGGAGCTTGATATCTCAACACTCCCCCTCGAGCTCAATCCCAATTCCTGCACACCAAGCAGGTCTCTGAACTTGCGCAACTTCTCTACGCCCAATGCCTTCGTAAATATGTCAGCTACCTGATTCTCTGTGCTGACATAAACTAGATCAATAAGACCTAGTAAAACCCTCTCCCGCACATAGTGATAATGCACCTCAATGTGCTTTGTTCTAGCATGATAGACTAGGTTATTTGCCAAGTGTATACTGCTCATGTTGTCACAATGAATGACAACTGGCCCATCTGTAGGCTGATGCATATCATAAAGTAGCTTATGCAACCAAGCTACCTCACATGCAGCCATTGCTGCACCCCTGTACTCGGCCTCTGTGCTCGACAAGGCAACTGTACGCTGTTTCTTGCTGCCCCAAGTGACTGCAGCACTCCCAAAAGAGAACACATATCCACTGGTAGATCATCTATCAGAAATACTACCAGCCCAATCAGCATCAGTGTATCCATGCAGCTGTATTTGAACCCCAGTCTCATAAAATAGTCCATATTGCAATGTGGACTTCACATACTTGAGTATGCATCTAGCCGCATCCAAATGCGGTTTCCTTGGAGCCTGCATAAACTGACTTACCAATCCAACAGCATAGCTCAAATCTGGCCTGGTAATAGTCATATAAATCAAACTTCTTACTATGCGTCTGTACATAGTAGGGTCTTCCAGAAGCTCACCTGCATCTGCGCTCAGCTTCACATTCTGCTCCAAAGGAACTGAAATAGGCTTACAGCTTGTCATTCCATATTTGGATAGCATGTCCAATCCATACTGCCTCTGCAAGAGTTGTATCCCACTTGGTGATCTAATCACCTCAATGCCCAATAAATAGCGCAGCTCTCCCAAATCCTTCATCTCAAACTTTTGCTTCAATAGCATTTTCACATGAAAAAATATCTTCATCACTGTCACCTGTCATAATCAAATCATCAAAATAAATGACAAGTAGCATAATACCTTTCTCTGTTTTTCTCACATAAAGTGAGAAATCTGCCTTGGAAATCTGAAAGCCAATAGTGACAAGATACTGTCCTATCTTGTCAGACCATGCTCTAGGTGCTTGCTTCAAGCCATACAATGCTTTCTTCAACCTGCAAACAAACTCAGGATGAACAGCATGCACATAACCTGGTAGCTGCTCCATATATACCTCTTCTTGCAAATCACCATGCAAGAAGGCATTCTTTACATCCATCTGATGTAAAGACCATTCCTTTGATGCAGCCATAGCAATGACTGCTCTTACGGTTGCCATCCTTGCAACCGGACTAAATGTTTCTTCATAGTCAATGCCATATGTTTGCGCATACCCCTTGACTACTAATCTTGCCTTGTATCTGTTCACAGAACCATCTGCATTGTGCTTCACCTTATAAACCCACATACAGCCAATTGCATTCTTACCTTTAGGCAAAGGTACCAATTCCCATGTAGCATTTGCTTCCAAGGCATCCATTTCTTCATCCATGGCTTTCTCCCATTTTTCTTTTCCCATGGCTTGCTCAAAAGAAGTGGGTTCTGGTTCATGTATCACTTTGACCATATATGCATAGTGAATGGCTATAAATCCATCATATTTAAGCCTATCCACAGGATACCTAGCTCTCGTAGACCTGCGCAAAGTAGGTTCACTCCCAGGTGCTCTCAAAACATCCCTGGTCTTCCTTACTCCAGGTGTAACAATAGAAGGAATACCCAACTCATCATCAATGCTCTGTTCTGAGCCACTGGATTCACCATCCACATAAGAGTGACCTGCATTCACATCAAACATGGGCTGATCAACCTTCTCTTTTCCTTTTCGTGATACCTACATACCACTATCTGCATTGCTTTGAGAAGATTCTCTTGATCTCAATCTGCCTGTCCATGGCGAAGAATGTGAACCACTGCTAGAGGATGCTCCAGGTCCACTAATATTTTGTGACTGCTGCTGTGAATTCTGTGCAGCATTGCCATTTTGTCCATCTACATCATCAATTATATTTATGGTTTATACCAGCTACTCATCTCATCAAAAACATCTCTGCTCACTGTAAACTTACGAGTAGAAGGGTTATAGCATCTATACCCTTTTTGCTGCAGAGAGTAACCAATCAAGATGCACTTCTCAGCTTTTGGATCCAACTTGGATCTCAACTCATCTGGCACATGTACATAGGCAATGCAACCAAAAATTTTCAAATGAGAAACATCTAGTTTCCTACCAGTATACCTCTCCTTTGGAGTCATCCCATGTATTGCTGCAGTGGGAGTCCTGCTCATTATATAGACTGTTGTAGCAACTGCTTCAGCCCAGTAAAAATCTGGCAAGTCTTTTTCGTTGAGCATGGCACGAGATACCTCTCCAATATGCCTATTTTTCCTTTCTGCAATTCCATTTTGTTGTGTGGTATGACTGCATGAATATTGCTGCTTTATGCCATGCTCCTGCAGGAACCTTGCAAACTCATTTGAGAGGTACTCTCCCCCTCCATCTGACCTTAGGCATTTTATTTGCAGGCCTGTTTCTTTTTCAACCATAGCTTTAAGAGTTTTGAAATGCCCAAAAACTTCACTTTTCTTTTTCATAAAATACACCCAAACTTTTCTGCTATAGTCATCAATAAAAGTGACAAAATATTGACAGCCTCCAAGAGATGCAGCTTTAGTAGTCCACACATCAGAGTGGATTAATTCCAATGGCTTCTTACTCTCTTGAACATGTCTAGGAAATGGTTTCCTTGCCTGTTTTCCAAACTGACAGGCTTCACATACCTTATGCATTTCTGCAACCTTGAATTTAGGCAATCCTGCAACAGTATTTTGGGCCTGCATTGATTTAAGTCGCTGTACATTAACATGACCAATGCATTTATGCCAGATATCAATATCTGCAACTACACTGGTCCCATGTGCAAACATTGCTGCACTCAATTCAGGCATGTCTGCATCCAATGTAAACATTCTGCCCTTCTTCTTTCCTTTTGCTATCAAGCGACCTTTATTTTTCATATCCTCAACAAAGCATCCATGATGATTAAATCTGACCTGCAAGCCCTGCTCAACCATTTGACCAACAGAAACTAGCTTCTTGGTGATATTCGGGACATGAAATACATCCGACAGGTATTTCTTTTTCCCATCCTGCATAGACAAAGGAAATTTTCCAATCTGCACAATAGGATGTGTAGTATCATCACCAGCCTCCACAAATCCTGGTTTTTCCATTTTCCTTGCATCCTCCATCCATTCTGCATGACCTGTCATGTGGTTTGATGCACCTGAGTCAACATACCACGCATCATTGCTTTCTTCAGCACTTGTCACAAAATTATTCTACCACGGCCTCATCTACCTCTGCCTCTACCTCTTCCAGCATTTGAGTAGAAGACAGTTTCTTTTGAAGTTCCTCCTGAAGAAGATGCACCACCATTTCTCTGCTCCTCAGAAATTAGAAGAGCAATCAACTTCTCAAAATCAGGAAATCTTTCACGAACTGAAATGGATGTCTGAAACTGTGCATAATCCTTTCCTAGACCATTCAAGGTCACAGAAACTAAATCATCATCTTCCACTGGCGACCCAATGGAAGCAAGTACATCTGCAATCTTTTTCACCTTCATGTGGTAGTCATTGATACTCATACTTTCTCTTTGCACATTATGCAACTCTTGCTTGAGCTACATTTTCGTGGCTTGCGTATTTGTGCTATACATTTTTGACAAAGTATCCCATGCCTCCTTTGGCGTACTTGCATCCTGAATATGCACAATCATAGAGTCTGAAATACTGATAGACAGCCAGTACATAACTTCCCTGGCTCTCTCATGCCATGCTTTGAATGCCTGCATTTGCTGTTGATTGGGAACATCAGAAAGAACTCTTCTTCATTTCCTGCAACAAATTCCCAATATCCTTTTCCCATAAGGAAATTTGTCATTCTAAACTTCCATGCTTGGAAGTTGTTCTTGTCAAGCTTTTCAGATACAATCTGTGAAAGAGAATCAGACGCCATTACAAAATACTGCAAAAAATTCTGTCACTGCAGAGAACACAGCTTCAGCCTCACAAGGGAAAATCTGCAAAACTGACGAAAGTGGTATTTAACCACACAATCACTTCCTAGTGACGATTTTGCATCAACAGGCAATAAGGATGTTTCTGTAACTCCCAATGTCTCTGCGCACAGGCATACGATGAAATTTCTACAGTAACTTTTCACCGACCTGTAGAACAGTGGCTGCACAGCATAAAACTAGGCCTTTTCCTGAGTGCGTGCAGAAAACTTCCGCCTCCAAAACAGGCCCCGAAATGGCCTGAAATCAAAAAAATAGGGTCGCCTTGGGCTAAAGCCCTTTCCCGCAGCATATACTGCCCTCTTGCTTCACCGCGAAGGGCGTCTCAACCTGAGACAATGTACTCTTGCAATTTCCGGCTGTGCTACCTGCAGAGATCTGCTCCCAAAACAGAAAATGAAAGCAACACTTCTCCTCTTACCAGAACACTGCGATCTTGGCTTGCTTTCTTGAGCTCCTTACCACGAACAAGGCTCTGATACCATGTCAAGATTGTGGGAGAGAAGGAAGGAGTCTCACTTGTAGCTTTTTTGCTTGCACAATGGGGGAATACACACAAAGGTGGAGGCTGAAAACAGTTTTTCTCTTCTTAGTTGTGTAAGCCAAAAAGAAGTCATATACAAAGAAATAGAAGAACCCTATATATGGGTCTCAAACCAAAGACAACTAACTAAGGTGGCATACTAACTGAGCCACGAACTAGAGTAGATAAGGATAGCTGTCATCTAGCTATTATTCATGGGCGGTGTACCAACCGCATCTACAACTGACAAGTCGGTGACATAAATGCACAACGGTCACCCTGGCATATCATGAGTGGAGCTCGATATCTCAACAAGGGCTTCAATGTTTGTTGCTTTTTTACCTGGTGATATTGACAAAATATCTTTTTGGACTCTAACTGTGTTCAAATTCTCAAGAATAAAGTAAGAGAAGTGAATGACTCTATTTTTCTTGCTGGGATGAGGTATAGTATACCAAAATTTATTTTTACTCACTATATTTTTCTAGCAATAGACTTTCATGTTGATGCTTACTATCTCCATTCCTTTGCTACATGTGTAATGCATGAGCTCCCCTTTGACATACAACAAAAGATTGAGGTTCTTGATCCATCTATCTCATACTATATAAGGAGTGAGCCTGATGCAAGTGCATTTGACCATTGGCTCAATTCAATTGACTTTGAAACTTTGGAGGTTCTTCTAATTCCACACAATGAAAAGTAAGTAATATGATAATTTTTAAGATTTTATGAGATCTTGTTTTTCTAGATTATTGAAATATTTTTGTTTTCAGTTCTCATTGGAGTCTAATTAGAATAGATAGTGTGGAGAGACAATGTTTCCTTATCAACTCTATATAAGGAAGCCATGGAAATGCCAAGTTGTAAGTTATATAATCTAGGGTCTCCTTGATATTTTGATCTTTTTTTTGTAGATACTCTAAATATTTTGATCTTTCTTTTGTAAGTACTCTAAATTTTATTGCCTTTTTGGTACAGAGCTATAAAAAGATTGATTGAAGGGCTAGAGATAAAGCCTCCTATGCCTTCTAACTTACTTGCAACAATGCAATATTGACAAGTTGTGGTAAGGTCTTGATTAATATGGTTGGAACATAAGATTTATGGCTGGAGAGTAATTGTAAGTACCTGAAGATTGGTTCGGTTTATTTATCTCAATGATGATAAACTTATAAAGGTAATGTGAAACATACTAAACTTTAAGATATAGGTTTATTGTAAAATAGTCCATTGATGATAATAATATAGTCCATTGTAAAAAAATAACCATAAACTAAAAATCTTTTTTTACTAATGTATGACAATTTACAAGGGATTGCTATACAATTGAGCATGTTTGGTATATAAGAGCAAAGCTCATGAAGTACATAATGGTTAATTGTATACAATCGATAAGAATGGACAATAATGGGGGCTTGGAAATTGAAGAAGAGGAGGTACATATAACTACAACACGTGACGCTATGCATTCAACACCCAAGGCAACCAAAGCATCACAGATAGGCAAAAGAACTCCTAGAAAGAATGTCCCTTCTCCTGAGAAAAGTTCTCAAAAAAAGTAGCTTTTCCTCATTGATTATAAGCCCTTGTGTATAAGTTGTGGAGATGGCTGACAAAAATTTTCCACAAAATTTGTACATGTATTTTATATTGATAGTAAAGAGATCTTTTCTTCAATATCCTTGAATTGTATATTTTTCTCTCTCCTCATTGATATCTAAAAATATATATGTTACAAATGTTTATTAATCGAGAAGTGAAATCAAATATACACCTGAGTGTATATAATATGATATAAAAACTTACTCGTTTATTATTAAGTTGGAACACAAATGAGTATGGTAGTTCAATATCTTCATTCTGTAAATCCATCCTCGCTTGATGTAGTGTACATGATGATCTAACCTTTAGGATTGCAATAATGTCTTCATTGTACCAAACATCAAGATCCACTGTAGGATCTTTGCTAAAATTATCAAGATTTTGATCTAAAGCAGCCAGACTACCACCAACATAATGTCATCTACTATAATAAAAACTAAGGATGAAATTTTGAGTAGCAATTATATATTTACAAGCTATAGAGTTTTGATCTATCTTACATATAATTTTTCCTTCTGTCCTAGTGTCCCAACCCTCATCAACAAATTGTCTAACATGATCATATGATAGTCTCTTCACACTAAAAGCATGGCCTTTGATATTCTTATCTCAGCATTAGAAAAGAAGTCAACAAATATATTAGTAGGCATGAACAAAGTAACTTTGCTTAACCTACTTGAGATACTAGGTTTTAATGCTCTCTATATCTCAGAATAAATTTTGCATCTATAGCCCTCACTAATAGCTGGACTTGGCAAAGGCCACTCAAAGCTTGAAAAATTAGGCAAAGGAAGGGGGGATATTGATCCCTATTGGCTACATTGCATGGGGACAATATAAGAATAGTCATAGAGGAATATTCCATTCTCTGCAAGCTCTATCTTCTTTCTACCTTTGTACATTTCTTCTCCAATCAAGCTATGCATCACATTGATCGGTTGCCATTCCTCAAGATTAGAGGGATAGACATCTACAAGACAAATGAACAAATGTTATAATGGAAAACCTTACCCCAAGTCCAAGAAAAGAAAGACCTTACGAATCAAATCCATACAATTTGGTTTATGAATTGGAAGATTTGAACTTCCAGGTTCCAAATATAGCTCTCTATGCATAAACACATATTGCACGAGAACCTCTTTTATGCTATTATTATTTACTCCAAGCTTGAAATCTTGGATTCTACCCTTCCAAACAGAGATGAATGAGCTCTCATATCTTCACCTTTTTCCATGTTTTGCCTATTTCATGGTGATCCAACTGCCTTTTCTAATGATTGTAGGAATCCATCTTCCATATTTTTGGAATGAGCTAAACACTGATATGAATATGATTTGGGAGCTTGGATGCCTTGTTGAAGGTTGAACTTCTGTATACATTACATAGGTACACGCACACACACTCACACGCACATGCATATGCGCGCACACACACACACACACACACGTGCGCGCGACTAAGCTACTACAAATGAGAGCAAAATAAATACCAAGCTCTTTATTAATTTGAATTTAGATTAAATATGTCATTATCATTAATCCAGATATATCATTAAATAGAAGTGACCGAGACTATATATCATTAATGCAAAGTGTAAGAGAGGGGGATTTAATAATGGGGAAATACTAGCTACATTGGCTAGTATATAAGGTGTTAGGGACTTGATTTTTCATTATCAGATGTTAATACAAGTCTCCTTTCATCTTCATCTCCTTCTCCAAGCTCTCATGGCTTCTTTCTCTCTCTTTCTGTCTTTCTCTCTCTTTTTCTAGTCTTTCTCTCTCCTTGTCACTCTCTTTCTCTCTCTTCCTCAGTCTTTCTCTCTCGTCTGCACTCTCTCTCTCTCTCTCTTCTTCTTCTCTCTCTCCTGTCTCCTTCATTACAAGTGGTATCAGAGCTCTAGTTCTGATCCATTTAGTTACTTTACATGCTCAGTTACTATCATTTTCAGTTGAAAAATCCAAGAAGTTTCAGGTACATAGTGACAGGCACAAAAACGGAGGAGCACTGAAGAGTCACAGGTCAAGGACCAAGAGGACAGCAGTCAGGAGCATTAATGGAGTCCTTAGACTAAGATTGGAGGCTGGAACACCACATTTAGTACGTCATGGGTCATTTTGGGCCAAATTTGAAGGTATTTTCCTAAAAGACAGTGGTAAATGGAGTAGAATATGGTAAAGTTCTGGTTACTTTTCAGGAAGAGTCTTTTCTCTCTTCATTTTCAAGCTTCAGCCAAGCTTCCATGGAGAAAAACCAGTCAAGATCTCTTCTCTCCCACCTCCATTGTTCAGATGGCTTCTATGAGAGCTTCCCAGGGACCTTGAGAATCATTCTAAGTACTCATTTGGTTATTTTCACTTTGCCTTTGCTCTTGATCTTCTAGATCTGGTCTTGTTAAATGGGAACAATCTGTTGCAAACCCTGAAGTTATTACAAAGAGGAATGCTCTAGCAATGTCGACCATCTCCTTGATCATCTCGAGAGACTGCGCTTGGAAAGGCTGACAAGTCTAGCACAATTCATGTTGAGAATATGCCAATAACACCCTATGTATGCCCCTTTGTATGGAACAACTAGGCTAGGAAGATGCAATTTATTCTAGGAAGAGAGACAGATCCCATAGGCACAGTGATGTAGTGTGCTACCAAGCAATCCTATATAATGATGTACTTGACTATCACTTTCATATGATGATAATGCAATAGTACTTGTCTCTTTCTGTCAAGTGTTTGTGTCATTGTCAGTCCTACACAAGATTGTGTTTATGAGTTCAAGTCTCAATCTTGAAACCTAATTCACTTGTGTAACAGTTGTCTTCTTTGTCAATGTCAACATGAGTAGTATCTTCATCTTCCATCCTCCATAGCTTGCACCTCTGCCATGCTCTAGATCCCGCATCTTTCACATGGTATCAGAGCTTAGCTAAGCATGGCTTAGCGCTTTTCTGCTCTCTCTCAGTTTCTCTTCAACTCTGGTCACCACAGTTCTAGCCCATGACTTCATCTCTTTCACTTGAGCTTCCATGGCAGCCATAGCTAGCATCACCCTGTTAGCTTGAAGCTCTTATATCTCACTCCACAGGTCAAACCTCCTGGAGCTTCCTTCTGGAAAAGTGTTTCCCTGCTTCCAAAGCTACTTCTTGACACATCAATCACTGACTTTGGGCAAGTATAGCTTCAGCATTGCGAAAATTCTCAATCTCTGCCCTGTGTCTGCCATAGCCAAATAGAACCTACCTCACTTGGAGCTTCCATAACTCCTCAACCAAGCCACTTCAGCTCCTGATTCCTTCTAGGGGATTGTTCTCCTACTCCCTGCACTTCTCCCTGGCACATCATAGAGGCACATTGGCAACCGACAGCCCTGGCATTGCGAAAATTCATCATCGTTGTCCTGATCTGCGCCGTTTCTGTTCGAGCTCTCTGCACGCGCCGTACTGCCCCACGATCTGATTGATTGTTATGGGGCTTTGATAGCCATGAAGTAAGCTATCTTTCTATAAAAAAAAGTTTTGAAAATCATCAAGTATAGCTCCTGCAATCTGAGAAAAACCAGGCCCCTGTCTCAGAAACCCTAATTCCACCATAGCCAAAATCTCTCAAACTCATTTTTCTTCATTTTCTCTCTCCTGCCACTCTGATCCACTGTGTTACTGAAGTTCCCAGCAAGAAAAAGATTCAAGAAGATAAGCATCAACAAAATCAAAGCATCAAGAATCATCATCAAGTTCAACCATAGTATCTTTTGATACTACATAGTGTGTTTTCACACTACCATTGGTTGTGTCTTTTGACACATTAGATTTCAACTCTGTGCTGGAAAGTGTCAAAAATTTTAAAGCTGATTCCATCATGGAAATGCCAAGCATGAAGTCTCTTGGGTGGTTACCTGTCATAAAGAGTAACATTACTCTTGTTGCCCATTTACATTGCATGCAAGACTTGGCTATCTTACTTGCAGAAAGACATGGAGCTGTCTACATCAAAGTTCAATCAATGAATCCATCAGAAAATTTTGAAGACATTTCCACCGCCTCAAAGATGATATCTTTGCTTGAGGGGGACATGGACATGAAGACTAAAGCTGTAAGCAAAGTCAAAGAAGTAGTTGACCAAACATACAATGAAGAAGAGAAGAAGGACAAGAAGAAGATCTGCCATGAAGACCAAAAGACCACATCATTCAAAGCTGAAGAACCAAAGATTAAAGACAAGAAGATTTTACATGCTGACAAAGAGAAAGCATATGCTGAAAAAGACCACAAGGGCCTATCGGTCCTTGTCTCTCATTTTCTGTTTTAAAAGCATTGTACCTGCCTTAATGTTCCTTTCATAAGCTTGTAAAAACTCCTCATGTAGCCTTGTACTACAGCCTCTGTACACTTTGTGAGGCCCCTGTTACAGCCTCTAGATGTCCACCATGTTTATGGTACCCACACTTAGCCTTTTCTGCGACAGCCTCTGGTGTTTTGCCATGTTTGTGGTATGCCCACACTTTGCAGGTGTTGCTCTTGCTAAAGCCTCTACACACTTTGTACTTTTAGGTTGTGATTGAGGAGGGGTGTTGAGAATCTGCCAATCACACCCTATGTATGCCCCTTTGTATGGAACAACTAGGCTAGGAAGATGCAGTTCATTCTAGGAAGAGAGACAGATCCCATAGGCACAGTGATGTAGTGTGCTACCAAGCAATCCTATATAATGATGTACTTGACTATCACTTTCATATGATGATAATGCAATAGTACTTGTCTCTTTCCTGTCAAGTGTCTGTGTCATTGTCAGTCCTACACAAGATTGTGTTTATGAGTTCAAGTCTCAATCTTGAAACCTAATTCACTTGTGTAACAATTTTCTTCTTTGTCAATGTTAACATGAGTAGTATCTTCATCTTCCATCCTCCATAGCTTGCGCCTCTGCCATGCTCTAGATCCCGCATCTTTCATAGTTCAGAAGTTTCTATTTCTGCAGACATTGGAGCTGGGAAAATGCTCTCCTTACATGACTTCTCCTCGATTGCATCTTAATCAACAGTTTGCACATCATTTTCATCATCAAAATTGTCATCTTCTAAGTACACAAAGGTATCAGAAGTGACATGTCGGATAGCTGGCCGCTTCCTTCCCTTCTTGGCCACAGCCAGCGGAGGATGCAGCTTTACAATCTTATTAAATTGTGGCACAATCTGGGTATCATCATTCTGAGGGAACCATTCACGCAAGCCTGCTACACTATTTAGCATCGGTAGCAAGTAGTGCTGCTGGTAGAATGGGAGATCGATGTAAAATTGATGCTCAACTCTAGCCTAAAATCCTCCAGAGCTTCGTTCGGAGATCAAGCTGCAGAGGGGAGACCAGGCGGAGAAATCCGAAGGCAAGGGACCTGAGAAACCGCTGTTCCAATAGCGAATGTGGAGGAGGAAGCGTCTGACTGCTTCTTGTGAAGACAACGCACAATTCGGACAGCTGACTATACTTTCAGTAGCAAATGTGGAGGAGGAAGCGTCCGACTGCTTCTTGTGAAGCTTGAAACAGACTGTAGACTGCTTCTTGTGAATCTTGAAACATACTATACTTCCAATAGTGTGCTTCTTGCCTCTGTGTCTAAAGTGCAACCATCCATGTGGCAAATATAATACTCCTGGATAGCATTGGGGCCATCTGAATCGATGGTGGCATGAAAAACGACATACTGCATGTTTGTGAGAGTGCAAACTGTATCAAATAGTAGTTTGGGACAATCTTTGTTGCGAATGCTGACTACCGAGTAGCCTTTCTCGAGGCAATTTTTGATTGAAAGCTGAAGTCTATCAGAGCAGCCTGATTGATAGGACAGGGCAAAGGCTTCATAGTCCCGATCTATAAACACCAACTAAGGCAGAAGTCTCTCTGTATGGGCCAAGCCAATTGAGAACCTTTTGAGGGTTCCATAATTTCTCTATGCTATTTTTTTGAGATTAAGGCTTTTGCAGAGAGATTATCAGAAGATGTGGTGTCCAACAAATTAGTCTTCTTGTGTCTACATGTTGAGTATTGCCACCATGGAGCTTATTGGATCATAATGGAGCGTCTTGGAGCACTCAAGAAAGGCTGAATCATTGTTTGATTGCCATCTTCATCAAGCATCATAAGGTACTTGGTTCTTGAACTCTTATTCTCTCAAATTCATACTCTTGCTGAGCCATAACCAATTTCTTGAGAGAATGCAAGAGCTCAAGTAGGAATTAGGAGATAAATTTGATGCTTGTCTACTGTCCAACTTTTCACATTCATTTTGCCTCACTTTCATTGCATTGGAATGGGTAAATTCATGATGAAACTCATTGAGGATTATTACTTCTACTTACCTTAACCAATTGAGTTTTTTTTTTAAATATTGAGCCACTTAAATCATTAAAAAATCCATTGTATAAGGGTAAGTCATCAGTGAGTCACTACTTGGTAAGCCCTCTCCTTATTCCCAATTAAATTCCATGCACCTCATGAAAATAATTATTTCCAAGCCACCCTGCATATCATGCTGATTGCTTAAATAATAAATGTCTTCCATGTATACTCCGGGTGAGGAAAAAGCTCGATGCCAAGTAAGGTGGCAAGACAAAAGAGGGGTGACCCCCCCCTTGCCACTAAAGACCATGAAGGGGTGCACAACCCAGCCTGGGGGGAACTTTGCCCACCTCTCGGTGATCCGGAGCCCAAGTTGCTTGCAGGTGCAAGTACTCACTTGAAAAACTGAGATATTGACTTGGCACTGATGTATGGAAGTAATACTGGCTGCAAATATATAGAAATTCTATTGAGGATGTATTTGCAGACATGGGAATACATATGCAGTCAATGGCAGTATTTGCAATGCTTTGGATCTATGAGAGATGGCTATGCATGGGAAAATGGTGCTAAGAGATGCTTATGACATGCTCAGTTCTGGAATAAAGCTATAAATAGTGAAATTGGATGATTGGGAAATGCATTATGCCACGTGGGATGACCCTCAGTCATACATTGACAAGATAATCCATTGTAACCCCTTTTCTTAACCCTCATAGGGTGCTGTAAGTAGTTTGTTGCATTTACAAGGGTAAACCTACTCTCAAGAACTAAGGTGCAGGTCTTGTAGAGTGCCCATAGGTCCTATTAAGGTCTTGGATCAATTTTGGAACTCTATTGGGATTCCACAAAATACTTACAGGTCAAAACAAGTCTCCTATAGGTGTAGACAGGCTGCTGGACTGCATAGTACAACAATACTTTTCCTATTACAGATTTTTTTGTATAGAATCTGGGAGTGCATGCTTATGCTCAATTCAAAGAGAGCATCCTTGGCTCCAGTTTGAACAAAAAATTAGGTCAATCGGAGCTTCCTAGCTCAAGTTACGGGCAAAACAGTGATGGGTGGTCTAACGGGACTCCACCTAACAATGGCAGGGAATAAGGGAAAAACTAAGGCAAATGATGACCTGCAGCAACAAATAAGGGATGCACACGCCTTGAGGGCTGAAAATAACCCTGAGGTGGAAGATGAAGATTATTCTTATGGCATGGACAGCCTCAGTGCACTCACTAATACCCTCAGTTCGCATGAGACAAGGCATGCTGAGAGACATAGAGAATTGATAAAAGGTATTGGTCAAATGAAGACCACTATGTATGTATGTTGAGTCGATTAGTGATGATGCCAAGTTACACAAGTATGTGTATGGGCTGGATCCCCAACTTTCGGTTGATGTTTCAGCTCAAGACCCATCAGATTTGTTCAAAGCTATTGAATTGGCTAAAAGGTACTCTCGCAAGTATCGCCGGGATGCTTCATTTCAGTATGGATAGCAAAGAGGGACATCTCAGCCAGTGTTTGGGCAGCAAAGAGGACACATGCAATCATATTCTGGACAGCAAAGAGGTGATGTAAGGCCAGGGTAGTTTGGGAGTAGTTATGGTGGTGGTAACATGTCATTCAGCACTCCAAAAATTCCCACATACCCTACTTTTAATGCTTCAAGACCATAAGGCAATTTAAGGACAGCAAACACCCCAAGAATGGATAATAGGCAAGGGGACAATAGAAATAAAAATGCTTCAACCTTTGGTAGTCCAAAATCCATTCCCATGGATTTGTATAAAGAAAGAAAATAAAAGGGGCTTTGTTTTAAGTGTGGCGAGAAGTATACAGCTGATCGTGCTTCAAAATGTGCTTTTAGAAATACTAAGGCATGAGTTCACAGCATGTTGGTATTTGAGGACTCAGAGGAGGACCCTGAAGATACACATGCTTTCATGATGATTGCTTAAACAGATGATGCTGATGAAGAGTTTGTTCAAGAAGAATTCTTTGACCCTGCTGATTCGTTTCCTTTTGACCTCGGTGGCCATTTATCACACGGAGTATGGGTAGAAAGATTGAACCACATGTTGAAACACATGCTGCCACTACTTATACCATGTCAATGGATGCTTGGACAGGATCCAGAAGCCCTAATACATTGCGTATTAAGGGCCAAATTCATGGGAAGGATGTGTTTATACTCGTGGATAGTGGTAGCACTCATAGTTTCATTAACAGAGCAGTCATGGACAAGCTGAAGTGTTTTCCCATTGATCTACAGCAACCATTAAAGGTGCAAGTTGCCAATGGGGATGAAGAAATTAGCACACAAGTATGCCCTGCTGTTCATATTCAGTTTGCTGAAAATTTTGGACAGCAATTGGATTTGATTGCATTAGAAATGGGGCCTATAGACATTGTCTTGGGTTGTGATTGGCTGAAAACTTTGGGCACTATAACCATGGAATTTTCTTTGCTGTATATGGAGTTTTTCAGTGTGGGACAGGTCATTCACTTGCAAGGAATTCAAAATGATAGTGAATTTCAGCTCATTACCAGCAAACAACTCAAGAAGGAGTTCAAGAAACGGTCCCAAATCTTTGTGTTGCAGTTAAATAAAGAAAATTCAGATCAGTCCACTAAAATAGTAAAGATTCCATCACTGAAAACTCTTTTAGAAGAGTACAAGGACCTCTTCCAAGTGCCCACAGCACTACCCCCTAATAGGAAGGTTGATCATCCCATAGATCTGGAGCCTCATTCAAAACCTGTGAACAAGCCACCTTACAGATTGTCTCGGTGCGAAATAGAAGAAGTTGCCAGACAAGTCAAAGAATTACTGGACATGGGGTTCATTGAGCCTAGTTCTTCACCGTATGCTTCCCCTGTGTTATTGGTCAAAAAGAAGGATGGATCTTTCAAGATGTGCATAGATTACAGGGATCTTAATAAGATCACCGTGAAGAACAGGTACCCTATTCCGTGCATAGATGACTTGTTGGATGAGCTCAAGGGGGCTAAGTACTTTACAAAGATAGATTTGAGGTCAGGCTATCACCAGATCCGCATGAGGGCAGGGGATGAAGTCAAAACAACATTTCGGGCTGATAGGGGGCTTTACCATTTCTTAGTCATACCTTTTGGGTTAACTAATGCACTGGCCACCTTTTAGAGCTTAATGAACAAAATACTTCAGCCCTTTCTTTTCAGATTTGTGTTGGTCTTCTTTGATGACATCCTCATCTATAGTAGATCACTGAAGGATCACCTTTGGCACATGAGGTAGGTGTTTGATGTATTGAGGCAGAACAGGCTCTTTGCCAAAGAAACAAAATGTACTTTCATGCAGACGGAGGTGGAATACTTGGGGCACATCGTTAATGAAGATGGAATTAGGGCTGATCCTAAGAAAGTGCAATGTATTAAAGATTGGCCCACACCTACAAATACCACTTCACTTAGAGGATTTCTTGGTCTCTCATCATCGCAGATTCATTAAGCATTATGCCACTATTGCAGCTCCCTTGATGGATAGACTTAAGAAAGAGGCCTTCTCCTGGGATGCCATCACTGATAAGAGCTTTAATCAACTCAAAGAATTGCTTACCTCGGCACCCATCTTGGTTTGCCCAGATTTTTTGAAAGAATTCACCATTCAGTGTGATGCCAGCGGCAGAGGCATAGGGGCTATATTGCTACAAGAGCATGGGGTTATAGCATTTGAGAGCTGCAAACTTGCTGAAAATGAGATGACCATGAATGTATACGACCACGAAATGCTGGCCATCCTTCATGCCATTAAGAAATGGCACCACTACTTGTATGACAACAGATTTAGGGTCAAGAGCGACCATAGAGTCCTCAAATACTTCCTCTCCCAATCTAATCTTACCCCCAAACAACGCAGATGGGTAGCTACATTGCAGAACTATGACTTTGACATTACACATACAAGGGGAAAAGACAATGTAGTTGCTGATTCATTATCAAGAATGTGGGCTTGTAAAGTTTCATCCATTACATAACTTCATAGTGATTGGATAGAAGAGCTTCAGGAGGTCTATTTGTTAGATGCTGATTTCAGCAACATTTTCCAGAAATTACAGCAAGGGCATGTAGAAGAGAACTCTCCATATTAGCTTAAGAACGGTCTCTTATGGTTTTAGGGCAGGATTGCCATCCCATACAATTCCCCATTCAAGCAAAAGATCATGCAAGAGATGTATTCTTCACCTATAGCTGGTCACTTGGGCATTTTTAAAACTTACGACAAAATTGCTAAAAGCTTCCATTGGAAGGGCCTATGGAAGGATGTAAAAGATTTCATTTTGAGCTGTGTGTCATGCCAACAAAACAAAGACAGCACCTTAAAACCAGCTGGTTTACTACAGCCATTGCCTATGCTTGAAGGCAAATGGACACATATCACTATGGACTTCATCATCGGCTTACCGGTGACCAAGAAGGGGTGGAACAACATCTATGTAGTTGTGGATAGACTCACCAAGGCAGCCCATTTCATTTCTACAAAGATTCAATATAGTGCTTCTCAAGTAGCTAGCCAATTCATGGAACATGTTTTCAAATTACATGGTTTACCACAGGTCATTTGCATGACCGGGATGCTAAATTCATGAGCAATTTTTGGCAGGCAGTTTTCAGCTCTATGGGCACTCAGTTAGCTCCCTCCACTGCGTATCATCCACAAACTAATGGCCAAACAGAGAGGGTTAACAAGTGGTTGGAAACTTACTTGAGACATTTATGTTATGATGTGCAAAACACTTGGGACTCGTAGTTGTATCTAGCTGAGTTTGCCTATAACAACTCTATCCACTCTAGCATTGGAGTTTCACCATTTGAGGCATTGTATGGATATAAGGTACCTCTCCCCACAGTTATCTTCAATGATAAAATAAACCCACAAAGCAAGGAGGAATTGGATAAAATGCAGGCCATACTTCAACAGTGCAAAGTCAACTTGAAGAAAGCTCAGGATCGAATTAAGCTTTATGCTGATGACAAAAGAAGGGATATTGAATTCCAAGAAGGGGATTTGGTGCTCTTGAAGGTGCCCAAGTCCAGATATGCCACCCTTAAGGATGGATCCAGCAATAAGTTGGCACATAGGTTCTATGGGCCATATCGGATTATCAAAAGAGTGGGAGACTTGGCATATCAGTTGGAACTACCACCATCCACGAAAATTCATAATGTCTTCCATGTGAGCCAATTGAAGCCCTTCATTGGATCATCAATGGATTATGTTGAGGAGCTACCACCGATAAATGAAGAATGTATCATTCAATACATACCCGAGCAAATCATCAGACAAAGGGAAAAGAAGCTTCACTCTCGTTCCATCATGGAATACTTGATTAAGTGGCAAGGTTTACCACTTGAGGAAGCTTCTTGGAGGCTAGTTTTCATTTTGGAAGAGTTCCCATATCTATTGGAAGAAGATTTGGCTCAATCTAGCTAACTATGGCCTTGTTTTTCTTCTAGAATGATTGCAAACAACTCTTTGTTTTAAAACAAATTTTACCCTGCACTATGGACAACAACGGACATCATACATGGGCTGAAAGTACTCTTCGAGAGCTCCGTTTTGATATATGACCCACCCCGATCGGAGTCTCCTATAGAAAGTTATGATAGATTTACTACAGTAGGGTCTTGTAGTAAACAGCTTGCTGTCCACTGTTTGCAACTCACATTCACTCAAGATACTTGGGTCAAATTTCATTTTTATAATTTCCTAATAAGACCATGTAACATACCCACCTCAATGACCCGACATACGTAATAATACCTCTTCATTCATTTGTAAACCCCTGTAATAATGCAGCAGAGTAGTACTCTGATCTGCTCCTACCCAGTTAGCATAAGTGCCCAAATTGTTTTTGAGGGCAAAAACCTTCGAGTGGGGATGGAATGTAAGAGAGGGGGATTTAATAATGGAGAAATACTAGCTACACTGGCTAGTATATAAGGTGTTAGGGACTTGATTTTTCATTATCAAATTTTAATACAAGTCTCCTTTCATCTTCATCTCCTTCTCCAAGCTCTCATGGTTTCTTTCTCTATCTTTCTGTCTTTCTCTCTCTTTTTCTAGTCTTTCTCTCTCCTCGTCACTCTCTTTCTCTCTTTCTGCAGTGTTTCTCTCTCTTCTGCACTCTCTCTCTCTCTCTCTTCTTCTCTCTCTCCTGCCTCCTTCATAACACAAAGATTTTCATAATCATCAATATAAGAGGCTCAAAATAGATATTGATAATACAAAGTCGTAATATTATTAAATATATATCTTTTTGTAAAATGATTTTTTGTATTTCTAAAAAAGAACTTCCATTACGGAGACTCTGCTCCTATTGGTCTAGAGCACTCTCTCTATATCTCCTAAAAGGCATTTTCGAGACCTCAAAACTCCCCTAATGGTTATGAGATATGACAGTAGCTTGGACTCCACTTTTCAAACCAAGTTTCGAGTTAGATGGAAAGGACCTTTCTTCATCAATTAGAAGTTTGAAAATGGCACTTAGTTGCTACAAGATTTAAATGGGACTGTTCACAACAATAGAATCAATGGGTTCTGTCTAAAGAAATATATCTATAGAATCCTATAAATAAAGGGGATGTAAGTAATGTACATACTATATGTAGAGTAGGTTGCTTCCAGTTTACTATTTGGAGAAAATTCAGTTTTAGTCTACAATTACCTCATTATTGCTCCATAAATCTAGGCCCCAATACTCATGATCTAATAGGTATGCTATACTATGTAATGGTGTATAGGCTACAATCCACCTCAATACCTTTGTGAAGGCACATACCCATTTTTCGTGGAGATTTTCTCATTATTTGTTTCTCAATACTTTTTGGAGGCACTTATCCATTTTTCATCAATAGTTTCATTGTTTGTTTCCCAATAGCTTCCTGGAGACACTTATCCATTTTTCATTGTATCTTCTTTATCTCCATATGTAATCAACTGTGAATCATTAGTATCCATTGAGAAGAGTCTCAAAATAGACAAGACAACATAATGAGTGATGAAGAAGATGAAGCAAGAGGCAAAATAACTCTCTTGGAAAAGATAGGGTTTGGGTTATTGAAATATTTATTCTTAGATAATTATGAATTCAAGTGTAGTTTAAAAACTTTTAGAGATACTACTATGCCCATCTATTCATAATTATTCTAGTGACCTTGTCACATGAGTAGGATGCCTTTTCACACTCAACATGGGTCATTGTCATTGAAAACAAGTGCTATGCATCCAGGTTTTTGTTTCCGATACCATGATCTTTTTGCACATGCAAAGTGAATGATTCTAAGGTGCTCAAACATAATTTTCAAATCAGTAACGTGCTTGTGCACAACTAGGCTTTTCTAATGCTTATTCTCTAACGCGTTGCGGCGATGTAAGGATAGCACCGAGACAACACTCGTGCTACTATCCTCTTAATAAAATACCATAAACTCTATGACATGATATGCATCAGAAAATCAGCAATAATGAGCACACAAATCACACCATTCAAACATCCCAACCCCCTACTTTTAGGTATTGCTTTCATTGCATAGGTGTAGAGGTTCATTTTGTCATGTTTTGATGTATAGAAAGCAATAAATCACAAACTTTGACAAAGAGATATGGCAAACTGAGGCCAAACCTCATGCTTTACCACTACCATATATCCACAAACAATCATTATATTTTTCCTCATTTTTCCAAGATGTATTTCTATTTTTTCCCTTATTTTCTCTATTTTCTTGATTTATTTGGCAATAAAATATATTGTTTTCTAGTTTTTCTTATTCCAATCACTTCAACATACTAATATTCAATTTATCTTTCATATTTCCCCCATGGGAACACCTTTTATCCACCCAAAACGGAAAAACTACCATTTTGCCACTTAAAAACCGCATTTCGGGTTTACAGGAATTAAATAAAGCATGTAAATCATTGCAAAACCAATATTTTTTTATAAAGAGTAATTACTCATAATGCAAAAAGCACTCACACAAATTTTCATCCAATAAGAACATAATTATCATCATAAGCTATAAAAAATCCTTCATTTTCTTCATAAAAATGATCATACCATGTTTTTACCTAACCCGAGACGCCTTGAATGACTTCATAACCAGCAGATGGAGCCTCCATTGCTCTCAATCCAATGCTGCACTTAAATCTTCAGCATCTCCATCAATCTCCATCATCATTTCCTTCATTCTCCTTCCCTAGTTCCTTCTTCAAGATGGTACACATGAATAGCCCATAGGGAAGAGAGAGAGGGAGGAGAGAGAAAGAATAGATTCTGTTCTCTTCATCCGGATAGCCATTCCTCGCGTGAAGACCGGTGATATCATCAGCCAAGAGGGAGAAGATGCCCCCCAATTTCAGTTGCATAGTTTCTTCACAGCCAGGAATCATGATCATGAGGAGAGAGGGTGCAATTTTCGGCAGCTGCATCATGTCGCCATATCCACGTTTTTTCATGCTTCTTCATCAAAAAATTAGAGGGGGGTTTAAAATTCCCAAAGGGCACCCTCATTTGGTCCTCTCAAATGTCCAGCTTTTCAAATCTGGCCATTTTGTGGCTTTTTCCTCGTCCGGATTCCGTTTCGCGCTTTGAAAAATCCTGGGCTTCCGACTTGACATCCCGCACTGACTGGCAACTCCTGGCATCCCACATGGCAGTTTGAAAAATTATCAAAAATCCACAAGTGTCGCTCGGGCGCCTTTTAAAAGTCATCTTTCACTTTGTACTTAAAATCATCCTAGCTGCAGCCGACGTCTTCGATGTTAAATATTTTTCCCCTAAATTCTGGATTTTTTAGAATTTTTGGCACATCCTGAGCTCAAAACTCTGCTCTCATTGGTGACTACGGGATAGGGCGACTCAGCCCGTCAAATCCCACAACAGATCTGCACAAAACAACCAAAGGAAGCATCAAGCTGATACAAAATAGATACATATTAAAACACAGCACTGCTCACCCTACCCCCTGACAAAACCAAGGCATGAAATCCACAAGGAGTAGGCCTAGCATAATCTGATAGAAGGGCGGAAGCTAGTCACTAACTGACTGCTCCAACACGGCCAAACTAAAAAGAACTACCAAAGAGGTCGCCCTAAGTGGTGGTCTGAACTACCTACCTAACTAAGGACAACACAACTAGGAGCTCCTACTAGGCAAGGACTCCTATAGCCTGATCAAGAAATATTTTCTTTTAACACATTTCCTCTTTAAGGGTTTTTATTCTTCCATACTCGGGCATGTAAAAAGGAGGGAGCTGAGCGTAGTGACTCAAGGAGAATAGGGCATCGGCCTCAGGTCCTGTCTTGGTACCCAAGAACCTACCAAGCCCTCGCGAGGCGACACTTAATCCTTTTCTGACGCTCACTTTTATTTTTACTCCAACCTTCCTTACTTTTTTCTTTTCCAGCGAGACGCCACCCCTAGGAAGACAAGGCATCGGCCCCGGGCTTGACTCGTCCCCAGGAACCTACCAGGCCTTTGCAAGGCGATGATCAACTGCTTATAAATTTTTCTTTCTTTTCTCTTTTCTATTTTTATAGGGGGTAGAACCCCTTTTTACACAGCTTTGTATATATTGATTGTCTTTTAAGATATTCAGGGTTTTTTTAATATCATTATCATCATTTTTTCTCAGGCAGGCTTCTCTATTTGCCTCACAACTAAGTAAGAACTCCTAGAACGGCTGCCTAGCAGGCTAGCAGAATAGGGTCACTAGGACTGCCTTCTAAAACAGGTCTTTCGATGCCTGACAATGTCTTTATAGGAGGCAACAACTACTCAGCCCTCCCTCAAACATACCGAACCTAAACCTGAGACTTCATGCCTTGGACGCTGGTCCCCAACAAGAAAAGAAAATCCCCTACAAGTACACAGACACATACAACATAAAAACACAGTACTCGTAAATGAGCGATATCACCTGGATAGGGCCACGAGAAGCATCCCGCGACATAGGCTCCTTCCAAGCTCTTCTGTCTAGCACAGGACTAAAACAAGAAACCATTAACCACACTCGTTGTAAACAGATTGAGAGCGGAATTTTGATGCCAAGAAGTGCTTAAAAATAGCTAAAAATTATGAATATCAAGGAAAAAATATTCAATGCCGAAGGCGGCTGCTCAATCTAGGACGATTTTAAGCGTCAAAGTGCTTTAAAGGCGCCTGAGTGACACTTGTTGATTTTTCATAATTTTTCAAAGTGTCATGTAGGTTGACAAGAGTTACCGGCCAATGCAGGATGCCGAGCCGGACGCCCAAGATTTTTCAGAGCTCGATTCGGAGTCCGGACGGGGAAATGGCCAAGAAACCGAGCAAGATACGAAAAGGTGGACCAAACTTTGGTCGAGTGGTCATGACCTTTGGGGGGGGGGGTGTAACATTTAAGTGTAGCATACAAATCGTGGCATCAAGAGATGGAGAAAGACGTGGAGAAGGGCACCATCTGTATGCACCGAAAATTGCACCAAGACGGATGGAGATGCCATCTCCTGCCTGCAAACAACCACTGCCACTGATCATTGCCCTTCAATCCCCTCTAGATGCTGATCATTTCACCGTGCTTCACTCCCCCAATGGCGGTCTCTATGAAGATATCTGATTTCAGTCTTTCTCTCTTCTCCCTCTCTCTCTTCTAAGGGCAGATTCATGTGGTGAAGAAGAAGAAGAAGAATGGATGACAGATGCTTGTCCAATGAAGACCAGATTGCTCCGTGGTTCAAGAGGAATGAAGATTGCTGATTTTGGACTGTCATGAGCATTAATGGCTGCTGGAAATCAGTCCCGAGACATGGCAAATAAAAACCCGCAACCCGCAAAGAACGGTAATTTCATTTTTACAAAGGAAATTGATGTTTTATGCAATTTGCTTCATGAATATTTTTTTCCATGGGATGATTATGCATTATGATGTTGCTTGCTATGAGTTTGATTAATCAAAAAATCATAAGTGTTGTGACTGAAATTAATAGTGTAAAACCCGTAAAACACACGAAATATGGGAAAATTGGGTGTTTTTGAGATATAAATGAAAAATATAATAAGACACACCAACTAAGTTTGTGTTTTTGCTACAAATGAACCTAAGGGCCACATCCCACAACTCATTTTGTATTTTCAGTTATTTAATATTGTAAAAATACAAGAAAAATATGAAAAAATAGGGGAAAAATAAATTTTGAGTGCCGAAAATTAAGGAAAAATAAGATTCATGTTTGTGGATGTATGGGGGGTCTGAAGTATGAGGTTTAGCCTCAGTTCAGCCCTACCTTTATGTTTTACTGAGTTTTTATTGCTTTTCAAACAATAAAAACATGGAAAATATTACCCTAAACTGATCAATAATGCACAACCTAAACGGGTGAGGGGGTAGAGTTTATAAAAGGTGTTTAAATGCTGGATGAAATGATGAAAAGTTTGTTGGTTTTTATGCATACCATTTAGGTTGGTCGATAATTAAAAATTAAGAACCTAGTAGCACAAGGGTTCCTCGGTGCTAGGTTCATGCAACTCCGCATACGAGCAATAGTCAAAATCATTGAAATGAATGTTTTTGCACTAAGCAAAATGCTGATTTTCTTAATTGTTCGAGCACATGGACATTCACAATTTGCATAAAGCATAAAATGATAAAAGGTATCAGATAATACCTCCTGGATGCATAGCACCTGTATTCTCTAGATCGTGACCAACATTGAGTGAGTAAGGTTGCCCAAGCTATAGGCTAGGCGTTGGGTCCTAAGGGAAAGAAAGTGAGGAAAATGGTACATTCCTGGATACAAAATAATTGGTACCTTGAGAGAACTATGTGCGAAGTGTTATATATGTTTAACGATGCATCGAGGGGCCAATCCCCAAGATGTAGGAGAGTCGCAGTGAGGTAGCGACAGTCAGCCATGGGAGGACCTCCTATGTTCGTACTTCATGCTATTTGGCAATGTGCTGGGACTCCCTTTGAGGAGTGTTAATTGGGTTAGAGTTGGACTATGATATGTGATACAAACGCAAGATGTTTAGGAAGATGATGTATGTGTCATCCACGCTCCTGGCCGCGAGGCCGTGGGGTTGTTGAGCGCATGATAGAGGTCCGGCTAGTGCATGAGCCAGTGCTGGCCCACTTTAGGTCCCATCACAGACGACTGGCCCTCTTCGCCTAACGAAATAAAGCATTTCACTACAAAAACTGATCGGCCCTCTTGGCCTAACGAAATAAAACAGTTAAAACCTCGCAAAACTAGCCCTCTTGGCCTAACGAAATCAAACAGAATAGCACCTACACATCCCTCCCCGAAATAGTACAGATATACAATAACATGCTTCTTTGCAAGGAGGAAAAATAGGCATCGCAGCCCTAAACTAAATGCATAAGATTATGATCCATCCCTCCTGCATATATAGCAAGGGGTGTATGCATAACATGTTGGCTAATCAGCCTATGGGTCCAAGATAACAACGGTAGGTTGGTCTCGGCTACTCTTTGCATCACCCATATCAACCATCGCTTGCCATATATTTCATGCTCTGATAACATTCCCCACAAGCGATCGGGTCCTATCTCATTATTGATAGCAATATCCAAACTAGGACCACATTTGAAGAAAAGGTCTTCTTCATAAGCAATATTTGCCAGTGAATCTACAAACTGATTCTAGTAATGTGGAATCAGTTGAAAAGACACTCTCTCAAATTCCTCAAGTAGGATCATCGCAGTTTGATGATACATACAAAGGATGGGATTCGGCATTGTATATGTCCCATCTAACTGATTCAGGATCAACTGGGAATCCCCTTTTACTAACAACCGCTGAATACCACCTTGCTTGGTAATATGCAGTCCCATAATCGAGGCTTTATACTCTGCCATATTGTTAGTAAATCCTACCCCGAGATAAGCAGCTAACTTCATCGTAACTCTACGTCGGGGATCTCGGATTACTACTCTAACACTCCCTTTTTTATTAGGGCCCCTGGACGCTCCGTCAAAATATAATGTGTACGTCCACAATGGGTTTATACAGCCTGCCATCACAAACTCCTCTATTCGTAATTATGATAGTCAAAATTTAACATGTTTAGAGGATGAACTAACGGCTCCATCCCATCTTCTTCATTAAACTCAACAAGGATACTTGTCAACATTCGTAAGCAGTGATTGGCAGAAGGCTTTGATCTCCCACACAAAAGTTCCGTCTTCTTGCTCAATCACTTTGTATCCTTTGCTCCACCAGATGAGTTTCCTCTGATGGTATCTCTACTCTAGATATGGGTGCTCCAAATAAGGAATTAACTGCCCCATCAACCAGCTTAAAGCTCTTTTGCAGGTCTCAAATCAGCCCCAGCATGGACCTGCAATGCATTTGTTTGTATTAGCATACTTAGAAATAATAAGGTTTAATCTTATTAAGATTAACCTTATTTTTAAATTCCCTTGCAGATTAGCTAGTAGAGCCGTAGACCTATTTTTCCCTATCCTGACAATCTTGTAGGGGCCATCCCATCTAGGTTCCAGCTTCCCTAGAAATAGCTCTCTACGCGCATCATAGTACAGAACTAATTGCCCTTTTTTAAAGTTATACTTCTTCATTTTAAGGTCATACAACTGCTTCATCCAACGTTTAGCTACCTCCTGGTGTAATAAGCTCTGCAATTTCAGTTCATCCAGGTGGGCTATGGTCGTGAAACATTCAAAGAGTGAATCCTCGTCTCCCAAAGAGTGGTTAATTGCAAACCATATGGTTGGCAACTCGATTTCGAGGGGTAACACACACTCTTCCCCATAAACTAATTTAAATGGAGTATGACCAGTAGCTCGCTTGAACGTTGTATTGTACGCCCATACTACCACATACAACTTCCTGTCCGAGTCTTGTTTCTTCTCCGAGACTATTTTAGACAAGATACCCACAAGCTGCTTATTAGTACTTTCGACTTGCCTGTTGGCTTGCGGATTATAGGGGGTCGTTTTATTATGCTTGATTTTCCAAGCTTCAATTAGGCTTTTGATCACTTTATTGAAAATTTGGGTTCCACGGTCCGACACTAATTCCTTCGGTGGACCGAAACGGCAGATAATCTGCTCTAAAAGGAAACTCGCAATCTCTTTTACATTGTTCTTCCTCGTCGCCCGTGCTTCTAACCATTTTGTAAAATAATCAGTTGCTACTAGAATGTACCTCTTCTGAGTAGTAGACGACGGGGTGATAGGACCCATAAAGTTGATGCCTCACTTCTCAAATGGAAGAATAGCCATAATAGGCGTAAGTGGGCATTTCCTATTCTCTCTGTTGTCATGTCTTTGACAGGTATCACATCTCTTAACATACTCAAAGGAATCTTGGAAGATGGACAGCCACCAATATCCAGCTCTTAAAGCTTTCTGTGCCGTCAACCGTCCCGTGAAGTGCCCTCCACATGCAGAGTCATGGCACTCTTCCAAGATGAAAGGAACCTCGTCAGGCATCACACATCGGTGATAGATATCATCAACACCCTACCGATATAATGTTCCTATGATCAAAGAAAACTTCAAAGCCTGTTGTCTGATTTTCCTCTTTTTTGATTTTGACAACCCTGTTGAAAATATATAAAATACCTCGCCTCTTTTATGTGCTTTTAAAACTAGTGCTTTTACTAGCTCCTGTTTCACATCCTTGAAAGCTACCTTACAAGGGTTGCTCCATACAAATAGACAGCTAAAGGATAATAAGTTCGTTAATGACAACGTCCTTTCTGCCAAGGCATTTATAAACCTCCGATAGTACCCTATCGATGATAGAAAGCTATGTACCTCTTTCGGAGTGCGTGGTGGACTCATAGCGACTATAACCTTGATCTTTTCAGGGTCAGTTGCGATTCCTACTGAATTGACCACATGGCCTAGCAATAGTCCAGAAGGCACTCCAAAGACACACCTCTGTGGGTTAAGGGCGATACAAAATTGTCTGCAGCGCTCAAAGCACTTTCTTAAGATAATCAACATCCTTTCCCTTATAGTGGCTGTCCCCAGGTCATCGATAAATACTTTCAACTCATCTGGGGAGATGTCACCAAAGGTCTTGTCTGCTATTCGTTGCCATGATCTAGGTGGATTGCACAAACCAAAGGCCATCACATGGTATGCAAAAGTACCAAAGACAGTAATGAAAGTTGTTTTCAACTTGTCCTCTTCTGCAATTGCCATCTGGTTGTATCCCGCAAAGCAATCCATGAATGAATATATTTTCCTACCCACTAATTGATCCAAAATCTGATCAATAAATGGCAACAGGTAGTAATCCTTAATCGTCTGCTTATTCAACTCTCTAAAATCTACACATAGTCGGATCTGGTTGTTTTTCTTCTTCCTGATGACAATTGGTGAACACCATTCTGTATGCTGTACATGAAAAATTAAACCATCTTTCCATAACTTCTATAACTCCTCAAACAGCCCGTCCCTCAATTCAAAAGGCATACACCTTACTTTCTGATGCACAGGGCGACTGCCTTCTTTTACACGAATAGTATGAACAGCCAGGCTGGGAGGAATGCCTCTCAGCTCATCATAACTCCAAGCAAAAATGTTGTAGAATTCTTGAATCAAGGACACATAGTCCTCCCTTTCTGCTAAACTCAGCATGTAACCTAATTTAATTGGCTGTGAATCATTCGGCGTGCCAAGGTCCAACTCAATAACATCCGCATCTCTTATCCTATATTGCGGCTCTATCAGCTCATTCAAAGTTATCTGATAAATATCCTCTGTAGTGGATCCCTCTTTAGATTCGTCACTGGATGATGTCTCACTACCAGATGGATCATCTGCTGTTTCTAATTTAGTAGAGGATGAAGGAGCTCTCTCACTCTGAGGAGACTCAGGGTAAGCATCGACTATTACTCGATTAGCACCTCTACCTAGAACCACTCGACCGATAGGTATATTGACTTGACAGTCTGTTCGTAAGATCCAAGGCCTACCAAGACTCGATAGCTAGGACGTCCTGCAAATCTTATTACCCTAAAGTCTAAGAAGCATTCTACACTTGCAGCTGCAACACATGGACTTTAGTAGCGCAACCTTCTGGTTGTCTTAGACTATCATTAGCCATTCTAAGAAGGGTGGAGCTGTCTTTTTGGATGCCTAGACCCAACCTCTCCATCAACTGTGAACTCATGATATTGACGGAGGACCCAGTGTCTACAATAGCATGCTCTACTAATATTCCATCCACGTATGCTAGAACCCTTGGGAAATTATTTTTAGCATGATCAAACCAATCTTCCCCTACTTGTGCTATGTCCAAAGGTTCTACAATATACCCAATATGCAGGATCTTCTTGAATTCCTTGTGTACTCCTGGAGATAATTTAATCAACTGTAAGAGGTTTACATCTGGTTTGACTTTGCAAAGAGAACTTGCTAAATCAAAATCATGATAGGTAGCCAACACTCTCTTTTCTCACCAAACCATCCTTTCTTTTGGTCTCGGGACCGGCTTTGGTGCTTCTTTTTTAGCCCTTGCCTTCTTTCTTGGCACTTCTCTATCCTTCTTAGGATCAACTTTCTTGTCAACAGGCCTTAGAGGTCCACCTTCCACGCTAGGATTCAGGACTTGCATCCCCTTATCCCCTTGCTTAGGGTTTCCCTCAACCGGTTTTGCATTATCTTTGTCAACCTCTTTAGCCTTTTGGCCTCTTGTCACGGCTCGTAGGTTAGAGGTTTCAGCGTCCTTGACACGTACAGCCTCGATAAGGCTGACTCCATTGCCATGTGGCAACTCTTCTATAGTGGTCTTTCCCCTTTGCAGTATTTGTCTTGGTCTATCATTTTACTGGAGGTTATTACCTTGCGCTCTATGATTAATTGGACCTGGCTGTTTACTCCCTTGTTGGAGGGAACTAATCTTACTCCAATAGGTAGCGGCTAAGTGGCTCGACTTCCCACAAATATCACATTTAACATTTGGATAGTTCCTAGGGAAATGTTGTCCGCTACACCACTTACAACTGAATTTTGAGGGACCACCCTCTTCAGGGCATCGACTCCCTATCAGATTCTTCTGCTTCTTCAAGAAATTGGCGTCAACATCTATTTTCCGATATTGTTTAGAAATCATGTCAGTGTAGTGCTTCATCATATCCTTAACTTTGCCAAGGACATTAGAGGCACTCAACTCATAGCCTTGATCGTCTATCCGTCGTTCCATTGGCCTAACAATTTGATTGGGCATTGGTTGTTGACTCATAGGAACAACATTAGGGTTCGAAACTTGGCCTCCAACATTTGGTGGAGCCAAATGACTAGCATAGGCATAGTCACACTGGGAGGAGCTGGCAACAAAGGTACATTTTGAACCATGCTTTCTCTCCCATTAGGGTTATTCATAGGCATCCCTTGACTTCCATTTGCCTCCAGGTACTAAACCCGCATTAATATTTCTTCGAGAGGAGTAGGCCATTTGTAATCGTGACTCTACTCCTTTTGCCTGTGTGATGGCAGTGTCTATATCAGCCAAAGCCACACTGCTCAATTGTACCTGAATATTGAAATCCAATCCATGCAAGAAGTATTGCAATTGGGCAGTCGACAGAATAGGAATGTAAGTTTGTAACTTATGAAATACTTCCTTAAGCTTGTTGGCATAGGCTTTCACATTCTCATGGGGATCTTGGTGTGTTATATTCAAAACACGCAATCAGTATTGGCCACCTCTTTCAAGGGCATATTCTCCTTAGAAAGCTGCGTAAAATTGGTCGATTGTGGTGATGGTTCCAGTCTCTATGCTATGATACCATTGTCAAGATTGTGGGAGAGAAGGAAGGAGTCTCACTTGTAGCTTTCTTGCTTGCACAATGGGAGAATACACACAAAGGTGGATGCTGAAAACAGTTTTCCTCTTCTTAGTTGTGTAAGCCAAAAGAACTCTAGTACATAGAAATGGAAGAACCCTATATATGGGTCTCAAACCAAACTCAATTAACTAAGGTGGCATACTAACTGAGCCACGAACTAGAGTAGATAAGGATAGCTGTCATGTAGCTATTATTCATGGGCGGTGTACCAACCGCATCTGCAACTGACAAGTTGGTGACATAAATGCACAACGGTCACCCTGGCATATCACGAGTGGAGCTCGATATCTCAACACTCCCCCTCGAGCTCAATCCCAATTCCTGCACACCAAGTAGGTCTCTGAACTTGCGCAGCTTCTCTGTGCCTAATGCCTTCGTAAATATGTCAGCTACCTGATCCTCTGTGCTGACATAAACTAGATCAATGAGACCTAGTAAAACCCTCTCCGGCACATAGTGATAATGCACCTCAATATCTGTAGGCTAATGCATATCATAAAGTAGCTTGTGCAACCAAGCTACCTCACATGCAGCCATTGCTGCACCCTTGTACTCAGCCTCTGTGCTCGACAAGGCAACTGTAGGCTGTTTCTTGCTGCTCCAAGTGACTGTAGCACTCCTAAAAGAGAACACATATCCACTGGTAGATTGTCTATCAGAAATACTACCAGCCCAATCAGCATCAGTGTATCCATGCAACTGTATCTGAACCCCAGTCTCATAAAATAGTCCATACTGTAATGTGAACTTCACATACCTGAGTATGCGTCTAGCCGCATCCAAATGCGGTTTCCTTGGAGCTTGCATAAACTGACTTACCAATCCAACAACATAGCTCAAATCTGACCTGGTAATAGTCATATAAATCAAACTTCCTACTATGCGTCTATACATAGTAGGGTCTTCCAGAAGCTCACCTGCATCTGCGCTCAGCTTCACATTCTGCTCCAAAGGAATTGAAATAGGCTTATAGCTTGTCATCCCATATTTGGATAGCATGTCCAATCCATACTGCCTTTGCAAGAGTTGTATCCCACTTGGTGATCTAATCACCTCAATGCCCAAGAAATAACGCAGCTCTCCCAAATCCTTCATCTCAAACTTCTGCTTCAATAGCATTTTCACATGAAGGATATCTTCATCACTGTCACCTGTCATAATCAAATCATCAACATAAATGACAAGTAACATAATACCTTTCTCTATTTTTCTCACAAAAAGTGAGAAATCTACCTTGGAAATCTGAAAGCCAATAGTGACAAGATACTGTCCTATCTTGTCAGACCATGCTCTAGGTGCTTGCTTTAAGCCATACAATGCTTTCTTCAACCTGCAAACAAACTCAAGATGAACATCATGCACATAACCTGGTGGCTGCTCCATATGTACCTCTTCTTGCAAATCACCATGCAAGAAGGCATTCTTTATATCCATCTGATGTAAAGACCATTCCTTTGATGCAACCATAGCAATGACTGCTCTTACGGTTGCCATCCTTGCAACTAGACTGAATGTTTCTTCATAATCAATGCCATATGTTTGTGCATACCCCTTGACTACTAATCTTGCCTTGTATCTGTTCACAGAACCATCTGCATTGTGCTTCACCTTATAAACCCACTTACAGCCAATTGCATTCTTACCTTTAGGCAAAGGTACCAATTTCCATGTAGCATTTGCTTCCAAGGCATCCATTTGTTCATCCATGGCTTTCTCCCATTTTTCTTTTCCCATGGCTTGCTCAAAAGAAGTGGGTTCTGGTTCCTGTATCACTTTGACCATATAGGCATAGTGAATGGCTATAAATCCATCATATTTCAGCCTATCCATAGGATACCTAGCTCTAGTAGACCTACGCAAAGTAGATTCACTCCCAGGTGCTCTCAAAACATCCCTGGTCTTCCTTACTCCAGGTGTAATAATAGAAGGAATACCCAACTCATCATCAATGCTCTGTTCTGAGCCACTGGATTCACCATCCACATAAGAGTGACCTGCATTCACATCAAACATGGGTTGATCTACCTTCTCTTTTCCTTTTCGTGATACCTGACCACTATCTGGATTGCTTTGAGAAGATTCTCCTGATCTCAATCTGCCTGTCCATGGCGAAGAATGTGAACCACTGCTAGAGGATGCTCCAGGTCCACTAATATTTTGTGACTGCTGCTGTAAATTTTGTGCAGCATTACCATTTTGTGGATCTACATCATCAATCACATTTACTGGTTTATACCAGCTACTCATCTCATTAAAAAAAACATCTCTGCTCACTGTAAACTTACGAGTAGAAGGGTTATAGCATCTATACCTTTTTTGCTTGCAGAGAGTAACCAATAAAGATGCACTTCTCAGCTTTTGGATCCAACTTGGATCTCAACTCATCTCGCACATGTACATAAGCAATGCAACCAAAAATTTTCAAATGAGAAATATCTGGTTTCCTACCAGTATACCTCTCCTCTGGAGTCATCCCATGTATTGCTGCAGTGGGAGTCCTGTTCATTATATAGACTGTTGTAGCAACTGCTTCAGCACAGTAAAAATCTGGCAAGTCTTTTTCGTTGAGCATGGCACGAGATACCTCTCCAATATGCCTGTTTTTTCTTTCTGCAATTCCATTTTGTTGTGGGGTATGGCTGCATGAATATTGCTGCTTTATGTCATGCTCCTGCAGGAACCTTGCAAACTCATTTGAGAGGTACTCTCCCCCTCCATCTGACCTTAGACATTTTATTTGCAGGCCTGTTTCTTTTTCAACCATAGCTTTAAGAGTTTTGAAATGCCCAAAAAATTCACTTTTCTTTTTCATAAAATACACCCAAACTTTTCTGCTATAATCATCAATAAAAGTGACAAAATAATGATAGCCTCCAAGAGATGCAGCTTTAGTAGTCCACACATCAGAGTGGATTAATTCCAATGGCTTCTTATACTCTTGAACATGTCTAGAAAATGGTTTTCTGGCCTGTTTTCCAAATTGGTAGGCTTCACATACCTTATGCATTTCTGCAACCTTGAATTTAGTCAATCCTGCAACAATATTTTGGGCCTGCATTGATTTAAGTCACTGTACATTAACATGACCAATGCATTTATGCCAGATATCAATATCTGCAACTACACCGGTCCCATGTGCAAACATTGCTGCACTCAATTCAGACATGTCTGCATCCAACGTAAACATTCTGCCCTTCTTCTTTCCTTTTGCTATCAAGCGACCTTTATTTTTCATATCCTCATCAAAGCATCCATGACGATTAAATCTGACCTGCAAGCCCTGTTCAACCATTTGACCAACAGAAACCAGATTCTTGGTGATATTCGGGACATGAAATACATCGGACATGTATTTCTTTTTCCCATCCTGCATAGACAAATGAATTTTTCCAATCTGCACAATAGGATATGCAGTATCATCACCAGTCTCCACAAATCCTGGTTTTTCCATTTTCCTTGCATCCTCCATCCATTCTGCATGACCTGACATGTGGTTTGATGCACCTGAGTCAACATACCATACATCATTCTTTCTTCTGCACTTGTCATAGAATTATTCATGTGCTGCACCATAAACAAATGCTCATTTCTATCATCACCCTGTCTACTAGAAGATGCATAATTCCCTTGTTGCAGTTTTCCATTCATTATGTCATTCTGCTTTTTATAGCAGTCTTTAGCCATATGACCCATTTTACCACAGTAGTAGCATTCAATATTACTGTTTGCATTTTGGCCTCTTTGCCATCCACCACGACCTCTTTGGCTCCCCCTGCCTCTAGAGTTACCACGTCCTCCTCCATAGGATTGGTTTTCTTGAGTTTGCTGCATATTCTGATTTCTACCACGGCCTCGAGATCGGCCTCCTCTATCTCTGCCTCTACCTCTTCCAGCATTTGAGTAGAAGATAGCTTCTTTTGAAGTTCCTCCTGAAGAAGATGCACCACCATTTCTCTACTCCTCAGAAATTAGAAGAGCAATCAACTCCTCAAAATCAGGAAAGCTTTCACGGACGGAAATAGATATTCGGAACTGTGCATAATCCTTTCCTAGACCATTCAAGGTCACAGAAACTAAATCATCATCTTCCACTGGCGACCCAATGGAAGCAAGTGCATCTGCAATCTTCTTCACCTTCATGTGGTAGTCATTGATGCTCATATTTTCTCTTTGCACATTGTGCAACTCTTGCTTGAGCTGCATTTTCCTAGCTTGTGTATTTGTGCTATACATTTTTGACAGAGTATTCCATGCCTCCTTTGGCGTACTTGCATCCTGAATATGCACAATCATAGAGTCTGAAATGTTGATAGACAGCCAGTACATAACTTTCCTGGCTCTCTCATGCCATGCTTTAAATGCTTGCATTTGCTGTTGATTGGAAACATCAGGAAGAACTGGTTTTTCTTCATTTCCTGCAACAAATTTCCAATATCCTTTTCCCATAAGGAAATTCGTCATTCTAAACTTCCATGCTTGGAAGTTGTTCTTGTCAAGCTTATCAGTGACAATCTGTGAGAGAGAATCAGAGGCCATTACAGAACACTGCAAAAAATTCGGTCACTGCAAAGAACACAGCTTCAGCCTCACAAGGGCAAATCTGCAAAACTGAGGAAAGTGGTATTTGACTACATAGTCACTTCCTAGTGACGATTTTGCATCAACAAGCAACAAGGATGATTTTGTAACTCCCAATGTCTCTGCGCACAGGCATACGATGCAATTTCTACAGTAACTTTTCACTGACATGTAGAACAGTGGTCGCACATAATAAAACTAGGCCTTTTCCTGAGTGCGTGTAGAAAACTTCCGCCTCCAAAAAAGGCCCCGAAATGGCCTCAAATAAAAAAAAACAGGGTCACCCTGGGCTAAAGCCCTTTCCCGCAGTATATACTACCCTCTTGCTTCACTGGGAAGGGCGTCTCAACCTGAGACAATGCACTCTTGCACTTCCCAGCTGTGCTACCTGTAGAGACTTGCTCCCAAAACAGAAGAATGAAAGCAACACTGGTCTCTTACCAGAACTCCGTGAACTTAGCTTGCTTTCTTGAGCTCCTTACCACGAACAAGGCTCTAATACCATGTCAAGATTGTGGGAGAGAAGGAAGGAGTCTCACTTGTAGCTTTCTTGCTTGTACAATGGGGGAATACACACAAAGGTGGAGGCTGAAAACAATTTTCCTCTTCTTAGTTCTGTAAGCCAAAAAAACTCTAGTATATAGAAATAGAAGAACCCTATATATGGGTCTCAAACCAAACTCAACTAAGTAAGGTAGCATACTAGCTGAGCCACGAACTAGAGTAGATAAGGATAGCTATCATGTAGCTATTATTCATGGACGGTGTACCAACCGCATCTGCAAACTGACAAGTCGGTGACATAAATGCACAACGGTCACCCTGGCATATCACGAGTGGAGCTCGATATCTCAACAACCATACTGCAGCCCTTCCTTTTAACGTCATGTTAAAGAACATCATAAGATGTCCCTCATCTTGGATACGGTAATTAAACTTTAGTCTTTGGAATTCACAAATGTGAAACTCCGCATCTTCTTCAACTAACCCATTAAAAACGGGCAAAGGAACTCCTAAAGCTGGCAGATCTGGTGTCCCTGCAGGAATTGCAATGGGTTGTGCCATGACGACAATCGGATCGACACTAGGAGTTTGAGCTGATGGAATCACACCCCCACTCAAAGTGGGTTGACTTGGTGGAAGAGAGGAAGAACTTGCGCTTCCTCCTGCACCTAAAGGACTATGTGCAGCAGTTGGGTTACTAAGACACTTCCTTTTATGCGTATCAAGCTACTCCTTTGAGGAGAATAGCGACTTACAATCTCCAACCGCCGTCTAGCCCTCTCACCATGTTCTGCTTTTTGTATTTTAGCTTGACGATCCTTGTCAAAGGACATAAACCAACTTTTTGGTCCCTAAAAACCCTAGATTCGAGAACCACCACTTGTTGGTAGCTCCCGGCATACGCACCACTGATGGGACCTAAAATGGGCCGGCACTAGCTATGGCACTAGTCGGACCTCATGCTCATGACAGACAAACACACCCTCATGGCCTCATAGACCAGGAGCATCAATCTAATGCTAAAGGACAAACTGTCCTAAAGCCTAACCTATGCATTTATAGTTTTTATAGTTTTGTAGTCCAACATTTCCCTTTCTATAAACTCCACAGAGGGAGAACCCATACACATTGGCAATAAATATCACGATAATCACATACATGGGAGCAATCTCTTGGTAGAAACACCGTGGCCCCACTGCAGCTCTCCTACATTGCAGGCATTAGCCCCTTGATGTGCTGGTCATATAACACAAACGAACAAACTCCACTCTTCATTTCGAATCCAAGAGATACCATGTTTCCTCACCAAATAATCCCCCAAGGACCGAACGTCTATCCTACGGCTTAGGATGCCTTTTCACACTCAACGTGGGTCATTGTCATTGAAAACAGGTGCTATGCATCCAGGTTTTTCTTTTGATACCATGATCTTCTTACACATGCAAGTGAATGATTCTAAGGTGCTCAAACATAATTTTCAAATCGGCAACGTGCTTGTGCACAAACAGGCTTTTCTAATGCTTATTCTCTAATGTGTTGCGGCGATGTAAGGATAGCACCGAGACAACACTCATGCTACTATCCTCTTAATAAAATACCACGAACTCTATGACATGATATGCATCAAAAAATCAACAACAATCAGCATGCAAATCACACCATTCAAACATCCCAACCCCCTACGTTTAGGTATTGCTTTCATTGCATAGGTATAGAGGTTCATTTTGTCATGTTTTAATGTATAGAAAGCGGTAAATCACAAACTTTGACAAAGAAATAGGGAAAACTAAGGCCAAACCTCATGCTTTACCACTACCATACATCTACAAACAATCATTATATTTTTCCTCATTTTTCCACGATGTATTTCTATTTTTCCTCTTATTTTCTCTATTTTCTTGATTTATTTGACAATAAAATATACTATTTTCTGGTTTTTCTTATTCCAATCACTTCAGCATACTAGCATTCAATTTATCTTCCATATTCCCCCCCTAGGAACACCTCTTACCCACCCGAAACGGAAAATCTACCATTTTACCACTTAAAAATCGCATTTCGGGTTTACGGGAATTAAATAAAGCATGTAAATAATTGCAAAACTAAGATTTTTTGATAAACATCAATTACTCATAATATAAACAGCACTCACACAAATTTTCATCCAATAATAACATAACTATCATCATAAGTTATAAAAAATCCTTCATTTTTTTTCATAAAAATAGTCATACCGTGTTTTTATGTAACCCGAGATGCCTTGAATGACTTCATAACCAATAGACAGAGCCTCCATTGCTCTCAATCCAATGTTTCACTTCAATATTCTGCATCTCCATCAATCTCCATCACCATTTCCTTCATTCTCCTTCCCCGGTTCCTTCTTCAAGAGGATACACATGAACATCCCATAGGGAAGAGAGAGAGGGAGGAGAGAGAAAGACTAGATTCTGTTCTCTTCATCTGGACAGCCATTCCTCGTGTGAAGATCGGCGATATCATCAGCTAAGAGGGAGAAGATGCCCCCCAATGTCAGTTGCATAGCTTCTTCACAGCCAGGAATCATGATCATGAGGAGGGAGGGCGCAATTTTCGGCCGTTACATCATGTCGCCATATCCACGTTTTTTCATGCTTCTTCATCAAAAAATTAGAAGGGGGGAGGGGGGGGGGCGGGGGGCGGGGGTGAAGGGGGTGGGGTTTAAAACTCCCAAAGGGCACCCCCCCTTTGGTCCTCTCAAATGTCCACCTTTTCAAATCTTGGCCATTTTGTGGCTTTTTCCTCGTTCGGACTCCGTTTCGCGCTCTGAAAAATCCTGGGCGTATGGCTTGACATCCCGCACTAATTGGCAACTCTTGGCATCCCGCAGGGTAGTCTGAAAAATTATCAAAAATCCACAAGTATTGCTTTGACGCATTTTAAAAGACGTCTTTCACTTAGAGCTTAAAATCGTCCTAGCTACAGCCGCCGCCTTCGATGTTAAATATTTTTTCCCTAAATTTTGAATTTTTTGGCAAATTTTAGGCACATCCCAGGCTCAAAACTCTACTCTCATTCCACAAAATACATATTTAAACTAATTCAAGTTATGAGTTTAGAGTGCACTCGTATTAAATTAAGGCTAAAACAGAGTTCCAACCTATTTATTTATTGTGTAGTTGAAGACTACTAGGTATTCACTATTGTTTGCTTATTTTATTTATAAACAATTGTGAATGCTTCAGTTGATATATAGAACAGGCAGCGGTGGCTTTGGGTAGCACTAGGCGTTAGCATAAGTCCAAGTGCAAATTTCATTATTAAAATTATTACTCTATTTATAAGTTATAAGTTTAAAATTCTTTAATAATAATTAGATCATTGTCCTTAGTACTATTAGTTTATTTGTTTTTTTAATATAGATTATTTTAGAATATGAGATTTAAGATATGCTTTTATTGAAATAAGCTTTCTTTATGGAATACTTGTTATTTTCTTAATGTGGTTAAGTTTAGAAGTCTTTTCTAGCTTTCTTGATAAAAGCAATAGGATCGCGTGCAAAACAAGAGAACTCTGGATACGATTGTGATGTCAAAACATCAAGATTCAGAGCACAGAATTTTTTGCAACAACTTCAACATGTTATAGGATACCTCTTGACTCTTAAAACTCTGTATTTCAATTGATATTTGTACTTTCTTTGTAATTATATGTAAGATATGTATGCAAATATCCCTGTAAAGCTATAATATATAATTAAAGATGGCAAATCATGGCTTTTGCCATGGGGGAGGTTGGGCCCAATTGTGCATTTTTCTCTTGTCTTTCTCAATCTATTGTGTTATTCAAATCCTCTTATGTATTATAATGTTGTTTATATTTAATAGTTGAAGTGTTTGATTTATTAGATTTTTCCACTAAATTCTTTGTTTATGATTGAGATTTGATTTGCTAGATTTGCCACATGTTCCGCTTCGCAGCAAATGCAAACAATTTGACAAATAATGCCTTTTATAGCCTCACAAACACATGAGAAATATAGCATGCCTTCCACAAATCAAACTAGGTCTTGAGTTTGATTTCACACAAGAACCCAATCATGCCACATTAGTACAATCAAAAAAGAAAATCTTATTCAAGTTCACTTTGCGGGAAAAACTTTTAAAACTACTGCAACACAAACCAGTTTTCCATTGTAGAAAAGCAAATAACCTCAAAGAAATCCTCATTATACTAAAATATAAAGTCAAAGGTGAAATGTTTAAAAGTTCACAAAATAACCTTCCCTTCAAGTGTAGACACTAGAATCTCATTATTCAAGCCAACTTCATGATATCTATATGTTGGATACCACCTCATATCACCCAAGTGTCAACCTTCTTCACAAAGAAAATAACTGCCAACCACCTCCAACTTCTTGCTATGCAAGTTTCTCCACTTAGGAAAGGTCCAAAAGGGGAAGAAAAGGGGGGACTTACTCTATCATCTAGCTCTTCTTTTATAGCCTACAAGGAAAGCAACCTACCCTTCTACGTTAGCTTTTCATAAGCTTTCCTTTTCAACTTTATACTACTACTTTCCATCTAGCACTCATGTGCAAATTCTGCCTCCCGAAAGTTATGTATGGTGCTAAAGGCACATGCACTAGGTGCATATGTGACCAAATCCCATAAACAAAGTGAGAAATGTGTATCCAAGCTGAAAACCTATAGAAAGATGTATTTGTTCCACCATTATTCAATCAAATTCTACTCCATTTCATTATGGTTTCATTTTTGTTCTTCTTCTTCCCTCCTTAATCTCCTATCTTTCTTGTTCTCTACCATATTTCTCAACATGGTATCACAGCCTCCTTCCAGGAGGCTCTAAGGTTTTGGGAAACTTTCATAGCTGTGTCTCAAGGTTCAGGAGTCCAAGTATTGAAGATTCTTCTAGTTTTTAGAGAAGAGATTGAAGCTTGGTTTGTTCTAAAGGCCTTTACTACCAAGAAGAAGAGGAGGGGCAGCCATTACAAAAGAGGTATAAGGTTTATTTTGCTTCTTCATTTCTCAAAGGGGGTTGCTTAAGGGCCCTGCTTGTGGCTAACAAGAGCGAGGGGGATGCTTAAGGGCTCTACTTGCATATGCAGAGGGCTTAAAGGCCCTGCTTCAAGCTCTAAACAAAGGGATAAGGAGAAGAAAAGAAGAAGAGAAGAGAGAGTAATGGAGGTTGGATCACCATAGCCAAATTGATGCTACCAAGGACATTTCAATCAAATTAATAATCATGGTGGCATCTCAAATACCACAGCTTGCTTGCCACGACTTGCTCACATTGGTTTTTTCTTTTTAGTTGTTGAATCTCTCTCTCTCACAAACCCTATCATGAAGGTTTAAATAAAGCCCCTTTCACACCTTTCCTTTTTGAAAGTGGTTCTTTGTAAACCCTTTCCACCTTTCTCTTTTGCGAATTGGTTGTCATTAAGCCCCATTCTCGTTGGCTAGCTAAACTAGTTCATGTTGTTCAAAACTACTTTCACATATCTCCTCCTTCCCTGAACTAGTTTTTCTTTTCCCAAGCCTTGTTCAAAACTAAACTAGTTTGAACCTCTTTCACATTTAATCATATTCAAATTGGTTTATCTAAAGGCCTAGTCACACCAAAACTTCACTAGGCCATTGGTTAAAAAGGCTGCTCATATAAATTGAAAACTATATATTGTAAAATATCAAAAGTGCAAGTATTATTTGAGATTTTACTAATTTAAAATCTGTTTGATCTTTAGTGTAAAATCTCAAAAGATCCCTTATAATCAGAGCTAGACACTACTATGTGAGTCATGGGTAAGACCTCTTCGCTCCAAAAATGTCAGAAATAGAAGCAATGAAAAAATTCAATGGCAAAGGTTTCCACGTTTGGAAAATGAAATCCATGTTTTATATGATGAGGAAAGACCTTTGGGAGATTCTCAAGATCCTAATGAGCCAATGTGGAAGAAGAAAAATAACAAAGCCCTTGGGATAATAGTTTGGGGTTTATCTTATTATGTCCTACACCACATTTCTGCTCTTAAGTGATTCAAAGTCTTCAAACATACTAGCAGATAGCTTGATATCTACCCTTTTTGCATGTTCATTCTTCCACACTTTATACATCTAATCATAAACTTCTAGGATTACCCCATAAAAATGAAGTCTTAGGTGATGTTTGTATATGCCATTGGCTAAGAGTAATGTGAGATTAAAATTGAGACTATGGTCTTAGAAAACCTGAGATCAAAGAAATATCCAAATAAAGATCATATGGCTTCATGCACAATCAACCTTCTCCCAATAAGTACTCAAGTCTTTCTCATGACTTCAAAAGTGTATTGATTATTTCTCGTGTACCTACTTTTGATTAAATGCAATGTGTTCTAACCAAAATATGCTTTGAATATGTACTCAATGCTCAGTCACACATGCTTTTGAAGTAATACAAATCCAAAATAAATGCCATGCAATTACACAAGTGATGTAGCACATAAAGAGATGAATGCACTGAAAAGTTTTGTGCCTAGTCTCACTATAGGTGCCCGTGCATTATGCATTATGCAAACATAGTTCCTTAATTAAGTTAAGATCATTAACCTCACTCCTCATCACTCAATGAAGGAAAAATAGTGGTGCTCCTCTTCATCCACCTAAAAAGCTCACAATCACTCAAGAAGAACTTACTCCTCATGATGTTGACCAAGTAAACAACCCATGTCACAATTGAAGGAGTCCTTCATGACCCTCAAACTTATCCAACCACCTTTTCCTCTCAACCTAGGGTTCTTAATTTGATTATGAATATCCCAACTCTCGTGCATGCAAAAAATAGTGTGTGCACAATGAAGCACGCTCTCTCAAGTGCACGTGCAACTAGAATTTACTACATATAGCTTTAGCATGCATCATGCCATGCTAGTGCTTAATGATGGTGCAATACGTACATCAACCCTTCCAATGGTATGGAAATAATTGAAAAGAACAAGACACAACCTCTTATGCATACGCATTCACATAAAGACTATAAATTTAAGGCTATCACTCAATGAAAACCCAATTTAATTTAGCTCCTATGATTCTGTGTATGGCATACATGAGAACAAGCATCAAACAATATGTATGAGGCTCAAAACAATCCTAAACTTGCGTTAGAATAGTTTGACATATATGCAATCCACACATATCAATAATATCTTATTCTCAAGTTTCCAAAGACTCTTCTTTTAGCCCAAAATTTTATATTTTAATCTACTACATTAGTAGAATAAGAATATCCCAAATCATTTCACATAATGGCTCTATTTGGAATAGCCAAAAACAATGATATTCCACAGATTCTAGATAGATCATAGTATTCTTCTCATGCACAGTAACATGTTTGTCCTATTTATAATAGTCCACTATAGTCCAATTTATAATACTCCACTACAATCCAATTTACAATAGTCCACTAAAGTCCAAGAGATTTTAAAGCAACCCTTTCATGCACACAAAAACCTTTAGCATTTTCTCTTTAGTCTTCTCCAATGCTTTTCTCTTCATTATAACAAGCAAATAATATGTTTTTTCCCAATCCATTCAAACATGTTGTAAACACCAATTTCCTACCTAAAAATTGCACAGGATAGGCCTGGGAGCATTCACACTTGACAATCTTTGCAAAATCTTATCCATGGTTGCTAAATTGACCATTACATGTCCAAGACCAAGTACTTGACACTTTGCATTCAGACTTAGGTATAATATCCACTTCCCACTTCATGAAAAATGACCGTAGACAATGTAAATTCAACATAGACACAAGTAAAGTAGTCCCACATGCACATAGATAAGACAATATTACTATCAAACTTCCCATAAATTTTCAACTGATGGACATACAACCACATGCTCTAAACTTACATATCCTTTAGTATGTACCACTTATCTTACTCTTCATCACGATCAAGATCTTCTACTTCATCTTTCTTATCTTTCTCTTTCTCTTCTTTTATGATGATGTCATGAGTAGTTCAAGTGTCATTATTTTCTTCTTCATAAGTGGAAAGTCCTCTTCTCTTGAATCGTTTTATCCTTTTTCTAGTCATGGGTATCATCAATTCTCTCCCAATCCAACTCACAAAGAAAATATGTAGCATTATCATATGCATGTCTCACAATGTAAGCACCAAACCATCTCTTAGAGACCTTCTTATGGTACTATGATGGCTATGCAAACTATTGTAATATACAAGTATCCAATCACCTTCTATAGCTCTAGGCTGAAGTCTATGCCTCCTGTCAAATTGTCTTTGTTTCTTAACCTATCTTTTTTTAGTCTTTGTATTGCAAGCTCTATATCTTCTAGTCTTCTTTCCAACCAATGAATCCTTAAAGATAGAAACTCTTCTCTACTCGTCCCCTCATCCCATGGTAACACATTCCATGTAGCAATTACCTCCTTTGTTGGCATTATCAACTTCTAGCCATACATCAACTTTGTTGGCATATATCCTATCCTAACACTATGATTAGTGTGATGCTCATAAATCATATAGAAGTAACTATGGCCACTCTCGTATTTTTCCTCTAAATGCCTTTGCTACTACCTTGAAAATTGGTGGATGATGCCATTTACTCTTTTTGTTCCCTTCATGTCTATATCTTGATGTAAGTGCAAGCTTGATTCCCAATGTAGAGAAGAAATCTCTAGCCTCATTGGTATCTAGCTCTCCTCATGTAACCTTACCCACACATCCATAATGACATATCACATCCTCCAATACAAATTTTCATATGGCACTTGTAGCTTTAGCTCTCAAAGCTTGGCCCTCAACTTGATTTATAAGGTTCTCCCATATGAGCACAATATATCTTATCTACCATAATCCCATAGGCATGGTGACTAGTTCTATAACTCATTTGAGATTGCTGAGTTGTGATATCAGACACTACTTGGAAAGGAGTACCTCTTTTATGTATTGGATGCTTCTTAAGAAAGTCATTCTTCAAAAAATAACCATATTTTTTCTGATCCTCTAAAATTCATCATTTTTCCATCCATCTCTTCTTATCAAGGTACTCAAGTACTATCCAATCTATAGCAATTCCCCATTACATTGTTAGCAGTCATGTTTGTCATGCCTTGTCATCTCCTGCTTGTGAACCTCAAACAAATGAGGACTTTAGGAGCTTTGACCTATCTATCACTTGTTTTGACGGAGGAGGTAGCTCATTCTAGAGCACTCAATTTATTGCCTTTCAACAAATTTTCTCCTCCAATCAAGATTTTGTGTGCATTTTCCGAATAGTTACTACTTTCCATAGTCTGCTTATACCTGTCAGACATTGTCATTATCATATGGGACTTTTTCAGGGTCACTCCTATTTTTTTGGCATTTTATTCATCATTGACCAACATTTATTACTAGTGCGCCAGCATTTATGGCCTTCCTAATGCATGTCGGCCATATTTGGATATTTTTATCTATATATAGTCTACCCTCACATCATTCATTCATCTTTCTCCTTTCCTTGCAGATGTACACTCCGACTTTGTCATCTTCCTCTGTCTCCAATATTTTTGACATCATTAGTCTAATCTAGTGCCCTCACTGATGTTGTGGGCTATTTGCAAGGACTGTTTAGTCTCCTTCCACTTACCTATTTTTATTAGCATTCTTTCTTATTTAGTGCAAATTTCATTCTTCTTTCTTATAGTCTCTCTCTATTCCTTTGTCTTTGTGTTTCTGTTCCTTTCTATTGCTCACTCTCACCTGGTATATCAAAGCATGGTATCATTGTTAAAGAGAGATATAAAGTCACTATTTTGCTAAAATGTAGCTTTCTTCTTGAAGGTGATAGCTTCTTTGTGCAAGTGATAGTATTTCTCAATAAGCAAACCCTCTATATTGACTTCCTTGTGATCTTATAGTCGTTTCCTCTAGTTTTTGTCTACTGCCAAAACACAAATTTCATGTGGGTGTCTTGCCAGATTTTGAAGATGTCTTACCACTAGTTTTGTAGCTTTGATGATACATATACCTTGGTATCATTCAATTGGCCAAAATTCAATGTATCATGTGTAGAACAAACACATAGAGGTCCATTACTATTTCATTCAAGAGCTGGTTTTAGCATGTGATGTTGACTTACTTTATGTCTTTATATACAATCACGACATTGAAATATCAAGCTCCACATGAGTTGGCATCCGCTACACACCTTGGGGATGTTGCAGGGCTCTAGTCACTAGCATATTAGGTGACCGACATGGAGAATGTACCAATGATTCTATAACTAGACTACATCCCACTCTTGGTTATGAAACATTCATTATGCCACCTCATCTATCCTTCAAGGACTTTTGTATTAGTCATTTATCATATTGTAGACTAAGTTATTTTGTCTGGAGGAAGAAGAAAGAAGAAGATTGAGCCCTAGTCTCTGTGTGATCAAGACTTCATTGTGTCGCACTCTTGGTTCTTTCACCTCTCTCTCCTCCTATATGTCTACAGCTCTTGATCACCTAACAAATGCACGTATTAAGTTTTGTTGATGTGCTCTTAGTTGTCCAACAAGTGTACCCATTAATTTTTATTGCATCTTGTTTCAGCCCCAAATCTATGCCGAATGTATAATAGGACTGAACTGCCTCATATAGGAATAGAGGAAACTACATCAAGCAGTGTAGAAAATGCCTAATACCTCATTAAGCAACTAGTAAGAAACTCAAAAATAATGACATAGAGACATTGAATTACACTCAACAATACTCATAATGGCAAATTAGAGTTAGAAATCAAAGTATATGGTGGAAAAAGATAGAAACAGAGATATGAATTATGGCACCCACTATCATATTATATTGCTAAATAGGAAACTCTGACATATAACTAGTTGTGATCAAGAATGATGATCCATACGTGAAAAAGACATACAATACATCTTCACATAATGTTTTTCAACTTCCTACAAATTGTACTTCATAAGGCATTTTAAGACTGCTTTACACATAGAACTACTGTGATTAAGGTTCTAAACCATGGTAAGGGAAAACATAGTGTGTCAAACACCAAGCACAGTAGCCTAGTGGATGGCTAGCATAGCCATGACCTAAACCCTTACATGTCATATCATAATGCCAAATGCCTTATCCAAAATTGACATACCAAATGAGAAAAATTATGCCTTAACTCACAGCCTTGCACCATGAAGTAAGCCACAAAGAGAAACAATAAGTAGAGCCTCTCTAGTAGGATACTTATAGCCCTCTACTATAGTTGCATAATCCACTCAAGAGATAGTCAAGACAAAAGAAAGGTATGCATGTCATAGTATGATGGAGATACAAAATCTAAGTAGGCTACCAAAACATCTCATGAGCTAGGTCGCTCATGAGCATCACGAGACTCACTAGTAACATTACATGAGATTGTTCCTACATATTATGATCATGTGATGTGAAAGACACAACTTCCATTTGCTGAATTTTTTTTGGAGTAAGTTCTCTTATCTTAACTTGAATAATATCCTACAAAACTTCACTGATATCATATATTATGGCATCAACTTTAGACAAATGATTTTCAAAGCCTAAATCCATTAATTGTAGGTTTAACAATGTCTCCTTGCATTATAGCTAAAATGAAAGTGGCTACATGCTGACACGTTATGAGCCATAGTTCTATAGTACAATCATTTCAATGAAATGTGTGAGGGCTGAGAACTCATCATATACAATGACATCCATAATATATCATAGAGAATGAAGATATAGAGCCATAACAGATCAATAAGTAGATTATTGCTCCAATGGTACATATAGCAATCACTTTATGATCTATATTATAATCTCCCATGAATTCAATCTACATCACATTATTTAAATAATCTTTCTAAACATCAATCCAAACTAACATGACATGTATTTGTTGATCGTGAAACTCTTGATATTGTTGATCTTCAAATTTCTTCTATAATTTTTAGCTTTCTATAGCACTTCTTGCTATTTTAAGAGTTGCAAGAATATAGATTGCTATTGTAAGAATTGGAGGAATGCTTGTTGGTGCTGTAGGAATAGTAGAAATGCTTATTGCTACTGTAGGTATAGAAAAAATTCAAATTGTTGCTATAGGAAGTTAAGATATTGTTGAAGGAATTCAGAGTTTGACAATAGGAATTGTTGAAATTTAGATTATTGCATATCATTCTGAAGCTTTCTTAATACAAAAAACTATAATATACTCTTGCTACAAGCATCTACATCATACAGAATCAACACTTTCATGCTCAAAAATCAATCAACATGAATAACATCAACCATTCTCACTACAATCTAAATTGCATAAATATCCATGGTAGGTCCTTGTATGCTTTCAGATGCTCCAACTTCAATGATAGACTAATCAGAGTACTCAAAGGCTTTAGAAATATCAGTTTGAATCAAAACATCAACAACTTGATCATTCAATGCATAGAGATCCTCAAGAATAACATCTTGACTTGAAGCATGAGAAAATAACAACTGTGTATGCAAATAAAAAATTTCATTATCCTTCTATAGAACAACTTCGTCAAGAGCATTAATGACTTCAAAACAATGAGAAACTTGGAAATCCATTGCATTCCTCAGTTGAGAAATCTCCTATTCGATTGCTACAACATTGGCTGCATTCCTCTCCTTTTCAAGCTTAATAGAAAACCAATGAATCATATTAGTTGTTGGAGACTGAATCATAGAGTGTACCTCATGCGAAACGTTAGAAAAACCATACAAAGTGACTACATTCTACAACTCTTCATATTCAACAAACTCATGCAAAGGAAATATAGTGTCAATCTTTTAATCTTGCTCTTCCAGCAATTGAATTACAGTGCTAATCTAGCAATTCCGCAATTCTTGAAGCGAAACATTGACTTGTTCTTTAGATCAATACAATGACCCAAAATATTACCTTGCATGTTGGAAACATGGGTATCCTGAACAAATACATCCAAAGATGATGCATTGTGCACTAGGAGTAGTAGTGGTACTTCTTCAAGTTCTAGCAAAGTTCCTTCATTGAAATCCAACTTAGTAGCTGCATTACCTTCCTTAACATCAATAAGAGAACCAACAAAATCATCCATAATGACATCTTCATTGCAAAAATTGCAATCCTCAAACTTATCATTCATAATACCCCTCGAACCCGGGAATTGAAATTGATTGCTGCTTCTATAGACTCGTGAGTAAAGCAGAAGAGGCTTGGATAGTATGATCCTTCCGTCACCCCCCAATCAGAAGGGTGGTCCCGTAGTTCTTGGTCCGTGAATTGGCGTTAGTATCATCTTCTTTGTAATATTTTTGCACGAAATATTAATGATCCTAGACCCAAAAATCACGCGCAAAAGAAATTCAAAATAATCTCCCACATCGATAAATGTTGGTGGCTAAGTGCTCCCTCCGAGCGCATTAATAAACTCCAGCTCCGTGTCGTGTATGGAAGACCGTGGCTAAAAACCCATAGTTCCACGCAGGAACACCCTTCACAGGAAAAGGAAAATGGATAATGGATAAAATTTTGCAATTTTTTTTACTATTAATCCTCTCCCCTTCATCCATTGCATGGCGGGGAGAGGGAGTATGAGTAGATGTGTGGTTGGGGGGCATGGGGGAGGAATCATGCATCCCGCCACTTGGTGGCTACCCCCCCCTTCAAAGCCTATAAGAACACCCCTCTGCAAGATTGAGGGGAGGGAAGAGGAGATTGTGGAGCTGCTACCCCTTCCGTCCGCCACGCTGCCATGCTGCTAGGAGCCACCGTACTGATGCCACGCTACTGCCGCCATCACCCTCTCCATCACCATCATCATCATAATCATCATCACCGTCATCCTCACCTCCATCCTCATCTTCTCTCTCCACGTCATTTCCTGTCACGGAAGCATTAGAAGCTTCTAAACAAGGCTTCCATAAGCCTTATTCACCCACAACTCTCGGGTTTTCTTAAAACCGTATCTACAAGGGTCGTGTCCTGCGCGGTAGGGAAGATCTTGGACAAAGAGGATTCGAAATGCGAAGTGACCCAAGGGAGAGCTGTTGAAACAAAATTACTGCGTCAATGGCTCCTAAACAAAAGGCGAGAGGAGCACACGTGGGAGCTTCCACCCCAAGCACGGGAGTGGACAATGCCCCGAGTCCTATTGCCCAGGTTTTGTTAAATAGTCCCACATGAAAAGAATGCATTAAGCATGTCTAAATCTCATAGGCAAGTTTAAACACATTGGAAAATTTATTTACTCGCCAATTTATAAAATTTAGCTGCATGTCATGCATTTGCAATTGCTTGCACTTCCGTGGTCAAGATGAAACTCTAAATGTTTGATGCATAATTTGAAAGACGGAATTGTGCAAAGGCATCTTGCTGCACTTCACAAAGGATTGGACATATAACTCGTAATGCATTTATGTAATTAATTCTTGGTTGTGTCTTGTGATTAAGGTAATCATAGACGGACATTAAATGATGTCTGAATAGTTGCAATGCATGGAAAGGATTTATGTACCTTGCATATTGCAGGAGATGATAATTACATCCTAGGTCGGGTTAAGTGCTAAAGGACAGATTAGATCAATAATGGTCTCATGGCATTCGCTCATGCATGGAATTCTTTCATCGAAGTTTGTATTTAGGAAAGGATGCATCTTCATATTAAAGCTTGAATTCAATGCATTAAACGTAGGGTTTACAAGCATAGTTCTGAATGTAAATCAACGTCACATAAGGCAAGGAAAAGAAAAGTTCAATAAAGATCCTTTAGTTGCAAAAAGGTCTACGGACTTGAATTTGCATACTCGCATGGAATGATGCATCCCACTTCTCTTGCAGTTACTTACATCTTCTAGGGAAAAGTACTTGCTAATTTAGAAGAAAACATTTTCATCTTTAAAGTGAAAATCATCTTTACTCACGGATTAATTATATCAACTAAGTAATCTGCATGAAAATCATAGAGGTATGATTAGATTGCAAAAACGATCACCTCAAAGTGCTAGATAGGGTTAAGTTACATTAAAATTCTGCCTAGTATCGCACTTGGAATGCCGATTTAGGACTTTCGATCCCAAAGATCCTACCCACATTCACGGAATGTTAGGTTTAGCTAAATCGCCATGCAAGAATGATCTACACCCTAGGGATAAATTGACCAAATACTGAACTTTTGTATGAATCTAGGAACCCTAGGGCCAAAGCGTTATTGGCCTAGTAAGGTTAGGGCCAAGAAGATTCCCAAACCCTACATCTTGACCAAAGGTATTCTTAGCCAAGGGATATTGTGTGATGGGAGAAATAATCCCACAAGTTAGATGCGACACTTATCTCGTGCAAAAAGTTGCAACGTCGCATGGTAATGTGCCTAAATCTCAAAATTGTATTGCCACTCCTTAGAACAAGGTTGGAAAGTTCTAGTACAAGTCTAACTTTCTAGAGGATGAGTAGTCATCCTACTACATCACCCTTCCTTGAGGCTGATTTGCCAAGATTAAGCAAGTTACGAATTTGCCAAGAAAGCAGTTAACCAACCAGGTTAGGGCAACGAGGTTGCCCAAGATTTATGGACCATAATATATGGAAGCCTAAAGTAGTGATAATTTGGGTTAACATGGTATAAACCCTAACCCAAGGAAAGAGGGTAAGCAAGCAACCTAGTTTACGAAACCCTTGGGATCCTGCCAAGTCGCAATTGATCCCAGATTGAATGCTAGATGTATTCTGAGAGAAGGATTCACACCTTAGCAGTTGGCCGTATAAACGACCACTGGAGTATTTGTGTTTGTACACTTAGGAGCACTATTTGTACTTCTTTGCTCAAAGGAACTAATGCTGGAAAATAACTAATGCTTCAGGTTGAAAGCCTAGAGGGAGAGGCAGCATCAGTTACCCCTGACTGTCTGCCTGACCCTATCGAAGGGGGTTGTTAGCCACACAGGGTACGTGGACCGAACCCACCGCGAGAGGTTTCTCCGTGGGTACTACTTGGAGCAAGAGGACGCTTGGGTGCCAGGGGGGGCTCTAGCCTAAATCCCTTGCCTCTGGGTCCTGCACAAGAGGCCGATGTGACTCGAGATTGGATCTTGAGGCCCGCATACTAGTCAACGGGTGGAAACTTGGAATAGCGATCCCTGAGGATTGCTAGAATTGCCTTCGGGCGGATTATGGAATAGGCTTTGGGTTTATTATGGAATTGCCTTCGGGCGAATTATGGATTAGCCTTCGAGCTGGATTATATGACGTATTCTAGAGCCTGATAAATAAAGATCAAATATTAAAAAGGAACTTGTTTGTCATTGTCTTTCTATGTCAGTGCCTAAGTTACGTGAAGGAACCAGTGACTAATTGGTTAATTAAGGAAGCTGTTTTTGCTTGTCAAACTAAATGTGGTAGGTAATTAGATAACTAAAGCAACCCGAGGAAAGTGCGGTAGATGTGACCCTGGGTCTGTCCTACGGAAGGGTGGTCCCGGTTGGTCGGAAACTTTTCTCAAAGGAATTGACAACAAGGTAACGATGACCTAGAATTTAGAAAGCTAGAGTCATAATTTAAACTCTTTTAGGGGAACGGAATGGGACTATGCCTTACGGACAGAGAGGTCTCCTTGAACCAAGTGTAGTATAAATCCGCTTCGACCCTGATGTTTCTACGTAAAGTAGTTTGTCTGGGGCTGGACGCTAGTTACTTTCTAGGAACTTGACCTTTAGGAAAACCCTGATTCAGGTCGGTCCTAAGTGGGAACGGCCGAAATGCTTCCGCTTTGTGGTAGAATCGGGAAAACCTAGATCGCAAACCTCGTGACATTACATGGGAGTGTCGGGCGGCGCTTTCTAGACTCTCTTCCTGATGGGCTGCTAAGACGTGTCCTACAAGTAGACAGGGGGACACGTTACAGTTGGTATGAGAGCAAACCAACGAGGATCTAATATTTACAAGGAAACTTAATGAGGAGAAGTAGAGTAAATGCTGCTGTTAAGAACATTTCCTTACTTACTTATCAATGCTGGCCTACAGAGTCACGAAGCATGGAAAAATTTATTGGTGTTCCAGGTTATGTTTATGACTGCAATGCGTGCTTCGAATTATCAACGAAGGCTAGGTATGATGAATATCCTAGACTGCATCTACAATCCTTCACCCCTGTACGTGGAACGGAGATGGACGGGTGATTCAGGAATTTATTATATAGCTGCCCACCGACTTGTGTACCTTCGGACCAACTTGAAGAGAATCAAGTGGATGGAGGAATTAAAGATCGTGAAGATGTTCATCTTTGTTGAGGCTCACGCAAACGCAACTCTACATGTCTGCAATCGAAAGGTCAAGCAGAACAAGTATGTGTATAAGGAAGTGACTCGAATAATCCATGTCGACAAAATCAAGGTGTTGGGATGTTATGAGAAGAACGGGTCCAAAGGAAAGGATACCCTAAGCTTCCTATGACCTATCGATTCCTAAAAATTCATGACCCCACTCCATATTATTACTCAGTTCCCGTGGCTGAATGTAACACAACCTTATTCTCCCCAAACTAATGTATCATCTTGCTCTACCTTCCCAAAATAAATGTACTCGAAAGGGCTATGCCCACATGAATGAATAATATTTTTTTTATCACTATCTATCATGGCTATAAGTGTTGGTAAAGGAGTTAAGTGATTAGGTCACTTGGCTAAAAGATGAACTGGGCATGTAATGTAATGTGAGAATCGTTTAGCAAGTAATTAACATAAAGAATCTTATTGCCCAGGCGTAACCTCAAGTGCAGATTTCTAGTTCGACCCCTACACCAAGTACAGCCGTAATTCAGGAGAAGAAGTTTCTTCTCAAGCAAATCAAGCCACCTGATTTCGATGGCAAAGGAAGGACCCTGTCCAAACTAATGCCAAGATCTGGATCGAATCCATGGAGGATTACTTCAAAGTAGTAGGTACTGCACCCGCTAACCAAGTGATGCTCGCCAAACTAAAACTTACCGGCCAAGCAAGGCTTTGGTGGAAACAATGGTGCAGAGACCAAGGGATCTCGGAAGGGTCAGTTACTTAGGAGAAGCTTAAAACAGCTATGTGAGGAAGATATCTACTACCTGCCTACCGCACTCAGAAGGTGAACGAGTTCTATGAATTAAAGCAGCTTGGTCTATCCCTTGATGCATATTATTCAAAGTTTGTCTCTCTTTTAAAGTACGCGCCACAAATGGATATGACACAACATGTGTCAAAGTTTTACGCCAGATTAAACCCACCCATAAACACCCGCCTGGAATCAATGCGGCAACAGATCTTCAGGACATGCTCATTCGAGCTACACCCATAATACAGGAGGTGTAGACTAGGCCAAGAAATAACAAGACTTGGTCTTACAAGGATTAGAATAAGGGAATGTATAGGTCTCAGACTAAGAGAGCGCTAGGTAAAAATCAGGGACAAAGGAAGAAAGCTAAGGCCAACACTGTCAACAATTTCGTTCCTACCCAAGGTAATGGCCGCAATCTCTGGTGCTTCCATTGCAACGAGCCCGGTCACTTTAAAAGGAAATGTCCCAAACTTAGCAGAGGACAACATCAAGGGCCATTCCAAGGAGCCGCCCATGGACAAGGAGCCACCACCAGGGCGAGAGGGAGAACCTCCAGTGTTTCCAACAAGGAGCTGTGTGATGAAGAAGATCCAACCATGGAAGCTGACATTGAGAGGGCAACAGTTCATGCTGCCCTTCACAAGAAAGGCCTGAATCGCCAATTCTCGGTGATTCAAACACCATCAGATTATCAAGGTAAAATCTTTAAAACCTTGATTGATTGTGGCAGTATACATTCCTTCATTTCACCAGTCTGTGCAAAAAGATTAGGGATAGCCACAATAGATGCACCTACCTTACTTGTGGAATTAGAAAATGGTCGAGAAATTACTTGTACCAGGCAAACTGCTAAGGTGAAATTCCTACTGGGAGGAAAGTCGACTTCGATCAGATTCAGGGTTATGAACCTAGGTGTCCACGAGTGTTTACTCGGAATGGATTGGCTAATACCCAATGACGCCCACATTCACTGTGGAAAGGGCCAAGTCTCCTTCCCAAATCCTAAAGGGGAACTAGTCACAACTCAAGGAGAGGCTGATAGGCCAAAAATTCAACTGGCCAAAGCAACACGGATAATAAAAGGAGTTAGAAAGGGGCTACCTGTCTATTTGATCAAGCTAAATAAGCTAGATCAGAATCAGGAGTCTAGGGAAGAACCTTCATGGTTAAAGGAATACGTAGACTTATTTCTTGAAGAGCTAACAGAGCTTCCTCCCCAAAGGGAAGTCGATCATGAAATCAAGCTAGCGCTGGGAGCTGCGCCAATCACAAAGAGACCGTACAGAATGTCCATCCCGGAAGCGATTGAGCTAAAGGAGCAACTCAAGAAATTTTTAGACCAAGGCTACATCCGTCCTAGCAGTTCACCATGGGGAGCTTTGGTGTTGTTCCAGAAGAAGAAAGATGGAACGCTTTGGTTATGCATTGACTACAGAGGGTTGAATCAATCAACCATTAAGAACAAATACCCCATTCCAAGAATAGATGAACTTCTTGACCGTCTTCAAGGTGCGAAGATCTTCTCTAAGATTGATCTCAGGTCTGGATATTATCAGATAAGAATCAAGGAAGAAGATATCGCAAAGATAGCATTCAGCACAAGGTATGGACACTTTGAATTCCTGGTCATGTCATTCAGGCTGACAAATGCTCCTGCTACCTTCAATAGGCTAATGTAGGATATCTTTAGGCCCTATCATGATGACTTTGTACTCGTCTTCTTTGACGATACCCTAGTCTACTCCAAGTAGGAAGAAGATCATGAACCCTAGCTTCGCATTGTTCTTGAGAAAATGAGAGCACACAAGCTTTATGCCAAGAAGAAGAAGTGTGCATTTTTCAAGTGACAGATTGAATATCTGGGATTCATTATATCAGCAGAAGGAATTTCAGTAGATCCGGCCAAGGTCAGAAACGTTCTAGAATGGCCAACTCCAACAATTGTCAAATAAATACATAGTTTTCTTGGATTGATAGGATGGTACAGGGTCTTTATCAAAAACTATGCTTTGGTTGTAGCGCCTCTGACTGATCTACTAAAGAAGCAAGTGTCAATTGTATGGTCACCTGCTGAACAGTCCAGCTTTGACAAACTAAAGCAAAGCTTGGTATCAGTACCCATCCTAAAACTTTTGGATCTTAGTAAGAAGTTTGAAGTGATAAGTGATGCTAGCACACTTGCCTTAGGATGTGTGCTTATGCAAGAAGGTCACCCCATAGCATACTCTTCAAGGAAACTGAAAAGCTATGAAAGGAACTATGCTACCCACGATCTCGAGCTGTTAGCTATCATCCATGCTCTCAAAATTTGGAAACACTACTTGCTGGGTAACAAGTTCACCCTAGTGACGGACCACAAGAGTCTTAAATGGATTTTCACCTAGAATGAACTCAATATGAGGCAATGTCGATGGATTGAAGTGCTGGAGGAACATGACCTTGAAATCAAATACCGGCCTGGAAAGGAGAATGTAGTTGCCGATGCACTCAGTCGCAAGGCATTTCTAAATTCTCTGATTTTGCAAGATCCATCAACAGCAAGATCTCTAGCCATAAAGGTATCCATGCCAAACAATCCAATTCTTGAATTAGCTAGAGAAGAGGCATGCCATGACCTAACCTATCAGAAATTGCTAAGGGAGATCCCCATCAAGGATCAAGACCCGAAGCTACAAACAAAGTATCAATAATTCTCTATCAATAATGGACTTGTCTACTATAGGACAAGATTATGTATACTGGAAAGCCAGTCATTCAAGTAGAAGATACTTTGGGAAACCCATGACTCCCCTTTCTCAGGACATCCTGGCTATGCCAAGACCCTTAATGTGGTAAAAAAGAGCTACTACTAGGATAGGCTCAAAGGTGACGTTCTTAAATATGTCACGGAATGTTTGTCTTGTCAACACATTAAGGTCGAACATGTCAAAATTCCAGGGAAATTGCAACCAGGACATTCCCCAAATGAAATGGGAATTCATTAGTATGGACTTTGTTGTTGGCCTACCCCAAGTTCAGGGAGGATACAACTCCATTATGGTTGTGGTGGATATGCTCACCAAGGTTGCACATTTTATTCCTGTTAAGACAAACTATAAAGCCTCAGATATTGCAAGGTTATTCATCAAGGAAATATTCAAACTGCATGGGTTACCCAGAAGAATCATTAGTGATCGTGACTCTCTCTTCACCTCACACTTAAGGAGGGCTATCTTCGAGGCCATTAGGACTCAACTCTTTTTCAATACAGCTTATCATCCCCAAACCGATGGACAAACGGAACGAGTTAACCAGGTCATTGAGGATATGCTTAGGGCACACTGCTGTCACGAACCCAAAAAGTGGATTCAATATTTGCTACTGGTTGAGTTTGCTTACAATACTTTTTACCCACAAAGCATTCAGATGATCCCTTTTCAAGCATTGTATGGGCACGATTGTCGTACCCCTTTAAACTTTTCAGATCCAACCTTGAGGGTTGAAGCTTCAAAGTAGATGCTGGAAGACATGGATGACCAAATCAAGTCAATAAGACAGGACATCCAAGCCGCCAAGGACAGACAAAAGTCTTACACAAACTTGAAACGTAAAGACAGATCCTTCGTTGAAGGTGATATGGTCTTCATTCGCGTACGTCCAAAGAAGAGTTCCCTATCCTTGGGTAAATGCAAAAAGCTAAGTCCAAGGTATTGTGGACCCTACAAGATTCTCAAGTGCCTAGGGCCCAATACTTATAGACTTCAACTCCCTGAGAACCTAAAAGTTCATAATATATTCCATATCAGTCTATTGAAAAAGTATGTGCCTAACCCTAGTCAAGTGCTTGATGATCAACAAGTTGTAATGCCTAGCCAAGGAGTCCTTGAGCTACAGCCTGATAGGATATTAGATGTTAGCGAGAGGCATTTGAGATCCAGGACCTTGAGAGAATACCTCATCCAATGGAAAGATTATCCTGAAGAGGATGCCACTTGGATGGATGAAAGTACTCTCAACCAACAATACCCCAAGTTCTTCTCGAGATGAGGACATCTCGATTCCTCTAAGGGGGAGAGAATGTAACATTTCCGCACGAAATATTAATGATCTTAGACCCAAAAATCATGCGCAAAAGTAGCTCAAAATAATCTCTCGCATCGATAAATGTTGGTGGCTAAGTGCTCCCTCCGCGCGCATTAATAAACTCCAGCTCCGTGTCGTGTATGGAAGACCGTGGCTAAAAACCCCTAGTTCCACGCAGTAACACCCTTCACAGGAAAAGGAAAATGGATAATGGATAAAATTTTACAAAATTTCTTACTATTAATCCTCTCCCCTTCAGCCGTTGCATGGTGGGGAGAGGGAGTATGAGTAGATGTGTGGTGGGTGGGCATGGGGGAGGGAATCATGCAACCCGCCACTTGGTGGCTACCCCCCCTTCAAAGCCTCTAAGAACACCCCTCCCCAAGCTTGAGGGGAGGGAAGAGGAGATTGTGGAGCTACTACCCTGCCGTTCGCCACGCTGCCATGCTGCTAGGAGCTGTCGTGTTGATGCCATGCTGTTGCCGCCATCGCCCTCTCCATCACCATCATCATCATAATCATCATCACCATCATCCTCACCTCCATCCTTATCTTCTCTCTCCACATCATTTCCTATCATAGAAGCATTAGAAGCTTCTAATTAGAAGCTTCTAAACAAGGCTTCCATAAGCCTTATTCACCCACACCTCTCGGATTTTCTTAAAACCGTATCTGCAAGGGCCGTGTCCTGCGCGGTAGGGAAGATCTTGGACAAAGAGGATTCGAAACGCGAAGTGACCCAAGGGAGAGTTGCTGAAATGAAATTACTGCATCAATGGCTCCTAAAAAAAAGGCGAGAGGAGCACACCCGGAAGCTTTCACCCTGAGCACATGAGTGGACAATGCTCCGAGTCCTATTGCCCAGGTTCCGTTAAATAGTCCCGCATGAAAAGAATGCATTAAGAATGTTTAAATCTCATAGGCAAGTTTAAACACATTGGGAAATTTATTTACTCGCCAATTTATAAAATTTAGCTGCATGTCATGCATTTGCAATTGCTTGCACTTCCGTGGTCAAGATGAAACTCTAAATGTTTGATGCATAATTTGAAAGACAGAATTGCGCAAAGGCATCGTGTTGCACTTCACAAAGGATTGGACATATAACTCGTAACGTATTTATGTAGTATATTCTTGGTTGTGTATTGTGATTAAGTAATCATAGACGGACATTAAATGATGTCTGAATAGTTGCAATGCATGGAAAGAATTTATGTACCTTGCATATTGCATGCGATGATAATTACATCCTAGGTCAGGTTAAGTGCTAAAGGACGGATTAGATGAATAATGGTCTCATGGCATTCGCTCATGCATGGAGTTCTTTCATCGAAGTTTGTATTTAGGAAAGGATGCATCCTCATATTAAAGCTTGAATTCAATACATTAAACGTAGGGTTTATAAGCATAGACTTGAATGTAAATCAACGTCACATAAGGCAAGGAAAAGAAAAGTTCAATAAAGATCCTTTAGTTGAAAAAGGTCTACGGACTTGAATTTGCATACTCGCATTGAATGATCCCACTTCTCTTGCAGTTACTTACATCTTCTAGGGAAAAGTACTTGCTAATTTAGAAGAAAGCATTTGCATCTTTAAAGTGAAAATCATCTTTACTCATGGATTAATTATATCAACTAAGTAATCCACATGAAAATCATAGAGGTACGATTAGATTGCAAAAACGATCACCTCAAAGTGCTAGGTAGGGTTAAGTTACATTAAAATTCTGCCTAGTATCGCACTTGGAATGCCGATTTAGGACTTTCGATCCCAAAACCCACATTCACGGAATGTTAGGGTTAGCTAAATCGCCGTGCAAGAATGATCTAGGGTTCACATCCTAGGGATAAATTGACCAAATACTAAACTTTCATATGAATTTAGGAACCCTAGGACCAAAGCATTATCGGCCTAGTAAGGTTTGGATTAGGTCAAGAAGGTTCCCAAACCCTACATCTTGACTGAAGGTATTCTTAGCCAAGGGATACCGTGTGATGGCAGAAATAATCCCACAAGTTAGATGCGACACTTATCTCGTGCAACAAGTTGCAACGTCGCATGGTAATGTGCCTAAATCACAAAATTGTGTTGCCACTCCTTAGAACAAGGTTGGAAAGTTCTAGTACAAGTCTAACTTTCTAGAGGATGAGTAGTCATCCTACTACATCACCCTTCCTTGAGGCTAATTTTCCAAGATTAAGGGAATTACAGATTTGCCAAGAAAGCAGTTAACCAACCAGGTTAGGGCGATGTGGTTGCCCAGGATTTATTGACCATAATATATGGAAGCCTAAAGTAGTGATAATTTGGGTTAACATGGTATAAACCCTAACCCAAGGAAAGAGGGTAAGCAAGCAACCTAGTTTATAAAACCCTTGGGATCTTTCCAAGTCACAATTGATCCTGGATCGAATGCTGGATGTATTCCAAGAGAAGGATTCACACCTTAGCAATTGGCCATATAAACGACCAATGGAGTCTTTGTGTTTGTACACTTAGGAGCACTGTTTGTACTTCTTTGCTCAAAGGAACTAATGCTAGAAAATAACTAATGCTTCAGGTTGAAATTCTGGAGGGAGAGGCAGCATGAGTTACCCCCGACTGTCTGCCTGACCCTATCCAAGGGAGTTGTTAGCTGCGCCAAGTACGTGGATCGAACCTGCTGCGAGAGGTCTCTTCGTGGGTGCTACTTGGAGCAGGAGGACGCTTGGGTGCCAAGGGGGGCTTTGGTTGTAAATCCCTTGCCTCCAGGTCCTGCACAAGAGGCTAACATGACTCGAGATTGAATCTCGAGGCCCGCATACTAGTCAACGGGCGGAAACTTGGAATAGTGATCTTTGAGGATTGCTAGAATTGCCGTCGGGCGGATTATGGAATAGCCTTCGGGTTTATTATGGAATTGCCTTCGGGCGGATTATGGATTAGCCTTCGGGCTGGATTATATGATGTATTCCAAAGCCTGATAAATAAAGATCAAATATTAAAAAGGAACTTGTTTGACATTGTCTTTCTATGTCAGTGCCTAAGTTACTGAAGGAACTAGTGACTAATTGATTAATTAAGGAAGCTATTTTTGCTTGTCAAACTACATGTGGTAGGTAAGTAGATAACTAAAGCAACCCGAGGAAAGTGCAGTGGATGTGACCCTAGGTCCGTCCTACGGAAGGGTGGTCCCGATTGGCCGAGAACTTTTCTCATAGGAATAGACAGTAAGGTAATGATGACCTAGAATTTAGAAAGCTAGAGTCCCGATTTATACTGTTTTAGGGGAATGGAATGGGACTATGCCTTACGGATAGAGAGGTCGACCCATTCTCCTTGAACCAAGTGCAGTATAAATCCGCTTCGACCCTGATGTTTCTACGTAAAGTAGTTTGTATGGGGCTCAACGCTAGTTACTTTCTAGGAACTTGACCTTTAGGAAAACCCTTATTCATGTTGGTCCTAAGTGGGAACAGCTGGAATGCTTCCACTTTGTGGCAGACTCGGGAAAACCTAGATCTCAAACCTCATGACATTCCATGGGAGTTCCGGGTGGCACTTTTTAGACTCTCTTCCCGATGGGCTGCTAAGACGTGTCCTACAAGTAGACAAGGGGACACGTTACATTCTTGAATACATAACTGATCTTCTTGATCACTAATTTGATTATCTTCATTGTTCATAACTTCTATCTTGTTTCCTTCTTGATTAAAGCTGACTAGAGATTGATTATGGAAATTTGAAAAATAACTTGGGATTATTGATACAAAGTGTGTGATGATCCACTCTCCCATTGGCAAATTGCTCTATTGGGTTTGGGGTACTCAAGGATTCTTGACTTCTTTGGATCGTGTCCTCTCTCGCTCCTTGTACCTCAATCTTTGGCAAGACCATGGGAAAAGAGCACCAATCGTCATCGTGATTACTTAGACTTGAATCGGAATCTAAATCGGAATCCAAAACTCTTCATATATTTCCTTGAGCTTTTCAACTATTGTAAGCAATCTCCCAATATGCTTAGCACTTGAACAAGACCTCACTTTCTTGCCTTCATGATCATCATGCCATTCATAAGCATCATGACAAATATCCTCAAAAGAAGCCAACTCCTCCCATGCTTTATCCGTCTTCAAACTTGAACCCTTCTTTGATGTGTTGATGAAAACTTCTTGTAGATACCAATAGACTCATTGCATAAATCCAACATGAAAAAATATTTGCAGGATTTTCCTTATTCATAAGACCCATGAATATGTGAACAATTCTTTGATGTATGTCCAAACTCAAAGCAAACTATGCACCACTTTTTCTTCTCCTTTGATTTACCCATTGTAAATTCATCAAATTGAAAATTTAAACTTCAAAACTGAAAAATGAAACTTGAATGCTTTCTCCATTAATCCTTTGTAGGCTTTCTATAGTAGGCAAAAGATAGTGTTTCCTCTTTCTCACTAGATTCAGCTGGAGCTTATTATAGAGAGGGTATTCCTACAATAATGCTTACATTTTCAAATATCTCTATAAACAATTTGTCTCTATTTTACACCTGATGTTGTTACTTTGATAATGATTTCTGCAATTCCCGAGACTTGCGACTATAAAAAGTAACAAAGTAATTGTTCATCACACAAGAAGAAAGGAAAAGTTAATATTGTGAAATATATCATCCTACTTCAGGTAATATATCACTACTTCAAGAAATTTTCAATACTTTAGGTTGTGACAAAAAATTGCAGATTTCTGGTATAAAACAAAAACATTTTCTGAGCAAGGTGGTTTGAAATAAGTGATGCAGGGTAAGAATGACGAAATTGCATCATCTTGCTATATAAAATGTATCATTTCTTCATACAAAAAATCCAAAATTTTTCCATCAAACAAAGTGGTTTTTGTTGGTGTTTTAAACCAAAGATACAAAAAAGAAGCAATGACATGGTATAGACACAGAAAACCCTTTGAACTCTACATAGCAAATTCATTTTTCACAAAGTTTCATACCAAAGAGTCAAGATGATAATGGCAAGATCATACTGCTTCAAGCAGTTGGTTGTTACTTCAAGTCTTTGTATAAATTCTGAACTTCTAACATCAAATAGAGACATTTTTTGTCAAGCTTTAGAACAAAAAATGCAGCACATCCAAGGGCAGGATTGTATCATCTAACTTTTGAAAATATATTACTGCTTCATACAGAAACTTCAAATTTCCACTATCAATCCTTTGTCATTTTTGCTGGTATTTCAACACAAAATTGCAAGGAAGCAATGGCAGGATCAAGAAAAGAATAATACGACCCGCACATAGAAAACCTTTCAAACTACATACAAGAAATTAGGTTTTCTTCTCCAAAACAAGGTCATTTTTCTTATAGAGCTTCAAATTTTAGGCATCAATTGGAGGCATTTTTTTGTTAAACTTCCATACTAGAGGTTCAAGAAAGCATGCAAGATTGCCAAAGTGTTCTAGCCCCATATCTATGTCAAGTGCATAGTAGGACTGAACTACCTCATACAAGAATAGAGTAAACTGCATCAAGCAATGCAAAAAATACCTAATACTGGCATACCTCTTCATCCCATGTTTTTCAACTGCCTACAAACTGTATAGCATCAATAAACTATTTTGTATCTTCATTATCAAACACTATCTTTTGAAGTAAGGGAGCCAATTTTTTGAGACTAATCCAAACATTGGCTTTTTCCAACCTTGTTTTTCTCCATTACTTTGACTAAGAACCACAGCATATATTTTTGCCACCCATCGTAGTCTTATGGAATACAAACGACAAGATTTTCTTCCTCATCAATAGATATTGAAAGAAACTTCATAGGTTTAGCTCCTCCAAATCAAGGTTTCTTTGGTAACTTATGAGATTTTTCTAATCTATTCTTGTCCTTTTCAATCGTTACTTGAGGCTTTTATAGCATCACTCCAAATTCTTACATATTGCATTGGCTTCTTTCTTTGATTGCATTCCATAAGCAAAGCAAATATATTCATACACAATTTTCACAGCAAGAGTGTTAACCCCAATGCAAAGAAAGTAAAAGAAAATTAAAAAAAAACACATGGCAAAGTAGAAAAAGGTGGCCCAATGAAAAAATAGGAGGAAAAAGGCCAAAAGCACGAGATAAACTTTAAAAGTATAAGGCGAGTACAAAAAGAAAAATGTACATTTTAAATATAAAAGCACACCCTAAATTTTTGTAAAAGAGTTCCAGGCTCCCTCCTGTGCAATTTGTAAATGTAGACGAGCATGGGTGAAGGAAAAATGTAAATAGGAAGGAAATATGAAAATAGGACCTAGGCTAAAATGGCCGATCATGTGAAAAAGGGACGGGTGACCAAGGAGAAGGTAGGTCCGGTCTAAAAGGAAAAAAGTGAATGAAGAAGCTCATTCTTGTGTGTGGCCAAAACTAGCTCTTTTCTTCTTCTTCTTCTTATTCTTGCTTGTTCATGTGCTTGAGAGAGGGAGTGTCACGGAGTGAGGGATTAAGTGTGTGAGGGTGAGGGACAGTGGTAGAGAAGCTCTCCATCTTCTCCTCTCTTCTTCTTCTGTTCTCTTCTCTCGCACATAGCAATGGAGCTTCGAGCTTCTAGCTTGAGGATCAAGCTTTCTTAAGCTTGCATCTTAGATTGTGGAGCTATCGGAGAACTCGTGGGAGGAGGAAACTCGATCAAACATGAAGGTAAGCTCACTACACTCATAGGTGTGAGGATGCACACTACTATATGAGAGCTAACCATTGCACTTGAATTGAAACGTATGAAACAATAAGCAGTCTATGGATCTTGGCGGTAAAGTGTGAGCTCCCACATTTTGGTTCCATTGGTGGGACCAACAGTTTCAAGCTTTGAGTGCTTGCATTGTCGGAGGGGTTTTATTCGAAATGTCGTATCCACCGGGGATCAAAGATAGAAGGAAGTAGAGGATAGGAGATGGAAGAGAAAAAAAAGAATAAACAAGAGGTAAACACAATAAAGACAAAGCACAATGAATCGAATCACTATGTATTGATAGAACCTGAAATCTCTTGTCCGTTGGCACTACTCAGAAGAAATCTCCAAGCATTAGATCTCCTAGAGCTCCCTCTTAGACCCAAAAACGTGCATCAAACATTCACTTCTTCTCTACTACTCAGAACCCAAATCTAATGGTTCCATTGGCTTGGAGAGGTTTTACTTGAAAGGTCATATCCACTGAGGATCAGAGATACAAGGAAGTAGAGAATAGGAGATAGAACATAAAAAAAAAGAATAGACAAGAGGTAAATAAGATAAAGATGAAGCACAATGAATGGAATCATTATGTATTGATAAAACCTGAAATCCCTTGTCTAGCACTACTCATAAGAAATCTCCAAGCATTAGATCTCTTGGAGCTCCCTCATAGACCCAAAAACATGCATTAAACATTCACTTCTTCTCTGCTACTCGGAACCCAAATTTGATGGCTCCGTTGGCTTTGAAAGGGGGTAAAACCCGAGGACACCTGATCAAAATCTCCAGATCACTCCTTCCTTTTTCTCCTTGTATAGAGTGTTGTTTTCTACTTGTGAACTGCGATCGCGATGCGCGCGATTTCATCCCTCTTTTCTCTTTTATAAAAAATCCAAAAATGGATGAAAAAGCCCTTGCTTTTTGCATGTCACCCTATTCTAGAAGTTTCCCTATCTTTTTAGGATATTTACAATAAATAATATCCAAAATATCAAAAATAAGGTAAAATTGTCCAAAAATCTAGTATTTTTTAACCATCCATACCATGGATACTAGCACTAATGACTGAGATAACATTGGCCCTCTAGATCAATAAGAAAGCCAAATGATGATGCACTCCAGAGTTTTTCACATTGTGTCCATGTAGTGGCACAACATCCACCCCCTTAAACCTATACATCCTCTAGTATGTGCCATCAATGCACCACTCAGGTCAAATACCCATAACTCAACTTGTCACACTTATCATGCATATAAGAAAGCATCCCCCTTGATCATAGATCAAAATACTCAGCATCTTCATAGCCCTTGAGCCATACCTAATACCCCCTCTAGGGTCATAAGGCCTCGGGTGCATATCATACACTAGAGGCTATTGAATCTCCATATACATGCTATCATCCCATCAACAAATACATAGCAACATGCATACTTTTTCAAAGTCGAGTGTATGGAAATCTGCTTATACTGACAAGTGTGCACCACATCAAACATAAACTCGGCCTCACTTGCATCCAACACATTCTCACCATCACCAAAAATAGTAAAGCGGTCCATATCTTGAAGAATCTTTGAATTGCCTATCAAGGCCTCTAACAAAGCATCCGAAACATTTCTACCTACTGTAAAGCATTACATCTAACATCCTATAAAGGCATATCCTCGAGCTCATGAACTGTCTCATAAACGATAAATTTATCATCCTACAAATCATGTGCATCCAACAAGTCACCAATCTCCATTTGAGTCCTTGCATCAAGTAAAACATGATCTTCACAAACCTCTTCAGATGCATTAACAAAATCTATAGGTGCAATGGCTGACTCTTCCACTATAGGATCTTCTAAGGCATTAGTGCCTGTCTCAATATCAGACTACAACTTATATCCCAAATTTTTTCTCTCTTTCTTGTTATCTTGTTTTTTCTCTTGCTCAATCTCTTCCATAACATACTCGAAAGGTGGCTGATTTGTAGCTTTAGGAAAATCCATACTTCTTCTTGTCACTTCCTTAGATATCCCTGCATTATCTTCATCTCTCTTCTATTTCTCTTCCACAAGTACATCTGTGTTTTACCCTTTTGTTGAATATGCATCCACTCAATATGCATTTACTGGTGATTCCCAACCAGTTATATCATAAATTTCTTTCCTTGCATGAGACATTTCACTATCAGTAACTTTTCTCTTTTTAGCTACATGCAAATTATGTGTCCATATTGCAGCCTTCGGACCAACCATCGCTTGTCCTTGCATTCTATCCAACTGTAGACCAAAAGTAGAAGCATGTACAGCCGCATAAGCATTTCGGATAGCCAAGTCTTCCAACAACTTCTGTATACCTCCCTTTCCAAAATCCAAAGCAAGAGGCAATCTCGTTTCTTGTGCATGGATCTTGCCATCTTTCCAAAAGATGAGCTGTCATGCCAAGGCCTCTTGATAGGTAGCACAATCCTTTCTCTCATGCTACAAACTATCACATCACATATATCTTTTTCTTGGCTTAGGGGCTACTTCTTGTTCCCTTTTCTCTTGTCCTTTTTCATACAATTTTGTGACCTTCAATTGAAGATCCCTCATGCCTTTGACCAATTCATCTAATACATCTTCCTTAACAGTGGGAACAATAGCAGGTACAACCATAAGGTTAGCCACAAAAGTGGGTGGCTTACTGGATACATCAATTGTTTTGCCCGTAATAGTGGACAAGCCAGAGACATGCAATCTTTCTCTTCTTCTATTCTTTTTCAAGTGAAGTAACAGCTTCCTTGACATGTCTCCACTTTGTTTTAAGACCTGTCTCTGTAGTCTGATCCTCTAGCAAATCATCAAGCTTCTCTTGAAGCTCAGGATCTGTTGCTTGTAGAAACAATTCAATTTTCTAACTTGCAAGAGCTTGATGTTCTACAAGATCTAACTGCTCAAATCGACTTTCAAATTCTCTTAACAATTCTGTAGAGCCACGAGATCCTTATTGGTTTGTAAAACCAACTCTTGAAAAGTCTTGCGCGTAACCAAACTGGTGTCTTCAATGTAAAATTTTTACTTGTGTGCCTTCTTGAAAGATACCCAATCAACATCTTGCATTGACAATTTAGTAATTTGTGCTTTCAATTCATGCACAGTGATTCGAACAAAATACTAGCTCCATGCAAGTTGAGCCACCCCAAAGAATTCCATCTTTTAAGCATAGGTATGTACATATGCAAATACATTCCTGCCATTGGACAATTTCATCTCACACTCAACTGCTTGCAGAGCATTCATCACAACAGTTTCTATTTGAGCAAAAGCCTGCATCACTTATTGTTGTTGTTGTACCTGCATAAGCATGATTTTACACTAACTCCTGCAAAACATCACTGAAAATTGTGCTTGAAGGTTCTCCCATCTTGTCTTTCCTTCTGACAACCTTTCACATTGGGTTCACCGATGTCAGAGGGGTTTTAGTCGAAAGGTCATATCCATCGAGGATCAGAGATAAAAGGAAGTAGAGAATAAGAGATGGAACATTAAAAAAAGGAATATACAAGAGGTAAACATAATAAAGACAAAGCACAATGAATTGAATCATTATGTATTGATAAAACCTGAAATCCCTTGTCTAGCACTACTCAAAAAAAATCTCCAAGCATTAGATCTCCTAGAGCTCCTTCTTAGACCCAAAAACGTGCATCAAACATTCACTTCTTCTCTGATGCTTGGAACCAAAATTTTATGGCTTTATTGGCTCTAAAAGGGGGGTAAAACCCCAAGACACCTAGTCAAAAGTCTCCCAGATCACTCCTTTCTTTTTCTCCCTGTTCAAAGTGTTGTTTTTTGTCTCTGAACTGCGATCACGATGCATGTGATTTCGCTCCTCTTTTCTCTTTCACGAAAAATCCAAAACTAGCTGAAAAAGCCCTTACTTTTTGCATGCCACCCTATTCTAGAAGTTTCCCTATATTTTTAGGATATTTACAATAAATTATATAAAAAGAATAAAAATAGGGTAAAATTGTCCAAAAATCTAGTATTTTGAACCATCCATACCAAGGACACTAGCACTAATGACTAAGATGACATTGACCCTCTAGATCAATAAGAAAATTGGATGATGATGCACTCTAGAGTTTTTCACACTCTGCCCCCGTGTAGTGGCATGACAGTGTACTCCGAATTGAGCATTGAAGTAGGGTTTTCCCCAAACCAGTGCTTGAGATAGGTAGGAAGCGAGGCAGTCAGAGGGCCTTCAATCTCCCTTATAAGTATGTTTTTTTAAAAAAGTATTTAGTTGAGTAGGTTGGAGTAGCTTAGGTGTTTGCCTTATGTTTTGAATGCATTAAGGTAGAAAGAAACAATGAAAAGAAGGGAAACAAAGAGCAGGGTTACTACTCTTAAAACAGGGTAGAGCAAGGAGAACAAATACTTAAATGTAGAAGAAGAGAGTGAGAGAACTCATTTATGTGTATTTAGTTAAGAGAGAGCTTGAGAGAGAAAGAGAGAGAGAGAGAGAGAGAGAGAGAGAGAACTATAGGATATGAGCACAAATTTGCTCACCGATTCTAAATCTCAAACTCGAACCCTGAACCCTGAACCTCATTCGGTCTTGGACCCTGAACCTCAAACTCGAACCTTGAACCTCATTCGGTCTTGTTCACCGATTCTGAATCTCAAACTTGAACTCTGAACCTCATTCGATCTTGGACTGTGACTATCCACTCAATCTTAGAACGGTCGAGTGCCAAACCACTCAAACTCGAACCCTGAATATCACTCACACTCAAATAAGTTGTGTTCAATAGTCGAGGCATCATGCTCGGACAGGCACGTGATTCAAACTTGGATGTCCAAGTTTACAACTCAGACAAGTATACATAACAATGTTTATGGCATATCAAACCCATCCCAGGGTTGGTAGACCTTGAGTCAAAGCTAGGCAACACCCTTGTAGGCCTCTTGACACATACAATGGCTCTTAGAGCTGACAAAATCAAGAATCGCAACTTGACGGTTCAAAAATTACTACATTCACTAACCATTAGTTGCTTATCCCACTAGAGACGTGAATTAGCTAACCCAACCTGCTATCCCTCAGACCATGCATCTAGAAGGCAATTGTAGAGACCAAAACTGACCATTGAGAGTGGTTGTCACCTGTACGAAGAAGTTGTAATTAGCTAAAACTAATTGAAAAGAGTGTGAACTGCATTTCTTCCATTGGACTCGCACATCACATCACTTAAATACTTTGAGTGCACTAGAAAAGCAGAAAGCCTGATTTTGGACAGTGCACATCGATAAGCACTACTCGAACATCTAAGTGCATGTAACATTGAGGATTATTTTGAATAACAAGGAATTCACTCAAGATAACATAAGTCAATGAACCCATTAGTAGGAGGAGACCCGCAGATGCCATGGCAAGTGACCAAGAAAACCAATCACACTGAAGACTGAGAGGCTTGAGTCATCGAGCCGCTTAGGGAGCCACAAAGATCAACACAATTAGGGATGCAACTGTACCTAATCTAATCAACCTAATTGACACCCTAGTTGCTCAGGAAACTGCCGTTATATCAAGAACTAGCACAACCACGGAGATGATGAACTCAACTTGGGGGAATTCCCAACCGATATCTAGCAGCTTGTAAACCAATATGACCAACAAACTAAAATGTTGCATCATGGTAGACCGATCGAGGACATCATAGCCGATCTCAAGGAAGAGAGAAAGTTGGCAAGAAAAGCGTTGCAAAGCATAGTTACCTACAACCAAGAGCAGCAAGCTCAAAAGTTGAGACAAGATATAGAAATACGTGAGGTCCAATGCATCTTGGCTCTCGTCAATAGAACTAGGGTAGGACCAAATGCTAAGAGGAAGAGAGCGCTAGAGGTGGATAATATAGCTCCAGAGCATAGCGGAGTAGTCCTAGCAATTATGTTGCTATCAAGGCTAGAAATCACCCCAAAATCTAAGAGCCAAGCCAAGATACCTACAGTTTCCAGGCAACTCGACAAGTATCAATTCGGTAATGACTTTCATAACTTTGTAGAGCAATTTGAGCAAGTATGCGAGGTGAACAGCCTCACGGACCTTGCTCAATCTACACAAGCTTTTGGAATTTTCCTAGGACACAAAGGACAGACATGGTATACTAGCCTAGATAATGCCAAACATGATAATTTTAATAACCTCAATAATCTATTCATCAAGATATTCTCTGAGGTGAGATACTCTGACAATCTCATTGTCAAATTGATGAATATTAGCCACCGAAAGGATAAGGAGGATATCCGAGACTATGTCACTCATGCATGGAGTCTCTTTAAGAGAATCCTAGTGATAGAATGAGTGGTCTCCTCTATATTCATAAAAAAAATCCAAAGCACACAGGGCCTTGGTGAGCAACTCAAACTTGTAGAGGGACGTGCTAGCTAGGGTCTTCAAAGAAGCCATACGTGTGGATGAATTGCTCAAGGAGAGAAGCTCAAGAGCCACAACTTGAGATAGCAATGCCTCTAGATCCTCATAGAGAGCTATGACCATTATCAAAATATCCAGCCACCCACAGCACACGGGGCGAGGAAAAGAGTGTAGGAGTTGGTGGACATTAAACTGGAGTTGGGTAAGCTTCAAGAGATGATAAGAAGGCCCAAATGACCTCATGATGCAATACATTGTTGCAGATTTCCGAGACAATTCCCATACCCATAATTGTACAATCAACCATATTACCTAGGATGGAATAGTCCATCAAATTTTAGAAGGGGAGCTCCATTAGCTTTCCCAGCACCCAATGACTCAGAGCCAACCATCTTTAGGATGAACATCAACCCTACAAGGATATCTAGACCACCTAGACCCATCATGACCCATCCACCGAGCGACACTTTGATACATTATGTAGAGGAGCTGAATGAGGATGAAGCATATGTAAACCTTACGTCTCATATGATGAAGAGGGTAACCCCATCTTGATGGATTTCAAACCAGTGTTACCAGTGATGGCATTAGACAGAGGAACAGGTAGAGGTCTATAAGGACAGGATCTAGAACCCATCACATGCTAGACTTGTGGTCACCCAGAGCATATCTCATCTCACTACCCCAAAAGGGAGCAAGCAATTGGAGACAAGGCCCACTTGAGATGTCCAGATTGTGGGATCATGCACTTGTACACCAGACCTCCACTAGCTTGGCAATCATGCCATCCGTACCACTAGATTGATTCAGAGTTGAGACTCTTGATGATGATGCCACACAAATTATGTTGAATGTCATGACTTGAGTACAAACTAAGCATGCTGATATTTCATTACCTGGACCTAACAACCTTGATGCAGCTTCAATAGGGAAAAAGAGTCGTAGGAGAAGGAGAAAGAGGGATGAGGTAAAGGTTACACCTAAGACAAACATTACCACCACATCACCCAAGGAAAATCAAGTCACAAACGGAAAAGAAGCGGAAACATTTAATCCTAAGATAGTAGAAAAGGGGAGTGCCAAGATTGGGGAGTATCCCGACCCAAGGTACCAATTGGAATTAGTAGATAAGGTCAAGGAGTGGGTGAGAAAAGCCCAAGAGCACCTAAAGGATGTTGAACCTATCATTGAAGATGAGATCAATGAGCTCTCTAGTGTGAGCACACCAATCTCACCTGCGTGGGTAAGATTGAGAGATGCATGTGAACCCCATGTAGGAAACAAAGCCTAGACACCAAGGCAGGCAAACCACCCAAAATCACTGGCAAAAGAGCATAGAGCATGATGAAAAGCAAGCAGTTGGCAATCTTCTCTCACAACATTGATATTAGCCCCTATGGGTAACCCACCTATGGAGAATACAAGGTTTAATGTCATGTTTGCTAACGGAATGAAGGTTAGACCATTGGAGACTAAAAGATTGGCACTTGAAGATAGTAGGAGTTTGGTTCTCAGTGAACTTCATAGTCATAAAGGGAATGGACTATGACATCCTACTAGGCTGACCCTAGATGCAAATGCACAAGTGATAGAATATTAGGGTAATGGTCTAATATTCTTAGACAATAGATTGGAAGCTATGAGAGTCAAGATGGATAGCTAGAAGACCACACCGATCGACCTAGATGCCATCTCTTCCATCTTGAAAGGAGACTCACAAGTCAAAATTTTCTATGAGCCACTAACAAAGTATATCCCTTGCCTTGAGGATGAACGGGATTAGATGCATGTGTGCTAGCCACCATCGATATGCTATTCTCAAATGACAAGGAGGATTATAAGTAGGTTATGATGACAGCCAATGAGTCCCACAAAACCACATCATCTCAGTTACCAAAGAGTGGAACCAAACCATCAAAACCACTCTACATGATGGACATGAGCTCTAGGGGATGCCCGATAACCCAAAACTCCGAATCTCAAACCCCTCAAGGACCTCATGGAGGAGTCGAAGTGACACTATTATACAATTGGGCACTAATCACAATGCCCACTAAGAGTGGAAGCCTATGAAATGATGAGCAGTCAGAATATGACAGTTTGGACGATGAGTCAGAGAGTGCTACTCTACAAATGAGGAAAGTGAGGATGAGGCTGGGACAATAAAATATGATACATATAGCCGATTAATCAAACACATACAAGTAGACTCCAAGCCATGGAAAGCCAATGTCTATGGGATCAAAAGAGAAGTCATCAGGATGGAATGCGAGGACAATCTAGGTGTAATAGACTATGAGAAAGCCAAATTAGTTATACCTAGTACCACACCACTCTTTAGAACTGAATTGGTCCTAGAGAGTTGCGACCCAGGCAGTTGAAGGAGGAAAAGAGGAGGCAGTCAAAGGGGCCAAAAGTTGAAGAGTAAAGGAAGCCCTAGGATCTACCGCAATTCTTCACAAAGTTCAAAAAGGGTGATAGGGTAGTGATCTTGCTCTTAGCTAAGAAGCAAGGACAGGCAAGCGAACCAATAGAAGGGCCTGCTAAGGTTAAAGAAGTTAACTTAGCAAGGGAAAGGGAAAATCCTCGACCCGTGTTCATAGTAGACAACCTAATTGAGAAAGAGGAGGCTGATCTTATTGTTCTCCTACAAGAGTACACAGATGTATTTGCATGGTCCTTAGATGAACTAAAAGGAGTAGATCTGAGGATCATGACTCATAATATCCCTATGACTCCCGATGCAGTACCAGTTAAGAAAAAACCATACCCGATGAATCTGAAGCATGCAGATGCCATTAAGGAGGAGATAGATAAGTTGTTGAAGGTTGGATTCATCTACAAAATCGAGCACATGGACTGGATGTCACCTATAGTAAATGTCTTGAAGAAGAATGGAAAGATTTGAGTGTATGTGAATTATAAAAAGGTCAATGCTACAACTAAGAGAGACAATTATCCACTATCCTACATGAAACATATGCTCGAAAGAGTAGCGGAGAAAGAAACCTATAGTTTCCTGGACAGCTTCTTAGGCTACAATCAAGTGCAAGTGCACCCTGATAATAGACATAAGATAGTATTTGTGATCGAATGGGGCATATTTGCCTACATAGACATGCCATTTGGGCTTACGAATGCACCACTACCTTTCAATGCCTCATGTGTGCCATCTTCAAAGACATGCTTAGGAGAAAATTGGAGGTATTGATTAATGATCTATGTGTCCATTCCAGTTGAAGGGAATACCTAGATAAACTTTGCGCAATATTTGAGTAGTGTAGACTATATAATCTCTCCTTGAACCCCCCTAAAGTGCTAGTTCTAGATAAAACACGGATGTATCCTAGGGAATCTAGTGTCTAAGAAGAACGGAATTGCCACAGACTTCTTAAAAGTCAGAGTCATTGTCAATTTACCACCACCCACGAACTGTAAGGGAGTTCAATGCTTCCTGGGACACACAAGGTACTATTGGCAATTTGTTCTAAACTATGCATTAATCGCTAGACCCTTTCACAAATTGTTGATTGTATTTGAGTGGACTGAGGAATGCCAACGTGCCTACGAGAAACTAAAGAAGGTTCTTATGACCACACCAATCCTCTGAGCCCCAGATTGGAACATAACATTCCACATGCACATTGATGTATCAAAATTCACCATGGGAGTTGTTTTGTGCTAACTTAGTGAGCATAATCTCGATTATCTTGTGAGCTTTGCTAGCAGACAATTCATGGGTATAGAGATAAATTACTCCACAATGAAAAGGGAAGGCCTAGCTATGGTGTTTGATGTAAAGAAGTTCCGTCATTATCTTTTAGCTGTGCCCTTTACCTTCTTAGTTGACCATCAAGCTTTGCTTTATTTGGTGAATAAACCTTGCGTTACTACAGGATGAATAGCTAAATGGTTGCTTTTGCTTCTAGAATTTGACTTCTCCATGGTTGTATGCAAGGGTAAGTAGCATTACATGGCAAACCATATGTCTTGCATACCCACACACGAGAAGCTGGTGTGAATAGGCATCATCGATGGCTTACCAAATGTGCACCTTTTTAGCATATCCAGTGAATGAGACATGTTTAGGGCCGATGTAACACCGTATTGGATGGATGACATAGTCTAAATCCTAGAGCATGGATTGCTTGAAAGACCTATAGAGAAGGCTAGGCTAAAATGCCTTATCCTCAAGATTCAGCCCTATCAAATAAAAACTGGGCAGCTCTATAGGCTAGGACATGATGGGTTATTGCAAAGATGTGTGTGTGAGCATGAGATGCATGATGTCCTTACTAAAGCACATGGTGGAATTATTAGAGAGCACTTCAGTGAGACACTATAACACGCAAGGTGCCGCAACCTCAATTGTGGTGGCCCATCCTATTATGTGATGCAACTAAGTTTGTGAGGCATTGTGATGAGTGCCAAAGGACCAAAATGCCCATCTGTAAGGAAAATATGGATTTGACCCTAGTAATAGCATGACAACCCTTTGAAAAATGGAGAATTGACTTCATTGGGCCAATCAGCCCTGCACCGCAGTACTCACAAGCAAAGTATATGATCCTAGCAATGGATTATCTCATGAAATGAGGGAAAGCTTGAGCCACCAAGAAGAATGACACTAGGACCACAGCTAAGTTCCTTTGGGAGCACGTGATCTCATGATTCAGCTGCCCCATCAAACTAGTTAGTGATCAAGGCACACACTTCATTAATGAAGTGATTATCCATTTACTATCCACCTTCTTAATCATCTATAGGAAATCCTCACCATACTACCCTCAAACTAACGCTCAAGCGAAGTCCATGAATAAGATCCCAGTAAATGCATTGGCTAAGGTAGTCTCCACCTCGCACACTGACTGGGACAATAAGGTCATGGCACCACTATGTATTGGCTAAGGTAGTCTCCACCTCGCACACTGACTGGGACAATAAGGTCATGGCACCATTATGGGCCTATAGGATAGCTTACAAGGCGGTGAACCCCATTCAAACTTACCTATGGGATTGAAGCAATCTTGCTAGTGGAGTTCTTTGTTCCAAGCTTGAGAGTGGCAGTCCAAGAGAGATGGGATGGAAAGGAAGCATGGACAGAATGTCTGGTAGAGTTAAAATGCCTATCTGAGACTTGATTCCTAGCGATCCATGCATTGATGTGTGAGAATGCAAGACACAAGAGATGGTTTGACAAACATGTCAAACAATGTGACTTCGAGTAGGTGACCTAGTGATGTTGTACTCTGTAAAGGGCCATAAGCAGAAGATGAAGTTTAGAGGATTAGGACCTTTCAAGGTCTGTAACATTAGTTTAACCGACAATATAGAGCTCGAGATTCTAGAGGAAGAGGGCATAGGATTCTTGAATGGCAGTCACCTCAAGAAGTACTACCCTCCAACAATGCATCCATTACATGAGCCTCCAATGCTGGAACCACCAATGAACATACGAGTCACCACACCATCACTAAGATAGAGGACAAGGATGAGGAACCATTAGCACCTGCCTACCTATGCATATTGCTCATTGCTCAGAAGACACATGCTTTTGATGCACTCATTCAAAAGGGAGCTGACTTTAATATTCTTACACACAACCATTGGACTCTCATTGGTCAAATCCCTAGTTGTAGCCTACTAGTGCAAAACTCAGCCCATTGTGGACATTCTTACTCACTATTGGGAAAGTGCAAAGTAGTGGTCTCTATTGAGATTGAAATCCTATCAATGATCTTCTACATATTGCCTAACACTAAGGCTATTGGTAAGGAAATGCTGCTAGGACGCACATTTAAGAAACAAGCACATTGCAATGTTAATTATGACTCACAATGTATTCACCTTCCCATTGGCAATGTTTGAATAGGGCAGCATGGCTCCATCTAAGCCCGGGTAGTGCCACCGACAGAAGATCCTAATGCCAAGCCTAAGGAGGGAGATCATGACTTGTCCCACCCCACCAAAGTAAACCTGTCGCAACCCCCAATATACACACCTAAGACCACTAAGAAGCAACTCAAATGGATACCCAAATGATAATTGCCACCATCTAGGAGCCAAGCCACATGAACTCATAATCCAAGAACCTCACACCCTAGGCCTAGCAGACAAAGATGGCACTACAAAAGAAGCAGATAAACAACCAATCCACCATCAAATCCATTTGTTGCTAAGTTATCTAGTCCACCATCAAACCCCAACCTCCCATGGGCCTTAGACCCTTTTATGAGTGGAGATCTATCCTTACTTTGGAATCAAACCTAGCCACAAGTACATGGGATGACTTGGTCACCTACATAAGACCCTTTTATGAGTGGAGATCTATCCTTACTTTGGCATCAAACCTAACCATGAATACGGGGGATGACCTGGTCACCTACATCAGATGCTTGGATGCCACCTTCACCATGTTTGCTAAAAGCTATTAACAATTGGATTTAGGCCTCCTAGACGAGCCATTAGCAATGAATGTATGCTCCTTGCATGCATCTAGGAATAATATGAATTCATGTTTGTCAAGATTCCCATGGTAGCCGATGAATTGATCACCAACGAGATTTCCTGAGAGCAAGCTCTCAAACAGTAACTAATCACCTCCTCTAGCAAGAGCAAAGTCTCAACACAGAAACCAAGAGCTAGAAGAGCTGAAAAAGCATGCTGACTTTGACTCTTCCTTCTTGAAAAAATGGTATCCCCCTTGTCTCCAATGGGAACAAGAGGGTTGCCAAATTATGACCAATGCCAACCAAAGACATACAATCAAAACCTCTAAGTACAACCCAACCTATGTGCCTCCTACCTCATTCAAGGTCTTGGTGGCCATCACTCGCAATCAACCATTAGAAGATCATGTTATGAACCACCCCTATTTGGATCGAACCCTGATTGAGGAAGAACTGCACATCACTAGCAAACTGAACTCTGGTGACTTCCTAACTGATGTTCTGACCTACATTATATGCATATACATTAGACCGTATGACCTAGACCGTCACGCCCATTTAGAGTATAACACACAGTTCTATGATTGGCTCATGAAGAAACAAAGCCTAGTTAGTCGACGCTTAACACCCTTAACCCTTCATCCTCTAATTCTAGGAAGGATCTTCATCGTTTCCAAAGGGGAGGGGGTAAGGTGGACAAGAAAATATGACTTGAACCACAAATCGGATTTCAAAAGCAAAAAAAGACGGTTAAAGTAAACTTGTACTTGAGGAAAATTTTCATTAAATTCTTATTGAAATGTGTGGTTGGCTTGAAGCAAAAATTTTCATTCTATACTTGAACATTTTGCCATTCCATAACGTACATTTGTAATCCTCTTATCTTTTTGCAAAAAGCTGTTTCAAGTGAGCTAATAGTGAGTTGTTGTATCATGATAGGAACTCGAGATGGAAGAGCACCATGGCAAGGGCAGCAAGCTTCCATTCTCAGAAGAGGAGCAAGCCAAATACGGCCTAGCCGCACTGAAACAAGAGCCTTTAACTAGCTCAAATACAGAAGCATTCAAAACCTAGAAGACATGGTGATAGAGGAGCATGCTGTGAAACAGATCATTGACTAGTGCAACCTCATCAAATATCTACAGAAGTTTGGCCAAGCCATCAATTACAATAATTGCATGGAGTTCTTGCAATCCTTCAAGGCCAACATGAAGCGTGGCACAGTGATGCTGAGGCAGGAAGAGGAGACTCAAAGAGTAGAAGTTGAGCTGAGTCCTGAATTGATGGAAAGGGCTTTGGGTCTTGTCAACGAGCCCAAGTGGCCAAAGAGAGATATCTATGGCATGTTGGGGATGGCAAAGGACCAGGTGTACACAAATGATGGGATGAGTTTAGCTGACATCTCCAAATAGACTGCAGGTAAAAGTGGTCCATGCATTATTCTCCAACCAGAGGTATAGTGCTTTGATGAGCAGGATTAGAGTAACGTTGCTTGAGAGCCTTACAGCTAGATCCTTGGATGAAATTAGCTAGAACAACTACGTGCGTGAGACCGTCTCAAATCAGGATTTAAGGATTTAATATAGGCTATCCATCTTAGCATAGCTATGTCGGGAGTGGAACAGTTGGCAATCATGCCCAAGAGTGGAAGACAATCTGTTTCAACTACTACATGTGCGCCTATGAAGTACTCCCGATCACACTTCAATGCAGTTACAACTCCCCAAAGTTATCTTTTAATTTGAGCATACCTTCTTTGACGTTCATTAAGAACCTTCACTCCAAAGCGGATTGCATATTTGTTGCCCTCAAGATCATCCTGACCGATTGCCCATCCTATCCCAATCGAACTTGTGTCTAGTGTAAGTATGATAGGCTGTCCATTAGAGTAATCAGCCCTCTTCAAGGTGGGGGCTGAAATCAACAATTTCTTTAATTTTCGAACAGCTTGAGTATGCTCTTTTTCCCACATAAACCTTTGGCCTTTTCTTAACAATTGATAAAGGTTTTCAACAACATGAGCAAAGTGTGGGATCCAAATAAGATAGAAAATACACGCTCCAAGAAATCTTCTCACCTCCGCAACATTTGTGCATATTTACCACATTTTGCTAATAGCATCAATCTTGATTGGAGAAGGCTTTCGGCCATATGGGCCACACATATGCCCAACCACAAGAACTTCTTCAACTCCAAAAACAGATTTAGCTCCTGAAAGAGTAAGATGAACTTCTTCCAGTTTAGACAAGATTTGAGCACAATCATTAATATGATCGGAAACAAACTTGCGACATCCAAGCTCATTGAGCTCTTCATTCTTCTCATGAATTTCACATCCTTTGATCGGTACATCATCAAGGAAAGGAAGAGTTAGTTGGGGAATATAATCTCTCAATACTTTATGCATGGCATTCATCATGTAAGCCACTGAATTTGTAGCGCCTTGAGGTAGAGTACACATGCAGACTAAACCAAGAGGCGTCTTCATTGTGGTAATGTCTCGGCTCTCCAAAACAAGCTGAAATTGGTCATAGCCCAAATATAAATCACCCATGGAATAAATTGCTCTACCTGCAAAAGCCTCAGCAAATTCATCAACAATTGGCCCCGAACCAACATTTCTAATAGTGACTTTATTGACAGGCTGTAAATCTTGAATGAATCGCAAAGATCCATTCTTCTTAGGTACGGTAAACCATCGGTTAGAATACGGAGCTGAAGATGGCTTCAATATTCGCATCTTTATCTTTTCATTTAAAAGCTCCAGTAACTTAGGCAAATGAGCCCTTGGTACCGGAATTGGTTTAAGATTCCAAGGGATGTGTGGGACCATGAAAATCACCATTGGTGCCACAACACTTGGATCCACATAGCCAATTTCATGAGGCTGAAATGAAAAAGCTTTTCCATGTTTCTTTAATATCTGCATAAAGGCTTGCTTTTCAGCTAGCAAGAGAAAAGAGTCTTCACCAATTTTTAGCTCCTGTAAGCTTTGAGCTACAAATTGGTGACGAATATCTTTGGGGTCACGAAGACTTGGCTATTTGGATGCCCTTTCACTTTCGGGAGGTAGTGGAGTTGCCATCGGCTTGACCTTCTTGTCAACTATCTTGTACTTTGTTTCTTGTACTTTGTTTCTACTCTTGACTCATCCCTGTTTGACTGTCCAAAAGCTTCATGATCAGCAAATTCTTGAATTATGTCATAAATATTCAATGTGCATACCTGTATGGACTGATTTTCAGCCTGATTTTTTACATGAACAACTGCATGTATTTTAGCCAATGTATCATTATAAATCAACCCAAAAAATAGTCTTGAAATTTCTTCATTTTCAGCCAAAACATCAACTTGCTTCAGCTCCTATTCCACATGACATAAATGCTTTCTTTCAACCCTACTCATGGCTGAAAACTGTTTATAACAACCCACACTGTTGGCCGTAAATACCTGCAAGTCAGCTTTTGGCATAGCCCCCTTTACATGTGGAGGCAAATTTTTATGACATGAAACATTGCCATAGCCTCCACTTACAGTAGTACAACTCGAAAACCCTTAAATTCTCGAGCATTAGCAGGCATAGGATGATCTCTCAATCGATCTCTATTCTGGTGATGATTTACACATACAGTCCGAAATTGGACAGCTTTGTCATTATCCTTACTTCTTATCCGAGCATATGATGAATGTAACGTGTCCACCCGTTCACTTGCAGGACACGTCTTAGCAGCCCATCGGGAAGAGAGTCCAGAAAGCACCGCCCAGCACTCCCATGGAATGTCACGGGGTTTGCGATCTAGGTCTTCCTGCGTCTGCAGCATTCTACCCGTTCCCACTTAGGATCGACCTGAATCAGGGATTTCCTAGTGGTTTAAATCCTAGAATGATAGCTAGCGTCAAACCCCAGGCAAACTACTTTATGAAAAAACGTCAGGGTCGAAGCGAATCCATGCTGCACTTGGTTCAAGGAGAATGGGAAACGAGAGGGATGCAAAGCTCGACCTCTCTGCCCGTAAGGCATAGTCCCATTCTGTTCCCCTAAAACAGCACAAATCGGGACTCTAGCACTCTAGATTCTAGGTCATCGTTCCTTGCTGTCAAATTCCTTCGAGAAAAGTTCCCGGCCAACCAGGACCACTCTTTCGTAGGACGAACCCATGATCACATCCACTGCACTTTCCTCTGGGTTGCGTTAGTTGACTAATTACCTATCACATTTAGTTTGACATGCAAAAACAGCTTCCTTAATTAGCCAATTATTCACCGGTTCCTTCACGTAACTTAAGCATTGACATAGAAAAACAATATCAATCAAGTTCCTTTTCAACATATGATCTTATTTATCAGTCTTTGGAATACATCATATAATCTAGCCGAAAGGCTATTCCATAATCCGCCCGAAGGCAATCCATAATCCGCCCGAAGGCAATCTAGCAATCCTTAGGGATTACTAATCCAAGTTTCCACTCGTAGACTAGTATGCAGGCCTCAAAATCCAATCCCGAGTCACGTCGACCTCTTGTGCAGGAACCAGAGGCAAGGGATTTATGGCTAGAGCCCCCCTAGCATCCAAGCGTCCTCCTGCTCCAACTAGCACCCACGGAGAGACCTCTCACGACGGGTTCCGTCCACGTACCCGGCGCGGCTAACAACCCCCTTGGATAGGGTCAGGTAGACAGTCGGGGGTAACTGATGCTGCCTCTCCCTCCAGGCCTGCAACCTGAAGCATTAATTATTTTTCCAGCTTTGGTTCATTGAGCAAAGAAGTACAAACAGTGCTCCTAACTGTACAAACACAATCAATCCAGTGGTCCTTTATTTGGCCAACTACTAAGGTATAATCCTCTTCTCCGAATGCACCTAGCATTCGATCCGGGATCAATTGTGACTTGGCAAGATCCCAAGGCTCTTGTTGTTTGTGTACCCTTTTATCCTTGGGTTAGGGTTTATACCCTGTAACCCAACTAACAAATACCTTAGGTTTCTTAAATTAAGATAGTAAGTCCTAGCAACCTTGTCGTTCTAACTTGATTTGTCAATTTCTTGCTAGGATATTCATTGTTACCCTAACTTGGTAACTCAGCCTCGGGTGATGTAACAGGATGTCTACTCATTCTCTTGCAAATTAGACTTGCACTAGAACCTACCAACCTTATTCCAAGGAGTGGCAAATCTATCTTATGGTTTAAACACAAAGCCATGCGATGTTGCAACTTGTTGCATAGGAGTCTCATTTGACTTGCGGGATCATTTCTCCCATCAAACAGCGTTCCTTGGTCAAGAAATACGTTTGGTAGGGTTTGGGATGTCCTCTTGACTCAACCCAACCCTAATCTTACTAGGCCGACAACGTTTGGCCCTAGGGTTACTAAATACAACGGAAATCTAGTATTTGGTCAATTTCCTAGGGTAAGAACCCTAGATCGTTCTTGCATTTAACTAACCCTAACATTTCGTGAATGTGGGTAGGATCCTTGGAAATTGGAAGTATTGACTTGGCATCCCAAGTGCGATACTAGGCAGAATTTTTAGCGTACTAAACTCTGCCTAGCGTATTGAGGTAATGATTTGAGTTACACCCTTACAAAGAATTACCTAACTGATTCAATTGTCCTGCGACAAGAGGTGATCTTTCCTTAGAAGAGATGCAACTCCTTTTTCTAAGAGATGTAAATAATTGCAAAACATAACATTCCATGCAAGTATAGATTTTTCCTTCTATGTAGCTAAATGATTTCAATGATCATTTCTTTTCCCTTGCGCTAAAACTATAATGATGCAACGGAACCAAGCTTTAATGATTGACAATTTAGGACTAACTCATATAGAAACCTACGTTGAGTATTAACAAGAACTATACCTATAAACCTTTTGTCCAACGCATTGAATTCATGATTTAATATGAAATGCATCTTTTTCTAAAACAACTTCAATAAGAACTTCATGCATGATGAATGTCATAAGACTATTGTTGACTTAATCCATTCAGCGGCACTTAAACCGACTTAAAAATGCAAGCATCCTCGCATGCAACAGGTAAGTTCATGGTTTCCATTTCATGCAATGCAATTCTTTTGGACCATATTCAATGACGTCTAAGATTACGAATCACGTCCATGAATTTTAAACCATAAGTGCAACATGCGACATAAACTCTATCCTTCTTAGCACGATATCCTCTTCTAATTTATGCATTATCATTCAAGAAGAATATGCAACTACCCTTATTGACGGGAGTGCGTGCAATTTCAATTAATTGGCATGCGTTAAACTTGTAAGACGAATGGATAAATGCATTTTAATTTTCCAAAAAAAATATCGTGCTTAACGCATCCCTTTCATGCAAGAAATACAATTGGAACTTGGGCATGAGGACTCGCAACGATGTCCACGTGTAAACTTGGGTTGAAGGCTCCCATGTGCACCTTGTGTCTTTTGTTTGGGAGTCATCGATGAAGTAGACTCTCGACTCCGCAAGCTCATCCTTTCCTTTATCCGGTCTATGAACTCCCTCCAGGCTTACGGATATTAGCCTCAAAATCTGCCTACTCCCCCTCGCATAGGAATTTCCTTTCCAAGTCGTGGTTTTAAGAAACCCGGGGAAGGCCGTGTGCACAAGGCTTATGGAAGCCTTGCTTGGAAGCTTCTAAAGAAGCTTCCAAGAAGCTTCTATGTGGAACAAAATGACATGGAGGGGGGGAAGAAATGATTGGAGGAGAGGATAATGGGAATAATGATGATAATGATGCTGACGATGAAGAAGATGGGTGGGGCAGGTGGCAGCAAGCGGCATTTTCCACCCAGTAGGGCGGCGATGGCGGCCTGGGAAGCACGACAGTCTCCAGTCTCTCTCTTCTCTCCCCCCCTCAAGCTTGGGGAGGGGGTGGTTTTATAGGGCTAAGGGGGGGAGGGATAGCCTCTCGTGAGTCGGGCTGCATGCCACTCCCCATGCCCTCCACAACTCATGCTTTTTCTCACACTCCCTCTCCCTGCCATTCATCGGCTGAGGGGAGGGGGTTATCATAAAAAAAATTGCAAAATTCTTATCCATTATCGACTTGCCTTTCCCCTGAAGGGTGTTCGTGTGTGGTCTTGCGGGTTTTTAGCCTCGGCCTCCTACGCTTGATGCGGCAAGCTGTTTACTGAAGCACGCAGGGTAAGGACTTAGCCACTATCATTGTTCCATTGCGGGAGATGTCTTAGCACTATTTTTGCATGGGGCATGTAGTGGTCAAAATTCTTTAATATTTCGTGTGAAAATATTACAATGAACCGTCATCAAGGGCCTTTGTCTCCAAACGAGACTCGGAAATAAAAGGTTGACCAAGAATGATAGGATAGCTACAGGAATCTTGAACAAAGAAATGAAATTTATCTTTTACATTACCAATAGTAACCCATATATAAGGAGATTCCACATAGAGATCGCCAGAAGAATTATTGGCTACTTTCATGCACCATCCCGGGTCCGCATCTATGAACACCAATTTGGGGATTATGGGAATTTTCCATAAGTTTGGGACAGGTGGTCAAATCTTTGGATTTGTCATAACTTGAACACTATAACTCCAAATCGAGTGCTCTATAGCTCAATAGATTCCATTTTTCAAATGCTTTCCAATGATAGGTCACATCATATGGTTTTGAGAAACTTATGGGCATGTTATCCGAGTGCCACCTTTTTAGTATTCAAAAAATGGGAATTGGGAGATTCCCAAACTCACTAATATTGTGTTTATGGGCCATCTTCCATTCTCATAGAGACTTCTTGGCATGATGTTGATCTCCGAGCCATGGTCTATAAGGGAAATGCATGGAGTCTCTCTTTCTCCAATCTTGACAACGGTTTCGGTGGTCGCCCTTGCCCAATGGGTACGGGAGTAGTGACTACTTGGAATAAAATGAGCATCAATCTCTTCTTGCATGTTGTGAAGACGAGCTTCTTTCTTATGCATGGGTTGCTCTTTGGATTGAGAAGACCCCACCATAACATTCTCTGCAATAGCTTCTTCAATTTCTGCTTCATAGATGTCTTCATCTTTGGCTTCTATGGCTGCAATCAATTCTTTGATTGCCTCCAATCGAATCCCTTGAGTATTCAGCTTCTCTTCATCTTTGGCTTCTATGGCTGCAATCAATTCTTTGATTGCCTCCACTCGAATCCCTTGAGTATTCAGCTTCTCTTCATCCTGCAAATACACATGAAGAGCTTGCAAAAAAGCATGCACAATTTCTTCAGTTTCTTCACCAACATATTGTCTTTTCTGTTTAATTACATCAATTATTACATCATGAAATCCTCGTTTTGTAATTCCAAGAATTTCACCCAATGTAAATTCAATTTTACTTCCAAGAATCCTTTCTTCTAGGATCCGCTTGAGATCCGTTGCAGTCTCTATGTCAGGCTGCAGCTTGTAGCTGGGATGTTTACCTTTTCTCTTTCCTTCTGTCTTCTTTGCTTGTGGGGCATTTTCCATATCATGCTCTAGCAGCGGTGGTGGTGGATTTTCAGCAACCTTCGACTGATCCGGTTTACTTCTTGTTACACATTTGGTTGGCCCCGAATAGGAGGGACTGGCAACATCTTCATCTCTTCTTCTATTTTCTTCTACCATATCTTCTTGATTATTGATTTCAGCCAACCGAGCGAAATCTGAAAATGAATCAACCGGCTCGGTCCGTCCAGTTCTTCCTCAGATGCATTGACTGGCAATAGTTAAATCATCTTTGGATGCCTTGCCTCGCTCCATGAGATCTAAGGCCTGCATCCACACTTTAGATTTTACATCAGCTTTACATGCTTTAACAATTTCATTAGTTGGCTCAATTGGCAGCCCATAGGTAGCTGCATCAACAACTGCATAGGTTGTTCTTGTTGCCAAATCCTCCAGTCTTTTCTTCATGCCACCGCTACCAAAATTTGGCTCAAGAGGAAGCCCAGTTTCGGTCGCATGAATTTTACCATCCTTCCAAAAGACTAATTTTTGCACCTGAGCTTCACGGAATGCACTGCACTCCCTCTTATCATGCTGTAGGCTATCACACCAGATACAACGTCTTTTGAAGCCTTCTCGTACGGGTCTTTGGGCAGTTGTCCGTCCTCTTTCTTCCACTTTCACATCAAGCTTTTCACCTTGGAATTAATCTCCATTAGATTAAGATGGAGATCCCACATGCTCTTGATCAGCTCGTCCATAACATCCTTCTTTGGGGGTGGAACAACAGGATTTCTTGGTTGCTCAACCATAGAGACAGGAGGTCGAGTTACAGGAATAGGCTCTTTTATGGACTTAGATGGTGCAGAGGTAGACCCCCACCTTAGACGCATTCACTCTCTCCGAGCAATCATATTAACTGCTTCAGTGACATCATCCCAAGCAGTCCTCAATCCCGTCTCAGAGTCAGGATCTTCAAGCCAATTAGTTAGCTTCTCTTGAAGAAAAGGATCCGCAGCCTTCAGAAACAATTTAATCTTCTGGCACTCCATCATCTTCTGATCATCAGGATCTAGCTGAGCAAATTTGCTTTCAAATTCATGGTGAAGAGCAGTGGCAGTTAGTCCCTTATTGGGCCTTTCAACCCATTCAGTGAATATTTTTTTCATCATGAGGCCAGAATCTTCAAGAAAGAATTCTTCTCAAAGAGCCTTCTTGAATGCAGACCATCCCGCATCTTTTTGAAAAAGACCATGAATTTGGTCTTGGAGGCCATGCATGGCCAAACAGGCAAAGTATCGGCTCCAAGCATGGTGAGGGACCCCAAAGAAGACTATCTTGTCAGTATAGAGGTGAATAAAAGAGGACACATTTTGCCCATTAAATTGCTTGAGCTCCTACCCAATTGTTTCCAAAGCTTTAATGGCAGCGGCATCATTCCACTCTTCATCTTGTCTCCACTATTGCTGCAGTTGCATCTGCTGCTGAAATTGCAATTGTTGTTGTTGGCTCTCTTGCATCATATGAACCAACTACTGCTGCAAGGCATATCCTCCCAAACTTGATGATTCTCCCATTGTACTTTCTCTTCTGCAACCGACCTTCACGCTGGGTTCACCACTGTCATCGTGTTGGGGGTCGAAGGTCTACCACCGGGGTTTAGAGCAGAAGAGGAGTGAGGGATTCAAGGTTAGGAGAGGGAGAAAAGAATGGGGTTTGATAAGTCTTGGGTTTTAGAGATGATTCAGGTAGAGAAGAAGACCTCAAGCTTTTTCATATACTTAGCATACATGAATGGGATTAAAGACTTTAACTCGATTACATCAAATGCGCATGAGGTTAATAGACCAATACATATAGAGATTTTATATCAGATTTAATCCAAATACATATTTCAAATGCAAGCCCAAACGGTTTCAATTTCATGAATGCCAATGAACAACAACTCCAAGATACAAGTATTTGAGTGGTAGACTCCACTACTTCCAAGACATAGACCAAAAACTCTTGAAATGCATTGACAAAGCTTTTAATTCACTTCAGCCCTATTTTATAACATTAATTTTCAGCCCATAAACAAGCTCTAAAAATGCACATAATTTCAAAAATAAGACTCTCTAATCACTCTCAAATGAAGCCCTGATGTTTAGAGGTCAATACCATCACTCGCAACCTCATAGATCACTTGATTTGCCTTCAAGAAGACAAGAACAGTGGGCTGCCCTGTTTATGACAAGTTTTAGCAGTCCAAAATAGCCCCATACACCTCCAAAATCTCCCCTTTACTTGCCCCAAAGTCACTCAAGTACTTGGGCACAAGAGGGGCTTCAATGGACCATGAATACGGTAAGAGAATGGAAGAAGACGTACATAAGAGCACGTTGAATACTTTATCTCTGTTTTCCCCTTTTATGGACTGTCATACCACTCATTTTCGTGATATCAAATGGATGGGAAAGAAAGACTCTCACCTTCTTTGTTTGTCTCTCCTCTCTTTCTTCAGTTTTCTCTGAGTTTGCATGCTTTGGAGCATGCACCATAGCCTTCAGCTCTCTCCATCTACCACAGGTATGCAGGCCCAAAAATTGCATCAAAAAATGCGGGCTACTCTTCTCTTAAGCTTCCACACAAAAGTAGACCATATAGGTCACTTACAAGTCACACAAGTCCATTATTTCAGGTCCCATACAAACCAAGTGGACTTTTGGGCACTCTTCTTGATTTCCAAGCAAATACTCCTCATGAACCAATGTGACATAACCTGTAGACTGTCAATTACCTCCTATTGATCAAGTTGAGGGTCCCCATAGACTTAATTTTTGTCAATTTACATGATACAAACTGAAAATTGCATGTCAAGTTACAAAGGAACTTATGAGATTAAATGATATCTAAGTCAAATGTTGGGAAATAATGACTGAATTATGTATGAAAGTTTCTCATGTGAATCCTAATGAAGTTCTTCTACAAACATAAGAATTCCATGATTTATACCATGAACAGAAAACTCTTTGACACTAGGTTGTGGTTTATGACAGCAGTTTGGAAAATCAGCATAGTGCTAGTTGGAAGATGACAAAGCGGTGGTTTGGTCCATATATGGTAAGGTTTGTTTTTGACAATGCTATCTATGCATTAAATGAGATGGATGGGTCAACTCTAAGGATTCTAGTGGCTAGAAAATGTATCAAGCTCTTTAAATGTAGGGAGTCTTCAACATATGAGTTGATAGAGTTGGATACTAAACATGAACATGAGAATCCAGAAGAAGAAGAGCTGGAAGATGAAGACATTGATATACTTCTTCTGACACTGTAGATCCATAAGACTTTGGCACATGCTAGAGGATGTGTAGGTTAGGAGGCGGTGGATGTCATGGGATTTTACATTTACTATTAAAAAATGGAGATGTTATGAATCATGTAGGTCTGCATACTTGGTCTACAAGAGATTCAGGATAGGTTACAGTACATAATGTAGTAACTCTTTAAGTTCATTTTTGCTTGGATTTTGCTTGGAAGTCACTTAGTTCAGCAAGTCTACTAGGTTTGAGCACCGGACATGTTATATGCCCCTGTTAGTGACATAGGTAACTTAAGTGTGTCGGTGTGAAACTTTGGAGTTGTGTTGGAGAGAATATGGAGATCCACACGATTTACGCCGCAAATCATGAATGTGGGCTACAGGGAGAGAGTTGGACCATAGGTGGAGCTTCCAAGGGCATGCAACTGGAGTTCAACTCGAAAACGGGCAAGATGAAGGAGAGGAAGGTAAAGTGTATCTGATGTATGCATTTTGGGAGAGAGAAGGAGAGCTATGGTGATGTCTTGAATAGGAAAGAACAGGGAAACCATGACCATTTGGAAGAGCTTGCAAGTGATCTAAGTGCATGTATCTATTGGGATACGGTCCCTAAATAGCAGGGCAACCTTGGGCAATCATTAGAGAAGCTTATGATTGGATTTTTATGCATTCTAGAGCCTTGATTGAGGGCTAGAATACATTTTTATTGAGAGGGATGAAGTGATTCTTTAGCTTTGACAGGGATTTGATAGAAGTATTTGATATATGTCTTAATTGTAAAGGCTTCTACCACTACTAGATTGAAGTTACATGTAATCTTGAGGTGAATACATATAGCAATCAATGGATGGCATTAGCATGGATCATGGATTATGATCATGGATTATGTTGTCTTTGTGTATGAGCTGAGCTATTGTCTCAATGTGTCTTGGGCTTTGACCCACCCTTATTTAAATGTATTTGGTCATGAGCTATGATTGTGAGCTGATGTCTTCCATGTATAACATGATGTTAAAATAACTTGACAGGCTTCACCTCTATCAATTTTCTTCCACATCTTCTATTTCTTCAAACCCCTTCTCTTTCATATATTCCTCTCCCTGAATCTCCCTTCACCACCCTACTGTCTCTTACCCTCATGGTAGACTTTTGGTCCCAAATGCTCCGACACCGTATAGTTTCGTAGAGCAGTTCAAGTAGGTCTGCGAGGCTAAAGGCCTCACGGATCTTGCTCAATGCTCACAAGCTTTCAGCCTATGCTTGGGAAATAAGGGTAGGACATGGTAACAAGCTTAGATATTATGGAGCGCACCAATTTCAATGATCTCAATAGTCTCTTCATTAAGGGATTCTTGGAGGCTGGATACTCAGATAATCTTATAGTGCGGTTGATGAATGTCAAGTAGGGGGGATGAAGAGGACATTAGGAACTATGTTACTCACGTGTAGAGTCTCTATAAGAGAATCCCCACTAACAAATAACCCACTGAGAGAGCAGTGTCTTCCGTGTTCATCAACAGAATATGTAGTGAGGAACTCTACAAGGCCTTGGCAGGCAACTCAAGCTTGCAGAGAGATGCGCAGCTAGGGTCTTTGAAGAGGCCATATGAGTGGATGACCAGCTTAAGGAGAGAAGCTCCAAGATCTCGAATCGAGATGAAGTCGAATCTAGAACCCTAGAAAGGGCAACAACATCTAGTGAATGGTCACGTCCAAGCAACCAAGATAAAGGGAAGGGTGTTGACCCAAGCCCAGAGCTAGCAAAGATGAAAATGGAGCTAGCCAGACTACAAGAGATGATGAGAAGACCTATGCGGTCACATGTTGAATGTATGTATTGTGGTGGAAACCACCTTCTAGTTGAGTGTCAGGACCCTAGGTCTCCCAACCTTGTGCCAAAAACGATGGTAGGTTCAGCTACGATGCTATGCATTGCAGACTACCGAGGAGACTCCCATAGTCATAGCCTTACAACCAGCCCTACCTAGGGAATAGGCTTCCAAATTTATTTGGGAGAGGAGCCTTGTTGGCCCTTCCGACACCTAATGATGCAAACCCACTCATCCCTAGGATGGGAATCAATCCCATAGGTATACCTAGGCCGCCTAGACCTTACGTAACCCATCCACTGGAGCGACACTCTAGTCCACTATATGGGGGAACCAAACGATGAGGAGCCTTATGTTAACCCTTCCATCTCGTACGATGAAGAAGGAAATCCAGTTCTCATGGACTATCGACTAGTGCTGGTGATGGCATTAGGAAGAGGGAGAGGTAGAGGCTTAGGAGGGCAAACCCAAGAGCCCATTTCTTGTTGAACTTGTGGTCACCCAAGACACATCTCTTCACCTTGTCTCGAGAGGAAGCAAACCAATCAAGATAAGATTGATCTCAGATGCACTGAGAGTGTGGAATCGCCCACCTTTTTATCGATTTCCCTAGGCCAAAACCATCCCCTAGTTCATCAATTGTACCATTAGTTCTATTGGGACTATTTGGCATCGAGACACCTGACAAGGAGGCCATGCCCACCCCATTACATGTTATGACTGGCAGGCCTGCCAGGGCCTAGTAACCTGGATGTAGCCTCAATCGGAAAGAAAATTTGTAAGTGAAGAAATAAGAAAACCAAAGCAAAGGTCATGTAGAAAATAGAGAGCGCAATGAAACTACCTGTTGGAAAAAAATCCATAGACTTTAAGGCAAGAACATTCGCTCCAAAGATTGTTGAGAAAGTGAGTGCTAAGATATGGGACTATCCGAAACAAAAGTGCCCACTCGAAGCCATAGAAAAGATCAAGGAGTGGGTGAGAGAAGCCCAAGAACACCTAAAGGATTTTGGGGTCCGGGGGCAGCACCCCTCGCCCGACGGTAAAGGGAATAATCCCTAGAATATTCCCTAGAATATTCCCTAGCTGACTAGTGGAGGCTCATATGGTAGCTCGGTCAGGCCGACCTAACCACCTTCACGGGCTATAAAAGCTAAACCCCTTCATAGCCATCGATCATCTATCTTTCACCTAGTCATAGTTGTTCTAGCTAGCCTTAATCTCTTCACATATCTTTTGTCTAGATCGCAATCTAAGCCTCACAATGGAAGCACACAGGTGGACGGAGCCATCTTTGTATCAGTTGTTTGGAGCTAAAGAATTTTTCTAATTCTCCTCTTATCTGTTGTGTACTCTCTATCTCTATCTCTTTCTCAGATTCTGTTCGCTGCGCTGTGTAAATTTTTACATACTCTTCAAAAGAAATAATCCCACTTTCATGCCATATCCGAGAAGGGTAGGAGTGGATTACAATCCTGATATCCATGGTCCATAGGACTTCCCTAGAGTATACAATGTCAATCCCACCAATCTTGAGGAAGCCCTCACTTTCACGTTGGAAGAGCTATATGGCTCCATAACCCACTTCCTTAATGAATTCACTTCATGCCCAGACCCAACGTTCCTAACTACATGTAATTATCCTAGATTACTTGGGATACTATTAAAGCAAGAGCCTACATCACAAGAGTATAGCCTACCACCACTCTTTTTTTATCCAAATGGCATAGAGAGCTATGCTATGACTAGGCTAATGATGCGGGCTATCCTCCTCCCCTCTTTTTGCTTAGCTCTCTTGGAAGATATGAATGTTAGCCGATTCACTTGCTATAGTCATCCATATCTTTCCACTACTCTTCTCTAGGCATGAATGAACCTCAAAGGATAGAACAAAGTTGGAGATTCATCTCTGAAGCCCCCAACTCCTCCCTCTCATGACTCTGATGACGAAGACTAGATTTTCGTCTATAAAAGAGAGAGAGAGAGAGAGAGAGAGAGAAGGACAAAGAAAAGAGAAAGAATAAGAGATCACGAGAAGAAAATAACAAGAGAAAGCACCTGAATCATCTCACTGCATGTAGGACAGAAATTGCACCTAGGGGTCCTCAAGTTAGGTGCATTCGATGGCTTCGCGGTCAGCCAGCTCCGTCCCTAACCCCCTAGTCCATTTTGATTCTCTACATCACACTTAGGGAAAATCAAGGGAAGGACATACCTAGGGAGATCACCCTTGCCTATCATTAGATGTGTCTCCCTAAGCCACACTCACCGCACCCCCTTAGGCAAGAACAGGGTCCTCAAGTGTGGGGCAATACCCATGCCTCCCGTGGCTTGACCCCCATTTCCACTAGCACAAGCACAATGCACCATACGACAAGGTAGACACATCCCATGTAGTGCACTTTCTTTTCTTTACAAGTAACTACAAACAATACAAGCCACCAACTTTGGAGGCCCCATCATCATCGACTCACACAACCGCCTTTCAAATCACTGAATCCTTATAAGCTCATACCCGCAAGTGCCATGGGATTGGCACTCGTCTGGGCAGGGGTATTGTTACAAACATGGATCATGTAGCAAAAAATAACTAGAGGAAGACAAAGGAAGCCCAAGTTAAAAAGTGAATGGAGAAGCTCATTCCGCCCAAGCAAGCAGGAAAAGTGGAGAATGCAAGCTTAGGAAAAACGTGGGAGAGCACTGAAGATTCTAGCAAGGTGCTCAAAAGGGACGAAGGAGAGCACCAAATATTCTAGAAAGGTGCTTTGGAAGAACAAAGGAGAGCACCGAATATTCTAGCAAGGTGTTTTGTAAGAACAAAGGAGAGCACCAAATATTCTAGCAAGATGCTTTGGAAGAATGACAGAGAGCATTGAATATTCTAGCAAGGTACTCATAAAGAACGTGGGAGAGCACCGAAGATTCTAGCAAGGTGCTTCGAACATCTTAGCACAAGGAAAGTGTAGGGTGCAATGTAATTCATTTTATAAGAGTGCTAGGCTCCCTCCTGTGAAAATTGTAAAGTTTGAATGGACACAAGTGAAGGGATAAGGCAACTAGAAGGGATAGGTGCCCGAGGGATTTACAACTTGTATATAAACTCAAAAAGTGAATGAGAAGCTCATTCTTGGGTGTGTGAAAAAAGTGGTATATTCTTCTTCTCTCCTTCTTGCTTGCTCTTGTGTGCTTGAGAGAGGGAGTGTGAGAGTGTGAGGAAGTGAGTGTGTAAGAGAGAGGGATCTTGGAGAAGAAGCTTTCCATCATCTCCTCTCTTCTTCTTCTCTTCTCTTGTCTCACGCATGACTATGGAGGATGGAGCTTGGAGCTTGGAGGTGGAGGCTTGAGGTTGCTTGAATTTGCATCTCAAATCGTGGAGCTACCAGGTTTTCTTGAGGGAGGAGGCTACTCATTCGAGGTATCATGGTAAACTCACTACACCCCTATAGGATCGAAGGTGCATCAGCTAGGTGAGAAATAGCCACTTGTGCTCACTTGAAATTCTTGAAGGAATAAGTAGTCTGTGGGTCTTGGTAGATGAGCTTGAGCCTCCATTACATAGTCCCATGGTTGTGGAAAGCCTAATCAAAGGCTCAAGTAAAAGTGATGAAGCATTAATGCAAGCAAGCAAGCAACGAGTAACAAACTATTTCATCTTGTTGAATTTGCCTTAGAATGTAGTCATAGAAGGCTCCTAAGGCTAGTAGGATTGTAGTCTTTGATTGCAATAAAACTTTATGAGTATTAAGAGTAATGATATACTATAGATAATAGGGCTTTCCCATAGTGGTTTTTGGCATATGAGGTCATTTTGGCTTCCATTCTAGTCTTGTAGGTAGATTGAGAGTAGTTTTGAGTATATGAAAGATTTGATTGTGGTTGTCATTTATGAAAGTCACAAATTTTGAATCTATAATATTTCAGGTATTTGTAAGTTATATATACATAAAGCATCTATATAATACATCGGGCAAATTACAGTTATTGTTGTATAGTTAGTGAAAAGGTTGCATGTTTTGGTCATAGTACACCTAGTAATGGATTGGTTACAGATTACGTGTTTTGCAAAGTTACTTGTCTTGTCAAAATGTCTGATAATTTAAACTAGATTGTTAGTGAAAATCTTGATAAGAATAATTATCCTTCTTGGAAGTTTAGAACAACAAATTTCTTGAAGAATAAATGTATTTGGAACTACTTTGAAGGAGACCTGGTAGTGGCATTGCAAGTCCCTCTATAAAATACACCTATAGAATAGATAAAAGCTAAGAAAAATAGGGAGAAAACACAAAGTAAAGTAAAGTGTTGGCTATCAGTGAGAGTGTCATAGATTATGATGGACTACTTGCAAAAATCACGAATCCTTGCTATTGCATGGAAGCACTTGGCAAGATTGTTTGAGATAAATACAAAGGCCACAAAGTTGAAGCTCAAGTTAGAGCTAAATCAAGTTAAGAGAGGGAATCTATCCATCAATGACTATGCATTAATGATTAAGAGCATTGTGGAAGCTCTTAGCTCTATCAATGTAGTAGTTGATGATGATGATGCTATACTTGCATGTCTAGATGGACTTAGAGATGAGTACAAGAGAATCATATCATGTATGAGTACTAGGGATGGTAATGCTTACTTTGTGGATATGATCACAATTGTTGGTGCTCCAATAAAATACTTCTTATTACATTTTAAACCTGCAATCACTCCCCACAACTCTCACCTAATCTATGGATACCTTCTTTGTCTCTCATTTAGTATCTGTTGAGAATCAGCAATCACACTCAAACAGCCTCTTTGTATGGAGTCTCAGGGTCAAGGATATGCAGGCTAACTTATCCCATATGCACAATGGTGCCTACTGCAGTTTCCTACTTTCCTATAAAGCATTGTACTTGCTTCCTTTCTTAATGCAATGATAGTACTCTTTTCTTTTCAGTGAAGTGTCAATGTCATTGTCCACATACACAAGATTGTGTTTATGAGTCCAAGTCTCAATCTTGGAACCTAATTCACTTGTGTAACAAACAGTGTCCTTGTCTTCTCCATCATGAGTCCACACTTCTCATTTCATCCTCCATAGCTTCCGATTTTGCCATGCTCTAGATCCCGCATTTCTCACATGGTATCAGAGCCCAGTTGGGCATGGCATTGCTTGTCTAGCCTCTCTTGATTCCTTTCAACCACAGTCTAGCTCAATGTCAGCTCATGACTTCATCTCCCAACTCTACTCTCACTGAAGCTTCCATGGCAGCCATAGCCAGCAGCACCCTGTCAGATTGAGCTGCTTACATCTCACTCCACAGGTCAAATCTCTTGGAGTTTCCTTCTGGAAAAGTATTCCCCAACTCACAAAGCTTCCCTATATCACATCAATCCAGGACATTGGACCATCTGGAGCTCAGCATTGTGAAAATCCCCAATCTCTACTCTGTGTCTGCCATAGCCAGACAGGACCTACCTCACTTGGAGCTTCCATAACTCTTCAACCAGGCCATTTCAGCCCACGATTTCTTCTAGGGAGTTGTTCCTCTGCTCAAGGCGCTTCATCCTGGCACAACAAACAACCACATTGGCAAGCTACAGCTCTGGCATTGCACAAATTCGACATCGCTGCCCCAGACTGCGCCGATTCTGTTCGCACCCCCTGCGTGCTGCATACTGTCCACGATTTTGACGATTATGATAGGGCTTTTGTAGCCCATGAAATCAGATTCCTAGGCATATAAAAAATTTTTAAAATGATCCACTGTAGCTCCTGCAATCAGCAAAAAACCAGGCCCCTGTCTCAGAAACCCTAATTCCACCATAGCCAAAGCTTCAAAATCTTGACATTTTTCATTGTTTCTCTCACTGAAGTTATCAACAGTAATTTTAATCACTGAGCAATACTCTCTGAAGTTCATTAAAGTACTGTCACTCAGACCTGAAGGCATCAGCATCAAATCAAGAAGGGGAAGATCACTTGGATTTTAAAAGAGTAAAAGACTTTTGTAGATTTGGTATTCATTGACACTCAGTTAGTGTTTTTTAGCACTTGTGTCTCTCAATCAATTCTTCTGTTGCTCAAATCTAATAAGTTTGAAGTTGATTTGCTACTGTTCCCGTAAATCTAACATGGGAAAAGACTCTCCAAATGCTCGATTCAAAGGAGTTGGGTTTCACACTTGGCAAACCCGCATCAAGCTCATCCTGATGAAGAAGGGTCTCTGGGCCATCACAAATGGCAAAGAGAAGAAACCTCGGGACGCGGACCTTGCAACTACTTGGCAAAAGAATGATGACAGAGCTCAGGCCATTATCAAACTGGAGCTAGACGATAGTTATATCCACCATGTGGATAACTGTGAGACCTCACAGGATACATGGAAAAGACTTGACACCCTGTTCGGTGCACAATCTAAATCATCAAAGTATGGTCTCCTGAGAGTTCTTCAGGCTTGAAATGAAGTCCAGCACATCACTTGCCACACATCTTAATTACATGGAAGGACTCCTAACCCAACTTGCAGGAATCAACATTAAAATGGATGAAGATGTTTGCATTGGTGTTCTACTTAAGAGTTTGCCTCCTGAATATAATAATGTATCAACAACTTTAATCAACATGCCAAATCCTGAACTTGTTGATATCCAGGCATCACTGTTAGAAGAAGAAAAGAAGCTAAAAACTAAAGAAGAACCAAGTACCTCTAGAGATGAGCATGCATTATATGTTGGCAACAGGTATAAAGCCAAGAAGGATCAGCTCTTTTGTGACTTCTGCAAAAGGACCGGACACACCGAGAAGTTCTACCACGCAAGAAAGAGATCCCAAAAGGCCTATCTAGTCGCAGTCAAAGAAGAAGAAGAAAATGAAGCAAAGGAAGAAGATGATGAAGATGAAGACCACCAGGATCGGAAGGACAAGACTCATCAGTCCTTGTACTCTCATAATTCTGATAGATTGTTTTAATAGCCTTGTATTTTCCTTGTCCTAATGCTTCCTGCCATAAGCTTTGTAAAATCCTTATGTAACTTGGCATTACAGTCCCTGTACACTTTGTGAGGCCCCTGTTACAGCCTCTGGATGTCCACCATGTTTATGGTACCCACACTTAGCTTTTTCTGCGACAGCCTCTGGTGTTTTACTATGTCTGTGGTATGCCCACACTTTGCAGGTGGTTCTCATTACAGCCTCTACACACTTTATGCCTTTTCTAGTTGTGATTGAGGAGGGGTGTTGAGAATCAGCAATCACACTCAAACAGCCTCTTTGTATGGAGTCTCAGGGTCAAGGATATGCAGGCTAACTTATCCCATATGCACAATGGTGCCTACTGCAAATTCCTACTTTCCTATAAAGCATTGTACTTGCTTCCTTTCTTAATGCAATGATAGTACTCTTTTCTTTTCAGTGAAGTGTCAATGTCATTGTCCACATACACAAGATTATGTTTATGAGTCCAAGTCTCAATCTTGGAACCTAATTCACTTGTGTAACAAACAGTGTCCTTGTCTTCTCCATCATGAGTCCACACTTCTCATTTCATCCTCCATAGCTTCCGATTTTGCCATGCTCTAGATCCCGCATTTCTCACAGTATCTTTGCTAGAAACCTAACTACATACTTGTTTTCCTTGTCATCATTCTACCCAATAGCCCAACTAATGCATATAGGGCTCATATCATGAGTGATGATAATGGGTGTCACACCTATATACTTAGCTTTCCTTAAAGTAGGTACATTATTTGACAATATCTTCGTGTTTCTCATAGCCTTTGTATGCATTCTAGTCCCCTGGAGTTTCTACTCTTTTTCCAATAGTTGATAAAGAGTGTATGCAATATGGACAATATGAGATATCCACATAAGATAAAATACACGAGCTCCCAAAATCTCCACATCTCTATTGACACATATGTGCAAGTTTCTTTCATTCTACCAATTGCCTTTTGCCATATGGACCACATATGTGTCCCACAATCAAAACTTAATTCATCTCAAAGATTGAAATTTACCCTGAAAGAGTTAGATTCACCTTTTCCAATCTAGTCAAGGATCTTTTTAGAGTCAATAATGTGTTTTGCAACAAATCTCTTACATTTTTTCTCATTCCCTACTTTCATTTGCTAATTGGAACTATTCCTAACTAGAGTATAAGGTACCCAAAGAGTATATAGCCCTCCTAACTAGTAAAAGCCTCTACAAACTCATCCACATAGGACCTATCTCCACACTATAGTCATGAATGAATCTCAATGTCTTATTTTTCTTGGGCATTGTAAATCACATTTTAGAGTAAGGAGTTGAAGAAGGATAGATGATATGGGTCTTTCTCCTTGATAATCAAGGTAAAGGGGGACTATTTGGGGACATCATATAATGAGGTGGCATGTGTATGCCATGTACTGGAGAAGTAATGGGTGTATGGGCTCAGGGCTCCTAGAATGACTTCCACACCTCCTTACTATCCTATCCCAAGAATAGTTGGTAAAATTTGTGCTTCAATTTGGATAGATATGCCCTCTTCTTCTCTTGCACTAGGCAATGAAAGATTGAACTGGCTTGGTTTTGTATGTAGGTTCTTCTTGCTTCAAAGAGATAAGTGGAGTGATCAAAATCTTAATTACTTTCACTATAGAGCTTCAATGACAAAAAAAAAAAAAAGCAAACTTGAAAAACATCCAAGAAAAGGGAGAGGGGCAACAAGAGGAGAAAATACAAGAATAGAGATACTTAAAATTGATGCATGATTCAATATCTCTTTTTAAATCCCCCACAACCCCATTTCTTAGTTTAAAAATCCAAGATTTGGAGAGATAAGATTTACCTTCCATGGATATCAACATCCTATGTTCCTATTGGATAATCCATAAGGCCCATCTTTTAAACTATACTATGTTTGAGGGCATAATTTTGAGCCTATTGTTTTCCTAATGGTAGGTTGTCTCATGCTCAAAGCATCCATATTTTTTACAATCATGGAATTTTGTTGGGTGAAAGTGCAAGATGGCCCTTATTGGTGGCCCAAAAGTAGCATTCATAGAATGGCAGCTAAAAGAGGCCATCAATACTAACGACAATGGTGTAGTAAGGGAAGGGGGCGGATTAGCCACAAATTATGGCATATGAACTTCATGACATCATGGGCATGAGAAGCTATAAAAGGATCAAATAAGAAGTGTTGTGTTCCTCTCCCCTTCCCTTCTTTCTCTTATCTTCCATCGACTCCGTGTTTGGGTCCTAAGCTTTCCATGCTTGGAGGTAACCCCACATTATTTCATACATTGTATTGCTATGATGGAAACCATGATTTTCTAAATTGTTACCATATATTTTCTATGAGCGATTACCCTTTGGGATGTACTCCATATTGTAAGTCTCTTATTGAAACCTATAATACGTTGATGGAATATATGAGTATCCCATTTTCTTTAATTATGTAGTGTCTCCATTAGTATATGTGGTAGTTTCTTCTTTCGGTATGTTGTACTATTGAATCTGTGATGCTAGCATACCCATGTGTTGGGTTTGAGTATGTTAAATCTCTATTGCTCCACATAGCTAGTGCAACTTATTTTTATTAAGTGACTACAAACAGAGCTTGGACCCAATCACACATGGCAACCACATTGATCTCTCCTATGCAGGTAGGTTTCTATGCACATGTGCTCTCAGTGTTCATTGAGGATGTTTAGCATGAGTTTTCATGGTGGTTTAGGCATGAGTAGTGACATCGGATTTCATCTCCTGAGGGTACATTCCTTAGTTATGATGATTTTTGAGCAGAGCAGTCCACTCTGTAACGCCACAAATAGTGCTCATGCTTTGTTGCTAGATCTTGAGATGTGCACCCTAGTTTTCCAATCTCTCCTATGATGCTGTTAAAGCTAGTAGGGTGGCTATTTATGTCACCTAAATCAGTTATGGTTTTACCCAATCTACCTTGTGGTATTCCGATCCACACTTGGATGGCTGCCTAGGGACAATCCCATTTCCAAAATTTTCTGGCTTATCAGCAAGTACCCGGGTCCTTGGTTAGCTTATCACCAACCAAGGACCCATATGCCTTTCTTTGGCAATTCAAGGTGGCATATATGGTCAATTTTCTCACCCAAGTGGATACCACTAATAAGGTGACCGTAATCAAGTCATTGATGCAAAAAGAGGTGGTGGCTTGACTCACAATAGAAAATAATTAGGCTATGTTTGATGATTCCTAAGATACTCATAGTTCTAGCCAAATAGGATTGATACTAAGAAGATAGAGAGATTGCGTTGGCTCAAACAGAGTGATGCCATTGTTGAGAGATATATGACTCAATTTAAGGTCTTGAGGGGACATATGTCCCATAACACCTAGCCCACTGGTAAAATGTTGCACTCTTTATATGTGCAAGGCTTCAAATGGGATATTCACAAAGTTTTGTCTTTGGAATATCTATCCCATCATAACCTAGACTATTTCTATAAGCACACTAGCTATGTTGAGATTTTTGGGCTAAGAAAAAGCCAAAAAAGAAGAGGAAATCAGCCAAACACATTGACAAATCCCGTCATATGAAACCCAGTCACTACAAGATACAGGCCTTATACCGATGTTCAAAGCAACAAAAATGTTCATAAAGAAATTTTCCCCCATCGTCGTAAAAAACATCGTTATTGGCGACACCATAGAACAATCGGTATTAATGTCTTTATCAATGTCGCTATTAGCGACGTTGATAATGACGAAAATAGCGATGCTGATAATGACGCTTTGCAATATATTTTGCAATGCTGATAGCAATGCATACAGTAAATTTGCGACGCTAATAGCGACGGTAATAGGGAAAAGAAAATTGTGGCAGGGATGCAGCAAGTTGCCCTGCCACATATAGCACTATGTGCTTTATTTAGGCCATAAAAAATAGTTTCAGTAATGTGTACAATGCTCTGTAAATAAAGGCAAAGTATACTTGAATCATAACACTGATACATGAAATAAATACATGATCGCGTAATGAAAGTGACCGATACAATCATGGCAAGATACTACTACTACATAGAAAATGTCTACACATATCATGTGACCAAAAAAGAAGTGTATGTGAGCTCCAGGGATCCAAGGATGAGCTATAGATCCTTGCCATCCGAAACCTCATCCCGCCACAAAGGAGCATCGAACGGACTCTGCAAAAAAAGAAACAACTACACATCAGTCCACCATACAATAATGCATTTTAATTAAACTTAGTAACTACAGACAAGAAAGATGAGTGACTTACAAGGCCGCCGCGTCCATACAATCAGTCGATCAATGCAGTGAGACCGTGCCTCTCTGCATATCAAGTCTCTAGGTCGGTGGGATTGCGGTTTCTAATGGAGTACTGTAAAGAAAACAAAATACAACTGTTAGAAACACAATTGTCAGTACAAAGGATATTGCAAAAAAATAAGCAAGCAGAACAAAAGAAAAACTTACAAAGTCCTCCAAATATGCCCTGTGGTCGCCACTCCCAAGATGATGGACCACTCTGGCCTCCAATCGTGCCCTTGTCGCCTTGCGTTGCTGTCTCTAACGTCCCGGAGAATCTGTAGCCTCCTCCTTGAGTCAGCGCCAGTCGTCCACGTCTAGCCACTCGAGCTTTAAAACCCCACTCTTGAGAACCTTGCATGCGTTAGATCGTCTATGTGACATGTACGCACGCATGCACTCCATCATCCAGCCCATGAAAAACCTATCTACTGCGACTGGTACCAAAAACTCCTCATGCAAGGATGCTACTATGTAGTCCTTTCTCCCCTCTGGTATGTTCTTCCAATGATCCATAACATTGTGCCGAAAAACTTGTTGGCACAACTCTCTCATACGAGCCATCATCCTCCTCCCCTCATCATTCATGATGATGGCTCCTGTCCTATCATCTACAAGGTAGGTATACCCCTCTAGGCGTATGCCTTATATGTGTTCTCTCCCACTTGTGACCACGCTCTTGGGCATATCCAGGAGACCCTTGTACATCTGGTGTACCTACGGGGGTAGTATCTCTTGGAGTAGCACCCATAGGGGTGCCACCTGCGGACGGCTGAGCAAAAGCTGGAGTGACTGGAATAGACGTCCCCATAGGTGTGACAAATTCTACGGGTAATGCAACTCCAACAGAACGACGAGACGGAGACACTGCGTCGGTACCTCCACAACAACCACCTGAGCCACGCTCTCTCAAACTTCCATGAGAGCGAGGAGTAGTACCTATATCCCAAGCCGATCGTGGGCTCACTGCATCCAAGTCTCTGCAGCATCCCCCTAAACCACTCCCTCTGTATGGCCCAAGTCTAGAACATCAACCTCGTCTGCTGGAAACTAAAGCATAAGAGTGCACCGAAGTAGATCTAATAGAACGGCCTGATGGTCTCCGAGATAGCTCCTGATCCGCCATATCTCTGAATCTCACCATCTAATCTAGAGACATATGTGTGAAGATCTCCTGTAGCTCCTCGTCACTCATCCCTCGACTCATCGTGATGATCTAAATATTCACAAATATCACCTGCACAGATAAAAATTGATGTTAGCATAATCAATATAAATCATACAAAGCACGGTAATATAAATCTTTAAAAAATGATCTTACTTAAAATTCATATCTTATGTACCCTTATAAGAGATTCGTCAACAAATTGAGTAGGTGGATGCTCCAAGTATGAAGTACCCTATGGTTCAATGTCAATCTCCTGACACAACTCCGCATACACTAGAAGGTTGATAGACATATCACCAAAAAAGGATGAGTCCACCTCATTCTCAAAGAATTCTTGGACTCCTGTATTTCCATTATTATTACCTGATGTTGGCTCCTCTACATGCTCCAAGCTTTTGGTGGCCTCCACCCCTTGCAATATTGACCCCTTTATTTGCATATTGTCCTCATCTATGCTCGGAACATCACTTTGATCATATACTCTCGCACTTCAGGAAGGTGAAGGTATAATGTACCATCATCAAGGTTATTGGGGTTTTGGATAGAAAATTATCTATTCACAATCACGTACAAGAGAGATTTAACTATTATGACATGTACCATGTCGTAATATAATTAAAAAACACATGAGTTCATGCACATGTTCACAATGGGCCGGCAACACAAACGTGTCACGCAAATCTGCCTTTTTTTTTTTCGGAATCTATTTCGAGAAATCCAGATGAACCTCATCGAACTGTTGCTCCAGCTCCTTCAAGTACCACTTTGAACCAGTACATATCGAATAGGATCATGGAGAAGCTACGGTAATCCACTGTGACAATACTTGCAAGTTCCAAAAATACTCCATCTCATCTATAATCGTGTTTGGATCCGTTGCTCATCGTCAACTCTCTTGCTCGAACCTTGCCATGATACCACAATTTGTTGTGGAGTGCATTTTGTCAATACACTCCACATGGAAATGTCGTCCGCGTGACTACACTGCCACACTATATATTTTGTACTGTATATTGAAACACTCAAATTAGTTGTCACATATAAAATATAAATACGACAAACCTTAAACACATCATCACCTTTGGACTACATCCCCTCGACTACAGCCAAAGCACCTCCATCTTGCCTACCTACTTCAAATCCATTCATGCCCCTATAGTGTCTCTTTTTCGTGTGGTGTAGTCCCATAGTAAGCTGCCCACGTTCTTGAAAATATGCATGGAATCCAACAAGTGGTTGATCTGTAAGTGGATCCAATACAGCAACTCGTAGAGAACTGAGAACCGTCGCATTCCATTTGGATGTGACTCCATGTGGATAATTTTTAGCTCATATCAGCTTTGGGCATTCATACGTGCTGGAGGTCGTCCAAGAAAACCTTCCCTAAGTTCATGACCCTCTGGCAAGAAAGCGGCGTGTCCTTGATATACTATCTTCTTCATGGTGCGTGACCTTCCGAAGTCTAACTATGGCCCACACAATGGACATGCATGATAATCTAAGGTATCCAAACATGTCCCAACACCTCTATCCAGTGAATACAAACTTGAACAAGCTATGATAGATATTACCAAACGAGAACGGAAGCCTACTTACCTGAGCACTCTTCGAATCCCGCAAAATCATGCATGGTCCACATGAGAATGGCTCGAATATTGGCGGATCGTTGACCATCACTCTTGCTCATATATTGCACGGTAACCCCCTCCTCCCACAAAATCTTAAGCTCATTGACTAATGGAAAAAGATACACGTCCATATTTTTGACTTTGTAGTGGCTGGAAATGAGCAAGCTAAGGATGAGATGTCCTTTCTTCGTAGAAAGCCATGGAGGGATATTGCAATTAACAAGGACTATAGGCCACACACTATAAGAAGTTGAGCCCAGATCGAATGGGTTCAGGCCATCCACAGCAAGATCGAGCCAAAGATTCCTTGGCTCTCGGGCAAATCCTAGGAAGGTAGAGTCAATGTGGCTCCATGCATTTGAATCCGTTGATATTCGTTGAACTCCATCTATGGACCTATTCTACACATGCCATGTTGTCAAGATCGGCATGTCGAACATAGAAACATGTGGTTTATGCGGGGGATAAGTGAAAAGTGTCTAAGAACTTTTAAAGGGATGGTTTGTCCTTTCAAGTCCTATTGATACCTGTGAACACCACACTTTGGACATGTCTCCATGGTCTCATCTTCTCCTCGAAACAATATGCAATTGTTGATACATGCATGGACCTTGTTGTAGTCCATGCCAAGCTTTCGTAAAACAGGTCGCACATCATCACGAGACTCAGGCATGGTATTTGCAAGTGGTAATATATGATACTTCAGTAACCTGAAAAAAAATCATAAAACGCCTTGAAAAAGCACAATTTTTTTTTATAATAGTGCTGAAAAGAAATCAACAAAGCCTATGTACAAGGTACCTGAACAACTTAGTCACACTCGCATCGCTCCACCCATGTTTTTCTTGCACACTTAGGAGTGCAAACAATGTCTTCAGGCGAGATACTCGGCACCCATCATATAATGGTATGGATGCTTCCTCTCTAAGCGGATCAAAAGTCTTGACATCCATGGGCATCAATGCATCGATCATTGCCTCCATCTCAGGCTCCAAGATTGTAGGTAAGTTTGGAAGGCTGCCTGTCTCCTCTGGTATTGACGGTGGATTGGCTCAAGCACTCCATCCATCGCACGCCCATGAGTTCTTCTAATCGGTTGCAAAGGGTGCACTCCTCCTTGGGATGAGATGTCACCTCCCTAGATAGAACATTTGCCAACCACACCCAATGTTTTTATATATGGTATTCAATTAGCTTGTGAATACAATGCATGGTTGATATACACTTTTATTACCATTTGCTCAAAATCTGAGATGGCCTGATCAATGATCTCAGATTGAAACTCATCGAAGTGTCGTGCGTGTTCTATAGACAATCAATGTTTTCATCTAATTGCTAGCTTACATTGAGAGCAAGGACATAGGACACACCGATTAAGATATGCCTCGCGATCTTGAACATCATGACCTTCATCGTTTTCCATTTGGTCTACGTTATGATAAACAATTTGTTCTTGTTATCATTCTTTTTTTCTTTCTTAAATTGTTTGAGAATGGATTTCTTCTCTTGTAACTCAATAAAACTAACGTATGTAAAGTCTTCATCCACCCAAAAATTAGCATATGTCGGAGTGTTTCCCATCTCGTGGTATTGTACTGAACCTCGCCGCCGCCGCCACCACCACCACCACCACCACCACTACTACTACTACTACTACTACTACTACTACAAACAAGAAAAGAAGATGTTAAAGAACAAGATCTTACCCTCTCTTTGTTTTTTATCCATTCATTTTCTTCTCTCCTTCCATATCTCTGTCTTTTTCTCTTTCTTTATTATGTTATATAAGAAAAAACAACAACAATAACAACTATTACTACTACTACAACAAACAAGAAAAGAAGAAACTACTACTACTACTACTACTACTACTACTACTACTACTACTACTACTACTACTACTACTACTACTACTACTACTACTACTACTACTACTACTACTACTACTACTACTACTACTACTACTACTACTACTACTACTACTACTACTACTACTACTACTACTACTACTACTACTACTACTACTACTACTACTACTACTACTACTACTACTACTACTACTACTACTACTACTACTACTACTACTACTACTACTACTACTACTACTACAAACAAGAAAAAAAAACAACAATAAACAAGAAAAGGAAAAAAAAACAACAACAATAACAAACATGAAAACTGCTACTACTACTACAACTATAACTACGATGACTACAACTACGACTACGACTACCACAACAACAAATCATTGCCACTACCACTGCCACTACAATAAACAAGAAAAGAAGGGAAAAAAAAAACAACAACAACTACTACTACTACTACTACTACTACTATTACTACTACTACTACTACTACTACTCCTGCTGCTGCTGCTGCTGCTGCTGCTGCTGCTGCTGCTGCTGCTGCTGCTGCTGCTGCTGCTGCTGCTGCTGCTGCTGCTGCTGCTGCTGCTGCTGCTGCTGCTGCTGCTGCTGCTGCTGCTGCTGCTGCTGCTACTACTACTACTACTACTACTACAAACAAGAAAACTAAACAACATTAAATAAGAAAAGAAAAAAAACTACTACTACTATAACAATAACAAACAAGAAAACTACTACTACTACAACCACGACTATGATGACTATGACCACGACTATGACTACCACAACAACAACAAACAAGAAAAGAAGAAATTAAACAATAACAACTACTACTATCACTACCACTACTACTACTACTACTATGACTATCACAACAACAACAAACAAGAAAATAAGAAATTAAACCACTACCACTACCACTACCACTACCACTACCACTACCACTACCACTACCACAACAACTACCACAACAACAAATAAGAAAAAAAGAAAAGAAGAAATAAAACAACAACAATAACAAAAACCTCTCCCTCCCTCCCTCTCTCCCTTCCTCCCTCCCTCTCCCTCTCTTTTTCTCTTTCCCTATTATGTTTAATGTTTTCTCCCTCTCTCTCTCGTTCCTTCTTTCCTTTTCTCTCTTCCTCTTGCTCTCTCATCTCCTCTCTTTCTCTCTCAATACACATGATTTTTAACAAAAACAAGCAAAAGAAAATGAGAAAAAAAAACAAAGCAAGAGGGAATGATGCACTCACCGCAAAGACCCGAGGATGGATTCGGCGGCTCCTCTTCGCGACAGCAGCTCCTCTTCGCCCTTCGTACACTTCCTCCTCTTCTTTGCAAATAGCAGTAGCGATGGTGGCAAGATTTCATGCTCCCTCTTTCTTTCTTTCTCTCCCTCTCCCTCTCAAATTCAAGATGGAGTTCGGTCTCTCTTTCGTTCGTTCGCGCAAAATGACACACTCGGGTTTCGGCTCGTGTTTTTTCACCTAAGTACCATCACAAATGTGGTGCAAATAGCGACGCCGCTAATTTGTGTCGGAAACCGCCATCGCTATGCACCTGTATCCTTGTAGTGAGTGACTCTAATACAAATTTGGACCTACATGACAAGAGTAGTAGTGAGGAGGACTCTGAGGATGAGGAATATTGAAATCCTTGTAGTGAGTGACTCTGATACAAATTTGGACCTACAAGAGTAGTAGTGAGGAGGACTCTGAGGATGAGGAATACTGAAAGCCTAGAAAGTCCAAGAGAATGGACAAGGGACACATACCCTCAAAGGGAACTTGAAAACCTACCATCAAAACCCTTTGGTATATCAAGTGCAATAATTTGGATCAGCTAGTTGTCAAATGTGGCCTTAATCAGTGCATGGTGGTGTGGCATTCGCCATATAACTACCCATAGCATTGAGGTCTACTAGTATAATGCTTGTAATAAGATGGGATAGATTGCGATATGGCAAGGTGCGAGAGGAATGTAGCCTACCAATTGGAATACCCTCGGACCATTTGTTGCCATAGCCTCGGTAGTGGCTTAAAATAAGACTATCCATCTCTCACCATGGGTCGAGGAGGATTAGAAAGAGATCAAGGAGGCAGATGAGAAAAATATCAAATCCCAAATAAATAATGGTTTTTTGTATGCAAGAAGGCCATTGGATATTAGAGTGTCTCAAAGCCCCCACCAATGTGATGCTCTAAAGTTGCAGAGTTAGGATCTCGACTCCATCATCGTCTATCAACATAGTGGAAATCAAAGAGCTACTTGAGTTGGAGATTAATATGGTTATCCAATCAGGTAAAAAGATAAAAGGAATACATGAGAATCCCACATGGATTCCCTTGGCCAATCAAGAGAAAGTCCACTACCATGTGGCTGCTTGGATAGCAAAGGAATCGATAATGTTGAGAGATCCACAATTTCTTCCTATAGTAGTTTCAAGACCAGAAAGTGCGGAAGGGACCACAAGACTATTGGCAACACTTTCAAGATCCTCTGTCCAAAATCACCACCTCCTAGATCGAAAGTGATAATCGGAGTACTATCATGGTGCAACATCCGTTGCTTGTTTGCTGACTCTTAATCTAGTAGTACTTGCTAGGGCAAAAGGGAACTAGCCTACTTTAGTAGCTCGAGGCCTCATTCTCTTCATGGGTGGTTTTAACCAAATCAAATACATAGACCACATGGGGTCCAGTCTCCATTGCTATCCCCTTTGGAGACTTACTAAACCTAGTTCGAGAATTCAAGGATCACTTATTGCAGATGATTCAACTAGATCGACCTATACTACTAGAACCAAAGTAGTGGCATTGTGACTGCCTCCACACTAGAGGAAGAAGTTTGAAAAGTGTAGCAAGAACCAGTTTGATCAAGATCATTTTCCAATCCTATCATTTTGGCTATCTCCCTATGATTCTAGAATAAGGTCATCAATAATGTTTTGCTAGACAGTGGGTTCGAAGTCACATCATTACTGTGGCCACTTGTAGAGATTTCACATTGATGAATTGGGAGCTAGGCCCCTTCTTGGTCTCAATGGCTAATCAACAGAGAGTGTGACCACTTGGCATCATTCGTTCAATTCTCATGGAGGTAGACAATGTGCCATTCCTAATTTCCTTGTAGTACTCAACATGGAGTATGTAGGTGAAGATTACTACCTACTACTTGGACAAACCTGATTGCGCCAAGCATGAGTTAGTCACAATTGGAAAGTTGAAAATTTGCTAAGGTCACAATAAAATCAAAATTTTCTCAAATAGAAATTTGTCTCCATTGGTAGCCTGTAGACCAGTAGTCGCAAAAATGGTCAACATGGCAAATGGCCTAGATGATGATGAGGAAGTTACATTCTCGGTAGCTAATGCCAATTTAGAATCATTTTGTCTAGTGGATGTTTTTTAGATTAGTTAGCAATACTTAGATTCACATTCACCACTTTACACTACCCAATAGCCAATTCCAATACAAGATCATAATCGTGATGCTATAAAAATCTAGAATCTAGAGTTCAAAACATAAGCGCCTCAAGCTGACTATAACCAAATCATATTTTTCAAATGCACTTAGATAGGAGAGAGAGAGTTTGAATATCAAATGCAAAAGGTCATAGGGTCATGGAGGATGCCCTCACCACAATCTACTTAGGTTTGAAAAAAACAAAGCCAGTAAAGATCACTGCTCACCTACAACCTTACTTTCGAGACCTTCTCACAAAATTCAAGGATATCTTTGCTTGGGAGTACTCTGAAATGAAAGGAATAGATCCTCAATTTTATTAGCACCTGATTTCCCTTGAACTAGATGTTATGCTAGTCCACATGTAGAGGTATCGCATAAATCCACACATGGAAAAGTTAGTCGTAACTCCTTTGAGTTGGCTTCATTGCTCCTATGGATTGGGAAAAGTTGATTTCACCCATTATTATTGTCCCTAAAAAAACAAGAAGTTATGGATCTATATGGATTACAAGAATCAAAATACTACCACCATTCCAGATCTGTTACCCATTCTTCACCTTGATAGCATTCTAGATGAGGTTCTTGGTCATGAGACATATTTGTTCTTGGATGGATTCATAAGTTACAACTAGGTTTGGCTTGCTTTAGAGGATCAAGCCAAAGTTGCATTCATCATGGCATGGGGTGTATTTGTATGTACAATAATGTGGTTTGGGCTGAAGAATATCATGGCTTCTTTCTAGTAGAATATGTAGGACAATTTTGGGCCCTACCTAACATATTTTATGTGGGTATTCCTCGACGAGTTTAGTATCTTCAGCTTTTTCTCACCATATGTCAAGAAGTCATAAAACCCCATGAAATGTATATTTTCATGAAAGGTAATATTCTTTTGGGTCACATTATCTTCAATGATGGTATTGTTGTAGATCCCAACAAGGTAGGTGCCATTATGCAGGCCCCCATACTTGATTCCCCATCTATGGTACTATGGTTTTTAGAGTAGGTCCATTGGTATAGATGGCATTTGTGCCTCCTAGCCATGTGGCTATCCCTCTTAATTGGCTATCCCACATCCCAAAAGCAACCCCCACGTGGAATGAGGTAGTGAACTTAGCATTTGAACATCTTTGCCTCCTACTGTCCAAGGCTCCAATCCTAGTCCTGCCATATGTTGGAAGAGAGGGAGAGAGACAGAGTGGAGCGAAAGATGAGCCTCAGCTCATTGTTGTTCTTCTTCCATTATTCTTCCATCATACTAACTGAAAGAGACTTACACACATAGGTATGACTAACCAAGACTAACTATGGTCAAATGCATAAAAATAAGGGCATATACATTTTTAGGATGAAAGCCACCAATGCCCTGGAACCACATGCTGTTTACTGCAGTAAACAGCCGGCCTACATAGGTCTGTGCTGAATATCTCAAAATCTATGAGAAATTTGAAAAAACTTTATTCTACAAAGTTGTAGACCATGTCGAAATGCTCAGGAAACCACCTATGCCGCCTTAACACCTTCCTTGCATTTCCGTGGGAAAGTACCCCAGTGTACCCTGAGGCCGAATCCATTCTATTGTAGCTACACCAAAGCCCTCAAGTTGAAGTGGCTAGCTATACCTACGACCTCACTCCTCAGCATGTGTAGGAACACCTTCATCTCCCTATCAATGGTGGATCAAAAGCCCCCACTTTACTCCCCAACCATGAGATGGAAGCCATCTTCGGCCTTGTCACCAAAAATGGGTATCGCCTCAGCAACATCGTATGCAACTACAAATTGAAGCAAGAGATACTTAAGTTTTTTTTGGAAGCTTTGTATTTTTAGGCCAAGGCCTTCAACATCTTGTGCAAGGTAGCCTCCAGGTTTTTTTTGCCAAACACCATGGCTATTGTGTGAGTAGGTTTTTATTCTTGATTGTCTCCTAGTGAAATACAAGCACGTGGTGAATTGCTCCACGGATGTGAAGCCATTGAGGGTCATGTGTGGCCAACACTTCATATTTCTATTCCTATCCCCTACCATGGTGGACCCTACCCACTCCCTTTGCACAACTGATGTTGATCACACCTCCCCTTCATCCCCATAGGCTATTTCACAAGTTGCCATAGAGGGAAAATCTAACACTGTATAAGAGGATGCATACCATACTTCTGAGGAACATTCCAAAGGGAACACTAGGAAAGACACATGTGCCATCCTCAAGACTAACTAGAATACCCCCCACACCAACTTAGAAGCATCACTCTTCAGCTCTAACTAGAGTAAGCTAGACCTTAAGTCTTACTATGCTCTGCTAATTTAATCATCTCATGGCCAAAAGTGTAGTAGAGAAGAACACTTGAATGCAGCTAGTGAGTTGACTACTATTGATGCTACAACTACCATCTAAGTGGTCCCAAGGACCACCTTCTCAATAGAGTTTTACATTAAAATTTCTCAATGATTCTTGGAATATGTAGCAAGAGGACTTGGTCAACACCAATAGGTACAATAACAAGATTTGATGCTCTAGATAGAAACATAGTAGGTGGTGTAAGAGAATGAGGCTCTATGAGCCCAGGCTCAACAATAATAGCAAGAAGAGCTTCAAGAGCAATAGCAATGTCTGCATGTCTATCGGAGGCTTGCTTAGACTTGGTCAACTCCATCTAGGACTAACGCTAGTAGGAGGAAATAGATTCCACATTCCTACACATGTAGTTGGCTCTAGTCACCAATTTTGGTTGAACTCGATGCCCATCGATCTAGAGATGTTGTAGGAGTTAGAGGTAAGATTCAAAGAAGAATTTCATGATACTTGGAATAAAGCATTGTAGAAATTTAGGGTTTCATTCATGGATCCTTGTTCCCAACTGCCGCTCCTGCCACGTCCAAAAGATGATCTGGATGTTGATGCCTAGTCCTAGCCTTAGGCCCAATTTACTTTGACAACTCCTACCGCCATGACCGCCATGATGGCTACTAATCTCGAAGCCACCATCCCCTCTTCTTCCACCCCTGCTACCTCTCCTTTTGCCATAGGCTCAGCAACACTTTAGTAGGAAGTTGTAATCTTCATCCCAACCCTTGTTCTCAAAGGTGTGACTACGGAGCTTGGCAAGGCAATAACAACTCCATCTCCCAATCCAATTACCACATATGTTGTAGCTCGAGGTAAAGGAGGTCTCAGACCCCTTCTCATCCTTGGAGCTAAGATGCAAGAGGAAAGGGAGAATGTCTTGTAGACACCCTTTGCACAGCTTGGTGCTAACCTTCGCTGATAAAGATATAACATAATCAAGGAAGAATACATCCCCCTAAGTGACAATGAAGCTCCCCAAAGAAGCCCTACCTAGGACTTCTTTGATTTCTCAACATGCACTTCCTCTAAGGATCCCAAAAGGCTTCTCCTCATGGAGCATTGCAAGGCCCTTGAGAAATAGCAAGTTGAGGCTCTGGAGTGAGTCAAAGTGCTCCAAGATGATCATTGACAACTGTTGGTGGATGTTGTGGACACGGAGGCCAAGTACTTGTATAAGCACATCCTGCCCCATCGATCGAGAAAACCTTGGACCAAACAATGTAGTGGGGTATTGTCTCTTCTTCTGACCCTACCCTTGTCATAGCCATATCCACAACATGACCTCGTACTCAAGCTCGAACATCCATTGATCTCAGCACAATCCTGAAGAAGCGCACCCTGTAGAAGAAGTCTAAAGAGGGCACCAATGACTAGTACATAGAGGCAAAATAGACTAATCTTGACATAAAATTACATGCGAAAGTGGGGAAACTCAAAGGGATATTAATAGAGGTAGAGGCCCTAGCAACCAAGTGCATGATGTGCATCTACTCTCTCCAAGATGCTACTAGCCAACAAGATGAGTGGATTGAGTATCTGGAGCAGCAGCTTGTAGTGGCAAGGGTGAAGTGTGATCATCTACAGCAACAACTAGTGTAGATGGATGCCTATTACTTGTAAATCTAGGCGGCAAAACTCTTTGATCACTAGATTCGCCAACCCCTGTACTAGAGCCACATGTACCTCTAGCGCGGGGGGGTCACCTTATAAAACATATAATATATCACGTGAGTTCAAAAGAAAGGGTATTTTTACTACAAAAACAGAAGGGGTTTATAAATGCACCTCATGTAAAATTTACATTACGGGCCTTTTTATTCAAAAATTTTCAGAAGCACACTTTTTTAGGGAGGCAGAGAGGGGAGTGTGGGGTGGGGTGGGGGGAAGATGGGGGGAGGGGAATCAATACTTAAAGGCATATATGTTCTCATGATACAAATATCTACAACTAGCATGGGGGAAGGGGGTGGATTCTATTATAGCTTTTCATCAATATGAATTTACCTTGTGTTCACATTAAAATCTAGACAACTTCCAAGTTTGAAGATTATAGGCAGCACAGGTGCTTTTGGTGGGTGAGGCAAAGCATCCATAGTCGTTCCCTCTCCTTACAATTTTATTAGCATTTCCCTTTAGGAATATGGTGCATGGCAAGGTGGTGCGAGGGTGGTGCATGGCTCCAAAAAATTAGCCACACTTTACTCAAGTTAAGTGGCTCACTATCTTGAGTAACGTGGCCCACTTTATGAGTTAAGAGTTGTGGATCTTGGAAAAAAATGAGTCCTTAAAATTAGGCATTGGCTACATCAAGCCAGATTAGAAGTGTTGGAGGAGGGCAAAGGAGGGCAATCAAGAGGTTGCTCAACTCACTCAATCTTGTAAACTATCATGGATAGTGGTCAAAATAGAAGTGGTACAATGGTGTAGTAGCAAATCGCATCTTAGTATGGATAGCACCCCCTCCCCTCTGCATAGAAGGCAAGAAGATCAACCAATCATTGTCTTCCACTCATGTTAGGAAGCTATTGTTAAGGTGCAGACCTGACTTTAGCTACATTTGCAAAATATGGGGCATTGAATTGTCAGATGTTAAGATTCAGGGGGCACTTGTTCATCTTTGGAACATTAGGTCTTCTCTTAGAGATAGAGTATTTGGCTAGAAACTCATTTCAAGTGCTCTTTTTATACGTAAAAAATTAAAGAGCAGAGGCATTTTAGATGGCTTATGTGTCTGTAGAGGAGTGGAAACACCTTCATACTTGTTCTAGGATGGTTTCCATGCCCCCTCGATTTGGAGGGAGGTTCTTCCCAAATTGAGTCAAAAATCCCTTGTTCAGAAACCCTAAATTTTATATCACAGCCCGCAAACTTTTGCTATTAACATAACTAGGTGATTTACACTACATGAGATATGGTAGGCACATGTTAAACTCCTCTTAGGAGAAGGAGATGGGCAAGTTGTTTAGGCTACAATATGGCAAAAAGTTTGGTGATATCTTAGGGGACTTTGTAAAGAGAATTACTTTAGCAATAATGAGCTAAGTTAGCTAGCCAAATGGCTTCCAATTTTGTAGCCTAGAGATTCTTTTTCGACACCATTAATAATAATACAATACTTAATCACCTCCAAAAAAGGAGTCATTGATTTTAGGTTAATGCATATTATACCATCAAATGGCTGCCTCATGGCTTGATACTAGACAAATTCTCTCCATCCTTTCCTGCAATTAGAGATGTAGGAGAGGAGGTATCATCATCATTATGATTCACCATTATCATCAATCAGATCGTCATTCTTATCGATAGCATTTCTTTAAGTCTTAGTAAGAGAGATGGTCTCGCAATCAGTAGCTCCCCTTTGCATTCAATCAAATATCAAGAAAGTGAAGTCGGGGTCGTTATGGATGCTGTACTTTAAAGATCCCTTGCTGCGGCAGGACAATTACAATAGTAAGTTAGTTTGCCCTGATATATCTCATCATGACATATTCAACCTCTGCAAAACATGAAATCTTATGAGCTATAATAGAGACATGGATTTTTCTCTCACCCCATTGTAATCGCAGGTCAATGAAAAGCTCTCTAGATTTCAAGCACAAAGTAAGAGTAGAGACCTTGTGGTTGGATTGCCAATACAATCCAACCTAGGTTTTTGAAGAGCTTAGAAAAAGGAAATAACGTTGATACTTGAATTGAACGAAGTGGAGCCTCAAGAGGAGAAATGAGCTATCTTTTGAGAGGAGACTGCTCATATTGTGGGACTTTTGAAGGCTTGTGCAAAGCAAACAAATCTATTCAAGGGCACAAGGCTACATAAGGACATTTGCAAACGACGCTTACTTGAAAGAAGCCCCTATGCTACAAGCACTTTAATAACTATGTATGCTAAATGTGGTGCTCTTGCAAAAGCACAACAAGTACCTAACAAAGGTATTGTTCATGGATAGATTCTCATGACCTGCACTAATTGCAAGATATGCACAAAATGGCCGTGATGATGAAGCTCTAAAATGCTTTCATAAGATGCAGCACAAAGGTCACTTTCCACATTCAGTCACCTTTACATGTGCATTGAAAGCCTATACTTGTGTAGAAGCACTGGATAAGGGTGAATGAATCTGTGATGAGATTGTCAGATCAAAGTTGTTGGAGAAAAATGTTGTACTCATCAGTAATGCTTTGGTGAACATGTGTGCCACTTGTGGTGCATTGGGAAAAACACGGTGTTGGATGAACTTCCTATCCAAGATGTAGTCACTTGGAATGCAATAGTTGCAAGATATGCACAACATGGGCAAGGCAAGGAAGCATTGAAATGTTTAAATAAGATGCAATATGAGGGACAATCCCCCACTTTAGTCACCTTTATTTGTGCCTTAAAAGCATGTGCCAATGTAGGAGCACTTGACAAGGGCGAACAAATTTGTGATTTGATCATTAGATTGGGGTGACTGGGGCAAAATGTTGTGCTTTGGCAATTCTTTGGTGGACATTTATGCCAAATGCGGTGCACTTGTAGAAGTGCATGATCTCTTAGACAAGCTTCATGTGCACTATGTAGTGTCTTGGAGTGCATGAATTGTAGGGTGAGTGTAGGGTATGCACAGCATGGGCAAGGGAAGGAGGCATTGAAATGTTTCAATAAGATGTGATATGAGGGGCACTACCCCACTATAGTTTCCTTTACTTGTGCCTTGAAAGCATGTGGAGATGTAAAAACAATTGTAAAGGGTGAGTAAAGGGTGAAGAAATTCATGATGAGATAACTAGGGTGGTTGGAGAGAGTGTGTGTGCCTAGAGATTCTATGGTGAATATGTGTATGCCAAGTGGGAGAGAGTGTGTGTGCCTAGAGATTCTATGGTGAATATGTGTATGCCAAGTGTAGTGCATTTGCAAAAGCAGAGTGAGTAGCTCCCTATTAGGGATGTTTCTTGGAGTTAACTTATTGTAGGTAATGCACATCATGGAAATGTAAGGAAGCACTAAAATGTTTTGACAATCCATGACAGGAGGGTCACATTCCTAATGCAATCACCTTACTGAGCGCCTTGAAAGCATGTGTGGTGACATAAGAGCCATTGACAAGGACGAAGAAATTCATGAAGAGATTGTTAGGATGAGGTTTTTGGAGGGAAATGTTGTGCTTAGAAATACTCTAGTGGATATGTATGCTAAGTGTGGCATATTTACAAAAGCACAGGAAGTGTTTGATGAACATCTTGTGTAGGATGTAGTGCAAGATATAGTCTATGTGATCCCTAGGGTTGTTGACTAGGTTGTTGAATATAAAAGTTTTGTAAAACCAAAACTATCATCATTGTCAAAAGATCGATTGACAAGAGTGAGGCAAGATGTCTATTTCATTCAGGAATCAAAATGAAAATCATCAAGCAATGTGTATTTCTTTGGGATAGGTTGTGATTGTGTGGTATATTTTGTGTGTGACATGCAAGATCAAGGTAGTAGTAAGCATCCAAAGAGAGATGGAAAAGCCTCAAACTTAAATAAAATGGATAAGTCTCGTGGCACATGGTATCTTGGCCAAGTCCAAAAGATGAGGAAGAAGGTAGGACGTAGATATGTAGATTATAAGTGGGGCTTTAATTTGACAGATCGACCACAAGGGATAGAAGTTCAGCTTGGTTGGTACCAGAGGGCGAAAGGACAATGTATGTTCACGTATAACTTAACTGACTTGAATATGATTGCTATAGAGTTAGTCATCGCATTGGAAAATTTAACATACAATGCATCAAAGGATAGATACCAACTAGATGAGAATGATTATAAGATATTTGATGACTTTCTCAAGTGCACTGAGTACTCATTTTCATGCTCAAAGTAAGTGATTTTAATCTATGATAAGCTTTCTATCGTCTTTCTAAATAAGGTCATTACCTTTATTCTAGTGTCTTCTTTCTTGTAGGTAATGGACGTTCAAGCTAGAAGCAAGGTTGGGGTATACTTTTTGCAACTGAAGTATTGCAACCGAAGAGTTCTTTTGAGATCTCTTCAAACTAGTCATATGGCAACATGGTACATTGATAGAAGCATATTTTTGTAGTTGAAGTATTAAGGTGATGTATCACTATTGCAGCATGCTTGAAATATGGTGCATATATTGTAAGTAATATCCAATCTTTTTCTTTTGATTTTAGTTATGCTATATACTTTTCTCACGCCCAGTCTTTTTGCATTTATTGCACTTCATTTTTTCTGGGTACTTCTTCTAGAAATTACTCACAATATGCCCTTTTTAATGACAGAAGGAGCACTTTGTAGAAACTGTATGGACTAACACTTGCTCACGGAAAGTAGATGCTGAAGTGTCTTCGTTCATCCAAACATGACTCGATGGTACTTGCAAAAGTTGGATTAGGGATATTGGTAAGGGTAGTAACAAGGGTTGGCAAGACCTTCTTTACAGACTTCAGAAGGATGGCAATGGCATCTTCATCATGAATTGGTGCTTGAACGAAGGCCACTTGTGCCATGAGCCCCTTCATATGTGAAATAAACTTACTTGTTGATGTGTGAGTGTTTGACGTGAGGAATTTGTTTTTGTTTTGATTTCAGACCAATTTTGTGGCATTTTGATCTTTTGGGATTCTCAAGCAACATAATGCATGGAGATCACTAGTGATGGAAGCAATGAATTCAACATAATTATGTATTATTCTTTTTTATAGTATACAACCTTTATCATGCTACACAATCCAAATGTATAAGACATGCTTTGGACATGTGGATCTTGGAGTCTTTTGCGTATAGCTCTATGTTGTAGTGCTATTGTGAAAGTTTCATAATATTAACATCGTATCTCGATATCCATCTTGGATCATTGTGAGAATTCCATGGCTAAAATACTGTAGTATCATGTTTTAATTTGAATTATATAGAAGGGGCCATGAAAATGCACATTCCATTCGAATTTTAGATTTACAGAGGGGATATAACTATTGCCTTCAAAATTCACAAAAGGGGTACATAAAATGGTGAAAAATTCTTTAAAAAGGGGGTTTTAAACTATCTTTTGATCGCACGTTATATAGAGGGCTTCTATAAGGTGGAACCCCCCCCCCCCCCCCCCTCGAGCTCTAGTGCCAACACAACCATCTATACTATAACTTTCTCATACCCTTATTACCACCAACACCTCCTAAACCATGCCCCTCCCAAAATTGGCCCTCTTGCCCTCTCCAATTTTTCCTATTCTACCATTGTTGGCTTTGCCTCAATCCCAACCTAGTGCCCATACCACTAGAAGTTGCATAGGATTTGCCCACCCTAGAAGATGACGGTTCTATCGAAGAGTGACTCATGTGGTTTTGAGTCCTTTATGCATGCCATATGTTAGGTGTACATGTAGGACGACCATGATTGGTGGCCCAAAAGTAGCCAACTATAACTTGTACCCAATTACAAGTGTAAATTACATTGATAGTAGGTGGTTTTCGCCATAGGGCACATATTGGATGTTTTGGCTATGTGATCATGGTTGCCTTAGGGTATTCATAACTTTAGCTATCTCTAATTGTTATTGCTTAAAAGTGAAAAGTGACCCTTGGTTCATGCTAGGCTTTGAGCTACTTCTTTGTATGGATGTAGTATTGCTTCCTAACTCTCTCTCTCTCTCTCTCTCTCTCTCTCTCTCTCTCTCTCTCTCTCTCTCTCTCTCTCTCTCTCTCTCTCTCTCTCTCTCTCATCTTGGTTCCTCTCTCAATGCAAGTCATCTATATGGATGGCCTCCTCTAGTGCTTCATTGAGATTGGACCTATGTAAGGTTGATTTCTTGGCCATGGCTTTTCATATCAAATGCTAATGAGAGAAAGACCTTGGAAATGGCCTTGGCCTTAGGTGCTTCTACAACATGGATTTGTTTTTACAGGCCTAGACATTGGAGATGTAGTCTTGCATGTTCTCTCTCTCATGTTTTTCTAGGTTCATATGCCGTATGATGAAGTTGTTCACATAGTACTTGACTTCTACAAGACACATGACAAGTAGGACTTTGAGATTAGAGAATTGAGATTTCCCAATCATGTCCCAATCGAGTGAACGACATCAGTCTCGCATGCTTGTTCAAATTGCTCTATGAAGTTGGAGGGGTCATCTCTTACTCTATACTTTCCTATTCACTTGGCAACTAAGAGAATTTTGGCTTTACCTTTGGTACTAGTTGTAACACCCAATCCCATATGTAGTGAGTTGACCACATGGGTCCCAATCTATATGGCCATGAAGTTGTCAACTAACTTACTTTGCACCAAAGTGGAGGCTGAGTCACTCAAAGATTGTATGAGCCTAGTGTTCAATAGAGAAACCCTCTTATATCATTCATTTCCCAATGCATATTTTCATTTTCATGCTAAGGGGTTAGGTTAAAGTCCATGAATTGGTTGAGCGTGTCTCTACTCTACCTTGCAAGCATTTGATATTGCTCTCCTAATTAATCTAGTGTTTTCATTTCATTGATATCCTTTTGATTTGCAATACGGAAGCTACCTAAGGCTTTGGTCAACTCCTTAGGTACATTTCTCAAGGGTCATTTTTCTCCATCAAGAGTATTGGGTGTCCTAGATTTATGGATCTAGTTGGTAGTTATAAGGCGAGAATAGTCAAAATTTGACATGAATATTATTTATAAGTGCACAAATTTGCACGGCTCAACCTTTACTAACTCGATCATTTCATTGCTAAGTTGTTAATGAATTTGTGAGGTTCATTTTAAAATAGGAAATCATTTTCATGATTAACTTGGCTATCTTATGTTTTCGGGTATTGAGTGTCCTAGATTTATGGATCTAGTTGGTAGTTACAAGGTGAGAATAGTCAACTTTGACATGAATATTATTTATAAGTGCACAAATTTTCATGGCTCAACCTTTACTAGCTCGATCATTCATTGCTAAGTTGTTAATGAACTTGTGAGGTTCATTTTAAAATAGCAATTCATTTTCATGATTAACTTGGCTATGTTATGTTTTGGCATCAGTTTTTATTCTAGGGTTTGGTTTGTTTGGTTTCTTGGTTTAGTTTGGTTCCTTTATTAGTGGTCTCTTGGGATGGATATTTAGAAAAATTCAATCGAAAACTAAATTTGATTCTTTCATGCTCAAGTAAGCTTTCCTTTTCTTTCAAATCAAGTGTAAAGTGCACAGTAAAATCGATTGAATATTGTTCCCTGCCCCTATAGCCCTTTATCAATCACTTGAGTCTCTATGTTATGAGAATCATGATGGGTTTTGCATTGGAGTGTGCCACATTCTAGCAGGTCTTATAGGGTGCTAGAGAGCCTCATAGTCAATGGATGATAGTTTTTTTCATGCAAACTTGAGTGCTTATTATAGTCAAGTGGTTCTCTAAGGAGACGAGAGTCCTTAGAGTGGTTGATCACTCGAGTATGCCAACACTAGAGTGGAGGTGGTCCTAAGGAATCAAGGAAAACTTAAACCTATGTGGGGACTCAAGGGGTTAATTCTTGAGGGGTGGATAGGCAATTGAATGTATTGGCACTTGAGTATAAAGGTCTATAGTCTATAGGGGTGCTTGTTTAAAAGGTGTAGTCTAGAACATTTATGCTCTAGGAAGATAGTCAATTAAGTGCATTGCACTCAAAAGGTTGGTTGGATGTGGGGCTCAAATAAATGAGTTAGTGCACTCAATTCATGGCATGCAAAGTTAGTGCTTTGAGTTGGTCAACTCGAGTGGTCAGCAATTGGCTCCTACTCAAGTGCACCTTGAGTTGACGATGCTTAAGTAATGCCTCTCAAGTGTAATGCACTCATTTGATGCACTCAGGTGGTAAGCATGACTAGGTGTAAAGAATCCTAACGACGTGCGTTGCAGGCCACTCAAGTGCTTCAAGTTGGATTGTCTTGGTGAAGAGTTGAGATGTTGAGCACATGGGAGCTCAAGTATGAGTGACATGCGCTAGTGGTCCTCAAGTGTAAGAGATTGAGTGAGGTCTTGGAAGCCTATCTTGAGTGAGGTGGCTCTAGTCAAATTGAGCAATCAAGTGCTTGAACAATGTCTAAAAGGCCAAGTACTAAGTCTAACCTATTGAATACTAAGTTAGTATGGTTGCATGGCATGTCTAGCAATGGCCTTGAGTTCTCAAGAGTTATGGGTGGATGGCTACTTGAGTGGTTGAGAGATAGGTCAAGTGCTAAGTCTACCTAATTGAGTGATGCATTACAAGCTTAAGAGCCTCACCTATGGGGGGTCGATCCACCATGCTTGTAAAGATAAACGTCTCTTCAGGTGGAGTGAGTGTATAGGGAGAAAGTTGTTGAGCCAAATGCACCAGCAGTCACGACTTTGAATGGACTTCTATTGTTTCAGAAGAAGTTGCAACTCACTTTAGTGACAACCTCTCACATTGTCTCTCAACACTGCACTCTAACTAACCAAGCATCCTCCTCTCCAACCCAAGAAAGAAAGAACACAAGACTAGCTCACATTGTAGTGAACTCACCTAACTTACCTTCTTGCATTTGATGACTCAAAGCCTCGAAGATAGTTCCATGACCACGATCAACATGATTCAATGCCGTTGCTCCTTTGCATCCACAACCAAGCACACCAACGAGTCGAAGAGCTAGCAGAGAAGACGAGAAAAGCAAGACGATGGCAAAGAGCTTCACTTTCCCTCAGTCCCTCACTCAACACACCTCTCACTCTCTTCCTCTCAATCACTCTCAACACAATGGAAGCAAGATGATAGAATGGAAAGATAGAATAGAAAGTGTGATTAGTCACACTAATAGAGCTTCCACAGCATGGATGTACCAAAAGGGTTAATACAACTGAGACCTCCCACCCTTATATAGACCAAGAATTAGGGTTAGGGTAGGGTTAGCTGATGCCAGGAGGCATATTCCACGGTGGATTCCATGAGGTTTTACGATGGATTCCGTAAACTTAGATGACCGGGGCTCATACGCAAAGAGGATTCTTTGTGCGAGAAGTTGATGGGGACGCCTGTCCTTTTCGGGCGTTTCATTAATTTAGTGTGTACATGGGTGATTCCATAGCGGGTGATTCCCCAAAATGCATATTAAATTAATAAACGTTTATGAGTTTAGAGTGCGCACTCGTAATAAATTAAGGTTAGGATTTATTTCTAACCAGTTGATTTATTTATGTAGCTGAAGACTGCTAGGTATTCACTTTTGTCGGTTTAATTGTGTTATTTTACTAACGATTTTTGAAAACTGTTTTTACTAACCATGGATTGCCGAAAGTGATTATTTCAGATAGAGATTCTAGATTTTGTAATAATTTTTGGATTACACTATTTGCAAATCTAGGCACAAAGATTGATTTTTCATCTGCATTTCATCCAGAAACAAATGGACAAACAGAAGCCACAAATAGCACTATTTTAGATCTTTTACGTGCATACACTATCTCTAAACCTCAGACATGGGATACTCATTTGCATTTATTACAGTTTGCTTACAATAATACACCGCACACATCTACAAAGAAAGCACCTTTTGAAGTTATTTATGGACATAGATTATCTACACCTATTGCATCTTTGTCTAATAGAATACAAAGTGCCGATGATATTGCTGTTATGCATAACACTATTTTTGATGAGGTCAAGGATATGATTGCTAAAGCCCAATAATCATATACCAAACAAGCCAACAAGAAAAGACAAGCCATGAATTTCAAAGTTGATGATTATGTTTGGCTTAGAATAGAAAAGCGTAGACTGCAAAGTGTAGATAGACATCCAGTTGTCAAATTAGCCCCTAGATTCTACGGACCATTTAGAATCATTCATAAGATTAATGATAATGCATTCAAGTTAGAACTGCCATCTCATTGGAAAATTCATAATACATTTCATATTAGTTTATTGAGACCATTTAGAGGACAATTACCCATCCACCCTGTCTATGAAAACCCACCTTTACTAGAAGAAGAGACTGAAATACTTGAACCAGAAGCCATCATAGACACTGACTACATGACCACTAGAACTGGCCGAAGGTATTCTAGATATCTAGTGAAATTTAAGAACCATCCTGTAGAGGAAGCACAATGGATGCACGCTAGAGACTTAAATGCTTTCCTCCGCCACTGCTGCTATCTCTACACATCAACTGAAGCATTCACAATCGTTAGTAAAATAACACAATTAAACCGACAAAAGTGAATACCTAGCAGTCTTCAGCTACATAAATAAATCAACTGGTTAGAAATAAATCCTAACCTTAATTTATTACGAGTGCGCACTCTAAACTCATAAACGTTTATTAATTTAATATGCATTTTGCGGAATCACCCGCTATGGAATCACCCATGTACACACTAAATTAATGAAATGCCCGAAAAGGACAGGCATCCCCATCAACTTCTCGCACAAAGAATCCTCTTTGCGTATGAGCCCTGGTCATCTAAGTTTACGGAATCCACCGTAAAACCTCACGGAATCCACCGTGGAATATGCCTCCTGGCATCATTAGCACTCCTTTTGCATTTAGGATTTGTGCCTCTGTTGGCCATCCTACCCACTTTGTGGGCTCTAGGCCTGGTCAATCATCATTGCATGCTTCAACCTTAGCCTAATTAGACCAAGCCTAAGATATTCTAATTACAAATACACGTGCGCAACCCATGCAATAGTTGGAGATGTGACAAATGCAATTGGGAGTGATAGATACAATCTACATGGGAGTGAGCCCGACTCTCAAAAAGTAATACATCCATGATAATGTGGTGATGTGACAAATGCAATTGGGAGTGATAGATACAATCTACATGGGAGTGAGCTCGACTCTCAAAAAGTAATACATCCATGATAATGTGGTGATGTCCATAATCCCCCAAAAAAATAGTAGTCGACACTTGCGCTTTCTATAGTCTTCTCAAAATACCGTTAACAAAAGCTAATCCCGACCTATTAGGTGATCATTTTTTAAGGTGTAAAAGCATTTTCAAATTACTCACATCTATGCACATGCTAATGGATTCAATCCCTCTCTTGTACTACACTTTTTCCATTCCTTTATTAATTCTCTTTTGAGTCTCTTTTATTGTCCTTTAATCAAGCTAAAACATGAGCACATAACTTGAGTGCTTCCTTTCCTTTCAAACTTGAGCTTTGCTCAACTCCAGTCTTCTTATCCTTCTTTCTACCCTTCGTACTTAGGCTCAAGCACTCAGCTCTGCTCGACATAGCTTGAGTGTTGGACTCAAGTGCATCTACATAGAGTTGTCTAGAGAAAAAAAATTCCTTTCTTGCCCACAGGATTTAGCCCAATCCCCTGGATTCTTACCGAATCACAAGTATAAGTGCCTCACACAATGCAGTGATGCTCAATGGATCCTCAAGGTCTTATCTATACTAATCTATTCTTCAATAAAATCAAACACAACCAAATCAACCTTTTAATCATTCATTACACAAGCATGATCCAATAGTTCCCTCCTTTGTATCCTAACCATGCTTGTTTCAAAGGCCAATATTAATGAGTGTGCAAAGGATTAATTTCTCACTAATCTTCCACTCACACACTATTGCAAGCTTCCTATTCCTAAGCGCAATGGGCAAGTGAGCGTCTTGCTTGGTTAATTTGCTATGTCCCAACAATGAAACTAGAAATGTCAAGGCTTCCACTCACTAAGCACACCAACAATTCTAAGATTATACTAGATACACCTCATTCTCCCTCTCATTGTAGTTGGTCAATTCTAGAGTTGGAGATGGTCTCATGATAGTTGTGCGGTCTTGGGGGGTTTACTATATGTAAATCCCCTCTATCACATGTGTTTAAGGCCTATTTAAAACACCCTTGTTTGTGAATTTCTAAGAAATAAAATAACCCATTTTCTATTCAATTTTTAAATGACCCCTTCATTGGCCCCCTTTTGTGTATAAAACATGTGTAAAAATGGCTTTTTAAAAATCCGTTCATTTAAATCCAAGTGATATGCTTACATATTTATGAGTGCCCCCCCCCCTCCCCCGGGTGTGGTCTCCTCACTCGAAGCTATCAATATATATATATATATAAAGTAGGCAAGTATGAAAGAAATGTGAGCAAGAGAATACTTGAGAGAAATTTGCACACACACAAATGAGCTTTATTTCAAAATTTTCAATTTTTATACATGGTATTCTTTTTAGTTCACTCCTTTTTTTAAAGGGGCTCACTCTCCACTTAAGCCTTTGAAATGGCCCTATTCCTTTAAGAACTTGGTGGTGTCAATTGTCTTAAACTAACTATAGATTGGCTTGCCTAGAGTTCTACTTGGAGTTCTTACAATTTATATGGGAGTGACCTTGTCTCTCACAAAATGACTTACATTGGGTGTTAATTACATTTTGGTCTAAATAATCATTAATATTGAATCAATATGGAACCCCAAAAAATAACAACCAAGTTTTGCGATATTTATGGATTTTCTTCCTTTTCTCTTTTCTTTGTTGTTGGTAAGGGTTAGCATATGTATTTCATTCTTGTTGATTAGTCGCTTGATGGGCCAATGGTAGTGCAAATGTTGGTAAGTAATGTATCTTGAAGCCACATCCATGTTAGATGGGTGGTAGCAAGGGTTTGTAGGGGGCATTTTCATACCCTTGCAATTTTTTTCTATACAAATGCATTCTAGGAGGAAAATGACCCTTTTTGGGAGGGAGGAAATAGGTGAAATGCTCATATCTCCCTTTCTCTCCAAAACACTTTTTAGTCATCCAGTTGCAGTCCATCTAGTATCAATGGTATGATGTGAACTATCAAGTGGAGTGTAGATAATGGAGATGTCGAGAAAAACTGATAAGTGGTGGATCCAAGGGGGAGAAATAGTAGAGAAATTTGCACAACATCCCCTCTCTCATTTGTCCACCACAAATCTTTTAGAGTTGTAGGAAAAAAGTTATTAACTTCTAGTCTAAGTGGTCCTTGCGGAGTTCATAGTCTCCCTAATAGATTATGATGATGACTAGATATTATACATATGACTCTATGATTTTATGTGGATAAAGGCCATGATCTTTCCTATATAAGGATTCTCCTAACCTTTCTTCAAATGTAACAATAGCTAGTTGCTTATTCAACCAAGAGGATTTGTTACAAAAGTGGTTTTTCAAGAAATATTGTCATTTTATATCTCATTGCTCTTTATTTATGACAATCTTCAACATTCACTTTGTGTATAGCATTTTTATGATTTGACCTAGATCTTAGATTTGGTCTAATTGGATTCTAGAGTTAAGAAACCTTATAGGTGAAGATAGGGTCAAAATACTCAAAAGAAAACTTTTATAAAAAAAACCTTTTCTTTTCTACATGAAAAGCATAAGCTATTATGAAAGGTAATTATATACACTATTTTGGAAAAGAATCCAAAGCAAACTCAAAATAGAATTTTGATTTTTTAGCTCATAAAAAATCCCAACATATTCTAAAAGAGGATTATTCATGCACTTTCCAAAGGAAGAAGAGAGGATATTCAATATTGGATATTATATTGGGAGAGTATCTTGTTGTTCTCTTCAAGGCATGTATATTTATTATATAGGCAAAATGCATCAAGCTATTGCAAGAACAACAATATTTACAGTGATAATGTATGGAAGCTAAGCTGAAACTTTGACATTTGAAAAGTGACAATACATATTTGGATGAAATTAAGGGCTATTCCTAGTTGCAATCCTTACATTATATGAATAATGAGAAAACATACCAACATTTTAACACCTAGAAGCATGATTACTAGCCCTATAGGGTCTCTAATTCCATGAAATGCACGTTCTTTGTAAGTGTTTTTGTCACATGCAATATTATTGATAGCATATTCCTTACTCAAAACAACTTTTCAAAAGATTTGCCACATTGAGGTAAATCGTATAACTAGATTGAGAAAAAGAAAAACACACAAACATCACCATCATCATACATTGTCACAACATTTACACATTCTATTCTATTTCAAAACTACAGAGGTAAAAGTAATAAGATCCAAAGCATGTGCATCACATCACAATGGTACTAATGATTTGAATGAACAAATCCAACATAAAATTGGTTTAAAAATTTAATTTACTATTTGAGGAATTATTAATTGCACGTGCACATGAACCTAAAAGGTGTGCAATTGATTTGCTTTAATCTAGATTGGAACATATTTTTTTAACGACGACCACCAACAAACGACGTCACCACCACCACCACCTCCACCGCCATTCCATCCACCACCCCGCCACCACCAACCCAACCACCACAGCCACCCCAACAACACCAACGACACGAGATGACCCAAAACGACGTCACCAATGTTAATCAATCAAAAAATCATCATCTTATTTGGTAAGCTTATGATACTTAAATTGAGAAGTTTTTTCAAGTGTCTAATGTATATCCATTAACTACTCTTAACTTAGATCATCAAAGTTCTTTTCAAAGCCATTAAATGCATTAATAATAGGTTAAAAATTAGGTGCAAATTTTAGCCCAAATGCTATTTTTAGAGGTTTTTTTAGTTATCGTGTGCTAAACTGCTTGAAAACTTAAAAAATATCACATGCATACAAAATTTACATATTTTGGGCTAAAATTCACCCAAACACTGCTAGAAAAAAGGTTCTTTCTTAGCATTTACCCAATTTCTAAACTCTTCACCATTGATCATACTTATCTACAAACTAAAAATCATAGGGGTTCCTTATTTTTTACCTTGATTAATCGCATTATATGTTTGAACGTCATGTTGAAATGGCTTAAATAACAACTATAAGAACTTAAAGAAAGTGAAAACAAATAAAGACACACGATTGAGTTTTATCGTGCTATGATAATAACCCCTACTTTCCTCAAGTTGTCTTAGTAGTAAAACTTTGGAGGCTTGCACATCTTTATTGTCACGAAATACTCATTGGTGACAAATATTTTCCATCCATATGATCATGACTTTCAAAGTGACTATGCAATAACAAGATTCCATGCAACATGTACCTTCATAATTTTAAAGTAGAACATGGTGATGATTGCCATGATTATTAAATAATGCTACCGAATCACTATGAATTCACTATACACAAGTATACACTTATCATTTAGAAAACAAGCAACTTGCAAATGTCACCAAAACTTTGATGGAGTTCTTTCTCTTTGCCTTGTACATATGCTTTGCACAAAGTTCTTTGCTTTATTGCGCTTGATATTAAAATTACAAATTGAAATTACATTTTCAAAATATATGTGACAAGTTAATAATAGAAAACTTAACAATAACTCATTGTACACCATATTCATTATGGTACTTTCAAACAATAGGGCTTTCACATAGAAAAAGGAGTATTATTGTTCGAAACAAAAGGACAGTAGCATGATTATTGAGACAATGCATCTGGATACATCTATGGTAGGAAGGTGGATTTTGGTTCATCATTCTTGAGTCAATGAAAATTGTCTTCCTATGGACATAAAATGTTAGCATACTCAAAATTACCTTCGATGTAGCTATCACATCTCATTTGTAAAGCGTTTCTTCCATATACTTCTCGATGAGTATGAGTCTCCCATTTTCTATGCTTAATATCTTGTGAATGATCATGTTGGATATTTTTGGATCCAAATTGGAACGAGAGTAGGGAGGGGAGGGTCACTTAAGAACATATGTGTGTATCATGTGGGTTCAAGAGATTTTTAAAATACTACATTTATACATTTTTCACATATAGAAGGGTGTCATATAAAGGGATTATTTATAGATTGAATAGAAAAGGGTTGTATTTTATTTAGGAAAATTTCATAGATAAGGGTGTTTATAAATAGGCCTTGAACGCATGTGATATAGAGGATATATGTATAGTGAACCCCTTGAGAATTGGAAATCTATCTTCTCTTTATACATAAAAAGCTATAGGGATCTCATCCAAACAATACCACTTTTAAAAGCACATCTTTGACTTTGAACTTTCTTATTTATGCTAATTAATGCACTAACCAAATAATAGTATCTTGACAGTCATGCTAGTTGGTGCACTAATCAAATAATAGCATCTTAATAGTCATGTTAAACGGTGCACAATCAAAATAATAGAATCTTTCAGTCATGTCAAGGTAAGCTTCTTAGTTTAAGAGTTCAAGATGATGATTAGTTGTTTATCAAATTTTCATGGTCTTTAACATAGTTTGTATACAATATACTAATGTAAGAAGAGTTTCTTGATTTTTAAACACACAGTGCTTACTCCAAGAAGGCTTACAAATGTGCTTGACACTTAGCTTTATATTTCTTGATCTCCTTTTACAATAGATTTCCAATTTTCAATAAAAAAAATTTGCAAGTCTCCTATGTGGCTTATGTGCTATTTATTCATATTTAAAAGTAAAAAAATTTGATGGAATTTATTATTTTTATAAATGGAAATTAAATATTCAAAAAAAATCAATAAAGAATTCATTATCTACCAAAATTTGGGGTTCTAAACATGTACAAAAATGGACCAAGTCACTAAACATGGTTATCTAGAGCTATTTTAAATGTTGTCAGTTTTAGTAAGCGGTAATTTTCTTCACGAGAATACATTATGTAGATATCAAAATATTTTTCATAAAACATTTAGGTTTAATTTCCTAAATATTTCCTAGTTGGATTTGGAAGGTTCCCATGAAAGTAATTGCTTTCTTAATCTTTACCACCACCATGAAGAAAATCGATTTATATATGAAGGGTGCAAACTGCCATGAAACTATCTACACTCCTACAAGACTAATGTTACCACATTTTCTATAAGAATGTCTCACTTTCAATGGATTCTTATCAAGAGTATTAGACATTGTTTTGGATGTCTTAGAAAATTTAGTTTTTGATTATAACAAAACAAAAAAAAGCATTAACTAAAAGCATAATGATGTTATCTACTATAATGGAGCAAAAGGTATAAGTGAAGTATGTTGGATTATACATTTCCAACAAAAACTATTTCATTGAAGTTGCTAGGATTAATTCAGAAATTTTCATAAGAAAATTTAGTTCATGTTCAACAAATATACACTTAATTGAATGACTAACATGTCAGCATGCATCATGCCATTTTATATTCAGGGTGTACAGTACCACTTATGATTCTATCTATGAAAATTAGGAATAACAAAGCATAATACAAAAAATGTTAGTTATGTAAGTTTCCCATTATCAAATACTAAACTTTCATGTATATCACTGACATAATAGTGCCCCATGCCATGCTACTTTGAGACTCATATATGACTTAAGTTACCCTCTCCATGCTTTATGGTGTCACAATACAAAGATATCAATTACCAAGTTAGGCCTATGTGTAAAATATTAACCTTTCATGGTTATGTTGAGAAAACCTTATAAATTTAGCCCACATTGATCTGCACTTGTTATTAATTTAGGTGTTATAAAATTTCTCCTTGATAAGCTCATGTGGTGTGTACACATATATTCACGTGTGCAATGCATGTTGTTGCTTTTGTAAATGAGAGCACAAAATGGATTTCTTATGGATATTATTCATAGTCATAGTGAGAAGGTGAGCAATGCTTTCTGTTGTATGACATGCAAGAGTGCTTGCCAAAGTGAATGACTTAAAAATAAGATAAAAACACATGTTTCAAAATATTGATTAAGACATTTATGGGTCGGCAAGAAAGTATCAAATTCAATGCATCTGCTATGGCTAATTCCTTACATGAACAGAGGGTAAAGAGGCCAACAAAATAATGTTCATTTAATTGAGCCAACATGATCCCTCTTTTCTTTTTTAGGATAATAATTTCAATTGCATAATTTGTTGATGTGCCAATATCTCATTGCTTTTGAGTATAGATGAAACATACCATAACATTAATTAGCAAATTCAAACACTCTTTTTTTGTTAACACGCATTTAGAGCCACCTTTAGTCCATGATTGATGTGATGGAACCATTACATTTTGTTTTCCTAGGGTGGAAAAGTTAGTTTCAATATTAAGCAACATGTTAGAAAAGGGATTTGAGGGACTTTTACTACAACATATATAAGCTATTCTAACGTAAATATGTCTACTAACACTAATTTCCTCACTTGGACAAAGGCCTTAAGGGCTAACATGAAAAGATGACCCATTTAATCTAGCTATTACATCCTCTCTCTTTTTTAAATTTTGACACTGATTCCAACTGCGTGATTCCGTGATATGTTAATCTCTCATTGCTTTTGGGATTAAATGAAGTGTGCAAAAAATTTGGGCTAATAGATTGAGTCACTTGTTTTCAATAAACAACCATTTCCAACTGAATTGAGTTCATGAGCAATGTGATGGAATCATTAGATGTTTTTTTGAATTGGTAAGTGATGTTCAATAAATTGTGAACATCATGGGAAAGGGAACTAAGGGATGTTTGCTATCTAACATTTATGGGTATCATTTTCAAGTTATAAGCTTTGAGCAAAAATAAAGGGTTTCTTTCAAGAGGGAGCATTTTACATACACATGGTTCTTGATCAATACACTCCTATGTCATGTCAAATGGATAATAAGAAGTTGGACAATGAACATTTTACATAAAAATGTATCTTCATCAATACACTTTAAAGGGTGTTGATGTTAAAGATTAATAAGTAAATTTATGGCAAACTTACCTAGTCTTTTAAGCTTTAATAATTGCAGCTAGCAATTCAAAAGATTTCACTTTGAAGATTTTTGCATTGAATCCCTCTTGTTCATAATCTTATGACATGAACATATGTGTGTATGTGCATGGATGCTTGCACACAACATGTATGAATATAAACTACACATATATACATTCATATTTTTCTTAACTTGTGAGATTAAGATGGACAGGTATACAAACATGGGGAGTGATTACATGTAAAGATCATCTACCAAATACAAAGGATACAATGATGAAAAGGAAACAAAGTTTTTGTTTTTGGCTATGCATACTTGTATAGAAAGTGAAGAAAAATAGTATTTACATAATCTTAGAGATGTAGCTAGCAATGCCTATTTCTTTCTAAGTAAGCTAAGTAGCATCCTTTATTTTGCACTTAGTTGGTTGTCCACTTGCTTTGTACTACTTACCAAGGAGACAATTTTGGAAGAACTCACATAAGATCATCATGAAGTCACATTGACATTTTCATTCATTAGAGATGAAAGGTGAGTTAGAATCATGCCACACATAGGTCATGACTGCTATTTTCTAATGTCCAATAAGTAGTCTTACCCTTGCAGATAGCATATTTGGGGCGTAAACAAGGTGTCACATGCAATTCACATTACTTGCTATACATTTAAAAAAAGTAGTGCAAGTGGAAGCAGCCTTACCATAAAAGGGGATTGTTAGACCTTCGGCCTCACTTTTGAACATTGCAGAACCCTTCTCAAGGGATTTTACCGGTGAGAGTGAGACATTCTACCCTTCGAAAGAAGATTTGCATTAAAAATTTTATTTTCAAAGATGCCCTTCGTAGGGGACGGTGCGATGAAAAGTATGTTCGTTTTTTTCCTTCCCCTCCAAACGACAATATCGATACCCTTCAGTTTCACAACCAAGGGCGGGGCCGCAGGCTTTTGTGTGAGATAACTGATAAGGCAACGCAAGCAATCCCCCTCTGGATACGGTGGCAGCCTCCTCATAAATCAAGGCACTGCTTACGCGCATCTCTCGGGTGAGAGGTGGAGATAATGATGCGGGAGCAGCTCACAGGAGAGAGACAGAGAGAGAGACACGCACACACACACACACAGAAGTTCGAACCTACGCCATAAAAGAGAAAGGACTCAGGACGGAGAGAAAAATTAGGGGCCAGGGGGGATGCCTTTACGCTCTCATGGCTTGCCCATCATCAGCGACAGGTTCTAGAGCCTCTCATCCACGTCACCAATATAGCCCACAGTTGAATATTCCAGGCCCTTCATCATATGCTCTCATCACTTCCACCTGGGCCCGCCCCCGCCATCACCCTACTCCCACTCTCTCCTCTCCTTATAACCATGTCCATGCCTATCATCCTGCAGCTATTTTGCATCCCAGTGGTGTTGTAGCTCTAGATTTGTACATTTTTTTTGGCAGAGTATCTTGGCCTGTGATCTGAGCCTCCCTGTACATACTAAACTCATACACAGGCAATCATGGGAAACTTGCAGCTTATCGACCAGGGGGGCAACGCCGCAAAGCCGTCCAAATGTGGAGGAGATGCGCCTAATTCAGGTTCTACTACGGTAGATCTGTATAATGAGCAGGCAAGTATGGGTGATACAGGTCCATATGGCAGGGGATCACAACCTGCAGCTGGGATGGGGACTTGGAGGGCGGCCTGCTTCATTCTAGGTAATCAGCTATGACTGATATAGAGGTATTGGATCTATTCAATATGTGCAGTAGCACTGCTTGTGGTATCTCTGTGATAGTCTTTAATACTAATTTTGTTTTGGTATGATCGATGTTTATGATGGGTGCTTTACGATAGCTATGGAGGCGAGTGAGAGGCTGGCTTTCTATTCGGTGGGAGCAAACCTCGTGACCTATTTGATGTTCGCGTTGCACGAGCCGCTTCCCAAGGCCGTGACTACCGTGACCAACTGGATCGGAGCGGCGTACGTTCTTGGGATTCCGGGAGGTTTCATGGCGGACTCTTATTTGGGCCGGTTTCTCACCATCGCCATCTATTCAGTCTGTTACATTCTGGTAGGTCGGAAAACACACACACACTACATACTAGACAACTCAAGTTCTTCGTGTCCCAGGCAACTCTTCCCTTGCCTGCAGAAGTTCGTTTAGATATTTGGGTTTCTCATTTGTCAAATTCGTCACAAAACTATCGTGAGCTTGTCTAAAAAGTTAAAATAAAAAAAGAGAAAAATCATGAGCTTTTGCAAGGGAGCAGACTGCATATGGTTCATATAATATCTCATTGGAACAGACTGGTCGCTCCTTAGCAGGAGCTCATGACGTACTTTGACATTCGCACTTGCATCCCTGAATCCCTTAGTGGAAGGGGAACGAGCCAGCAACAGGAACTTCTTACAGTGGTCATGACTCATGACACTACTCTAGTTCATGCCATAATTTCGTAAAGCTCCCCCGATTGCAAAGCACCATGATTATATGATATGTAAAGCATCAAGCCACTTTAACGGGCCGCGAGCTGACCATGTTTTCCCCTTTTGACGACAGGGGCTGGGGCTGATGACACTATCGGCAACGGCGAGGTCGCTGCGGCCGCCAGCGTGCGATGTCCTGACGGGAACCGACTGCCGGGTGGCGTCCGGCTCGCAGTGGGGGGTGCTGCTTGCGGGGCTGTACATGATAGCCATAGGAACGGGCGGCATAAAGCCGTGCGTGTCTGCGTTCGGGGCGGATCAGCTGGGATTATTCGCGAATGCCAATAATGATAGCGGATATACGTATAATGGGGCCAACAGTATTAAGCCGGATGCTAACAGTAATCATCCTCACCACGGTGATGCAAGAACGGTGGTGATGGAGGAGGAGGAGGTGGTGAGGGGGAAGGCTTCGTTCTTCAACTGGTTCTTCTTCTCGGTGAATGTGGGGGCCTTGTTCGCCTTCACCGTGGTGGTGTACGTCCAGGACAATGTCGGGTGGGGCCCCGGATTCGCCATCCCACTGGCCGCCATGGTCCTCTCCCTGGGCGTCCTCCTGTACGGCATGCCCCTCTACCGCCACCAGCCCCCCTCCGGCAGCCCCCTCGCACGCTTCGCTCGTGTGCTCCTGGCCGCCTTCCGTAACCGCAACTCGCCCCCTTTCTCCTTGCCCCATCAAACCCACCCCCCCGATCATCATCATCATCATCATCATCATCATCATAATAACAAGGATTCTTCTCCCTCCTCCTCCTCCTCCTCTTCTTCTCCCGTTTCCTCCCGCAGATTAATGCACACGCACGGTTGCAGGTATAAGTCGTTTCTCGTCATGTCATCCACTGCATCTTGTACAGAGTAATACTGTTTCGTTCCTTTTTCAATTAGATGCAAGTGTTGCTTAGGTGACCATGTCGTGATCCTTATGAGGGCGGTGGTATGCTACTATGCATGATCACATATGTTTGTCTGTGTAAATGAACACCGACCTGACATCGACACTGAATTTGCTTTATGCGGTGGATTTAAGGTTCTCATGCTGTCGTTTAGTCTGAGTCCTTGACCTTTAACACTCTCCCACGTAAAGGTCATTTCAGTATTTTGAGGCTTTTCAAGTTCGCGAAAAGAGTATATTCGAGCTTTGGAAACGGGGGGGAGGGGGTTTTTTTAGATAAATTGGGTGTGGGTTAGAAACCATGCATGTTGACTGTGTATTTAAATAATATTGTTGCGTACGTTGGACGGGCAACAGCATGACCATTGACAGCCCTTTAGGGAGCACTCAGCAACCCTACGCCTAGTGCTCATTGCTTATGATCCTCCAACCTCTACAATAAGCTACATATGATGAAGCACCTGTGGATGTTCAGTTTCCCAAAGTTCCAGAATGTCCCACCTACAAAGGCATCATATACGGAAGGGACCAGACTCCAGTAGCCACACTAGACCTTCCGAAAGTTGAGGAGGTAAAGGTAAGCCTCATATGCCGAGCTGGTCCCTCTCATCCGTTCCTTTTTATTTGGTAGCTTTTACTCCTGAAACCCTAATGGGAAATTGTAACTAATGAGAGCGTGTGGCATGATTCTCATGTGTTGTCGCTCTCCTAGACAAGGCTAAGTAAGTATGTGATGACTCGAATCATCTATGGACGAATGGGTCGTCAAAAGCTTGGGCCAAAGGCTAGAGGTATTTTGTTGGTGGAACCAGTACGTTCGACCTACGATATCGAAGATGAACAGATAGATTGAACGGATGAATAATTTCAAATGTTCCATAATAAAACTCGCATCTGGACTGTGGGCAATCTTTCCAAATAACCATATCATGGATTGTGAAAACTTTTGGTTAACAAGCAAAATGTGGGAGAGGATGATCGGCTGACGTGATTTCGACGATGCAGGTGGCTAGACAAGGCCGCGGCAGTGAATGAGAGGCACGGACAGGCATACTGCACGGCGGCGGAGGTGGAGGAGCTACAGTTGTTTCTGAGAATACTGCCGGTAATGGCGACAACCATATTCCTGTGGACGGGCTACACCCAGCTGGTGACGTTCTTCGTGAAACAGGGGGCGACCCTCGACCGGAACCTTGGGCCCCACTTCCAGATCCCGCCGGCGTCCCTGCCCATCTTCTCCGTCATCAACGCGCTCCTGGTCCTACCCATCTACGACAGGGTCGTGGTCCCCCTCGCGCGGCGGTTCAGGGGCGAGGAAGGAATCTCGCCGCTGAAGCGCATGGGCTTCGGCCTCCTGGTGTCGATCGTATCTATGGTGGCGGCCGCTCTGGTGGAGCGCCGGCGGCTGCGGGTGGCCGCCGCGAATCCCGGCGCGCCCGCCCTCCCCATGAGCATCTTCTGGCTGGTGCCGCAGTACTTCCTGGTGGGAATGGCCGAGATATTCACGTACGTGGGCCAGCTGGAGTTCTTCTACGGGGAGGTCTCGCCCGGCGTGCGCAGCCTCAGCACCAGCCTCTTCATCGCGGAGCTGGGCGTGGGCAGCTGGATCAGCTCCCTCCTCGTCACCCTCGTCCAGCGAATCACCGGCAGCCGCGTGGGCCACGGCTGGATCCTGGACGACCTCAACACCAGCAAAATAGACCGTTTTTATTGGCTCCTGGCCGTTCTCAGCTCCCTCAACTTCCTCCTCTTCCTCGTGGCCGCCAGCCGCCATCGCTACACTAAGCAGAGCCAGGCGGCCAGCGTGGGCGCCGTCCGCATTGTCGTCCAGCCGGCGCCGTCGGATCAATCGCCGGAGCTATGACAGACGTGAGAGCCAAGCGGCCAGCATGGGCGCCGTCCGTCGTCGTACTAGTGCAGCGTCCTCCGCCGTCGGATCAATTGACAGAGACATGCGGGCCGCCCTAGGGGTCCCGATCCATGCATTTAATTTAATTACTTATTACGTAGGGAACACCCTGCTCTTGTCGGCATACACCCTGCAATCTTCTGGTACGGATAGAAATCCGTCTTCTTTTTGTAGAGCCAACCGATTATTGTTTTGGCTCTGTGTCTTGCCTTGTCTATGGCCACAGAATGTAAATCCTAGCTAAATTTTGGTAATAGAAACTCAAGGAAAAAGGTCGGCCCTGAGAATTCAGACTGTCTGAGACTCTCGCATCAATCAATGGTTGTCCGCACGTTCATTATAGCTGGGAGTGTAGTAGCGGTGTTCAAGGCGACGGGCCACGGCCATCCCCTCGGGACGAAAGGAGTCGCCATCGCTGTTTCAGAGGTCGGCCAGAGACTTTTTCTCAGAGGGCGTGGTGGTTGTATAGTGGCTGGCTGAGTGGTTCCACGTTCAGCTTTTGTCGTTGTTTTTTCGTTTGATGGCAACGTCGTTCTTGTCCGGACTCGCGAGCTAAAAGCCAAAGCATACATGACGTTCAACAATGAATGGATTATGAGGGTCATGGGGATGGATCACAGGCACCACGTTTACTTCGATCTTTTTTGCGCGAATGGGTTGACGCCATCAGGAAAGCGCAATCCAAGGGATCCATCGAACACATGCACCACCCGCGCTTCCGTCCCATCCAACTAGGTCAAATTAAACATTTTCCAAAGGCATGCTTGGATTAAATTACGTACAACTATGGTTTCCGAGTGCAGGATTCCAAGTCCATGAATAAAAGTTCAATAGGGCAGGTTGACAATCTACACCGGCGTGGAAATTGGAATCATGACACGCAGGAATTCCACCATTTTCTAAAACAGAGTATAGGAAAAGGAAACTGTTTATTTGTCTTGACTTTTGAGAGAGAGAGAGAGAGAGAGAGAGAGAGAGAGAGAATAATAAAAATTTGCTCCTTCTTGCTGATGTTTGATTTGAAGAGACAATCAATACAAAGAAGGTGTGTTCTTAATTATGTAGCCTTGAACTTTTCAAAAAAGAAATCTTATCATATTTTTGAATGCTTTTATGCTCCATTTTTCTTTCAAACCGGAATTATGTGCTTTTAACATGCAATCTAATAATCGTGATTTTGAGCACTTCCTTGTTATCAATGAGATTTTGGTGTTTTATTATTTGATTTTAAAAAATATAGGGCTTATGGGATTGTGAAAATATACTTTGTTATATTTATAAAAATAAAATAATTAAGTGCCATACTTTTTGTATGGAATTTATGTTTTCGCATTGAGTTATTAGAAAAGTGATACTTCATTTTTCTTTTGATATTATAAACCATTATATCAATTTGGTATATATACTTAATATCTAGTGATTGTTGGTACAACTACCACATTATATCATTAGTACATACCACTTTTCCTATTATTAGGCGTAGCAACTTTTAAAAATCTCAAGTAAGAGAATTAAAAATTTTAATGTAAGTTTCAATATAATTTGATAGTATGTTTATATATTAGATTGATTAAAAAAGATGACCTACTTGTTATTATGCGTATTGAATATAAGATTTGAATAGGATATAATAATTACATAAATCTTTAAGTTACCAGTTGATTCATGGAGTATGCACTATCATGCGAAGTTGTCGCACGATAATTTTGCACTATCATGCGAAGTTGCTACGCATCAATTTTGCTTCCCTCACTTCTTCCCCACACATTGTATTTCACTTTCCTTATCTTTATTTCTCTACACTTTATTCGCTTTCCCTCTCCCTCCCTCCCTCCCTCTCTCTCTCTCTCTCTCTCTCTCTCTCTCTCTCTCTCTCTCTATTCTTCGCTGTCTCTTTCTATTTCTCCTCTTCTTTCCTCTCTCTCTACCTTCTTCTCAATTTCTATATATATATATATATATATATATATATATCTCTCTCTCTCTCTCTCCCCAAATTTTCACTCTCTTTCCTCCTTTCTCTCTCCCTCTCTCTCACCCCTATTTTCTCTTAATTTTTCTCCTCTTCTCTTCTCTTCTATATATATATATATATAAAAGAGAGAGAGAGAGAGAGAGAGTAAATAATAAAAAGTTGCTCCTTCTTATTGGCATTTGATTTGAAGAGACAATCAATACAAAAAAGGCGTGTTCTTAATTATGTAGCTTTAATCTTTAAAAAAAAAGTTATTATCATATTTTTCAATGGTTTTATGTTTCAATTGTTTTTTGAAACCACAATTATGTGCTTTTAACACTCAATCTAATAATCTAGATCTTGGGCAAGTTCGTGTTATCAATGAGATTATTTGGTTTTAGAAAATATTGTAGTGTAGAGTTCTCTCCTAGTCATTAGCAACAACACGGATAATATCCACTTAGGCTAAGCTCTTTCTTGGAAGGGTGTAACCACCTAGATCTTGCTGTATCCACTCGAAGGCTAATATAAGGTGAGAGAACCTGCGTAAGAGGGCAGGGCTGATTTGGAGCAATTCTGTGTGCACACTCTACAATATAATAAATTATGGGATTGTCAAAAGATACTTTGTTATATTTATAAAAATAAATTAATTAAGAGCCATGCTTCTTTGTATGGAATTTATGTTTCCACATTGAGTTATTAGAAAAGTGATACTTCATTTTTCTTTTGATATTATAAAATTACATCAATTTGGTATGTAGATTTAATATCTAGTGATTGTTGGTACAACTACCATTAGTGCATATCACTTTTCCTATTATTAGGCAAATCAACTTTAAAAAATCACAAGTAAGAGAATTAATTTTTATAATTTAAGTTTCAATATATAAATTTTATTCTTATATGATTTGGATAATTGGGTTTTTGTAATGTTTGAAGAAATTTAGTATTTTTTGTAATAGTATGTTTATATATCAAACTCATTAAAAAAGCTCACCTTCTACTTGTTATTATGCGTATTGAATATAAGATTTGAATAGGATCTGATAATTACATAAATCTTTAAGTCGCTAGTTGATTTGCAATGTGCACACTATCATGCAAAGCTACCTCACGATGATTTCGCACTATCATGCGAAGCTACTACACAACAATTTTGCTTCCCTTACTTCTTCCCCACACATTGTATTTCACTTTCCTTATCTTTATCTCTTTGTACTTTATTTGCTTTCTCTCTCTCTCTCTCTCTCTCTCTCTCTCTCTCTCTCTCTCTAAATTTAATATTCTCTCTGTGCCTCTAAATTCACACACACACGCACACTCACTCACTCACTCACTCACTCTCCCTCTCCCTCCCTCCCTCCCTCTCTCTCTCTCTCTCTCTCTCTCTCTCTCTCTCTCTCTCTCTCTCTCTCTCTCTCTCTCTCCATTCTTCACTCTCTTTCTATTTCTCTCTTCTCTCCTTTCCTATATATATATATATTCTTCCCTCTCCCTCCACCATCTCTCTTTGAATTTACATACATACATACATACATATGTAGATACATATCTATCTATTCTTCGCTCTCTCTCTCTCTGTGCAAAAATTTCCTCTCTTTCTCTCTCTTAAACTAGATGGTAGGGAATTAATACGTCTAGTGCTTTGGTGAGTAGATTATTAGGTGAAAACAAGCAAATTAATATTTTCAAAGAAATATTGTGTATAAATAATCTTTAAGTGAATCTATATAGTAAATATAATGTATAATACTATGTATTTACATAATAATATTATTATTTTATTTGTAAGTTATGTTTAGGATTCTTTAGTGATAATTTTAATTAAATGATTGATCTTTAATACATTTTAAATTATTCAACTTAAATTTTAATATAAATAATATTAAAGTATTAGACTCATGATATTTTTTATTGAAATAACTTTTTTAAATGAAATATTTTATTATTTTCTTTATGTGACTTATTTTTAGAAAGCTTTCATAGTTTTCTTTTTAAAAGCAACAAAATCGCATGCAAAATAGGAGAACATAGTAAAAACTTAGTTTTATTGTTTCTCTCTCATTAGAAGTTGGAATTCAAAGTTCTCAAATTCGTTGTGGGGGTTTTGGTGCATTCAAAAATCCATGGTGATGTCAAAATTTCATGATTTGACACACATACTTTTTTGCATCCACCATTGCAGTAAGCTACATTAAATCTTTGAATATATAAAACTCAATAGTTTGATTAATTTTTGTATTTTCTTTGGATATGTGAGATGAATGTAATTATGTAATCAATATCTCATAATAGAGGATGGAAAAATATGGCTTTTTTCATGGGGAAGGTTGGGCTTAATTGTGTGTTTTATCTTTTTTTTAAAATGAATTTCTTACCTTATTCAATTCTTTGATATTTCATAAAAAAATTTGTATTTAATATTAAATGAGATGTTAGATTTACCATGTGATTTGCTTTGCAACACTATCTCTCTTGTCCTACCTTGTCTTGCCTCTCTCGAGCTATAATAGTAACAAAAAAGTATGCTAGTTGATTATATAACACACTCATGCTCGATGATATAGTTGCTCTTGTTGATAGTCACCAACCTTCTAGAGATGATCACCATCAGAAACATAATTACTGGTTGGTATCCTTATCATATGGCCTCATGTGGTACTTATAATCATTGCTAGAAAGCGTGCTTATCACTAGCAAGCATGTTAAGAGTGGGATTCAAACCTAGTGCTCTTTGCAATACTTTGAAAGGATGAAGGAGAGATTTTTCCTCTTAACAAAGAACATACAAATATTTATTAATTATTGGAGTGAAAGTGGCAAGGAACAAATATCATACTTTTATTAATTGCATGATTGGAAGCAGTAGGAAAATTCTTCATCGTTCCCAAGAATACCATTAGAAAAAGAGTTAATGGGTTGTACTAGATTTCTGTAGTAGGTATGAAAGTAAATAGAGAATCACTGAACATGTTAGAAAATTCAAATTAGACATTGAAATAAGACATGTAATTAGCTTGAAAATGATACTAGTTTCATGTTAATAGTAGTCCATCAAGTTTGGACATGAACGCCCTTCGTCTTCATTTATTGCACCTATTGACACAATGCTACATTGTAGAGTACAAGCTTTCTTCTTTTTCTCCTCCTCCTCCTCCTAGCTATCCCAACTTGAAGGTGACGAGAATGGCCAAGTATTTGGCCAATCCCTTACCTCAAGCCATGTGATACATTAGTATCCATGTATCGAGAGTGCATGACAAACTGTGTTATGTATGAGATGAAGGAAGTTGTAATATTGAAGGGCATCTTCATCTTAAGGGGTTAGTGTTGGGCAACCTAATTTTGTCTACTCTCATTAATTTGATATACTATATGGATTAGGATAAAGAATTAGATGCAATAAGGTAGAGGATGTTATGTACACCATCTAAACATGAGAGCAATGATGCTTTAAGAAAAAATAGGGACGAAAACCTCAGTGCGGCATTTTTAGTGCAACAAAACGAAAATGAGTGAAAGAGAGAGGGAGAAAGCTCAAAGCAAAGAGAGAGAGAGAGAGAGAGCCGTTGTTTTACTGCCACCACCATTCACAAGGCAGTCGAAGAGGGTGCATTGTTTCTCATTTATTTGTTTTTGTATTTTCTTCTCTTCTCTTTATCTTCTTGTTTGTGAAGAGATTCGCTTACCCGACGCCTACGGCTTGATGCATTTGTCTTGGCATAGTGTACCATGTACTTGTTGAGCTTCAGTGCTCTCTGAAGACTTGGCTTGGATTCTCATTTGCTATTCCGGAATATTGTATTGGATGTCACTTTGGTTGTCAGAGATATTTATTGGGATGTATGTCTTGCTCATGGATGCTATCTACAATTGCTTTGTAGCCATCATGCTCTTGGGATGCTATTGAGGCATTGTCTTGGTTACCTGTCTTTGGTACTCTGACTTGGTTTGATTGAGATGTTGAGCTCGTTTATCCACCTCTTGTGGCAGTGGGAGCATCTTGTATGCTTGACCGACATTGAGCAGGAGGTTTATGCTATTTTGAGCATTTTGTAGATACTTGAGACTTTGGGATCCGAAAAACTGAAATGTTGCATGGTTCATGCACTGATATCTTGGAGTTGCTTTTGACCCGAGCTTGGGCTTTGCACTCTTGTAAGCATACGCCTACTGGTGTCAGGTCTTGCTAGTGTTATGTATACTTTGCCCTATTGTCCAGGGGGTATGCCTACACTGACTGATGATTTGGTGAGATGTTTGGGTGTTTGCTTAGGGTCTTGATGACTGTTTGGTGTTGATTTATGCCTGTTTATGGCTGGTCATGTCTTGGTTGTCATTTATTGACGCTTGATGCATTTGTCTTGGCATAGTGTACCATGTACTTGTTGAGCTTCAGTGCTCTCTGAAGACTTGGCTTGGATTCTCATTTGCTATTCCGGAATATTGTATTGGATGTCACTTTGGTTGTTAGAGATATTTATTGGGATGTATGTCTTGCTCATGGATGCTATCTACAATTGCTTTGTAGCCATCATGCTCTTGGGATGCTATTGAGGCATTGTCTTGGTTACCTGTCTTTGGTACTCTGACTTGGTTTGATTGAGATGTTGAGCTCGTTTATCCACCTCTTGTGGCAGTGGGAGCATCTTGTATGCTTGACCGACATTGAGCAAGAGGTTTATGCTATTTTGAGCATTTTGTAGATACTTGAGACTTTGGGATCCGAAAAACTGAAATGTTGCATGGTTCATGCACTGATATCTTGGAGTTGCTTTTGACCCGAGCTTGGGCTTTGCACTCTTGTAAGCATACGCCTACTGGTGTCAGGTCTTGCTAGTGTTATGTATACTTTGCCCTATTGTCCAGGGGGTATGCCTACACTGACTGATGATTTGGTGAGATATTTGGGTGTTTGCTTAGGGTCTTGATGACTGTTTGGTGTTGATTTATGCCTGTTTATGGCTGGTCATGTCTTGGTTGTCATTTATTGACTTGATGTAGTGATTTGGTCAGAAATTGACTCTCATAGTACCCTGTTGTCATTTATTACAGCAAGTATATAACTTTGGATTGACATGGATTTTTCATACTGAAATATTTTGAAATGATGTACTTTCACTAGTACTTGGTGGGCAGCAGCTTTGGTTACACTTTTCTCGTCATTTTCTCTCGATTTTGGTGATTTTTTGGTCATTTTTTGCAGTAAACAGCAAGTAGTTTTGAACTGTCTACAGTCTTCCAGCCTGCATTATGGCGAGTTCGTCCACTGATCATGCTATTTTCAATATCACTAAGCTTGATGGTATGAATTACTCTTATTGGAAGAGCCAGATTTGGCAGGTGTTGGTGCAGAAATGGCAGATCAAACCTTTGAGGTTAAGCGGGCATTCGCCTACAACTATGCTAGATGAGGAATGACTTGAGCTTGATGAGTTATGCAAGTCCACTATTGTATTATCTCTCCAGAACAGGCTCATTACAATGTATTTGAGGAAGAACAGAGTGCATGGAAGTTGTGGGATAAAATCAAGAATCTCTATAACAAGAAAAGTCGAGCGAGTCAGATATATTGACTGAAGCAGCTTATGGATTTGCGCATGAAGGAGAATGTGACTATGTCTGCTCACTTGAGCCAGTTCCATGCTATACTCAAGAACTTGACTTCGCACAACATCACTTTTGCAAAGGATGTCACTCCTCTTTTCTTGCTTGGTACTCTTAATGAGTCATGGGATGTATTCCACATTGCATTATGTGCCTCTACTGCTACCTTGAAATTATCTGATGTTGAGAGTGCTCTTCTGCAAAAAGAGGTTAACCGTAAGAATTTGGATGCCTCTCATGTGTCGCATGCTATGATAGTTAGAGGCAGGAATGATGGATATGGAAAGCGTGGCAGTGGCAGTGGCCGTGGACGGGATTCTCAGAAATCTCGGTCCAAGTCTCGTGGGAAGTCATGCAGCAAATCTCGTGGCAGGAATGCAAATGTTACTTGTCACCATTGTGGGAAAAAGGGCCATATTAGGCCACAATGCCATGAATTGCGCAATGAAAGGCGCAAAGATAAGGGGAAAGACAAGTGCAAGTAAGTTTTCTGATCGCAGCATAGTGCCTGCAAAGTCCAGTGTTAAAATTGAAGAGATCAATGCTATGCAGCCTGAGGATGTTGATGATGATGATTATATCCTTGCAGCTTCTTCTAGTGCTTCGCAGATGACAGAGATACACTCTATGTATGCACGGTGTTGGCTCTTGGACTCAAGTGCGTCCTTTCATGTGACGCCTTGTCGAGAGTGGTTTCATTCATACCGTACTGTTTTGGGTTCTGTGCACTTGGGTGATGATAGCTCTCTTGATATTGTGGGCATTGGTGATGTTAGGCCGCAGTTTCCTTCTGTCAGTAGTTTTGTTATGTAAGATATACATCATGTACCTACTTTGACACGCAGCCTCCTGTCAGTTGGACAGCTTGATGACGCAGGTTATCATGTATCTTTTGGAGACTCTGCATGGAATATCACTCGGGGAAGACTTGTGATTGCGAGAGGTGCCAAGGCTGGCAGCCTCTATCCCTTGATTGTATCCGCTTCTTCCCTTGATCATGTTTTGTCTGTGGGTTGTATCCCACATGTATCTCTTTGGCATGCCCATTTGGGCCATATGTCTTTGAAGGGAATGAAAATGCTTTTTATTTTGCAGTACTTACCGCCCCTTGATTATGCATGTTTTGATCCATGTGAGCATTGTCTTTATGGCAGGCAGACTAGGTCTACACATAAGAAGTCTGGTAGGCCACGCATAAGTGAGCCCTTGGCATTGGTACATTCGGACGTCCCATGCCTTGTCAATCTATGGGTGGTGCAAAGTATTTTGTTACATTCATAGATAATTTTTCATGGAAAGTTTGGGTTTATCCCATTAAGCTGAAATCTGATGTCTTGGCTGTGTTTCAGAGATGGCTTGCATTGGTTGAGAACCAGTCTAGGTATAGGCTAAAATGCCTAAGAACAGATAATGGGGGTGAGTATGTCTCACGTGCTTTTGAGCAGTTATGTGATGAGAGGGGTATTAAGCAGCAGTTGACCGCCCCCTACACTCCCCCCCAGAATGGTTTGGCTGAGTGGATGAATAGAACAATCCAGGAGCGTGTAAGCAGTATGCTTAGCCATGCAGGCCTAGCATAAAGCTTTTGGGCTGAGGCAGTTAGTATAGCTGTGCATGTCATAAACAGATCACCTTCTAGTGGTTTGGATTCCTAGGTTGCAGAGGAGGTATGGACTAGAAAACCTCCCTCTTATGCACATCTCAGTGTCTTTGGATGTGAGGCATTTTGCCATGTGCCCGGGGACAAGAGAAGTAACATGGATCCTAAAAGGATCAAATGCATTTTCCTTGGTTATGGGGATGCATGCGAGATGGGTTATCGTCTTTGGGATCCGCAGGCGCGGAAATTCATCCGCAGTCATGATGTAGTCTTCCATGAAGATAAGATGCATTGGCAGCCTAAGAGAGTTGTTGAGATCCGCAGGGTCATATTTTAGGAGGAGGCGAGAGCTCCCGCACAACCAGTTGGACAGCCTACAGTTGCAGCAGATGCTCATGGTCAAGGTGTTGGACAGGCAACTAGGCAGGCAACAGAGCGTGCCATGAGATGGTCTACTAGAGACAGACGTCCACCTGATAGATTTCAGCCCTCGATGCATTATGTCTTGGTTATAGATGCAGAAGAGCCTTTCACTTATGATGAGGCTATGCGCAGGGTTGACAGTCACTCCTGGGAGAGGGCTATGCAATCTGAGATAGACTCTTTGCATAAGAATGACACTTGGTATTTGGTTTCCTTGCCTATGGGCAAGAAGGCTTTGCTATGCAAGTGGGTGTACAAGCTGAAAAGTACCCCTGGATACCCCAAGCCAGCATACAAGGCTAGATTGGTAGCAAAGGTTTTAAGCAGGAGCATGGTGTGGACTTTGATGAAGTCTTTTCTCCTGTGGTTAAGATGACCACCTTGCGCTTAGTCTTGGCTTTGGTTGCTCAGCTTGACTTGGATTTATACCAGATGGATGTCAAGATGGCTTTCTTACATAGAGACTTTCATGATGAGATTTATATGGAGCAGCCTAAGGGCTTTGCAGAACCTGGCAGGGAGCACCTAGTGTGCAAATTGAAGAAACGTATTTATGGCTTGAAGTAGGCATCTAGGGAGTGGTATCATAAGTTTGATGCCTTTATCCAGTCACAGGGCTACAGCAGAGTGCTATGGATCCGCATCTTTACACGAAGAAAGATTGTGATGGTTCTAACCTGATTTTGGTACTCTATGTGGATGATATGCTGATATAGCAGGGAAAGCCCATGATGAGCTAGATGCTCTTAAGGCTCAGCTCAAGAAGAGATTTGAGATGAAAGATCTGGGACAGGCCGCTCACATACTTGGTATGCGCATTAGACGCTACAGACATCAGGGACTTCTCTACTTGTCACAGAGGGAGTACATTCATAAAGTCCTTGAGCGCTTCCATATGCAGGACGTAAAGCCCATTGGCTGTCCATTGCCTTCTTATGTGAAGGTCTCACAGGCTGATTGTCCGCAGACAGATGAGCAGAGGGCCAAGATGGCCAAGATTCCCTATGCATCTGCAGTGGGTAGTCTTATGCATGCCATGATCACCACTTGTCTAGATATTGCCTTTGCAGTTGGTGTTGTCGCATGCTATATGGCTATACTTGGCAAGAAGCATTGGGATGCTGTGAAGGGTATCATGAGGTACCTGAAAGACACTGCAGATATGTGCATATGCTATGGCAGCCAGGATATAGGAGTCGTGGGATACACCGACTCTAATTATGCAGGACATGCAAATAGTAGGAAGTCCACTTCCGACTATGTCTTCACCTATGCTGGAGGTGCTGTTTCTTGGATGTCCAGGGTGCAGAAATGCATGGCCCTTTCTACTACAGAGGCCGAGTATGTTGCAGCCATTGAGGCTTGCAAGGAGGCCATTTGGTTGGGTCGTTTGGTTGCTGATCTTGGTATTGATGCTATCCCTACACTGCATTCGGATTCTATGAGTGCTATTCAGTTAGCCAAGAATCCGGCCAAGAATCTGGTTTTCCATGCGAAAATGAAACACATTGAGGTGAGGTATCACTTCATACATGGGGTTGTTGAGGACAAGTCTGTTGACCTTGTCAAGATCTTGACTGGCCAGAATCCTGCAAATGTGCTCACAAAAAGCCTCTCTACAGAGCGCTTTGCCTTCCTCAGGAGGTTGATGGGCGTGGGATGAGATGATGTCTTTCCTCATCCTGTTGTATATGTATACATGTTGTACTATCTTTTTTTTTCTTTTTCTTTTCACTCCTCACTAGGGCAGATTCGTCTTTAAGTGGGATGTTGTTGGGGGTAAAGGCGCATCCACCTAGCCGCCCGTGTATTACTACATTGACAGTCACCGCCACTGCACACTGCAGGTGGCGGGCACCCATCACCGTCACTTTATTCTTTATTCTTTTAGTGACAGTTTGAATGAAGGAAGTCCTGGTCACACATTGTGACTGTTGGAGTTCCCATTTCTTGTCTCTCTCTTTCTTGCTCTTGCTCTCCCGCCATAGCTCTCGAGTGCAAGCTTCGATCCTTCTCACCTTTCAACAGAAAGAGAGAGTGTGCATCTATGCGAATGAGTCTTACCATTTAGGGTTATATAAAAGAGGGTTTCACTTTCTATCTTATTCATTGAGTTCTCACATCTCTTGTGCAAGAAAGATTGCTAGGTCTAAGGTAGTTGCAAAAAAGCTTCCGCTCAGAGCCCCATATCGTGTTCAGCCCCTTGGAGCATCTATTAGCTCAAATGCACCCCCTTCTCAACCTAACCCACCTTCCTCAAGCCGCCCTCACAAGGGTCCTCTTCAACATCCCCACAAGAAACGCAAGTGGAAGCCATGTATAGTAGCCTTGAGAGAAATTAGGAGGTATCAACGCTCTTTTGATCTCATTATTTCGAAGGCGAGCTTCTTAAGACTTGTTTGTGAGATTGTGCAAGACCCCTATTGCACAGAAAGTAGGAGGTGGTTTTTGGCACAAGGTGACAATAGACCTAATCGCTTCACAATAGAATGTCTTCATGCTCTATAGTGTGCTGCAGAGGCCTTTTTAGTTGACTTGATGATTGATGCTCAGCGTTGTGCAGTACATGCGAAGTGCATCACTATAACTCCCAAGGACTTCCAACTTGTAAGAAATCTTCCAGCAGTGAAGGATGTGTTCGTTCCAATGGAATGAACACAGTTTGTAATGCTATCTTTTTTGGCATAGTGTTATCCTCGTGTATTAGACATATGACTATGTCCTAGTGCAAAACTATTGTATGCGCCCTTAAAATATGAATTAAAATTTTACACTTGTCCCTCGCTCTCAACTTTAACTGTGCATCTTCGCTGTATTTTCAATTCTTACTTATAGTTTTTATTAGCACTGTTAATTTCAATAGGAAAAACATGAAAAATTTGCCATTTCTTGTTTCAGACTTTACTCTTGATGCCTCTGTATAGTCTATGTGGTGCAAAGTTTCTAAGGGCAAGTAGTCGCGATGTTGATTTCTCAATTATTAATCCATCCATAATTTTGGTGTGGGATAATTTTTAAAATACTAAACTGTATCAGAATGCGACAAAACTTCACACACGCACTTGTTAGGTGGCCAATAGCCCAAATTATTATTTTTTTGAAAAAAAACCCGACAGACTCCTGGTCTGGCATTTGGAGCCACTTTTGTGGCAACCTAACGAGTGCACATATGAAGTTTCGTCGCATTTCGATAAAAGGTTATGGATTTACAATCACACGACGGACAGTGCATATGAAGCTGCATTAACCCGGTTTTGGAGTTTAAATGGATTAAAAGTTCATTCTTCTTCTCATTTTCACATCTTGCTTTCTTTGCTTCCTCCATTTTCACATCCCCAACCTCTGTCTCTTCTCCGCCTTGCCCTCCTTGAGCTTGCATGGCATGCACCAAGCAAGCATATCGCCGTTTCAGCCTCGGAAAGATCTCATGCCAAGGCTCGCCACCTGGAGCACAAGGTGGAGCCTCCTCTAGTACAACAACAGGTGCTCCCCATAGAGCACAAGGACCACGACACAGAAGAAGAGGAGATGAAAACCAGGCATTGTCTCCCTTTGAGAGATAAGGAGAATCCAACGTGCGGATACGAGCTTCTCATCTTGAAAATTTCTTTTTATAAGGTTGTTTGGGAAGTCATGCAAGACTTGGAGCTGAAAGGGATGGGAAAATGTTGGGCATGAGTGCAAGATGGTCCACCAGCAGGAAGATGGACTGCTGTAGCTATGGAGGCTCTACAAACAGCTACTACAGAGGGGTTTCTCATCGACTTGTTCGATGATACACACCTTGCGGCCATCCATGTAAAGCGTGTCACAATCACAGATAAAGACATGAACTTTATCATTCGGCTTCGACACGGCAAGGGGACTCTGCCATAGGTTACTAGATTAATGATGTAAGGTTTGTAATGAGTGTTATAGCACCATAACATCTTGAAAGGCCAAAAAATTTTGTATATTCTACCACATTGAAATATTTATTTATATATACATAATATATCATGTGATGTGTATTGAATTCAAATGATTGAGTAAAGTTTTTTTGTTTTGTTTCTTGAAATGCACGGCTCTTAATTTTTGTTTAACATACGAATGCATCAAAAGTAGTAATACATATGGATACAAGTTACGTTATTGCTTATGCATAATCGCAAGTGCAGTACTACGCGTTGAATTATGTTAATGTATGCAGATGCGTCATTCACGTACCACACATTATTGTCACACTTACACAATCGCAAGTGCAATACTACGCGTTGAATTATGTTAATGTATGTGAATGTGTCATTCACGTACCACACATTATCATCATAGTTATACGAATCACACATTTATTTAATAAATATTTATTTATAGGGAAAAAGTAAAATATCTTATATTCATCAAGAAAAATACATGTGATGGCTACTAGTGATGGTAGATACAAAAGCCCGATAACCAACAAGAACTCTCAATTGTTCCTTGGCTTTTTCATCGGTGGAGAGGAGGGGCCAGCTTTGGATGAAAATATAAGTTTCTTCTTTGCTTCAAAAATGATGCGCTCCCCCTTCAGCTCTTTCTCCAGGAGAATCGGATCTGAAACTTTAGCAAGGTCACCTAATGTAGCAAGCACACACATTGCTCCACCACGCATTTGGTCAAACAAGTAAAGAAGCTTTGACCGCTTGATTAGCACCACCTTCTCCAAGCTAGATGTCACAAGTATCGCTCGAAAAGGTCCAAACGTGGTCAAAGCTTAAATTTTCATGACTATTTCTTGCCCTCATGGTGATTACTTCTTATGGAAGACCACCAAGTCTGCAGCAACAAGGTTGCTAATGTACTCCTTCAGAGCTGAATCCTTCCGTCAATCTGCATGTCCAGCTCCTCCTTGCCTTGGTGCAAACTCATCTATATACAATATGTCATGAATGACAAATTTAAATCAAACAATATATTTAGGGACTAACCTAGAGTTATTAGAAAGTGATGAAACTTGACGATAGGGTGCGTCGGGTCCCCCGGAGTCCACCAATGAAATCTTGGCAAAAAATGATGCCTGCAAGCAGCTGCCCTGTCCTAAGTTTGGCATCTAAGGCCAGACACACCTACCGTCAAGTTTCATTGCATAAAAATATATGGTAGTTAGAAATCTCACCTTCTTCAGATCATCTTGTATCTTCATTTCCTCGTGTGTCAGGGAGGCACCTCTTTGGGCAGAGGGATCTACAAACTCCTTGGTAGGAAGCTGGGACCTTGTTCCAAACAGATCATGCTGTAGTGCTTCAAATTCAACATCCAGCACAAGGTAATCTTCTTCAACCGAGGTAATATGCTCCTATGCTGCTATGATGACACTCACTGTATCTAAGCTTGTTCCATCATATCTTCCAATCTCTGCCATCGTCAGATACACATCCATGTAATCATAATTGATTAGGTCTTCCATTGAATCCATGACTAGGATGGAAAACAACTCTTCTTCCTTCATTTCCAAGTATTGCAGCACATCTGATAGAAGAAAGTATTGTGCGCCATCTACTTCAATGGGCATCAAGGAGGAAAGGTTGGGTTTGTCGACTTGTGGCTATCCTGAAGAAGATGGCATCATGAGAGCCAACCCTTGCTCTACCACCACCCGATGTTCCTCTTCAACATTTATGAGCTCTTCAATCGGTTCTTCTCTTGTGTATGTGATAGAAAAAACCTTGGAGTTGTATCTTCATCACTCTCATCCTCTAGGGTGTATCCAATGCAAGGAGGTAAACACAATCACACTCCACGAGATCCAAATGTGATGTACTTGGTACACTGCCCATGGAAACAATGCATACTCTGTGCGAAGGATCCACATGGAACAGATACCTATTCACCACTTTTTGGTGATTCTACCCTACTTGAAATACCATGAGCTATTCCAGAGGCACCCAAGTCATGTTGGATCCCTTGATGGAGTATGTGTAGGTAGCAATGGTGCTCACAAAGTCTTCCAAAACCTGAAGGGGGGAATCCAGCAATGAGAGCACACTTTCAAGGTTGAAGTTCTTAGAGAAAACGTGGAATATCTCGTCACCCTAGTTGGCAAAGATAGTCTTATGGATCCACTCATCAAAGTGTGCACGAGCATCCATCGTAGCAGGTAGGAGGGATGTGGTGGATAAAAAGAGATGAAGAGAGAAAGTGTGAAATGAAACAATGAAACAATAACTAAACTAGTTCTACCTTAAAAACCTTAAGTTTTAAACCATTAAGGCATGTTCGCATACGATATTTAGTTATGGCTTTACTTACGTCTTTGTAAAGTTTACATGCATATGTAAATGTGTTGATGTGAAAAGTGTATAACAATCTTCCTCACCATCCAACTTCAAGGAATGGACGTCCAAGTTTGAGTCCTACTTCAATATCTACCCTTGCACTGATGATCAGAAAATAATATTTACTTCTCTCCACTTGGAAGGATTTTCCCACACATGGTGGTGCTATATCAATCAAGAGAATCATCGGTTCATTGACTGGGAAGATTTTAAAATGCATATGGTAAAAGTATTTGTGTCTCGTGTGGAAAAAGAGTGGTTGGCAAGACGTGGTACACTCATGACTAACGTAACCTCACTAGATGTGAGTACACAAATCAATTTATGAACTTGACCATGTATGTGGAGAGCATTAGCAATGATGCTAAATTGAACAAGTATATCTATGGGTTGGAACCGAGCCTATCGGTTCAGCAGATATCATGGCCCACAATCCTACCACACTATTTGAAGCAACTGAAGTAGTTGAGAGATATGGAAGGAAGTACCATAAGAATGAACATTTTCAGTAAGGGTTTGGAAAATTGTAACGTGTCCGCCTGTTCCCTTTCAGGACATGTCTTAGTAGTCCGTCGCAAAGAGAGTCTAGAAAGCTCCACTGGCACTCCCATGGAATGTTACGGGGTTTGCGATCTAGGGCTTCCTGTGTCCGCCACGTAGTGGAAGTATTCCGACCGTTCCCACTTAGGACCGACCTGAATCAGGGTTTCCCCTAATGGTCAATTTCCTAAACAGCAGCTATCGTCAAACCCCAAGCGAACTACTTTACGCAGAAACACCAGGGAAGAAGTGGATCCATGCTACACTTGGTTCAAGGAGAATGGAAAATGAGAGGGATGCAAGGCTCAACCTCTTTGCCCATAAGGCATAGTCCCATTTCGTTCCCCTAAAACAGCATAAATTGGGATTCTAGTAACCTAAACCCTAGGTCAGCGCCCTTGCTATTCATTTTTCGAGAAGAGATCCTTGCTGTCCATTTCAATTGAGAAAAGTTCTCGGCCAACCGGGACCACCCATCCGTAGGACGGACCCATGGCCACATCCACCGCACTTTTCTCAAGATTGTTTTAGTTGTCTAATTACCTACCACATTTAGTTGGACATGCATCAAGCAGCTTCCTTAATTAGCCAATAAGGCACTGGTTCCTTCACGTAATCTTAGCGCTTGATATAGAAAAACAATGTCAAACAAGTTCCTTTTCAACAGGTTATCTTATTTATCTTTGGAATACATCCATAAAGTCCAGCCCGTAGGCTAATCCATATTCTGCCCGAAGGCAATCCATAATACGCCCGAAGGCTATCCAGCAATCCACAGGGATTACTAATCCAAGATTCCGCCCGTAGACTAGTATGCGGGCCTCGAGATCCAATCCCGAGTCATGTTGGCCTCTTGTGCAGGGCCGAAAGGCAAGGGATTTACAGCGAGAGCCCCCCTGGCACCCAAGCGTCCTCTTGCTCCAAGGAGCGCTCAACGGAGAGACCTCATGCAGCCGGTTCGGTCCACGTTCCCGGCGTAGCTAGCAACCCCCTTGGTTAGGGTCAGGCAGACAGTCGGGGGTAACTGATGATGCCTCTCCCTTCAGGCCTTCAACTTGAAGCATTAATTAACTTTCCATCATTTAGTTCTTTGAGCAAACAATGCAAACAGTGCTCCTAAACTGTTACAAGCACAATCAATCCAGTGATCGTTTATTTGACCAACTGCTAAGGAGTGAATCCTTCTCTCCGAATGCATCGAGCATTCGATCCGGGATCAATTGCGACTTGGCAAGATCCCCCAGGGGTTTGTTTGTTTAGACTTTTGTCCTTGGGTTAGGGCCATACCATGTTAACCCAACTTAACCAATACCTTAGGCTTCATAAATTAGCAGTAAATCCTGGCAACCATATCGCTCTAACTTGATTGATCCTTTGCTTCCAAGAAAATACCTAACTTTCCTTAAGTTGGCAATTTTCCCCAAGAAGGATGATGTAACATGATGACTACTCATCCTCTTGCAAGTTAAACTTGCGCAAGAACCTGCCAACCTCATTCCAAGGAATGGAAAAACTCTCTTATGATCAAACCACAAGGCCATGCGACATTGCAACTTGTTGCACAAGGGTCGCATCTATTCCATGGGATCATTTCACCCATTGAACGGCGTTTCCTGGTCAAGGAATTATGTTTAGACAAGAAGCAGGGTTTAGGGTGTCTTCTTACTCAACCCAATCCTAATTGCACTAGGCCGACAACATTCAGTCCTAGGGATTCCAAACTCAAATCGAGTTTTAACATTACGTCGGTCAATCCTTAGGGTAGAGACCCTAGATCGTTATTTGCATGAGCGTCCAATTGACCCAAACATTCCGTGAATGTGGGTAGGACCTTTTGGGTTTGAGGGTTTCGACTTGGCAACAAGTGCGAAACTAGGCCAAATCCTTAACGTGCTAAACCCTAGTTAGCACTTGGGGTATTTATCATATCGACTGAACCATGCCTATACGAATCCCTTGCGGGTTAGGTGATTTAGATAATTCGATCTACTTGTCTTGCGACAAGGACGAGCCTTTTCTAGACATGATAAACTTGATCTAAAGGAGAAAAATAGTTGCAAAATGTCACAACACATGTAAACATGTGATTCATTTTGCTTCTACGTACCACTAGATTCGCAATAACCCTATCTTTTCTTGCTAAAAGTCAAAACGCATGATAATTTGCAGAATAACTTACATAGGACCTACTAGGACTTACATCAAAGAATCATGCCTACAACTTTTTTGTCTAGGCATTCGAGTTTCATGCTTTGATAAGCCATGCAATCCTTTCTAAATGCCACTCGATGAATTGAAATTTACGCGCGACGAATGTGCAACATGCAACCCTTTCCTAACTACAACATAGTTAATGAAGTTCATGCAAAAGTGCATATTGTAGGACTGGTGTTGGCTTATTCCATTTTGCAAGCACATGCCACATGCAAGTCCATAGAATCATTTTCATGCTTTGCTATTTCTTTTCGGATAACATCCTACGGGTGTTAACAACTTTTCCTCATGAATCATTATAAGGAAGATATTGCCTAAAATGCGACATACGCTTATTCCTTCCATGTCCAGTAAAAAATGCACATAACAATTTCATTCCTTTGCCCTAAGTAATAGGTGTTTAAACTCATTACTTTGGAATTGTACCAAAATAACAACATGCAGCTAATCTCCTAAGATGGACAACCCTAGAAATGCAAACAAACCAATTTCATGATATGCACCAATCCTTATCTATCTTTCAAAGAGACAATTTATTGAATGTACTTTTTTTTCTATTACACTTGAACTAACGATAAGCGAGAAATGCATTATCCTATGCTAGGTGAATTAGAAACATGCATAAGTGTTTTAAAGCATTTCTTTATGTGGAAAACAAATTCGTGGAACCTGGGTTTGTGGATCCGCGGTGATGTCCACGTGAATGTTAGGAGAAGAACCTCCTGTATGCGCGTTGCGACTTCTTGGGAGCCATCATTGAGGACTTGAACTCCGTGGATTACCCTCGCTTCTACGTGTTTCCCGAATAGCCTCAAGATTTGCCTTCTCCCTTGTACGTAGGAGATTCCTTCACCCAAAAAGCAGATCTTTAAAAAGCTGAGGCTTGTGGGATTTGGGCTTATGGGAAGGCTTGTGGGAATGGAGCTTTACGAGAGGGCTTGCGGGAATGGAGCTTTACGAGCCTCTTTTAAAACCCAGGGTAGCCACACGGAAACAAGGCTTAAGGAAACCCCCTTATGGAAGCTTCCAAGGAAGCTTCTATGCTCTGAATTAGAGTTTACATGGAGAGGGAATCTAGAAGAGAGAGATGATGAGGATGATGAATCGGATGGTGGCGTTGATGATGAGTGGCGGCGAATTTGCATGGCGGCAGCAGGAGTCAAAACGGCGGCAGCTTCCAGGCTTGGGGATGGCGATGGTGGCCTCCACTCTCTCTCTCCTCTCCCTCAGCACGGCGATGTTCGTCTGCTCCTTCCTCTCCCCAATCCAAATCTAAGGGGGGGTTTTTATAGTTTAAGGGGGGGAGAGGGAAGCCACCACATAGCTGATGCATGGCTCTCCCCCCATACACCTACTTCACCACATCACCTCCTTCTCCCATTCCCTTCCCTCCAGGCATGTATCGACTGGGGGAATTAGTAAAAAAATTTGCATTATTTTGATCATGATCCATTTTTCCCCCTTCAAAAAGGGTGTCTCCCTGTGGTTATGCAAGCTTGAACCCCCGGGCTTGATTTCACAATGCAGAGGCCTCATCTTTGCATGTGCGGGTTACGGATTAAGATGCCGGTAATTACGAGGCGGGAGATAACCTTGCATAGGTATTATGCGGCATGCGGGGAGTCAAGTTTAGTAATATTTTTGAGCAGGAATATTACATTCTCTCCCCCTTGGACGAATTGAGATGCCCTCATCTCAAGAAGAACTGGGGGTATTGTTGGTTGAAGTGCTTCTGATAAGTTGAATCGTGGCATGCTTCTTCTCTAGCTAGCTCGAGTATTGGATTGTTTGGCATGGATACCTTTGTGGCTAGAGATCTAGCTGTTGATGCATTTTGCAAGATTAGAGAATTAAGGAATGCCTTGCGACTGAGTGCATCGGCAACTACATTCTCCTTTCTAGGCCGGTATTTGATTTCAAAATCATACTCCTCCAACACTTCAATCCATTGACGTTGCCTCATGTTGAGCTCATTCTGAGTAAAGATCCACTTGAGACTTTTATGATCCGTCACTAGGATAAACTTGTTACCCAGTAGGTAGTGTCTCCAAAGCTTGAGAGCATGGATGACAGCTAATAGCTCTAGGTCATGGGTAGCATAATTCTTCTCATGGCTCTTCAGTTTCCTTGAAGAGTATGCTACAGGATGACCTTCTTGCATAAGCACACATCCTAAGGCAAGCGTGCTAGCATTAGTTACTACTTCGAACTCCTACTGAGGTTCGAAAGTTTTAGGATAGGTGCTCATACCAAACTTTGCTTTAGCCTATCAAAGCTAGATTGTTCGGCAATTGACCATACAATCGATGTTTGCTTCTTTAGTAGATCCGTCAGAGGTGCTGCAATCAAAGCATAGTCTTTGATAAAGACCTTATACCATCCTGTCAATCCAAGGAAACTATGTATTTCTTTGATAGTTGTTAGTATTGGCCATTCTAGAACATCTCTCGGATCCACTGAGATTTCTTCCACTGACACGATGAATCCCAGATATTCAATCTGATGTTTGAAGAATGCACACTTCTTCATCTTAGCATAAAGCTTGTGTGTCCTCATTGATACAAGGACAATCCGAAAAGGTGGGGTTAATGATCTTCTTCCTGTTTGGAATAGACTAAGGTATCGTCAAAGAAGACGAGTACAAAGTCATCAAGATATGGCCTAAAGATATCCTGCATTAACCTGTTGAAGGTGACAGGTGCATTCGTCAGCCCGAATGACATGACAAGGAAACTCAAAGTGTCCATATCTTGTGTTGAATGCCATCTTTGGGATATCTTCTTCCTTGATCCTTATCTGATAGTATCCAGACCTGAGATCAATCTTGGAGAAGATCTTCGCACCTTGAAGACGGTCAAGAAGTTCATCTATTCTTGGAATGGGATACTTGTTCTTAATCGTTGACTAATTCAACCCTTTGTAATCAATACACAGTCGAAGCGTTCCATCCTTCTTCTTCTGGAACAACACTGGAGCTCCCCATGGCGAATTGCTGGGATAGATGTAGCCTTGATCTAACAGTTGCTTGAGTTGCTCCTTCAGCTCAATTGCTTCCGGGATGGACATCCTATAAGGCCTCTTTACAATTGGCGCAGCTCCTGGCACTAGCTTGATCTCATGATCAACTTCCCTTTGAGGCGGAAGTTTTGTCAACTCTTTAGGAAATACATATGCGTACTTCTTTAGCCATATGAAGGTTCTCCACTAGAATCCTGACTCTGATCTAGCTTATTGAGCTTAATCAAGTAGACAGGTAGTCCCTTCCTAACTCCCTTTATAATCTAAGATGCTTTGGCCGATTGAATTTTCGGCTTTCCAGCCTCTCCTTGGGTTGTGACCAATTCCCCTTCATAGTTTTGAAAGGAAACTTGGCACTTTCCACAATGAATGTGGGTGTCATTAGGTTTAAGCCAACCCATTCCGAGCAAACACTCATGGATACCTAGGTTCATGACTTTGAATTTGACCGAAGTTGACTTTCCTCCTAGAAAGAATTCCACCTTAGCAGTTTGCGTGGTACAAGTGACCTCACGACCATTTGCTAATTCTACAAGCAAGGTAGGTGCTTCTATTGTGGCTATTCCTAATCTTCTTGCACAAGCTGGTGAGATAAAGGAATGCGTAATGCCACAATCAATCAAGGTTTTGAAGCCTTTACCTTGATAGTCCAATGGTGTCTGAATCACCAAAAACTGGCGATTCGGGCCTTTCTTGTGAAGGGCGGCATGGACTGTTGCCCTCTTAAACTTTGCTTCCATGGTCGGGTCTTCTTCTTTGCACATTTCCATGTTGGCAACACAGGCGGTTCTTCCTCTGCCTCGGGTGGCAGCTCCTTGGCCACGGGCGGTTCCTTGGAATGGTCCTTGACGTTCTCCTCTGCCAAGTTTGGGACATTGCCTTTTGAAATGACCGGGCTCATTGCAATGGAAGCAACGGAAGTTGCGGCCATTACCTTGGGTAGGGACAAAGTTATTGACATTGTTGGTCCTTGCTTTCTTCATTTGTCCCCGGTTTTGACCTTGAACTCTCTTTGCTTGGGACCTATATACTCCTTTGTTCTGATTATTATAAGACCAAGTCTTGTTACTTCTTGGCCTGGCCTGCACTTCCTGAATTATGGGCGCAGCTCGAATGGGTGCATCTTGAAGGTCTGTTGGGCGCATTGATTCGAGGCGGGTCTTCACAGGTGGATTTAAACCGGCACAAAATTTTGACACCTTTGTGGCACATACTTCAGAAGAGAGACGAACTTTAAGTAGTATGCATCAAGAGTTAGACCCAGCTATTTCAGCTCATAGAACTCATTCATCTTCTACGTGCGATACACAGGTTGTAAGTATCTTCCTTGCACAGCGTTTTTCAGCTTTTCCCAGGTAACGGATCCTTCCGAGATCCCTTGGTCTCTGCACCATTGCTTCCACCAAAGTCTGGCTTCGCCGATGAGCTTCAACATGGCAAGTATTGCCTGGTTGGCGGGTGTAGTATCGGCCGCTTCAAAGTAATCTTCCATGGACTCTATCCAAATCTCAGCATCAGCTTGCACAGTCCTTCATTTCCTGTCAAATTCTGGCGGCTTGATCTGCTTGAGAAGAAATTTCTTTACCTGAATCACGACCGTACTTGGTGTAGGGGTCAGACTGGGAATCTATACTTGGAGTTGTGCCTGGGCATTGAGATTCTTAACGTTAACAACTTGCTAAATGTCTCTTACATTACATATTATGCCCAACTCAGCTTTCAACCAAGAAACCTACTCACTTAACTTTTTATCAATACTCTTAGGCAAGACAATCATTGATAAAAAGAAGTCTTATTTCATTCATATGGGCATAGCCCTTTCGTAGTACAATATTTCTTGGGATGGTAGAGCAAACTGATACATTAGTTCGAAGAGAATAAGATCGTGTTACATTTAGCTAGGGGAACTGGGTAATAGTATAGATTTGGGTCATGGATCTTCAGGAATCGATAAGTCATCGGAAGATTACGGTATCCTTTCCTTTGATACTGTTAACGGTATTTTGAGAAGGCTGCAGAAAGCGCAAGTGCTGGATACTATTTTTTGGTGGATTACTATATTGTGGAGCTTCATTGTATTACTTTGGGCACTTGTGTATTACTTTTTATTCATGGACATCATCAGACTATCATGGTTGTATTATTTTGTGAGAGCCGGGCTCACTCCCGTGCACATTGTATTTATCACCCGTAGTTGTATTTGTCACACCCGCATGTGTTGCGTGGGTTGCGCACATGTAATTGTGATTAGAATAGTGTAGGCTTGGTCTATTTAGGCTAAGGTTCAAGCATGTTTCAAGGATTGACCGGCCTAAAGCCCACTATGTGGGTAGGATGCCCAAAGAGGGTGCAAACCCTAATTCATAGTTGTGGAAACCCTAAATGCAAAAGAGGATGCAAACCCTAACCCTAACCCTAAACGCAAAAGGGGCGCAAACCCTAATCCTAATTCTATGTCTATATAAGGGTGGGAGGTCTCAGTTGTATTCACCCCTTTTTGGCACATTCATGCTGCGGAAGCTCTGTTAGTGCAACCATTGAATCTTTCTATTCTATCATCTTGCTTCCATTGTGTTGAGAGTGATTGAGAGGGAGAGAGTGAGAGGTGTGTTGAGCGAGGGACTGAGGGAAGGTGAAGCTCTTCGTCGTCTTCTTGCTTTTCTCATCGTCTCTACTAGCTCTTCGACTCGTTGGTGTGCTTGGTGGTGGATGCGAAGGAGTGACAGCATCGGATCGTGTTGATCGTGGTCGTGGAACTATCTTCGAGCCTTTGAAAGGTAAGTTAGGTGAGTTCACTACAACTCGAGCTAGTCTTGTGTTCTTGCTTCCTTGGGTTGGAGAGGAGACTGCTTGGTTAGTTAGAGCAGAGCATGAGAGACAAGGTGAGAGATTGTCGCCAATGTGAGTTGCAGCTTCTGAAAGAATAGAAGTCCGTCCAAAGTCCCGACTGTTGGTGTGTTTGCCTCAACATTTTGGTTCCGTTGCCGGGACTTAGGATGGTGCAACCGTCGAGGTTCTCACACTCCCACCGTGTGGTGGAATAGGAGGCTTGTACATGGGCGTGGATAGGATCGATGTGGTTCTGATCGTCCGCGTTTGTGGCTAGCTTCCGAAACCCATGCGGCTAGGTTAGGAAGGGCCAAATCGGAAGGAACCGGTTTGTTGGATTGAGATTGGAATAGGGTAGAATAGAAGAAAACACAAACCATAAACTCAAAAACACAAAAACACAAAACTCAAAACTCAAAGCGCTCTTCTTGTTGTTGGAAATCTTGTGTGGGAACGTTGGGAGATGAGGGTTCATCGTTCTTGCTTTTGTCATTGGTTACATACATGTTTATGGTTGAGATCTAACCAAATATACTGCTTGCCTTTGTACTCGTCTTCTAAAGTTCTTTGCTTGTGAGGTAGAGGAAGGAGAAAGCAAAGAAGGCCAAGAAGAAGTAGATAGAAGATGGTTGGGAAGAAGAAGAGATAGATGAAAAAAAGGGTGAAATAGAGAAAAAGGAAGGGCAAGAGGTAGTGAGGAAGAGAGCTAGAAGAAGAAGAGTAAGAAGAAGAGAAGAAGAATACAAGAAGAAGGAGAAGAAGAAGAGAAGAAGAATACAAGAAGAAGAAGAAGAAGAAGAAGAAGAAGAAGAAGATGCAAGGATTGAGATAGAAGAACGATAGAAGAAGAAGAAGAAGAGGAGGATAGAAACAAGAGAAGAAGAGAGTAAGAAGGAGTGAGGAAGAAGAATAAGAGAAGTGGAAGAAAGAGGGGAAGAAGGTGAATAAGAAGAATAAGAAGAAGGGGATAGAAGAAGATAAGAGTACGAAGAAGAGGAAGCGTAGGAGAATATGAGAAGTTGAGGAAGAAGACTAGGAGAGAAGGGAAGTGGAAGCAGTTGAGAAGGAGAAGCCGATTAACGAGAATAAGTAGGGAAGTCGGCCAGAAGGTTCGGTAGGGGAATAGGAAAGAGATATATATATATATATATATATATTCTCTTTTTTTTTCTCACCCTTGCTCTAACACATCAACTCTCACCACCTCACTTACTCGCACCACCATCCTTGAACCGCCTAGGGTTTGCACAATCTTACAACTCGCACCACCTCTTTTGCACTAGGTCATACTCATTCGCACCACCTAGGTCATACTCATTCGCACCACCTCGTTCGCATTCGTACCACCTCATTCGCACCACCTAGGTCATACTCATTCGCACCACCTCATTTGCACCACCTAGGTCATACTCATTCGCACCACCTCATTCGCACCACCCAGGTCATACTCATTCGCGCCACCTCATTCGCACCACCTAGCTCACACTCATTCGCACCACCTAGGTCATACTCATTTGCACCACCTAGGTCATACTCATTCGCACCACCTAGGTCATTCGCATTCGCACCACCTCATTCGCACCACCTAGGTCATACTCATTCGCACCACCTCATTCGCACCACCTAGGTCATACTCATTCGCGCCACCTCATTCGCACCACCTAGCTCACACTCATTCGCACCACCTCGTTCGCATTTGCACCACCTCATTTGCACCACCTAGGTCATACTCATTTGCACCACCTAGGTCATACTCATTCGCGCCACCTCATTCGCACCACCTAGCTCACACTCATTCGCACCACCTCATTCGCACCACCTAGGTCATACTCATTCGCACCACCTAGGTCATTCGCATTCGCACCACCTCATTCGCACCACCTAGGTCATACTCATTCGCACCACCTCATTCGCACCACCTAGGTCATACTCATTCGCACCACCTAGGTCACACTCATTCGCACCATCTCATTCGCACCACCTAGGTCATACTCATTCGCACCACCTCATTCGCACCACCTAGGTCATACTCATTCACACCACCTCATTCGCACCCACCTAGCACCTTTTTCACTCGCACCACCTCTTATCACTCACTAGTACCACCCCAACCCTAATCCCTCACAAACCCTAATTATCACTTGCACCAATCACCCCTCACTCATACTCCTCTCTCACTAATTCCCCACTTACTTCTCCACACTCATCTCTCACTCATCCCTACTCACTCATCCTCTCTTAACTCTCACTGACATTCCCACCCATAGTCTCTTAACCTATGCCTTAAGCTTCACTCCTACTTGTTTTACTCACATTCTAAATTTGAACCTCTTGCTTTAAGTATTGGTATCAAGTGCCGTCCTTGCCATATTGTCATCATGGCCTGGTTGTGATACTTGGCGGAATTGCTTGTCCCCATGCACCCTCCTGATGTTCCTGTCAGTGCGGTCATGGTGGCTGAACAAACCTGGTATGAGCAACTTGAGCAGAAGGCAGATGCTCATAAGTTGGCTTCATCTAGCACCACACAGAATTCCTCTTCATTTTTTAATGTACGAGCTGTTTCCATTTCTTTACTTGACCATGAGGATGACCTTGTCATTCCCCCGGCTTTCCTTCGAATCCAGTTGATTGCTGCCAAGCAGGTCACTACTGACGCTCTCATTGATGAAGGTTCTGACTTCAACACCCTTCCATATAACCTCTGGATGGATTTGGGCCAACCCACCTTGACACCCACACACACTAAGCTTAACCCCTATGGTGGCCAACCTTACTCGCTCTTGGGTAAATGTAAGCTTTTGCTTACTATTGCAACTGAGAGCATCCCTCTTCTTTTTTATGTTCTTCCGAACCGCGAAGATGTGGGCAAGGAACTTCTCTTGGGCCGACCTTTCAAGTATCAGGTTCCATGCACTATCAACTATGTTGATCAGCGCATTACATTGCAATTTCCAGGTGCCCATGTAGTTTCTGCTTTCAGTAAAGGGGATATTTCTGCGGGGCCAACGCCAATTCCTCTTCCCACCCCTTCTCAGTCCGGTAGTTCCTTATTTCATCAGTTGCTACAAGCCCAACATCACCATGCTACTCCTGTTAGTCGCGCCTCAAAACCCATGCCTATGAAGTTTCCTCACTTCCAGTGGCGACCTCGCCTCCCCTCACCACCTCCATTTCCACCTTCACCACCCTCAAAGCCGTTGCATCGGCAACCGAGTCGACATCGTCGAACTCCTCCAAAGCCCACAATTTCCTTGTGTTGGGTGGCACGTGCTCTCTTGGAGGCTCAGAGCTATTACCAGGGTAACACCTACATTTGGATTCCCAAACGATCTAACTTCTCATCTATTCCTTTTTCTTGGGCTTCGTCCACCGTTCCTCCAGGCTGCTCGAAGCGTCGAATGTCTTATCCGCAGGTTTCTCATTCCTTCCTACCTCCAATCACCTTGTCTCATGACGAGTCAGAGTCTACGCCCCATTCCGCTTCCCTTAACCAACCACCTCCTAATAAGAAGTCATTTCCACTACCTTCCTCTGTCTCCTCATCTCCATCTTTTGCTCCGAAACCCCCTCCTGACCCTCTTCTCACACCTTCCCTTGGGCCCTCAGCTTCCTCTGAGGCATCCTCCTCTTCCAATCTCTCTCAGCCAGTCCACCAGTTGGATCAGGCAGCCCAAGCTAAACTCCAACATGAACGTGGGGACCCAGTTCCACCTCATCTTCAGGTTAGTTCCACCGCTCCTGATCCCCCTTCTGGTCTAAAACCTCTGCTCATTTGCCGCTCTCTTAGTGGCATGGCTACGGACTTGGCCACGAAGGACAACTCCTCCGACGCTAGTTGGTTACTCCAATTCGATTCTATGTTTACTACCTTTGCGAAATTGTTTGCTATGATTGACCTTGGCCTTGCCGACAATGAGGCACTTGAACTTGCTACTCGATGGAATCCCACGTGGGAGGAGCATGAACATCTTTTCCGCAAAAGTCTCTTGGTGCAGGCTGAGTACGTCAAGACTCTTCCTCAGAAGCGTCTCCAGTCCTCCCGATTAATCTCTTCTTATGCTCCAGTGACCAAATGTGTTGATTCCGCCGAGCTTGTAGCTCTTACCACCAAACAAACCACTTCTAGTCTTTTCTTACGCCTCTGGTATAACCATCGGCTTGAGATTGCTCAGGCTGGCAGTCGTCTGATGACCACTGCCGAGCAACGGCGCGCCATTAGTGACCTTCGGTCTGATCCTACATATCATTCTCCTGTTTCACTCCATGCCATCATTTTGGCTCGTGACCTAGAAGTGCCTTCCAATTTGCAACACCATCCCCTGTTTAATAAAATTCTAACGGCGGAAGAACTACATGTGGCTAGTCGCTTTGCTGGTCCATGTCTCCTCACAGATATTACCACTTATTTGTGTGGTTTGGCTATGCGCCCATTTGACCTTGATACATTTGCGGAATTGGAGTATAACCCCAACTTTTACGCTTGGTGGATGTCCATCCTTCCTTCATTTTCCCCGTCCACCTAGTTGTCTTTCCATTTTCTTTGTCCATACTTCATCTTCTTTTTCTTTTTCCTTTTTGTGTTGCCCTATCATCTTTTCCGTCCTTTGTCGCTTACCCCTGCAAGCTAGGAAGCTTGCTAGGTCTTTTTGTTGCAGGAGGGCAATTGGCAATCCATTTTGGCATTATTTTTATAAAAAGGCAAAGGTGTAGTTTGACTTTTATATTTTGTGTGATGGTTAGCTAGAAATTTCTCAAGATGTGGTCTTATCTTTTGATTAAGCAGATGACAGGTTCATAGTTTGAAATGTCTACAATGTCGACATTGGTGGCTGTCAAGGATCATCATTATGAGGATAGGGGAGTATTCACTATGGAGCAATGCAAGGAGTTTGGTCTAGAGACCAGCATATGGAGTTTTGGGGCCTTGAATTTTCGTCAACTTACCAACTTGGAGAATATTGTCAACAGGTATCCTAAAATTGGGGAGTTGGTGGCTAAATGTGGGCTAACCGACTATATTAGAGCAACCAATGGGCCTATTCACTTTGCCAATTGCTACAACTTTGTTCAAAACTACGATCCTAAGACTAAAACAAGTAGGATGAGCTATTGGGATGAAAAAGAGCAAAAAGTTGGGGAGGTGGCACTTACAAACATGTTGGAACATGGTAGACAGAATGAAGAAATTACAGTCACTTCTAGTGTAGAGAAGCTGCGACCGGATGAGACTACCACTAGTTCAAAAGTTTGCACAAGAAGGACATCAGCGAATTTGGATGGTCTTACCACATTAGAGCTCTTGTGTGAAGAGTTGAAACAGGACAAGGATCAAGCAATTCTGGAAAAATTGGAATTACAAAAGAAGTATGAGGCAGAGAGATCATCTCATCAAGAATTTTTGAAACACTCACCCTAGCAGTTACACGACTTACAGACTCAGATTGTGGAGAACAATAAGGAGATGGAGGGGCTAAGGGAACAGTTGCAAGAAGTTGAGGTCCTGAGGAAAAGGGAAGAAATTATCTGTGCTCAAGTTGCAGATCTTGTGGTTCAGTTAAAGGAGGAAAAGGCAAGGACATCAACTCTCACTAGAGAGTTGTCAGAAGCACATCGGACTCAGACGCAGATGAAGATAGCCTTTACAGGGTTGCAAGTTACAATTGCAATGAGTCTGACTACTGTTGTCAATCAAGTTGAGGAAAAAGCTAACAGAGCTTACGAGGAGATGTTACAATAGCTACTCACACAGACTTGGTTCATTCCCTTCACAAGGAACGCCAGTTTAAGCTTCATGCAACTGCCTATCAACATGCACTATCATTACAGTAGGGGATTTATCATCAGGCCATTTGCACTTTATCATCCAAAAGCACCGATGATGTGGAGGAACTCAAAGCTCAGTTGGGAATTGCTACCGGTGCCTTAGCCGCTTTTGACCAGGGTAAGGAGCTCATGTTGTTGACCTCAGACTCAACTAGCAGCCAGATGATTGATCATTTGCATGACATGGGCTATAATGATCAAGAATTGAGGGATGTAGGAATGATGCAGCCAACATCTACTGAGCCATGTGACTTACAATATGAGACACTTGTTGAAGACCCTATTGTAGTAGAGCCTTTTGAAGATATGGTTCCTTCTGAGGATTATATGGATCCTCAATATTTTGCTAAGCAGGAAGATGGAGCTACTGAGGAAATACAGGTACCCCCAGCAGTGTCGGACAAGGAACTTGAGGTCCAAGAGCGCTTTGATAGGATGGTTCAAGTTCTTAGGGCTACCCCTCAGGATGTGCCAGAGTATTCCATTGACATGCAAGGCATCGAGGCACAGAGAGAGGATCTAGATGAGCCCATTAAGACATATCATGAGAAGCAGACGAGGGAGGAGACCATCATTTTTTATTTCAATGTCTATGGAGATGCCAAATTCAGAATACCCTTACCAGTCAGTACAGTGCAAAAGCTTATTAAAGTGGGAGAGAAGATTGCTAAGAAGTGGTTGAAGAAACAGGATAGGTCGGCTTTGAAAGGAGCTTGTAAGATTACCAAGGACAAGAAAAAGAGGGAGTATCTCACCGAGAAGCCACGAGAGGTGTGGAAGCTTCAACCAGAATGGCGATATCCTATCCTTGAAGCGGATGAAATGGCCCATTCCGCCTTTTGCTACTCAAATCGGAAGATAGATGTACTCCATTGCCCCTATCCGAGAAGGTATGGCAGAAACTATGATGCTGAGAAGCATGGCAGGCATAACTTTCCCAAAATTCCCAATATCAATGCTCCGCATGAGAGTGATATCTATCACTTCCAGTTGCGTGATCTGCTACCCTCTTTTGACAGTTTCCTTAAACTCTACTCAAATTGCCCCGATCTTGCCTTCATAGTCACTTGCAATTATCTCCGCCTCATAGTCAAGCTCTTACAGCAGCCACCGACTCCCTATGAGGATGGCCTGCCACCCTTATTCTTCGACATCAACACAGGGATTGACTGCATTGCCATGGCAAGACTTCTTCTTCGAGCTGTATTATTCCCCTCTTACTGCGTAGCCTTGCTTGAGGATATGGTGGATAGTAGATTTGCTCGATGTACCCATCCTTTTTATTCAGAATCACCCATTTATCTCCGAACCTTTCTTAAGCCATATCTTTTGAGCAAAGGGTGTCTTTCACTTACCTTGCAGCCACTTCCTGAGGAGTGACTCCCTTGTGCATCACATGATGGAAAAAAAAAAGAGAAAGAAAAAAAGAATATAAATATATATATATATATATATATATATGCACTCACATGCACTGCACTGCACCTAGGGGTCCTCAAGTTGGATGCGTCCAGTGGCTTTGGTCGGCTGGCTCCGTCTCTAACCCCCTAGCCCTTTTTCCATTTCCCCACACATTTGCTTAGGGCACATCAAGGTCACGACATACCTAGGGAGTCTCGGCTCGCCTAGGTTAGACCTGTCTCCCTGAGTCACGTGCACTTTCCATTTCTACTTCATTTATCTCAGTAACACCACATCACCTCAGGTCACCTACCACATGTGGTTGATCCAGTGGAGAACCATGCGCTTCAAGAATTCCTTTATCTATCCCACTTAGGTGTCTCCCTTGCATCTTCAACAACAACCTTTTTTTTCTCAGTACCTACCATTCTTTCCATCTTCATCAGATCAAGCTCCCTTGCTTCCTCATCGTCGAGCATCATCATCAATAGAAGCACCCATAAAGAAGTCTTCTACCTATGTATTAGACTATGTATGCACGTGCACTCACTATACTATTTGCACCATAACCTATTCACGGTTTTGGGTCCTCAAGTGTGAGACAACACTTCAGGCTTGCCTGGAGTTCGACCCATCTCCCAAACCAACATCATCATATGTCCTGTGCACGATCCGAAGACTAGCACTTTTCCCCTAGGGAGTGACTGCACGTGAGGTTTTACTTTGCAGGTATTCGAGTTGTGGAGAATCATGCACATCACTTCTACATCAACATTGCATCTCCCATCTTCTACGACCTCTATTCCATTTTCCAATGACCATTCAAGTTCTATTCATCAGAAGGATCAACAGTTAAGTGTATCTTCAGCATAGCCAACTTTTACAGGATTTGTCACCAGCAACACCATCAGTCTCACCATCTACCACAACTTGAGCAACATCATTTGTACCACCCGCAGCAGGCAACATCCTCATCTTCAACAACCACTACTACTTGATCAGGAATGTTCCCAGCATTCCGCGTCTTCGGTGCAAGCTACAACATGCTACCTACGATGTGAGTGCCATGGGGCTGGCACTCGTCTAGGGGGGAAATAATGTTAACGGTATTTTGAGAAGGCTGCAGAAATCGTAAGTGCTGGATACTATTTTTTGGTGGATTACTATTTTGTGGAGCTTCATTGTATTACTTTGGGCACTTGTGTATTACTTTTTATTCATGGACATCATCAGACTATCATGGTTGTATTATTTTGTGAGAGCCGGGCTCACTCCCGTGCACATTGTATTTATCACCCGTAGTTGTATTTGTCGCACCCGCATGTGTTGCGTGGGTTGCGCACATGTAATTGTGATTAGAATAGTGTAGGCTTGGTCTATTTAGGCTAAGGTTCAAGCATGTTTCAAGGATTGATCGGCCTAAAGCCCATTATGTGGGTAGGATGCCCAAAGAGGGTGCAAACCCTAATTCACAGTTGTGGAAACCCTAAACACAAAAGAGGGTGCAAACCCTAACCCTAACCCTAAACGCAAAAGGGGCGCAAACCCTAACCCTAATTCTATGTCTATATAAGGGTGGGAGGTCTCAGTTGTATTCACCCCTTTTTGGCACATTCATGCTGCGGAAGCTCTGTTAGTGCAACCATTGAATCTTTCTATTCTATCATCTTACTTCCATTGTGTTGAGAGTGACTAAGAGGGAGAGAGTGAGAGGTGTGTTGAGCGAGGGACTGAGGGAAGGTGAAGCTCTTTGTCGTCTTCTTGCTTTTCTCGTCGTCTCTACTAGCTCTTCGACTCGTTGGTGTGCTTGGTGGTGGATGCGAAGGAGCGACAGCATCGGATCGTGTTGATCGTGGTCGTGGAACTATCTTCGAGCCTTTGAAAGGTAAGTTAGGTGAGTTCACTACAACTCGAGCTAGTCTTGTGTTCTTGCTTCCTTGGGTTGGAGAGGAGAATGCTTGGTTAGTTAGAGCAGAGCGTGAGAGACAAGGTGAGAGATTGTCGCCAACGTGAGTTGCAGCTTCTGAAAGAATAGAAGTCTGTCCAAAGTCCCGACGACTGTTGGTGCGTTTGCCTCAACAGGTACCCATTCTTCTCATAGCATCCCAAAACCTTGATCCTGTCAGCGAGGATTATGCAGGTCACTTCCTTGTACACATATGTGTTCAACTTGACCTTCCGACCTTCAACATGTAAAGTTGTGTTTACGTAAGCCTCAATAAACATGAACAACTTCACGATCTTCAAGTCCTCCAACCACTTGATTCTCTTTAGGTTGGTTCAAAGGTACACAAACCGGTGGGAAGCTATGTAATAGATTCCTGAATCACCTGTCCATCTCCGTTCCATGTACAGAGGTGATGGATTGTAAATGCGGTCTAGGATGTTCATCATATCGATCCTTCGTCGATAATTTGAGGCATATATCACGGTCATAAACATGACCTGGAACAACATGAATCAAGTCCATACTTCATAATTCTGCAAGACAACATCGATAAGTAAGGAAATGTTCTTAACAACAACATTTGCTTTACTTCTTCTTATTAAGTTTTCTTATAAAGACAGATCCTTCGTTGGTTCGCTTTGATACCAACTGTAACGTGTCCGCCTGTTCCCTTTCAGGACATGTCTTAGTAGTCCGTGGAAAAGAGAGTCTAGAAAGCTCCACCGTCACTCCCATGGAATGTTACGGGGTTTGCAATCTAGGACTTCCCACGTGTACCATGTAGCGAAAGTATTCCGGCCGTTTCCACTTAGGACCGACCTGAATCAGGGTTTCCCCTAATGGTCACTTTCCTAAACGGTAGCTAGCGTTGAACCCCAGGCGAACTACTTTACGCAGAAACGCTAGGGATGAAGCGGATTCATGTTGCACTTGGTTCAAGGAGAATGGGAAATGAGAGGGATGCAAGGCTCAACCTCTCTGCCCATAAGGCATAGTCCCATTCTGTTCCCCTAAAACAGCATAAATCGGGATTCTAGTAACCTAAACCCTAGGTCAGTGCCCTTGCTGTTCATTTCCTTCGAGAAGAGCTCCTTGCTGTCCATTTCGATTGAGAAAAGTTCTCGGCCAACCGGGACGTAGGACGGACCCATGGCCACATCCACCGCACTTTCCTCAAGATTGTTTTAGTTGTCTAAATACCTACCACATTTAGTTGGACATGCATCAAGCAACTTCCTTAATTAGTTAGTTAGACACTGGTTCCTTCACGTAATCTTAGCACTTGACATAGAAAAACAATGTCAAACAAGTTCCTTTTCAACAGGTTATCTTATTTATCTTTGGAATACATCCATAAAGTCCAGCCCATAGGCTAATCCATATTCTTCCTGAAGGCAATCCATAATCCACCCGAAGGCTATCCAGCAATCCACATGGATTACTAATCCAAGATTCCGCCTGTAGACTAGTATGCGGGCCTCGAGATCCAACCCCGAGTCACGTTGGCCTCTTGTGCAGGGCCCAGAAGGCAAGGGATTTACAGCCAGAGCCCCCCCTGGCACCCAAGGGTCCTCCTGCTCCAAGTAGCGCTCAACAGAGAGACCTCACGTGGCGGGTTCGGTCCACATTCTTGGCACGGCTAACAACCCCCTTGGTTAGGGTCAGGCAGACAGTCGGGGGTAACTGATGCTACCTCTCTCTTCAGGCCTTCAACCTGAAGCATTCATTAACTTTTCATCTTTTAGTTCTTTGAGCAAACAATGCAAACAGTGCTCCTAAACTGTTACAAGCACAATCAATCCAGTGGTCGTTTATTTAGCCAAGTGCTAAGGAGTGAATCCTTCTCTCCGAATGCATCAAGCATTCGATCCTGGATCAATTGCGACTTGGCAAGATTCCCCAAGGGTTTGTTTGTTCACCCTTTTGTCCTTGGGTTAGGGCCATACCTTGTTAACCCAACTTAACCAATACCTTAGGTTTCATAAATTAACAGTAAATCTTGGCGACCATGTCGCTCTAACATGATTGATCCTTTGTTTCTAAGAAAATACCTAACTTCTCTTAACTTGGCAAATTTTCCCAAGAAAGGTGATGTAACAGGATGACTACTCATCCTCTTGCAAGTTAAACTTGCGCAAGAACCTACTAACCTCATTCCAAGGAATGGCAAAACTCTCTTGTGATCAAACCAGAAGGCCATGCGACGTTGCAACTTGTTGCACAAGTGTCGCACACTACAAGGATTTAAGCCTATAGCGAGGGCGGGTAGCGACGCGGGTACTGGCGTCGCTATTTGCGATGCAAATAGCAACGCTCCACAGGGAAAAAAAATAGGCCGAAACCGAGTACGGGTTTATTTTGCATTTTTGCATTTTGTGTTTTGAGAGCAAGAGCGAGAGAGAGAGCGACTGTCATGAGAGAGGGAGAGGAAGAAGGCTTGCCGCTGCCACCGCCGCCGCCGCCGTTGTTCAGGAAGGAGAGGAGGAGCCTTCATCGCGAAGAGGAGCCGCCCCACAGTCGCTATATCTCATCGATGAGTCTCCCTCTCTCCTTCTTTTGCTTGTTTAGGGTTTAAATCACTTTCTCTTTTGCTTGTTTAGGAGAGGAAATGAGAGAGAAAGAGAGGGAGAGGGAGAGGGAGGGAGAGAAAGAGAAAGAGAGAGAGAGAGAAAGAGAAAGAGAAAGAGAAAGAGAGGGAGAGGGAGGGGGAGGGGGAGAGGGAGGGAGAGTGCATTCTCTCTCTCCCTCTCCCTTTTGCTTTTGGAGAGTGTTAGAATATATTGTGAGAGGGAGAGAGAGAGGGAGAGGGAGAGGTAGAGGGAGGGAGAGTGCATTCTCTCTCTCCCTCTCCCTTTTGCTTTTGGAGAGTGTTAGAATATATTGTGAGAGGGAGAGGAAATGAGAGAGAAAGAGAGGGAGAGGGAGGGGGAGGAAATGAGAGAGGGAGAGAAAGAGAAAGAGAGGGAGAGGGAGAGGGAGGGAGAGTGCATTCTCTGAGGGGGAGGAAATGAGAGAGGGAGAGAAAGAGAAAGAGATGTATACTCAAATGGATAGCTTTATGGAGATGTATGTCTACTAAAATGGATAGCTTTTGTCTACTCAAGATGTAGTCCACCTATGTGTGTATATATTGGAACGATAACATATCCATGATTATGGTAATGGTATGCACATTGCTTTTTTTATGGGTACCATTACATCCACGACTCCTTAAGAGGGCTAAAAATTGGTCATACACTTTATAAAGTCTAATTAAGAGATTTAAGATGCACGATAATGGACTTATCTATAATGGTATGCAATGTGCTTTACCATGGGCCACATACATTGGTGACTCTTTAAGATGGCTTAAAATTGGTCATATCCTTCATAATGTCCAAGTAGGGGATCTAATTGTGATATGCATAATTCCTTGTTTTTGTATTAACTTTATAGGCATAACAAATTAGTAATCATGCCAACTAGTCAACGGAAGGACTAAAAGAAAATGATCCCCTAGCTAATGGTCATTATGGTACTTCATCAAAATGAACCCAAAAGTGTTGCCATAGAAGAAGAATCCCTTAAATTGAGCATAGGATATTTTCTTCAAAGGTTATGACTATGAGTATAATTGATTAGAACAAATTTTATAACTATGGTATACACACACACACCCCCACACAGGCACGAACATTTTTACTATTTGATATTGTCTTTGACATGGTAACCTTGTATTACATTGTTGCATTTGATGTCTTCCAATCATTACAATAAAAGTTGATAAATTTCATGGATGATATTAATTTTTATACATGGACCTAGGACAAAAAAACCACATTACTAAGATGCTTTTTGTTGAGATTGGTTTATTATTAGACTAAGAGATCCTGAATGATACTCATAAATTTTCTATACCATCAATGTTGATGTTGTGCTAGAAAGAATATATGAATATATGGGTAAGTGTACATAAGCATATAGAATTTACTTGACATCTTGATATCCCATAACTAGGGTGTACACTGACACATATCGCTACTTCATGATATTACTTCACACACGCACATGCGCACGCGCGCACACACACACACATGCATGATTAATGCATATTATGATATATATGTAACATTTGAGGGATGAGTATGAATGTTCCCTACTGTATTTCTCTTTAATTGATGATTATTTTCTTTAGTTTATTTTATGGCCTCAATAGACTAAGAAAGAGACTATGATGAATAAGTAATCCTAGGTGTCAACAAAATGAGACTAAGAAAGAACTATGATGAAACAAAGTGGAAAGTGATATTCATCAATGGCACCTAGGATTACTTATACAACTAGGATTTGTTGACAAAGTTGTATTTTGTTGACTAGGATTACTTATACTCAAAGCCCTCTAGTGCAGTTGTATAAGTAATCCTAGTAGAGCGTGGATAAGATACTCAAAGTACATAACCTAGAGACCAGAGCTAGGTATATAAGGTATAATGGCCATACAAGAAGACACCTTAATAATTGACTGATCACCACTAAATCCCAAAGAAGAATCGTGTTCCATCCCCTTCAACTCTATATTCACCTCGTGAAGAACTTCATTAATCATAGCATCCTTGTCACCAATCTTTTTGTTGCAATGATGAAGTAACATATTCATCACTTTTTCTTTTAGCATCTAAGGCATTATCCAATCTTTTAGTCAAGTCCAAACATTTAGTCTCCAACTTGTGAACCTTACGAACCAATGCCTTTTTTTTCTACAATAATGAATAATTATCTACCGGGACAAACAAATCCTTGAGCATGGTATATGGTCGAGATATAACATCAATAAATCTCTCAACTACTATGTCCCATGCATTTTTTACATCAATCAGTAAAGCATTTCTTATATCTTGAAGTTTAGATTTCAATACCATGGATGCATCAATATCAACCTCAATGTTTTTCAAAATTTGCTTCTCAACCTCTTGCAGAGGCTAAAACCTCTCAAGCAAGAGCTTATGGTCAACTTGCAACTTGACATACATCTCCATAAAGCAATCCATTTGAGCCTCATTTTCTCAAATTGTATTACAAGTCATTAAATTGTTTGTTGTAACATAGACAAGATGGAAAACGAAGAAGGTCCTGTTGTTCAAGATCGCGAGGCGTATCTTAATCAGCGTGTCCCATGTCCTTGCTCTCAATGCAAGTTGGCAATTAGACGAAAACACCGATTGTCTATAGAACACGTACAACGATTTGGCGAGTTTCAATCTGAGATCATTGATCAGGCGATTGCGGATTTTCAGCAAACGGTAATTTGAAGTTAATATCAATCATGCATTGTACTCACAAGCTAATTGAATACCATATACAATAAGATTGGGTCTTGCTGGCAAATTTTCTATCCAGGGAGGTGATGTCTCATCCCAAGGGGGAGTGCACCCTTTGCAGCCAATTAGAAGAGTTCGTGGGCATGCGATGGATGGAGTGCAGGAGCCAATCCACCACTCGCAAGGCCAATCTATACCGTTAATGCCAGAGGAGACAGGCAACCTTCTAGACCTACCTACAATCTTAGAGCCTGAGATGGAGGCAATGATCGATGCATTGATTCCCATGGATGTCGAGACTTCTGATCCACTTAGAGAGGAAGCATCCATACCATTATATGAGGGCGCCGAGTATCTTGGCTGAAGACACTGCTTGCACTCTTAAGTGTGCAAGCAAAATACGGGTGGAGCGATACGAGTGTGACCGAGTTGTTCAGGTACCTTGTATATACACTTCATTGATTTTTTTTTTCGACACTATTATTACAAACATTTGTGCTTTTTCAAGGTGTTTTATGATTTTTTTTAGGTTATTGAAATATCATATAATACCACCTGCAAATACCATGCATGAGTCTCGTGATGACGTACGACATGTTTTACGAAACCTTGGCATGGACTACAATAACATCCATGCATGTATCAACGATTGCTGTCTGTTTCGAGGAGAATACGAGACTATGGAGACATGTCCAAAGTGTGGTGCTCACAGGTATCGACAGGGCTTGCAAGGGCAAACCATCGCTCAAAAATTTCTCAGACACTTTTCGCTCATCCCCCACATAAACCACATGTTTGGTATGTCCGGCATGGCGAGCTTGACAGCGTGGCATGCACAGAATAGGTCCATGGATGGAGTTCAACGAATATCAGCAGATTCGCGCGTATGGAGCCACATTGACTCTACCTTCCCAGGCTTTGCGCGAGAGCCAAGGAATCTTCGGCTCGGTCTCGCAATGGATGGCGTGAACCCATTCGGTCTACGCTCAACTTCTTACAGTGTGTGGCCTATAGTCCTTGTCAACTACAACATCCCTCCATGGCTTTTTACGAAGAAAGGACATCTCATCCTTAGCTTGCTCGTCCCAAGCCGCTACAAAGTAAAAAATATGGACGTGTATCTTCGTCCATTAGTTGATGAGCTTAACATTTTGTGGGAGGAGGGGGTCACTATGCAAGATATGAGTAGGTGCGATGGTCGGCGGTCTGCCAATATTCGAGCCATTCTCATGTGGACGATGCATGACTTTCCGGGATTGGGAGAGTGCTCACGTGAATAGGCCTCCATTCTCGCTAGTAATATCTATATTTTATCTCATTCAATCAAGTATTCACTAGGTCGTGGTGTTGGAATAGGTCTGGTTACCTCAGGTTATCATGCATGTCCATTGTGCGGGCCACAGTTAGACTCCCAAAGGTCACGAACCATGAAGAAGATGGTATATCAAGGATACGTTGCTTTCTTGCCGGAGGATCATGAACTGAAGGAAGGTTTCCTTGGACGAGCTCCAACACGTATGAATGCCGCAAGTTGGTACAAGCTGAAAATGGTCCATGTGGAATCACATCCAAATGGAATGCAGTGGTTCTCAGTTTTCTATGAGTTGCCATATTGGACCCACTTACAGGTCATCCCATGCATATTTTCAAGAATGTGGGTAGCTTGTTATGGGACCACATCACAGGAAAGAGAGACACTATAGGCGCACGAATGGATTTGAAGGAAGTAGGTAAGATGGAGGCACTTTGGCCGCAGTCGAGTGCTGATGGTCGCGTGCAGCTTCCTCGCGCTCCTTGGGTTTTGTCCACTAAAGAAGAGCGCATTGTGAAGCAAGTAATCAATTCTATCCGCACTCCGACAGGTATGATGCGTTCTCTCAAGTCCGCATTTTCTAAAGACGACTAATTATCAGGGCTAAAATCCCATGATTGGCATAAGATATGTCAGGTTTGTACTACGAATGAATTATAATTAGCGTGGGCATTTTGCTATTTGGAATGTGGCCATTATTCATAATGCTTTCTCATTTGTGGCAATTTGTACTACCGATCGCGATCGCACGATGTCTTATTCTAGATATTCGTGGGGCCATTTACAAGTTGTCAACTTTGGTGCAATGGATCTCACAGAAGGAGATTAAGACGTCCTCGATTGAATCCGCGAGGCGGGGAGCAGTGGAGATGGTCTGTCTCTTTGAGAAATACCTGCCCACCAGCATGCTCACGATACAAATCCACCTTCTTGTGCATCTTGTGGATGAAGTGGAGATTGCTGGACTTGTCCATACGCGATGGATGTTCTTCTTGGAGCGCTTCATGAAAACCCTGAAAGGCTTTGTGTGACAACGAGATCGGCCAAAAGGTAGCATGGCCAAAGGTTGGTTGGTTTCGGAGGCGCTAGTGTATATTTCACAATGGCTACCAACGGTGGAACCACACAATGAAATGCTATGTCGTTGAACGATGATGATAGACTGACTGGAGATGTGGTGATTGGAAATGGGGTAGAAAAAAGAATGTATGCCTCAATGGAAGAGAAGGTGAATCGCTTTTGTATGTTGCACCATGCCTCTATGGAGACGTGGCTCGCCAAAGTACCAGATCGCTAGCTAAGATCGAGAGGAAGCGCGAGCTGAATTTCGACGTAGTACGCGTCATCGACCGATTCGATATCCCGAAGGCATGGAGGAGATGCCGCGGTTTATGTCAACGCGATGGTTGCATGGAGCCTTGACCGCACCATCTCGTGAAGGGACAGAGGTCTCAATGGAGGAGTGGGAATTCTCGAGGGGATGTAGTCCAAAGGTGATGAGAGGTTTAGAATCTGTCGTATCTAAATTTTATATGCGACATCTATTTTGAGTGTTTCAATGTACAATACAAAATATATAGTGCAGCGTGGTCAAGCGGACGGCATTTTCGCGTGGAGCGTATTGACAAAATGCGCTCCACAATGGACTGTGGTGTCATGGCAAGGTTCGAGCAAGAGAGCCGGCGACGAGCAACGGATCCAAACACGGTTGTGGATGAGATGGAGTATTTTGGGAACTTGCAAAGTATTATTACGGTGGATTACCGTAGCTTCTCTATGATACTATTCGATGTGCAGTGGTTCAAAGTGGTACTTGGAGGAGCTGGAGCAACAGTTCGACAAGGTCCATCTGGATTTCTCGAAATAGATTTAAAAAAAATGGATGGATTTGCGCGACACCTTTGTGTTGCTGGCCCATTGTGAACAGGTGTATGGAGTCATTTGCTTGCTAATTGTATTACGAGATGGTTTATGTCACAATGGTTTAAACTCTCTTGTACGTATTTGTGAACAGGTAATCTTCTATCCAAACCCCCGACAATCTCGATGGTGGTATGTTATACCTTCAACTCCCCGAAGTGCAAGAGTATATGATCAAAGCGATGTTCCGAGCATAGATGAAGATAATATGCAAATAGAGGGGTCGATATTGCAAGGGGTGGAGGCCGTCGAAAGCTTGGAGCCAGCATCGGCTAACAATGATGGAAATACAGGAGTCCAAGAATTCTTTGAGAATGAGGCGGACTCATTCTTTTGTGGTGACATGTCTATCAACCTTCCAGTGTATGTGGAGTTGTGTCAAGAGATTAACATGGGACCATAGGATACTTCATACTTGGAGCATCCACTTACTCAATTTGTTGACCAATCGCTTATAAGGGTACATAAGATATGCATTTTAAGTGAGATTTTTTTTAAATGATTTATATTACTGTGCTTTGTATGATTTAAATTGATTATTCTAACATCATTTTTTATCTGTGTAGGTGACATTTTCAGGATGAGTCGAGGGATGAGCGATGAGGAGTTATAGGATATCTTCGCACGCATGTCTCTAGACCAGATCGCCAGATTTAGAGAGATGGCAGACCATGAGCTGTCTCTTTCTTCATCAGGGCGCTCTACGAGATCTGCTTCAGCGCGATCGGATGCTTCGGCTTCGAGCAGACGATCTCGATGCTCACGATTTGGGCCAGAGGGAGGGAGTGCATCATTATTAGGGTCAGGGGGATGCTGCAGAGATATAGAGGCAGTGAGCGCGCGGTCGACACGCGATACAGGTGCGACTCCTCGCTCTCGTGGCTTAGGTGGATGCTGTGGAGATGCGGACGCGGTGTCTCAGTCTCGTCGTTCAGCTGGAGCTGCGTCACCTCCAGGATTTGTCACACCTGTGGGGACGTCTACTCCAGTTACTCCGGCTTTTGCATAGCCGTCAGCAGGTGGCACCCCTTTGGGTGCCACTCCAAAAAGTGTGGACGCAGATGGGAGAGGACCCATCTTAGACATACTCCTAGGGGTTATGGATATCTGGTCGATAGTAGGTCAAGAGCCATCATCATGAATGATGAGGGGAGGAGGGTGATGGCTCGCATGAGAGTGTTGTGCCAACAAGTTTTTCGGCACAACGTCTTGGATCATTGGAAGAACATACTGGAGGGGAGCAAGGACTACATAGTAGCATCCTTGCATGAGGAGTTTCCGGTGCCAGCCGTAGTAGATAGATTCTCTACGGGTTGGATGATGGATTGCATGCGTGCATACATGTCACATAGAAGATCTGACACAGACAAGGCAATCAAGAGTGGGGCTGCAAAACCCAAGTGGTTAGATGCAGACGACTGGCTCCGACTGAGGGAGGAGGCTACAGATTCTCTAGGACATTGGAGTCAGCAGCGCGAGGCGGCGAGGGCACAACTCGAGGCCGGAGTGGTCCATCATCTGGGAGTGGTGGCCACAGGACATATTTGGAGGACTTTGCAAGTTTTTCTTTTGTTTTGCTTGTTTATTTTTTAGAAATATTCTTTGTACTGACAATCATGTTTCTAACAGTTAGCATTTTGTTTTCTTTGCAGCACTCCATTACAAATCGTGATCCGTCTGGCCTTGAGACTCGATATGCAGAGAAGCACGGTATCAATGCATTGATCGGTTGATTGTATAGACGCGACGGCCCTGTAAGTCACTCATCTTTCTTGTCCGTAGTTACCATGAGATATTTGAATGCATTATTATATGGTGGACTAATGTGTTGTTTCTTTTTCTGCAGAGTCCGTTCGATGCTCCTTTGCGGCGGGACGAGCTTTCGGGGGACGAGGATGCGTAGCTCGCCCTTAGATCCCTGGAGCTCACACACCTTTATTTTTGAGTCGCCTGATCTATGTAGACATGTTCTATGTATTAGTGATATCCTGTTATGATTGTACCAATTGCTTTTTATGCGATCATGTATTTATTTCATGTATCAGTTTTATGATTTCAGTATACATTGTTTTTGTTTGCAAGCGCATTGTACACAGTAGTGCAGAAACGTGTCCTGCCACAAATTTTTTTTTCCCTGTTATCGTCGCTAGCGACGCCAATAGCGACACTGATAGCGACGGTTTTCGACGTGCATAGCGATGCCAATAGCGATGCTGATAGCGATGCCAATACCGATGTTTCTATGGCGTCGTTAATAACGGCGCTTTTTACGACGACGGGGGCAAATTTTATTGTTTGTATTTTTGCTACTTTAAACGTCAGTATAAGGCCTATATCTTGTAGTGGCATCTATTCCATGGGATCATTTCACCCATTGAACGGTGTTTCCTGGTCAAGGAATTATGTTTAGAAAAGAAGTAGGGTTTAGGGTATCTTCTTACTCAACCCAATCCTAATTGCACTAGGCTGATGGTCCTAGGGATTCCAAACTCAAACCGAGTTTTAACATTAAGTCGATCTATCCTTAGGGTAGAGACCCTATATCGTTATTTGCATGAGCGTCCAATTGACCCAAACGTTCCATGAATGTGGGTAGGACCTTTGGGTTTGAGGGTTTTGACTTGGCAACAAGTGCGAAACTAGGCTAAATCCTTAACGTGCTAAACCCTAGTTAGCACTTGGGGTATTTATCGTATCGCCTGAACCATGCCTATACGAATCCCTTGCAGGTTAGGTGATTTAGATAATTTGATCTACTTATCTTGCGACAAGGACGAGCCTTTTCTAGATATGATAAACTTGATCTAAAGGAGAAAAATAGTTGCAAAATGTCACAACACATGTAAACATGCGATTCATTGCTTCTACGTACCACTAGATTCGCAATAACCCTATCTTTTCTTGTTAAAAGTCAAAACGCATGATAATTTGCAGAATAACTTTCATAGGACCTATTAGGACTTACATCAAAGAATTATGTCTACAACCTTTTTGTCTAGGCATTCGAGTTTCATGCTTTGATAAGCCATACAATCCTTTCTAAATGCCACTCGATGAATTGAAATTTACGCACGACGAATGTGCAACATGCAACCCTTTTCTAGCTACAACATAGTTAATGAAGTTCATGCAAAGTGCATATTGTAGGACTAGTGTTGGCTTATTCCATTTTGCAAGCACATGCCACATGCAAGTCCATAGAATCATTTTTGTGCTCTGCTATTTCTTTTCGGATAACATCCTACGGGTGTTAACGACTTTTCCTCATGAATCATGTAACGTGTCCACCTGTTCCTTCAGTACACGTCTTAGCAGTCCATCGGAAAGGAGGTCTAGAAAGATCTGCCCGGCACTTCCATGGAATGTTACCGGGTTTGCGATCTAGGAATTTTCGCGTCTGCCACGTAGCAGAAGTATTCTGGCCGTTCCCACTTAGGACCGACCTGAATTAGGGTTTTCCCTAATGGTCATTTCCTAAACGGCAACTAGCGTCGAATCCTGAGCGAACTACATTATGCAGAAATGCCAGGGCCGAAGCGGATTCACGTTGCACTTGGTTCAAGGAGAATGGGAAACGAGAGGGATGCAAGGCTCGACCTCTCTGCCATAAGGCATAGTCCCATTCCGTTTCCCTAAAATAGCATAAACCGGGATTATTATAACCTAGACTCTAGGTCAGTGCCCTTGCTATTCATTTCCTTTGAAACAATCTCCTTGCTGTTCATTATGATTGAGAAAAGTTCCGGGCCAATCGGGACCACCCATCTGTAGGACGACGGACCTGTGGCCACATCCACCACACTTTTCTCATGTTGTTTTAGTTATCTAATTATCTACCACATTTAGTTGGACATGCATCAAGAAGCTTCCTTAATTAGCCACTGGTTCCTTCACATAATCTTAGCACTTGACATAGAAAAGCAGTGTCAAACAAGTTCCTTTTTCAACTGGTTATCATATTTATCCTTGGAATACATTCATAAAGTCCAGCCCGTAGGCTTATCCATAATCTGCCCGAAGGCTATCCAGCAATCCATAGGGATTACTAATCCAAGATTTCACCCATAGACTAGTATGCGAGCCTCGAGATCCAATCCTGAGTCACGTTGGCCTCTTGTGCAGGGCACAAAAGGTGAGGGATTTATGGCCAGAGACCCCCCTGGCACCCAAGCGTCCTCCTGCTCCAAGTAGCCCTCAACGGAGAGACCTCATGTGGCGGGTTCGGTCCACCTTCCTGGCGCGGCTAACAACCCCCTTGGTTAGGGTCAGGCAGACAGTCGGGGGTAACTGAGTCTGCCTCTCCCTTCAGGCCTTCAACTTGAAGCATTAGATATCTTTTCATCCTTTAGTTCCTTGAGCAAACAAAGCAAACAGTGCTCTCTAAACTGTTACAAGCACAATCATCTCGAGTGGTCGTTATTTGGCCAACTCCTAAGGAGTGAATCCTTCTCTCCGAATGCATCCAACATTCGATCCGGGATCAATTGCGACTCGGCAAGATCCCCAAGGGTTTGTTTGTTAACCCCTATGCCCTTGGGTTAGGGCCGTACCCTATTAACCCAACTTAACCATTACCTTAAGTTGAATTAATAGTAAATATGTTGCTCTAAATTATTGATTGGTCTTTTGCTTTCAAGCAAATATCTAATCCCCTTATCTTGGTCACTTTTACCAAGAAAGGTGCTATATCAGGATGACTACTCATCCTCTTGCAAGATAAACTTGCGCAAGAATTTGCCAATCTCATTCTGAGGAATTGGTCATTCTCTTGTGATCAAGCCACAAGATCATGCGACATTGCAACTTGTTGCACAAGTGTCACATCTAATCCATGGGACTATTTTACCCATCGAACGGCGTCTTCTAATCACGGAATCATGATTAGATAGGAAACAGGGTTTAGGGTGTCTTCATATCCAATCCATTTCCGATTGCACTAGGCCGATATCGTCGGTCCTAGGGTTCCAACTCAATCCGAGTTTCATCCTTTTTTAACGAGCGATCCTTAGGGTAGAAACCCTAGATCATTTCTTGCAAGTACGTCCTATTGTCCATACATTTCGTGAATGTGGGCAGGACTTAGGATATGAGAGTTTCGACTTTGCAATAAGTGCGACTAGGTCAAGTCCTTAATGTGCTAAACCCTAGTTAGCACTTGGAGTATATTGTATCGATTTAGCCATCCTAAGTGATTCCTTTGCGGTTTAGGTGTTTAGGGTAAACCAATTTACTTGTCTATTCCTAAAGATATTGTCTTGATCAAAGAGGGGAAAAAAACTAGTTGCATTACGATACCATTCTCGTAAGCACACGATTTATTGCCTCTATGTATGATTAGATTTACAAACCCTAACTTTTCTTGTTAAGATCAACATACATGTTAAAATTTGCATAACTTCCTGTCAAGATTTTGGGAGAGAAGGAAGGAGTCTCACTTGTAGCTTTCTCACTTACACAATGGGGGAATACACACAAAGGTGGAGGCTAAAAACAGTTTTCCTCTTCTTAGTTGTGTAAGCCAAAAAGAACACCCGTACAGAGAAATAGAAGAACCCTATATATGAGTCTCAAACCAAACTCAACTAACTAAGGTGGCACACTAACTGAGCTGCGAACTAGAGTAGATAAGGATAGTTGTCATCTAGCTATTATTCATGGGCGATGTACCAACCTCATCTGCAGCTAACAAGTCGGTGACATAAATGCACAATGGTCACCTTAGCATAACACTCCCCCTTGAGCTCAATCCCAGTTCCTACACACCAAGCAGGTTTGTCAACTTGTGCAACTTCTCTGCGCCCAATGCCTTCATGAATATGTCAGCTACTTGATCCTCTGTGCTGACATAAACTAGATCAATAAGACCTAGTAAAACCCTCTCCCGCACATAGTGATAATGCACCTCAATGTGCTTTGTTCTAGCATGATAGACTGGGTTATTCTCCAAGTGTATACTACTCATATTGTCACAATAAATAACAAGTGGCCCATCTGTAGGCTGATGCATATCATAAAGTAGCTTATGCAACCAAGCTACCTCACATGCAGCCATTGCTGCACCCCTGTACTCAGCCTCTATGCTCGACAAGGCAACTGTAGGCTATTTCTTGCTGCTCCAAGTGACTGCAGCACTCCCAAAACAGAACACATATCCACTGGTAGATCGTCTATAAAAAATACTACCAACCTAATCAGCATCAGTGTATCCATGCAACTGTATCTGAACCCCAGTCTCATAAAATAGTCCATACTGCAATGTGAACTTCACATACTTGAGTATGTGTCTAGCCGCATCCAAATGCGGTTTCCTTGGAGCCTGCATAAACTGACTTACCAATCCAACAACATAGCTCAAATCTGGCTTGGTAATAGTCATATAAATCAAACTTCCTACTATGTGTCTATACATAGTAGGGTCTTCGAGAAGCTCACCTGCATCTGCGCTCAGCTTCACATTCTACTCCAAAGAAACTGAAATAGGCTTACAGCCTGTCATCCCATATTTGGACAGCATGTCCAATCCATATTGTCTCTGCAAGAGCCGTATCCCACTTGGTGATCTAATCACCTCAATGCCCAAGAAATAACGCAACTCTCCCAAATCCTTCATCTCAAACTTTTGCTTCAATAGCATTTTCACATGAAGGATATCTTCATAACTATCACCTGTGATAATCAAATCATCAACATAAATGACAAGCAGCATAATACCTTTCTCTGTTTTTCTCACATAAAGTGAGAAATCTGCCTTGGAAATCTGAAAGCCAATAGTGACAAGATACTGTCCTATCTTGTCAGACCATGCTCTAGGTGCTTGCTTCAGGCCATACAAGTCTTCCTTCAACTTGCAAACAAACTCAGGATGAACAGCATGCACATAACCTGGTGGCTGCTCCATATAGACCTCTTCTTGCAAATCACCATGCAAGAAGGCATTCTTTACATCCATCTGATGTAAAGACCATCCCTTTGATGCAACCATAGCAATGACTACTCTTACGATTGCCATCCTTGTAATCGGACTGAATGTTTCTTCATAATCAATGCCATATGTTTGTGCATACCCCTTGACTACTAATCTTGCATTGTATCTGTTCACAGAACCATCTACATTGTGCTTCACCTTATAAACCCACTTACAACCAATTGCATTCTTATCTCTAGGCAAAGGTACCGATTCCCATGTAGCATTTGCTTCCAAGGCATCCATTTCTTCATCCATGGCTTTCTTCCATTTTTCTTTTCCCATGGCTTGCTCAAAAGAAGTGGGTTCCGGTTCCTGTATCACTTTGACTATATAGGCATAGTCAATGGCTGTAAATCCATCATATTTCAGCCTATCCATAGGATACCTAGCTCTGGTAAACCTGTGCAAAGTAGGCTTACTTCCATGTGCTCTCAAAACATCCCTGGTCTTCCTTACTCCGGGTGTAACAACAAAAGGAATACCCAACTCATCATCAATGCTCTGTTCTGAGCCACTGGATTCACCATTCACATAAGAGTGACGTGCATTCACATCAAACATGGGCTGATCTACCTTCTCTTTTCATTTTCATGATACCTGCATACCATTATCTGCATTGCTTTGAGGAGATTCTCCTGATCTCAATCTGCCTGTCCATGGTGAAGAATGTGAACCACTACTAGAGGATACTCCAGGTCCACTAATATCTTGTGACTGCTGCTGTGAATTCTGTGCAGCATTACCATTTTGTGCATCTACATTATCAATCACATTTACTGGTTTATACCAGCTACTCATCTCATAAAAAACAACATCTGTGCTTACTGTAAACTTATGAGTAGAAGGGTTATAGCATCTATACCCTTTCTGCTTCTGCAGAGAGTAACCAATAAAGATACACTTCTCAGCTTGGATCCAACTTGGATCTCAACTCATCTGGCACATGAACATAGGCAATGCAACCAAAACTTTTCAAATGAGAAATATCTGGTTTTCTACTAGTATACCTCTCCTTTGGAGTCATGCCATGTATTGTTGCAGTGGGAGTCCTGTTCATTATGTAGACTGCTGTAGCAACTGCCTCAGCCCAGTAAAAATCTGGCAGGTCTTTTTCATTGAGCATGGCACGAGATACCTCTCCAATATGGCTATTTTTTCTTTCTGCAATTCCAGTTTGCTGTGGGGTATGACTACATGAATATTGCTGCTTTATGCCATGCTCCTGCAAGAACCTTGAAAACTCATTTGAGAGGTACTCTCCCCCTCCATCTGACCTTAGGCATTTTATTTGCAGGCCTGTTTCTTTTTCAACCATAGCTTTAAGAGATTTGAAATGCCAAAAAACTTCACTTTTCTTTTTCATAAAATACACCCAAACTTTTGTGCTATAGTCATCAATAAAAGTGACAAAATAATGATAGCCTCCAATAGATGCAGCTTTAGTAGTCCACACATCAGAGTGGATTAATTCCAATGGCTTCTTACTCTCTTGAACATGTCTAGGAAATGGTTTCCTTGCCTGTTTTCCAAATTGACAAGCTTCACATACCTTATGCATTTTTGCAACCTTGAATTTAGGCAATCCTGTAGCAATATTTTGGGCTTGCATTGATTTAAGTCGCTGTACATTAACATGATCAATGTGTTTATGCCAGATATCAATATTCGCAACTACACCGGTCCCATATGCAAACATTGCTGCACTCAATTCAGGCATGCCTACATCCAACGTAAACATTCTACCCTTCTTCTTTCCTTTTGCTATCAAGCGACCATTATTTTTCATATCCTCAACAAATCATCCATAATGATTAAATCTAACCTACAAGCCCTGCTCAACCATTTGACCAACAGAAACCAGGTTCTTGGTGATATTCGGGGCATGAAATACATTGGACAGGTATTTCTTTTTCCCATCCTGCATAGACAAAGGAATTTTTCCAATCTGCACAATAGGATGTGCAGTATCATCACCAGTCTCCACAAATCCTGGTTTTTCCATTTTCCTTGCATCCTGCATCCATTCTGCATGACCTGTCATGTGGTTTGATGCACATGAGTCAACATATCACACATCGTTGCTTTCTTCTGTACTTGTCATAGAATTGGTCACGTGCTGCACCATAAACAAATGCTCATTTCTGTCATCACCCTATCTACTAGAAGATGCATAATTCCCTTGTTGCAATTTTCCATTCATGATGTCATTCTGATTTTTATAGCAGTCTTTAGCCATATGACCCATTTTACCACAGTAGTAGCATTCAACATTGCTGTTTGCATTTTGGCCTCTTTGCCTTCCACCACAACCTCTTTGGCTCCCCCTGCCTCTAGAGTTACCACGTCCTCCTCCATAGGATTGGTTTTCTTGAGTTTGCTGCATATTCTTATTTCTACCACGGCCTCCAGATCGGCCTCCTCTACCTCTGCCTCTACCTCTTCCAGCATTTGAGTAGAAGACAGCTTCTTTTGAAGTTCCTCCTGAAGAAGATGCACCACCATTTCTCTGCTCCTCAAAAATTAGAAGAGCAATCAACTCCTCAAAATCAGGAAATGTTTCACAGACGGAAATGGATGTTCGAAATTGTGCATAATCCTTTACTAGACCATTCAAGGTCATAGAAACTAAATCATCATCTTCGACTAGCGACCCAATGGAAGCAAGTGCATCTGCAATCTTCTTCACCTTCATGTGGTAGTCATTGATGCTCATACTTTCTCTTTGCACATTGTGCAACTCTTGCTTGAGCTGCATTTTCCTGGCTTGTGTATTTGTGCTATACATTTTTGACAAAGTATCCCATGCCTCCTTTGGCATACTTGCATCCTAAATATGCACAATCATAGAGTCTGTGTTGAGATATCGAGCTCCACTCGTGATACGCCAGGGTGACCGTTGTGTATTTATGTCACCGACGTGTCAGTTGCAGACGCGGTTGGTACACCGCCCATGAATAATAGCTACATGATAGCTATCCTTATCTACTCTAGTTCATGGCTCAGTTAGTATGCCACCTTAGTTAGTTGAGTTTGGTTTTGAGACCCATATAGAGGGTTCTTCTATTTCTTTGTACTTGAGTTCTTTTGGCTTACACAACTAAGAAGAGGAAAACTGTTTTCAGCCTCCACCCTTGTGTGTCTTCCCCCATTGTGCAAGCAAGAAAGCTTCAAGAGAGACTCCTTCCTTCTCTCCCACAATCTTGACATGGTATCAGAGCCTTGTTCGTGGTAAGGAGCTCAAGAAAGCAAGCCAAGCTCGCAGTGTTCTGGTAAGTTGCTTTCATTTTCTGTTTTGGGAGCAGATCTCTGCAGGTAGCACAGCCGAAAATTGCAGGAGTGCATTGTCTCAAGTTGAGACGCCCTTTGCGGTGAAGCAAGAGGGCAGTATATGCTGTGGGTGAGAGCTTTAGCGCTTGGGGACCTTGTTTTTTTTATTTGAGGCCATTTCGGGGCCTATTTTGGAGGCGGAAGTTTTCTGCACGTACTCAGGAAAAGGCTCAGTTTTATGCTGGTTAGCCACTGTTCTACAGGTCGGTGAAAATTTACTGTAGAAATTGCATCGTATGCTTGTGCGCAGAGACATTGGGAGTTTCAGAATCATCCTTGGTTCCTGTTTATGCAAAATCGTCACTAGGAAGTGACTGTGTGGTCAAATACCACTTTCGCCAGTTTTGCAGATTTGCCCTTGTGAGGGTGAAGCTAAGTTTTTGTAGTGACAGAATTTTTCGCAGTGTTCTGTAATGGTGTCTGATTCTCTTTCACAGATTGTAACTGAAAAGCTTGACAATAATAACTTCCAAGCATGGAAATTTAGAATGACGAATTTCCTTATGGGAAAAGGATATTGGGAATTTGTTGCAGGAAATGAAGAAGAACCAGTTCTTCCTGATGTTCCCAATCAACAGCAAATGCAGGCATTCAAAGCATGGCATGAGAGAGCCAGGAAAGTTATGTACTGGCTGTCTATCAGTATTTCAGACTCTATGATTGTGCATATTCAAGATGCAAGTACGCCAAAGGAGGCATGGGATACTCTGTCAAAAATGTATAACACAAATACGCAAGCCAGGAAAATGCAGCTCAAGCAAGAGTTGCATAACGTGCAAAGAGAAAGTATGAGCATCAATGACTACCACATGAAGGTGAAGAAGATTGCAGATGCACTTGCTTCCATTGGGTCGCCAGTGGAAGATGATGATTTAGTTTCTGTGACCTTGAATGGTCTAGGAAAGGATTATGCGCAGTTTCGGACATCCATTTCCGTCCGTGAAAGATTTTCTGATTTTGAAGAGTTGTTTGCTCTTCTAATTTTTGAGGAGCAGAGAAATGGTGGTGCATCTTCTTCAGGAGGAACTTCAAAAGAAGCTGTCTTCTACTCAAATGCTGGAAGAGGTAGAGGCAGAGGTAGAGGAGGCCGTTTTGGAGGCCGTGGTAGAAATCAGGATATGCAGCAAACTCAAGAAAACGAGTCCTATGGAGGAGGACGTGATAACTCTAGAGGCAGGGGGAGCCAAAGAGGTCGTGGTGGATGGCAAAGAGGCCAAAATGCAAACAGTAATGTTGAATGCTACTATTGTGGTAAAATGGATAATATGGCTAAAGACTGCTATAAAAAGTAGAATGACATCATGAATGGAAAACTGCAACAAGGAAATTATGCATCTTCTAGTAGACAGGGTGATGACAGAAATGAGCATTTGTTTATGGTGCAGCACATGAACAATTCTGTGACAAATGCAGAAGAAAGCAACGATGTGTGGTATGTTGACTCAGGCGCATCAAACCACATGACAGGTCATGCAGAATGGATGGAAGATGCAAGGAAAATGGAAAAACCAGGATTTGTGGAGACTGGTGATGATACTGCACATCCGATTGTGCAGATTGGAAAAATTCCTTTGTCTATGCAGGATGGGAAAAAGAAATACCTGTCCGATGTATTTCATGTCCCGAATATCACCAAGAATCTGGTTTCTGTTGGTCAAATGGTTGAACAGGGCTTGCAGGTCAGATTTAATCTTCATGGATGCTTTGTTGAGGATATGAAAAATAATGGTCGCTTGATAGCAAAAGGAAAGAAGAAGGGCAGAATGTTTACATTGGATGCAGACATGCCTGAATTGAGTGCAGCAATGTTTGCACATGGGACCGGTGTAGTTGCAAATATTGATATCTGGCATAAACGCATTGGTCATGTTAATGTACAGTGACTTAAATCAATGCAGGCCCAAAACATTGTTGCAGGATTGCCTAAATTCAAGGTTGCAGAAATGCATAAGGTATGTGAAGCCTGTCAGTTTGGAAAACAGGCAAGGAAACCATTTCCTAGACATGTTCAAGAGAGTAAGAAGCCATTGGAATTAATCCACTCTGATGTGTGGACTACTAAAGCTGCATCTCTTGGAGGCTGTCATTATTTTGTCAGTTTTATTGATGACTACAGCAGAAAAGTTTGGGTGTATTTTATGAAAAAGAAAAGTGAAGTTTTTGGGCATTTCAAAACTCTTAAAGCTATGGTTGAAAAAGAAACAGGCCTGCAAGTAAAATGCCTAAGGTCAGATGGAGGGGGAGAGTACCTCTCAAATGAGTCTGCAAGGTTCCTGCAGGAGCATGGCATAAAGTAGCAATATTCATGCAGTCATACCCCATAGCAAAATGGAATTGCAGAAAGAAAAAATAGGCATATTGGAGAGGTATCTCGTGCCATGCTTAATGAAAAAGACCTGCCAGATTTTTATTGGGCTGAAGCAGTTGCTACAGCAGTCTACATAATGAACAGGACTCCCACTGCAGCAATACATGGAATGACTCCAGAGGAGAGGTATACTGGTAGGAAACCAGATATTTCTCATTTGAAAATTTTTGGTTGCATTGCCTATGTACATGTGCCAGATGAGTTGAGATCCAAGTTGGATCCAAAAGCTGAGAAGTGCATCTTTATTGGTTACTCTCTGCAGCAAAAAGGGTATAGATGCTATAACCCTTCTACTCGTAAGTTTACAGTGAGCAGAGATGTTGTTTTTGATGAGATGAGTAGCTGGTATAAACCAGTAAATGTGATTGATGATGTAGATGCATAAAATGGTAATGCTGCACAGAATTCAAAGCAACAGTCACAAAATATTAGTGGACTTGGAGTGTCCTCTAGCAGTGGTTCACATTCTTCGCCATGGACAGGCAGATTGAGATCAGGAGAATCTTCTGAAGGCAGCGCAAATAGTGGTATGCAGGTATCACGAAAAGGAAAAGAGAAGGTAGATCAGCCCATGTTTGATGTGAATGCAGGTCACTCTTATGTGGATGGTGAATCCAGTGGCTCAGAACAGAGCATTGATGATGAGTTGGGTATTCCTTCTATTATTACACCTGGAGTAAGGAAGACCAGGGATGTTTTGAGAGCACCTAGGAGTGAACCCACTTTGCGCAGGTCTACCAGAGTTAGGTATCCTGTGGATAGGCTGAAATATGATGGATTTACAGCCAGTCACTATGCATATATGGTCAAGGTGATACAAGAACCAGAACCCACTTCTTTTGAGCAAGCCATGGGAAAAGAAAAATGGGAGAAAGCCATGGATGAAGAAATGGATGCCTTGGAAGCAAATGTTACATGGGAATTGGTACCTTTGCCTAAAGGTAAGAATGCAATTGGCTGTAAGTGGGTTTATAAGGTGAAGCACAATGCAGATGGTTCTGTGAACAGATACAAGGCAAGATTAGTGGTCAAGGGGTATGCACAAACATATGGCATTGACTATGAAGAAACATTCAGTCCGGTTGCAAGGATGGCAACCGTAAGAGCAGTCATTGCTATGGCTGCATCAAAGGGATGGTCTTTACATCAGATGGATGTAAAGAATGCCTTCTTGCATGGTGATTTGCAAGAAGAGGTCTATATAGAGCAGCCACCAGGTTATGTGCATGCTGTTCATCCTGAGTTTGTTTGCAGGTTGAAGAAAGCCTTGTATGGCTTGAAGCAAGCACCTAGAGCATGGTCTGACAAGATAGGACAGTATCTTGTCACTATTGGCTTTCAGATTTCCAAGGCAGATTTCTCACTTTATGTGAGAAAAACAGAGAAAGGTATTATGCTACTTGTCATTTATGTTGATGATTTGATTATGACAGGTGACAGTGATGAAGATATCCTTCATGTGAAAATGCTATTGAAGCAGAAGTTTGAGATGAAGGATTTGGGAGAGTTGCGTTATTTCTTGGGCATTGAGGTGATTAGATCACCAAGTGGGATACAGCTCTTGCAGAGGCAATATGGATTGGACATGCTGTCCAAATATGGGATGACAGGCTGTAAGCCTATTTCAGTTCCTTTGGAGCAGAATGTGAAGCTGAGCACAGATGCAGGTGAGCTTCTAGAAGACCCTACTATGTACAGACGCATAGTAGGAAGTTTGATTTATATGACTATTACCAGGCCAGATTTGAGCTATGTTGTTGGATTGGTAAGTCAGTTTATGCAGGCTCCAAGGAAACCACATTTGGATGCGGCTAGACGCATACTCAGGTATGTGAAGTCCACATTGCAGTATGGACTATTTTATGAGACTGGGGTTCAGATACAGTTGCATGGATACACTGATGCTGATTGGGCTGGTAGTATTTCTGATAGACGATCTACCAGTGGATATGTGTTCTCTTTTGGGAGTGCTGCAGTCACTTGGAGCAGCAAGAAACAGCCTACAGTTGCCTTATCGAGCATAGAGGCTGAGTACAGGGGTGCAGCAATGGCTGCATGTGAGGTAGCTTGGTTGCATAAGCTACTTTATGATATGCATTAGTCTACAGATGGGCCAGTTGTCATTTATTGTGACAACATGAGCAGTATACACTTGGCAAATAACCCAGTCTATCATGCTAGAACAAAGCACATTGAGGTGCATTATCACTATGTGCGAGAGAGGGTTTTACTAGGTCTTATTGATCTAGTTTATGTCAGCACAGAGGATCAGGTAGCTGACATATTCACGAAGGCATTGGGCGCAGAGAAGCTGCGCAAGTTCAGAGACCTGCTTGGTGTGCAGAAATTGGGATTGAGCTCGAGGGGGAGTGTTGAGATATCGAGCTCCACTCGTGATACGCCAGGGTGACCGTTGTGTATTTATGTCACCGACGTGTCAGTTGCAGACGCGGTTGGTACACCGCCCATGAATAATAGCTACATGATAGCTATCCTTATCTACTCTAGTTCGTGGCTCAGTTAGTATGCCACCTTAGTTAGTTGAGTTTGGTTTTGAGACCCATATAGAGGGTTCTTCTATTTCTTTGTACTTGAGTTCTTTTGGCTTACACAACTAAGAAGAGGAAAACTGTTTTCAGCCTCCACCCTTGTGTGTCTTCCCCCATTGTGCAAGCAAGAAAGCTTCAAGAGAGACTCCTTCCTTCTCTCCCACAATCTTGACAGTCTGAAATACTAATAGAAAGCCAATACATAACTTTTCTGACTCTCTCATGCCATCCTTTAAATGCCTGCATTTGCTGTTGATTGGGAACATCAGGAAGAACTGGCTCTTCTTCATTTCATGCAACGAATTCCCAATATCCTTTTCCCATAAGGAAATTCGTCATTCTAAACTTCCATGCTTGGAAGTTGTTCTTATCAAGCTTTTCAGTGACAATCTGTGAAAAAGAATTAGACGCCATTACAGAACACTGCAAAAAATTCTGTCATTGCAAAAAACACAGCTTCACCCTCACAAGGGCAAATCTGCAAAACTGACGAAAGTGGTATTTGACCACACAGTCACTTCCTAGTGACGATTTTGCATCAATAGGCAACAAGGATGATTCTGTAACTCCCAATGTCTGTGCGCACAGGCATACGATGCAATTTCTACATTAACTTTTCACCGACCTGTAAAACAGTGGTCGCACAGCAAAAAACAGGGCCTTTTCCTGAGTGCAAATGGCCTCGAATAAAAAAAACAGGGCAACCAAGGGCTAAAGCCCTATCCCGCACCATATCATTAGGGCAAAAAACGCTTCAAAAAATGCACTTTTGTTAATCACGGGATTAAGGAAAGGGCCAAAGAGATTTCGCCACATGTGCAAGAATATGATATTCTTGTCTCCTCTTTTTTAGAGATAGTGGAGTCCATTTCGTGATTCTCTCTTCTTTTTTAGCCAAAACCCCTAAAGTCTGATATGTTTTGGAGTCCCAAAGACGTTATTTACTTAAAATCTGACAAAATACGTGACAGAGATGTGATGAAATTAATAATGAGTTTTTTGAAAGTCGGGAGATCTTTCAATATTGTTTTTGGCGCCCAATACATACTCATTTGGGTTCTTGGCGCTACTTTTTAGTTCATTCACCCCTCTTTGAGCTTCTTTCTCTGCGCTTTCATTCTTTTCATGGCTTCCTCCAGGCGCCCTTCTCGTTTAATACACTCTTGCACAGTCTATAGTCAGGGAGTAGATGGAAATTTTGAGCCCAAAACCTTTGCTGTAAACGATTGGGTTACCATGCTGCCATCTTGCAAGGGCTCTCATAAGGTGAAAAGAAGAAAACGAGATGATATAAAACATCACTGGAAGGGGCGTATCATTGCCTTCAAAATTATGCCCGAAGGCTGGTTTGTCAAGGTGCAAAATGTTTACATGGCCAAGGATATGCACTTGCCTCCAAACGAACGTGTTCCCCAACAAACACATTGTAAGTTATAAGTTGAATAACATATATAATTCTTTTCCATTTATGCAAGTTCTAACAAACCGTTCGTCATTGTAGATATCTTTCTGTCAACAAGTATTGAATGGCAACCTGTGGAAAGCCTAAGTGGGACTTTCCATGCCATTCATAAGGTATTGGTAGACATTATTTATGCCGATCAAACTGTGTCTTTTTTTAGTGAATGCAAGGTTTTTATATATTATGCATAGTATGTGGTTCCCTCTAAAGCGGATAGGTATGGGAATATCGAAGATTTGCCATTGCCAAGTCTTTCATCTCTAAACTGGGAGATTCCTGACAAGGTAACGGTGCAGAGTTTCAAATTCAAAATATCTCAGGATATTAAAAAGTCCATGACAGCTGGAAGGATCTCAAGAAGAATACGTTTATCATGGTTTGTACCCCTCCATATCTTGGTGGCTTGCTTCAAAACAGCAAATTTACAAAGAACGAAGGTATCCTGGCTAAGTAGAAACTTTTTGGAAGAGGATTTGGACAACACTATAGGGACGCATTGGAAATCTAGAGAGTGTGACCATAAGGGTGATATCTTGAGGTGCAGTGCATGCCCTCAATCCTTGGCTTTGGCTTACAGTATCCCTCGCCAAACTCTTGCTTTGGGCTTTGATTACAGGAGATACAAACTAAGATTGGGTATTTGGGTTCCCTTGGATTCCGATACAGATTACACACCATATAAACTTACGGTGCACGTTTTGCCGCATGAAGAAGTAAAGAAGGTGAATGTTACTTCCAATAAGAGTTTGAAAGATGTGAGGGATACCTTGGAATTGCTAGACAATACATCCCATAGATATAAGTTCAAAGTGAATGGTGTAACAATTGGTAAAAGAGCCGAGCGCTCTTTCTTTTGTACGAGTTGTTTATCTCCCACAATTGTGAGTTTTGAGCCTTGAGAATGAAAACTTGGTTGGAATTTATCTTAATAGACTATCCTTAAGATATTTTTTAATGGGAACTCATAAGCTATCATGAAGCAAGTTTCCTTTCGAATGTGTATAAATAAAATGTACATTACATTCAATTTATAAGTGAAAATTTTCATTACACAATGAGGTACAAAAATTTCATATAAATGTACAAAGCCAAAATAATAAGGCTCGTGTATGCTTATGTTTGCTATTTTGATTCTTTATCGATTTCTTCAAAGATATTTTTTCTCACAGGGCCTTTCTTTGATTGTTGAAAAAATTTCACCTTTACATGTAGTCTCTTTTCTTGGGGCTTAAGAGGGGATGGATCAAATTTCAGAGGAGAGAGCATTGGCATTCCTTTTTTCTTAGACTCTGCAGCAGTGGTCCCATTGCCTTTGCCCTTGCCCTTGCCTTTACCATTTCCATTGTCCTTACCCTTTCCCTTGCCCTTTCCCTTGCTTGTGCCCTTGGCCATTGAAGTTTTGGGAGGAAGAGAGGAGTCAGGATCATATGGTGTGATTGCCTTGTCCAGAATCAGCTCAATGCATCTCTCCCTTATCCACCAAACATATGATTCAGGATAGTCTCTACACTGTAAGAATAAATGTTATAAGTTAGTGAAAAGAAATCATGATAAGGGTTACACAAACATCAAATGAAATTAACTTACATTCACTCCTTCTATTTGTAACAACTTTGAATCCACTGTTCTGCAAATGTTTGAGATAACTCTCCATCCACAAGAATGCGCATCGCTTTGCAATGGAACTTCTTGTAGAAGAAAAGTATAAGGCCTTTGAGGATCAACAAGATCCTCGTATGTTGTATCTAAAAATGTAGAAATGAGTCTACCAGCACTGCAAAAGGAAGCTTTGTAAGTTCAAAATATTTTTTATAAATAAAATCAAAGTAAGTAATTTTCTTTCAACATCGTTCTTGACCATGAACACTGCTGAGAGAATTCATAAAGATAATTTCCCTTGAAAGACAATTAATGTAGATGAGACTCCAATGCCCTCTGCAAATTCATAAAAGAGGTGAGTAGAAGGGTGAAAGCAAATGAATATAAATTTTCCTCTACAGAAAAAGAAAAATACATTTCTACGTAAGGGAAAAAGATGTGGTAATTTGTCACACTATCGAAGCTACGAAAAAACGGTGAAATATTAGAACCAGATTTTGCAAATAGTTCCACAGAGAGAAGTGGATCAACAATATATATGGTTCTTCGGATATCGAGAGTGAGAGAGGAGACCAATGCCCTGCAGTCAATAGCAAAAGCTATTCAATACAAATTTCATCCAAAATATACTTGAACCTATAAGACTTAACTTACGCCAAAAAAAAAAAAAGCCTTACCTTATGCAACAAAAAACCACGGAGTCAGATAGTTGGACATCCCTTTTTTCCAACATGGGCTTGTCCTCGGGAGATATACTAAGATATTCGGGAGATATACTAAGATATTCCTCCTCAAGTTCCGCAGAAACATTCACAAGAATCTGCCCATACACTTTGCCCATCCTCTCGCTGTTGATGGGAGCAAGTGATGCGGCTTTCCTCTTGTAAACATCGTCTTCAGTTTCAAACACCTCCTGATTTTTTTCACTCAAGAAAGACTCCTGCTGGGTGGCACCCCTTGTAGAGTAAAGGTGAGTAACATCCTCAACATTCAGCTTTTTCTCTTTCCTGGACAATTTTGGGGGAATGTTAAGGATTTCAAGGGCTTTTTGATCGTTGGAAGGCAAGGGCCTCAGCACTTTGTCAAACCTATACCTGACTCTGCTGATGATGCTGAAATCTTTATTCATAAGGGTGATCCTATGAGCATGGGCGGCAGCAATGTAAGCATCGTTCATGAAATCAATAACAAAATCTTCTGCGGCCTCTTGCAGGGCAAGAATGGCTAAGAGTTGCCACTTCTTATTTAGACCAGAGACAGTTGCCACTTGAGACAATCTATCAGAGATCTCTTTAATGACCCTTATAAAAGCAACTTTTGGAATGACATGTTGTGTAGCTCTCTGGGCTTTCCTGATCTCACTGAAACATCTCTACATATAGAAGAACTTGGACTTCCTCTTTCTCTTTTGTGGCTTGGGAGGTTCAGTGGCTTCAGCAGATGTAGGCTCAGGTGCAATTGTAGGGGATGAATCTTTCACAGGGCAAGCCTCACCCTTTGCTTCCTCAACTTCAGGAGAAGAAATATTCATGGAAGATGTTAGGCCAACACCTGGTGTAGGGGGAATTTCTGTGGTAAAATGCTCTGGGGCCTGTGATGGCCCAGCTTCAGGAAACTTGGAAGAGGGCTCCTCCTCAGATTCATCAAATTTTAACTTTCTTCTACCCCCACTATCCTTCCCATCTAGATACACTCGTATGGACGCCCTCGCTCCGTATTGGCAATGACACAAGGGGGAGGTTACGAAACCTGCTCTGTATTGGCAATGACACGAGGGTGAGACCAAAATGCTGATACGGCGCGATATGGAGGAAACAATGACAGTGTATGGACGCCCTCGCTCCGTATTGGCCGATATGACGCGAGGGGGAGGTTACGAAAGCCTGGAACGATGGTATTCGCTCTGTATCGGCACACCTCGTTTTGACCAGCGAAGCAATGACTCAGCCAAAAGACCACCGATACAACGCGAGAGATTAGAAACGGAGAAGACGCAAGACTTGTATCGCACCGTATCGGCAAGCAAGGCAGGAGAGCTCGAGAAATGAAAAGTGTACACGTAGGAAAAATAACCACTTATATACCCACGTCAAACATGACAGGTGTCGGACACGTGTCCGACGCTGATTGTGCCACGTGTCTGCATTTATGGTCCGTATGCTATGTGTCAAGTAACGACCGGTCCACGTGTTTGCCACGTGGTTATCGGCCACGTGTTGGCCAACGGCTACTGCCACGTGTCGAAGACCAACGGATAGTGCCAGGTGGCATAATTCCGCGCCTACATAAGGGTGTGTCCCTTATCCGTATGGCTTTTTTCGGTTTTTTCGGGACCTCTGTTTCTTATCCTAATACGGCGCGAGAGCGACTGTTTGCCTTCTTTGCTTTCCTCTCTTCGCGTTGTTTTGGAGGTTCTCCAGAGTCTTCTTTCAGCTTTCCTCCCAAGCTCATAGTGCCCAAGCTTGTGTGACCACCGTTGTGGCTCTCTCGCTTCTTGCTGGAATCACCGATACGGCGCAAGGGGGCACATCCATCTGAGAAGTGTCGAACCCCGAGCGAACTACATTACGCAGAAATTCAAGGGCCGAAGCAGATTCACGCTGCACTTGGTTCAAGGAGAATGGGAAATGAGAGGGATGCAAGGCTCGACCTCTCTGCCATAAGGCATAGTCCCATTCCGTTCCCCTAAAATAGCATAAACCGAGATTATTATAACCTAGAATCTAGGTCAGCACCCTTGTTATTCATTTCCTTTGAAACGATCTCCTTGCTGTCCATTATGATTGAGAAAAGTTCCCGGCCAACCGGGACCACCCATCCGTAGGACGGACCCATAGCTACATCCATCGCAATTTCCTCAGGTTATTTTAGTTGTGTAATTACCTACCACATTTAGTTGGACATGCATCAAGCAGCTTTCTTAATTAGCCTGTTAGGCACCGGTTCCTTCACATAATCTTAGCACTTGACATAGAAAAGTAGTGTCAAACAAGTTCCTTTTTCAACAGGTTATCATATTTATCCTTGGAATACATTCATAAAGTCCAACCCGTAGGCTTATCCATAATCCGCCCGAAGGCTATCCAATAATCCACAGGAATTACTAATCCAAGATTTCGCCCGTAGACTAGTATGCGGGCCTCGAGATCCAATCTCGAGTCACGTTGGCCTCTTATGCAGGGCCCGGAAGGCGAGGGATTTATGGCCAGAGCCCCCCTTGGCACCCAAGCGTCCTCTTGCTCCAAGTAGCACTCAAAGGAGAGACCTCACGCGGTAGGTTCAGTCTACCTTCCCGGCGCGGCTAACAACCCCCTTGGTTAGGGTCAGGCAAACAGTCGGGGGTAACTGAGACTGCCTCTCCCTTCAGGCCTTCAACTTGAAGCATTAGATATATTTTCATCCTTTAGTTCCTTGAGCAAACAAAGCAAACAATGCTCTCTAAAATACTACAAGCACAATCATCTCGAGTGCTTGCTATTTGGCCAACTGCTAAGGAGTGAATTCTTCTCTTCGAATGCATCCAACATTGAACCGGGATCAATTGCGACTCGACCAGATCCCCAAGGATTTGTTTGTTAACCCCTATGCCCTTGGGTTAGGGCCATACCCTATTAACCCAACTTAACCATTACCTTAAGTTCAATTAATAGTAAATATGTTGCTCTAAATTATTGATTGATCTTTTGCTTCCAACCAAATATCTAATCCCCTTAGCTTGGTCACTTTTCCCAAGAAAGGTGCTATATCAGGACAACTACTCATCCTCTTGCAAGATAAACTTGCGCAAGAATCTACCAATCTCATTATGAGGAATTGGCCATTCTCTTGTGATCAAACCACAAGATCATGCAACGTTGCAACTTGTTGCACAAGTGTCGCATCTAATCCATGGGACTATTTTACCCATCGAACGGCGTCTTCTAATCACGGAATCATGATTAGATAGGAAACATGGTTTAGGGTGTCTTCATATCCAATCCATTTCCGATTGCACTAGGCCGATATCATCAATCCTAGGGTTCCAACTCAATCCGAGTTTCATCTTTTTTTAACGAGTGATCCTTAGGGTAGAAACCCTAGATCGTTTCTTGCAAGTACGTTCTATTGTCCCTACATTCCGTGAATGTGGGCAGGACTTAGGATATCAGAGTTTTGACTTGGCAATAAGTGTGTCTAGGTCAAGTCCTTAACATGCTAAACCCTAGTTAGCACTTGGAGTATATTGTATCAATTTAACCATCCTAAGCGATTCCTTTGCGGTTTAGGTGTTTAGGGTAAACCAATTTACTTGTCTATTTCTAAAGATATTGTCTTGATCAAAGAGGGGAAAAAAACTAGTTGCATTACGATACCATTCTCGTAAGCATACGATTTATTGCCTCTACGCATGATTAGATTTACAAACCCTAACTTTTCTTGTTAAGATCAACGCACATGTTAAAATTCACATAACTTCCATTGATCCTACTAGGACATGCATTCACAATTCATGCCACTAAGCTTTTAGGGTTTTAGGTTACAACGAACCATGCAGCCTTTCCTAACTATTACGCAGTTAAATGATATTTATGCCAATTTAAAACTAGAGTTAACCTACTTCATGTAACTCTAGAATCATTTCCATGCCTTGCAATTTCCTATAGTTGTTAGCAACTTTCTTAATGAATCATTTACGAAGAAAGATTTGTCTAATAATGCGACATGCAATTTAATATTTCCATGCATAATCGAAGGTGTACTACAATAATCTCGACTTTGTAATGATAGTTATTAGTTGATCTAAATTCGTTACTTTACAATGCACAAAAAACAACTTGCTAAAAATGCATAGACAACTTTCGTTCATTCCATTAAAAAAAATACAAATGATCGATCTTCGATCGTGTGTTACTTCCTTTAAAATAGCCAAAGTATTTCAATCACAAAAGTGCATCCTAGTTCCATAAATTAACCATGCATAATTGCAATACTTTAACGTAAATCAAAAATAGGAAGAAAACCTGGACTTGTGGGTTCGGTGAAATGTCCACATGAATATTAGGAGATGATCCTCCTGCGGTTGTGCCTTGTGCCTTTTTAGGGGCCATCGTGAATTAAAACTTCTTGCCTTGGCCGCAGTCTTATGAATTTGGCTCGTCTCCCTCGTACGTGCAATTCCCTTTGAGGTACGGCACCTTGATAGAAGTACCGATTTGCGAAATTTGGCTTTGGAAGGCCTTAGAGTTCGGAGCTTGGGCCTTCTTCTTTCGGAAAAGAGGGATTCATGAGAGGGTTCTTGCGAAAGCCTTGCGGAAATGAAGGCTTGAGAGATTCTTCTCCTTGAAATTCCAGCTAGGAATGGGTTTATGGGCTTTGTGGAAATGGGAACTTATGAACTTCTCCTTCCTTTCATAGAAGTCCCGGGGATAAAGAACTTTGTGGAGAGGGAGTGTGGGGGAAAAATTAGAGATGGGTTTATGGGGAAAATCGAGTAGGAAGGGCTTGGAGAAACCCCTCTTCTTCTTACAAGAACCGGGCTAATATGGGCTTATGGGGATTCCAACGGGAAGGGCCTTTAAATCTGGATATAAAGATGGCTTGTCGCGGATGCAATGGGAGGGCTTTAAATCTGGAGTGTAGAGTGGACCTAAGGAGATCAAATGGGAAGGGGGGGTTTAAAACCTGGGGTTAAAATTTGCTTGTGGGAATGCAATGGGAAAGGGGGCTTAGAGAGCCCCCTTAGAAGCTTCCAAGAAGCTTCTGGAGGCGTGAGCAGGTCTACGTGGAAGAGGTAGGGATGATAGTTACGTGAAGGAAAGGATGATACCCACGTGGAAGAGGGATGTGGCAGCGCAACTCGGCCTCCAGCGGCAGCTGCCAAGGATCAGCTGGAGACGATGAGTGCGGCAAGTCGAGGTACTCTGCAGTCAAGAGGGAGGCGGCGACATCTCACTGGCGGCTCCCTCTCCTCCTCACGGCGCAGTACGGCACTCTCTTCCTTCCTCCACACAGCGCAACACACCGTTTCGTCACTCTCCCTCCTTCCTCCACACTTGTTACAGTCGGCGCAATATGGCAAATCCTTACTCTACCTTCCCCCTTAGAGGGTGTTTATATAGGACAAGGGGGGAGAGGGTTCCCTCCCCTATGTGTGTGGCCCCCTGCATGCTATCCTCCCTTCCACCTCCTCAGTTTTCCATTATAGCCCTATCCCCTTCCCTCAGCCACGCTTCGGTTGGGGGAAGGTAATTAACAAAAAATTGCATTAAACCTATTATTATCCTCTTGACCTCCTCCCAAGAGGGACTTCACCTACGGTTATGCAGGTTTTTAAACCTCGGACCCGTTTTGCTAGTGGAGAGTCATGATACCTTGCGTACAGCTTAAAGATTGCACCGTTGGTAACTCCAATGCCAGAATTGACCTTTGCGTGAGTTTCACGCAGGTTGTGGAAAGTCGGACTAGTAATATTTTTTTTTAAACGGAAATATTACAAATCATTACAAGGAAGATATTACCTAAAATGCGACATATGCTTATTCCTTCCATGTCCAGTCAAAAATGCACATAACAATTTCATTCCTTTGCCCTAAGTAATAGGCGTTTAGACTCATTGCTTTGGAATTGTACCAAAATAGCAACATGCAGCTAATCTCCTAAGACGGACAACTCTGGAAATGCAAACGAACCAAATTCATGATATGCACCAATCCTTATCTATCTTTCAAAGAGACAATTTATCGAATGTACTTTTATTGCTATTACTTGAACTAACGATAAGCGAGAAATGCATTATCCTATGCTAGGTGAATTAGAAACATGCATAAGTGTTTTAAAGCATTTCTTTATGTGGAAAACAAATTCGTGGAACCTGGGTTTGTGTATCCGGGGTGATGTCCACGTGAATGTTAGGAGAAGAACCTCTTGCAGGCATGCCTTGCGACTTCTTGGGAGCCATCGTTGAGGACTTGAACTCCGCGGATTACCCTCGCTTCTACGCATTTCCCGAATAGCCTCAAGATTTGCCTTCTCCCTTGTCCATAGGAGATTCCTTCACCCAAAAAGCAGATCTTTAAAAAGCCAAGGCTTGTGGGATTTGGGCTTATGGGAAGGCTTGTGGGAATGGAGCTTTACGAGAAGGCTTGCGGGAATGGAGCTTTACGAGCCTCTTTTAAAACCCAGGGTGGCCATGCGAAAACAGGGCTTAAGGAAGCCCCCTTATGAAAGCTTCCAAGGAAGCTTCTATGCTCTGAATCAGAGCTTACATGGAGAGGGAATCTAGAAGACAGAGGTGATGAGGATGACAAATTGGATGGTGGCGTTGATGATGAGTGGCAGCAAATTTGTGTGGCGGTAGCAAGAGTCAAAATGGCGGCAGCTTCCAGGCTTGGGGATGGCGATGGCGGCCTCCACTCTCTCTCTCTCCTCTCCCTCAGCACAGCGCCATTCGTCTGCTCCTTTCTCTCCCCAATCCAAAGCTAAGTGTGGGTTTTTATAGTTTAAGGGGGGGGGGGGAGAGGGAAGCCACCACATAGCTGGTGCATGGCTCTCCCCCCATACACCTACTTCACCACATCACCTCCTTCTCCCATTCCCTTCCCTCCAGCCATGCATCGGCTGGGGGAATTAGTAAAAAAAAATTGCATTATTTTGATCATTATCCATTTTTCCCCCCTTCAAAAAGGGTGTTTCCCTGCGGTTATGCAATCTTGAACCCCCGGGCTCGATTTCACAATGTGGAGGCCTCATCTTTGCGCGTGCGGGTTAGGATTAAGCTGCTGGTAATTAGAGGCGGGAGATAACCTTGCACAGGTATTGCACGGAGTGCGGGGAGTCAAGTTTAGTAATATTTTTGAGCGGGAATATTACAAAAATCCCTCATCCCTTCAAGATCAGCCTCATATGGAGCTGTTTTTTGAGGCACTTGTGTGCCTATATAACAGCCTAGAATACCCACATATCCCAGCTTCCTTACTGAAAGAAAATAGGGCACTTTTGGGATAGCATTTGGCTCTAATGCTGAAAATAAGTACACTAAAAATAAATAGTCCATTGCATCACCTTCCCATGGCTCTAGTGGCCAATACTTCATTTCTTCGGATGTCATGAAGGAATGGAAGGAAAAAGTCCTATGCCTAAAATGTGGAGTTAAATACACTGCTGACCATGCCTACAAATGCCCTTACAAGACAGCTAAGTTCAAGGTCCATAGCATGTATGTTATGGAAGATTGGCACACTGATGAGGATGACCTACCCATTGACCATGTTGAGCTTACTGAGGATGTAGATCACGAACAGTTTTATGACCCAGAAGATGAATTTCATTTTAATCTCGGGCAACTATCCATCACAAATACTTGATTTGACATCCCACCCACCTACCACTTCCTTTTTCTCCATCTCCTTGGATGCTTGGATGGGTTCTCAAAGCCCGAGCACCCTACACATTCAAGGAAGTAACCATGGAAAGCATGTCTTCATCCTTGTGGAAAGTAGTAGGACTCACAGTTTTGTCAATAAATCAGTCATTTATCAGCTGAAATGCATCCCTATGGAATTACACCACCCCTTGAAGGTCCAAGTAGCAAATGGAGAAGAAGAAATCATCACATATGTATGTATTGCAGTCCACTTATGCTTGGCTGAAAATTATGTGGGATTGGTTGATCTACTTGCCCTAGATATGGGCCCCATTGATGTTGTCTTGGGTTGTGATTTGCTGAAATGATGGGGAAAATTGCTATGGACTTCTCTCAGCTGTACATGGAGTTTATGATGCATGGATAGCCCATCTGCCTAGAAGGAGTTCAAGATCATACTGATTTTCAACTCATTACAGCAAAGAAACTCAAAAGGGAGTTTAAGAAATGCTCACAAATATTTGTCTTGCAATTGAATAATGATAATTTAGGTCAGCCCTTTGTAGTATCTATTGATTTAGTCTTGCATGCCCTACTTGAGGAGTATAGTGATCTACTTCAGATGCCTACAACCCTTCCCCCAAGAGGCAAGTGGACCACCCACTTGATTTAGAGCCCCATTCCAAGACAGTAAACAAGCCACCTTACAAACTCTCCAAGTTTCAACATGAACAGGTTGCAAAGCAAGTCAAGGAGCTGCTAGAGATGGGTTTCATTGAACCGAGTTCTTCCCCTTATGCATCTCTTGTTTTGTTAATCAAGAAGAAAGATGGCTCTTTCCGCATATGCATCAATTATAGAGACTTGACCAAAATCACAGTGAAGAACCACTACCCCATCCCACGGATTGACGACTTACTCGATCAATTGAAAGGGGCATGCTTTTTCACTAAGATTGACTTATGCTCTGGCTACCATTAGATTCATATGAGGAAGGGAGATGAGATCAAAATAGCATTCAGGATTGATCGTGGGCTTTATCATTTTCTAATGATGCCTTTTGGGTTGACTATCACCCTTGCCACATTTCAGAGCCTCATGAACAAAATCCTTCAACCCTTTCTGTTCAAGTTTGTGCTTGTTTTCTTTGACCATATCCTCATTGAGAGCGGAATTTAAAGACCGTTAAAGTGTCGGAAAGATGTAGAGAAGAGAAAATTAAAGGGAGGAAGTGGACCTTGTTAGAAGCAGTAGAGACAGATTTGGCAATTTTTTTGAGCCGCAGAAGATGGAATTTCAAAGCGATTTCAAAGAGAACTTGCAGATTTCTCATAATTTTTCTAGACACCTGGATCGAGCTAGAGCAAGTGATCTGCAGTTCGGGATTTTTAGAGGTCAATTCAGAAGCCGGATGGTGGAGAAATGAAGGTGGGCACTACAAAAAAAAAAGGGCCAAAAGTAAAACTTCTTTGGCATGGCTTTTGGGAGGGGGGCCCATTGGACCCTAATTAAAAAAATTTTAAAAAAATTTTGGAAGGGAGCATTGTTTCAAATCGGCGGTCTACAATACACGTCGCCCCCTCCATTTTGGCGATGATTATGATGAGGGGCATTGGGGAGGCTACATACAACCCCCCAATCTGATCATTGCAATGATATTCCTAGTTTTTCCACCTCCGATCACCCCATTCCATCCGTGAAATGGTTGCCTGATGGGATAGATAAAATTCAGTATTTCTCTCTCCTCCATCTCTCTCCTCCAAGAGGCACTTCTTCACATGCAGAAAATCAAGAAGAGGATGCGATGAAGGATGCTTGTCGGGCATGGACCGGATTGCTCCAAGATCGAAGGGAGGATGAGAGACAATGCCCAACATAGTTTGGGATTTAATGAGGAGTCCGTTGGCTTCCGAAAACCATTTCATAAAAAACACAGAACACGCAAGTAAGCTGTATGCTTAATTTTTACAAAGAAAATTGCATAGTTTTAATGTTTGATGGCTTTAATGATGTGCGCATGGAAATAAAATTTGTATAAATCATGTTTGAGGGTTTTATATGATACAATGGATAATCTGTAGCTATACATAGTCATAATTAATAATTTAAAACGTGAAATGTATCTTTTAAAAGGAAAAATGAGAGTTTCTTCTGTTTGGGGTTGGGGAATGAAGTTCATATGGGATTAAAAGTTGATAAAAACCAGTGTTCAGTCAATATGATCAGTCAAGACATAGATAAGAAAATACCATATTTTTATGAACAAATAAATGAAAGAAAATAGAGAAAATAAGAGAAATTTTAGTTTTTGCATTTAAAAAATAAAAATAAAACATTTTATGTTCACGAACATGTAACAAGGTTGGAGCAACATAAGGGATAAGCCTCAATCAAGCATTGTTTTTATGTTAGGGTATGTTTTTTAAATTGATTTTTACATGAAAAACTACATAAAAATGGACGTTACACCTATCCACAACGAATACAAAACCTAAATGATAGGAGCAAAGAGGGGTTGTAAAAGTGAGTGGTTGCTAAAAATGTTTTAAATTCTAATTTATTTGATTATGCATAGCATACAAGCCGATCACTATTTAAATTTAAGAGAGACTAGGAGCACGAGGAAACTCGATGCTAGTCTCTAGCAACGCCGCAATTATGAGTAGCTTGAAAATCATTAAAGGATTAGTTTTGCACTTCACGTGGCTGGTTTTTTTTATCATAAAATGCTTGAGCATGAGGTGTATCATCCACAATTGCATTATGCATATCACATGGTAACTTTTGGATGCATAGCAATTGATTGCCAATTATATGACCTACGTCGAGTTGTGAGGAAACCCAAGTTGTAAGCTAGACGATCGATTTTTTGGAAAATTTTCAAGTGAGAAAATTTTATAGCCATGGCATTCAGTCAGAGGGATACCTCCTTTATGTTTATATTACATTGGTGTACTATACCAAGATGCATGGGATCTCCCTTTGAGGAGTAGGGAAGGGCAATCGTTGGACTATGTTTCACTACAAACACAATATCTATAGTAGTGATTAGGGCAGTGTGTCCCTTGGATGCTCTTTGTTACAAGGCTATGTGGGGTTGTCTTCTAAGTGTTATAGAGGCCCAGCTAGTGCCTATAGCTAGTGTGGGCCCATTTTAGGCTGTGATGTCTTTGCTAGGAGCTGCTAATAAGTGGCGGTTTTTGGACTTTGGTTAGAAAGGGACTTAAATTTTCTAACCCTATCCATTAGGAATGCACTAAAGTATTTGTAAAATGGGGTTTGTCCAAGGTTTCAAACACTTGGATTTCCCTATTCAAAATCTCCTAATCGACCTAGTTAATTACCTGGAGATTGAATCCTCTACCAAAAATGATTTATGTAGCATGGAAAGTATGCATTTAGCGACTAGTCCATCCTCTACCATGATGGCATGGGCCGAGGTTCGCCTTGGTGTGGTCTCTATTCAAGAAACATTGTGCATGACCATTCATCAACCTAGAGGATGTGCGTAGCTCAAGATTGGGTGTACAAGGCTTATATATTTTTGTTTGGCTTTTACGGTCTTCGTCTTTGGCAATTGCGGGATTTGAATTCTTTGAAAAATCCACGTTTTGACCTTTTTCATGTGCTGAAACTGGTTCAGCAAGTCTATGTATGCGAACAGAGCCTTCCAGGGAACAACTTTGCAGTTCGGTGCTTCTGCGCAGGAATAGTCCTTATGGGAGTTTTGAGCACAAGTCAGTTCTGACTTCTGGTTACTTGCCGGACTTGCAGAGTTGCAGACTTATGAAACTTGCAGAGCTTTGGAAGTTTATGTGATTTAGGACTTGGGTAACTAAGCTTAAAGCTTAGTGGTCAGAAATCGTTGCATTTTAGGGGGGGCATTTTTTGACACGAAAATCACGGAGAAGGGCCGCCCTGCCGCCGTTTCAAAAATTTGAAGCTTAATAAGCTTCTTATTAAGCTTTATAAGCTTTAAACTCAGCTTCAACTTTTTAAGATATGGAGGCTTATCTATTTGACTCTGGAAAAACGTCTTGGAGAAGGGGATGTAGGAGTGGTCCTCCGCCGTTACAGGCCGGTCCTTCACGATCAGAAGCTGTAAACAAAGGTTCTTGACCACCAGGAATCTACCCCCCTATTGACCGTTCGCGATGAGACTGACTGTAGAGCTCGATCGTTCCAGGAGCTCCGCCTTCGCACAAGATGGATAGCGATTGGAAGCTCTCGATCTCAGCTTCGCTATGATACCACTGGTCCACAGATCGGATGTTGTATGCTCACGTAGTGAATGCCGGAAGGTCCCTAAGAACAAAAGAACTCTACTTTTTGCACAAAATTCAAGGTAGAAAGCATGCAGGACATGAACAAGAGACCAATTGGGTGCAATCTTCCCCCATGCCTTGTGTGAGCGCTCCACAAAGCATGTATTTTATGTATTAATCATCTTCAAGCTCAAATAATAGCCCAAATTATAAAATAGCACGCTTTTGGCTTTTGAGTTTGCTTTAGCACAAAATAGAAATAAAGCTAATGGACGGGCGCCCAAAGAGTCAGGCATACCCAATACAATGTCCAAATACAAATATCATAATCGTGCGCCCATGCGCATACAAAATAATAAATAAATATCCAACGCCTCAATAAATAGGCGTGAGAAAATATAGGCGCCATGCCTAAGGTATGCGCCCATCAAAATATAAGTGATAACTCGAATACACGCTATCCTCCAATGCTTTCCTCCGCCACTGCTGCTATCTCTACACATCAACTGAAGCATTCACAATCGTTAGTAAAATAATACAATTAAACCGACAAAAGTGAATACCTAGCAGTCTTCAGCTACATAAATAAATCAACTGGTTAGAAATCAATCCTAACCTTAATTTATCACGAGTGCGCACTCTAAACTCATAAACATTTATTAATTTAATATGTATTTTGTGGAATCACCTGCTATGGAATCACCCATGTACACACGAAATTAATGAAATGCCCGAAAAGGATAGGCGTCCCCATCAACTTCGCGCACAAAGAATCCACTTTGTGTATGAGTCACGGTCAACAAAGTTTACGGAATCCACCGTAAAACCTCATGAAATTCACCGTGGCACAGAATCCACCGTAAAACCTCACGAAATTCACCATGGCACGAAATCCACCGTGAAATATGCCTCCTGTGAAATATACCATTGAAAGTACGGAATTTGAAATTTCTTTTACTTATCTTTGTTTCTTTGCAGATGGATTGAGATTCGAGAGTCTCATAGATGGTTCGTCAAATAAGATCTTCAGATTGTGGTTCCTCTTTGTCAGTAGTCGATCTTTGTAAATTGGCCAATTGAACTTGCAATGCTTGCCGGGCTCTTCGTTCTTCGTCCAACTGCATCATAATTAAATCCAACTTTTGTTCCACCGTAGGTTCAGGAAGATCGCCTTCAGCCATTAAATCAACCGTATTTTGTTCCGTCATCCTGCAAAACTTCAAAAGACCTCACACTCTCAAAATCCAATTAGCGGGATGAGTGTAGCTCAAGATTGGGTGTACAAGGCTTATATATTTTTGTTTGGCTTTCACGGTCTTCGTCTTTGGCAATTGCGGGATTTGAAATCTTTGAAAAATCTGCGTTTTGACCTTCTGCGTGTGTTGAAACTGGTTCAGCAAGTTTGTGTATGCGAATAGAGCCTTCCAGGGAACAACTTTGTAGTTCGATGCTTCTGCGCAGGAACAGTCCTTATGGGAGTTTTGAGCACAAGTCAGTTCTGACTTCTGGTTACTTGCCGGACTTGCAGAGTTGCAGATTTATGAAACTTGTAGAGCTTTGAAACTTTATGTGATTTAGGACTTGGGTAACTAAGCTTAAAGCTTAGTGGTCAAAAATCGTCAAATTTTAGGGGGGGGCTGTTTTTTGACGCGAAAATCACGAAGAAGGGCCGCCCTGCCGCCGCCGTTTTGAAAATTTGAAGCTTAATAAGCTTCTTATTAAGCTTTATAAGCTTTAAACTCAAGCTTGAGCATTTTTAGGTATGGAGGCTTATCTGTTTGACTGTGGAAAAACGTCTTGGAGAAGGGGATGTAGGAGTGGTCCTCTGCCGTTATAGGCCGGTCCTTCACGATCAGAGGCTGTAAACAGTGGTTCTTGACTACCAAGAATCCAACCGTATTGACCGTTCGCGATGAGAGTGACCGTAGAGCTCGATCGTTCCAGGAGCTCCACCTTCGCACAAGATGGGTAGCGATTGGAAGCTCTCGATCTCAGCTTCGCTTTGATACCACTGGTCCATAGATCGGATGCTGTATGCTCACGTAGTGAACGCCGAAAGGTCCCCAAGAACAAAAGAACTCTACTTTTTGCACAAAATTCAAGGTAAAAAGTATGCACGACATGAACAAGAGACCAATTGGGGCAATCTCCCCCCATGCCTTGTGTGAGCGCTCCATAAAGCATGTATTTTATGTATTAATCATCTTCAAGCTCAAATAATAGCCCAAATTACAAAATAGCATGCTTTTGGCTTTTGAGTTTGCTTTAGCACAAAATAGAAATAAAGCTAATGGGCGGGCGTCCAAAGAGTCAGGCATACCCAATACAATGTCCAAATACAAATATCATAATCGTGCGCCCATGCGCATACAAAATAATAAATAAATATCCAATGCCTCAATAAATAGGCGCGAAAAAATATAGGTGCCATGCCTAAGGTATGCGCCCATCAAAATATAAGTGATAACTCGAATACATGCTATCCTCCAATGCTTTCCTCCGCCACCGATGCTATCTCTACACATCAACTGAAGCATTCACAATTGTTAGTAAAATAATACAATTAAATCGACAAAAGTGAATACCTAGTAGTCTTCAGCTACATAAATAAATCAACTAGTTAGAAATCAATCGTAACCTTAATTTATCACGAGTGCGCACTCTAAACTCATAAACGTTTATTAATTTAATATGTATTTTGTGGAATCACCCGCTATGGAATCACCCATGTACACACTAAATTAATGAAACGCCCGAAAAGGATAGGCGTCCCCATCAACTTCTCACACAAAGAATCCACTTTGTGTATGAGCCCCAGTCAACAAAGTTTACGAAATCCACTGTAAAACCTCACGAAATTCACCGTGGCACGGAATCCACCGTGAAATATGCCTCCTGGCATCACTGATTATGCATAATGATGATGTTTTCTATGAGTTTTATCAGTTTATGCTCTGAAAATCAAAAAATCATAAGTGATATGGCTGAAATTAATGTCATAAAACCCGTAAAACACGTGTTTAAGGGGTAAAATGGGGTTTTTTACAAAATAAATGAGAAATATGAGATATGACATAAAAAAAACCTAAAATTTTACTGTCAAGGAACCTAAGGGCCACAACCCACAATCAATATTAATTTCTAGTCATTTTTTTATTGAAGAAAATAGTGAAAAAATACCAAAAAAGGTGAAAAATGGATTTTAAATGGGAAAAAATTAGGAACCGGTAAAAGAAAATTTCCAAAAAATTACATGTGTATTTGTGCAATGTATAATGAAGGTAAATGATGATGTTGGCCTTGGTTTACCCTTGTTTCTATGTTTTCGTGCGTGTTTATCGCTTTCTCTATAAAGAAATACCTATAACATGACCTTCTCACCTATCAACGAATGCAAAACATTAAACGGTAGGGTGAGAGGGGAGGTTGAGCATCAAAATATGAATTAAAATCTGATTTATGTGTTGCATCATGCCTATAGGCCGTTGTTCTAAAATAAAGGGAAAGGCAACATGAGCGTAAGGCTCAGTGTCTTTTCTCGTTGTAGTACATAAACGTTAGCATGGGAATCATGAAAAGATTGGTTTCGCACGATGCACAATGCTAATTTTCTTTTGTTTGTGCGCACTAAACCATTCACATTATGCACTATGCATGGTTCATGGTATCAAAGGGAAAAGCTCCTGGACTGCATAGCAATTGTTTTCTTAGGAATTTGACCCACGATTGAGAGTGTAAGATTATCCCTTGCCGTAGGATAGAGGGCCGGTTTCCTAAGGGACTGTCAAGTAAGGACACATGGTATATCTCCTGGAAATACAAGAAATATAAAAGAGAGGAGTTTGTGTTCGATTGTTTTATATGTTGAGCAGCGCATCAAAGGGCCAATCCCTGCGATGTAGGAGAGCTGCAGTAGGGCCGCAGTGTTTCTACCGAGAGGTTGCCTCCATATGTGTGTGATCGTGGCATTGCCAATGTGTGCGGGTTCTCCCTTTGAGGAGTTTAAGGGAAATGTTGGACTATAAACTATAAACGCATAGATTAGGCTTTAGGGCAGTTTGCCCTTTAGCATTAGATTGACGCTCCTAGTCCATGAGGTTGTAACGTGTCTCCTAGTATCAACCAGGACACGTCTTAGCAGTCCATCGGAAAGGATGTCTAGAAAACTCCGCCTGGCACTCCCATGGAATGTTACGGGTTTTGCAATCTAGGTCTTCCCGCGTCTGCCACGTAGCGGAAGTATCCTGGTTGTTCCCACTTAGGATCGACCGAAATTAGGGTTTTCCTGATTTGGTCATTAGCTAACAACAACTAGCGTCAGACCCGAGCAAACCACTTTACGCAGAAATGCCAGGTCTGAAGCGGATTCACGCTGCACTTGGTTCAAGGAGAATGGGAAACGAGAGGGATGCAAGGCTCAACCTCTCTGCCATAAGGCATAGTTCCTATTCCGTTCCCCTAAAACAGCGTAAATCGGGTACGACGTAACTCTAGGTCATCGCTCTCGTTATTCGTTTTGATGATGATGATCATTCCGCTGTTCTTCGAGATTTTTGAGAAAAGTTCCCGGCTAACCGGGACCACCCAACGGTAGGACGGACCCATGGTCCATCCTCCGCACTTTCCTCGGTTTGTTTTAGTTATGTAATTATCTAACACATTAATTTGACATATAACAATCAGCTTCTTTAATTAATCATGTTAAGCACTGGTTCCTTCACGTAATCTTATCACGTGATATAGAAAAACAATATCAAGCAAGTTCTTTTTAACATTTCATCATTTTATCTTTGAAATACAAGGAGTTCCGCCCGTAGGCTTGTCCATAATCTGCCCGAAGGCTATCCAGTGATCCTCAGGGATTACTATTCCAAGCTTCTGCCCGTAAACTAGTATGCGGGCCTCGAGATCCAATCCCAAGTCACGTTAGCCTCTTGTGTAGGACCCAGAAGGCGAGGGATTTACGGCCAGAGCCCCCCTGGCACCCAAGCGTCCTCCTGCTCCAAGTAGAACTCAACGGAGAGACCTCTCGTGGCGGGTTTGGTCCACGTTCCTGGCGCGGTCAACAACCCCCTTGGTTACGGTCAGGCAGGCAGTCGGGGGTAACTGAAGCTGCCTCTCCCTTCAGGCCTTCAACCTGAAGCATTAGATATCTTTTCATCCTTTAGTTCCTTGAGCAAACAATGCAAACAGTGCTTTCTAAACTGTTACAAGTAAAATCAATTCCAGCGGTCGTTTATTTGGCCAATTGCTAAGGAGTGAATCTTTCTCTCCGAATGTATCCAGCACTCGATCCAGGATCAATTGCGACTTGGCAAGATCCCCAAGGGTTTGTTTGTTAACCCTATATCCTTGGGTTAGGGTCGTACCCTACTAACCCAACTTAACCAATACCTTAAGTTCTATTAACAGTAAATATGTTATTCCAATTTACTAATTGGTCTTTTGCTTCCAAGCAAATATCTAATCCCCGTATCTTGGTTACTTTACCCAAGAAAGGTACTATATCACGACGATTATTTCTCCTCTTGCAAGATAAACTTGCGTAAGAATCTGCCAATCTCATTCCTAGGAATTGGCCATTCCCTTTTGATCAAATCACAAGATCATGCGACTCTGCAACCTATTGCGCGAGTGTCGCATCAAAATCATGGGACTATTTTACCCATCGAATGGCGTTGTCTAATCACGAAATCATGATTAGATAAGAAGCAGGGTTAGGGTATCTTCATAACAATCCGTTCTTGATTGCACTAGGTCGATATTGTCGATCCTAAAGGTCCAAATCCAAATCGAGTTTCATTCTTTTAGCAAGCGATCCTTAGGGTAAAAACCCTAGATCGTTTCTCGCAAGTGTGTCCTATTGTCCCTACATTCCGTGAATAAGGGCAAGTCTTTAGGGTATAAGAGTTTCAGCTTTGGCAATAAGAGCGATTAGGTCACGTCCTCAATGTGCTAAACCCTAGTTAGCTCTTTGGGATATGTTGCATTGATTTAACCCTTCTTGAACGAGTTGCTTGCAGTTTAGGTGTTTTTAGGGTAAACCAATTTACTTATCAATTCTTGAAGGTATTTACGATTCCCTTCTCGTAACCTCATGATTCATTTCCTACGTTTGAGTATATTTACAACCCTACTTTTCTAGTTAATACCAAAGCATAAGCTAAGTTACGACATAACTTCTATTGATGCATTTAAGATTCATTCTACTATGCGATAGGGTTTTATGTGAACCAAGAAACCTTTTTCTAACTTCTTTTCTAAATGAGATTTTCGTATGCTGAATAAGCATTGTACAACCTTTCGTAACTATTTACGTAGTTGATTGAGATTTGAGCCAATTGACTAGATTTTAATCTACTTTACGCAGTTTTAAAAACCATTTCCATGCCTTGTAAATTTCCACGGATTATTAGCGACCTTCTTTTAATGAATCATTTCGAAGGAAAGATGCCTAATAATGCGACATATGATTTATTCTTTCCCATGCATAATCGAAAGTGTACATCAGTAATTTCAATTTTATAAAGATGGGCATTAGTTAATCTGAGTTCGTTACTTTGCAATGCATAATAACCACTTGCCAGGAATGCATAAAGATCTTATGCTCTTTTTTTTCATTCGTTTAATACAAATGACCGATTCTTTGATCAAAGTTATTTCCTTTAATTTAGCCAAGATATTTCAATCCAAAAAGTGCATCCTAATTTCTGTAAATGAATTATGCACAATTGAAATATTACGACGTAAACAAAATTAGAAAGAAAACCTGGACTTGTGGTGAAATGTCCACATGGATGTTAGGAGATGATCCTCCTGCGGTTGCGCCTTGTGCCTTTTTAGGGGCCATCATGAATTCGACTTCTTGCCTTGGCCGCAGACTTATGATCTTGGCCCGTTTCCCTCGGACGTGCAATTCCCTTGAGAATCGACTTCCTTGACCGATGCACCATCTTTCGGAATCAGCCTTGGAAATGGGGACTTATGAAATTCTCCTTCCTTTCATAGAAGCTCAAGGGAATGCAATTGGTCTACACGGAAAGGGGCCTAAAAAAAATCCCGAGGTAAAATGGCTTGAGGGAGTTACGAAGGGAAAGGGGTTAAAACCCTGGCTAATATGGCTTTATAAGAGTCCACGAGAAGGGCTTTAAAAGAAATCCAAGGGTAACGTGGACTTAAGAAGATCCAGTGCAAAAAAAAGGGGATTAAAACTAGCTGGGGGGGAAACCCACGGGAAGGGATTAGAGGATTTGTGTGGGAAGGATTTAAAAGGAAACCGGGGTTGTAAAAAGGCTTTGTGGGATTGCTAGGCAAGGCCTTTAAAACCCGACTAGTGTGGCTTATGGGGGATGCAAGGAGAAAAAGTCTAATTCCCGAGGATATAAGAGACTGCTTGGGAAGGGCAATAGAAAGGGAGTTTTAAAGGAACCCCACAGAAATGGGTGCTCAAATCCCGAGGGGGGGGTATATAAAAACCCACTTGGAAGGGCTTATAAAAGCCCATAGGAAGGGGGGCTTCCTAAGGGACCTTAGATGCTTCTCAAGATGCTTCCCAAGAAGCTTCTTGGAAGCTTCTGTGGCCCACGGAATCCACCACGTGGAAAAAGAAGAATATTTGACGACGCTTGGCAAAAAATTTTGTCCCTCTCCCTTCACGGTGGTCTTCAGCAGAGTCACGACAGCTTTCGATGTTGGCAGCGGTGCAACACATCAATGCCCTTCGGCTCCTCACCTCCATGGCCTGGCACAATAAGCACACGACTCTCTCCTTCAGCCCTTTCCACAATCCTCTCAGTCTGCAGTATTATGGCCCTCTCCTCCTTAGTCCCCCCCCCCCCCCCCCCCCACAGGGGGTTTTTAAAGGGTAGGGAGAGGAGACCTCTCTCTCTACGTGGCCAGTTACATGGCCCTTATCCCTTCGAGGAGCTCCACCAATGAGCTTAGTCATCCATGCCTCACTCCCTTCCCTCCAGCACGGCCTTCGGCTGGGGGGAAGAAGGCTAATAATTTTATTAAAAAAAACAGGCATATATCCATCAATTATCCTTTTGGCCTCCTACCAAGAGGAATTTCATATGTAAATAAGCAGGTTTTTTTTTACTTTTGTCTCGTTTATGCTAATGGAGAGTGTACCATTTAAAGACCACATCGTCCGTGACCACAATTCTGGCATTGTCATATTCCCGAGACTTCACACATCCTCGTAATATTTTCAGCAGAAATATTACATTCTCTCCCCCTTAGTGGAGGAATTGAGATGTCCTCATCTCGAGATAAACTGGGAATATTGATGGTTGAGAGTGCTTTCATCTATCCAAGTGGCATCCTCCTCAGGATAATCTTTCCACTGGACGAGGCATTCTCTCAAGGTTCTGGATCTCAATTGTCTCTCCCTAACATCTAAGATCGTGTCAGGCCATAGTTCAAGGACTCCTTGACTAGGCATTACAACTTGTTGGTCATCAAGTACATGGTTAGGATTAGCTAGGTACATACTTCTTCAATAGGCTGATATGGAATACATTATGAACCCTTAGGTTCTTAGGGAGTTGCAGTCTATAAGCATTAGGTCCTAGGCACTTGAGGATCTTGTATGGTGCACAATACCTTGGGCTTAGCTTCTTGCAATCTCCTAAGGATAGGGAACTCTTCTTTAGGCGTACGCGAATGAAGAACATGTCTCCTTCTTCGAAGATTCTATCTTGATGCTTCAAATCCGCGTATGCCTTTTGTCAATCCTTGGCGGCTTGGATGTCCTGTCTTATTGACTTAACTTGGTCATCCATCTCTTCCAACATCTGCCTAGAGGCTTCAATCCTCAAGGTTGGATCTGAAAAGTTTAGGGGACTTCGACAATCATGACCATACAATGCTTGAAAAAGGGTCATCTGAATGCTTTGTTGGTAAGAAGCATTGTAGGCAAATTCAACCAAAGGTAAGTACTGAATCCACCTTTTTGGTTCACGACAGCAGTGTGCCCTTAGCATATCCTCGATGACTTGATTGACTCGCTTCGTTTGTCTATTAGTTTGGGGATGGTAAGCTGTACTAAAACATAGTTGAGTCCCAATGGCTTCAAAGATAGCTCTCCAGAAGTGTGATGTGAAGAGAGAATCATGATCACTAATGATTCTTCTGGGTAGCCCATGTAGCTTGAATATCTCCTTGATAAACAACCTTGAAATGTCTGAGGCTTTATAGTTTGTATTTACTGGAATAAGGTGTGCAACCTTAGTAAGCATGTCAACCACAACCATGATGGAGTTGTATCCTCCCTGAACTTGGGGTATGCTAACAACAAAGTCCATACTGATGAATTCCCATTTCATTTGGGGAATGTCGAGTGGTTGTAACTTTCCTGGCATTTTGACATGTTCGGCTTTGATATGTTGACAAGACAAACACTCAATGACATATTTGAGAACGTCACCTTTAAGCCTCTCCCAATAGTAGCTCTTCCTAACCGCATTGAGAGTCTTGGCATAGCTAGGATGTCCTGAGAAAGGGGAATCATGAGCTTCCCACAATATCTTCTACTTAAGTGACTGGCTTGTCAGTATACATACTCTCGTTCTATAGTAGACAAGTCCACTATTGATAGAGAATTCATGATACTTAGCCTGTAGCTTTTGGTCCTGGTCCTTGATAGAGATCTCCCTTAGCATCTTTTGATAGGATGGATTATGGAATGCTTCCTCTCTAGCTAGCTCAAGTATTGGGTTGTTTGGCATGGACACCTTTGTGGCTAGAGATCTAGCTGTTGATGGATTTTGCAAGATTGGAGAATTAAGGAATGCCTTGCGACTGAGTGCATCGGCAACTACATTCTCCTTTCCAGGTTGATATTTGATTTGAAAATCATACTCCTTCAGCACTTCAATCCACCAACATTGCCACATGTTGATCTCGTTTTGGGTAAAGATCCACTTGATACTTTTATGATCAGTCACTAGTTTAAACTTGTTACCCACAGGTAGTGTCTCCAAAGCTTTAGAGCATGGATGATAGCTAACAGTTCTAGATCATGGGTAGCATAATTCTTCTCATGGATTTTTAGTTTCCTTGAAGAGTATGCTATAGGATGACCTTCCTGCATGAGCACACATCCTAAGGCAAGCGTGCCAGCATCAATTACTACCTCGAACTCCTTACTGAGGTCTGGAAGTTTTAGGATAGGTGCTAATACCAAACTTTACTTCAATCTATCAAAGCTAGTTTGTTCAGCTGTTGACCATGCAATAGATGTTTGCTTCTTCAATAAATCCGTCAAAGGTGCTACTATTAAAGCATAGTTTTTTATGAAGACCCTATACGTCTTGTCAATCCAAGAAAATTGCGTATTTCTTTGACAGTTGTTGGTACTAGCCATTCTAGCACATCTGTGACTTTGGCCAGATCCACTGAGATTCCTTCTGCTGATACGATGAATCCTAGATATTCAATCTGACGTTTGAAGAATGCACATTTCTTCATCTTTGCATACAGCTTGTGTGACCTCATTGTCTCAAGGACAATCCGAAGTTGGGGTTTGTGATCTTCCTCCCGTTCGGAGTATACTAAAGTGTCGTCGAAGAAGACGAGTACGAAGTCATCAAGATATGGCCTAAAGATATCCTGCATTAACCTGTTGAAGGTGGCAAGCGCATTCGTAAGCCTGAATGACATAACTAGGAACTCAAAGTGTCCATATCTTGTATTGAAGACCGTCTTTCGGATATCTTCTTCCTTGATTCTTATCTGATAGTAACCAGACTTGAGATCAATCTTGGAGAAGACCTTTGCACCTTGAAGACGATCAAGAAGCTCATCTATTCTAGGAATAGGGTACTTGTTCTTGACGGTTGATTGATTCAACCCTTTGTAATCAATACGTAGTCGAAGTGTTCCATCTTTTTTTTTCTGGAACAGTACTGGAGCTCCCCATGGTGAACTGCTAGGACGGATGTAGCCCTGATCTAGCAGTTTCTTGAGTTGTTTCTTCAGCTCAATTGCTTCCGGTATAGACATTCTATAGGGTCTCTTCGCAATTGGCACAGCTCCTATTACTAGCTTGATCTCATGATCTACTTCTCTTTGAAGCGGGAGTTCTGTTAACTCTTCAGGAACTATGTCCGCGTATTCCTTTAGCCAAGTGACCAAATCACTTTACTTATTTATCAATATTCACAGTCAAGAAAATCATTGATTTTTTAAAAAAGTTTTATTCCATTCATATCAGCATAGCCCTTTCGAGGTACAATTATTTCTTGGGGCGACGGAACAAATTGATACATTAATTCGAGGAGAATAAGATGTTGTTGCATTCAGCTACAGGAACTGAGTAGTAGTACAGATTGGGGTCATCGATTTTCAGGAATCAATAGTTCATTGGAAGATTAGGGTATCTTTTCCTTTGATATCCATTCTTCTCATGATGTCCCAAAACCTTGATTCGGTTGGCAAGGATTCTTTGAATCACTTCCCCGTACACATACTTATTCTGGTTAACCCTTCAACCCCCGACCTGTAGGGTCACGTTTGCGTGAGCCTCAACAAAGACGAACAGCTTCACGATCTTCAAATCCTCCATCCACTTGATTCTCTTCAAGTTAATTTGAAGGTACGCAGGTCGATGGCTAGCTATATAATAGATCCCTGAAACACCCATCCATCTCCGTTCCACGTACACAGGCGATGGATTGTAAATGCGGTCTAGGATGTTCATCATCTCAACCCTTTGTCGATAATCCGTGGAATGCATCGCGGTCATAAACATGACTCGGAATACTAAGAACCTGTTCCATGCTTCATAATTATGCAAGACAGCATTGAAAGTAAGGAAATGTTTGGAACAATAACATTTGCTTTACTTCTTCTTATTAAAATTTCCTAAAAACAAGTCCTTTGTTGGTTTGCTCTGATACCAACTGTAATGTGTCCCCTAGTATCAACCAGGACACGTCTTAGCAGTCCATCGGAAAGGATGTCTAGAAAAATCCGCCCGGCACTTCCATGGAATGTTATGGGTTTTGCGATCTAGGTCTTCCTGCGTCTGCCACGTAACGGAAGTATCCTGGCAGTTCCCACTTAGGATCGACCGGAATTAGGGTTTTTCTGATTTGTTCATTAGCTAACAGCAACTAGCGTCAGACCCGAGCGAACTACTTTACGCAGAAACGCCAGGTTCGAAGCGGATTCACGTTGCACTTGGTTCAAGGAGAATGGGAAACGAGAGGGATGCAAGGCTCAACCTCTCTGCCATAAGGCATAGTCCCTATTCCATTCCCCTAAAACAGCATAAATCAGGTACGACGTAACTCTAGGTCATCGCTCTCGTTATTCGTTTTGATGATGATGATCATTCCGTTGTTCTTCGAGATTTTTGAGAAAAGTTCCCGGCTAATCGGGACCACCCAACCGTAGGACGGACCCATGGTCCATCCTCCGCACTTTCCTCGGTTTGTTTTAGTTATGTAATTATCTAACACATTAATTTGACATATAAAAATCAGCTTCTTTAATTAATCTTGTTAAGCACTGGTTCCTTCACGTAATCTTATCACGTGACATAGAAAAACAATATCAAGCAAGTTCTTTTTAACATTTCATCATTTTCTCTTTGAAATACAAGGAGTTTCGCCCGTAGGCTTGTCCATAATCCGCCCGAAGGCTATCCAGTGATCCTCAAGGATCACTATTCCAAGCTTCCGCCCGTAAACTAGTATGCGGGCCTCGAGATCCAATCCCGAGTCACGTTAGCCTCTTGTGTAGGACCCGAAAGGCGAGGGATTTACGGCCAAAGCCCCCCCTGGCACCCAAGCGTCCTCCTGCTCCAAGTAGAACTCAACGGAGAGACATCTCACGGCAGGTTCGGTCCTTGTTCCCGGCGCGGTCAACAACCCCCTTGGTTAGGGTCAGGCAGGCAATCAGGGGTAACTGAAGCTGCCTCTCCCTTCAGGGCTTCAACCTGAAGCATTAGATATATTTTCGTCCTTTAGTTCCTTGAGCAAACAATGCAAACAGTGCTTTCTAAACTGTTATAAGCACAATCAATTCCAGTGGTCGTTTATTTGGCCAATTGCTAAGGAGTGAATCTTTCTCTCCGAATGCATCCAGCACTCGATGCAGGATCAATTACGACTTGGCAAGATCCCCAAGGGTTTGTTTGTTAACCCTATATCCTTGGGTTAGGGTCGTACCCTACTAACCCAACTTAACCAATACCTTAAGTTCTATTAACAGTAAATATGTTATTCCAATTTACTAATTGGTCTTTTGCTTCCAAGCAAATATCTAATCCCCGTATCTTGGTTACTTTACCCAAGAAAGGTACTATATCACGACGATTATTTCTCCTCTTGCAAGATAAACTTGCGTAAGAATCTGCCAATCTCATTCCCAGGAATTGGCCATTCCCTTTTGATCAAATCACAAGATCATGCGACTCTGCAACCTATTGCGCGAGTGTCGCATCAAAATCATGGGACTATTTTACCCATCGAATGGCGTTGTCTAATCACGAAATCATGATTAGATAAGAAGCAGGGTTAGGGTATCTTCATAACAATCCGTTCTTGATTGCACTAGGTCGATATTGTCGATCCTAAAGGTCCAAATCCAAATCGAGTTTCATTCTTTTAGCGAGCGATCCTTAGGGTAAAAACCCTAGATCGTTTCTCGCAAGTGTGTCCTATTGTCCCTACATTCCGTGAATGACGGCAAGTCTTTAGGGTATAAGAGTTTCCGCTTTGGCAATAAGAGCGATTAGGTCACGTCCTCAATGTGCTAAACCCTAGTTAGCTCTTTGGGATATGTTGCATTGATTTAACCCTTCTTGAACGAGTTGCTTGCAGTTTAGGTGTTTTTAGGGTAAACCAATTTACTTATCAATTCTTGAAGGTATTTACGATTCCCTTCTCGTAACCTCATGATTCATTTCCTACGTTTGAGTATATTTACAACCCTACTTTTCTGGTTAATACCAAAGCATAAGCTAAGTTACGACATAACTTCTATTGATGCATTTAAGATTCATGCTACTATGCGATAGGGTTTTATGTGAACCAAGCAACCTTTTTCTAACTTCTTTTCTAAATGAGATTTTCGTATGCTGAATAAGCATTGTACAACCTTTCGTAACTATTTACGTAGTTGATTGAGATTTAAGCCAATTGACTAGATTTTAATCTACTTTACGCAGTTTTAAAAACCATTTCCATGCCTTGTAAATTTCTACGGATTATTAGCGACCTTCTTTTAATGAATCATTTCGAAGGAAAGATGCCTAATAATGCGACATATGATTTATTCTTTCCCATGCATAATCGAAAGTGTACATCAGTAATTTCAATTTTATAAAGATGGGCATTAGTTAATCTGAGTTCGTTACTTTGCAATGCATAATAACCACTTGCCAGGAATGCATAAAGATCTTATGCTCTTTTTTTTCATTTGTTTAATACAAATGACCGATTCTTTGATCAAAGTTATTTCCTTTAATTTAGCCAAGATATTTCTATCCAAAAAGTGCATCCTAATTTCCGTAAATGAATCATGCACAATTGAAATATTATGATGTAAACAAAATTAGGAAGAAAACCTGGACTTGTGGTGAAATGTCCACATGGATGTTAGGAGATGATCCTCCTGCGGTTGCGCCTTGTGCCTTTTTAGGGGCCATCATATATGAATTCGACTTCTTGCCTTGGCCGCAGACTTATGATCTTGGCCCGTTTCCCTCGGACGTGCAATTCCCTTGAGAATCGACTTCCTTGACCGACGCACCATCTTTCAGAATCAGCCTTGGAAATGGGGACTTATGAAATTCTCCTTCCTTTCATAGAAGCTCAAGGGAATGCAATTGGTCTACACGGAAAGGGGCCTAAAAAAAATCATGAGGTAAAATGGCTTGAGGGAGTTACGAAGGGAAAGGGGTTAAAACCCCGGCTAATATGGCTTTATAAGAGTCCACGAGAAGGGCTTTAAAAGAAATCCAAGGGTCACGTGGACTTAAGAAGATCCAGTGAAAAAAAAAGGGGATTAAAACTAGCTGGGGGGGGAAACCCACGGGAAGGGATTAGAGGATTTGTGTGGGAAGGATTTAAAAGGAAACTGGGGTTGTAAAAAGGCTTTGTGGGATTGCTAGGCAAGGCCTTTAAAACCCGACTAGTGTGGCTTATGGGGGATGCAAGGAGAAAAAGTCTAATTCCCGAGGATATAAGAGACTGCTTGGGAAGGGCAATAGAAAGGGAGTTTTAAAGGAACCCCACAGAAATGGGTGCTCAAATCCCGAGGGGGGGTATATAAAAACCCACTTGGAAGGGCTTATAAAAGCCCATAGGAAGGGGGGCTTCCTAAGGGCCCTTAGATGCTTCCCAAGAAGCTTATTGGAAGCTTCTGTGGCCCACGGAATCCACCACGTGGAAAAAGAAGAATATTTGACGACGCTTGGCAGAAAGTTTTGTCCCTCTCCCTTCACGGCGGTCTTCAGCAGAGTCACGACAGCTTTGGATGTTGGCAGCGGTGCAACACATCAATGCCCTTCGGCTCCTCACCTCCATGGCCTGGCACAATAAGCACACGACTCTCTCCTTCAGCCCTTTCCACAATCCTCTCAGTCTGCAGTATTATGGCCCTCTCCTCCTTAGTCCCCCCCCCCCACAGGGGGTTTTTAAAGGGTAGGGAGAGGAGACCTCTCTCTCTACGTGGCCAGTAGCATGGCCCTTATCCCTTCGAGGAGCTCCACCAATGAGCTTAGTCATCCATGCCTCACTCCCTTCCCTCCAGCACGGCCTTCGGCTGGGGGGAGGAAGGCTAATAGTTTTTTTTTAAAAAAACAGGCATATATCCATCAATTATCCTTTTGGCCTCCTACCAAGAGGAATTTCATATGTAAATAAGTAGGTTTTTTTTACTTTTGTCTCGTTTATGCTAATGGAGAGTGTACCATTTAAAGACCACATCGTTCGTGACCACAATGCTGGCATTGTCATATGCCTGAGACTTCACACATCCTCGTAATATTTTCAGCAGAAATATTACAAAGGCCGTGAGGGTGTTTGTGTGTCATGAGCATGAGGTCCGGCTAGTGCCATACCCAGTGCTAGCCCATTTCAGGTCCCATCAGTGGTGCGTTTGCCGGGAGCTACCAATAAGTGGTGGTTCTCGAATCTAGGGTTTCTAGGGACCAAAAGAAAATTGGTTTATGTCATCTGACAAGGACCATCAAGCCGAAATACAAAAAGCAGAATGTGCTGAGAGGGCTAGACGGCGGTTAGAAATTGTAAGTTATTCTCCTCAAAGGAGTAGCCCGATACACATAAGAGGCAGTGGTCTTAGTAACCCAACTGCTCCACATAGTCCTTTAGGTGCAGGAGGAAGCTTAAGTTCTTCCTTTCTTCCACCAAGTCAACCCACTTCAAGTGGGGGTGTGAGTCCATCAGTTCAAGCTCCTATTGTGAATCCGATTGTCGTCATGGCACAACCCATTGCAATTCCTACAGGGATTCCGGGTTTGCCAGCTTGAGGAGTTTCTTTGCCCATTTTTAATGGGTTAGCTGAAGAGGATGCAGAGTTTCACATTTGTGAATTCCAAAGATTGATTAACAACCAATGCCCAATCAAATTGTTAGGCCAATGGGACGATAGGTAGATAATCGAGGCTATGAGTCGAGTGCATCTAATGTCCTTGGCGAAGTTAAGGATATGATGAAGCATTATACCGACATGATTTTTGAACAATATCAGCAAATAGCTGTTGACGTCAATTTCTTGAAGAAGCAACAGAATCTGATAGGGAGTCAACGCCTTGAAGAGGGCGGACCCTCAAGATTCAGCTATAAGTGGTGTGGTGGACAACATTTCCCTAGGAACTGTCCAAATGTTAAATGTGATATTTGTGGGAAGTCGCGCCACTTAGCTGCTACCTGTTGGAGTAAGATTAGTTCTCTTCAAAAAGGGAGTAAACAGCCAGGTCCTGTTAATCATAGAGCGCAAGGTAATAACCTGCAACAAAATGATGTACTAAGACAAATATTGCAAAGGGGAAAGACCACTATAGAAGAGTTGCCACAAGGCAATGGAGTCAGCCTTATCGAGGCTGTACGCATCAATGATGCTGAAACCTCTAACCTACGAGCCCTGACAAGAGGCCAAAAGGCTAAAGAGGTTGACAAAGATAAGGAAAAACTGGTTGAGGGAAACCCTAAGCAAGGGGATAAGGGGAAGCAAGTCCAGAATCTTGGCATGGAAGGGGGATCTCTAAGGCCCGTTGGCAAAAAATTTGATCCTAAGAAGGATGAGGAAGTGCCAAGAAAGAAGGCAAGAGCTAAGAAAGAAGCACCAAAATCGGTTGAAAGATCGAAAGAGAGGATGGTTTGGCGAGAAAAGAGAGATTTGGCTACCTATCATGACTTTGATTTAGCAAGTTCACTTTGCAAAGTCAAACCAGATGTAAACCTCTTATAGTTGATCAAATTATCTCCAGGAGTACGCAAGGAATTCAAGAAGATTCTGTGTATCGGGTATATTGTAGAACCTTTGGGCATAGCGCGAGTAGGGGAGGATTGGTTTGATCATGCTGAAAAGCATTGCCCTAGGGTTCCAGCATATGTGGATGGAATATTAGTGGAGCATGCTATTGTAGACACTGGATCCTCCGTCAATATCATGAGTTCATAGTTGATGGTGGAGAGGCTGGGTCTAGGCATCCAGAAAGGTAGCTCCACCCTTCTTAGAATGGCTGATGATAGTCTAAGACAATCAGAAGGTTGTGTAACTAGAGTCCATGTTACAGTCGCAAGTGTAGAATGCTTCTAGGACTTTAGGGTGATAAGATTTTCAGGACGTCCTAGCTACTATCGAGTCTTGCCAGGTAGGCCTTGGATCTTACAAATAGACTGTCAAGTCGATATACCCGCCGATTGAGTGGTTCTAGGTAGAGGTGCTAATCGAGTAATAGTCGATGCTTACCCTGAGTCTCCTCAAAGTGAGAGAGCTTCTTTATCTTCTACTGAATTAGAGACAGCAGATGATCCATCTGGTAGTGAGACATCATCGAGTGATGAATCTAGAGAGGGGTCCACTATAGAAGATATTTATTAGATAACTCTAAATGAGCCGATAGAGCCGCAAGATAGGATAAGAGACGCGGATGTGATTGAGTTAGACCTTGGCACGCTGAATGATTCGCGGCCAATTAAATTAGGTTCCATGCTTAGTGAGAGCGGAATTTTGGTGCCAAGAAGTGCTTAAAAATAGCTAAAAATTACGAATATCAAGGGAAAAATATTCAACGTGAAAGGCGGCGGCTCGATCTAGGACGATTTTAAGCGTCAAAGTGTTTTAAAGGAGCCTGAGCGACACTTGTTGATTTTTCATAATTTTTCAGACTCTCGTGCGGGTTGACAAGAGTTACCGACCAATGCGGGATGTCAAGACGGATGCCCAAGATTTTTCAGAGCTCCATTCGGAGTCCGGACGGGGAAGGAGCCAAGAAATGGGCAAGATTTCAAGAGGTGGACCAAACTTTGGTCAAGTGGTCATGACCTTTGGGGGGGGGGACATGCAACTTTTAATGTAGCATGAAATTTCATATGAAGGAGGAGAGAAAAACGTGAGGAGAGGGCGCATCCTAATGGCGCCGAAAAATGCGCTTCTTGGGAGAAGAATGGAGATGGCAGCCTCAATACACCCTGCCCAATCGACATTGGGGCTTCATTCCCTTCTCCCTGCTGATCATATTGCCGCCTCTCACCCGAGAAATGGTGGCCTGGTTGGAGAATTCTGAATCTAGTATTTCTCTCTCCTCCCTCTCTCTCCCCTAAGGGCAGATTCATGTGGTGAAGAAGAAGAAGAAGAATGGAGGGCGAATGCTTGTCCAATGAAGACCGGATTGCTCCGTGGTTCAAGAGGAAGGAAGATTGCTGATTGTAGACTGTCATGAGCATTAATGGTGGCTGGAAGTCAGTCCCGAGATATGACAAATAAAAACCCGCAACCCGCAAAGAACGGTAATCTCATTTTTACAAAGGAAATTGATGTTTTATGCAATTTGCTTCATGAATATTTGTTCCCATGGGATGATTATGCATTATAATGTTGTTTGCTATGAGTTTGATCAGTTTATGCTTAGAAAATAAAAAAATCATAAGTGCTGTGAATGAAATTAATAGTGTAAAACCCGTAAAACACGCGAAATACGGGGAAATTGGGTGTTTTTGAGATATAAATGGAAAATATAATAAGACACGCCAACTAAATTTGTGTTTTTGTTGCAAATGGACCTAAGGGCCACAGCCCAGAACTCATTTTGTATTTTTAGTCATTTAATATTGCGAAAAAATATAAGAAAAATAGGGAACATGGAAAAAAAAAGGGAAAATGGATTTTGAGTGCCGAAAATTAAGGAAAAATAAGAACCATATTTGTGGATGTATGGGGGGTCTGAAGTATGAGGTTTAGCCTTAGTTCAGCCCTACCTTTATGTTTTAGTGAGTTTTTATGGCTTTTTATACAATAAAAATGTGGAAAATGAACCCTAAACCGATCAATGATGCACAACCTAAACAGTGAGGGGGTAGAGTGTATAAAAGGTGTTTAAATGCTGAAGGAAATGATGAAAAGCTTACTGGTTTTTATGCATACCATTTAGGTTGGTTGATAATTAAAAATTAAGAACCTAGTAGCACGAGGGTTTCTCGGTGCTAGGTTCATGCAACGCCGTATACGAGCAATAGTCAAAATCATTGAAAGAAATGTTTTCCACATGTGCACCATACTGATTTTTCTTTGTTTGAGCACATGGGCATTCACAATTTGCATAAATAATAAAGAAATGATAAAAGGTATCAGAGAATACCTCCTGGATGCATGGCAATTGCTTTCTAGAGGAACATGACCAACGTTGAGTGAGTAAGGTTGTTCTAAGCTGTAGGCTAGGCATTCGATCTAAGGGAAAAGTAAAGTGAGAAAAATGGTATATTCCTGGATACGATCAATTGGTACCTTGAGTGGAAATGTGTGTGGAATGTTATATATGTTTAGCGACGCATCGAGGGGCCAATCCCCAAGGCGTGGGAGAGTCACAGTGAGGTAGCGGCAGTCAGCCGTGGGAGGACCTCCTATGTTTGTACTTCGTGCTATTTGGCAATGTACTGGGACTCCCTCTGAGGAGTGTTAATTGGGTTAGAGTTGGACTACGAGACATGATACAAACGCAAGATGTTTAGGAAGATGATGTATGTGTCATCCACACTCCTGGCCACGAGGCCGTGGGGTTGTTGAGCACATGATAGAGGTCCGGCTAGTGCATGAGCCAGTGCCAACCCATTTCAGGTCCCATCAGTGGTGCATTTGCCGGAAGCTGCTTAGAATTGGCGGTCCTCGAATCTTGGTTGTCTAGGGACCAGTTAGCAGTTTATGCCAAAGGATACTGAGTTTGACCCGTTATTCATCAATAAGCATCGTATAGCCGAAATCCAAAAGCAAGAGAGAGACGAAAGAGCTAGGCGACGTGCTGAAATTCTTAGGAGGTATTCCCCTAAGCGTAGCCGTGCTAAAACCTTATGAGGGAGTGGATCTAGTGGTCTTGGTGCCACAAGCAGTAAGTTAGGAGAAGGTGAAAGCTCTAGTGCTCCCCTTTCTTCTATAAGGCAGTCTACATCAAGTGCAGGAGGTGTAACCCCACTATCCCCTATTTCTAGTGCAAATCCAATTTCCGTCATGGCGCAGCCCATTGCAATTCGTGCAGGAACAACAGATTTTCCAGCTCTAGGTTACCTGCTACCCATTTTTAATGGGCTAGTTGAGGAAGATGTGGAACTCCACATCAGGGAGTTTCAAAAACTGATGTTTAACTGTCGCATCCAAGAAGAAGGACATTTAATGATGTTCTTCAACATGACTCTCAAAGGAAGAGCTGCCATATGGTATCATGTTTTAGAAGCCGAAACCATATTGAATATTGATTCATTTTATGGAGCTTTTAGAAGGGAGTTTGCCCCTGAAAGGGGTGGGCAATATTGGTTGCATGTACTCAACGTGACCCGCCAAGAACCACACGAGGATATTCGTGCTTATGCGAAGAAATTAAAAGAGGTTTTTCGTAAGTTGGACACCTCTATTCCTATCCCCCCAGTTGCCCAATTGCAATATTTTCTGTATGGTTTGGACTTTAATATCCAGTTGCAGTTGAGTAGTGTCCCTTTGGGGGATATAGATACTGCCATTACACGAGTACAAGAAGTGGAATCCCGACTACAAGCAACCTATGCCTTTCGTGCCAATCCGAATATAGGTCTAGCATTTGGAAATAATATGGCGATGGCCAATGGCAGTGGTAGCCAAGGGATAGCGATGGCGAATCCTAATGGGAGAGGGAACATGATGCAGAATGTGCCTTTATTACCAGCTCCCCCTAGCATGTCAATGCCTACGGACAGTCAAATGGCTCCAAATGGTGGAGGCCAGGTAGTTAATCCTAATACCATGACTGTGGTTCAACAACCAGTGCCTAATCAAATTTTTAGGCCGATGGAACGACAGGGTAATGATCAAGGCTACGAGTCGAGCGCTTCCAATGTTCTTGGCGAGGTTAAGGACATGATGAAGCATTATACCGATATGATTACGGAGCAGTATCGACAAATAGCTGTTGATGTCAACTTTCTTAAAAAACAACAAAATTTGATAGGAAGTAGATACCCAGATGAGGGTGTACCTTCAAGGTTTAGCTGCAAATGGTGTAGTGGGCAACATTATCCACGAAATTGCCCAAATGTCAAGTGCGACATTTGTGGAAAATCCGGCCATTTAGCAGCCACTTGCTAGAGTAAGATTAGTTTCCTCCAGTGAGGTAGTCGGAAACCAGGGCCTGTTAATCATCGTGCGCAAGGAAATGATTCCCAACGAGAAGACGGACCTAAACAAATACTCCAACGACCAAAGAATATAGTGAGGAGCTACCTAGTGGTAGTGGGGTTAGTTTGATTGAGGCTGTGTGCGTTAATGATGCTGAAACCTCTAGTCTACGAGCTATCCTTACAAGATGTCAAAAGGGTAGAGAGGCCGACAAGGATAAGCCTATCGACGGAAACCCTAAACAGGGTGACAAAGGAACGCAAGTTCTGGATCTTGCCATGGAAGGGGACCTTTGAAGCCCGTGGAGAGTAAAGCCGATGTTAAGAAGGATATGGAACCACCAAGGAAGAAGGTGAAAGTTAAAAAAGAGGCAATAAGCCTGGTTCAGCGACCTAAAGAGCGGATGGTTTGGCGTGAAAAGCGAACTCTACCGAACTATCATGGATTCGATTTGGCAAGCTCTCTTTGCGAAGTCAAGCCAGATGTGAACCTTTTGCAGCTTATTAAGCTTTCCCCAGGAGTACGCAAGGAATTTAGAAAGATCCTGCATACTGGGTATATCGTAGAACCTTTGGGTATTGCACGAGTTGGTGATGACTGGTTCGAGCATGCTGAGAAGCATTGCCCAAGGGTTGTAGCCTATGTCGATGGGATATTAGTAAATTATACCATTGTCGACACGGGATCATCTGTTAACTTTATGAGTTCTGAACTGATGGAAAGGTTGGGTCTTGCGATCCAGAAAGATACCTCCACAATTCTCAGAATGGCGGATGATAGTTTGAGACAGCCGGAAGGCTGCATTACTAAGGTCCATGTCACTGTTGCAAATGTAGAATGCCTGTTGGATTTTAGGGTGATTCGTTTTGTAGGGCATCCAAGTTACCAAGTATTACTTGGACGACCTTGGATCTTGCAAGCGGACTGTCAAGTGGATATACCCGCCGGTCGGCTGATATTCGGTAGAGGTGCTGAGCGCGTGGTGATTGATGCCTATCCTGAGTCCCCGCAAAGTGAGAGAGCTCATCTATCTTCCACAGAATTGGAGACATTAGAGGATTTATCCACCAATGAGACATCATCGAGTGATGAGTCCAAAGAGAGATCCACCACGGAAGACATCTATCAGATTACTTTGAACGAGCCGATAGAGGCCCAAGATCATATAAGAGATGCAGATGTTATTGAGCTAGACCTTGGTATGCTTGATGAGTCGCGACCAATCAAATTAGGGTCCATGCTCAGTTTGTCCAAGAATGTGAGGAGTACGTCTCTCTGATCCAAGAGTTCCGCGATATTTTCGCCTGGAGTTATGATGAGCTTAGAGGCATTCCTCTTAGTTTCGGCGTTCATACAATTCCGTTGAAGGAAGGAAGCCGCCCTATACGATAGAAAGTAAGGCGTATGCCTTTCGAACTGAGGGACGGGCTATTTGAAGAGTTACAGAAGCTAAGGAAAGCTGGTTTGATTTTTCCTGTGCAACACACGGAATGGTGTTTACCAGTTGTGATCAAAAAGAAAAAAATAATCAAATCCAATTATGTGTAGATTTTAGAGAGCTGAATAAGCAGACGATTAAGGATTACTACCCGTTGCCATTCATTGACCAGATTTTGGATCAATTAGTGGGTAGGGAGATATATTCGTTTATGGATTGCTTTGCAGGATACAACTAGATGGCAATTGCAGAAGAGGACAAGTTGAAAACAACTTTTATTACTGTCTTTAGTACTTTTGCGTACCATGTGATGGCCTTTGCTTTATGCAATGCGCCTGGTTCGTGGCAACGAATAGTAGATAAGACATTCGGTGACATATCCCCTGAAGAGTTGAAGGTGTTTATTGATGACTTAGGGGCCGCCACCGTGAGAGAAAGGCAGTTGATCATTTTAAGAAAATGTTTTGAGTGCTGCAGACAATTTTGTATCGCTCTAAACCCACGGAAGTGTGTTTTTGGTATACCTTATGGGCTATTGCTGGGCCATGTGGTCAGTTCGGTAGGAATTGCGACAGATCTCGAGAAGGTCAAAATCATAGTTGCCATGGGTCCCCCACACACTCCGAAAGAAGTTCAAAGCTTCTTGTCTTCGGTTGGTTATTACCGTAGATTCATAAATGCCTTGGCAGAAAGAATGTTGCCGCTTACAAATCTATTATCCTTTAGCTGTTCATTTGAATGGAGCGACCCTTGTAAGGTGGCTTTCAAGGATGTGAAGCAAGAGCTAGTCAAAGCTCCCGTTTTAAAAGCACCTAAAAGAGGTGAGGTGTTCTATATATTTTCAGCAGCCACCATGCATAGTATCAGCTGCTGTTGTTTAGCCCAAATCTGGGAGGAAAAGTGGTATCATCCGATAGCCTTTGCTAGTCGAAAATTGGGCATTTTAGAGATCAATTATACCTACATGGAGAAGTTGTCTTGCGATGGTCTTTGGGACCAAGAAATTCAGGCACTATATCCTCTATGAGAAAGTTATGCTTTATACGAAGGTGGAGGGGCTTTGATTATTGATGAATAAGCTGCAGCCGCTTGATCATCTAGCGAAGTGGTTAATCACTTTGCAGGAGTTTGATTATGAAATCAGGAGTAAGCCACCAAGGTTACAGGGTATTGTGGAATGTCTTGTGGACTTTGGGGAGCCGAAAGAATCTGTGGGGTTGAAGGTAGTGACATGGAGTCATTATTTAAGATAGATACGGCATCTATTCCCTCCTGGTATGCTGCAATAATGCATTATTTATCGACAGGAGAGGCTAGATCCAAACTATCTAAAGCTGAGAGAAGGAAAATTAAGCAGCAAGCATTAAAGTTTGCTTTGATCGCAGGTACACTATATCGGCAAGGGGTTGATGACATCTATCATCGATGTGTGATGCCTGACGAGGTGCCATTCATTTTGGAAGAGTGCCATGATTCCGCTTGCGGAGGTCATTTTGCTGGACGGCTTACAGCACAAAAGGCTTTAAGAGCAGGTTACTGGTGGCCTGCCATCTTCCAGGATGCGTTCGCGTATGTTAAGAGATGCAATATTTGTCGACGACATGATAGTCGAGAGAATAGGAAAAGACCACTCACCCCTATTATGGCGATACTTCCATTTGAGAAGTGGGGAATAGACTTTGTGGGTCCTATTACTCCGTTGTCGACTGCGCAAAAGAGGTATATTATTGTAGCAACTGACTACTTCACAAAGTGGTTAGAAGCACGTGCAACAAGGAAAGATGATGCTAAAGAAACTGCTAGTTTTCTTTTAGAGCAAATAATATGCCGTTTTGTTCCCCCGAAAGAAATAGTGTCGGACCGTGGAGCCCATTTCTTGAATAAGGTGATCAAAAGCTTGACTGAGGCTTGGCAAATCAAGCACAATAAAACGACTCCTTATAATCCGCAAGCAAATGGACAAGTTGAAAGTACTAATAAACAGCTTGTGGGTATCTTGTCTAAGATAGTCTCTGAGAAGAAACGAGACTGGGACAAGAAGCTGTATGTGGCAGTATGGGCGGACAATACCACTTTCAAGCGAGCTACCGGTCATACGCCATTCAAATTGGTTTATGGGGAAGAGTGCGTTTTAACCTTAGAAATTGAGTTGCCAACCATTAGATTCGCAATAAACCATTCTTTGGGTAATGAGGACGCTCTATTAGAGTGATTTACGACCTTAGCACACCTAGATGAAATTAAGTTGCAAAGCCTATTACACCAAGAGGTGGCTAAATGTCGCATGAGACAGTTGCATGACCTAAAAGCGAAGAACTATACCTTTAAGAAATGACAATTGGTTTTGTATTATGATGCGCGTAGGGAGCTGTTCCCAGGGAAATTGGAACCTAAATGGGATGCCCCCTACAAGATTGTTAGGTTAGGAAAAAATAGGTCTACAGCCCTATTAGCTAATCTACAAGGAGTAGAGTTTAAGAATAAGGTTAATCTTAATAAGATTAAGCCTTATTATTTCTAAGTATGCTAATAGAAAAGAAAATGCATTGCAGGTCCATGTTAGGAATGATCTGAAACCTGTGAAAAAGAGTTTAAAAGTTGGTCAATGGGTCGGTTAATCCCTTATTTAGAGCACCCATATCTGGAGCAGAGATACCATCAGGGGAAACTCATCTGGTGGAGCAAAGGATATAAAGTGATTGAGCAAGAAGACGGAACCTTTGTGTGGGAGATTAAAGTCTTCTGCCATCATTGTTTACGACTGTTGACGAGTATCCCTATTGAGTTCAATGAAGAAGGTGGGATGGAGCCGTCAGTTCATCCTCTCAACATGCTAAACTTTGATTACCATAATTATGAATAGAGGAGTTCGTGATGGCCGGCTGTGTAAACCCATTATGGATGTACACATTATATTTTGACGGAGCGTCCAGGGGCCCTAATAAAAAAGGGAGTGTTAGAGTAGTAATCCGAGATCCCCGACGAAGAGTTACGATGATGAAGTTAGCCGCTTATCTCAGGGTAGGATTCACTAACAATATGGTGGAGTATAAAGCCTTGATTATGGGACTGCATATTGCCAAACAAAGTGTTATTCGTCGATTGTTAGTAAAAGGGGATTCCCAGTTGATCCTGAATCAGCTAGATGGGACATACACAGTGCGGAATCCCATTCTTTGTATGTATCATCGGATTGCGACGACCCTACTAGAGGAGTTTGAGAGAGTGTCTTTTCAGCTGATTCCACGTTACTGGAATCAATTTGCAGATTCATTGGCAAATCTTGCTTATGAGGAAGACCTCTTCTTTAATTGTGGTCCTTGTTTGGATATTGTTATCAATGATGAAACAGGACCCGGTCGCTTGTGGGGAATGTTATCAGAACATGCAATATATGGTAGATGATGGTTGATATGGGTGATGCAAAGAGTGGCCGAGACCAATCTACCGTTATTATCTGGGACCCATAGGTTAATTAGACAACATGTTATGCGTACGCCTCTTGCTATTTATGCAGGAGGGATGGGTCATAACCTTATGCATTTAGTTTAGGGCTACAAGCCTGTTTTTCCTCCTAATTGGAAGGGAGCCTATTATTGTATATCTGTGCTATTCCAAGGGAGGATGTGTAGATGCTACTTTGTTTTATTTCATTAGGCCAAGAGGGCTCGTTTTGCGAGGTTTTACTGTTCTATTTCGTTAGGCCAAGAGGGTCGATCAAGTTTTGTAGTGAAGTGTTTTATTTCGTTAGGCCGAGAGGGCCAAGTTGTCTGTTTAGTGCAAGTGCGGTTAATGGTTTCTTGTTTTAGTTCTGTGCTAGACAGGTTCGGAAGAAGAGCTGGAAGGAGCCTTTTGTTGCATGGAAGCTTCTCGTGGCCCTATCCAGGTGATATCTTTCCTTTATGAGTACTATGGTTTTCATGCTATATGGATTGCATACTTGTTAAGGAGGATTTTTTTTTCTTTGTTGGGGACCGGCGTCCAAGGCATGAAGTCCCGAGGTTTTGGTTTAGTATGTTTGAGGGAGGTTTGAGTAGTCATTGCCTCCTGCAATGACATTGTCAGGCATTGAAAGACCTATTTTTAGAAGGGAGTCCTGGTGACCCTGTCCTGCTAGCCTGTTAGGCAGTCGTTCTAGGAGTCCTTGTTAGTTGTGAGGCAGTTAGAGAAGCCTGCCGAAGCAGAAAATAATGATGATGAAAAAACCCTCAATATCTTAAAGGCAAAAAAATAAATACAAAGGTGTGTAAAAAGGGGTTCTAACCCCTATCAAAGAAAAGAAAAGAAAGAAGAATTTATAAGCGGTTGATCATTGCCTTGCGAAGGCCTGGTAGGTTCCTGGGGACGAGTCGGACCCAGGGCCGATGCCTTGTCTTCCTAGGGGTGGCTTCTTGCTGGAAAAGAAGAAACAAGGAAGGTTGGAGCGAAAATAAAAGTGAGCATCAGAAAATGATTAAGTGTCGCCTTGCGAGGGCTTGGTAGGTTCTTAGGTATCGAGATAGGACCTGAGGCCGATGCCCTGTTCTCCTTGGGTCACTACGCTCAGCTCCCTCCTTTTTACATACTCGTGTATGTCAATAAAATAAAACCCTAAAAGAAGGAAATGTGCTAAGAGACAATACTTCTTGATCAGGCTATAGGAGTCCTCGCCTAGTAGGAGCTCCTAGTCGTGTTGTCCTTAGTTAGGTAGGTAGTTCAGACTTAGGGCAACCTCTTTGATAGTTCTTTTTAGTTTGGCCATGTTGGAGCGGTTGGTTAGTGACTAGCTTCGGACCTTTTATCAAATTATGCTAGGCCTACTCCTTGCAGATGTCATGCCTTGGTTTTGTCAGGGGGTAGGGTGAGCCTTGTGCTGTGTTTAGTATGTATCTATTTTGTATCAGCTTGATGCTTCCTTTGGTTATTTTGTGCAGATCTATTGTGGGATTCGACGAGCTGAGTCGCCCTATTCCGTGGTCGCCAATGAGAGCCAAATTTTGGTACCGAGAAATGATTAAAAATAGCTAAAAATTACGCATATCAAGGAAAAAATATTCAACGTCAAAGGCGGCAGCTCGATCTAGGACGATTTTAAGCATCAAAGTGCTTTAAACGCGCCCGAGCGACACTTGTTGATTTTTCATAATTTTTCAGACTGTCTGCGGGTTGACAGGAGTTACCGACCAATGCGGGATGTCAAGCCGGACGCCTAGGATTTTTCAGAGTTCGATTCGGAGTCCGGACGGGGAAGGAGCCAAGAAATGGGCAAGATTTGAAGAGGTGGACCAAACTTTGGTCGAGTGGTCATGACCTTTGGGGGGGGGGACATGCAACTTTTAATGTAGCATGAAATTTCATATGAAGGAGGAGAGAAAAAACGTGAGGAGAGGGCGCATCCTGATGGCGCCAAAAAATGCGCTTCTTGGGAGAAGAATGGAGATGGCAGCCTCAATACACCCTGCCTTCATTCCCTTCTCCCTGCTGATCATATCGCCGCCTCTCGCCCGAGAAATAGTGGCCTGGTTGGAGAATTCTGAATATAGTCTTTCTCTCTCCTCCCTCTCTCTCCCCTAAGGGCAGCTTCATGTGGTGAAGAAGAAGAAGAAGAATGGAGGGCGGATGCTTGTCCAATGAAGACCGGATTGCTCCGTGGTTCAAGAGGAAGGAAGATTGCTGATTGTGGACTATCATGAGCATTAATGGTGGCTGGAAATCAGTCCTGAGCTATGACAAATAAAAACTCGCAACCCGCAAAGAACGGTAATCTCATTTTTACAAAGGAAATTGATGTTTTATGTAATTTGCCAACTAAATTTGCGTTTTTGCTGCAAATGAACCAAAGGGCCATAGCCCACAACTCATTTTTTATTTTTAGTCATTTCATATTGTAAAAAAATACAAGAAAAATAGAAAAAATAGGGAAAATAGGAAAAAATAAGAGAAAAATGGGTTTTGAGTGTCGAAAATTAAGGAAAAATAAGAACCATGTTTGTGGATGTATGGGGGGTCTGAAGTATTAGGTTTAGCCTCAGTTCAGCCCTACCTTTATGTTTTAGTGAGTTTTTATGGCTTTTTATACAATAAAAATATGGAAAATGAACCCTAAACCGATCAATGATGCACAACCTAAACAGTGAGGGGGTAGAGTGTATAAAAGGTGTTTAAATGCTGAAGGAAATGATGAAAAGCTTGCTGGTTTTTATGCATACCATTTAGGTTGGTCGATAATTAAAAATTAAGAACCTAGTAGCACGAGGGTTTCTCGGTGCTAGGTTCATGCAACGCCGTATACAAGCAATAGTCAAAATCATTGAAAGAAATGTTTTCCATATGTGTACCATGCTGATTTTTCTTTGTTTGAGCACATGGGCATTCACAATTTGCATAAATCATAAAGAAATGATAAAAGGTATCAGACAATACCTCCTAGATACATGACAATTGCTTTCTAAAGGAACATGACCAACGTTGAGTGAGTAAGGTTGTTCTAAGCTGTAGGCTAGGGCATTGGGTCTAAGGGGAAAGTAAAGTGAGGAAAATGGTACATTCCTGGATACGATCAATTGGTACCTTGACTGGAAATTTGTGCGAAATGTTATATATGTTTAGCGATGCATCGAGGGGCCAATCCCCAAGGTGTAGGAGAGTTGCAGTGAGGTAGCGGCAGTCAGCCGTGGGAGGACCTCCTATGTTTGTACTTCGTGCTATTTGGCAATGTGCTGGGACTCCCTTTGAGGAGTGTTAATTGGGTTAGAGTTGGACTACGAGATGTGATACAAACGCAAGATTTTTAGGAAGATGATGTATGTGTCATCCACACTCCTGGCCACGAGGCCGTGGGGTTGTTGAGCGCATGATAGAGGTCCGGCTAGTGCATGAGCCAGTGCTGGCCCGTTTCAAGTCCCATCACTCAGTTCAGTAGAAAGGGAGGACTATATGTCCTTGATTCAAGAATTCCGCGACATCTTTGCTTGGAGTTATGATGAGCTGAGAGGCATTCCTCCCAGCTTGGCTATTTATACTATTACTGTAAAGGAAGGCAGTCGTCCTGTGCGTCAAAAAGTAAGGCGTATGCCTTTTGAATTGAGGGACGGGCTGTTTGAGGAGTTACAGAAGTTAAGGAAAGTTGGTTTAATCTTCCCTTTACAACACACGGAATGGTGTTCACCAGTTGTTATCAGGAAGAAGAAAGACAACCGGATCCGGCTATGTGTAGTTTTTAGAGAGCTGAATAATCAGATGGTTAAGGATTACTACCTGTTGCCATTTATTGACCAGATTTTGGATCAATTAGCGAGTAGGGAAATATATTCGTTTATGGATTGCTTTGTGGGATATAACCAGATGGCAATTGCAGAAGGGGACAAGTTGAAAACAACTTTTATTACTGTCTTTGGTAGTTTTGCGTACCATGTGATGGCCTTTGGTTTGTGCAATACACCTGGATCATGGCAACAAACAGCAGACAAGACATTTGGTGACATCTCCCCAGATGAGTTGAAGGTATTTATCGATGACTTGGGGGTAGACACTGTAAGGGAAAGGATGTTGATTATTTTAAGAAAATGCTTTGAGCGATGCAGACAATTTTGTATCGCTCTTAACCCACGGAAGTGTATCTTTGGAGTGCCTTATGGGCTATTGCTAGGCCATGTGGTCAACTCAGTAGGAATCACAACTGACCCTGAAAAGATCAAGGTTATAGTCGCTATGAGCCCACCACACACTCCAAAAGAGGTACATAGCTTTCTGTCATCCATAGGGTACTATCGGAGGTTTATAAATGCCTTGGCAGAAAGGACATTGCCATTAACGAACTTATTATCCTTTAGCTGTCTATTTGAATGGAGCGACCCTTGTAAGGTAGCTTTCGAGGATGTGAAACAGGAGCTAGTGAAAGCACCCGTTTAAGAAACACCTAAAAGAGGCGAGGTGTTTTACATATTTTCAACAGCCACCATGCATAGTATCAGCTGCTGTTTAGCCCAAATCTGGGAGAAAAAGTGGTATCATCCGATAGCTTTTACTAGTCGAAAATTGGGCATTTCAGAGATCAACTATACCTACATGGAGAAGTTGTGTCTTGCGATGGTCTTTGTGACTAAAAAATTCAGGCACTACATCCTCTATGAGAATGTAGTTTTCTTTACAAAGGGGGAAGGGCTTAGATTGCTTATGAACAAGATACAACCACCTGATCGTCTGGTAAAGTGGTGAATCACTTTGTAGGAGTTCGATTATGAGATTAAGAGTAAGCCACCGAGGTTGCAGGGGATTGTGGAATGCCTGGTGGATTACGAGGAGCCGAAAGAGACTTTGGGTGAAGGAAGTGATATTAAAGAAATGTTTAAAATTGATACAGTTTTTATCCCATCTTGGTATGCTGCTATCACGTATCTATCGAGAGGAGAGACTGGAGTTGGTTTATCAAAATCAAAAAAGAGGAAAATCAAACAATAGGCTTTGAAGTTTTCCTTGATCGCATGAACACTATATCGGCAGGGTATTGATGATATCTATTGCCGATGTGTGATGCCTGACGAGGTTCCTTTCATCTTGGTAGAGTGCCATGACTCTACATGTAGAGGGCACTTCGCTGGACGGTTGACGGCACAGAAAGCGTTAAGAGCTAGATATTGGTGGCCTTCCATCTTCCAAGATTCCTTTAAATATGTTAATAGATGTGATACCTATCAAAGACATGACTGCAGAGAGAATAGGAAACGCCCACTTATGCCTATCATGCCTATTCTTCCATTTGAGAAGTGGGGCATTGACTTTGTGGGTCCTATCACCCTATCGTCTACTACCCAGAAGAGGTACATTATAGTAGCAATTGATTATTTTACAAAATGGTTAGAAGCGTGGGCAACGAGGCAGGACAATGCAAAAGAGATGGCAAGTTTTCTTTTAGAGCAGATTATCTGCCATTTCGGTCCATCGAAGGAATTAGTGTCGGACCGTGGAACCCACTTTTTGAATAAGGTGATCAAAAGCTTGACTGAAGCTTGGCAAATCAAGCACAATAAAACGACCCCTTATAATCCGCAAGCAAACGGGCAAGTCGAAAGTATTAATAAGCAGCTTGTGGGTATCTTGTCTAAGATAGTCTCTGAGAAGAAACGAGACTGGGACAGGAAGTTGTATGTGGCAGTATGGGTGTACAATACAGTGTTCAAGCGAGCTACCGATCATACTCCATTTAAATTGGTTTATGGGGAAGAGTGTGTGTTACCCCTCGAAATCAAGTTGCCAACCATATGGTTTGCAATTAACCACTATTTGGGAGATGAGGATTCACTCTTTGAACGTTTCACGACCATAGCCCACCTGGATGAGCTGAAACTGCAGAGGTTATTACACCAGGAGGTAGCCAAATGTTGATGAAGCAGTTGCATGACCTTAGAGTGAAGAATTATACCTTCAAAAAAGGGCAATTAGTTCTATACTACGATGCGCGTAGGGAGCTGTTTCTAGGAAAGCTAGAACCTAGATGGGATGGCCCCTACAAGATTGTTAGGATAGGGAAAAATAGTCTACGGCTCTATTAGCTGATCTACAGGGAGTAGAGTTTAAAAATAAGGCTAATCTTAAAAATATTAAACCTTATTATTTCTACTTATGCTAATACAAAGAAAAATGCATTGCAGGTCCATGCTGGGGATGATTTGAGACCTGTAAAAGAGCTTAAAGCTGGTTGATGGGTCGGTTAATTCCTTATTTGGAGCACCCATATCTAGAGTAGAGATACCATCAGGGGAAACTTATCTGGTGGAGGAAAGGATACAAAGTGATTGAGCAAGAAGACGGAACCTTTGTGTGGGAGATCAAAGTCTTCTGCCATCACTGCTTACGACTGTTGACAAGTATCCCTGTTCAGTTCAATGAAGAAGGTGGGATGGAGCCATCAGTTCATCCTCTCAACATGTTAAATTTTGATTATCATAATTACGAATAGAGGAGTTCGTGATGGCAGGCTGTGTAAACCCATTATGGACGTACACACTATATTTTGACAGCGCGTCCAGGGGCCCTACTAAAAAAGGGAGTGTTGGAGTTGTAATCCGAGATTCCCGACGTAGAGTTACGGTGAAGTTAGCTACTTATCTCGGGGTAGGATTCACTAACAATATGGCGGAGTATAAAGCCTTGATCATGGGACTGCATATTGCCCAACAAGGTGGTATTCGGCGATTGTTAGTAAAAGACGATTTTCAGTTGATTCTGAATCAGCTAGATGGGACATACATAGTGCAGAATCCCATCCTTTGTATGTATCATCGTACTGCCATGACCCTACTTGAGGAGTTTGAGAGAGTGTCTTTTCAGCTGATTCCACGTTACTAGAATCAGTTTGCGGATTCACCAGCAAATCTTGCTTATGAAGAAGACATTTTCTTCAATTGTGGTCCTAGTTTGGATATTATGATCAATGATGAAATAAGACCCGGTTGCTTGTGGGGAATGTTATCAGAGCATGCTATATATGGAAGACGATGGTTGATATGGGTGATGTAAAGAGTAGCCAAGACCAATCTACCGTTGTTATCCTGGACCCATAGGTTGATTAGACAACATCTTATGCGTACGCCTCTTGCTATATATGCAGGAGGGATGGGTCATAACCTTATGCATTTAGTTTAGGGCTACGAGCGTGTTTTTCCTCCTTAGAAAGGAGCATATTATTGTATATCTGTGCTATTTTAGGGAGGGATGTGTAGGTGCTATTTTGTTTGATCTCGTTAGGCCAAAAGGGCTAATTTTGCGAGGTTTACATGTTTTATTTCATTAGGCCAAGAGGGCCGATTAGTTTTTTGTAGTGAAGTGATTTATTTCATTAGGCCAAGAGGGCCAGTTGTCTGTGTAGTACAGGTGCAGTTAATGGTTTCTCGTTTTAGTCTTGTGCTAGACAAGTTCGAAGAAGAGCTTGGAAGGAGCCTTTATTGCGTGGGAGCTTCTCGTGGCCCTATCCAGGTGATATCTCTCCTTTATGAGTACTGTGTTTTTATGCTCTATGTGTTTGTGTACTCATTGGGGGATTTTCTTTTCTTGTTGGGGACCGGTGTCCAAGGCATGAAGTCCCAGGTTTAGGTTAAGTATGTCTGAGGGCGGTTTGAGTAGTCGTTGCCTCCTATAAAGACATTGCCAAGCATCAAAAGACATGTTTTAGAAGGGAGTCCTAGTGACCCTGTTCTGCTAGCCTGCTAGGCAACCATTCTAGGAGTTCTTGTTAGTTGTGAGACAGTTAGAAAAGCCTGCCAGAAGAAAAATGATTATGATAAAGAGGAAAGAAACCCTGAATATCTCAAAGAAATAAATATATACAAAGGTTTGTAAAAAGGGGTTCTAACCCCCTATTAAAATAGAAAATAAAAGAAAGGAAAATTTATACGCAGTGGATCATCGCCTAGCGAAGGCCTGGTAGGTTCCTAGGGAAAAGTTAGACCCGGGGCCGATGCCTTGTCTTCCTAGGGGTGGCATCTTGCTGGAAGAGGAAAAATAAGGAAGGTTGGAGCGAAAATAAAAGTAAGTGTTAGAAAAGGATTAAGTGTCACCTTGCGAGGGCTTGGTAAGTTCTTGGGTACCAAGATAGGACCTGAGGCCGATGCCCTGTTCTCCTTGGGTCACTACGCTCAGCTCCCTCCTTTTTACATGGCCGAGTATGGAGAAATAAAAACCTAAAAGAAAAAATGTGCTAAAAAAAAGAAAATACTTCTCGATCAGGCTATAGGAGTCCTCGCCTAGTAGGAGCTCTTGGTTGTGTTGTCCTTAGTTAGGTAGGTAGTTCAGACCACCACTTACAACAACCTATTTAATAGTTCTTTTTAGTTTGGCCATGTTGGAGTAGTTGTTTAGTGACTAGCTTCGGACCTTCTATCAGATTATGCTAGGCCTACTCCTTGTGAATGTCATGCCTTGGTTTTGTCAGGGGGTAGGGTGAGCATTGTGTTGTGTTTAAGTACATATCTATTTTGTATCAGCTTGATGCTTCCTTTGGTTGTTTTGTGCAGATCTGTTGTGGGATTCAACGGGCTGAGTCGCCCTATCCCGTGGTCGCCAATGAGAGCAGAGTTTTCAGCTCGGGATGTGCCTAAAATTTGCCAAAAAATCCAGAATTTAGGGGAAAAATATTCAACATCGAAAGCGGCAGCTTCAGCTAGGACGATTTTAAGCACCAAGTGAAATACGACTTTTAAAAGGCGCCTGAACGACACTTGTGGATTTTTGATAATTTTTCAGAGTGTCATGCAGGTTGTCACGAGTTTCCAACCAATGTGGGATGTCAAGCCGGACGCCCAAAAGTTTACAGCACTCAAATCGGAGCCCGGACGGGGAAGGAGCCAAGAACCGGTCAAGATATGAAGGGGTGGACATTAGAGAGGCTAAGTGGGCATGACCTTTGGGAGCCCAAAAAACTTATGTAGCATGAAACTTTGGGAAAAAACGTGGAGAGAAAATGAAGAGGGAAGCGTGGAGATGGCGCCATCTGCCTGCGCGAAAAATGCGCTCCACATGATGATCATCAATCTCCAGGTTGCATACAACCCATCAAACAGATCTTGGCCCTGGACTCCCCCTTGTGTGCTGATCATATTGCCGTCCTTCGCTCGTCCAATGGTGGTGTGAATGGAGAATTCTGATTCTAGTCTTTCTCTCTCCTCCCTCTCTCTCCCCTAAGGGGCTATTCTTGTGTGCAAGAGGAAAATGAAGAATGGTGAATGTCCGGATGAGACCGGATTGCTTCCGGATCGGTGTAGACATGAAGATTTCTGATTGTGAAGATGTTGGACATTGAATGAGGGCTGACCTGCAGCCCCGCACCAAAATCGAGATCCTGAGACATGAAGCCTAAGCGGTAATTCAATTTTTATGAAGAAAAAATGAGTTTTTATGCTATTTGGTTGATGAAATATTGTTCCCATGGGCTGATTATGCATAATGATGATGTTTTCTATGAGTTTTATCAGTTTATGCTCTCAAAAATAGAAAATCATAAGTGATATGGCTGAAATTAATGTCATAAAACTCGTAAAACACATGTTTAAGGGGTAAAATGGGGTTTTTTGCAAAATAAATGAGAAATATGAGATATGACATCAACAAAACCTGAAATTTTTCTGTCAAGGAACCTAAGGGCCATAACCCAAAATCAATCTTAATTTCTAGTCATTTTTTATTGAAGAAAATAGTGATAAAATACCAAAAAATGGTTTAAAAATGGGTTTTAAATGGGAGAAATTTAAGAAACGATAAAAGGAAAATTCCAAAAAATTACATGTGTGTTTGTGCAATGTATAATGAAGGTAAATCATGAGGTTGGCCTCGATTTACCCTCGTTTCTATGTTTTCGTGCGTGTTTATCGCTTTCTCTATAAAGAAATACACATAAAATGACCTTCTCACCTATCAACGAATGCAAAACATTAAACGGTAGGGTGAGAGGGGAGGTTGAGCATCAAAATATGAATTAAAATCTGATTTATGTGTTGCATCATGCGTATAGGCCGTTGTTCTAAAATAAAGGGAAAGACAGCATGAGCGTAAGGCTCCGTGTCTTTTCTCGTTGCAGTACATAAACGTTAGCATGGGAATCATGAAAAGATTGGTTTCGCACGATACACAATGCTGATTTTCTTTTGTTTGTGCACTAAACCATTCCTATTATACACTATGCATGGTTCATGGTATCAAAGGGAAAAGCTCCTGGGCTGCATAGCAATTGTTTTCTTAGGAATTTGACCAACGATTGAGAGTGTAAGGTTATCCCTTGCCGTAGGATAGAGGGCCGGTTTCCTAAGGGACTGTCAAGTAAGGACACATGGTATATCTCCTGGAAATACGAGAAACATAAAAGAGAGGCGTTTGTGTTCGATTGTTTTATATGTTGAGCAGCGCATCAAAGGGCCAATCCCTGCGATGTCCCTCATTCAAGAGTTTCCAAAGGCTCAAGTACCTTCACGAGCAAAACAAGATAAAACAAGGACTTTATAGGACAATACATGGCATTTACAGGTCCTTACAAGTACAAACTTCATTATTTAAGTATAGGTGCAGGTACTACAGAGGTCCTATTCATCCTTCTATAGGGTTTGGTAGTCATTTGGGGTTACTGTTTTACCTACAGGGTGGAAATAAGGCATTCACAGGTTAAAACAGGGTGCACCTGCAATTTGGTTTCCGCATCAGGGATGTCTTGGATGCTGATGCCATCATTTGTCAGCATGTCCTCCTTTCTCATCTTCAGCATGGTGTACACATCCCTCTTCTGCTTCTTTTCTAGTCCCAACGGCTTCTCCACCAAGGTAGGGGTTAAGCAAACCTTCACCTGTTTGGCATTTTGTCCCCTTCCTATTGTGACGGTGCCGTTCTCATTGTCGGGGTCGTAAGACCTAAGAAACTCCACACACTTTGTGTGGTCAGGTTCTTGTGCAAATTTTTCCAGGTACTTGGTGAAGTTGCATTTTTCAATGACTCTTCTCGCCGCCTCCTCCTTGGCCACCAAACCTTCTATGTTGTGAATGGTTCCGAACTTTAGTTGGTTGTAGGCGCGACTCTCCAAAGTGATGCTGTACTGTGCTCTTTCCTCTTCCGTGAATGGAAGTCGGTGGGCACGGTCTTGTTGCGACATCTTTTGTTCCTGTCATAAATCCCAGTTTCCATTAGTGCTTCCAAATTAATGATTCACTTGGACAGTTCAGACTCAAAGATTGAGTTGCAGAATTTTCTGTCCTGAACCTGTAATAGCATGCTATAGCTCATTTTGAAGAGGGCATTCTTAGCCTTGATTTAAACTAAAAGTTTTTAAAATCATATTTTTTTAGCCCAAGTTATAGCCATTTTTCTGACAGGGGATACTGCAAGACTACACTACTATGGCAAGGCATAAAGGGGGTACTTTGACATATTCCTTAGAATTGATGACATGAAGATTCATTTTTCTTCCTTGCACTTGGAGGGATTTGCACATACTTGATGGAGGTATATCAAAAAGGAGAACATACTTGTAGAGAATTGGGAAGCTTTCAAGACACTCATGGCTGAAGTCTTCATCTCTCCTCTTGAAAAAGAGAAATTGGCATGGAGATGGTATGGCTTGGAGCAAAGAGGCCTAATTGTAAAAGAGTACACTAACCAATTTCTCAACCTAACCATGTATGTAGAGAGCATCAGTGATGAGGATAAGCTCCACAAGTATATGTATGGCTTAGAGCCATCTTTATCAATTGATGTCATGGCACAAAACCCTACTTCTCTTTTTAAAGCTATTAAGCTTGCAGAGCGCTATGGAAGGAAATATAGAAGAGAATCTTCATTTCAGCCTAGTTTTGGACAGCTAAGGATTGTTTTAAAATAGGGATAAGTTGGTAACATTTATGGCAGGAATCATGTGCTAAGTGGAGGCTTAAGGGTGCCAACTTATCCACCATTCAATGCTTCAAGACCTCAAAGTAATTTTAGGATAGCAAGCAATCCTAGAGTCGACTTCAAACAAGGGAATAGCAGGCCTAAATCTATTTTAGCCAACATGAATCCTAAGTCTATCCTTATGGACCTCTCTAAGGAAAGAAATGAAAAAGGCTTATGTTTCAAGTGTGGGAAAAAGTATACACCTGATCATGTTGCAAAGTGTGTATACAAAAATGCCAAAGCCAAACTTCAGAGTATCTTAGTCTTTGAGGATCCTAAAGATGAGATTGATGAAGCTAATGCAATTGCATCTAATGTTGAGAATGAAAATCTTGAGAAAAAGTTGGGCAAGAGTATTTTTATGATCCAGCTGACTCTTTTCCTTTTAATGCAGGTGGGAGTGTTCCTTTTGATCTAGGTGGACATTATCATGAGCCACTTGCTGGCACTAGTTGTTCTATTTCCATGGATGCTTGAACAGGTTCTAAGAGCCCTAATACACTCTGTAAGAAGAGTAACATTCATGGAAAGGCTATGTTCATTCTGATAGATAGTGGTAGTACCCATAGTTTTGTGAATAAGTCTATTATAGACAAGTTGAATTGTCTTCCCACTGATTTACAACATCCTATTAGAGTTCAAGTGGCCAATGGTGAAGAAGAAATCAGCACACAAATATGCTCTCATGTTTCTTTATAGTTGGTTGAAAATTTTGAAGCAAAATTGAACCTGATTACCTTGGAAATGGGTCCTATAAATATTATACTTGGTTGTAATTGGTTGATGACATTAGGCCAAATCACTATGGATTTCTCACAGCTGTATATGGAGTTGATCTTCAATGGAGAGCTCATCCATTTACATGGAATTCCTAGTAGATCAAATTTTTAGCTTATCACCATTCAATAACCAAAAGGGAGTACAAGAGGTGTTCACAAATATTTATTTTGCATTTGAATAAAGAGATGGAAGATCAACCCATTAATTCAGCAAGTCATCCAACCTTGATAGCTCTTCTTGAGGAGTATAGGGATTTGTTTGAGGTGCCTACTTCATTACCTCCCAAGAGAGTAGTAGATCACCTTATTTATATGGAGCCCAACTCAAAGCCAATCAATAACCCACCTTACAAATTGTCTAAGTGTGAGCGAGAGGAAGTAGCTAAGAAAATCAAGGAACTTCTTGAGATGGGAATCATAGAACCAAGTTCTTCACCTTATGCATATCCAATTTTGTTAGTCAAAAAGAAATATGGATCTTTCAGAATGTGCATTGACTACAAGGATCTTAATAAGATCACAATGAAGAACAAGTATTTGATACCCAGGATTGATGATTTTCTTGATGAGCTCAAAGGGGGCTCAATTCTTTACGAAGATTGATTTGAGATCAGGGTATCATCAAATCCGCATGCGAGAGGGTGATGAAATCAAGACTGCTTTTAGGATTGATTGAGGGATCTATCATTTCTTAGTGATGCCATTTGAGCTTACAAATGATCCGGCTACCTTCTAGAGCCTGATGAATAAGATTTTGTAGCCTTTCCTCTTTCAGCTTGTCTTAGTCTTCTTTGATGACATTTTGATTTACAGTAAGACTTTACAGGATCACTTATCACACATGAGGAGGGTTTTTGATGTATTGAGACATCACAAGCTTTTTGCTAAGGAGAAGAAATGTTCTTTCATGCAAACTGAAGTGGAATAGTTGAGACATATTATCAATAAAAAAGGGATACAAGCTGACCCTAAGAAGGTGCAATGTATAAAAGATTGGCCAACACCTACTACTACTGCTTCTCTTAGAGGATTTGTTGGTCTATCTTCATTCTAACACCGACTCATCAAGCATTATGTAGCTATTGCAGCTCCTTTGACTGACAGGTTGAAGAAGAAAGCTTTCTTTTGGGATGCTCTTGCAAATGGTAGCTTCAACAAGTTAAAGGAACTCCTTACTTCTGCTCTTATTCTAGTATGCCTAGATTTCTCAAAAGAATTTACCATACAATGTGATGTCAGTGGCAGAGGCATTGGGACTGTTTTGTTATAGAGGCATGGAGTGATTGGCTTTGAAAGCCGTAAGCTTACAGATAAAGAAATGGCCATGAATGTTTATGACCAAGAGATGCTGGCTATCTTGCATGAAATAAAGAAATGGCACCATTATTTGTATAGCAGTCGATTCAGAGTTTAGAGTGATCACATGGTTCTTAAGTATTTCCTTACTCAATTCAATCTTACTCCTAAGGAGCATATGTGGGCAACTACCTTGCAGAATTATGATTTTGACATCACTCATATGAGGAATAAAGACAATATAGTGGTTGATTCTCTTTCTCGTATATGGGCTTGCAAAGTTTCAGCAAAATGATTGAACTACATAGTGATTGGATTGAAGAACTGCAAGAGGCTTATCTTTTGGATGAAGAGCTTAGCCATAGTTTCTAGAAATTACAGCAAGCTCTTATGGAAGAAAACTCGCATTATCAGCTTAAAGATGGCCTTATTTGGTTAAATGGCAAGATGGCGTTCCTTCTATCTCTTCTTTTACACGAAAAATTATTGGAGGAAATACATTTTTTGCCTTTCACTGGACACCTTGGAGTTTTCAAAATCTATGACAGGATCAACAAAAGTTTTTATTAGAAAGGGTTGTGAAAAGGTGTCAAGGACTTTGTTATGAAGTGTATGCCTTGTCGGCAGAATAAGGATAACACCCATAAGCCAGGTGGTTTGTTGCAGCCATTACCCATTCCTACAAGCAAATGGATGCACATTACCATGGACTTCATTACTGGCTTGCCTACTACCAAGAATGGATGGAATAGTATATATGTGGTGGTGGATAGACTCACCAAGGCAGCCCATTTCATTCCAACCAAGACCCAATTTACTACTTCTCAAGTGGCCAGTCAGTTCATGGACCAAATTTTTAGATTACATGGATTACCACAAGTGATTATTCATGATCGAGACTCAAAGTTTGTGAGTAACTTTTGGCACATGGTATTTACATCTATGGGCACTAAATTGGCTCCTTCTACGGCCTATAGGCCACAAACTAATGGACAGACAGAAAGGGTAAATAAATGGTTAGAGACTTATCTTCACCATTTCTACTATGATGTCCAAAATTCATGGGATGCTTGGTTACACTTGGTTGAGTTTGCCTACAACAACTCTACTCATGTTACTATTGGAGTTTCTCCCTTTGAGGCTATGTATGGCTATAAGGTTCCCTTACCCATAGTCACCTTTAATGAAAGAATCAATCCTTATGGAAAATAAGAGTTGGAAAGAATGCAAACCCTTCTTCAGCAATGTAAGATGAATATGAGAAAAGCTCAAGACCAAATGAAGATCTATGCTGATGAGAAGAGACAGCCTTTAGAGTTTCAAGAAGGAGAATTGGTCTTATTGAAGGTGCCCAAGTCTAGGTACTCTACTTTGAAAGATTGATCTAGTAAGAAGCTTGCTCATAGATTTTATGGTCCCTATCAGATCCTAAAGCGCATTGGAGACTTGGCATATAGATTAGAGCTACCCTCTTCCATAATGTCTTCCATGTTAGTCAGCTCAAGCCTTTCTATGGTGATCCAGTTGATACAATTGATGAGCTACCACCTATTGATGAAGAAGGTCTTATTCAATACATCCCGGAGGCTATCATAGGTTAGTGTGAGAAGAAGCTTTGATCTCATTCTAGCATTGAATATTTGATCAAATGGAGAGGTTTACCACCTAAGGAAGCTTCTTAGAGGCCTGATTCTATATTAGATGAGTTTCCTTTCCTAAGGGACATATTGGTGGGGCTGAAGCCTACTGCCTATGGAGCTAGTTTTGGTGTAGATAGGAACATGACAACCCGTTGTTTTAGAATAGTTTTTATCGTGTCTAATATCCAGCATTAAGCCACTTACATACCTTCAAAGTACTCTTTAAGAGCTACGTTTTGACATGTGGCATGCCTCATTTGGACACTTCTACTACAAGTTATGGCAGCTTTGGTCCAGGAGGGTCTGTTTACACAGCAAGATGTCTACTTCATATTCTAGGCTCATCAATTGAAGAATTTATGGCTCCATATACCTTTAAAGCATTACTGATCATATATATAGCTGAGATTTACTTTTTTTTTCATTCTAGTCCATATGTCAATCATCTTTCATTCATTCCTCCATTCATAAAGCTGTAAAAACAGAGTAGCATTGTGTTCTATCCATCCTTTTCTAGTCATTCTACGTTTATTTTTTAGGGCGAAAACCTTTGGGATGGGATGGATAGTAAGATCTGGGAAGAATAAGGATTTAGTGTGTGAATAATATTGATGATATGCCATGTCGCAGTGACATTGGTATAAAAGGAGAGGACATGTAATTTTTCCTATCTTTTGACACATTAATACATTACTATCCTTCTTCTCTCACCTTGCTCTCAGCTTCAGTGGCTTCTTTCTCTTTCCAGTATTTCTCTCTCCTATTCTAGTATTTCTCTCTCCTCATTACTCTATTTCTCTCTTCTACACTCTTCCTTCTCTCTCCTCTATCTCTCTCTCCAGTCCACTTCTTCACATCCAAGTGGGAAATAGATTGCGTGTGATAGTTTACTTTTTGTTGGAAATCCACTCTGTCAAAGTACAGGTAGGAACATAGGCTTGTTGGAGTTGCGAAACAAGTTCGAGATAAGCTCGATATGAATACCCACTAAATAGGGGGTTAAAGATTGATTCTTTAGCCTTAGTAAGGCTTGAAACTTTTAAACTTTTAAGAAAAATATTAAGTATTTGAAATATTCGTTGTAGGACATCAGGACGTCATGACCAGAATCGGCACCGTCGAGCACATGCTACCGCCATCGACGTTGAAATCTGAAGAGCTTAAGCTTTTTAAGCTCCAACTAATTGAAATTTTCTTCTCTACTCTCTATTACACAAAAGACTTACAAAGGATCTTCAGAGGTGGTCCTCCACTTCCTGGAAGTGGTCCTTCGCAATCTGACAGCATAGCAGGGGGCTCTTCACCGCCAGGAACACGTTGGATTTAACGGTTCGTTGCGAGATAGCCTATAGAGCCCATTCATTCCAGGAGCTTCATCTTCATGTGAGATGGTAAGTGATTGGAAGCCCTTGATCTCAGCTTCGTTCTAATACCCCTAGTGTGCAAATCGGATGCTGCATGTGCATGTAGTGAATGCCGGAAGGTTCCAAGAATAAAGAACTCTACAAAAGCTCATAAAGCAAGAAGAAAGGTTTGCACGACATGAGACAAAAAGACAAATTGGGTGCAATCTCCCCCCATGCCTTGTATGAGTGCTTCACAAGGCATGTATTTATAAATCTATTAATCTCCAAGCTCAAAAATAGCCCAATTTACAATTAGCATGCTTTTGGCTTTTGTATTTGCTTTTGCCCAAATAAAGAGTAAAGCATTTAGGCATCCAAAAATCGGGTTGTGCTCAAATACAATATCTAATAATAAAATATTTAAATTGAGTGCCATGCGCATACAAAATAATAAATGTTTGTCAAACACTTTAATAAATAAGCATGCCTAAATAAATATTGATGCCATGCCTTCAGTGATAAGATGCACGCCCATTAAAAATAATAATTCTTCTAGGTAATATGAATACACACCATCACCCAGTGCTTCCCAATGCCACCGCTGCTTGCCTGCTCTACACATCAACCGAATCATTCACAATTGTTAGAAAATAATAAGGTAAAACCCACAAAAGTGAATATCTAGCAGTTTTTAGCTACAAAATAAATAAATAGGTTAAAACTCTGTCCTAACCTTAATTTAATACAAGTGCACTCTAAACTCATAAGCACCCATTATTTTAAATATGTATTTTGTGGAATCACTCGTTTTGGAATCACCCACGTGCACATTAAATTAATCTGATACTTGAAAAATTATGCATCCTCGTCAACTTTTTGACACAAGGAATCCACCTTGTATATGAGCCTCGACAAATACATATAGTTTTACGGAAAAACCTCACAAAATCCACCGTGGAATATGCCTCTAGTTTTATGGAATCCACTGAAAAACCTCATGGAATCCACCATGGAATATGCCTCCTAGCATTAGAACCATGAAGAATATGGTCTATCATGGGCATGCCATATTCTTATCAGAGGGCATAATTTGAGAGTCAGATTCCTTGAACAACCTCTCACACAAATGAATGCTGAAAGCTGGTATGATTGGAAGATGGTCCATGAAGAGTTGCTTCCAAGCAAAATGTGACGGTTTTCAATTTCCTACAAGTTGTCATATTAGACCCATTTATAGTTCAACCACTTGTTAGATCCCATACATATTTTCAAGAATGTTGGTAGCTTGTTATGGAACCATATCATAGGAAAGAGAGACACTCTAAGGGCACGAATGGATTTGAAGGAGGTAGGGAAGATGTCCACAAACGAACTCTGATGATTGTGTGCAACTATCTCATTCTCCTTGGATTCCATCCAATAAAGAGAAGCGTATCATGAAGAAAATGATCAAATCTATTCATAGGCCAATGAGTATTATGTGTTCTCTTAGGTCTGCATTTTCTAAACATGACTAACTAATATGACAAAAATCCCATGATTGGCACAAGATATGCCACATTTGTCCTAACTTTGGTAGTAATTGCATCCAATACCTCATTAACTTGTGTCGATCTATAATTTTTAATCCATCAATTTTTTGATAGTTTATACTATTGGTTGTAATGACAAGGTGTCTCACTCTAGAGAAACATTCAATGATTTATAAGTTATCAAATTTAACATAATCTCGTAGAAGGAGATGAAGACATTATCCATTGAGTCTGCAAGGCAAGGAGTAGTGGAGATAGTCTATCTCTTTGAGAAGTACTTACCCATGAGTATGCTCACAATACAAACTCACCTCTCAGTACATCTTATGGATGAAGTGGAGATTGCAAGACTGGTCCGTTTCAGATGGATGGTCTTCTTGGAGCACTTCATGAAAACCCTGAAGGTTGGCTATTGTCAGAAGCACTAGTAGATTCAAATAACATGATATTGTGGATGTTAAAGGACAATGATCAACTAATAGGAGATGTGGTGGTTAAAAAAGGAATATAGAAGAGGATGGATGGTGCAATGAAGGAGAAAGTGAATCATTTTTTAATATTGCACCATGCATCCATGGAGAAGTGGAATGGTAGGTATGAGTAGGCCAAAAGAGAATGCGAGGCAACACAATCAGAATATCAATGTAGTACACACTAGTGGTTAGTTCAGTATTCCAAGGGCATGGAAAAGATATTGTAGTTCATGCCTATAAGGTTCTTGCATGATGCCTTGACCATAGCTTCACACCAAGGGGTGGAAGTCTCTGGGGAGGAGCAGAGTTCTCTAGGGGATGTAATTTGAATGTAACCATGTGCTATCTTTATTATTATATCTATCAATTGTATGCACTAGCTAACCTAGGTGTTTCAATGCATAGTACAAAACCTACTATGCAGCGTGGTCAGGTGGGCGAAATTTTTGTGTTGAGCGCATTGACAAAAGGCCCTCCATGATCAACTATGGGGTCATGGCAAAGTTTGAGCAAGAAACTCGATGGTGGACCATGGATCCGAATATTATAATGGATGAGATGGAGTATTTTGGAAACTTACAAAGTGTTCTTTTAGTAGATTATCATAGTTTGTATGATCATATTTGATATACAATGGTAAAGTACTATTGGAAGGAGCAAGGGCTATGGTTCGATGAGGACCCTCTGGATTCTTGAAGATAGAGTCTGAGAAAAGAAGGAATGATCTATGTGACATGTTTGTCTTGTCGAATCAATATGAATAGGTGCATGATTTTTTTGTTAATTTTTACACAACACAGAATGGCCACAAGTGCTTTTTCATTCTTTTTTATAAGCTCTCATTTGATATTATTAAACATATAATCTTCTACCCAAACCCATGACAATGTCATCTGTGGTATATTGTGTCATTGACACCTCAGAGTACTTGAATGCATAATGAAAGCAATGTTTCTAGCATACATGAGGAGAGTGCATAGATAGAGGAGTCACTATTGCAGGGGGTGGAGGATGAGGAGGGCTTGGATTGCGCAAATGAGACAATCACGGGCAATCTAGTTGAAGAGTCTAAAGTACAATAATACTTTGAGAATAAAGTAGACTTCTCTTTCTGTGGGCATCTATTCATAGACCTTCTAGTGTATATTGAGCTATGCCAAGTCCTTATCATGGAGCCATAGGACCGGTTGTATTTGCGTTCACTTATCAAATTCATTGACTATTTGCTTTTATCGATATTTTATCACATATTTTTTTACTAACATCTTTCTTTGAATATGTATATATTATCATGCTTTGCCTTCACCCTTATATTGGTTGTGCTAACATATTGAATTTTTCTATGTAGGTCATCGTAGACAATCAAGAGAGAAGGACGATCCAAGGGAATGGTAGTGCACATGTGGGTAATTAATGTCTCTTAAAGCCACATCCATGTTAGATGGGTGGTAGCAAGGGTTTGTAGGGGGCTTCATACCCTTGCAATCTTTTTCTATCCAAATGCATTGCTATGAGTGTCAGAATTTTACTAGTTAAAGTGTTTGTTAAACAAAGATAGCCATGCCTAAATAGAAGCTTTCCCTATAAGTTAGAGAAGGGAAAATGTCTACAACTTACACTCTTTTCCAAGAAAGTGGAAAAAAACTTATTTAAGTATACATGTACCTAAATAAGATTCTAGGAGAAAAATGACCCTTTTTGAGAGGGAGGAAATAGGCAAAATTCTTAAATCTCCCTTTCTTTCAAAAACACTTTTTGGTCATCTAGTGGGGGTCCATCTAATATCAATGGTATGATGTGAATTATCAAGTGGAGTGTAGATAATGGAGATCAGGAAAAAACCTATACGTGATGGATCCATGGGGGAGAAAATAGTACAAAAATTTGCACAACATTGCCTCTCTCATTTGTCCACCCAAATCTTTAACAGTTGCAAGGAAAAAGTTATTAAGTTCTAGTCTAAGTGGTCCTTGCGGGTTCCATAGCCTCCCCAATAAATTATGATGATTACTAGATATTATACATATGAGTCTCTAATTTTCTATCAATAAAGGCCATGACCTTTCATATATAAGGATTCTCCTAATCTCTCTTCAAATGCAACAACAACTAATTACTTATTCAACGAAGAGGATTTGTTACAAAAGTGGATTTTAAAGAAATATTGTAATTTTAGTATCTCATTGCTCTATACTTATGACAATTTTCAACCTCACTTTGTGTACATCATTTTTATGATTTGGCATAGATCTTAGATTTGGTCTAATTGGATTCTAGAGTTAAGAAACCCTATAGTTGAAGATAGGGTCAAAGTATTCAAAAGAAGGCTTTAAAAAGACCTTCTCTTTTCTACATGAAAATCATAAGCTATTATGAAAGGCAATTATGTACAATGTTTTGGAAAATAATCAAAAGCGTTCAAAATAAAAATTTGATTTTTTAGCTCATAAAAAGTCCCAACATATTCTAAAAGAGGATTAAGTATGCACTTTTCAAAAATTAAGAAGAGAGAATATTCAATATTGGAGATTATATTCAGAGAGTATCTCATTTTCCTCTTTAGGATCTATATATTTATAATAGGCAAAATGCATCAAGCTATCGCAGGTACACAAATATTTACAGTGATACTATATGCAAGCTAAGCTGAAGCTTTGACATTTGAAAAGTGGCAATACACATTTGGATACACTTAAGGGCTATTCTTGGTTGCAATCCTTACATTATATCAATAATGAGAAAATATACCAACATTTTGACACCTAGAAGCATAATTGCTAGCCCTATAGGGTCTCTAATTCCATTAAATGCACATTCTTTGTAAGTGTTTTCATCATATGCAATATTATTGATAGCATATTCCTTAGTTAAAAAAACTTTTCAGAAGATTAGCCACATTGAGGTAAATTGTATAACTAGATTGAGAAAAAGCAAAACACACCAACATCACCATCATCATACATTGTCACAACATTTACACATTCTATTCTATTTCAAAACTATAGAGATAAATAATAAGATCCAAAGCATGTGCATCACATCACAACAGTACTAAGGATTTGTATGAACAAATCCAACATAAATTTGGATTTAAAAATTAAGTCACTATTTGAAAAATTATTAATTGCACATGCACATGAACCTAAAATGTGTGCAACTATCTTGATCTAATCTAGATTGGAATATATTTTTCTAAAAATAGAATTACATGGAAAGGTTAGTGAGAAAAAAGTGTACAATTATATCAAGGAACTTTAATTTTGTGACGATGAATTTTTTAAACTTCTATCAGTTAGGACATGTAAGAATTTAAATTTATATATGCACAACCACATAATGTCAATCAATCAAAGATCATCATATTATTTGGTAAACTTATGATACTTAAATTGAGAAGTTTTTCAAAGTGTCTAATCTGTAAACTTATGCACATATACCTAGTTGTTTATGTATTAATTGGTTGAGGATTTTCAATTATTGTAATTTTAATGATAGGCTCATAATGGTAAAATATATCTTGTGTTATTATACCAGTTTTATTAGACTAGAAATAAGTCTATTAAAGACCTAAATAATATGGAGATCAGTTATTTATAGTGTAAATTAATTAAGAGCCATACTTCTTTGTATGGAATCTATGTTTTGATGTTGAGTTATTAGAAAATTGAAACGTCATTTTTCTTTTGATATTATGAACCATTACATCAATTTGGTATATATACTTAATATCTAGTGATCTTTGGTACAACTACCACAATATATCATTAGTACATACCATTTTTCCTATTATTAGGTGGAGCAACTTCAAAAAATCACAAGTAAGAGAATTAAAAATTCATATGTAAGTTTCAATATAGTTTGATTCTTATGTGGTTCTGATAATTGAGTTTTTTATGTATGAAGACATTTAGTATTTTTTGTAATAGTATGTTTATATATTAGATTCATTATAAAACTATGACCTTCTATTTGTTATTATGCATATTGAATATAAGATTTGAACAGGATATAATAATTACTTAAATCTTTAAGTCATTAGCTCATTCATGGTGTGGGCACTGTCATGTGAAGTTAATACAACGATAACTTTACACTATCATGCGAAGCTACTATAGAATAACTTTGCTTCCCTCACTTCTTCCCCACACATTGTATTTCACTTTCCTTATCTTTATCTCTGTACACTTTATTCTCTTTCTCTCTCTCTCTCTCTCTCTTTAAATTGAATCTTCTCTTTGTGCCTTTAAATTCACACACACACACACACACACACACACACTCTCTCTCTCTCTCTCTCTCTCTCTCTCTCTCTCTCTCTCTCTCTCTCTCTCTCTCTCTCTCTCTCTCTCTCTCTCTCCACTCTTCACTCTCTTTTCCATTTCTCTCTTCTCTCTCTCTCTCTCCATCTTTTTCTATCCACTTTCTCTCTCTCTCCCTCTCTCTACCCCCTAATTATATCATCTCTTTCTCTCTAAAGGTTCTCTTGATTTTTCTCTCTCTTTTGCTATCCCTCTCTCTCCCCTCATTTTCTCTTAATTTTTCTCTCCTATCTCTCTCTCTCTCTCTCTCTCTCTCTCTCTCTCTCTCTCTCTCTCTCTCTCTCTCTCTCTCTCTCTCTCTCTCTCTCTCTCTCTCAAATTTCTTTCCTCTCTCTCTCTCTCTCTCTCTCTCTCTCTCTCTCTCTCTCTCTCTCTCTCTCTCTCTCTCTCAAATTTCTTTCCTCTCTCTCTCTCTCTCTCTCTCTCTCTCTCTCTCTCTCTCTCTCTCTCTCTCTCTCTCTCTCTCTCTCTCTCTCTCTCTCTCTCTCTCTATCTATCTATTTGGTTATTTCCTATCTCTCAGTTTTTTATTTCTTCTCTCTATAGATTTTTTTCTCACTCTAAAATTCTCTCTCTCGTTCCCTCTTTATCTATCTATCCATTTGGTTATTTCCTATCTCTCAAATTTTGTATTTCTTCTCTCTATAGATTTCTTTCTTCGCCCTCCCTCCACCATCTCTCTTTGAATTTTAATATCAAATTCTCTCTCTCTCTCCCCTTCTCTCTCTCTTTCGATTTGATTTCTTTATCTCTGTCTTTCTTTATTTTTCCTCTCTCTTCATTATCTCCCAAAATATTTTCATCTCTCTTGATTGCTTTCCTCCCTCTCCTCCCTTTCTCTCTCCATCCTTTTTCTCTTTTTATTTCTTTCCCCTTTGTCTCTCTTTGTCTCTCTATCTCTCTCGCTCTCTACAATTTTTCTCTCTCTTTCTCTCTCAAACTAGATGGCAAGGAACTAATATACAATGTGTAGATTACTAGGTGAAAGAAAGCATATTAATAATTTTTTAAAATTATTGTGTATAAGAAAATTTTAAGTGAATCTATGTAGTAAATATAATGTATAATACTATGTATTTACATGATATTATTATTAGTTTATTTGTTAATTGTAAGGTTGGGCTTCTGTAGTGATAATTTTAACTAAATGGTTGATCTTTAATTCATTTTAGATTATTCAATCTATCTTTTAGTATAAATAATATTAAAGTGTTAGATTCATAATATTCTTTCATTAAAATAACCTTTCTTTATGAAAATTTTTGTTATTTTCTTTGTGTGATTTAGTTTTAGAAAGCTTTCCTAGTTTTCTTTATAAAAGCAACATGATTGCATGTAAAATAGGATAACATAGTAAAAAGTTGCTTCTATTGTTTCTCTCTCATTCGAAGTTGGAATTTAGAGTTGCCAAATTCGTTTTGGGGGGTTTTGATGCATATTCCGGAATTGGTGGTGATGTCAAGTTGTCATTATTCAATAAGCTACATGAAATCTCTTGTAGAAAATTCAAATTCTACATTCAAATATTGGTTGTGTAAGTCATCCTTCACTATTGTATAGGAAGAAATTACTAGCTCAATTCCAATGGAGCTTTGTAGGACTTTTTCTTCTTATGCAACACTTAAAATATATGTCTAGTGCGAAAGAAAAAACGTTATTGCAAAAATTATGGAACCACATATCTAGCTCTAAAGAAAAAACCTTATCACAAAGCTTGTGCAATTGTTTGCTTATCATGTTTGATATACTCAAAGAATGCATACTCCATACTTTATGAAGTTAAGTTCTGAATTTTTGACATACAATTAAAGAAGGCATGGTGCATAACTTTCTTAAGCTAGGTTTTGTACAAACTTCATGGAAGCATGCATGGATAAGGGTAGTTGCATCCATTTATTGAAGGATGAAGCATGACAAGGGAATGGCATTGAAGAAGGTGAACATGATCAATCTTGTGAAAGGTGTGAATAGTCTTTTATGTACTAACATATGCTTGGTGGGTTTTTAGTATGCTAGTACTTTTCTAAAGACTTAATTGATTGAATATTTCTTTCAATTACATTAGAAATACTTGGTAATGTAAATAAAGACATGGAATTAGCTTTAATATAGTACTAGTCTCATGTTGATAATAGTCCATATAGGTTGGACATGAGCACTCTTCATCTTCATTTACTGGACCTATTGACACAATGCTCCATTGTAGAGTACAAGATTTCTTCTCTTTCTCCTCTTCTCCTCCTCGTTCTAGTTGTCCCAACATGAAGGTGATGAGAATGGCTAAGTATTTAGGCAATCCCTTACCCAAAGCCATGTGATACATTAGTGTCCTTGAATGGAGGGTGCATGATCACCGTGTTATGTGTGAGATGAAGGAAGTTGTAATATTGAAGGTCATCTTCATCTTAAGGGGGTCAAGTTGGGCAACCACCTAATTTTGTCTACTCTAATTAATTTGATAAACTATACTGATTAGGACAAGGAATTGGATGCAATAAGATAGAGGATGTTATCTACACCATCTAAACATGAGAGTTCACTAAAGACCATCACCTGTGCAAAGCGGAGCTCACTAATAAGGGACCTATTAAATTTATCATCATGTAAGTAATAAACTATCAATACACATTAAGTAGTAGTAGCTTGGGTTGCTACTAAAATTACTGCACAATGCTTCTTAGTAGTGGGGCATGTGATGAAGATGATTATTGGTGGGAAGGCTTGTGCTCCTAGAACGATGTGAGTAAGAAGCTCAAGGTGCTCATTGACCTCTATAGATAGGTTCTTATTGCAGTCATCTAGGGTTATTATCTTCACATATTAGAAGGTTTCAAGATAGAATTTTTGTCAAGCTATGCGCTTGAGTGCTTGAAGTCTTATTATGCTATTGACCAATACTCTTGACATGCATGTTTATGTTGATAATTCTTTGCTAAAATGGCAATAGAAGGGTACGAAGGCACACCAATAGTTGTTTTTGACCTAAATTGGAGGTGTTGCTAAGAGTGTCGCAAAAAGAATCACAAAAGTGTTGCTATCTCAGAAATAGCGATACTTTTTGCAGCGTTCGCTACGACACGTATAACGATGGCAATATCAACAACATTTTGAGAGAAAAATAGGGGTGAAAACGTGAGTGCAACATTTTTTCTGCAAAAATTGAAAAACAAGAGAAAGAGAGCTCAAAGCACAGAGAGAGAGAGAGAGAGAGAGAGAGAGAGAGAGAGAGATAGAGAGAGAGAGAGAGAGAGAGAGAGAGAGAGAGAGAGAGAGAGAGAGAGAGAGAGAGAGAGAGAGAGAGAGAGAGAGAGGTTCTTGCATGCCATTGTTTCAGCCCATAAAGAGCTTTCTTCAAGTTGCAAGCATCCATGTGATAAACAATGCACCTATCTCAAGGGCTTAAAGAAGAAGCCAATTGTAAAACCAAGACTCTGCAAGTAACTGCTAATGATGCATGCATGCCACTATTTGTTTACAAGAAAGATAGCTACATCTTTGGTTGTGCTAGTCATCTAGGTGGATGATCTCCTTATTACATGTGATGATAACATTGGAATACAAGTTGTGATAACTATGTTGAAATTAGAGTTTGACATGAAATATTTAGGTGAGCCAAAATATTTTTTGGGCATCAAAGTGGTAAATTCAACCAATGGACATTGGTTGATGCAGATGCAGACATAGTACACATTGGAAATGTGAAAAAGTAGGGCATGATATAGTGTAAACCACTTGATACTTCTTTGGATCAAAATACCAAATTGGATGTAGATATTGGAGTTGAAATTGCAAATGTTACAATGTATAGGTAGATGGTCGGAAATTTGATATACTTGACTATCACTAGGCCTAATTCGAGCTATACGGTTAGACTTATTAGTCAATTTATACAAAAGCCCAAGAAACCACATTTGGATATAGTAAGAAGGATCATGTGATATGTCAAGGCAATGGTAGACTGTGGGCTATTTTATGAGAAAGATAAGGACATGAAGGTCATTGGATACACTCATGTAGATTGGGAAGGATGTCCTTATCATCGTTGGTCTACTAGTAGCTATGTATTCAGCCTTGGCAGTGGGATGATTACCTGGAGTAGCAAGAAGCAACGAACTCTTGCACTATCTAGTACTGAGGTAGAATATAGAGGTGCTGCTTTAGCCACATGTAAGATTGCATGGTTGCTTAAGTTTATGGTTGATTTGGATCTGCAGGTGGAAGCTCCAATGACATCATACTATGATAACTTGAGTAGTGTACTTCTAGCAACAAATCATGTTTACCATGCCAGAATTAAGCATATAGAGGTACACTATTATTTTATTTGTGAGATGGTACTTGTAGGAAAACTAGATCTCCTGCATGTGAAGAGAGACGATCAAGTAGTAGATATCTTTACCAAGTCACTAGGTAAAGATGAGTTCAATTACTTCAGACAACTACTTGGAGTACAATATCTCACTTGAGCTTGAGTAGGAGTGTTGAGATAGTGAAGCTCCCACCACCACTCATCTACTATGTATCGACATGACAACTTGATGTGTGTAGTTGTCAATCATGTGTGTATTCTTAACAAGTTGGTACATGACTTAACCATAGTCAGTTAGTGAATGGTTAGTCAGTGTAGTCACTTAGACCTAGTTCATGTTGTGTGTTATTTAGTCAGTAAGAGTAAGATGAATAATGAAGAACAATGAGAGCAGTCAACTCATTGTTGCCCCCATCTCTCTCCCATTCTTCTAACATAAATAATCATTATTAATGTTGAATCAATATGGAACCCTAAAAAATAACAACCAACTTTTGTGATATTTAGGGCTTTTTTGCATTTTCTCTTTTATTTGTTGTTGATAAGGGTTAACAAATGTATTTCATTCTTGTTGATTTGTTGCTTGATGGACCAATGGTGGTACACATGTGGGTAATTAATGTATCTTGAAACCACATCCATGTTAGATGGGTGGTAGCAAGGGTTTCTTGGGGGCATTTTCATACCCTTGCAATCTTTTTTTATACAAATGCATTTCTCTAAGTGTCAAAATTTTACTAATTAAAGTGTTGGTAAAACAAAGATAGCCATGGCTAAATAGAATCTTTTGCTATAAGTCGGAGAAGGGAAAATGTCTACAACTTAGACTATTTTCCAAGAAAGTGGCAAGAAACTTATTTAAGTACACATGTAACTAAATAATATTCTAGGAGAAAAATAACCCTTTTTGGGAGAGAGAAAATAGGTGAAATGCTTAAATCTTCCTTTCTCTGAAAAACATAAGTTTGGTCATCTAGTGGGGGTCCATCTAGTATCACTAGTATCATGTGAACTATGAAGTGGAGTGTAGATAATGGTGGATGCAAGGGGGAGAAAATAATAGAGAAATTTGCACAACATCCCCTCTCTCATTTTTCCACTAAAAATCTTTTACAGTTACATGGAAAAATTTTATAATTTCTAGTCTAAGTGGTCCTTGCGCGGAGTCCATAGCCTCCCTAATAGATTATGATGATGACTAGATATTATACATATGACTCTCTGATTTTCTATGGATAAAGGCCATGAGATTTTCTATATAAGGATTCTCCTAACCTGTCTTCAAATGCAATAAGAGCTAGTTGCTTATTCAACCAAGAGGATTTGTTACAAAGTGGATTTTCAAAAAAATATTGTCATTTTAGAATCTCATTGCTCCATCTTTATGGCATTCTTCAACCTCACTTTGTGTACATCATTTTTATGATTTGACCTAGGCCTTAGACTTGGTTCCACTTGGATTCTAGATTTAAGAAACCCTATAGTTAAAGATAGGATCAAAATATTCAAAAGAAGGCTTTAAAAAAACCTTTTTTTTTCTACATGAAAAGTGTAAGCTATTATGAAAGGTATTATATAAACTTTTTAAAAATAATCAAAAGCAAACTCAAAATAGAATTTTTATTTTTTAAGCTCATAAAAAATCCCAACATACTTTCCAAAAAGGAAGAAGAGAGAATATTCAATATTGGAGATTATATTGGGAGAGTTTCTAGTTGTTCTCTTCAAGATCTATATATTTATTATAGGAAAAATGCATCAAGCTATCGCACATACACTAATATTTACAGTGATAATGTAAGGGAACTAAGCTAAAACTTTGAAATTTGAAAAGTGGCAATACACATTTGGATGAACTTTAGGGCTATGCTTGGTTGCAATCTTATATTATATCAATAACGAGAAAACATACCAACATTTTAACACTTAGAAGCATGATTACTATTCCTGTAGGGTCTATAATTCTAGTAAATGCATGTTCTTTGTAAGTGTTTTTATCACATGCAATATTATTGATAGCATATTCCTTAGTCAAAAAAACTTTTCAGAAGATTACCCACATTAAGGTAAATCATATAACCAGATTGAGAAAAAGCGAAACACATCAACATCACCAACATCATATATTGTCACAACATTCACAAAGGCAAGTAATAAGATTGAAAGCATATGCATCACATCACAACGGTACTAATGATTTGAATGAACAAATCCAACATAAAATTGGATCAAAAAATGAAGTTACTATTTGAAGAATTATTAATTTCATGTGCACATGAACCTAAAATGTGTGCAATTGTCTTGCTCTAATCTAGATTGGAAAATATTTTTCCAAAAATAGATTAACACGAAGAGATTAGTGACTTAAAAGTGTACAATTATATCAAGGAACTTTAATTTTGTAATGATGGCTTTTTTGAAACTTCTATTAGTTAGGACATGTAAGAATTGAAATCTATATATGCACAACCAGATAACATCAATCAATCAAAGATCATCATCTTATTTGGTAAACTTATGAGTCTTAAATTGATAAGTTTTCCAAAGTGTCTAATTGGTAAACTTATGCATCTATCTACCTAGTTGTTTATGTATTAATTGATTGAGGATTGTCAATCATTGTAATTTTAATGAAAGGCTCATAATGGTAAAATATATCATGTGTTACTATACTAGTTTTATTAGACCAGCAATAAGTCTATTAAAGACTTAAATAGTATGGAAATCAATGTGATTAATATATTTTTAAATAAACTTATTTATATGACTTTATAGTTATATATTTTTGTTTATATGATTGATATTTATAGAGTTATTTATAGTGTAAATAAATTAAGAGCCATACTTATTTGTATGGAATGTATGTTTTGGCGTTGAGTAATTAGAAAAGTGATACTTCATTTTTCTTTTGATATCATAAACCATTACATAAATTTGGTATATATACTTAATATCTAGTTATCTTTGGTACAACTACCACATTATATCATTAGTACATATCACTTTTCCTATTATTCGGTGGAGCAACTTTAAATAATCACAAGTAAGAGAATTAAAAATTTGTGTGTAAATTTCAATATAGTTTGATTCTCATGTGATTTTGATAATTGAGTTTTTTAATGTTTGAATAAATTTGGCATTTTTTTAATAGTGTGTTTATATATTAGATTCATTAAAAAAGATGACCTTCTACTTGTTATTATGTGTATTGAACATAAAATTTAAATAGCATATAATAATTACATAAATCTTTAAGTCCATAAGCTAATTCTTCGTGATGTTCGCACTATCGTGGGAAGTTGTCACAGGATAACTTTGCACTATCATGCAAAGTCGTTACACAATAACTTTGCTTCCCTCACTTCTTCCCCACACATTGTATTTCACTTTCCTTGTTTTATATCTTTGCAATTTATTATCTTTATTTCTCTCTCTCTCTCTCTCTCTCTCTCTCTCTCTCTCTCTCTCTAAATTCACACACACACACTCTCTCTCTTTCTCTTTATTCTTCGCTCTCTCTTTACATTTTCTTTCTTCTCTCTTCTCTCTCTACCTTTTTCTAATTGTTTTCTCTCTCAATTTCTCTAAAATTTTCATTTCTCTCTTGATTATCTCTTTAAATATATAAATAAATATATCTCTCACTCTCTCTCTCTCTATCACCAAAATTATATCCTTTCTCTCTCTCTCTCTCTCCCTCTCTCTCTCTCTCCATATTTTCTATCTTCCCTCCTTTCACTCTCCTTCTCTCTCCCCTCATTTTTTGTTGATTTTTTTTCCTCTCCTCTCTCTTTCTATCCAATTTCTTTCCTCTCTCTCTCTCTCTCTCTCTCTCTCTCTCTCTCTCTCTCTCTCTCTCTCTCTCTCTCTCTCTCTCTCTCTCTCTCTCTCTCTCTCTCTCTCTATTTATCTATTTGGTTATTTCGTATCTCTCAAATTTTCTGTTTCTTCTCTCTATAGATTTTTTTTCTACCCCCTCCCTCCACCATCTCTCTTTGAATATATATATATATATCCCCTTCCTTTGTCTCTTTTTTTTTTCCCTCTCTCTCTCTCTCCAAATTTTTTGTCTCTTTCTCTCTCTCAAACTACATGACAAGGAACTAATATACAATGAGTATTTCACTAGGTGAAAGCAAGCATATTAATATTTTTTTAAAATTATTGTGTATAAGCAATCTTTAAGTGAATCTATGTAGTAAATATAATGTATAATACTATGTATTTACATGATATTATTATTAGTTTATTTGTTAATTGTAAGGGGTTTCTGTAGTGATAATTTTAACTAAATGGTTGATCTTTAATTCATTTAAAATTATTCAATCTAGCTTTTAGTATAAATGATATTAAAGTATTAGATTCAAAGCTTTCCTAGTTTTCTTTATAAAAGCAACATGATCACATGTAAAATAGGATAACATAGTAAAAATTTAGTTCTATTCTTTCTCTCTCATTCGAAGTTGGAATTTAGAGTTTCCAAATTCATTTTGGGGGGTTTTGGTGCATTCAGGAATCCATAGTGATGCAAAACATCATGACTCAACACACATACTCTTTTGCATCCACTGCAATAATAAGCTACACGAAATCTCTAAATATATAAAACTCAATAGTTTGATTAATACTTGTATTTTCTTCAGATATATGGTATGAATGTAAATAGGTATGTAATCAATATCTCATAATAGAGAATGACAAACCATGGCTTTTTCCAAGGGGAAGGATGGGCCCGATTCTATGTTTTCTCTTATTTTTTATGAATTTATTAACTTATTCCATTTTTTATATTTCATAACGTTGTTTGTATTTAATATTTGAGATGTTAGATTTATTATGTAGTCTGCTTTGCAATACTATCTCTCCTCCCCTACCTTGTCTTGCCTCTCTCAACCTATAATAGTAACCAAAAAGTATGCCAGCTGATTCTATGACACACTCATGCTTGATGAGATAGCTATTCTTGCTGATAGTCACCAGCCTTCTAGAGATTATCACCATCACAAACATATGTGATTGGAAGTAGCAGGAAAAATCTTCATCATTCCCAAGAATACCATTAGAAAAAGAGTTAATGAGTCGTATTAGATCTCTATAGTAGGTATGGAAGTAAATAGAGTATCACTGAATATTTTAGAAAATTCAAATTAGACATTTAAACACTAGTTATGTATGTCATCCTTCACTATTGTATAGGAAGAAATTACAAGCTCAATTCCAATGGAGCTTTGTAGGACTTGTTCTTCTTATGCAACACTTGAAATATATGTCTAGTGCAAAAGCAAAAACCTTATCACAAAGCTTGTGGAACTACATATCCAGCTATAAAGAAAAAACCTAACCATCACAAAGCTTGTGCAATTGTTTGCTTATCATGTTTGATAAACTCAAAGAATGCATGCTCCATACTTTATAAAGCTAGGCTTTGAATTTTTGCGATACAATTAAATAATGCATGGTGCATAGCTTTCTTAAGCTAGGTTTTGTATAAACTTCATGGAAGCATGCATGGATGAGGGTATTTGCATCGAGTTATTGAAGGATAAAGTATGACAAGTGAATGACATTGAAGCAGGTAAACATGATCAATCTTGTGAAAGGTGTGAATAGTCTTTTATGTACTAACATATGCTTGGTGGGTTCTTAGTATGCTAGAACTTTTCTAAAGACTTAATTGATTGAATATTTCTCTTAAGTGCATTTAAAATACTTGGTAATGTAAATAAAGAAATGGAATTATCTTTAAAATAATACCAATTTCATGTTAATAGTAGTTTATCCAGGTTGGACATGAGCACTCTTCGTCTTCATTTACTGCACCTATTGACACAATGCTACATTGTAGAGTACAAGTTTTCTTCTTTTTCTCCTCCTCCTCCTTCTTCTAGTTGTCTCAACTTGAAGGTGATGAGAATGGCCAAGTATTTGGCCAATCCCTTACCCCAAGCCATGTGATACATTAGTGTCCATGAATGGAGGGTGTATGATTGACTATGTTATGTGTGAGATGAAGGAAGTTGTAATATTGAAGGGGATCTTCATCTTAAGGGGGTAGAGTTGGGCAACCTAATTTTGTCTATTGTAATTAATTTGATAAACTATATGGATCACGACAAGGAATTGGATGCAACAAGATAGAGGATGCTATCTACACCATCTAAACATGAGAGTTCACTAAGGACCATCACCTATGCAAGGAGGAGCTCCCTCATAAGGGGCATGTTAAATTTACCATCACGTAAGCAATAAACTATTAATACACATTAAATAGTAGTAGCTTGGGTTGCTACTAAAATGAGTGCACAATTCTTCCCTTAGTAGTGGGGCATGTGATGAAGATGATTATTGGTGGGCTAGGCTCCTAGAATGATGTGAGTAGGAAGCTCAAGGTGCTCATTGACCTCTATAGATAGGTGCTTATTGCACTCATCTAGGGTTAGTATCTTCACATATTATAAGATTTCAAGATAGAATTTTTGTCAAGCTATGAGCTTGAGTTCTTGAAGTCTTGTTATGCTATTGACCAATACTCTTAACATGCAAGTTAATGTTGATAATTCTTGCTAAAATGTCATTACAAGGGTACTAAGGCATATCAACCATCGCTTTCAACCTAAATTGGCGTTGTTGCTCTAATATTGTTGCAAGAAGCATCAGAAAAGTGTTGCTGATAATGATACTTTTGCAATGTTCTCTACAAGATAGATAGTGATGCCAATATCAACAACATTTTGAGAGGAAAATAGGCGTGGAAACCCGAGCACAACATTTTTAGTGCAAAAAAGCAAAAATGAGTGAAAGAGAGAGGGAGAGAGCTCAAAGTATAGAGAGAGAGAGAGAGAGAGAGAGCCTTCATTGCTGCCATTGCCGTTCACAATGCAAGTGAAGAGGAGCATGAAGGAAAAAAGGGAGGGAGGCATTGAATGGTGACCTAGAAGAGGATGTATCATTTATCATATGAATGTAAGGAATGCATTCTTGAATGGTGACCTAGAAGAGGATGTATCATTTATCATATGAATGTAAGGAATGCATTCTTGAATGGTGACCTAGAAGAGGATGTATTGATGGATAAGCCTAAGGAGTATGTATACCCACAGTTTCCTAATTATGTCTGCAAGTTGAAGAAAACTCTTTATGGGTTGAAATAAGCTCCGAGAGCTTGGCATGCATGCATTAGCAATTACTTGTAGAGTCTTGTTTTTATAGTTCGCAAGGCTGATCACAAGTTTTTTACAAAAAAGATAGATACATGTTTGGTTGTGCTAGTCCTCTATGTGGATGATATTATTACTATAGGTGATGATAAGATTAAAATACAAGCTATGATGACTATGTTGAAATTAGAGTTTGACATGAAAGATTTAGGTGAGTTAAAATATATTTTGGGCATTGAAGTGGTAAATTCAGCCAATGGAATTTGATGGTGTAGAGATAGTATGCATTGGAAATGTTGAAAATTATGGTATGATAGAGTGTAAACCACTTGTTACTCCTTTGGATCAAAATATCAAATTGGATGTAGACATTGGAGTAGAGATTGCAAATGTTACTATGTATAGGCAGACGGTTGGAGGTTTGATATACTTAACTATGACTAGGCCTGATCTAAGGTATGCAGTTGGACACTTATTAGTCAGTTTATGCAAAAGCCCAAGAAACCACATTTGGATGTAGTAAGAAGGATCATGTGACATGTCAAGGCACTGGTAGAGTGTGGGCTATTTTATGAGAAAGATAAGGACTTGAAGCTCATTGGATACACTAATGTAGATTGGAAAGGATGTCCTTATGATTGTTGGTCTACTAGTGGCTATGAATTTAGCCTTGGCAGTGGGATGATTACCTAGAGTAGCAAGAAGCAAGAAAGTGTTGCACTATCTAGTACTGAGGCAGAGTATAGAGGTGCTACTTTATCTGCATGTGAGATTGCATGGTTGCTTAAGTTGATGGTTGGATATGTAGGTAGCAACAACAGTAACATTATATCATGATAACCTAAGTAGTATAGTTGTGGCAACGAATCCTATTTACCATGCTAGAATGAAGCACATAGAGTTACACTATAATTATATTTGTGAGATGGTGCTTGCAAGAAAGTGGATCTCCTGCATGTGAAGACAGATGATCAAGTAGCAGATATATTTACCAAGTTACTAGGTAAAGATAAGTTCAATTACTTCAAAAAACTACTTGGAGTACCTTACCTCACTTGCACTTGAGGGGGAGTGTTGAGATAGTCACTCATCTACTAGCTATCGACATGACAACCTGATGTGTGTAGCTCTTGATCATGTGTGTATTCTTAACAAGTCGGTACATGACTTAACCTTAGTTAGTTAGTCAATGTGGTCACTAAGACCTAGTTCATGTTGTATAAATAATCATTATTAATATTGAATCAATATGAAACCCTAAAAGATAACAACTAATTTTTGCAATATTCAAGGATTTTCTTCATTTTCTCTTTTCTTTATTGTTGCCAAGGGTTAATGTATGTATTTCATTCTTGTTGATTCATCGCCTAATGTACCAATGGTAGTACACATGTTGGTAATTGACATATCTTGAAGCCACATCCATGTTAGATGGGTGGTAGCAAGGGTTTGTAGGGGGACATTTTCATACCCTTGCAATCTTTTTCTATACAAGTGCATTGCTATGAGTGTTAGGATTTTACTAGTTAAAGTGTTGGTAAAACAAAATGGATAAATAGAAGCTTTTGTTATAAGTTGGGGAAGGGTAAATGTCTACAACTTACACTATTTTCCAAGAAAGTGGCAAAAAAATTTATTTAAGTAAACATGCAACTAAATAAGATTCTAGGATAAAAATGACCCTTTTTTTGGGAGGGAGGAAATAGACAAAATGCCCAAATCTCCCTTTCTATGGAAGACACTTTTTGGTCATCTAGTTGGGGACCATCTAGTATCAGTGTTATGATATGAACTATTAAGTGGAGTGTAGATAATGGAGATGTATGAAAAAACCTGTAAAAAGTGGTGGATCCAAGGGGGAGAAAACAATAGAGAAATTCGCACAACATCCCCTCTCTCATTGCTCCACCACAAATATTTTACAGTTGTGAGGAAAAAGTTATTAAGTTCTAGTCTAAGTGGTCCTTGTGGAGTTCATAGTCTCCCTAAATAGATTATGATGATGACAAGATATTATACATATGACTCTTTGATTTTCTATGGATAAAGGCCATGACCTTTCTTATATAAGGATTCTCCTAACCTTTCTTTAAATGCAACAAGAGCTACTTGCTTACTCAACCAAGAGGACTTTTAAAAAAGTGGATTTTCAAGAAATATTGTCATTTTAGTATCTTACTGCTCTATATTCATGACAATATTCCACACTCACTTTTTGTATAGCATTTTTATTATTTAACCTAGATTTTCAATTTGGTCTAATTGGATTTTAGAGTTATGAAACCCTCTAGTCGAAGATAGGGTCAAAATATTCAAAAGAAGGATCTAATAAAACATTTTTTTTTCTACATGAAAAGCATAAGCTATTATGAGAGGTAATTATATACACTATTTTGGAAAAGAATCAAAAGTGAACTCAAAATAGAATTTTTATTTTTTAGCTCATAAAAAATCCCAACATATTTTAAAACAGGATTATGCATGCACTTTCCAAAAAGGAACTTAAGAGATAATATTCAATATTTGAGATTATATTGGGATATTATCTCATTGTTCTCTTCAAGATTTCTATATTTATTATATAGGAAAAATGCATCAAGCTATCATAGGTACACCAATATTTATAGTGATAATGTATGAAAGCTAAGCTGAAACATTGACAATTGAAAAGTGGCAATACACGTTTGGATGAACTAAGGGCCATTCCTAGTTGCAATCCTTATAGTATGTGAATAATGAGAAAACATATCAACATTTTAACACCTAGATGCATGATTACTAGCCCTTTATTAGGGTCTCATATTCCATTAAATGCATGCTCTTTCTAAGTGTTTTTGTCACATGCAATATTATTGATAGCATATTCCTTAGTCAAAACAAATTTTTGAAAGATTAGCCACATTGAAGTAAATCATATAACTAGAATGAGAAAAAGAAAACTTTACCAACACCATCATCATCATACATTATCAGAACATTCACACATTCTATTTTATTTCAAAACTACAGAGGTAAGTAATAAGATCCAACATCACATCACAACAGTTCTAACGATTTGAATGGAAAAATCCAACATAAACTTGGATTCAAAAATTAAGTTACTATTTGAAGAATTATTAATTGCACATGCGCATGAACCTTATAGGTGTGCAATTGTCTTGCTCTAATCTAGAGTGAAACATTTTTTTTAAAAAAGTAGAATTATACGAAGAGATTAGTGAGACAAAAGTGTACAATTATATCAAGGAACTTTAATTTTGTAATGATGACTTTTTTGAAACTTCTATAAGTTACGACATGTAACAATTGAAATCTATATATGCACAACAACATAACATCAATCAATCAGCGATCATCATATTATTTGGTAAACTTATGATACTCAAATTGAGAAGTTTGTCAAAGTGTATAATTGGTAAAATTATGCACCTATCTATCTAGTTTTTTATGTATTAATTGATTGAGGATTGCCAATTATTGTAATTTTAATAACATGCTCATATAAAATATATAATGTGTTATTATACCAGTTTTATTAGACCAATAATAAGTCTATTAAAGACTTAAATTGTATGGAGATCAATGTGATTAATATATTTTGAAATAAACTTATTTATATGACTTTATAATGATATTTTGTAGTTTATATGATTGATATTTATAGAGTTATTTATAGTGTAAATACATTAAGAGCCATACTTCTTTGTATGGAATTAATGTTTTGACATTGAGTTAATACAAAAGTGATACTTCAATTTTCTTTTGATATTATAAACCATTATATCAATTTGGTATATATACTTAATAACTAGTGATCTTTGGTACAACTACCACATTATATCATTAGTGCATACCACTTTTCCTATTATTAAGTGGAGCAACTTTAAAAAATCACAAGTAAGAGAATTAAAAATTCATATGTAAGTTTCAATATAGTTTGATTCTTATGTGATTTGGATAATTTAGTCTTTTAATATATGAATAAATTTAGTATTTTTTGTAATAGTATATTTATATATTAGATTCATTTAAAATTATGACATTCTACTTGTTATCATGTGTATTGAATAGGATATAATAATTACCTACATCTTTAAGTCACTCGCCGTTGATTCATGGTGTGTGCACTATGTGGGAAGCTGCCACACAATAACTTCGCACTAGCATGCGAAGCTACTACACAATAACTTTGCTTCCCTCACTTCTTCCCTACACATCGTATTTCACTTTCCTTATCTTTATCTCTTTTTTCTTCCCTCTCCCTCCACCATCTCTCTTTGAATTTTAATATCGGTTTCTCTCTCTCTCTCTCTCTCTCTCTCTCTCTCTCTTTCTCTCTCTCTCTCTCTCTCTCTCTCTCTCCTCTGTCTTTTCTTTCGATTTATTTGTCCCTATCTCTCTTTATTTTTCCTCTCTTCATTATCTCCCAAAATATTTTTCTCTTATCTCCCAAAATATTTTTCTCTCTCTTAATTTTTTCCTCCTCTCCTCCCTCTTACTCTCTCCATCCTTTGTCTCTTTGGCGTACACGAGGAGAGTATGTAGGTAGAGGAGTTGCTATTGCAGGGCATTGAGGACGAGGAGGGCTTAGAGCATGCAGATGAGACAATCATAGGCAATCTAGGTGAAGAGTCCAAAGTATAAGAATACTTTGAGAATAAAGTAGATTCCTCTTTTTGTGGGGATCTATTCATAGACCTTCTAGTGTATACCGAGCTATACTAAGAGCTTATCATGGAGCCATAGGACTCATTGTACTTGTGTCTACTTATCAAATTCATTGACTATTCACTTTTATCCATATTTTATCACATGTTTTTTAACTAACATCCTTCTTTGCAAATACATATTATCATGCTTCACCTTCACCTTATATTGATTATACTAACATATTTAATTTGGGTATGCAGGCCATTGTAGACAATCTAGAGAGCTCGATGATCCATGGGAAGAAATATGAGGAGCTAAAGAGATCTTTATGCATATGTCTTTGGATTAGATGGTGTACTTCAGAGTTATGGCAGACCAGGAGCTATCTTGACCGTCATTTGGGTGTTTAGCGCATTCTACCTCGACATGCTCCAATTCGTCAATCTCTAGTAGGGAGAGTCAATGCTCTAGACTAGCCATAGAGGGAGGCTCAAGGACGTATTACTTGAGAAAATGTTTGTGGTGGGTTTCTCAGAGAGCCACAAACTTCCTCTTCTCATTCGAGGGGTGGTTCTAGGAGGTTTTGTGGAGATACTGATGTTGTGACCCTGTGGTCCATTGCTACTACTTGCTCTCACACTAGTTCTAAAGGGATTGGCTTAGGTGTGTACTGTGGAGACAATGATGCAATTTCTCCATTCACTCAGTCGAGTGGATGCTTATCACCTCTACGATTTGGTACACCTATAGGAATATCTACTCCCCTAACTCTAGATTTGGCTTAGTCATCCAGAAGAGGTATCCCTATGGGTGCTACTTCAAGAGATACCACCCCTACAGCTATAGGTATGCCAAATGGACAAGGATCTTGTGGTTATGCCCAAGAGCATAGTCATGGATGGGAGAGGGCACATCTTAGGTATATCCCACTAGGGTACCATGGGTGCTTAGTGGATGAGAAAACTAGTGTTGAGATCATGAATGTTGAGGGGAGGAGAATGATGGCATACATGAGGGAGTTGTGTTAACAAATATTTAGGCACAAAATTTTAGACCATAAGAAAAACATACAAGAGTGAGCAATCACATTCTTGCATGAGGATTTCTCGGTACCTACAATGGCTAATCGATTTTGGACTATATACGTGCATATATGTCATATAGATGATTGGATGTACGCAAGGCAACAAGAGTGGCACTTCAAAGCCTAAGTAGTTGGGCACAAAGGATTAGTGGAGACTCAAGAAGGAGGCCGCAGAATCTCCAAGATGATGTTAGTAGCAATGAGAGGTGACAAGGGCATGGTTAGAGGTAGGGATCATGCATCATCTTGGGAGTGGCAGACATAGAGCTTATGTGGAGGATTTATAAGTTTTATTTTGGTTATATTCACTTTCTTATTTGGTGTATTACTTATATTAATAACGTTATTTTTAACAATGCCACTTTGTTTTTCTTACATCACTCAATCACAAACCATGATCCCATAAGGGTCGGAGACTCAGTATATAGAGTAGCACTATCTCACTTCTCGTATTGATAGATTGTACAAGCACAATAGTCTGTTAAGTTATGCCTTTTTCGTGTTTTTAGTTTCTAGTTTTTTTATGATGCATTATGTTATGTAGATTAATCTTTGGTTGTTTTATATTATAGAATCCATTTGATGCTCAATATTTTCTTGATAAGCTCTTAGATGACGAGGAGTTGTAGCAGTCACTTAGATTCATGGAGCACACATCCCTTCCTTTTTGGCCTTATAGTCCATGCAAGCTCTTTCTATATATGCTTTCTTGGATATATTTCTTATATTTTGTATGGACTCACATTTTGCGATATTTATTGATACATTTGTCTATTTTTGGATTTTGCTCCCTATCAATCCATGTAATTTTATGAGATGTCATTTATTGATGTTGTACTTATTTGGAAATCAAATCAAGGAACACTTTTCTTTTAGCATTTTACAATGCATGTGTTTCAACAACAATTGTATGCTCAACCTATAAATGATTTATGGAACATTTTTCAGTACATGTGGATGGAAGGGTAGCAAGATGGCATGCCTTGCCACCTAAATTTTTTTTCCCTTGTTGTAACCAACACTATTAGCGTCACAAATAAGCATGCACATGTCACTATTACATTGCATCAAAATATGTGTCCCTATATGCATCGCAAATTGTATCTCAATATGCATCACTATTTGCACATATTGCAATGCAAATTGTGACTATTTCATAGAGATGTGTATACTGATAGTTTTAGCGATGATGGGGTTATTTTTTGGATGAAAATGTCCACCGCTTTAGACGTGGATATATGGCTTGTATCTTATAGTGTGGTTTTCTCTTCTAGTAACGATGGTTGACCTAACACAATCATTCATAGATCTTTCAATCAAGATACAAGCTTAATGCACTAAGCATTTGTAAATGCATCATGATTACCAGTCCTTGAAGTCATAAATCCATGTATATTGTATCTAAAAATAATAGTCAAGAGATAGAAAAGCATATTTCACATATGTTATGTATCTAGATATACATATAGAATAAGAATTTTTTAAAATCTTTATGGTTGATAATTAATATCTTAGAGTAACCTTATATTCCAACTTAATGCATTAAAAAAGTTATCATAATAAATTCAAATACTTAAGCCATTAAAAAAAATACTATTTTGATGTTAGTTTATTTTTGGTGCAAATTAACCATCTTTATTTTTTAATGAAGTCTACTATACGAAGGGGACTAATATGGAAAACTAATTGTTGAATATCTTGTTAAGTTTGCTATTATTTATCTTGGTTTCTCCCACAATATAGAATAGAATAGAATGATATAGCATGCTATAATATTAATACTTCATGGGGGAAGGAAACACTCCTCCATAATTATGAATTCCTAGAGAGTACCATGCCAACTCTCCACCATACTAGCATGGTTCTATGTTCCATGTTTGTTAAGGGCTTGTGCCTAGTCTCATCCTTATACATATGCCTTTCTTTTATCAATTTGACATTTTCTTCTTTAACATTTGCATTTGTTTGCTTCTTCATTGTGTGAGGTGTGATGGATATTAAGCATGGATCTTATTGATTTACTTAACTATGACATGATTTTTCTTCTTCAGTATAGAGTAAGTTTCCATTTCCATTTCTCTCACTCCATGTTATGCATTAGAACTTTAGGTGACTTATAGGACACTATGAGAACACCATATAAGTAGAATCATATTGCTACCAATAAAAGCTAAAAATGTTTGTGAAAAATGGTTTCTTTTTTTCTTTAAAATTTCATTGCCAAAAAATAAAAATTATGTTACATAGATTGATTTGAAGTGAGTGACATAAAAGTCTTGATATAGTACTCGAAAGTACTTGCTAGAAAAAATTCAAAAAAATGTTGGATGATTGTCACTCTTAGTTGTACCTATCTAACTAGTTGTTTATGTATTAATTGATTGAGGATTTCCAATTATTGTAGATTTAATGACAGGGTCATAGTGGTAAAATACATCATGTGTTATTATTCCAATTTTATTAGATCAAGAATAAGTCTATTAAAGAATTAAATAGTATGGAGATCAATACGATTAATATATTTTGATTTTTATTAAAAAAACTATTTATATGACTCTATAAGTTATATTTTATAGTTTATATGATGGATATTTATAAAGTTCTATATTGGCATGTTATTTAATAACATGATATTTAGTTGTTTCAATGAAACCAAAATTTAAATTTCGTTACCTTGATAGATAACATCAACTATAGTAAAAGAATATAATTGATTTTGTCATATTATAGTTAAAACAACTTAATATCATTATACAACTTTCATTTGAATTACAATAGCTACAAAATTTTACATTAGTATGTAATCTAAACTTATAATATCTTAGAACTAGTTTAACATATTTTTAAAATTTAGTATTCACGAAAGATATTGGATTATTAACCACATAAACATTATTTACTATAAATCCAATTTTAAAAGTCAAGATTGTATGAAATATAACTTGGATTGATATAATTTTGAGATTGATTATTTTTATTTTATAACATCTTATAAACTTAGTTTTAGTAGAACTAATAAATCAACACTTCTTAGCTTTAAAAATTTTAGATTTATCTTTAAATGTTATAAATATAAGTGCTTAAATTATTAAATAAAAGATGGCATCTAGTTAATATAAAAGTAATATAGATTGGAATTGTAAACACAATCTCTTATTTTTTTTGTTATCAACATTTTCTATTTGTTTCTTACTAAGACATATTAAAATGCTATCTCATTGAAAGATAATATAAGAAGATAGAAAAAGAAGAGGGGAAAGAAGAAAGAGGAAGAGACAGAGATGAGGAGAGTTTTTATGCCTTTCTCATTCTATCTATTTGTGTCTTTGTCTCTACCTCTCTCTCATTCTCTCCCTCTCCCTCCCTCCCTCTCTGTCTCTCTCTTTGTGTGTGTGTGTGTGTGTTTATTTATTATTCTTCATATAGACAATATTTTGATCTATATTTGAATAAGTTAATGAAAGATCATGTAAGAAGATATTGACTATAAGAACATGGTGAGATATATATTTTTAAGTGGTTTATCAATAATACCTTGTCACACTAGCATAAGTATATAAAGTGCTGAAACTTGTAATATTTCATCACTTCAAAATACGATTACAATCTCTTCATCTTAGCTTCTTGTCCACAGCTTTCATGGCTTTTCTCATCTCTCTCCTATCTTTCTAATCTTTCTCTCTCCTTTTTTCTCTCTCTTCTATACTCTCTTCTCTCACCTCTCAAACCTCTTCTTGATAAGTGGTATCAGAGCATTGGTGTTTGCTCCATTTGGTTACAATCTAACCATAATTTTCTCTTTTAGATTAGCCACATTCCAATTACTCAAGGATAGAGTGTCTAGCTTTGAAATGGATAGGTGCATGGAACAAGAAACTTTCAAGTGTACAAGACAGCTTAATCAAATCTAGATGCAAGACATGGAGGCTAAGATAGAGGTACAATGGACAAAATAGCATGTGGTGGTCAAGAAACAAGCTATTTTAGATGTATTTTATGGCGTATGTCATAGTTACTTTTCACAAAGCCTCTTTCTCCCCTCTTTCTTCAAGATTTTTCACAAAGTTTCAATGGTGCACAGATCTAAAATCCTTATTCTTTCTCATCAAAGATCGTTTCTTTGCTTTTGACATTGTGCAAAGTCTTCCCTGATTCATGAGGAACTGATGGAGTGCACTTTACGCAATACTAGAGTCATTGTTGAGGGTTGAATAACCAGCATAGATTGTGCCATAAATTGTACTGATCTAATCTTTTCTCCATGTTTCATCAATCTTTCATTTGAGCTACTATTCTTTATCACTGAGCTAGAAGGTTCTACATCAAGGTTCTTTGGCATTCAATCTCTAATTTGCATCTTTCCCATAAAAACCCTAATACACAACGAGGAAACCATAGCTTCAATCTTGAAGCTTCAAATTTCTTTAATCTTTGGTACTTCATGACCTTTAAGGCTCTCCTCCTACCATTATACTTCAACATTGGTATCAAGATTGAAGACATTGAAGAAGATTTTAGTATACTAAGCATTATGGAGCAATATTTTGGGGCTTTCACACATAAAGCTCAAAGTTCTTATATCTAAGCATTCAAATGGACTGAAGGCACTTATTCTTTAAGGCTTTGATGATCTTCAAGCAATGCATGGGCTGATTCATTAAGCTTATGGATTATTGAGCATTATTGATTGAATGGGGGATTCTTCTTCAATCAATGTGATTGAATCTCGATTCCCTTTGAATATTTCATATTATTCAAGATTTAAAGAGGCATTTTATTTTCTTTTAATATCTAAAATATCTCTAAATCTAATTGCTCAAGCTTAGCCACTTGATGATGAGAGATAATCGTTTATTTAGCCTTCAAAGAAACCATAGATTAGAGATTTGTACCTCTTTAGATTGATCACAAATTGTAGATCAAATTTTAGCATTAATTTCATTTCATTTTCAATCATGGCTCCATTTTTTCATGCTTTAATGTATAACCCTAGTTTGTGCAATTGATTTTCTTATACCCAAGAAATAAATCATAAAGGATAAGTATTGCAATTAGTGAGTTATTAATTTGTAGTGAATTTTATTTAATCGATCCATGCATCTTATTAAAGCTAGAAAGATTCAATTTAGAAATGCATTTCATCCATGTTTTCTCATGGAGCAGAATGCTCCTGCCATGGATATACCCACCGCGGAAAAGTGGATGTTGGGGGAGATAGTGTGACAAAAGAGAGGTGACCCTTCCTCACTATCGAAGATCCCGAAAGAGTGCAACCAACGGACATGGGAGGAAATTGCCCACCTCCTGATGATTTCGATCCCATATAGGGAGTCCATACCACTGGTTTATTCCTGACATAGATACTGTGATTGGAGTTATTAAAGATTTGAAGACCTTAGCTAAATAGTATTAAAACATGGCACTTATTGATCAGATTACATGGATTACAGGTCCTTTTAGCCTTTAAAAGCAAGGTACTTGTACTTGCAAGAGTAATAGGGTAATTGGAGACTTATGGGGGAGGAATTTTCAATAATTTACAAGTGTTGTAGCTTATTCTAGGTCATACACAAGTTACTTACAAGTTGTTATAGTGAAACAGGGTACTAGGGGTCATTTTGGGGGTATTATCCACTTGATTATAGATGCTCAAGGTTATCTCAAAGCTTAAACAAGGATAATACAAGTTATTTCACATGGTACTCATAGTGCATATAGGTCTTATCCAAGTTGTTACAAGGTTTAAAGACCCTACTTTGGACCTATAGGTGCTTGATAGGACAAAATAATGACTTTATAGGATGTTGGACTATTTTGTACAATAAGAAAATAAGATCTTAAGAATATTTTGATCTTATTTTGAAATAAATTGCAATATCTCATCTCGAAGACTTTTTGTTAGCTTCATTTTGATTGAATCAAAATGTTCCTCATTCAAATATTGTGTTGAAAAGTTATAGCCATTTTTGTGACATGAGGTTTTGAACTTCACTTTGATAGAGTTGAAATGGTTGGAAATAAGAGAAAGAACAAAGTCAATGAGGATATAAAACAATATATCAAGGAAGGATGTGAAGCAATACCTAAGCCATGTCACAATTACAAAAGGAATCACAATAGCATGGTACATATAGCACTCCAATGCCACACTTTGTAACCATGAAACTAGACATTTCATTAGGCACATGCAACTTGTTTTTGAGTTAGACCAAGTGATGGAGTAGATGGTTCACTCAAATATCCAAACCAAAATATTCATGGAGAAAATAGCCCACTCTACTAAGGAATTGTTGGAGAAATTTTTCTTTTCTACTAAAGAATCTTTGGACAAGGATAATGCTAAGATATCTATGCATATGGTAGCACGTAACGTGTCGACCTTCCCCTTCAGGACACGTCTTAGCAGTCCACCAGAAAGGAGGTCTAGAAAGCTCTGCTCGGCACTCCCATGGAATGTCATGGGGTTTGCGATCTAGGACTTTCCGTGTCTGCCACGTAGCGGAAGTATTCAAGTCGGTCTTAAGTGGGAACAGCCTATATGCTCCTCTGTTCGGGTCATTATAAGACCAAGTTTTGTTACCTCTTGACCTAGCCCGCACCTCCTAAATTATAGGCATAGCTTGAATGAAGATAGTTCAATGTCAGAATCGGGGACAAAGAAAGAAAGCAAGGACTAATAATGCAAACAGCTTTGTCCCTACTCAAAGCAATGGCCGGAACCTCCATTGTTTCCACTACAATGAGCCCGGTCATTTCAAGAGGCAACGTCCCAAGCTTGGAGGAAGACATCGTCGAGCACCTTTCCAAGGAACTGGTCATGGCCAAGGAGCCGCTACCTGAGGTAGAGGAAGAATCGCCTGTGTTGCCAACAGGAAAATGTGCGAAGAAGAAGATCTGACCATGGAAGTAGAGTTTGAAAGGGTGACAGTCCATGCCGCTCTTCACAAGAAAGGGCCGAATCGCCAGTTTTTGGTGATTCAGACGCCATCGGATTATCAAGGTAAAGGTCTCAAAACCTTGATTGATTGTGGCAGTACACATTCCTTTATCTCACCAGCTTGTGCAAGAAGATTAGGAATAGCCACAGTAGAAGCACCTATCTTGCTTGTGGAATTAGCAAATGGCAGTGGGGTTACTTGTACTAGGAAAACTGCTAAGGTGGAATTCTTTCTCGGAGGAAAGACGACTTCGGTCAAATTCAGAGTCATGAACCTAGGTATCCATGAGTGTTTACTCAAAATGGATTGGCTTAAACCTAACGACGCTCACATTCATTGTAGAAAGGACCAAGTTTCCTTTCGAAACTCTGAAGGGGAATTGGTCACAACTCAAGGTGAGGCTGGAAAGCCAAAAATTCAATTGGCCAAAGCATCTCGGATTATAAAGGGAGTCAGAAAGGGACTACCTGTCTACTTGATTAAGCTCAATAAGTTAGATCAGAAGCAGGAGTCTAGTGAAGGACCTTCATGGCTAAACGAATACGTGGACGTATTTCCTGAAGAGTTGATAGAACTCCCGCCTCAAAGAGAAGTGGATCATGAGATCAAGCTAAAGCTAGGAGCTGCGCCAATTGTAAAGAGACCTTATAGAATGTCCATCCCGGAAGCAATTGAGCTGAAGGGACAACTCAAGAAACTGCTAGATCAGGGTTACATCCGTCCTAGCAGTTCACCATGGGGAGCTCCAATACTGTTCCAGAAAAAGAAAGATGGAACGTTTTGACTATGTATCGATTACAGAGGGTTGAATCAATTAATTGTCAAGAACAAGTACCCTATTCCTAGAATAGATGAGCTTCTTGATCGTCTTTAGGGTGAGAAGATATTCTCCAAGATTGATCTTAGGTCTAGTTACTATCAGATAAGGATAAAGGAAGAAGATATCCCAAAGATGGCCTTTAACACAAGATATGGACACTTTGAGTTTCTAGTTATGTCATTCGGGCTTATGAATGTGCCTGCCACCTTCAACAGGTTAATGCAATATATCTTTAGGCCATATCTTGAGGACTTTGTACTCGTCTTCTTCGACGACACTTTAGTCTATTCGAAACAGGAAGAAGATCATGAACCCCAACTTCGAATTGTCCTTGAGACAATGAGAGCACATAAGCTCTATACTAAGATGAAGAAGTGTGCATTATTCAAACGTTAGATTGAATATCTGGGATTCATCGTATCAGTGGAAGGAATCTCAGTGGATCTGCGGCCAAAGTCAGAGATGTTCTAGAATGGCCAATACCAACAACTGTCAAAGAAATACGCAAGTTTCTTGGATTAACAAGATGGTATAGGGTCTTCATAAAAAACTATGCTTTGATTGCAGCACCTCTAACGGACTTACTGAAGAAGCAAACATCCATTGCATGGTCAACTGTCGAACAAACCAGCTTTGATAGATTGAAGCAAAGTTTGGTATCAGCACCTATCCTAAGACTTCCAGACCTCAGTAAGGAGTTGGAGGTAGTAATTGATGCTAGCACACTTGCCTTAGGATGTGTGCTCATGCAGGAAGGTCATCTTGTAGCATACTCTTCAAGGAAGCTGAAGAGCCATGAGAAGAATTATGCTACCCATGATCTAGAACTGTTAGCTATCATCCATGCTCTAAAGCTTTGGAGACACTACCTGTTAGGTAATAACTTTACTCTAGTGTTTGATCATAAAAGCATCAAGTGGATCTTTACCCAGAACGAGCTCAACATGAGGCAACATCGGTGGATTGAAGTGCTGGAGGAGTATGATTTTGAAATCAAATATCGACCGAGAAAGGAGAATGTAGTTGCCAATGCACTTAGTTGCGAGGCATTCCTTAATTCTCTAATCTTGCAAAATCCATCAATAGCTAGATCCCTAGCCACAAAGGTGTCCATGCCAAACAACCCCATACTTGAGCTAGCTAGAGAGGAAGCATGCCATGACCCAGCCTATCAAAAGATGCTAAGGGAGATCCCTATCAAGGACCAAGACCAAAAGCTATAGGCTAAGTATCATGAATTCTCTATCAATAGTGGACTTGTCTACTATAGAACGAGATTATATATACCGACAAGCCAGTCACTTAAGCTGAAGATACTGTGGGAAGCTCATGATTCCCCTTTCTCAGGACATCCTGGCTATGCCAAGACTCTCAATGCAGTTAGGAGGAGCTACTATTGGGAGAGGCTTAAAGGTGACGTTCTCAAATATGTCACTCAGTGTTTGTCTTGTCAACGTATCAAAGCCGAACATGTCAAAATGCCAAGAAAGTTACAACCACTTGACATTCCCCAAATGAAATGGGAATTCATCAGTATGGAATTTGTTGTTGGCCTACCCCAAGTTCAGGGAGGATACAACTCCATCTTGGTTGTGGTTGACATGCTTACTAAGGTTGCACACCTTATTCTAGTAAAGACAAACTATAAAGCCTCAGACATTGCAAGGTTGTTTATTAAGGAGATATTCAAGCTACATGGGTTACCCGGAAGAATCATTAGTGATCTTGATTCTCTCTTCACATCACACTTCTGGAGAGCTATCTTTGAAGCCATTGGGACTCAACTCTATTTTACTACCGCTTGCCATCCCCAAATCGATGGCCAAACGGAGAGAGTCAATCAAGTCATCGAGGATATGCTAAGGGCACACTACTATCGTGAACCAAAAAGGTGGATTCAATACTTACCTTTGGTTGAGTTTGCCTACAATGCTTCTTTTCAAGCATTGTATGGTCATGACTGTCGAAGTCCCCTAAACTTCTCAGATCCAACCTTGAGGGTTGAAGCTTCAAGGCAGATGTTGGAAGAGATGGATGACCAAGTAAAGTCAATAAGACAGGACATCCAAGCCACCAAGGATAGACAGAAGGCATACGCGGATTTGAAGCGTCAAGATAGAACCTTCGAGGAAGGAGACATGGTCTTCATTCGCTTATGGCCAAAGAAGAGTTCCCTATCCTTAGGGGATTGCAAGAAGCTAAGTCCAAGGTATTGTGGACCATAAAAGATCCTCAAGTGCCTAGGTCCTAATGCTTATAGACTGCAACTCCCTGAGAACATAAAGGTTCATAATGTATTCCATATCAGCCTACTGAAGAAGTATGTACCTAATCCTAGCCATGTACTTGATGACCAACAAGTTGTAAAACCTAGTCAAGGAGTCTTTGAGCTATGGCTTGACAGGATCTTAGATGTTAGGGAGAGACAACTGAGATCCAGAACCTTGAGAGAATGCCTCGCCCAGTGGAAAGATTATCCTAAGGAGGATGCCACTTGGATGGATGAAAGCACTCTCAACCATCAATATCCCCAGTTTATCTCGAGATGAGGACATCTCGATTCCTCCAAGGGGGAGAGAATGTAATATTTCCATTGTAAAATATTACTAGCCCACGTGAGACTCATGCAATGACAAATCTGGCATTAAAGTTACCGACGGTACACGACGTATCATGACTCTCCACTGGCCAAACGAGACCAAGGACTGTTGAGAGTTGAAATTACTTGTTTTTTGGCTGATTTTTGTTGTTTTTGAGAGCTGAATGGTTGATTTTATGGGATGATTGATTGATTTGGAAGTGGATTGAGAGTGTTTTGGATGTTATTGATTGTGTTTTGGAAGTTCATGATGTTTGTTGATGGTTCTGTGATGTTCTGATAGGTTCTGAATGGTTCTGTATACCTTCTGTTTTGTTCTGTTTTGGTCTGTTTTGTTCTGATTGTCTTCTGTAAGGAGGGATGGAGTATTGATTGATGAAGAATGAGATATTGTGAAAGCTTATTGAATGGTTTGTGAGAGTTTGAAATGGGGTGAGAGTGAGTTATGAAGTTTTGATGACCTTCTGTAACCTTCTGTAGGTCTTCTGTAGAGCTTCTCCTTCTGTTCTGTTTCTGTTCTGTTCTGTACTGTAGCTGTTCTGGTACTGTTCTGTAGACTGTTCTGTATGCTTCTGTAAGTGTTCTGTGGAATGTATGTGTGACTTTGGGGAAAGTTTTCTAGCCTTGGAAAGAGGTGAATACAAGTGCAAAAGAGCTGAAAGAAGTGGAAGAAGTAGCTGCTGAAGACTCAAGTGAAGACTAGAGTGAAGTGACAGTAGTGAGCTATGAAGAGACACTGTAGTGGCTCTGGTGACTCTTCATATCAGACATACCTCTTGGGAGGGGTATCCACGACCTAAGAGTGATTATTGAGAGTGATTTTGAGAGATTGTAGTGAGGATATGATGTATTATTGATGGAGTGAGAGAGAGAGAGAGTAAGAGATAGCCAATTCTACTAAAACAGAGTGATTGTATATGAGAGATTGAGAGAGAAGACTATGAAGATATTGAAGATGAATACTATGTGATGTATTTCCATTCAAGGATGGTGTATTTATTTGCTTTCTTTGTTCTATTGATGGATTTTGTGAAGATTTTGAAGAATATGGTTGATTCTATTAAAAACCGTGGGAGATTTACATGATGCTGCATGAAGATTTGTTGTGCCTGGTGTTCTTTTCTTCATTGTGATCATATGAAACATAATAAACAAGCTTGTTGATGTTACAAGATAGATTTTCTTGCAAGAGAATTCCCTTTTCCTTGGTGTTCCTCTCGGGGCTCCATGTTTTTGGTGCGCAGCCGGGGAAACTTGCCATCAACAAGCACCAAAAGAGGCTGAAAATGAAGGAAATGGCATTGCCAAGAAGAGAAGAATTCAATGGATGTTTGTAAAGTTCCTTCTTCCACTGAAGAGTTGGAATTCCTCATAATCAAAGCCACTTTCCACAAGAAGTTCATCCCACAATGGTGGAAACACATCACCATCATGATGCATGCTCTATGTGGTGGACAGTTTCCTCTTCCTATTGAAGCAGCAGAAACTTGCATCTTGGTGGCAAACTGTTTGGGAACAAACTAAAGAGCAGAAACAGAGAGAATGAACATCCATGGAAGATTTGGCATTCATTGAGAAGTTTCCAGACAACATCAAGTGGGAGATTGTGAAGAAGCTTCAGGAGTCTTGGTCTGTAGAGGTTCACAGGGACAAGAAGGAAAAGAGTTGGAATTTGTTCGTGGATGCTCAACAGCAAGATACATGGGATGCTTGGTGTACTGATAATCTTCTGTTTGTTCAATTAGCAACCCACTGGAAGTTGGTAGACAGAGTGTTTTTCACAACATACACTGTTGAAACCATCAGAAGCTGGCATTACTATGATGATGGCACTACCACAATGCTTAGACGTATGCATTTTGACACCTTCAGAACCGAATACCTTCCCCTGTGTAGTGGCATGAAAGCAGAATTCAGGGACGTTGAAAAGAAAGAAGTAGAAGAAATGTTGGCAAGAGAGTCCTCAAGAGACTGAAGCCTTCTGTTAACCCTCTGTGGAGCACTAACAACATAGTGGAGCCAACCCCCTGATGAATGACGCAATAAAAAGGCAAGCGTTGGAACGAGTCCAGAGGTACGTGAGAAGAGAGAAAGCAAGAATCAGAGCCGAGAGCGAGCTCGCAGCAGAAGCCGCCTTTGACGCCCTTGTGGAACTCTTTACAAAAGTCCCAATGGCACATCAAGCCCTTCCTCCTCCTGCTGGAGGCCCACTTCCAAGCCAGATCCGTCCTGGAAATATTGATGACAGACCAGCGAATGTAGTCCCATTGCCAGTTTTTAAGGGAGAGTACAATGAAGACCCCGATCTTCATGTAGCAGAGTTTATGGTAGCATGTGTGGCTAACAATGCCAGAACCCCTGAGCATTGGTTAGCAATATTCCCCGCCACTTTCAAGGGCGCGGCGTTTCAGTGGTATGAGAGACAAGCAGCAGGAACTTTTGGCACATGGGACGACCTGAAGTTGGCCTTCCTCACTAAATTCAGGCGTGAAGGTTTTGAAGAGCGGATGAGAGAGGAATTTATGAACCTAAGTCAGTCCTATGGAGAAAGAGTAGAAGCCTATGTCTCACGAATGGAATCCATCCTGAAGAGATGGACTAACCATAATCTAGATGATGGCATTCAGAAGGGAGTGTTTCTCAGAGGATTACAACCAGAAGTCCGTAAGTTTGTGGAGCTACAAAGACCAGCCACACTGCAAGCTGCAACAGAAGGTGCAAGACTGTATGATGAAGTGGAAGCTCGATTAGCGATGAATTCAGGAAGAGGAGTCCTACCTCCTTTGATGCCAGGAATGATGTATCCACCAAATGCAGTCCCAGGGACTGTTCCCTATCCCTACCAACAGATGCCCCCGGTATCACAGTACAGTGCACCAAATCCACAGTGGCCACAATCCATGCCTCAAATGGTGGTTCCACCACAACAACCATGGTCTCAACCAATTTCCTCAATGCCAAATCAACAGCAGCAGTGGAATCCTACCAACTGGAGCCAACAGCCAACAGTTCAAACAGGAGCTCTGAATCAGAACCAGAACAGAGACCCCTCTGTACCAGCCCAACCCGTTTATGCAGTAATTACAGAGACTCCTCAAAACCCTCCTGCCAGTACGTCAGGAGGAGAAAGCTTGAAGGATTATTTATCCAACTCAGTTGCAAACATTAAAAAGGAGTTGATGGATGTGATTACAGAACAACTACAGACGTTGAAAGTGAATACCGCAAGCATATCCAATGTTGCGGGAGCAGGAAGAGATGTGATGCGGTCAAATACTTGGTGTGGTAAGTGTCATCAAGCAGGCCATTTAGCCACTGAATGTACACGGAAACCAACCATCCCTGGAGCCTTCTGTTCCTACTGTTTGCGGAAGAATCATACAGAGGACATTTGCTCTCTAAAGGAGATGCATGATAGGAGAAGAAAGGAAGAAGACACAAGATTTAACTTGCTAGAATCCAAAATGACAACACAAGATATTGGACCCAAGCCTAGAGAGTTTGGTCCTAATTTCGGACCCAGAAGATTTCCTTCTCAAAGTTACAGAGGAAGACAGTCTGGCGGTGGTCAGAGATCAGAAGTGGAGTGTTACACATGCGGGGAAAAGGGACACATCTCACCAAATTGTCCAAATCCTCGAAGGTCAGTGGATTACAAGCCCTTATGCAGTCGATGCAAAGGAGAAGGCCACACTGCAAAAGACTGTCCAAGCCCAGCCCTAGTGAAAAACAGTGCTACTGATAGTCAGTCCAAGGCCCAAGAGCCTACCTCCAATTTAGTGGAATTGGAAGTTGCTGCCATCACTCGTGCAAAGTAGAAGGAACCACCTATCCAGAAAGAAAATAACCCTCCTGCCAGAACAGTGAAGTTCAATCTTCCACCAGAAGAACAGAACAGAACAGAGCCTAACAGTGCCGTACAGAGCCCTACAGTGCCACAGAGAGTTACAGAGACAGTTACAGAGACAGGACCAGAGGTCCAGGATACAGGAGAGGAGGAATTGCCACAAGTGGCAGAAGAAGCTTCCATGATTCCTCTGATGGAAGAAAGAGGAAAAATGAAAATGGGTGTTGCCCCATTTCCTAATCGGTTAGAAAAGCCAGTGGATCCTATTAAGGAATACGATCTGGTTAGAGATCTAGATACCTTTAAACCAAACCTCACATTTCGACAATTATTGATGTTGTCTCCCAGTTGCCGAAAACGGTTCAAAAGTATACTGACGAAAAGACGTGGCTTAAGGATTGCTCCCTCAACAGTAACAAAGTCCAACAAGGCTCCAGAGCCTGTAAAAGAAGTGGATGTGGCTAATGCTTTCCTAGATCCGGGTACTCCAGAGATTGGCGTATGGATAGAAGGTTGCTTCATCGCAAATGCACTAATTGATGGTGGTTCATCAGTGAACATTATGACGGATGTGACAATGAAGGATCTAGGCCTACAAGGTGTGCAACCAACCCAATGGCTCATCAGACTGGCGGATCAGAGTAGAATCAAGCCTTTGGGCATTCTTCCATATGTGAAGACTACAGTGGCTGGAAAAGATTATTGGCTGACCTATTTGGTGGTGAAGCCAAACTCTTATGGTACATCCTATCCTCTGTTACTGGGCAGACCATGACTTTTTGAAGCCAGAGCAAGGACGGATTGGTTCAAAGGAACCTTGACCTTGGGCAGAGGACCCAACAAAGTGGTGCTGAAACTGTATGGTTCTCAAAAAGGACATGGATCCACCTCCTTGGAATTATCTTCTGATTCCCCTAACGAGGCTACAGATGGAACATCAGTAGACGAAGATGCTGTCAAACAGATCCTTCCCAAGAAAACAGTGGCACATTCTTTAACAGTGGATACTGTAAGCCGACTTCCAAAAGATGCAAAGCCATTATCAATGGGTGAATACTTCCTGCCTGAATCAGGAATGCCTTCTGAAATCACTTCTGACAGTGAGATAGAAGCATGGATGTACTGCTCTCCCTGTTACATGGTCACAGCAGAAGCAGAACCAGAGACAGAGGCAGGAGAGGAAACAGAGAATCTATTATTCTGTTACAGAGCTCCTACAGAGACAAAAGCAGAAGCAGAGACAGAAGCAGACGCAGAGACAGAGACAGAGACAGAAGAGGATGGATATGATATGGACGAAGAAGATTATGAAAGTGAGCCAGAAGAATCTATCCCACCTGAAGAGGATACATTTGAGGAAGAAGTTCCAGAAGCATCAGAAGCAGACGAGCTCATGCTATGGGACAGAATGGTGATGGTACCATTTGGTCTAGTAAATGGATCTTCTCATATGCAAAACTTTTATAAGGGATGGATTAAGAAGAACAAGCCGTCTTTCAAGAGTGGCTCCTGCCGTCCTAACCCATCCTTGCCAAAGAAAGATGATGATGATGCACCGTGCCAACAAACACCAGTCCCACAAACCCAACAGGCATCAGAGGGTTCTTGTTATGTGACGTTCCTGGATGTGTCATCTTCAGAAGAGGAGTCTTCAAGTCAAGAGGTAATTAATCTTGAAACTAAACCCGGAACGGCTTTAATCCCATTCCAACATCTTAATGAGCAACCTAAGTCTCCACCAAAAGAAGAAGTTGGTTCTAGTGGGACATCAGAAGAGGACATCACTCCCTTGAAGGAGTCGGATTTGTATCCAGAAGCAGTCCGCGGGACCTTCATCCGTGAAGTAGAAGGTGAAAGGTAGTTAACCTTTGTGGATTTAGAAGGCACTGAACGCCACTTGAAGGTGGGTAGTAGTCTCCCAGAAGAGGAGTTGTCAACCTTGTACAACTTGTTGAAAGAAAATTTGGACGTGTTTGCATGGTCTTACAAAGACCTAAAGGGGATTGATCCCACAATATGTCAACATCATATTGACTTGGAGCCTGATGCCAAGCCAGTACGGCAACGACAGAGGCGAATGAACCCGAATTATTCCACATTAGTGAAAGCGGAGCTGCTAAAGCTTCTGGAAGCCGAGTTCATCTATCCAGTGGCAAACAGTGAATGGGTTTCACCCATCGTGGTTGTACCCAAGAAGAATGGCAAATTGCGAATATGTGTAGATTTTCGAAAGCTTAATTCCAAGACAAAGAAGGATCACTTTCCAATCCCTTTCACAGACCAACTGTTGGACACAGTGGCAGGACATGAACTTTATTCTCTTCTGGATGGATTCAGCGGATACAACCAAGTACAGATCGCAGAAGAAGACCAGTCCAAAACAACCTTCACCACAGAATGGGGAACCTACGCTTACCGAGTGATGCCATTTGGGCTCTGCAATGCCCCTGCTACTTTCCAACGAGTCATGATGGCCGCATTTCAAAATCATCTGCACGACTTTATTGAGGTATATTTAGATGACTTCTATGTCTATAGCTTGATCCGTGAACACTGGGAACATCTGGAACAATGCTTTGACCGATGCCGGGAGTATGGGATTTCCCTCAACCCCGACAAATGCATCTTTGGGGTCTCTTCTGGAGTTCTGTTGGGCCACATTGTCTCTGCACAAGGGATATCAACAGACCCTGCAAAGATCGAAAAGATCGCAGCTCTGGCAGCACCCACCAACCTCAAACAGTTGAGGGGATTCCTAGGCCATGTGGGTTATTACAGAAGGTTCATAGCCCATTTTGCGACAAAGGCAACTTCCTTGCACAAGCTTCTGAGGAAAGATGCAGAGTTTACTTGGACAGAAGAATGTGACAAAGCCTTTCACACTCTGAAGCAGTGTCTGATAGAGGCACCCATTCTGCAACCTCCTGATTGGACGAAAGAGTTCCATGTACACACTGATGCATCAATTGAAGGCTTAGGTGCTGTCCTCTGCCAAAAGGGCTCCTCGAAGTTGGATCAACCGATCTATTATGCAAGCCGAAAAGTCACTGATAGGGAACGAAACTATACAGTGACAGAGCTGGAGTGCTTGGCAATGGTGTTTGCCCTGGAAAAGTTTCGCCATTACCTCTTATCTACCCACTTTAAATTTTATGTGGATCATGAGGCCCTGTCCTTCTTGATGAACAAAGCAGATGTGAAAGGACGAATGATGAGATGGCTCCTTTTATTCCAGGAGTTCGACTTTGAGGTGATTACTAAGCCTGGTCGTTCCCATGTTCTGGCTGATCATCTGTCGCGTATCCCACAAACTGCAGACGAGGAGCAAGATGATCCAGACCTCCCTGATGCTTCCTTATTCTTAGTAGAAACTGTCACTCCCTGGTATGCAGACATTGCCAATCTGCTGGCAACCCAACAGTACCCTCCTGGTATTTCTAGTCGGGAAAGGAAGAAGCTCATACTAGAATCAGCCCCCTACACCCTGCTAGGCGGTGCACTATACAAGAAAGGCAAAGATGAAGTGCTCAGAAGATGTGTTGCAGGAGAAGAGATTGGGATTGTTCTGAAGGCTTGCCACGACGAGCCATGTGGAGGTCACTTTGCAGGAGAAGCTACAGCCAGGAAGGCTCTGCTAGCAGGTTATTGGTGGCCTACCATTCACAAAGATTCCTATGATTACTGTAAAAGATGTGATGCTTGTCAAAGAATGGGGAAACCCACCAAGACAAGTGCCATGCCATTGCAACCTATCCTTCCGTTGAAGCCGTTTGAGAAGTGGGGCATTGACTTCGTAGGTCCAATTGATCCTCCTACCAGAAGGAAACAAAACCGATACATCCTCGTATGTACGGATTATGTTACAAAGTGGTGTGAAGCTAAAGCCCTAAAGCGGGACGATGGTAACAGCGTGGCCCTGTTCATGTACGAGAATATCATCACCCATTTTGGCAGTCCCTTAGAGCTGGTAAGTGACAGAGGCACTCATTTCCTTAACAAAGTCATGGAAGAGTTGACAGAGTTGTATAAGATCCGCCATTGCAAGTCCACTCCTTATTACCCCAGAGCCAACGGCCAAGTCGAAGTCACCAATCGCATCCTCTGCTCGATTCTGACAAGAACAATTGCCGCACATCGTCGTGATTGGGACGATCGACTTACAGAGGCCCTCTGGGCGTACAGAACCTCCCATAAAGCAGCAACGGGACAGACACCTTTCCAGTTGGTGTATGGTACAGAAGCTGTTTTTCCTGTTGAATTGGAACTACCCTCTTTGAGAGTGGCGATCAAAGAGCATTTGGGGGATGACGATTCACTGCAACGCCGTCTCCTGCACTTGGAATGTTTGGACGAAATTCGTAGGATGGCTCTACAGTGCATGGAAGCCACGCAAGCTCGACGCAAGGCTTACCATGATAGTTTCATCAAGCATAAGGAGTTCAAAGAAGGTGATTTGGTCCTAGCCTATGATTCACGCTTTGGCAAGTTTCCTGGCAAGCTCGAGCAGCGGTGGATGGGCCCCTATAAGGTACTTGCAGTCAACCCTAATGGCTCTGTCCAAGTACAGACCGTTGATGCCTCTGATGATCCCTTTCTGATCAATGGATATCGCCTGAAGAAGTACTTCCCTCCTTGGGGATCTTGACAATTACGGTCACTTGATCCTTCCCCTCGTTGGCGCGGCACTGTACTTCTTATGATGCTACTTTTGATAGCCGTTCTTCAATCACTTCTGATGAAGAGGACGCGAACCTCTGTCCCCTCAAACCCCCCTTCCAGCCTTGATCTCTTAACCTCTATTTTCCACCAACGACAGTGGCGAGGTTGGTCTTGACACATGGTCTTTCTACCATTCCCTTGTTCAATTTGAAGAAAAGAGAAAAAGAGAAAAAAAAACAAAACACAAAACATATCGGTCATGGGAGAAAAGGACTTAGGTCCCTGTCATGCCGACCTATTCTTCGAGAAAAGGTGGAAACACCCTCGGGAATAGGGGAAAATAAGAAAAAGAAAAAAAAAAAAAGAAAGAAAAAAAAAACAAACAGATAAACAAATCTGTTATGAGAGAAAAGGAAGCAATTCCCTGTCATAGCGGGCCTCGTTCCAAGAAAAGGTGGTAAACACCCTTGGGCGAGAAGCTGGCTATGGAAAAGGTGGTAACACCCAGCAGTCCAGAAAGTGGATTCATTAATTGATATCCCTAGGATCCAATTCCGACGCTGCCTCCCTTGGTACGCTGTGTCCTGGGTCTCTTTGCAAAGTGACTAACTGTCCTCTAGCAGATGACATGTCCTATTCAACACAATGTTCGATTTGATGGCTACCTCCCTGGGTACGCCTCTTCAACAACTGATGACGCGATCTTCATCGACAACCCCTTGAGTGATGTGAGCTTTCATCCTAACCGGATGGGGAAGTGAGTACGGTTGCCCTCTGTATCTATCAACAGAGAGTGAGACAGAGGGTGGGGCGAGAGACTAGTCTTTTCCCTTCAAATCAAATGAGAGGTGAGTAGTGTGAATGAAGTGTTGCACGCACGGGATGGGCCTCTCAAAGCACAAAGCACAATTTGTTTCTGTGCACTACACCATAAGGCTCCCTTGCCTTCTTTCTCGCACCGTATGCCGGCACAGGGCGGGATGCACTGTTGCACCATCAACTGCGCACAAGGCATACACCCTTTGCACAAGTGACTGTGAGGATTACATCAATGGGTTTCAGGAACGGCTGCCCTCTTGTATCTCTCAACAGAGCGTGAGACAGAGGGTGGCTGAGTGTGACTGGAGTTTCTTCAATCAATTACCGAGAGGTGAGATTGAGGGACGTTACGACACTTGGAGTCAGGTATGTTCCCGTTTCCCTATGCACCCACGGGATGGGTCTTTACCGTCAACACAAGACACATCACCCTGTTCTGTACATTGCACCATAAGGTTCCCTTGCCTTCCTCCTTGCACTTATGCCAGATGGGTTGGATGCACTAATGCACCATCAACTGTGCACCCTGGCATACCCCTTCTGCACCATTCCCCCTTGTTGATTCCTAAACCGGGTATGAGATATGGGTTTCAATCATTCTTCCTCAAGTGATATCAGTCATAGGGAGAGTGACTGTTCTTTCATTTCATTTGAGTGACTGTGAGTTGAGTGCAATATCCCTCATCATCGATGAATTTCCTGCGATTCCTTCCATCAGCTACCTCCCTGGGTGCTACCCACCCGGTTATGTTCCACCCACCCTTGGGGCTGTTTCCTTGCAGTTTTCCTTCATTCCCTGATTTTGAGGTCCTGCCATGTGAATGCGCCCTACGTTCACCAAAGTCCCAATCCAACCTTATAGCCCTGTTCCTCCCTTTGAATTGACCATTTTTCCTTTTGACCTACCTTTGTTCCGGTGCACGGTTTTTGAGTTATTAATTTTTGAAGCATTTTACGCAATTTAGACGGTTTTCCATGTGAACGCGCTTTTCTTGCTTCCGAATCATGCTCTGACATCATAGCCCTGACAACCGCTTTTCCCCTAATATTTTTCCTTTTTATTCCACATCATTCTGCTACATGGTTTGTCCGTTATTAATTTTCCGGGTTTTTAAGACTTTTTCGTGCGTATTTTTGACATTTTTCCATGTGAACCTGCCCTATTTGCATCGAAATTCCAATTTGATTTGACAGCCGTGTCCCCTGTTCCTTCCCCCACCTTTTTCCTTTTTCCTCCACCCTTTTTCGACTTTCGGAATTTTACTTATTAATTTTTAAATGAGTTTTCGGGAGTATTTTTGGAGTTTTTCACATGTGAACCCCTCCTATTTCCGCCGGAACTGCGGTTTAATGTGATAACCCTGTGCCACTCCTTTCTGTGGACATTTTTCCTTCTTACTGCATGTCATTCCGGTGAATGGTTTGTTCGATATTAATTTCCGATCCCATTTTAGGGTTTGTTTTTTGGGTTTTTCCCATGTGAACGCGTCTTACCTTAGTCGGAATTATGTTTTGACGTGATAGGATTGTCGGGCACATCTTTCTGCCTAGTTTTCCTTTTTGCTGCACTTCATTCCGATGCACGGATCTTTCGATATTAATTTTTAAATTGCGTTTTTTATTCGTTTTTGTGTTTTTTGCACGTGACCGCCATTTATCCCTCCCGGAACCCCCGTCCCGTATTTTTCTTGTTTCCCCCCTGTCGTCCTGCCCACTTTTCATTTTTACGATATTTCATTTTTACGATATTTCGTTTTGAAGCATTCTACTCCCTCCCCCCCACCCCGCCTTCTACTCCTCCCCCCACCCCGCCTTCTACTCCCTCCCCCCACCCCGCCTTCTGCTCCTCCCACCGCCCCCACCTCCTTCTTCTCCTACCCAGCGCCTCTCCCCCCCACTCCCCCCGTCTGCTTCCCTACCCCGCCGCCGCCCAAGGCCGCCCTCGACAACGCCTGCCGCCGCGCCTCCTCGCCTTCGACCGCGCCCGCCGCCGCTGTGGCCGCCCTGTGGAATGCGCCGAACGCCACTCCACCTCCTCCGCCGCCCGCGACCTCCCCTTCTACCACCTCCTCCACCGCCTCCTCTCCCTCTGCCACCTCCTCCCACCCTCTCATCTGTCAGGTTAGAAACTAACCTTAGATTAGTAAAAACTAACCTCACTATGATTAATTCCTAACCTAGCTTAAATTTAACTTAACTAGAATTAGGTTAAAATTTAACTTAACTCGACTTAGGCTAACCACTAACCTAACTAGGGTTAGTCCCCTAACCACTAACCTAACTAGGGTTAGTCCCCTAACCACTAACCTAACCCCTAGTTAGTTTACACCCTACTAACTTAACCATGATTAGTTGACTACCCCCACTAACTAACCCTAGGTTAGTTAGTCTCACCTAGGTTAGTTAGAACTGAACCCAAACTAACCTAATTGACTTAGTCCACCCTAGACTAACCCAGACTAACCTAAGCAACTTAGACTTACCTGACTAGACTTAGGTAGACTAACCTGACTTATCCTACTAACCAGACTTAATTGACTTATGTTTAATTGACTTATGTGATTAATGTGATTTAGGTGACTTAATTAATCACTACATTAATTTTTCCATAACAAAATTTCAGAAAAATTTCTAAAAATTCCTTTTGCCTTTTGTCAATTTTTGGAAATTTGTCTGCTGGGAATTGCCTACCCTATAATTTCTGAAAATTCCACATTTCCTAAATTTACCCCTAAATTGCCAATAAATGTAGAAAATTCATTTAAAAAATTCTAACAATTTCTAAAAACATTCTAAAAAATTTCCCTTACCTCCCTTGCTCATTTTCCATTTATTCAACCATAAATAATCACAATTAAAAATTTAAAAAAATTTAAAAAAATATAAAACTAAAATAAAATAAAATAAAATAAAACCAACACAAACCCAATTAACACATCTGCTAAGGTGTTGTCCTTGTTGTTTCACCAGTGTTCTTTACTTTTCCTTTACTGGAACTCTTCCGTGCGCATTCCTGCATTACATACACACCCCTTCCAGGTATTTATTTTATTTGCTTTATTTATTTTCCCCCTTAATCACAAATTAATTGTTAAAATGAATCCTTTAATTCACCCACAGTTTCCACGCGCATTCGCGCTAAACACACACATCTTTTTTAATTAAAATCAACCAGCCGTTCACTTAGCACGCGCTACGTGCGCTAAAGAGGCACTTTAAATTTTAAATTAAAATCAACCAGCCGTCACATGAGCACGCGCTAGCAAAAAAGCGCTCCACATCACCTTAATTTATAATCAATAAATTGCATTTAGAGACCCAGTCAGGAATCGAAGTCCGGGAATCGAATAACTGCACCGTTTAACCTAATAATTGGTAATTAAATTTATAATAAGGAATCGCTGTTTTCTTATTAAGGTTTATCACCTAATAAAAATTCACCCATTTTTAATAACTGATTAAAATCAACCCTTCATTAAATTAATTCCCCCCTCACTGCACTTAATTCCCCTTTTTAATGAAGCATCTCGTGGGATGGGTATACGCAGTCATTAGTGTTATTTCCATGGTCCAGTCTTGGTTTATCACAGATGTCGTATTGATATGTGTCGGATATGGTATGGTTTTGGTTTCATGTCTTCGTTACGGTAAAGGGTACGGTATGCAGTTTTTTTTTCTCTTTTATTGCCTGATACGGGGTTCAGGGTGTTTGTCTGATGCATCGCATGAAGCTTTCGATCGCATTTGTCTCAAGGTCATGTCAAATTTTTTCTAGGATGTGGTTTGCTTGGGGTTAGTAGGTCGTGTCACGTTTTATTGGTAATTCTCTTATCCTTGGTTTTTGTCTGTTGCTTTGCAGGCATTCTCTTTGATTGTCTGTGTTTGTGGTGTGTGTGTGTAACCATCTGAATGGCGCCTTCTCATGCTCCTCCCCCTATCCAGTACGTCCCATTAGTTAGTAGGGATTACTCGTCCCTACTTACTTTTGAGCCCCTCACGAAGGCAGGACTTGCTGCTTTTGTGGCCACTCCTTTTCCATTACTTCCAGAGGATCCGTCCTTATGTGATGAGTTCTTGGCCTCTTACAGCAAGAAGACAGGAGTAGTCCAAGGCATGTCTATGACATTGACGTCTCGAGGCTTAGGGAAGGCTCTATCTTTACCCTCCAAAGGAGAACCTTTTGTGACCACTCGTCAGCTCTTCTCTAATGAAGAGATTCTCAAGCTGTTGCAGAAGCAGACAAGGGAAGTCCTTGATGTTAAGAAAGTGATAAACTCTTCAGGAGTTTCGTTTTCTATGATTACTGATCCCGTATGGAAGACGATGTGTCAGTTCCTTCAAGACAGGTTCATGCCTGCCAAAACGCCATCCCATTATTTGTCCAAAGAGCTTTTCACAGCTTCCAGGATGGTGCTGAAAGGAGTTGCTATTGATTGGAGCACATACCTCCTTACTAAAATGGATCAGCATTTTGTTAAAGTCACCAGGGGTAATGTTACCAATGTTACCTATGGATCATATTTGTCTGCCTTCTTGACCTATTCGGGTTTACAGAAGACTGTGCCTCCACCTCCTCCATCAGATCCAGTACCTCCTCCTCCACCTTCAGAAGAGTCAGCACCTATTGACATTGAGGATGATGATTCTCCGCCTCCCCTGGTCATACAGCGCAAACGCTTGAAGAGGGTAGCGGACAAAGCCCCTGCTGTACTTCCCTCAGTGCCTATCCCTGCTACTTCTGGCAGTGAACTCCCTGGGTATCTCACTTGCAATAACCTGTTCCGAGCACATAGAGAAGGATCCTTGGAGATCTCAGTTCCCTCCCTGAACAGTCTCGTCTCAGGAGATGCCATTCCTTTCCTCTGCAAGGATATTCAAAGTTCCATTGAGTTGTCAGTGACAGCCTGTGTTCAACAGCTGTACGCATCTTTCTATGAGGAGCTCATGCAGTTCAAAGACGAGTTGCATAAGGCAATATCTGAGTTAGCATCTGCTAAGGATACCTTAGCAGATCTATTTAAGCAAATGGAACAGCAAACCCAACTGGTTGCCACTCAAAGCGATGAGATTTCTTCATTAAAGATCCAGTTATTCGAGGCTCAGTCACAAGTTACTAGCCTTTCAGCAGAGAAGGAGAGGATGTCCAGTGAAGCGAAAGAATTCCAAGTTCTTTTAGATGACAAGCTTTCAGCTTTACAGATGGCTAATGACATAGTGGCCAACCAAGCCTCCCAAATCCAGCAGTTGCAAGATCAGCTTGCAAAGTCCCGCTCTGTTTCTCCAAGCCCTCCTGTTCCATTAATTCCTTCTCTTTCACAGCAGGACTTGGCTGCCCTACAGAGACAGGCTACTTTGTGCCCTCTATTCCAAGACAAAGTGGAAAGATTGCAGTCCCGAATGGACTTGTTATGGTCTACCTTTGAGCAGTTTCAGGAGTGTGTCTTACCAGACCATTCTTTCTTTGTCCACTACCACTTGCAGAAGTTGGTCTTCTATATGAAGCTTTCCACGATGGATTTACCTTTTCCAGAGGATGGCTGGAGTGGGGCTTGGTCTGTTGAGTTGTTGACAGAGGTAGTCAGAATGGTCTTTGAAGATTCTATCACGCCAGACACCATGTTGATGTCATACATGTATCTCCGAGGAGATTTGTTAATTCCAGATGAGGTAGATATGGCATGGTATGTGGGGGATGTGGTCTTACAGGCTGTTCTATATGTCAATCATTTGGAGTTGCGCATAGCTTATATGTTTCAGAGTTATTCCTCCAAAGTGGCTGATTGTCAGGATAATTCGTGGCATCCCATGATTGATTCGGTGGTCCTCAATCAAAGACAAAACACAGCTCCTACCTTTGCCCAGAGTACTAACCAACTAAGGATGGATCTCTTAACCTATCTTTCCAAACATAATCCATTTGATGCTACCTTCTTTGATGCCTATCAGAGACGATCTCTCTTGGGACCTTCTGTTCCTACCCTCCTCTATTACCAACAATTGGCTCACCGCTATGCTATATATATTTCCCTTTGTCAAACTAATTCCACAGTAATTTTACCCCTTCTTTTCCAACCTTCCAATTTCCCTCAAATTCCCATTTTCACTTACTGTTCCTTTATTGAGGATAGGGTATTTTCCCCTTCTCCACCCTGTCCTTCACCCCTCATAAATGTACCCTCCACATTTCCTATTTATCAGTTAACACCGTTCCTTAGTGATTCCTTACAAATTTCTGCCACTCCTTCTTTAACCTTTTCTTCCTTTTATGATTTTTCCTATCCTTTCCTACATCCACTTTCCCTTATTCCATTACCCTCTCCTAACACTTCCATATCTCAACCACCTCAGTTGGTTAGTGACTGTGACGGTTTTGATACTCAGATTTCCAGACGAAGGGGATGGCCTTACAGGACCGCAGATTAATTGGCCAGTAATTCCAGGGGAATGGACAGTTTCAAGTCAAGCTTATCAAAACTATGTTCATTTTGCCCAACAATATTCACAGTCTGCAGATCCCTCAGTGAGATTAACTGCTCACTTTGCTTGGTACCTGGTGTATATGCATAGACACTCTCATACTGATTCAAAGCCTATTCCAAAACTATGCATGAATGTCAATGTTAGCATTGATTCCCAACAGCTGGAGATACTGTATTTTCATGCCCTCTGTTTGCCTAGCAGATACTTGGTCCTATTGGAAAGGATGTGTTGTCTCCAATTTTTTCAAAATCCTCCTAAAAACTTTGTAGATGAATCCTTATCTATGGATTGATTCCGACAACATCAATCTTTTAAGAGGGATCATCTTCATTGATACCTTTCCAATGTATGGTGAAAGCTTTTTAATGCAAAACTCTCTTTTTGAAGAAGTCATTCAGATGGTTGTGTTGTGTATTAGTGTTTGTGTTGTGAGTTCATTTATGTCAAACGAACGTGGTGGTTTCCTATTGGATTTCGTGTACGAGCTATGTTTTGGAGATTTGTCGAGATGGGGTCGTGGTTGGAGAGTTGAAGCTGATGCAGATGACGAAGAAGCAAACTCTTATATCATTTACAAATTTGTTGTGATTTTTAGTTTGATAAGAGGTGTTAATCTATAAAGGGTTTTCCTTTCTTTGTATTTTTATATCAGAAACAGGTTATAAGATGGGGTCGTGGTGGATGGATTCTTTGTAAGAGGATATTGAAGATCAAAGTTGAGCTTTTCAATGAACTTGTATTCCCTTTTTCCTGGGTCGCGAGGACGCTTCCTTATTAAGTGTGGGGATATGTTGAGTGTTGAAATGACTTGTTTTTTGGCTGATTTTTGTTGTTTTTGAGAGCTGAATGGTTGATTTTATGGGATGATTGATTGATTTGGAAGTGGATTGAGAGTGTTTTGGATGTTATTGATTGTGTTTTGGAAGTTCATGATGTTTGTTGATGGTTCTGTGATGTTCTGATAGGTTCTGAATGGTTCTGTATACCTTCTGTTTTGTTCTGTTTTGGTCTGTTTTGTTCTGATTGTCTTCTGTAAGGAGGGATGGAGTATTGATTGATGAAGAATGAGATATTGTGAAAGCTTAGTGAATGGTTTGTGAGAGTTTGAAATGGGTTGAGAGTGAGTTATGAAGTTTTGATGACCTTCTGTAACCTTCTGTAGGTCTTCTGTAGAGCTTCTCCTTCTGTTCTGTTTCTGTTCTGTTCTGTACTGTAGCTGTTCTGGTACTGTTCTGTAGACTGTTCTGTATGCTTCTGTAAGTGTTCTGTGGAATGTATGTGTGACTTTGGGGAAAGTTTTCTAGCCTTGGAAAGAGGTGAATACAAGTGCAAAAGAGCTGAAAGAAGTGGAAGAAGTAGCTGCTGAAGACTCAAGTGAAGACTAGAGTGAAGTGACAGTAGTGAGCTATGAAGAGACACTGTAGTGGCTCTAGTGACTCTTCATATCAGACATACCTCTTGGGAGGGGTATCCACGACCTAAGAGTGATTATTGAGAGTGATTTTGAGAGATTGTAGTGAGGATATGATGTATTATTGATGGAGTGAGAGAGAGAGAGAGTAAGAGATAGCCAATTCTACTAAAACAGAGTGATTGTATATGAGAGATTGAGAGAGAAGACTATGAAGATATTGAAGATGAATACTATGTGATGTATTTCCATTCAAGGATGGTTTATTTCTTTGCTTTCTTTGTTCTATTGATGGATTTTGTGAAGATGTTGAAGAATATGGTTGATTCTATTAAAAACCGTGGGAGATTTACATGATGCTGCATGAAGATTTGTTGTGCCTGGTGTTCTTTTCTTCATTGTGATCATATGAAACATGATAAACAAGCTTGTTGATGTTACAAGATAGATTTTCTTGCAAGAGAATTCCCTTTTCCTTGCTGTTCCTCTCGGGGCTCCAAGGACTAAAAAAACCTGCATATATACATGTGAACCTCCTCTTGGGAGGAGGTCAAGAGGATAATTGATAGATTTATGGTAAAAAAAAATTATTACCTTCCCCCAGCTGAAGCGTGGTTGAGGGAAGGGGATGGGCTGAATTGGGAAGCTATGGAGGTGGAAGGGGGGATAGCCATGCAAGGCAACACGTGGGAGGGAGCCCTCACCCCCCCTCTTCCTATAAATACCCCCCCCTCTAAGGGGTGAAGGAGGGAAGTCGTGAGGCTGATAGAAAGGAGAGAGGTGAGAAGTACTGTGCGCTGCCGTTGTCGTGAGAGGAGGGAGCTGAGAAGGCACCGTGTGTTGTGCTGCCGCCGCCAGCGCCGTCTGGATTCGTCGCCGTGCTGGAGTACGCCACCATCTAGTCGCCAAGAGCCATCATCCTCTTCCCTCCATGCCACATTCGCAGCCCAAAAGCTTCCAAGAAGCTTCTTGGAAGCTTCTAAGGGGGCTCTCTAAGCCCCCTTTTTCATTGCTCCCTATTAAGTGGGTTTTACAACCCCGGGAATTAAGGCCCTTTTCCCCCTTGCATTCCACAAAGCCATTTTAACCTTCTCGTGGATTCACACTAGCCGGTTTTAAACCCCTTTTCCATTGCATTCTTACGCAAGGGGTTTTTACCCCAGGAATTAAGCCCTTCCCCTTGCCTCCCCCAGGAATTAAGCCTTTCCCCTTGCATCCCCCAAAAATCCATTTACCCCGGTGGTAAACCCTTCCCGTGGATTCTCCACCCAAGTCTCTATAAAAGCCATCTTAGCCCGGTTTTTAAAAGCCCTTTCCATATAGCATTTCCACAATGCCTTTTTACCCCCTGGTTTCCTTTTAAACCCTTCCCACCCAAGTCCTTTAAAGCCATTTTATCCCTTCTCGTGAAGGCCATTTTATATCCAGAATTTAAAGGCCTTTTTCATTTCATCCATCATAAGGCCAATATCCTTGTTGGGTTTAAGGGCTCTCCCATTGAACCCTCCTAAAGATAACTTCTCTTTCCTCCAAGATTCGAGGAGGAAGCCTATAAGGCCTTCCAAAGCCCAATTCCGCAAGACGGTGCATCGGTCAAGGAAGCCGGATCTCAAAGGGAATTGCATGTGTGAGGGAGACGGGCCAAGATCATAAGTCTGCGCCAAGGCAAGAAGGTCGAATTCACAATGGCCCCTAAAAAGGCACAAGGCGCAACCGCAGGAGGATCATCTCGTAACATTCATGTGGACATTTCACCGAACCCACAAGTCCAGGTTTTCTTCCTATTTCTTGATTTATGTCGAGGTATTACAAACATGCATGGTTAGTTCATGGAATTAGGTTGTGCTTATGCTTGTCAAAATCCACCTAGTTTAATAAGATGCACTTTTGCGATTGAATTACATTAGCTATTTTAAAGGAAATAAATCGAATGAAGATTGGACAATTCTGTTTTTTTTAATGGAATGAACGAAGGATGTGCATGCATTTTTAGTAAGTTGCTTCAGTGCATTGCAAAGTAAGCCGTGATCCAGGAGAAGAAGTTTCTTCTCAAGCAGATCAAGCCATCAGAATTTGACGGGAAAGGTAGGGCTGTCCAAGCGGATGCTGAGATTTGGATAGAATCTATGGAGGGTTACTTTGAAGCAGTCGGTACTGCACCTGCCAAGTTGAAGCTCACCGGCCAAGCCAGGCTTTGGTGGAAGCAATGGTGTAGAGAGATCAAGGGATCGTAGAAGGATCCGTTACCTGGGGAAAAATTAAAGAAAGCTCTACAAGGAAGATACTTACCACCTGCGTATCACACGCAGAAAATGAATGAGTTCTACGAGCTGAAACAGCTGAGACTCACTCTTGACGCATACTACTCTAAATTCGTCTCACTTATTAAGTATGCGCCACAGATGGACATGACACAGCAGGTGTCAAAATTTTGTGATGGTTTCAACCCACCAGTGAATACCTATCTCGAATCTATTGCGCCCATCAGATCTTCAGGACGCACTCATTTGAGCTACGCCTATAATTGAGGAGGTGCAGGCTAGGCCAAGAGGTAACAAAACTTGGTCTTATAATGTCTCGAACAGAGGAGCATATAGGCCTCAAATGAAGAAAGTTCAAGGTCAGAATCGGGGACAAAGAAAGAAAGCAAGGACTAATAATGCCAACAGCTTTTTCCTACTCAAAGCAATTGCCGGAACCTCCGTTGTTTCCACTGCAACGAGCCTGTTCATTTGAAGAGGCAATGTCCCAAGCTTGGAGGAGGACATCGCCAAGCACCTTTCCAAGGAACTAGTCGTGGCTAGGGAGTTGTTACCCGAGGCAAAGGAAGAACCGCCAATGTTGCCAATAGGGAAATGTGCGAAGAAGAAGATCCGACCATGGAAGCAGAGTTTGAAAGGGCGACATCCATGCCGCTCTTCACAAGAAAGGGCCAAATCGCCAGTTTTCGATGATTAAGACGCCATCGAATTATCAAGGTAAAGGTTTCAAAACCTTGATTGATTGTGGCAGTACACATTCCTTTATCTCACTAGCTTGTGCAAGAAGATTAGGAATAGCCATAGTAGAAGTGCCTACCTTGCTTGTGGAATTAGCAAATGGCCATGAGGTCACTTGTACCAGGTAAACTGTTAAGGTGGAATTCTTTCTGGGAGGAAAGATGACTTCGATCAAATTCAAATTCATGAACCTAGGTATCCATGAGTGTTTACTCGGAATGGATTGGCTTAAACCTAACGATGCCCACATTCATTGTGGAAAGGGCCAAGTCTCCTTTCGAAACTCTGAAGGGGAATTGGTCACAACTCAAGGTGAGGCTGGAAAGCCAAAAATTTAATTGGCCAAAGCATCTCGGATTATAAAGGGAGTCAGAAAGGGACTACCTGTCTACTTGATTAAGCTCAATAAGTTAGATCAGAAGTAGGAGTCCAGTGAAGGATCTTCATGGCTAAAGGAATACGCTGACGTATTTCCTGAAGAGTTGACAGAACTCCCATCTCAAAGAGAAGTGGATCATGAGATCAAGCTAGTGCCAGGAGCTCCGCCAATTGCAAAGAGACCTTATAGAATGTCCATCCCGGAAGCAATTGAGCTGAAGGGACAACTCAAGCAACTGCTAGATTAGGGCTACATCTATCCTAGCAGTTCACCATGGGGAGCTCTAATACTGTTCTAGAAAAAGAAAGATGGAATGCTTCGACTCTGTATTGATTACAGTCAACTTTCAAGAACAAGTGCCCTATTCCTAGAATAGATGAACTTCTTGATCATCTTCAGGGTGCAAAGATCTTCTCCAAGATTGATCTCAGGTCTGGTTACTATCAGATAAGGATCAAGGAAGAAGATATCCCAAAGACAGCCTTTAACACAAGATATGGACACTTTGAGTTTCTAGTTATGCCATTCGGGCTTACGAATGCGCCTGCCACCTTCAACAGGTTAATCCAGGATATCTTTAGGCCATATCTTGATGACTTCGTGCTCGTCTTCTTCGACGACACTTTAGTCTATTTGAAACAGGAAGAAGATCATGAACCCCAACTTCGGATTGTCCTTGAGACAATGAGAGCACATAAGCTCTATGCTAAGATGAAGAAGTGTGCATTCTTCAAACGTCACATTGAATATCTTGGATTCATCGTATCAGCGGAAGGAATCTCAGTGGATCTGCGGCCAAAGTCAGAGATGTTCTAGAATGGCCAATACCAACAACTGTCAAAGAAATACGCAAGTTTCTTGGATTAACAAGATGGTATAGGGTCTTCATAAAAAACTATGCTTTGATTGCAGCACCTCTAACGGACTTACTGAAGAAGCAAACATCCATTGCATGGTCAACTGCAGAACAAACTGGCTTTGATAGATTGAAGCAAAGTTTGGTATCAGCACCTATCCTAAAACTTCCAGACGTCAGTAAGGAGTTGGAGGTAGTAACTGATGCTAGCACGCTTGCCTTAGGATGTGTGCTCATGTAGGAAGGCCATCCTGTAGCATACTCTTCAAGGAAACTGAAGAGCCATGAGAAGAATTATGCTACCCATGATCTAGAACTGTTAGCTGTCATCCATGCTCTAAAGCTTTGGAGACACTACCTATTGGGTAACAACTTTACTCTTATGACTGATCATAAAAGTCTCAAGTGGATCTTTACCCAGAACGAGCTCAACATGAGGCAACGTCAATGGATTGAAGTGCCGGAGGAGTATGATTTTGAAATCAAATATCGACTGGGAAAGGAGAATGTAGTTGCCAATGCACTCAGTCGCGAGGCATTCCTTAATTCTCTAATCTTGCAAAATCCATCAATAGCTAGATCCCTAGCCACAAAGGTGTCCATGCCAAACAGCTCAATACTTGAGCTAGCTAGAGAGGAAGCATGCCATGACCCAGCCTATCAAAAGATGCTAAGGGAGATCCCTATCAAGGACGAGGACCAAAAGCTACAGGCTAAGGATCATGAATTCTCTATCAATAGTGGACTTGTCTACTATAGAACGAGATTATGTATACCGACAAGCCAGTCACTTAAGCTGAAGATACTATGGGATGCTCATGATTCCCCCTTCTCAGGACATCCTGGCTATGCCAAGACTCTCAATACAATTAGGAAGAGCTATTGTTGGAAGAGGCTTAAAGGTGACGTTCTCAAATATGTCACTGAGTGTTTGTCTTGTCAACGTATCAAAGTCGAACATGTCAAAATGCCTGGAAAGTTACAACCACTTGACATTCCCCAAATGAAATGGTAATTCATCAGTATGGACTTTGTTGTTGGCCTACCCCAAGTTCAGGGAGGATACAACTCCATCTTGGTTGTGGTTGACATGCTTACTAAGGTTACACACCTTATTCCAGTAAAGACAAACTATAAAGCCTCAGACATTGACTACTCATCCTCTTGCAATATAAACTTGCACAAGAATCTGCCAATCTCATTCCGAGGAATTGGCCATTCTCGTATGATCAAACCACAAGATCATGCGACTCTGCAACGTGTTGCACAAGTGTCGCATCTAATCCATGGGACTATTTTACCCATTGAACGGCGTCTTCTAATCACGGAATCATGATTAGATAGGAAACAAGATTAGGGTGTCTTCATATCCCATCCGTTCCTGATTGCACTGGGCCGACATCGTCAGTCCTAAGGTTCTAACTCGATACGAGTTTCATCCTTTTAGTGAGCGATCCTTAGGGTAGAAAACCCTAGATCGTTTCTGGCAAGTATGTCCTATTGTCCCTACATTCTGTGAATGTGGGCAGGTCTTTTGGGTATGAGAGTTTCAACTTGGCAATAAGTGTGACTAGGTCACGTCCTCAACGTGCTAAACCCTAATTAGCATTTGGGATATGTTGCATCGATTTAACCATTCCTAAGCAAATCCTTTGTAGTTTAGGTATTTTGGGTAATCCAAATTACTCGTCATATGACAAGGATGAATTATTCCTAAAGATTTTGTCTTGATTGAAGAAGGGAAAAACTAGTTGCGTTATGTCATAATTCATGTAAGCATGTAATTCATTTCCTCTAGATTTGAAATCCCTAACTTTTCTTGTTAAGACCAAGCACATGTTAAAATTCACCTAACTTCTATTGATCCTACTAAGACATGCCTTTACAATTCATGCCACTAAGCTTCTAGGGTTTTTGGTTACTATGAACCATGCAGCCTTTCCTAAACTACACCGCAATTAAATGATATTTAGGCCAATTTAAAACTAGAGTTATCCTACTTCATGCAACTCTAGAATCATTCCAAGCTTTTCAGATTCCTATGGTTGATAATGATTTTTTAATGAATCATTACAAAGAAAGATTCGTCTAATAAAGCGACATGAAATTTAATCTTTCCATGCATAGTTGAAGGTCTACTACAATAATTCCAAATTTGTAATGAAATCATTAGTTGTTCTAGATTCGTTACTTTGCAATGCACAGAAGCAACTTACTAAAAATACATAAACATATTTTGTTCATTCCATTAAAAAAAATACAATTGACCAATCTTCATTCTAGTTATTTCCTTTAAAATAGCCAATGTAATTCAATCGCAAAAGTGCATCTTATCAAACTAGGTGGATTTGACAAGCATAAGCGCAACCTAATTCCATGAATTAACCATGCATGTTTGTAATACCTCGACATAAATCAAGAAATAGGAAGAAAACCTGGACTTGTGGGTTCGGTGAAATGTCCACATGAATGTTAGGAGATGATCCTCCTGCAGTTGCACCTTGTGCCTTTTTAGGGGCCATCTCGACCTTCTTGCCTTAGCCGCAAACTTATAATCTTGGTCCGTCTCCCTTGCACGCGCAATTCCCTTTGAGATTCGGCTTCCTTGACCGATGCACCGTCTTGCGGAATTGGGCTTTGGAAGGCCTTATAGGCTTCCTCCTCAAAAATCGGAGGAAAGAGAAGTTATCTTTAGGAGGGTTCAATGGGAAAGCCCTTAAACCCGGCAAGGATATTGGCCTTGTGACGGATGAAATGAAAAAGGCCTTTACATTCTGGATATAAAATGGCCTCCACGGGAAGGGATAAAGTAGCTTTTAAAGGACTTGTGTGGGAAGGGTTTTCAAAAGGAAATCGGGGGTAAAGAGGCTTTGTGGAAATGCTATGGAAAGGGCGTTAAAAACTGGGCTAAGGTGGCTTTTATAGAGACTTGGGTGGAGAATCCACGGGAAGGTTTACCACCGGGGTAAATGTATTTTTGGGGGATGCAAGGGGAAAGGCTTAATTCCCAGGGGAGGTAAAAGGAAGGGCTTAATTCCCGGGGTAAAAACCCCTTGTGTAAAAATGCAATGGAAAAGGGGTTTAAAACCGGCTAGTGTGAATCCACGGGAAGGTTAAAATGGCTTTGTGGAATGAAAGGGGAAAAAGGGCCTTAATTCTCGGGGTTGTAAAACCCACTTAATAGGGAGCAATGAAAAAGGGGGCTTAGAGAGCCCCCTTAGAAGCTTCCAAGAAGCTTTTTGGAAGCTTTTGGGCTGCGAACATGGTGTGGAGGGAAGAGGATGATAGCTCTTGGTGATTGGATGGCAGCGTACTCTAGCACGGCGGCGAATCCAGACAGTGCTGGCGGCGGCTCAGGCTACAGGTGGCGGCAGCATGACGCACGGTGCCTTCTCAGCTCCCTCCTCTCACGACAACGGCAGTGCGCAGTACTTCTCACCTCTCTCCTTTCTGTCAGCCTCATGACTCCCCTCCTTCACCCCTTAGAGGGGGGGGTATTTATAGGAAGAGGTGTCAAGACTCGGGTGGTGGGGGGACTTGCTCAAGATGTTGTGCCGAACACATACAGAATGCACAAGGAGAAGCTCACTCAAGAGACAAGAAGAGAGATGGAGGCTAAAACGTTTTCTTGCTGGTTTCTTCTTCTTCTTACACACTTTTTACAATGTACACAAAGTATAGATAAGATACAACATAAAGGAAAGTGGCCTACTAAGTCAAACAATGCATAACCGACTACACTAGTCGACTGGTGCTATAACTATGCCAGCTGTAAATAGGTGTAACTACCTGAATATAATAAGTAATGAGCCAGTGGCCATGTGAGAGTCATAATGACCACCGACGTGGTAAGTGTAGACATGTGGATCCATCTAACAATGCGGTCCATCATTAATGTCTGCATGTGTTGAGCTTGTCATCTCAACACTCCCCTTCAAGCTCAACTGCATCTCTGCAACTCTAAGTAAGCTTCGAAACTTTTGAAGCTTCTCTGTACCCAATGCCTTCGTGAAGATGTCAACTATCTGATCCTGTGTGCTGATGATGGACCTAAAAATGGGCCGGCACTGGCTTATGCACTAGCCGAGCCTTGTCACTACGCACAAGACAACCCCTCGGCCTCGCGGCCAGGAGCGTCTATCAAAATCTCTGCCTTCCTAAACATTGCGTTTGTAATACGTTGTAGTCCAACTAATCCTAACCCAATATTACTCCTCAAAGGGAGTCCCTTTCACATAGCAAAAGGCTCGAATCACATACACATGGGGTTCCTCCTACGGCTGAATGCCGTCAACCCTCTGCGACTCTCCTACACCTTGGGGATTGGCCCCTCGATGCGTTGCTCAACATCTAAACATTTCGCACAAAAGTCGCTCAAGGTACCAAATAAGCGTGTCCAGGAATGTACCATTGTCCTTACTTCTCTTTCCCCTAGACCCCACGACTAGTCTACAACATGGATACCTCACTGCCTCTCATCGTAGGTCAGGTTCCAATAAACCAATTGCAATGCATGTCCAGGAGCTGGTCACTGATATTTTCTAAACTCTTTTCATGCTCTATGCATTTGATGGATGCCTAGTGCTCAAACATTTAGCAAAACAGTATCGTGCACAAGTGCAAAAACATTCTTTTAATGGTTTCCAACTACCGTTCGTGCTTCGTTGCATGGGCCTAGCACCGAGGTGATCCTCGTGCTACTAAGCTCTTAATTTTAATTATCATCCGTCCTAAATGCTATGCATAGAAATCAGCAACTTTCCCATCATCTCACACGGCATTTAGACATATTTCAACTCCTCTGCCCTTTCCCATTTAAATATTGCATCATTGGATAGATTCATAGGGTATTTTATCATCATTTTATGTTAAAAAATGGAAAAAGACACACTAGAACAAGAAGATGGGGTTGAACTGAGGCAAATCCTCATGCTTCAGTCCCCACAAACATTCACAAACATTGCTCTTATTTATCCTTATTTTCCGAAACCCAAAATATATTTTTCCCCTATTTTTTAGGGTGTTTCCACCCTTTTCTTGTATTTTCCCTTATTTTCTGCATTATTTAATTACTGAAAATTCAAAAGAGGTTATGGGCTGTGGCCCTTAGTTCCTTCTTGTAGAAAAATGAAAGTTTAGTTGGTGTTCTTATTTACTTTCCCATTTTTATGCCAAAAAACCATCATTTCCCCTTGATTTTCCATGTTTTACGTGTTTCAATGTATTATTTTGAATCACAAGATGCATATTTTCCTGATTTTCTGATTATGACCAGCAAGAACTCATGGAAAACAGCAACATACCCAATTTTTAGCCCACATGAACAACATTTTATCAATCAAAAGCCATAAAATCTCAAATTTCCTTTGAAAATTTTGAATTACCGCTTATTTGCGTGTTTCGGGTTTCATGTCCATGGTTGCAAATCTGAAAATCAGCAGCACTTCATGTCCAACACAATCACCAATCACCATTTCCAGCCTGTGGAGCAGTCCGATCCATGCCGGACAAGCCTCCATCATTCTTTCTTCTTCCTTCTTCTTCCCACATGAACTTGCCTTTAGAAGAGAGAGAGGGAGGAGAGAGAAAGACTGAAATTAGATATCTTCAAAGAGAGCATCATTTGACGGGCGAAGGGCGACGAAATGATTGGCATCCAGGAGGGAATGAGGGGCAATGATGATTGGCATGGGTTGTTTGCAGGCTGCATGCTTGATCATCAAGCATGATGGCGCATTTTTCGGACGTGATGGTGCCATCTTCTTCCTCTTTCTCTCACCACGATTTTGCATCTTTCATTTCATGTGACTTTTAATCTTGGGCTCCCAAGAGTCACTTACTCTTTTGGGCCAAATTTTGTCCACCCCTTCGCACCTTGACCGGTTTCTTGGCCATTTCCCCGTCCGGACTCGCAATTTAGCTCTGAAAAATCCTGGGCGTTCGGCATGGCATCCCGCATTGGCCAGTAGCTCGTGTCAACCCTACGACTATCTGAAAATTTATGAAAAATCAACAAGTGTCGCTCTGGCGCCTTTAAAGCACTTTGGCGCTTAAAATCATCCTAGATCGAGCCGCCGCCTTTGACAGTGAATATTTTTTCCTTGATATTCATAATTTTTTGCTATTTTTAAGCACTTCCCATCACCTAAATTCCGCTCTCATTGGCGACCACGGGATAGGGCGACTCAGCCCATCGAATCCACGAACATATCTGCACATAAACAACCAAAGAAGCATCAAACTAATACAAAACAAATATATAATAAAACTCAGCACAATGCTCCCCCTACCCCTGGGCAGAACCAAGGCATGACATCCACAAGGAGTAGGCCTAGCATCATCTAATAGAAGATCCGAAGCGAGTCACTAACCAACTGCTCCAACACAGCCAAACTAAAAAAACCTATCAAAGAGGTTGCCCTAAGTGGTAGTCTGCGCTACTTACCAACTAAAAACAACACCACTAGGAGCTCCTGCAAGGCGAGGACTCCTATAGCCTGGCCAAAGAGTATTTTCTTTCAGTACATGTCTTCTTTTAGGGTTTGTATTGGATGAACATACTGAGGCATGTAAAAACGAGGGAGCTGAGCGTAGTGACCCAAGGAGAATAGGGCATCGGTCTCAAGACCTGTCTCGGCACCCAAGAACCTACCAAGCCCTCGCAAGGCGACACTTAATCCTTTTCTAACGCTCACTTTTATTTTCGATCCAATCTTCCTTGTTTTGTCATTTTTTCCAGCAAGAAGCCACCCCTAGGAAGACAAGGTATCGGCCCCGGGTCTGACTCGTCCCCAGGAACCTACCAGGCCCTCGCAAGGCAATGATCAACTGCTTATATATTTTCATTCCTTTTCTTTTCTTTGATAGGGGTTAGAACCCCTTTTTACACACCTTCGTATTTATAGTCATCTTAACGGATGTACAGGGTTTCTTAGCATCATCATTATTAACTTCTGGCAGGCTTCTCTAACTGCCTCACTACTAACAATAACTCCTAGAACGGCTGCCTAGCAGGCTAGCAGAACAGGGCCACTAAGACTTCCTTCGAAAAAAGGGCTTTCGATGCCTGACAATGTCTTTACAGGAGGCAATGACTACTCCGACCTCCCTCAAACATACTTAGCCTAATCCTGGGACTTCATGCCTTGGTTGCCGGTCCCCAACAAAAATATATCCCCTCGACAAGCACAAATACACATATAACAGGAAAGAAAGGTACTCGTAAAGGAGAGGTATCACCTGGATTGGCCACAAGAAGCTTCCATCGTAGCAAAGGCTCCACCAAAGTCCACGAACCACGAAATCTGTCCAGCACAACACTTAAAACAAAAACCCGATTAAACGCACCCGCACTAGACACGGAAATGGCCCTCTTGGCCTAATGAAATGAGACATGACTTTGCTACAAAACTGAATCGGCCCTCTTGGCCTAATGAAACAAAACATGACTATGCATAACATCCTCCTGGAAACAACTATGATAGACAGCAAAGCATACTATTCCCAGGGGAACAGAGGCTCGTAGCCCTAAACTAGGTGCATTAAATTATGACCCATCCCTCCTGCGTATATCGCAAGAGGTGTTCGCATCACATGTCGTCTAACCAGTCTGTGGGTCCAAGATAATAAAGGCAGATGAGTCTCACCTACCCTCTGCATCACCCAGATCAACCATCATCTGCCAAAGAGGGCATGTTCAGAAAGCATACCCCACAAACGACCAGGTCCTGTCTCACCATCAACAGATATATCGGGACAAGGGCCACAATTAAAGAAGAGGTCTTCTTCATACGCAAAATTAGCCAATGAATCGGCAAACTGATTCCAGTTTCGTGGAATCAGCTGAAAAGACACTCTATCAAATTCGTCTAGCAGGGCTATGGCAGTATGATGGTACATGCAAAGGATGGGGTTTCGCACCATGTACATCCCATTGAGTTGATTTAAAACCAACTGAGAGTCCCCTTTCACCAATAACTGACGGATACCACCCTTCTTTGCAATATTCAAACCCATAATTAGGGCTTTGTATTCGGCCATATTATTGGTAAAATTCACCTCGAGATAAGCAGCTAACTTCATGACAATGCGTCGTCGGAGGTCTCGGATGACAACTCCTACACTTCCTTTTTTGCATGGACCCCTGGACGCCCCATCAAAGTACAAGGTGTACGTCCATAAAGGGTTTACATATCCCGCCATCCTGAACTCTACTCGTAATTATGGTAATCGAAATTCAGCATATTCAACGGGTGGACTGTAGGCTCCATCCCTCCATCATCATTGAATTCAACAGGGATGCTCGTCAAAATTTGTAGGCAGTGATGGCAGAAGACCTTGATCTCCCAAATAAATGTCCCTCCTTCTTGCTCAGTCACCTTATATCCTTTGCTCCACCAAATGAGCTTTCCCTGATGATACCTCTGTTCTAAATATGGGTGTTCTAAATAAGGGATCAGATGACCCATCAACCTCTATCACGATTTCCTTGCAGATGTTTGATCGATCTCGCCTAGACCTGCAAGGCAGTCATAGCATTAGTGCAATCAGAAATAATAAGGTTTAATCTTATTAAGATTAACCTTATTTTTAAATTCTACCCCCTCAAGGTCAGCTAACAAAACTGTGGATTTATTCTTTCCTATTCTAACGATCCTATAGGGGCCATCCCATTTGGGCTCTAGCTTGCCTGGAAATAACTCACGTCGTGCATCATAATACAGAACAAGCTGTCCTTTCTTGAAGGTGTATTTATTGGCTTTGAGGTCGTGTAGCTGCTTCATTCGGCGCTTCGACACTTCTTGGTGCAATAAGCTCTGCAACTTAAGCTCATCTAAATGTGCCAGTGTCGTCAAGCGTTCAAAAAGTGCGTCTTCATCGCTCAAAGAATGATTGATGGCAAACCGAATAGTCGGCAGCTCAATTTCTAAAGGCAAGACACACTCCTCCCCATATACTAACTTGAATGGGGTATGGCCAGTGGCTCGTTTGAAGATCGTATTATAAGCCCACACTGCCACGTATAACTTTTTATCCCAATCTCGTTTCTTTTCCGACACAATTTTGGACAAGATGCCCACAAGCTGCTTGTTGGTGCTTTCAACTTGCCCATTGGCTTGCGGGTTATATGGGGTTGTCTTGTTATGCTTGATTTGCCACATCTCTGTCAAACCTTTGATCACCTTATTCAGGAAATGGGTTCCGCGGTCCGACACTAATTCTTTCGGTGGACCAAAACGGCATATTATCTGCTCTAAAAGGAAACTAGCAGTTTCTTTAGCATCATCTTTCCTTGTTGCACATGCTTCTGACCACTTTGTGAAGTAGTCAGTTGCTACAATGATATACCTCTTTTGCGCAGTCGACGACGGAGTAATAGGACCCACAAAGTCTATTCCCCACTTCTCAAATGGAAGTATCGCCATAATAGGGTTGAGTGGTCGTTTCCTATTCTCTCGACTATCATGTCATTGGCAAATATCGCATCTCTTAACATACGCAAACACATCCTAGAAGATGGCAGGCCACCAATAACCTGCTCTGGAAGCCTTTTGTGCTGTAAGCCGTCTAGCAAAATGGCCACCGCAAGCAGAATCATGGCACTCTTCCAAAATGAATGGCACCTCGTCAGGCATCACACATCGGCGATAGATGTCATCAACCCCTTGCCGATATAATGTACCTCCGATCAAGGCAAACTTTAACGCTTGCTGCTTAATTTTCCTTCTCTCAGCTTTAGATAATTCGGATCCCGCCTCTCCCATCGATAAATAATGCGTTATTGCAGCGTACCAGGAGGGAATAGATGCCATATGTATTTTAAATAACAACTCCATGTCACTACCTTCAGCCACAGATTCTTTCGGCTCCCCAAAGTCCACAAGACATTCCACGATGCCTTGCAACCTTGGTGGCTTACTCCTGATTTCATAATCAAATTCCTACAAAGTGATTAACCACTTCGCTAAACGATCAGGCGGCTATAGCTTATTCATCAATAATCGAAGTCCCTCCGCCTTCGTATAAAGCACGACTTTCTCATAGAGAATATAATGCCTGAATTTCTTGGTCCCAAAGACCATTGCTAGACACAATTTCTCCATGTAAGTATAGTTGATTTCGGATACCCCCAGCTTTCGGCTACCAAAAGCAATCGGGTGGTACCACTTCTCTTCCCAAATTTGGGCTAAACAGCAGCTGATACTATACATGGTGGGTGCTGAGAATATATAGAACACCTCACCTCTTTTAGGTGCTTTTAAAACGGGCGCTCTTGCTAGCTCTTGCTTCACATCCCCGAATGCTACCTTACAAGGGTCACCCCATACAAATGAACATCTAAAGGACAATAAATTTTTTAGCGGAAACGTTCTTTCTCCTAAGGCATTGATGAATCTACGATAGTAACCAACCGAAGACAGAAAGCTATGAACTTCTTTAGGAGTATGTGGTGGACCCATGGCAACTATAACTTTAACCTTCTCGGGGTCTGTCGCAATTCCTACCGAACTGACCACATGACCCAGCAATAGCCCATAAGATACTCCAAAAACACACTTCCGTGGGTTTAGGGCGATGCAAAATTGTCTACAGCGCTCAAAGCATTTTCTTAGAATGATCAACTACCTTTCTCTCACGGTGGCAACCCCTAAGTCATCAATAAACACCTTCAACTCTTCAGGGGATATGTCACCGAATGTCTTATCTGCTGTTCGTTGCCATGAACCAGGCGCATTGCATAAACCAAAGGCCATCACATGGTACGCAAAAGTACCAAATACAGTGATAAAAGTTGTTTTCAACTTATCCTCTTCTGCAATTGCCATTTGGTTGTATCCTGCAAAGCAATCCATAAACGAATATATCTCCCTACCCGCTAATTGATCCAAAATCTGGTCAATAAATGGCAACGGGTAGTAATCCTTAACTGTCTGCTTATTTAGCTCCCTAAAGTCTACACATAAACGGATTTGATTATTCTTCTTCTTTCTAATCACAACTGGCGAACACCATTCCATGTGTTGCACAGGAAAAATCAAACCCGCTTTTCAAAGCTTTTGTAACTCTTCAAACAGGCCGTCCCTCAATTCGAAAGGCATACACCTTACTTTCTGCCGTGCAAGACGACTACCCTCCTTCAACGGAATTGTATGAACAGCAAGACTAGGAGGGATGCCTCTCAACTCATCATAACTCCAGGCAAAGATATCACAGAATTCCTGGATCAAGGCCACATAGTCCTCCCTTTCTGCTGAGCATAGAACCTAATTTGATTGGCCGCGAATCATCAGGCATACCAAGGTCTAGCTCGATAACATCTGCATCTCTTATATGATCTTGGCCCTCTATCGGCTCATTCAAAGTGATCTGATAGATGTCTTCCGTGGTGGATCCCTCTTTGGACTCATCACTCGATGATGTCTCACTGGCAGATAAATCTTCTAATGTCTCCAATTCTGTAGAAGATAGAGGAGCTCTCTCACTCTGCGGGGACTCAGGATAAGCATCAACCACCACACGCTGGGCACCTCTGCCAAATATTAGTCGACCGACGGGTATATCCACTTGGCAGTCCGCTTGCAAGATCCAAGGTCATCCAAGTAATACTTGGTAACTTGGACGGCCTGCAAAACGAATCACCCTAAAGTCCAACAGGCATTCTACATTTGCAACAGTGACATGGACCTTAGTAATGTAGCCTTCCGGCTGTCTCAAACTATCATCTGCCATTCTGAGAATTGTGGAGGTATCTTTTTGAATCGCAAGACCCAACCTTTCCATCAGTTCAGAACTCATAATGTTAACAGATGATCCCGTGTCGACAATGGCATAATCTACTAATATCCCATCGACATAGGCTGCAACCCTTGGGCAATGCTTCTCAGCATGCTCGAACCAGTCATCACCAACTCGCGCAATACCCAAAGGTCCTACGATATACCCGGTACATAGAATCTTTCTAAATTCCTTACGTACTCCTGGGGAAAGCTTAATAAGCTGTAAGAGATTCACATCCGGCTTGACTTCGCAAAGAGAGCTCGCTAAATCGAATTCATGATAGTTTGATAGAGCTCGCTTTTCACGCCAAACCATCCGCTCTTTAGGTCGCTGAACCGGATTTATTGCCTCTTTCTTAACTTTCACCTTCTTCTTTGATGGTTCCTTATTGGCTTTACTCTCTACAGGCTTCAAAGGTCCCCCTTCCATGGCAGGATCCAAAACTTGCGTTCCTTTGTCGCCTTGTTTAGGGTTTCCATCGACAGGCTTATCCTTGTCGGCTTCTCTACCCTTTTGACATCTTGTAAGGACAGTTCGCAGATTAGAGGTTTCAGCATCATTAACGCATACAGCCTCAATCAAACTAACCCCACTACCACTTGGTAGCTCCTCCACTGTAGTCTTTGGTCATTGAAGTATTTGTTTAGGCCCATCTTCTCGCTGGGAATCATTTCCTTGGGCACGATGATTAACAGGCCCTGGTTGCCGACTACCTCGCTGGAGGGAACCGATCTTACTCCAGCAAGTAGCTGCTAAATGGCCAGATTTTCCACAAATGTCGCACTTAACATTTGGGCAATTTCTTGGATAGTGCTGCCTGCCACACCATTTGCAACTAAACCTCGGAGGTGCACCCTCCTCTGGGTATCTACTTCCTATCAAATTTTGTTGTTTTTTAAGGAAGTTGACATCAACGGCTATTTGTCGATACTGCTCCGTAATCATGTCGGTATAATGCTTCATCATGTCCTTAACCTCGCCAAGAACATTGGAAGCACTCGACTCATAGCCTTGGTCATTACCATGTCATTCCATCGGCCTAACAATTCGATTAGGCACTGGTTGTTGAGTCACAGGCATGGTGTTAGAATTGACCGCCTGGCCTCCACCACTTGGAGCCATTTGACTGCTCGTAGGCATCGACATGCTAGGGGGAGCTGGTAATAAAGGGACATTCTGTATCATGTTCCCTCTCCCATTAGGGTTAGCCATCGCTATCCCTTGACCACTACTGCCATTGGCCATTGCCATATTGTTTCCCAATACTAAACCCATATTCAAATTGCCTCGAGAAGCATAGGCTGCTTGTAGTCAGGATTCCACCTCTTGTGCTCGTGTAATGGCAGTATCTATATCCCCCAAGGGGACACTACTCAACTGCAATTGGATATTAAAGTCCAAACCATGAAGGAAATATTGCAATTGGGCAGTTGCGGGGATAGGAATAGAGGTGTCCAACTTACGGAAAACCTCTTTTATCTTCTTCGCATAAGCACGAATATCCTCGTGTGGTTCTTGGCGGGTCACGTTGAGTACACGCAACCAATATTGCCCACCCCTTTCAAGGGCAAACTCCCTTCGAAAAGCTCCATAAAATGAATCAATATTCAATATGGTTCCGGCTTCTAAACCATGATACCATATAGCAGCTCTTCCTTTGAGAGTCATATTGAAGAACATCATTAAATGTCCTTCCTCTTGAATGGGACAATTAAACATCAGCTTTTGAAACTCCCTAATGTGGAGTTTCGCATCTTCCTCAACTAACCCATTAAAAATGGGTAGCGGGTAACCTAGAGCCGGCAAATCCGTCGTTCCTGCTGGAATTGCAATAGGCTGCGCCATGACGAGGATTGGATTTGCACTAGGAATAGGGGACGGTGGGGTTACACCTCCCGTACTTGACGTGGACTGGCTTATAGAAGAAAGGGAAGCACTAGAGCTTCCACCTTCTCCTAACTTACTGCTTGTGGCCCCAAGACAACTAGATCCACTCCCTGTAAGGGTTCAGCACCGCTACGCTTAGGGGAATATCTCCTAAAAATTTCAGCACGTCGCCTAGCTCTTTCGTCTCTTTCTTGCTTTTGGATTTCTGCTAGACGATGCTTATCAATAAATAACGGATCAATCTTAGTAACCTTTGGCATAAACTGCTAGTTGGTTCCTAAACAACCAGGATTCGAGAACCGCCACTTTTAAGCGGCTCTCGGCAGACACACCACTGATGGACCTAAAAACGGGCCGGCACTGGCTCATGCACTAGCCGGGCCTCGTCACTACGCACAAGACAACCCCTCGGCCTCGCGGCCAGGAGCGTTTATCAAAATCTATGCCTTCCTAAACATTGCGTTTGTAATACGTTGTAGTCCAACTAATCCTAACCCAATATTACTCCTCAAAGGGAGTCCCTTTCACATAGCCAAAAGGCTCGAATCACATACACATGGGGTTCCTCCTACGGCTGAATGCCGTCAACCCTCTGCGACTCTCCTACACCTTGGGGATTGGCCCCTCGATGCGTCGCTCAACATCTAAACATCTCGCACAAAATTCTCTCAAGGTACCAAATAAGCGTGTCCAGGAATGTACCATTGTCCTTACTTCTCTTTCCCCTAGACCCCACGACTAGCCTACAACATGGGTACCTCACTGCCTCTCATCGTAGGTCAGGTTCCAATAAACCAATTGCAATGCATGTCCAGGAGCTGGTCACTGATATTTTCTAAATTCTTTTCATGCTCTATGCATTTGGTGGATGCCTAGTGCTCAAACATTTAGCAAAATAGTATCGTGCACAAGTGCAAAAACATTCTTTTAATGGTTTCCAACTACCGTTCGTGCTTCGTTGCATGGGCCTAGCACCGAGGTGATCCTCGTGCTACTAAGCTCTTAATTTTAATTATCATCCGTCCTAAATGCTATGCATAGAAATCAGCAACTTTCCCATCATCTCACACGGAATTTAGACATATTTCAACTCCTCTGCCCTTTTCCGTTTAAATATTGCATCGTTGGATAGATTCATAGGATATTTTATCATCATTTTATGTGAAAAAAACGGAAAAAGACACACTAGAACAAGAAGGTGGGGTTGAACTAAGGCAAATCCTCATGCTTCAGTCCCCAGAAACATTCACAAACATTGCTCTTATTTATCCTTATTTTCCGAAATCCAAAATATATTTTTTCCCTATTTTTTAGGGTTTTTCCACCCTTTTCTTGTATTTTCCCTTATTTTTTGCATTATTTAATTACTAAAAATTCAAAACAGGTTATGGGTTGTGGCCCTTAGTTCCTTCTTGCAGAAAAATGAAAGTTTAGTTGATGTTCCTATTTACTTTTCCATTTTTATGCCAAAAAACCATCATTTCCCCTTGATTTTCCATGTTTTACGTGTTTCATTGTATTATTTTGAATCACAAGATGCATATTTTCCTGATTTTCTAATTATGACCAGCAAGAAATCATGGAAAATAGCAACATACCCAATTTTTAGCCCACATGAACAACATTTTATCAATCAAAAGCCATAAAATCTCAAATTTCCTTTGAAAATTTTGAATTACCGCTTATTTGCGTGTTTCGGGTTTCATGTCCATGGCTGCAAATCTAAAAATCAGTAGCACTTCATGTCCAGCACAATCACCAATCACCATTTCCAGCCCGTGGAGCAATCCGATCCATGCCAGACAAGCCTCCATCATTCTTTCTTCTTCCTTCTTCTTCCCACATGAACTTGCCTTTAGAAGAGAGAGAGGGAGGAGAGAGAAAGACTGAAATCAGAGATCTTCAAAGAGAGCATCATTTGACGGGCGAAGGGCGGCGAAATGATTGGCATCCAGGAGGGAATGAGGGGCAATGATGATTGGCATGGGTTGTTTGCAGGCTGCATGCTTGATCATCAAGCATGATGGCGCATTTTTCGGACGTGATGGCGCCATCTTCTTCCTCTTTCTCTCACGACGATTTTGCATCTTTCATTTCATGTGACTTTTAATCTTGGGCTCCCAAGAGTCACTTACTCTTTTGGGCCAAATTTTGTCCACCCCTTCGCACCTTGACCGGTTTCTTGGCCATTTCCCCGTCCGGACTCGGAATCGAGCTCTGAAAAATCCTGGGCATCCGGCCTAGCATCCCGCATTGGTCATAGCTCGTGTCAACCCGCACGGCTGTCTGAAAAATTATGAAAAATCAATAAGTATCGCTCGGGCGTCTTTAAAGCACTTTGGCACTTAAAATCGTCCTAGATCAAGCCGCCGCCTTTGACTGTGAATATTTTTCCCTTGATATTCATAATTTTTAGCTATTTTTAAGCACTTCCCGTCACCTAAATTCCGCTCTCAGCTGACATACACCAAGTCAATCTCACCTGCTAGTACCTTCGCTCTCACAAAGTGGTAGTGTACCTCAATATGTTTCGTCCTGGCATGGAACACAGGGTTCCTAGCTAACTGTATACTGCTGATGTTGTCACAATAAATGACAACTGGACCTTTCACCTGCACATCTAAATCAACCAATAGCTTTTTCAGCCATACTACCTCACATGCTGCAGCAGCAACACCTCTATACTCAACCTCTGTACTCAACAAAGCAACTGTAGATTGCTTTTTGCTGCTCCAAGTAACAGCTGCACTACCAAGAGAGAACATGTATCCGCTGGTAGATCTTCTATCAGACATACTACCAGCCCAATCTGCATCTGTGTATCCAAACACCTATACATCTGTACGTGCCTCATAGAAAAGTCCATAATGTAATGCGGACTTCACATATCTCAATATGTGTCTGACTGCATCCAAATGTGGCTTTCTAGGTACTTGCATAAACTGACTCACAAGACCAACAACATAGCTCAAGTCTATCCTTGTAATAGTCATGTAGATCAAGCTCCCCACTATCCTCCTGAACATAGTAGGGTCTTCTATCTCATCCCCAACATCAGCACTCAACTTTACATTCTGCTCCAACGGGACTGAAAGTGGTTTGCATGCTGTCATACCATACTTGGACAACATATCCAAGCCATACTATCTTTGGGACAACCATATACCATTATCACATCTGATCACCTCAATGCCAAGGAAGTAGCTTAGCTCACCTAAATCCTTCATCTCAAACTTCTTCTTCAAAAAATCCTTGACTTCAGCAATCCCACTATCATTATCACCTGTAATAATCAAGTCATCCACATAGATGAATATGATGACCAAACTTGCATCTCCCTTTCTCACATAAAGTGAGCGATTAGCATCAGAAACATAAAAGCCAATATTGACAAGATACTCTCTGATCTTGTCAGACCATGCTCTAGGTGCTTGCTTGAGCCCATAGAGCGCCTTCTTCAACCTGCACACATACGTGGGATGCTCTAAATCTTCATAACAATCAAGAACCTCCTATAATGCTACTATAGTATAGACCCCTTTCCAGTTGATTTACAATACAGAAGCCATTTTTTATGTTGAGTTACAACTACCCTCTCTATGTGTGGCTACTATCAAAGAGCGCTTGGGAGATGATGAGTCCTTGCAACCCCGTCTTTTGCACTTGGAATGTCTGGATGATACTCACAGGATGGCCCTACAATACATGGAAGCCACACAATTTGACGAAATGCCTATCATGATAGCTTCATCAAGCATAAGGACTTTAAGGAAGGTGACTTAGTCCTTGCCTATAATTCACATTTTGCTAAGTTTCCAAGAAAAGCTTCAAGAGCATTGTTGGCTGATCCATATACACTTCTTCCTACAAATCACCATGCAAGAAGGAATTCTTCACATCCATTTGCTGCAACCTCCAACCTTTGGCTACTGCCAAAGCAATCACACATCTGACAGTTGCCATCCTAGCAACTGGACTGAAGGTTTCATCATAATCTATGCCATATGTCTGAGCATAGCCTTTTGCAACCAGCCTAGCTTTGTACCTACTAATAGAACCATCTACATTGTGCTAAATCTTATAAACCCACTTACATCCAATAGCTTTCTTGCCCTTCGGCAATGATACTAGATCCCAAGTCTTATTGGCCTCTAATGCAGCCATCTCCTCATCCATTGTTGCATCCCAATGAGCATGACCAACAGCCTCCTCAAAACATGTGGGCTCAAAATCCTCAACTAGTTTCACCATATAAGCATAATGGTGAGCTGCATAACCTTCAAAACCAAATCTTTTAACAGGATATCTGACCCTGCTAGATCTGTGTACCACCGGATCACTCAATGGAGCCTTTATATTACTATGAGCTCTCTGTACACCTGGTGTCCTGATAGAAGGAATACCAAGCTCATCATCCAAGCTCTCTAGGCCACTGGAGTCTCCATCAAGAACTACATCAATGCCATCTGACACTTTATTCTTTCCTTCGTCTTGACCTGTAGTGCTACTAGATGCACCTGAAGATGTAGAGGTACTCCTTAGTCTCCTAGACCAAGGACTACCAGATGATGTCTTTGGTCCACTAAGAGTCCGTGATTCTTGCTTTTCAGCCTGCACATGAGTGTCATGATCATCATCATCATCCAATGCATCACCACTAGATGCATACCAATTGCTCATTTCATCAAAGATGACATCCTTGCTCACTCTGAACTTACATGTGACGAGTTATAACAGCGATACCCTTTCTGCTCTAAAGAGTATCCAATAAAAACACATTTTTCTGCCTTTGGATCAAGTTTCCTCTGTAGCTCATCTGGGACATGAATGTATGCAACACAACCAAATACCTTCAAGTGTGATACATCAGGCTTCTTGCTAGTAAAGCATTCTTCAGGAGTCATCCCATGAACTGCAGCTGTGGGAGTTATGTTCATAATATAAATAGCAGTATGAACAGCCTCAGACAAAAAATGCTTAGGCATATTCTTTTCAGCCATCAAGGCGCGTGCAACTTCTGCAATATGCTTGTTTTTCCTTTCTGCAACCCCATTTTGCTGTGGGGTATATCTACATGTGAAATGTCTCTTTATCCCATGAGACCTCAGAAAATCACTGAACTCATTCGAGAGGTACTCTCCCCCTCCATCTGACCTCAAGCACTTTACTTTCAAGCTTGTTTCTCTTTCAACTGCAGCCTTGAAAGTTCTAAAGTGCTCAAACGCTTCACTCTTTTCCTTCATAAAATATACCCACAGTTTTCTAGAACAATCATCAATGAATGTAACAAAGTGTGAACTGCCTCCAAGAGATACATTTTGTGTAGGCCCCCAAATGTCTGTATGCACAACATCAAGGATATTTCTGCTTATATCTCTGTCATGTGAAAAGGGTTGTCTTGCCTGCTTACCAAACTGACATGCTTCGCATACCTTATGAAATTTTGCAACTCTAAATGTAGGCAAACATGTAACTAACCCTTTGGACTGCATTAATTTCAGCCTTTGTACATTTGCATGTCCAATGCATTTGTGCCAAATTTCAATATCTGCAACAACACCTTTTTCTTTAGCATACATAGCAGCATTCATAGTAGGAATTCCAGCATCCAGAGTAAACATACGTCCAACTCTACTTCCCTTTGCTACCAACCTGCACTTGTCATTGAAGTCTTCTACAAAGCATCCCTTTGCATTAAATATGACTTGCAACCCTTGCTCTACCATTTGACAAACTGACACCAAGTTCTTTGTAATAGATGGCACATGTAATACATCTGAAAGACTCTTTGTCTTACCATCATGCAAGGACAAGGGAAATTTTCCAATGTGTGAAATTGGGTGGCATGAATCATCACCCGTTTGCACATAACCTACATTTTGCAAATCTTGCATGTCTCAAAACCATTCTGCATGGCTGGTCATATGATTGGATGCACTTGAATCAACATACCAAACATCATCATGTATTTCCTTTCCTATAACAGCATTCAGTATATGCTGCATAACAAACAAACGTTCATTTTTGTCTTCATTCTGTCGTGAAGATGATGCACAGTTTCCTTGTTGCAACTTACCACTGTGAATATCATCTTTCTTAGCATAACATTGGGCTGCAATATGACCTATTTTGCCACAGTAGTGACACACAATACCAGAGTTGTTAGAATCTCTGTTCTGCCATCCACCTCTTCCTCTAAAGCTCCCCCTCCCTCTAAAGTTACCACGACCTCCTGAAATTTGCATATCACCAAATTGCTGATTCAATTTGTTTTGCTGGTTGTCACTACCACGTCCTGTATCACGGCCTCTTGAAGAGAACCTACCACGTCCCCTTCCTGAACTGGAGTAGAAAGCTTGGACCTGTTCACCACTTCTTTCAGGTGTCTCACTCTGCATGTTGATCTTTTCAGTGATCATAAGGGAGACCAACTCATCGAAATCTGGAAATGGCTTTCTGACATATATGGAAGTTACAAAAGACTTCCAAGCCTTTTCATTGTTAAGTCCACCCAAGGTAGACGACACCAAATCATCATCATCAGGCATTGCATCAATCGCTGCCAATGCATCTGCAATGCTCCTTACCTTCAGTGCATACTCATTGATAGACATCTTCCCTTTCTTCAATGTATTCAACTCTTGCTTGAGTTGAATCTTTCATTCCTTTGCATTTATGAAAAACATACTTTCAAGTATGGTCCAAGCTGCATATGAATTCTCTACATTTCTAATATGTCCCAGCATATTATTGTCAATTACTGTAGACAACCAATACATGACCTTCTTGTCTTTTGCATTCCATTCCTTCCATGCCTTTGTCTCTTCTGCAGTTGGAGGATCACTCACCTCCGGCTCCTTTTCTTCACCTAAAACAAACTCGTAGAGGCCTTTTCCAATAAGGAAGTTCGTGATACGGAACTTCCATGAAGGGTAGTTATTATTGTCAAGCTTCTCAATGATGGGGCTTCCACTATTCTTTGCTATTATCACAAAACCAATACCAATACACATTGCTCTTTGCACACACCAAATCTCACTGCGATCTGAGATTTTTACTCTGCCCTGCTTCCGGTGCCTCCACAGGCACTATCCAAGAGAAAGAGTGGAAGGATGGGAGAGCTTCTTACCCGTGGCTTGCTTGCTCGAACCTTGCTTCTTCTCCTTCACTTTAGCCTTCGAAATCAACCTCTCTCAGTGGTGCCGCTTTGATACCATGTCAAGAATCACGTGGTGGGGGGACTTGCTCAAGATGATGTGCCGAACACACACAGAATGCACAAGGAGAAGCTCACTCAAGAGACAAGAAGAGAGATGGAGGTCAAAACGTTTTCTTGCTGGTTTTTTCTTCTTCTTACACACTTTTTACAATGTACACAAAGTATAGATAAGATAAAACATAAAGGAAAGTGGCCTACTAAGTCAAACAATGCATAACCGACTACACTAGTCGACTGGCGCTATAACTATGCCAGTTGTAAGTAGGTGTAACAACCTGAATATAATAAGTAATGAGCCAGTGGCCATGTGAGAGTCATAATGACCACCGACATGCTAAGTGTAGACGTGTGAACCCATCTAACCATGCGGTCCATCATTAATGTCCGCATGTGTTGAGCTTGTCATCTCAACAAGAGGGAGGGTGAGGGCTTTCTCCCACGTATTGCCTTGCATGGCTATCCCCCCTTCCACCTCCATAGCTTCCCAATTCAGTCCATCCCCTTCCCTCAGCCACGCTTCGGCTGGGGGAAGGTAATTAAATTTTTTTTCCATAAATCTATCAATTATCCTCTTGACCTTCTCCCAAGAGGAGGTTCACATGTAGATATGCAGGTTTTTTTAGTCCTTGGTCTCGTTTGGCCAGTGGAGAGTCATGATACGTCGTGTACCGTCGGTAACTTCAATGCCAGATTTGTCATTGCATGAGTCTCACACGGGCTAGTAATATTTTTCAACGAAAATATTACATAGCACAAATGGTAGAGAAAGAAAGTTGGGATAAATAATCATTTCAACAATCACTTCAGCCTTCAAGTCCTAATCCACAATTTGGTATCATTGGAAAGAAGGGTATACCACATACTACTTAGGAGATTTAGGAGACATGTTTTAGCTGATGAGCCAATCTTGAGCATTCATGCATCTTACCCTCCTCTGGGAGCTAGAAGACAACCACCTATTCCTCTAGGAATATTTCAAACCAAATATCATAGGAGTGCTTTCTTTCTTTTAGCTCCCATTGGTAGTTATATGGACATTCATTCCTAAGAATCAAATGGGTAGCAAGGTTTTGTAGAAAGGGAGCTTCATGATAAGATAGTGTTGACTAAATATAGTGGCAATTTATCTTCACCAATAGATTTGGAGGAGTGGGCATCCAGATCTAAGTCTTACTTTGATATCTTCCTTAGGTCTAATGATTAGAAGATCCATTTTGCTATGCTTCACCTTGAGGGATCTACTCATACATGGTGGAGATATATAAAAAGAGAGAACAAATAGGTGATCAATTGGGAGGATTTCGAAGAAAAGATGGTTGAAGTGTTTGTATCTCCCATATAGAAAGAGGAATTGGCCAAGAGGTGGTACAAGTTGGATCAAAGGAGCCTATTTGCTAGAGAGTATACCAACCACTTCTTGAATCTTACCATGTATGCACAAAGTGTGGGAAATGGTGCAAAGGTGCATAAATACATCTATGGTCTAGAGTCTAATTTGTTAGTAGTTGATGTCATGGCCCATAAACTCACCACACTATTCCAAGCTACCGAGTTAGCTGAGAGGTATGCTTGCAAGTACATAAAGGTTATTCCTATGCAAGGTTCTTTTAGATAGCAAAGGGATGTAAATAGAAAGGGTAACTTTGGTGGCAATTTTGGTGGGTTTAGCACTTCATTTAGTAGTTCCAAAGTCCCCATATATCCTACATTTAATGCTTTAAGGAAACAAAGTGCTTCCAAGCCAACAATTATCCATAAAATTGAGCCTAAATAGGGTGATAATAGACCCAAGAATAAGTCAACCAATGATAGGGAATTTATACCTATGGATCTCTTTAGAGAGTGGAAAAAGAATGGTCTATGCTTGAAATGTAGTGAAAAGTACACGACTGACCATATATCCAAATGTACTTATAAGAATACCAAAGCTAAAAATTACAACATGATTGTGCTTGAAGATATTGATGAGGAAGAAATTGAGGAACCAACTATCAGTGAACAAGTTCAATTTGAGGATCATGATGAAGATATTGAGTAGGATCAATCCTGTGATCTAGTAGATGGTTGACCCATGTTCCCATGTTCCATTTAATTTGGATGGGATTAATTTGCATACCACTATGCTTTGTTCTATCTCCATGGATGCTTGGATAGGTTCTAGGAGCTCTAATATGCTCCATATGAGGATACCATTCATGGGAAATATGTCATTGTATTGATAGATAGTGGTAGTACACATAGTTTTATGAATAAGTCAATTGTTGACAATTTGAATTTCTTCCCACTAATTTACAATAGCTCATAAGAGTCTACATAGCCAATGGTGAAGAAGACATCAGCACATAGATGTATCCATAGGTTCACATATAGTTAGCTGAAAACTGTACTAAAGCAAAGGTAAATTTGATTACCTTGGAAATATGGCACATAGATTTAGTACTTAGGTGTGATTGGCTGATGACTTTAGGAAGGATTGCAATGGAAATTTTTACAGTTTTACATGGAATTTTCTATTGATAGGTAGCCTATCCATCTACAAGGAATCCATAAGTAAATCAAAATATTAGCTTATCACCATTAAGCAGCTCAAGAAGGAGTGTAAGAAGCGCTCTCAAAAGTTGTTTTACTCTTGAATAAAGAGGTAGAAGATTAGTCCAATCAATTCGTTGATAATCCAACATTAAAAGCTCTACCTGAGGAGTATAGGGATCTGTTTGAGGTGCTTAGAACATTACCTCCCAAGAGAGCAGTGAATCACTCTATTGACCTAGAACCTCACTTCATGCCAATCAACAAGCCACCCTACAAATTGTCTAAATGTGAGTATAAAGAAGTTTCCAAATAAACCAAGAGGCTTTTAGAGATGGGTTTCATTGAGCCTAGTTTTTCCCTATATGCTTCACTAGTCTTGCAAGTGAAGAAAAAAGATGGATCTTTTTTAGAATGTGTATAGACTACATGAATCTAAACAAGACCACAGTGAAGAATAGGTACCCTATTTCTATAGTAAATGATTTTCTTGATGAGCTTACGGGGACTAAGCTTTTACAATGATTGACTTGAGATTAGGAGATCATTAGATTCTATGCAAGAGGGTGATGAGAATAAAAGAGCCTTTAGGAATGATCACGGGTTATACCATGACTTAGTGATGCCATTTGGGCTAACGAATATCCCAGCCACCTTCCAAAGTCTAATGAAGAAGATTTTATAGCCTTTTCTCTTTAAATTTGTTGTAGTGTTCTTTGGTGACACATTAATTTACATTAAGATATTGGAGAACCATTTATCACATATGAGGAAGGTATTTGATGTGTTATGACACCACACTCTTTGCTAATGAGAAAAATGTGTTCATATTTGTAGACAAAGGTAAAGTACTTTGGACACATTATCAGTGAGAAAGGGATCTAGGGTAATCCTAAGAAGGTGCATTGTATCATAGATTTGTCAAGGAGAGGGACTGGGAGAGAGAAAGAAGAGAGAGAAGACTGCAAAGAAGAAGAAGAAGAAGAGTAGAAGAGAGAGAAAGATAGGTACGAGGAGAGAGAAATACTAGAAATGGAGAGAGAAAGACAGGATGAGAGAGAGAGAAGACATGGAAGCTTGGAGAGTAAGGTGAAGGAGAAAGAAGACTTGTATTAATTATTTGATAATGAAAAATTGAGTCTCTGTCACCTTATATACCAGCCAGTGTAGCTAGTATTTCCCCGTTATTAAGCCCCCCCTCTCTTACATTCCATCCCCACCCGAAGGTTTTTGCCCTCAAAAACAATTTGGGCACGTGTGGTAACTGGGAGGGGCCGATCAGAGTACTACTCTAGTGCATTATTACAAGGGTATACTGATGAATGAAGAGGTATTATTGTGTATGATAGGTCATGGGGTATGTACGATACATGGGCCTTATTGGGGAGTTATAAACATGAGTTTTGACTCAAATATCTAGAGTAAATGCGGGCTGCAAACAGTGGACTACAAGTTGTTTACTACAGAACCCTGCTGTAGTGAGTCTGTCATAACTTTCTGTGGGAGGCTCCAAATGGGGTGTGCTATACATCAAAATGGAGCTCTTGAGAAGTACTTTCAGCCCATGTTTGGTGTGCATTGTTGTCCATAGTACAAAATAAAATCTGCTTTAAAACAGAGTGCTATCTGTAGTCACTCTGGGAGAAAACTGGGCCATAGTTAGCTAGATTTCAGCCAAATCTACTTCTAAAAGGTATGGAAACTCTTCCAAAACTGAAGCTAGTCTCCAAGAAGATTCCTCGAGTGGTAAACCTTGCCACTTAATCAAGTATTCCATGATCGAGCAAGAGTGAAGCCTCATTTCCCTTTGTCCTAGGACTTTTTCGGGTATGTATTGAATGATGCCTTCTTCATCTATCAGTGGGAGTTCCTCAACATAGTCCACTGCTGAGCCAATGAAGGGCTTCAACTGACTCACATGGAAGACATTATGGATCTTCGTAGATGGGGGTAATGCCAATCGATATGCCAAGTCTCCCACTCTCTTGATAATCCAGTATGGTCCATAGAACCTGTGTGCAAACTTATTGCTAGACCCATCTTTAAGGGAGGCATATCTAGACTTAGGCACTTTCAAGAGCACCAAATCCCCTTCTTGGAACTTCACATCCCGTCTTTTGTCATCAACATAAAGCTTCATTTGATCTTGAGCTCTCTTCAAGTTAGCTTTACACTGCTGAAGTAAGTCCTGCATTCTATCCAATTCTTCCTTGCTTTGTGGATTTATTTTATCATTGAAGATAACCACAGGAAGGGGCACCTTGTAGCCATAAAGGGCCTCAAAAGGTGAAACTCCAATGGTAGCATGTGTAGAGTTATTATAGGCAAACTCAGCCAAAAGCAACCATGAGTCCCAAGCATGCTGCACATGATAACAAAAATGCCTCAAGTAAGTTTGCAGCCATTTGTTAACCCTTTCTGTCTGACCATCTGTCTGTGGATGGTATGCAGTGGAAGGGGCTAACTGAGTGCCCATAGAGCTGAAAACTACCTGCCAAAATTTACTCATAAACTTAGCATCTCGGTCATGCACAATGACTTGTGGTAAGCCATGTAATTTGAAAACATATTCCATGAATTGGCTGGCTACTTGAGAAACATTATACTGAGTCTTTGTGGGAATGAAATGGGCTGCTTTTGTGAGTCTGTCCACAACTACATAGATGTTGTCCCAACCTTTCTTGGTCATCGGTAGGCCAGTAATGAAGTCCATAGTGATGTGTGTCCACTTGCCTTCAGGCATAGGCAATGGCTGAAGTAAATCAGCTAGTTTTAAGGTGTTGTCATTGTTTTGTTGACAAGGCATGCAGCCCAAGACAAAGTCTTTCACATCTCTCCAAAGGCCCTTCCAGTAAAAGCTTTTGGAAATTTTGTCATAGGTATTAAAGGCTCCCAAATGACCAACTATAGGGGCTGAATGCATCTCCTGCATGATTTTGTGCTTGAATGGGGAAGCATGAGGGATGGCAATTCGGCCATTATACCATAAAAGCCCATTTTTCAGCTGATAGAAGAGTTTTCCACACATTGTCCTTGTTGTAATTTTTTAAATACATTGCTGAAATCAGTGTCTAATAGGTAAGCCTCCTGAAGCTCATGTATCCAATCACTCTGTAACTCCATGATAGCAGAGACTTTACATGCCCACATCCTAGACAGGGAATCAACCACTACATTGTCCTTCCCACAAGTGTGGGTAATGTCAAAGTCATAGTTCTGTAAGGTGGATACCCATCTCCTCTTCTTCGGAGTCAGATTTGACTGAGACAAGAAGTACTTGAGTACTCTATGGTCGCTTTTCACTCTAAACCGATTGCCATACAAATAATGATGCCATTTCTTGATGGCATGAAGGATGGCCAGTATTTCTTGATCATAAACATTCATAACCCTCTCATTTTCAGCCAGCTTTCGGCTCTCAAAAGCTATGACCCCATGTTCTTGCAGTAAGACTGCACCAATTCCTCTCCCATTGGCATCACACTAAATGGTGAATTCCCTAGAAAAATCAAAGCATACCAGGATAGGGGCTGAAGTAAGCAAATCTTTCAGCTGATTAAGGCTTCTATCTACTAATGCATCCCAGAAAAATGCTTCTTTCTTCAGCCTATCAGTGAGAGGGGCTACAATAGTGGCATAGTACTGAGTGAATCTGCGGTAAAATGAGGAGAGACCCAAGAATCCTCTCAAAGAGGTAGTATTTGTAGGTGTGGGCCAATCTCTGACACACTGCACTTTCTTTGGGTCAGCTCTAATGCCTGCCTCACTAACAATGTGTCCCAAGTACTCAACCTCAGTCTACATGAACGAACACTTTATCTCCTTAGCAAAGAGTCTATATTGTCTAAGTATATCAAATATCTACCTCATGTGCATAAGGTGAGCTTCCGTTGAGCGACTATAAATGAGGATTTCATCGAAAAATACCAATACAAATTTGAATAAGTAAGGCTGAATTATTTTGTTCATGAGGCTCTGAAACGTGGCTGGTGCATTAGTCAAGCCAAAGGGCATGACCAAGAAGTGATAGAGCCCACGATCAGTCCTGAATGCAATCTTTATCTCATCCCCTTCACGCATGCGTATCTGATGGTAGCCGGATCTCAAATCAATCTTTGTGAAATACTTAGCTCCCTTCAACTCATCTAACAGGTCATCCACCCTAGGAATAGGGTATCTATTCTTGATAGTGATCTTGTTCAGATCTCTGTAATCTATGCACATCCTGAAAGTGCCATCTTTCTTTTTGACTAGCAAGACAGGTGATGCAAAAGGGGATGAGCTAGGCTCAATGAATCCCATATCTACTAAATCCTTGACCTGCTTGGCCACTTCTTCTCTTTCACATCTGGACAACTTGTAAGGGGGTTTATTGACCGGCTTGGAGTGGGGCTCCAAATCAATGGGATGATAAACCACTCTCTTGGGAGGTAATGCTGTAGGTAACTGAAACAAGTCACCATACTCTGCAAGTAGAGCCTTAAGGGCTGAATTATCATGCATTTTTCGAGACTGATCTGCATTTTCCTTGTTTAATTGCAGCACAAAAATCTGGGAGCATTTCTTGAACTCTTTCTGAAGCTTTTTGGATGTAATAAGCTGAAATTCACAGCTGTTTTTAATTTCCTGCAAGTGAACAAGCTGTCCAGCCCTGAAAAAATGCATATACAGTAATGAAAAATCCATGGAAATGGTTTCAGCCAATCACAGCCCAACATAATGTCTACCCGCCCCATATTGAGTGCAATCAAATCCACTTTCTGCTTTAACTTTCAGCAAGCTTAATAGGTACAGCTGGGTATACATGAGTACTAATTTCCTTACTCCCATTGGCCACTTGCACCCTCATTGGTTGATGTAAATCAACGACAAAATATTTCAGCCTATCCATGACTGCTCTATTTATGAAACTGTGTGTGCTACCACTATCTACCAAGACAAATACATCTTTCCCGTGAATCTTGCCTTGAAGACGAAGAGTGTTGGGGCTCTTAGATCCTGTCCAAACATTTAGGGAGATAGTACAAACTGTGGCAGCAACATGTGAACCATTCTTATCACTCGTATTTACATCTACATGACCGCCAGGGTCAAATGGAAAGGTGTTAGCCGGGTCAAAGAATTATTCTTGCCCACATTCCTCTTCAACCTCATCATTTTTTACAGTGATTGCAAATGCACTTGCATCCTCATGATCCTCATCAGATTCATCAAAAACTAACATGCTATGTACCCTTGCTTTTGCATTCCTATAAGCACATTTAGATGCATGCTTGGCTATATACTTTTCCCCACATTTAAAGCAAAGTTCTTTTTCTTTCCTCTCTTTGTAGAGATCCATCGAGATAGAGCGTTGACCACCAAAAGATGAAGCATTTTTACCCCTGTTGTCCCCTTATCTATTTTCAGCTCTTCCTTGATTTGCAGTCTGGAAATCACTATTTTGCCTAGAGGCATTAAAGGTGGGGTATGTGGGGATCTTCACGGTGCTGAATGGCATGTTTCCACCACCATAACTTGCCCCAAATTGCCCGGCCCTTACAGCACTTCTTTGCTGCCCAAAGTGTGACTGCATAGGTCCTCTTTGCTGCCCAAACCGTGGCTGAGATGCCCCTCTTTGCTGTCCATGCTGAAATGAAGCATCTCGGTGGTACTTATGAGAGTACCTCTCAGCCACCTCAATAGCTTTGAACAAATCTGATGGACTTTGGGATGAAACATCAGCCGAGAGTTGGGGATCCAAACTATAAATGTACTTGTGGAGCTTTGCATCGTCACTAATGGACTCAATATACATTGTGAGATTGAGGAATTGGTTTGTGTAGTCACGCACCGTCATCCCACGTTGCTCTAAGCCATACCATTGCCTTGCAAGCTTCTCCTTCTCAACCGGAGATACAAAGAATTGAATCATAAGAGCTTTGAATGCATCCCAAGTGTCAACAAGCTGCTGATTTTTCCTCTTTATGTACGCCACCACGTGTGGGCAAAGGCCTCTAAGTGTATCGTGGCAAAGTGTATCTTTTGATCGTCATTTCTTGGCATTATGTCAAAGTAGTCTTCAAGCTTCGAGAGCCATTCTTCTAATTCATCCGGGGAGGACGACTGGCCATTGAACTTTGAGAAAATGATTTTGTCTCTCAACTCCGTGTCATGGTTTGGGGGCTATCCCATATACCCAAAGTGGGGCTGATCCATTGGGCTACCAAGAAATGACCCATTGTTTGAGTGATTCCTTCCAAAAGACGGCTGAGCACACATAGGTGGCATGGGAGGGGGTGGTGGCTGAAAGTTACTCCTCATCCCATTGTTTATGTTCTCCTCATGCCTTTGTGAGGGCTCTCCTTGCTCATGCCTTTGTGAGAGCTCTCCTTGCTCAAAGCTGATGTTGGGAATGCCCATTCTTCCCAAAATACCTTGGGTACTTGCATAGGCTGCATTCACGGATGGGATGGTCACTCTTTCAGCTTGCATGCTTGGTCTATCGTATTTTTCCTTGCTTTTCATTTGAGACTTCATCCACATTGAGAACTTGGCTGCAAGTGCTTCCATGGTAGAGGTCATTTGGTGCATCTCCATCACCATTTGAGCTTGACCTTCCATTATTTCCCTATGCCTCTCTGCATGTGTAGTCTCGTGTGAATTGAGGTATGATTGAGTGCACTAAGACTTTCCATGGAGTGAGAGAGGTCTTTCTCTTCAACCTCAAAGTTGGTGTCATCCCTTAGGGTGCGTGCATCCCTTATCTGTTGGTGAAAATCTTCATTTGCTTTGTTTTTCCCCTGTTACCCGCCATGTCTAGGTGCAGTCCCGTGAGACCACCTGTCACTGTTTTGGCTATAACTAGAGCTAGAAAACTCCGATTGACATACTTTTTTGTTCAAAACGGAGGCAGAGATGCCCTCTTCAAGATGGGCATATGCATGTGTCCCCAGGTTTTATAGAGAAATTTCTGTCATCAGAAATGTGGGACTGTTTTGTGCAGTCCAGCACCCTATCCACACCTAGGAAAGGCCTGTTTTGGGCTATAGGTACTTCGTATGCTCCAAGTGGGTATCCAAAACTAAAAGGGGTTCTTGGCAAAGCCTAAAGGTACTCTCCAAGGTTAGCACCTCAATTCTTGGGAGTGGAAACACCTCTGCAAATGCAAGCAATTTCTCCAGCACTCTAAAACAGTCACAAGAGGGCTGAAATTGGGTTCTCCTTCTATTGCACTGTGGGATTCACTGTTTGCTTGGTATCATGCATCACTTGAGCACCCCTTAGCATGTTTGGCATCACTTCAGCATTTCTGAGCACAAGAATAAGGATTCCCATGACCATATCAACAAGATAGGCTCTCATACATGCATAGTCACTGCCATTACTGCATATATGACTGCATAGGTGTATCCAATGATACATACATCCATCTTCAACCCAAGTAAGGTAATGCATTCCCATACATCACTGCATACATGGCTGCATGTGTATCTAAAGATACATTTGCTGAGGTACATCCATACATCCCATGCACACAAGAGTGTGTCATGTCATAGTCATCAAAATTCCATCATGCCAAGTCAATTTCTCAATTTCCCAAGAAGTACCTGCACCTGCAAATGAGTTTTGGGCTCTGAATCACCGGGAGGTGGGCAAAGTTCCCCCCGGGCCGGGTTGTGCACCCCTTCAGGGTCTTTGATGGGAAGGGGGGGTCACCCCTCTTTTGTCTTGCCACCTCGCTTGGCATCAGACTTTCCTCACCTAGAATGTACATGGCAGGCATTTATTAATTAAACACCCAGCATGAGATGCATTTTAGGAATGAAAATTTTGGGCTTTTCATGAAGTGCATGGAATTGGAATGGGGAATAGGGATAGAGAGCTTACTAGCAGTGACTCACTGCCTACTCACCCTTATACAATGGATTTCTTAATCAATTCTTGGCTCAACCAATTCACAAGAAGCCAAATGGGTTATGGGTAATCAAAATATAATCTCAATGAAGCTTCAGCATGAATAAAATCCATTCCAATGACATAAGATCAAATGAGAATGACTGAGATTAATATTTATCATGCATACAATATTTGGGACTCCTATTACCTACTTGGACTCATGCATTCTCTCAAATAAGTGGATAGGATTCAACAAGAGGCTTAATGGGAGAGAATGAGAGCCAAGAATCAGTTACCTTGAGTTGTTTGATGAAGAAGGCAGCCACCACTAATGCCACTTCAGTCCTTCATGAGAGCTCCAATTTGATCCTGCATGCTCCATAGCTTCAAAATGGTTGTTCTCTGTCAAGAAAGGATGAAGTCAAGCTTGGGAAAGAAGGATTCTTCCATGGGGAAAGAGCATTGCTTGCATAGACTGATCAAGGGGATGATTCCTTCCAAATCGGCACTCCATAATGCCTTCTTGCTTCCAAGAAGCCTTCAAATCTTGAGAATGAGCTCCAATGTGGCTGTAGCTTGGGGATAGGATGGCTCAAGACCTTCCCACGAAGAGCTCTTGATGAAATTGAAGCTCTACTTCCATAGCCATGGTTGCCCACAAGGGCATGTCTTCAAATCTTTCTTCAAATCTTCTTCCCGTGCTTCTTGGTGGCCAAATCTTGAGCTAGGCTTGAAGAGGGGACTCCCGAGACCAAGAAAAGACCAAAATCTTCAAGATTTTTGAGCTTCTTGCCAAGCTTTCATGGTTGCCACGGACTGCACATGATCAAGGTTTCTTGAGGTGGAAGAGGAGTCCAAGAATCTGAGAAAGAAGGCTTCAATCTTGCCCAGGGGACCTGCAATGAGCTAGGAGTGGGAGCCAGGAAGGAGAGGAGGGCTGGGGTGCTGTCAAAACAGGCTAGGATGTAGCCCACGTTTTGCACCGAATTTTACAGGTTTTCTCCTATAGGGTTGGAGATGGTCACCACAGCTCAACCCTACTTGGTTTGTTGCTCTTGAGCTTCAGAATTGAAAGGGAGAGGGCTAACACTTCATGGAAGAGGGGTGGAAGCAAGATTTGGGCCTCATTTCCTCCATGGGAGCTTGCACGAAGCTTGAGAAATGAGGAGAGAGAAGACCCTCCCTGAAAAGTAACCCCAGCTAGACTTTCTTCTAACTCCTATGACCACGGCTACTAAGAGTTTACCTTCAAAATGGGCAAAAAATGACCCAGGAGCTGCCAAAGTCAATCTTCCTTTCTCCAAACTTGGTCCAAGCTGCCATTAATGCTCCTGCCTGTAGTCCTTGTGGTCCAAAAATATTTGGGAGCTCCCTTACTGCTCCCTGTACTACCTGTGTACTTGTGACTCAAAATTCCATGTGACTAGAAAGTTGTAACTGGGTAAAATGAGGGACTAACTGGGACCAAGAGGAACTGGGAGAGAGAAAGATGAGAGAGAAGACTGCAGAGAAGAAGAAGAAGAGCAGAAGAGAGAGAAAGATAGTTACCAGGAGAAAGAAAGACTAGAAATAGAGAGAGAATGACTAAAATATAGGGAAGGAAGACATAGAAGCTTGGAGAGCAAGGTGAAGGAGAAAGAAGACTTGTATATTTATCTGATAATGAAAAATTAAGTCTCTCTCACCTTATATACCAGCTACCAATGTAGCTAGTATTTCCCCGTTATTAAATTCCCCTCTCTTACACTACTTAGGAGATTTAGGAGACATGTTTTAGTTGATGAGCCAATCTTGAGCATTCATGCATCTTTCCCTCCTCTGGGAGCTAGAAGACAACCACCTATTCCTCTAGGAATATTTCAAACCAAATATCATAGGAGTGCTTTCTTTCTTTTAGCTCCCATTGATAGTTGTATAGACATTCATTCCTAAGCATCAAATGGGTAACAAGGTTTTGTCGAAAGGGAGCTTCATGATAAGATAGTGTTGACTAAATATAGTGGCAATTTATCTTCACCAATAGATTTGGAGGAGTGGGCATCCAAATTTGAGTCTTACTTTGATATCTTCCTTAGGTCTAATGATTAGAAGATCCATTTTGCAATGCTAGGGATCTACTCATACATGGTGGAGATATATAAAAAGAGAGAACAAATAGGTTAACAATTGGGAGGATTTCGAAGAAAACATGGCTCAAGTATTTGTATCTCCCATATAGAAAGAGGAATTGGTCAAGAGGTGGTACAAGTTGGATCAAAGGAGCCTATTTGTTAGAGAGTATCCAACCACTTCTTGAATCTTGTATCTCCCATATAGAAAGAGGAATTGGCCAAGAGGTGGTACAAGTTGGATCAAAGGAGCCTATTTGTTAGAGAGTATACCAACCACTTCTTGAATCTTACCATGTATGCACAAAGTGTGGGAAATGGTGCAAAGGTGCATAAATACATATATGGTCTAGAGTCTAATTTGTTAGTAGTTGATGTCATGGCCCATAAACTCACCATACTGTTCCAAGCTATTGAGCTAGCTGAGAGGTATACTTGCAAGTACATAAAGGTTATTCCTATGCAAGCTTCTTTTAGATAGAAAAGGGATGTAAATAGAAAGGGTAACTTTGGTGGCAATTTTGGTAGGTTTAGCACTTCATTTAGTAGTCCCAAAGTCCCCATATATCCCACATTTAATGCTTCAAGGCAACAAAGTTCTTCCAAGCCAAGAATTACCCATAAAATTGAGCCTAAATAGGGTGATAATAGACCCAAGAATAATTCAACCAATGATAGGGAATTTATACCTATGGATCTCTTTAGAGAGTGGAAAGAGAATGGCCTATGCTTGAAATGTAGTGAAAAGTACACAAGTGACCATATATCCAAATGTACTTATAAGAATACCAAAGCTAAAAATTACAACGTGATTGTGCTTGAAGATATTGATGAGGAAGAAATTGAGGAACCAACTATCAGTGAACAAGCTCAATTTGAGGATCATGATGAAGATATTGAGTAGGATCAATCCTATGATCTAGCAGATGGTTGAACCATGTTCCCATGTTCCATTTGATTTGGATGGGATTAATTTGCATACCACTATGCTTTGTTCTATCTCCATGGATGCTTGGATAGGTTCTAGGAGCCCTAATACACTCCATATGAGGATACCACTCATGGGAAATATGTCATTGTATTGATAGATAGTGGTAGTACACATAGTTTTATGAATAAGTCAATTGTTGACAAGTTGAATTTCTTCCCACTAATTTACAATAGCTCATAAGAGTCTACATAGCCAATGGTGAAGAAGAAATCAACACATAGATGTATCCATAGGTGCACATATAGTTAGCTGAAAACTATGAAGCAAAGGTAAATTTGATTACCTTGGAAATAGGGCACATAGATTTAGCACTTAGGTGTGATTGACCGATGACTTTAGGAAGGATTGCTATGGAAATTTTTACAGTTTTACATGGAATTTTCTATTGATAGGTAGCCTATCCGTCTACAAGGAATCCATAAGCAAACCAAATTTTTAGCTTATCACCATTAAGCAGCTCAAGGAGTATAAGAAGCACTCTCAAAAGTTGTTTTACTCTTGAATAAAGAGGTAGAAAATTAGTCCAATAAATTCGTTGATAATCCAATATTAAAAGATCTACCTAAGGAGTATAGGGATCTATTTGAGGTGCTTAGAACATTACCTCCCAAGAGAGCAGTGAATCACTCTATTGACCTAGAACCTCACTTCATGCCAATCAATAAGCCACCCTACAAATTGTCTAAATGTGAGTATAAAGAAGTTTCCAAGTAAACCAAGAGGCTTTTAGAGATGGGTTTCATTGAGCCTAGTTTTTCCCTATATGCTTCACTAGTCTTGCAAGTGAAGAAAAAAGATGGATCTTTTTTAGAATGTGTATAGACTACATGGATCTAAACAAGACCACAATGAAGAATAGGTACCCTATTTCTACAATAAATGATTTTCTTGATGAGCTTAAGGGGACTAAGTTTTTACAATGATTGACTTGAGATCAGGATATCATTAGATTCCATGCGAGAGGGTGATGAGAATAAAAGAGCCTTTAGGAATGATCACATGTTATACCATGACTTGGTGATGCCATTTGGGCTAACCAATATCCTGCCACCTTCCAAAGTCTAATGAAGAAGATTTTGTAGCCTTTCCTCTTTAAATTTGTTGTAGTGTTCTTTGGTGACACATTGATTTACATCAAGATATTGGAGAACCATTTATCACATATGAGGAAGGTATTTGATGTGTTATGACACCACACTCTTTGCTAAGGAGAAAAATGTGTTCATATATGTAGACAAAGGTAGAGTACTTTGGACACATTATCAGTGAGAAAGGGATCTAGGGTAATCCTAAGAAGGTGCAATGTATCATAGATTTGTCAAGGAGAGGGACTGGGAGAGAGAAAAAAGAGAGAGAAGACTGCAGAGAAGAAGAAGAAGAAGAGTAGAAGAGAGAGAAAGACAGGTACGAGGAGAGAGAGAGAGACTAGAAATGGAGAGAGAAAGATAAGATGAGAGAGAGAGAAGACATGGAAGCTTGGAGAGCAAGGTGAAGGAGAAAGAAGACTTGTATTAATTATCTAATAATGAAAGAGTAAGTCTCTCTCACCTTATATACCAGCCAGTGTAACTAGTATTTCCCCATTATTAAGTCCCCCCTCTCTTACAAGATTGACCAACACCTACCACTATTCCTTCTCTTAAAGGATTTCTTGTTTTATTATCATTTTACTATAGGTTCACAAAACATTTTACAACTATAGTAGCTCCTTTAATTAACAAGTTGAAGAAAAAATATTTTTCTTTAATGCCCTTGTAGATAGAAGCTTCAAACAGTTAAAGAAAATCCTCACTTCTAATCCTATTTTAGTATGCATAGACTTCTCTAAGTAGTGTGATGCCACTAGCATGGACTGCGTTATTATAGGAGCATGGTTTCATTGCCTTTGAGAGTTGCAAGCTCACGGATAAAGAGATGCCTATAGCTGTGTATGACCAAGAAATGTTAGCTATACTCATTCAATTAGGAAATGGTACCATTACTTGTATGGTAGCCAGTTTAGGGTCAAGAGTGATCACATGCTCCTTAAGTATCTCCTTACCTAGCCAAATCTCACTCCTTATTAGTAGTGCAGGTGGCTATCCTATAAAATTATGATGGGGCAAGGACAATACAGTCGATGATTCTAGGATGTGGACATGTGAATTTTTAGCCATGACTAAGTTGCATAGTGGTTGGGTTGAAGAGCTATAGGAAGCTTATCTTTTGGATGAAGAACTCAACCAAATATTTCAAAAACTATAGTAAGGATTGATGGAGAAAAACTCACATTTTCACCTTAAGAATGGCCTCATTTGGCTCAATTGGTAGGATTGTTATTTTCTCTACTTCTCAATTTAAGTTGAAAATTATAGAGGAGATGGATTTTTTAGCTACAATTGGACAATTTTATGTGTTCAAGGCCTATGATAAAATCAATAAAAGCTTTAGCTAGAAGGAATTGTGGAGAGATGTGAAGGATTGTGTCATGAACTACATTCCATGCCAATAAAATCAATAAAACCTTTAACTAGAAGGAATTGTGGAGAGATATGAAGGACTATGTCATGAACTACATTCCATGCCAATAAAATAAGGACAACGCTCACACGCTAGGTGGTTTATTGTGCAGCCATTCCCCATTCCTAAAGGATAGTTGATGCATATAACCATGGATTTCATTATTGGATTGCCTATGCTTAAAAAAGGATAAAATAACATCTATGTGGTGGTGGATAGACTCATTGAGATATCCCATTTTATTTCCATGAAGACATAAATCGTTGCATCATATGTGGCTAGTCAATTCATGGAACATGTCTTCACATTACATGGATTACAATAGGTAATTGTGCATGGTAAGGCAAAGTTCATAGTAACTTTTAGTAGACGGTATTCAGCTCCATGGATACCAAGTTAGCTCCTTCTATAGCCTCCATAGAATGATGGCCAAATAATAGGCATTACTAAGTGGTTAGCTAAGGTTGCTTATACTAACTCTACTTATGTCAATATTGGAGTTTCTCCCTTTGAGACCTTGTATGGATATAAAGTCACCCATTTCACAATTCCTTTTAATGAGAATATAAATCATTGTGTGGGAAACATGAATTAAAGAGGATGTAGACCCTTCTTGAGTAGTGCAAAGTGAAACTTGGGAAAGTCTAAGAGCAAATGAAGATGTATGCTAATGAGAAGAGGTTCCCTACGAAGTTCTAAGAAGGAGAGTTGGTTTTTGCTAAAAGTTACCCAAGTCTCATTACTCTACTTGAAAAAATATTTGTAACAATAAACTTGCTCATAGGATTTATGGACAATACCATCTATTGAATCTCATAGAAAACTTGGCATATAGATTGGAATTACCCTCTTCCACTAAGATTCATAATGTGTTTCACGTGAGTCAACTCAATCACTTTATGACACCCAAATAAGTATAGTAGATGAGCTACCTTCCATTGATGAAGAAGGTCTTATATAGTACATCCATGCATCAGGAGATCATAGGACATCACAAGAAGAAGCTTTGCTCCAAATTTATCATTGAATACTTGATCAAGTGAAGATATTTTCCACTCAAGGAAGCTTCTTAGATATCTGATTCTATTTTGGATGAGCTTTCCTATTTGTGGGATGTATTAGGCTGGCTAAAGTATAGCTTGAGATGGGGGCCAGATTTGGTGTAGAGAGGATCTATGCATTAGTCTATTTTAGAACAATTTTTTCTTTATCTAATTTTCATCGAAGTGCCACCTACATAGAGCCAAAGTACTCTTTGAGAGCTATGCTTGAAAGTGTGGTATACCTTGTTTGGAATACACTATGAGGATTTATGGCAATTTCTATCTAACGTGGCCTATATTTCTAGCAGGTCATCTATTGACTTGCAAGGATCTTTTCTTGATGATTTAAAGGCTTTAAATTCTCTTATGAAGACATCCAAATGGTGCATATGGTAGAGACTTCTATTCATGTATTCATTCCAATCAAAGATTTGATTTTCCTAATTCATTTTCCATTATTTGTATAACTATAAATAGAGTAGTACTTTGTTTTGCCCATCCTTTTTAGCCATTGTACTTTTATTTTTGTGGATAAAACCTTTGGAAATAGACAGATTGTAAGAATCTATTAACTTTAGATGGTTTATTAGTAATACATTGTCTCATAGGCATAGGTATATAAGGTACTAAGACTTGTATTTTTTATCATTTCAATACTACAATTATAGTCTCTTAATCTTACTTTCTTGTTCCCAGCTTTCATGGCTTCTTTCACCTCTCTCCTATCTTTCTATTATTTCTCTTTCCTTCTCACTCATTCTCTCTCCGATCTTCTTTCTCTTTTGCACTCTCTTCTCTCACCTCTTATACCTCTTCTTAACATGGACACAATCTTGTGATTCTATTTATAATTTCAATCATAAGTTCTTTTATATTAAATTTTTTATATTTTATTTAAATAATAACTTGCAATTGTAGTTCTAAATGGATTTAAAAGTACAATACATATATATTGATATTTAACAGATAATGTTTGTTAACAAACTTTAGTTGTATGTTAAAAAAATATTTTGCAACCTTTATCTTAATTATCCTTAGATGAATAAAGAATAGTATTACTTATATTTAGTTATGAATACAATTCTCAATTGGATTTTCTAAACAATTCCACTATGCATAGATATTCAAAATCATTATACATGTAATTAAGTAAAATTATACATAGAAAAATTGAAGAATTGTATTGAGATCTAAATTAGAGACTATATGGATTCTTACTATTATAGTCCATGTACTTGCATTAGTAGTACCATGAAAAATTACCTAGGTTTACATATCTACTTCCTTAAATAAGTGCACAATAGTTTGATGTTTTGACCCTTGTAATATGTATAGTCAGTGTATATAAATTTTTGAGAACAAGGTTTTGGCCTCTTCTAATGTGTAGAATGATGTTATAAATATTCAAAACAACATTAAAAAGATCAAGTTACATGAATTTTTAGTTAATAAGTGAAAAGACCAATGGAAATATATTTTTATTCTTAGAATATGAAGATCTTAAGTTATTATCATGATGTGATAACATTATATTAGAAATCATAATGAAATATATTGAGATCAAAATAAAAAACCACAAAGATACTTAGTATCATAGTCCACCTCTTATTATTTTATATCTAGTTACATAAAAAATATCTATGAAATGTAAACACTTGGGGTTACACCTATAAGAAATCATTCATACTGTTTGCATGCAAAGAACAACTAAAAATATAATTTATTTATATATTATAATGCAATAAAATGACCCTTATTAATTAAGTAACTTCTGGTGTTTTTAAGCTTATAATAAAAAACCCATTTTATAAATATAATATTTTAAAATTTATTAAATAAAGTAACATTTGTGTTGATTGCATGTGGTACATTGACATTTTTTATAGTGCACCCCAAGTAAGCCACAATTATCTATCCTTACTTTCTTAAATGAGCATACAAAAGCTTCAATATCTATCTCACTATATTTTGGTTATCATTTATATAATTATATAAATAACCAAGTATTAATCTTGTGCAATTGTTCATAGTTGTATTGCATGTATAGAAACCAAAGAAAAAAAACTTGGTAATTTATAAAATGCCAAAAAGTAAAGAGATGAAATTTCTACCTCATAGATAAAGAGTGCTAGTGAAGTCACTTTATATTAATTTTTATGTTGAGATATTATTTACTAATAGATCATTCAACTACACTAATTAAACATTTTGACCTTAGTATGTGTAGTAAATGTTATTATAGTTGTATATTCATTATTATGTACATAGTAATGTAAAAGGTAAGGTTTCAATCAATTACAACATGAATAGGATTAATATAAAAAAGAAAGGTAAACTAGTAAGAATTAATCACTCCTTATACATTGAGATTTTACTTACCAATAATTTGTCCCAACTAGTTCCCTAAATATCCAAGAGTGTTCATCCTTCTTTCTTGATGCCAAAATCTTCCATTTTGCATGCTATAAGTCTTCTTCTCCACCATCAATGGTTGGTGCCCTCTCTAGATAGTTCGCACTAGTTTTAGCAACCTTGAATGCACCTCCCTCTTTCCCCATGTTTCTTCCCTTTTCCCTTTTCCACATAATCTCATAATTTTCCCACTTATCCCCTCTACAAGGTCACATGCATGCTCCCTCTCAATTAAAAACTTACTTGATTGTCCTCTTGATTCTAATCTCATTACCTGTGACTAAACTATGATTAAACCACTGAATCAGAACTCTGCAAAGTCTTTAGAGCTCTTGCAACCACTCTTATCATGTCATATGTATAAAATCATGAATGTATGAAGTTACAAGATCTCATCATCTTCATAATATGGACATAAAATCATATGATATCACGATTTGAACATGCACCATTTAAATAATACAACTCTATCATTTTACCTTCAAAAGCTTCCCTCGTGTTCTTTCATGGTTGCGAGCCATCTCTCTCTCTCTCTCTCTCTCTCTCTCTCTCTCTCTCTCTCTCTCTCTCTCTCTCTCTCTCTCTCTCTCTCTCTCTCTCTCTCTCTCTCTCTCTGTGATATTGGTATTTACCTCTCCATTTCCAGTATTTCTCTCTCCTCATCCAATATTTCTCTCTTCCTTGTACTCTTTTTCTCTATCTCTTTTGGATTCTTCTCTCTTCTCTTAGTTCTCTTCATTACAATTCGTGACCTCATGTAAGAAAAGCTTATATTTACAATTTCAATCTACAATACTCTTATATTAGTCACATATCAACTTGTATTATATGATAATTTATATTAATACATAAAATTTATAGTCTTTAAAGGTAGAATGTAGTTTTCAAATATTAAAGTTACATCATTATACTTATTTATAATAATGTGGTATTTTTTTTCTTTTTATTTTATATTCGATTTGCATAATGTTTTTGGATATAGAATTGATTAACCAAATTTTCTATCGATATTCATGAATTTATTATTGGTAAGTAACATCTCAATATATTAGATTTGCATAATGTTTTGATAGACTGATTAACCAAAATTTCTATCAATATTCATGAATTTAAGCTCTGGTTGTAAATCCCTCGCCTTTTGGGCCCTGCACAAGAGGCCAATGTGACTCGGCATTGGATCTCAAGGCCCGCATAGTAGTCTACGGGCGGAAACTTGGATTAGTAATCCATGTGGATTGCTGGATAGCCTTCGGGCGGATTATGGACAAGCCTGCGGTCTGGACTTTATAAATGTATTCAACTATCTCATGGCAGGCTGAATTATGAAAGAGTGGAGTTTGTGTGTTATGTTTTATACGTTGGAGCGATACATCTTGGGGCTAATCCCCAAGGTGTAGGAGAGTCGCAGTGGAGCTGTGGCAATGAGCTGAGAGGTGCTTCCCTATGTGTGTATTACGAGGCATTATGCCTATATGTTATGGGATCTCCCTCTGAGGAGAAGGGAAGGTGAACGTTGGACTACACATTGGATACAAACACAAAATCCTCATAAGCATTTAGTACAAAGTGAGTTTTAGATGCTCCTAGCCTGCGAGGCCGTGTGGTGGGGTTGTCTGTCGTATGCATGAGGTCCGGCTAGTGCCATAGCCAATGCCGGCCCATTTTAGGTCCCATCAACAAGACTATGAGTATTCCCACTATCTATCAGAAAGAACAAAGCCTTTCCATGAATGTTACCCTTAATATGGAGTGTATTAGGGCTCTTAGAACCTGTCCAAGCATCCGTGGAAATAGAACAACTAGTGGCAGAAAGTGGCTCATGACAAATCCCACTTGGAGCAAAAGGATCACTCCCACTTGGATCAAAAGGAAAAGAGTCGCCTAGATCATAGAAATACTCTTGCCCAACTTCTTCCTCAAGATCTTCATTTTTAGCATTAAGTAAAATTGCATTTGCTTCATCAATCTCATCTTCAAGACTAACATACTCTGAAGCTTGGGTTTGACATTTTTGCATACACACTTTGTGGCATGATCAGGTGTATACTTTTCCCCACACTTGAAACATAAGCCTTTCTCCTTTCTTTCTTTGTAGAAATCCATAGGAATAGGCTTAGGATTCATGTTGGGTGAAATGGATTTAGGCTTGTTGTCCCCTTATTTGAAGTCAACTCTAGGATTGTTTGTTATCCTCAAATTACTTTGAGGTCTAGAAGCATTGAACAATGGATAAGTTGGCACCCTTAAGCCTCCACTTGGCACATGATTGCTGCTATAATTGTTACCAACTTGCCCCTATTTTAAAACAATCCTTAGCTGTCCAAAACCAGGCTAAAATGAAGATTCTCTTTTATATTTCCTTCAATAGCGCTCTGCAAGCTCAATAGCTTTAAAGAGAGAAGTAGGGTTTTGTGCCATGACATCAGCTGATAAAGATGGCTCTAAACCATACATGTACTTGTGGAGCTTAGCCTCATCATTGATGCTTTCTACATACATGGTTAGGTTGAGAAATTGGTTACTGTACTCTCTTACACTTAGGCCTCTTTGTCCAAACCATACCATCTCCGTGCCAATTTCTCTTTTTCAAGAAGGGAGACAAATAGTTCAGCCATAAGTGCCTTGAAAGATTCCCAATTCTCTACAAATATGTTTTCCCTTTTTATATGCCTCCACCAAGTATGGGGAAATCCCTCCAAATGTAAAGAAGCAAAATGAATCTTCATGTCATCAATTTTGGGGAATATGTCAAAGTAAGATTCCATCTTAGAGGTCCACTTCTCTAAATCAGATGGTGAAGATGAATGACCATTAAAATTGGCTAAAATGATATTGTCCTTCAACTCTCTTTCATGGAATGGTTGCTATCCCAAAATAGACTGATCATGAGTGCCATGCATTGAACCCCCAAATTGAGATGGAAATCTCTCAATAGGTGGTTGAGAACCACTATGCAATCTTCCTATTGGTAGAGGACTCCTAGGAAGTTGAGTATTTAGCCCAAAAGCTTGAGAGTTGGCTCCATTCAAACTGCTCAAATAGTCATCATGCCTTTGTGAAGTCTCACTTACTTCATATTGGCTATGTGGGATGCCTCTTCATCCAATAATTCCATGACCATGACCATTTTGGTTAGATGGTTGAAGTGGGGCTGAAGGCTCACTGTTTGAATAAGCTTTCTCCTTGGCTTATTTAGATCCCATTTTCATTTGCATCCATTGGGAAAATTGAGCCATAATTTGAGCATTGGATTCCACCAACTTGTCAATAGAAGCCTTTGTTGGAGTCATTGAATCTACTAACTTCTCAATGGAAGACTTTGTTTGATCAGTAGCCAAAACCATTCGCTCCATTCTTGATAGTACGACCTCATGACATTCTCTATGCCTCTGTTCATGTATGCACAAGGTATCATTGAGTATACTGATTTTCCCTTGTTGTTGAGGCTATCCAGAGCTCTCTTGAGGTACATTATCCAACATGGAATCTTTGATTTGCTGAGCATAAAATGCCTTGCCATAATAGTATAGTCCTGCAGTACCCCCTATCAGAAAAATGGCTATAGCTCTGGCTAGGAAACTCTGATTTCAAAATTTTTTAGTTCAAATCAAAGCCAAGAATGCCTCTTCAAGATTAGCTATGCTATAATAGATTTAGGATAGAAAATTCTGCAACTCAATCTTTGAGTCTGAACTGTCCAGGCCTGCACCCTGTTTTAACATATGAATACCCTGTTTTGACCCTGTAAGGTAAAATAGTAACCCCAAATGGTTACCAAACCCTGTAGAAGTCTGAGTAGGACATGTGGGTACCCTGTAATACTTGCACATGTACTTCAATAATGAAGGGTGTACCTGTAACAACCTGTAAATGCCCTGTAGTGCCCTGTAAAATCCCTGTTTTACCCTATTTTGATCCTGAAGATACTTGAGCCTTTGGAAACTCTTCAATCTTCAATTCTCCACTCAGTGTACATGTGTGAGGGATTAAACGACATGATAGGCTCCCTACATGGGCTCCGAATCACTGGGAGGTGAGCAAAGTTCCCCTAGGGTCGGTTGGTTGCACTCCTTTGGGATCTTTGATAGCGAGGGAGGGTCATCTCTCCTTTGTCCCACTATCTCCCTTGGCATCCATTTTTTTCCTTGGTGGATATATCAACATGGAAATGGCATTCTATTCTAATCAACCAGTATGAAATGCATTCCTGAAATATTCATTCAGCCCCTTTCATGAGATGCAATTGAATGAAATCTGGAAAATTTGGATAAGGAAAGGGTCTTACCAACGCAATTGAGTGACTCATTGATTGCTTTACTACTTATCCTTTTACAATATTTCAGCTTGGGCAAAAGAATTCAACCAAACAAGTCAAGGTTATGCATCAAACTTGGCAAATGATACCTATGATAAGGTTATGATTGAATCAATACTGAAATTCAATGGAATAGGCTGAGATTAATGGAAATAATACTAATCTCTTATCTATTGATCAATTCAGAGAATTAATTGATCAATAATCTGTTCAACAAGTGGAAAAGCATTAGCAAGTGGATTATTGAGAGATTTCAGAGATTAAGTAAGAGAAATACCTTGATTAAGCTTGAAGAGGATGATAAATGTCAGTTCCAATCCCATTGATGGAAGAATTCTTCAAAATCCATGATAAATCCACCCATGAAGCTGGAAATATCCATTAAATCAGTCCATATGAGCTCCAGTATGATCAAATTTGTGAAGAAACAATGCCGCGAGCTTGCTTGAACACTTGAATACCAAAGATTCAAGCCTCTTGAAGGAAAGCCCCAAAATAAACCTTCAATATGAGCTCCAACATGCTACATAGGCTGAAATATCTACAATGTCTTCAATCTTGGAGTCTATCCGACTTGTCTATGGTACTAGAGAAGCCTTGGAGGTTGGAAAGGTCCAAAATTTGAAGAAATTTGAGCTTGTAGGTCTGTGGCAATGGCTGTCCTGCTGTGTTTTAGGATTTTGAACAAAGGAGATGAAGATTAGAGTTCCTCTCTTGCTAGAAGTCGCTGGATAAATGCATAATGAAGTGCTTCAAAGCATGCAACCAATCAGTAGGAGATGTAGAGCAGATCAGAAAGAGGATTAGAGCAGGGAATTCAATGCATTTTTTGGTGCAAATTTCGAGTTGCTTGATGCTCCAGTTGTTGCATCAATCACTTGACCAAGGTACTCAATCTGAAGCACAAGAGATGAAGGATCTTTGCCCCATGGTTTGGCTATGAAAAATGATCAGTAGAGAGGAAACTTGAAGGATTTCTTGGTAGCCACCATTGAAGATTCAGCCAAAAGCTTGGAAGAGAGAAGCTCCCTTTTGAAAAGTAACTGGAGTTTAACCCCAAACTAAGCCCGGTTAACTCTCTTTTACCCTAGTTACCTCCAATTTTGCATGAAATTTGATGACAATGTGCTACTTTAGCCTCCTGCCGCCATATCCAACCTTGAATATCTCTAGATGTAGTCTCTTACTAATTGTAGATGGTCTACAACCCTCCACTAGTCACTGTCTTTACCAAGTACTTGTCTGAAACTGATTTTTGATGGAGAAAATAGAACTAAAAATAGAAGGAAAAATGGATCAAAGACCAATGCTCTGATACCACTTGTCAAAGAGTGGACTAGAGAGAGAGAAAGAGGAGAGAGAAGATTGCAAAAGAGAGAGAAAGACTGCATGAAGAGGGAGAAAGAGAGTGACAAGGAGAGAGAAAGACTAGAATTGGAGAGAGAAAGATAGGAAAGAGATAGAAGCCATAGAAGCTGTGAGCAAGATGGGAGAGAAGGACAGTAATTGTATTAATGTGTCAAAAAGATGTGAAAAATTACATGTTCTCTCCTTTTATACCAATGTCAGTGTGATATGGTATAACATCAATATTATTTTTACACTAAATCCTAATTCTTCCCAGCTTCTTACACATAATTTTTCCAAAATCCGAATTAAGCTAGAGCAAGTGTCTGGCACTTCGGGACCCCGAGTTGAGCAGGCAGAAATTTTCAGAGGTCAATTCGGAAGCTGGACGGTGGAGAAATGAAGGTAGGCAGTGCAAAAAAAAGGATCAAAATTAAAACTTCTTGGGCATGGCTTTTTGGGCGGGGGCTATTGGTCCCTAATAAAGAACTTTAAAAAATGATTTTTTTTGGGGGGGGGGGACATTGTTTGGAATCGACGGCCTGCAATATGTGCCGCCCACCCCATTTTGGCAATGATTATGATGAGGAGCATTGGGGAGGCTACAAACAACCCCCCAATCTGATCACTACAATGATATTCCTGGTATTTTCACCTCTGATTGCCCCATTCCATTCATGAAATGGTTGCGTGATGGGAGAGATCAAATTGAGTCTTTCTCTCTCCTCCATCTCTCTCCTCCAAGAGGCGCTTCACATGCAAAAAATCAAGAAGAAGATGCGATGAAGGATGCTTATCTGGCATGGATCGGATTGCTCCAAGATCAAAGGGAGGATGAGAGGCAATGTCTAGCGCACTTGGAGAATTGATGAGAAATCCGTTGGCTACCTGAAACCATTTCATAAAAACATGCAACATGCAAATAAGCGGTATGCTCAATTTCTACAAAGAAAATTGTATTGTTTTGATGTTTGATGGCTTTAATGATGTGCGCATGGAAATCAAATTTGTATGAATCATGTTTGAAGCATGTTTGAGGGATGTATATGATAAAATGCAAAACCCAAAGTCGTACATAGTCGTAATTAATAATTTAAAACGTGAAATACATCTTTTAAAAGAGAAAATGAGGGTTTCTTCCGTTTTGGGTTGGGGAATGAAGTTCATATGGGATAAAAAACTAATAGAAACCAATGTTTAGTCAATATCATCAGTCAAGACATAGAAAAGAAAATGCTACATTTTTATGAACAAATAAATGAGAAAAATAGAAAAAATAAGAAAAATTTTAGTTTTTGTGCCTAAAAATTTAGGAAAAAATACATTTGACGTTTGTGAATGTATAACAAGCCTAGAGCATGAGGGATAAGTCTCTATCAAGCCTTTTTTTTTAATGTTAGAGAATGTTTTTCATCTATTTTTACATTAAAAACTACATAAAAATGAACGTTACATCTATCCAACGAATGCAAAACCTAAACGGTAGAAGAGAAGAGGGTTTGTAAAAGTGTGTGGTCATTGAAAATGTTTTAAATTATTATTTATTTGATTATGCATAGCATATAGACCAATCACCATTTAAATTTAAGAGAGACTAATAGCACGAGGAAACTCAGTGCTAGTCTCTTGTAACATTGCGATTGCGAGTAGCTTGGAAATCATTAAAGAATTAGTTTGGCACCTCATATGACTATTTTTTAAATCATAAAATGCTTGAGCACGAGGTGTGTCATCCACAATTATATTATGCATATCACATGGTAACTCCTGGATGCATAGTAATTGATTGCCAATTACATGACCTATGTCGAGTTGTAAGGAAACCCAAGCTGTAGGCTAGACGATCGAATATTTGGGAAAATTTTAAGTGAGGAAATTTCATATCCTGGAATGTTTGAAATAAATAAGAGTGGAGTGTGTTCGTTTGTGCTTTATGTTAGAGCAACGCATCTTGGGGCCAATCCTCAAGGTGTAGGAGAGCTGCAATGGGGCCACGTCATTCAAGCCGCCAGAGGGGTGCCTCCTTTATGTTTGTATTATGTTGGTGTACTATACCAAGATGTATAGGATTTCCCTCTAAGGATTAGGGAAGGGAAATCCTTGGATTATGTTTCACTACAAACGCAATATCTATAGTAGTGATTAGGGTAGTGCGTCCCTTGGATGCTCCTGGCCAAGAGGCCATGTGGGGTTGTCTTGTGAGTGTTATAGAGGTCTGGCTAGTGCCTATAGCCAGTGTTGACAGGCCTATTTTAGGTCTCGACACTCATTTACAACAAGTCACCAAAGGAGCACTTGGCACATGTCAAAAGGGTGTTTGAAATATTGAGAGAGCATCGACTCTTTAACAAGGAGAGCAAATGCACCTTCGTGCAAACATCTGTGGAGTACTTGGGACACATTGTAAGAAAAAATGGCATACATGCTCACTCAAAGAAGGTGCAATAACTTCTTGAATTAGTCCACTTTGACTCCTATGCAAAGGCAATGGGTGGCAACATTACAAAACTATGACTTTGACATTTCTCACACTAGAGGTAATAATAATATCATGGCTGATTCACTCTCTCGAATGTGGGCATGTAGAGCATCCTCTATTTTAGAGTTGCATAGTGTTTTGATTAAAGAGCTTCAATAAGCTCACTTGTTAGATGATCACTTTAGCCACATCTTCCAAAAATTACAACATGGGGTCATGGCTAAAAATTTCCAATATCAGCTCAAGCATGGCCTTATTCGGTCCCATGGCAAGATTGTCATCCCACACACTTCCCCCTTCATGTAGAAGATCATGGAAGAGATGCACTCTTGCCTTGCTACTGGTTACTTGGGTGTTTTCCAAACATACGACATGATTGCCAAGAGCTTTCATTGGAAAGCCTTATGGAGGGATGTCAAGGACTTTGTGACCAAATGTGTTCCATGCTAACAGAATAAAGATAGTACACTCCGACCTACTCGCCTCTTGCAGCCCCTCCCTATTCTTGAAGGAAAATGGATTCATATCACAATGGACTTCATTGTTGGCCTCCCAGTGACCAAGAAAGGGTGGAATAGTATCTATATGGTAGTTGATCCCCTCGCCAAAGCTGCCCACTTTATCCCACTAAGACCTAATACACTGCCTCTCTAGTGGCAACTTAGTTTATGGAATATGTCTTCAAGTTGCACGGCTTACCACAATTCATAGTACATGATCGGAATGCTAAGTTTATGAGCAACTTCTGGCAGAAAGTTTTCACATCCATGGGTAACAAGCTTGCTCCATCCATTACAGACCACCCTTAGATTGATGGCCAAACTGAAAGAGTGAACAATTGGCTTGAGACATATTTGAGGCACTTTTTCCATGATGTACACCATGGTTGGGATACGTGGCTCCACTTGGTTGAGTTTCCCTATAATAACTCCACCCACTCTAGCATTGGAGTTTCCCCTTTTGAGGCCTTATATGGGTATAAGGTTCCCCTCCCTATAGTCTTATTTAATGATAAGATAAATCCTCAGAGTCAAGCTAAGTTGGATTGCATGCAAGCCCTACTTTAGTAATGCAAAGTGAATCTTCAAAAGGCATAAACACACATGAAACTCTATGTTGATGAGAAAAGAAGGCATTTGAAATTCTAAGAAGGGGAGTTGGTCCTCTTGAAAGTGCCTAAGTCTCGCTACTCCACTCTCAAAGGAGGGCAGCAGTAACAAGCTGGCCCACCACTTTTATGGCCCCTACGGGCTCCTAAAAATAGTTGGTGATTTGGGCTACCAATTTGAGCTTCCCCCTACCACCTCCACTCTCAAAGAGGGCATCAATAACAAGCTGGCCCACTGCTTTTATGGCCCCTACGGGCTCCTAAAGAGAGTTGGTGACTTGGTCTACCAATTTGAGCTTCCCTCTACCACCAAAATCAACAATGTATTTCATGTGAGCTAGCTAAAACCCTTCATGGGCACCTCAATGGACTATGTGAAAGAACTTCCCCCCATAGATGAAGAAGGCATCCCTCAATATATCCCTGAGGCAATCATTGGGCAACAAGATAAGCACGTAAGGTCTTGATCCATCAAGGAATACCTCATCAAATGGCAAGGCCTACCCCTAGAAGAAGCCTCTTGGCACCCAGCCCACCATTCTCAATGAATATACCCACCTCCAAGAGGCTCAATGGACTGAAGAATAGCACATTATGCCCTTGTTTGACCACCCTCTGCCTACAAACTACACACTATTTTTGAATTTACCCACCTCCAAGAGACCCAATGGACTAAAGACTAGCCGGTTATGCCCCTCTTTGACCACCCTCTACCTACAAACTACACATTTTTTTAGAATAATTTTGTACTTACCTAAATCTTAGGCATGTGCATCCTACCTAACCTAAAAGTACTCATCATAAGCTCCATTTTGACATGCGACATGCCCCATTTGGAGCAACCAACCAAAAGTTATGACAATTTGACCTCTGCAATCTAGTCATGGACAACATACTGTCCCTAGTCTTTACCCAACCATTTTCATTATAATATGGCTCGGATTAGTACTCTGCACCCCTCCCTAAAACCGGCCATTACTCCCCTCTAGTTCTCCTTGTTTTTTAGGAAAAAAAAGCTTTAGGGTGGGGATGGATTGTAACAAATGGAATACATAGAAACTAGGGGTTAGACACCTAGTCACACTGACTGGGTTATATAAAGTATAAGAGTCCCAGATTAGGGTAGCCAATTATGATCAAGAACATACTCTTCAACTTCATCTTCAACTTCCATGGCTTTCTCCTTCCTTCTCTCCTCTTTCCTATCTTCTCTCTCCTCTTCTAGTCTTTGTTTCTCTGTCTTTTGCTCTCTTTCTCTCTCTTTAGCTCTTCTTCTCTCTCCTCTTACACTATCATAGGAGTCATCCTAATTTGTGGTTTGACTTGTCTACCTAACCTAGGACAATTGGACCAGGAACTTCTACTAGGTAAGGACTCCTATTATAGCCTGGTCTTACATTTTCAGATCTTTTTAATTTACCACTTTTTTGATACCTCTGGACTTGATACTCATGTGTGTAAAAAGGAGGGAGCTTAGAATATTGTGACCCAATGAGAATAGAGAATTGGCCTCAGACCTTGTATCGGTACTACCCAAGAACCTACCAGCACTCGAAAGGTGACACTAAATGCTTTTCTTTAGCTCACTTTTATTTTTGCTCCAACCATCCTTATTTATTTTGTTTGGCAAGACATCACCCCTAGGAAGAAAATGTATTAGGCCCTAGGTACTTGTCCCTAGGAACCTACCAGGCCTTCCTAAGGTAATGAGCATCTGCTTTTGAGTTTTTTCTTTAGTTTCATTTCTTTTTCTTTTTTTCAGGGGGGTTAGAACTCATTTTTACACACCTTCGTTGTCATGCCACTATGCAGACACAGTGTGAAAAACTCTGGAGTGCATCATCATCCAACTTTCTTATTGATCTAGAGAGTCAATGTCATGTAAGTCATTAGTGCTAGTGTCAGTGGCATGGATGGTTCAAAAATACCAGATTTTTGGGCAATTTTAGTATGTTTTTGATCTTTTGGATATTTTTTATTGTAAATATCATAAAAAGCTAGGAAAACTTCTAGAATAGGATGGCATGCAAAAAGCAAGTTGCTTTTTTAGCCAATTTTGGATTTTTCATGAAAAAGAAAGATGGACGAAATCACGCGTGTCGTAATCGTAGTTGACAGGCAATAAATAATACTCTTAACTAGAAGAAGAAGAAGGAGGAGGAATGATCTAGAAGATTCTTGATTGGGTGTCCTGGAGTTTCACCCCCCTTTTCGAGCCAATGGAGCCATCAAATTTGAGTTCCGAGAAGTAGAGAGAAAGTTGTTGTTTGATACATGTTTCTGGTCTATGAGAGAGCTCCAGGAGATCTAATGCTTGGAGATTGTTTTTGAGTAGTGCCAGACAAGGAATTTTAGGTTCTATCAATACATATTGATTTGATTCATTGTACTTTGTCTTTATCATGTTTACCTCTCGTCTATTATTTTTCTTCTCTTCCATCTTCTATCCTCTACTTCCTTCCATCTTTGATCCCCGATGGATATGACCTTTTGAATAAAACCCCTCCAACATTGATGAACTTGATGTGAAAGGTCGTCAAAAGGAAAGACAAGTTGGGAGAACCTTTGAGCACAATTTCTAGTGATGTTTTGCAGTAGTTAGTGCAGAATATGAACATGCTTATGTAAGTACAACAACAACGACACGTGATGTAGGCTTTTGCTCAAATAAAAATTGTTGTGATGAATGCTTTGCAAGTAGTTGACTGTGAGATGAAGTTGTTCAATGGCAAGAATATATCTGCATATGTATATACCTATGCTCAGAAGATGGAATTCTTTGGAGTGGCTCAACTTGCATGGAGTCGGTATTTTGTACGGATTAATGTACATGAATTAAAAGTGCAAATTATTAAATTGTACATGTAGGATGCTGACTGGGTAGCTTTCAACAAGACACTCAGGGAAGAATTTTACATTGAAGACACTAGTTTGATTACATGCAAGACTTTTCACGAGTGGGTTTTACAACCCAATAAGGGTCTTGTGGATATGGAATTATGGAATTATTAAGAGAATTTGAAAGTCGATTTGAGCAGTTAGGTCTTGCAAAATAGCAAGCTCTTGCAAGTCAAAAAAACTGAATTGTTTCTACAGCGAAAAATCCTAAGCTTCAAGAGAAGTTTAATGATTTGTTAGAGGATCGAACTACAGAGATGTGGCTTAAAATAGAGTGGAGATATGTTAAGAAATTTGTTATTGCACTAGTGAAAAAACATAGGAGAAGAGAAAGATTGCATGGATCTAGCTTGCCCATTGTTATGGGCAAAACAATTGATGTATCCAGTAAGCCATCCACTTTTGTGGCTACCCCTATGGCTGCACTTGTTGTTCCTAGTGTTAGGGAGAAAGATGTATTAGATGAATTGGTTAAAGGCATGTAGGATCTTCAGTTGAATGTCACAAAATTGGATGAGAAAGGACAAGAGGGAAGAGGATGGATAGTAGCCCCTAAACCAGGAAAAAGATATATGTGGTGTGATAGTTTGCAACATGAAAGGAAGGATTGTGCTACTTATCAAGAGGCTTTGGCACAATAGCTCATCTTTTGGAAAGATAGCAAGATCCATGCACAAGAAACGGGATTGCCTCTTGCTTTGAATTTTGGAAAGGGAGGTATGCAAAAGTTATTGAAAGACTTGGCTGTCTGAAATGCTTATGTGGTTGTATATGCTTCTACTTTTGGTCTACAGTTAGATAGAATGCATGGCCAGGAGATGATTGGTCCATAGGCTACAATATGGACACATGCTTTGCATGCAACTAAAAAGAGGAAATTTACTAATGGTGAAATATCTCATACAAGGCCAAGAAATTGGTGATATAACTCGTTGGGAATCACCAATAGATGGATATTCAGTGGATGCATATTTAGAAAAAGGGCAAAACAGGAATGTACTTATGGAAGAGAAATAGAAGAGAGATGAAGATAATGTAGGGATATCTAAGGAAGTGACAAGAAGAAGTGTGGATTTGCCTAAAGCTGCAAATCAACCACTATGTTATGGAAGAAGTCAATTATGAGCAAAAATAGGATAACAAGCAAGACGTCAAATAGTTGGGATATAAGTTGCAGTCTAATATTGAGACAAGAACAGATGCCTTGGAAGATCCTGTAGTGGAAGAGTCAGCCATTGCATCTACAAATTTTCTTAATTCATCTGAAGAGGTTTATGAAGATCATGTTTTACTTGATGCAGGGACTCAAACAGAGATTAGTGACTTGTTGAAGGCACATGATTTGTAGGATGATAAAGTTATCATTTATGAGACACTTCATGACCTCAAAGATATGCCTTTAGAGGATGTTAGATGTAATGCTCCATAGTTAGAAAATGTTTCGGATGCTTTGTCAGAGGCCTTGATAGCCAACTCTAAGATGTTTCAAAATATGGATTGCTTCACTATTTTTGGTGATAGTTAGAATGTGTTCGATGTAAGTGAGACTCAATTTATGTTTGATGTAGTACACAATTATCAGTGTAAGTAGATTTCTATGCGTTGGACTTTGAAAGATTAGGCATGCTTTTATGTATTTGTTGATGGGTGTATTGATAGCATGTATATGGAGATTCAACAGACTCTAGTATATGATATGCACTCAAGGCCTTATGACCCTAGAAGGCGTACTAGGTATGGCTCAAGAGTCATGCAAATGCTGAGTATTTTGATCTATGATCTAAGGGGATGCTTTCTTATGTGCATGATGACTGACAAGTTGACACTATGGGTCTTTGATCCAAGTGGTGCATCGTTGGCACATACCAAAGGATGTGCAAGTTTAGAGGGGGTGGATGTTGTGCCACTACGTGGACACAGTGTGAAAAACTCTGGAGTGCATCATCATCCAACTTTCTTATTGATCTAGAGAGTCAATATCATCTGAGTTGTTAGTGCTACTGTCAATGGCATGGATGGTTCAAAAATACTAGATTCTTGGATAATTTTAGCCTATTTTTGATATTTTGGATATTATTTATCGCAAATATCCTAAAAAGCTATGAAAACTTCTAGAATAGGGTAGCATGCAAAAAGCAAGTACTTTTTTACCATTTTTGGATTTTTCATGAAAAAGAAAGATGGGCAAAATCGCATGCGTCACGATCGTAGTTGACAAGAAGTAAACTGTTAACACTCTAAACTAGAAGAAGAAGGAGTGATTTGGGAGATTCTTGACCAAGCTACCTAGGGTTTTACCCCCCTTTCAAAGCCAACGGAGCCATCAAATTTGAGTTCCGAGCAACAAAGAGGAAGCTATTTTTTGATACATGTTTTTGGTCTACGAGTGAGCTCCAAGAGATCTAATGCTTGGAGATTGTTTCTAAGTAGTGCCAAACAGGAATTTCAAGTTCTATCAATACATACTAGTTCAATTCATTGTGCTTTCTCTTTATTGTGTTTACCTATTGTCTATTATTTTTCTTCTCTTCCATCTCCTATCCTCTACTTCCTTCCATCTCTGATCCCCGGTGGATTATACGACCTTTTGACTAAAACCCCTCTGACATCCGTATACTATAGCCTTCAGATATATGCATTGTTTCTTCTCTTTCTTTTATTTTGGTAGGTTTCTCTATCAGTCTCACAACTAAGCAAGGACTCCTAAAAATAGTTGCCTAGCAAGTTAATTGAATAGGATCACTAGGACTATCTTCTAAAATAGTTCTTAGAGTGCCTAACAATGTCTTTATAGGAGGAAGACAACTATTTGGACATTCCTAAACACACCTAACCTAACCCTGGGACTTCATGCCTTGAATGCCAGTTCCCAACAAAAAAAAAATCCCATATGCACATAACCATTCCGCATAGGAAAGAACTCATAAAGAAAGGATATTACTTGGACATGGCCACAACAAGCTTCTACGCACAGCAAGAGACTTGCTCTAGGTACTCAAATGAGCTTGTCTAGTACAACGCTAGAACAAAACCCATTAACCACACCCACACCTAGACAAACAAATGGCCTCTTGGCCTAATGAGGTAAAACATTTTTCTATAAGAACTAAGGTCCTCTTGGCCTAACAAAAATCAAACATTAAATTCAATAGAAATGACTCTCTTGGCCTAACAAAAATCAATCATTAAATTCAATAGAAATGACTCTCTTGGACTAACAAAATAAACCCTTGGTCCCCACATGACTCTATTGAAGCATGAAATTAGACCAAGGATATGGGTTGCATAGGCCCTATCCTAAGTGCATCAAATTATTGACCAATTTCTTGCATAAATGGCAAGGGTTTTCTAACAAATATGATGTTGAATGCTCCTATGCGTCCATGACAAAATAGGAAGGTGATCAATTGCTACCCGACTCATAACCTAAATTAGCCATCAATAGCCAAAATAGGATGTGTTAGCAAGAAGTCCCCATAGTAGTCCCGGGCTAATATCTAAATGATATTATAAGAGCCCCTCAGGATCATAATTGAAAAAACATATTCAACAAAAGCATAACTGGCTAGGGAATCCACAAACCGATTCCGCTGTCGAGAAATAATCAACTAGCAAGTCGCTATCTCAAAAACATGCAATATATCCAAGATTGCATGATGGTATGTATACAGAATGGGATCCCTCACACTATAGATCCCATTCAATTGGTTGATAACTAGTCATGAGTTACCTTTCACTAGTAAATGGTGGATACCACCATGTCGGGCTACTTTTAGCCCCATAAATAAGGCCTTATATTCTGCCATATTATTAGTAAAAGAGTTTCCTAGATATACTTTCATTTTCATGACAATTCTATATCACGGATCTTTAATGATCACCTCAACACTCGCATGCTTAGTGGTGTCGAGATGCTATGCGGACACAGTGTGAAAAAGCATGGAATGCATCATCATCCAACTTCTTATTGATCAAGAGAGTCAATGTGATCTAAGTCATTAGTATAAGTATGAGTTGCATGGGATTATCCAAAAATACTAGATTTTAGTTTATTTTTTATATTATTTATTGTAAAAATACAAAAAAAGTTAAAAAAGCTTCTAGATGAGGATGGCATGCAAAAAGCAAGTTGCTTTTTCAACCAGTTATGGGATTTTCATAAAAAAGATAGATTTACCCATATATAGGGTTCTTCTATTTCTTTGTACTTGACTTCTTTTTGGCTTACACAACTAAGAAGAGGAAAACTATTTTCAGCCTCCACCTCTGTGTGTATTCCCCCATTGTGCAAGCAAGAAAGCTACAAGTGAGACTCCTTCCTTCTCTCCCACAATCTTGACATGGTATCAGAGCCTTGTTCGTGGTAAGGAGCTCAATAAAGCAAGCCAAGCTCGTGGTGTTCTCGTAAGAGGAGCAATGTTGCTTTCATTTTCTATTTTGGGAGTAGATCTCTGCAGGTAGCACAACCGAAAATTGCAAGAGTGCATTGTCTCAGGTTGAGACGCCCTTCGCGGTGAAGCAACAGGGCATTATATGCTGCGGGACTGGGTTTTGGCCCTCGGTGACCCTGTTTTTTTGATTTGAGGCCATTCCGGGGCCTATTTTGGAGGCGGAAATTTTCTACATGCACAGGAAAAGGCCCAATTTTATGCTGTGCGACCACTGCTCTACAGGTCGGTGAAAAGTTACCACAGAAATTGCATCGTATGCTTGTGTGCAGAGACATTGGGAGTTACAAAATCATCATTGGTTCCTGTTTATGCAAAATCATCACTAGGAAGTGACCGTGTGGTCAAATACCACTTTCGCTAGTTTTGCAGATTTGCCCTTGTGAGGGTGAAGCTGTGTTTTTTGCAGTGACAGAATTTTTTGCAGTGTTCTGTAATGGCGTCTGATTCTCTTTCATAGATTGTCACTAAAAAGCTTGACAAGAACAACTTCCAAGCATGGAAGTTTAGAATGACGAATTTCCTTATGGGAAAAGGATATTGGGAATTTGTTGCAGGAAATGAAGAAGAACCAGTTCTTCCTGATGTTCCCAATCAACAGCAAATGCAGGCATTTAAAGCATGGCATGAGAGAGCCAGGAAAGTTATGTATTGGCTGTCTATCAGCATTTCAGACTCTATGATTGTGCATATTCAGGATGCAAGTACGCCAAAGGAGGCATGGGATACTTTGTAAAAAATGTATAGCACAAATACGCAAGCCAGGAAAATGCAACTCAAGCAAGAGTTGCACAATGTGCAAAGAGAAAGTATGAGCATCAATGACTACCACATGAAGGTGAAGAAGATTGCAGATGCACTTGCTTCCATTGGGTCGCTAGTGGAAGATGATGATTTAGTCTCAGTGAACTTGAATGGTCTAGGAAAGGATTATGCACAGTTCCGAACATCCATTTCCGTTCGTGAAAGATTTCCTGATTTTGAGGAGTTGATTGCTCTTCTAATTTCTGAGGAGCAGAGAAATGGTGGTGCATCTTCTTCAGAAGGAACTTCAAAAGAAGCTGTCTTCTACTCAAATACTGGAAGAGGTAGAGGCAGAGGTAGAGGAGGCCGATTTGGAGGCTGTGGTAGAAATCAGAATATGCAGCAAACTCAAGAAAACCAGTCCTATGGAGGAGGACGTGGTAACTCTAGAGGCAAGGGGAGCCAAAGAGGTCGTGGTGGATGGCAAAGAGGCCAAAATGCAAACAGCAATGTTGAATGCTACTACTGTGGTAAAATGGGTCATATGGCTAAAGACTGCTATAAAAAGCAGAATGACATCATGAATGGAAAATTGCAACAAGGGAATTATGCATCTTCTAGTAGACAGGGTGATGACAGAAATGAGCATTTGTTTATGGTGCAGCACATGAACAATTCTGTGGCAAGTGCAGAAGAAAGCAACGATGTGTGGTATGTTGACTCAGGTGCATCAAACCACATGAGAGGTCATGCAGAATGGATGGAGGATGCAAGGAAAATGGAAAAACCAGGATTTGTGGAGACTGGTGATGATACTGCACATCCTATTGTGCAGATTGGAAAAATTCCTTTGTCTATGCAGGATGGAAAAAAGAAATACCTGTCCGATGTATTTCATGTCCCGAATATCACCAAGAATCTGGTTTTTGTTGGTCAAATGGTTGAGCAGGGCTTGCAGGTCAGATTTAATCCTCATGGATGCTTTGTTGAGGATATGAAAAATAAAGGTCGCTTGATAGCAAAAGGAAAGAAGAAGGGCAGAATGTTTACGTTGGATGCAGACATGTCTGAATTGAGTGCAGCAATGTTTGCACATGGGACTGGTGTAGTTGCAGATATTGATATCTGGCATAAACGCATTGGTCATGTTAATGTACAGCGACTTAAATCAATGCAGGCCCAAAATATTGTTGCAGGATTGCCTAAATTCAAGGTTGCAGAAATGCATAAGGTATGTGAAGCCTGTCAGTTTGGAAAACAGGCAAGGAAACCATTTCCTAGACATGTTCAAGAGAGTAAGAAGCCATTGGAATTAATCCACTCTGATGTGTGGACTACTAAAGCTGCATCTCTTGGAGGCTGTCATTATTTTGTCACTTTTATTGATGACTATAGCATAAAAGTTTGGGTGTATTTTATGAAAAAGAAAAGTGAAGTTTTTGGGCATTTCAAAACTCTTAAAGCTATGGTTGAAAAAGAAACAGGCCTGCAAATAAAATGCCTAAGGTCAGATGGAGGGGGAGAGTACCTCTCAAATGAGTTTGCAAGGTTCCTGCAGGAGCATGGCATAAAGCAGCAATATTCATGCAGTCATACCCCACAACAAAATGGAATTGCAGAAAGGAAAAACAAACATATTGGAGAGGTATCTCGTGCCATGCTCAATGAAAAAGACTTGCCAGATTTTTACTGGGCTGAAGCAGTTGCTACAACAGTCTACATAATGAATAGGACTCCCACTGCAGCAATACATGGGATGACTCCAGAGGAGAGTATACTGGTAGGAAACCAGATATTTCTCATTTGAAGATTTTTGGTTGCATTGCCTATGTTCATGTGCCAGATGAGTTGAGATCCAAGTTGGATCCAAAAGCTGAGAAGTGCATCTTTATTGGTTACTCTCTGCAGCAGCAGAAAGGGTATAGATGTTATAACCCTTCTACTCGTAAGTTTACAGTGAGCAGAGATGTTGTTTTTGATGAGATGAGTAGCTGGTATAAACCAGTAAATGTGATTAATGATGTAGATGCACAAAATGGTAATGCTGCACAGAATTCACAGCAGCAATCACAAAATATTAGTGGACCTGGAGCGTCCTCTAGCAGTGGTTCACATTCTTCACCATGGACAGGGAGATTGAGATCAGGAGAATCTTCTCAAAGCAATGCAGATAGTGGTATTCAGGTATCATGAAAAGGAAAAGAGAAGGTAGATCAGCCCATGTTTGATGTGAATGCAGGTCACTCTTATGTGGATGGTGAATCCAGTGGCTCAGAACAGAGCATTGATGATGAGTTGGGTATTCCTTCTATTGTTACACCTGGAGTAAGGAAGACCAGGGATGTTTTGAGAGCACCTGGGAGTGAACCTACTTTACGCAGGTCTAGCAGAGCTAGGTATCCTGTGGATAGGCTGAAATATGATGGATTTACAGCCATTCACTATGCATATATGGTCAAAGTGATATAGGAACCAGAACCCACTTCTTTTGAGCAAGCCATGGGAAAAGAAAAATGGGAGAAAGCCATGGATGAAGAAATGGATGCCTTGGAAGAAAATGCTACATGGGAGTTGGTATCCTTGCCTAAAGGTAAAAATGCAATTGGCTGTAAGTGGGTTTATAAGGTGAAGCACAATGTAGATGGTTCTGTGAATAGATACAAGGCAAGATTAGTAGTCAAGGGGTATGCACAAACATATGGCATTGATTATGAAGAAACATTCAATCCGGTTGCAAGGATGGCAACAGTAAGAGCAGTCATTGCTATGGCTGCATCAAAGAAATGGTCTTTACATCAGATGGATGTAAAGAATGCCTTCTTGCATGGTGATTTGCAAGAAGAGGTATATATGGAGCAGCCACCAGGTTATATGCATGTTGTTCATCCTGAGTTTGTTTGCAAGTTGAAGAAAGCATTGTATGGCTTGAAGCAAGCACCTAGAGTATGGTCTGACAAGATAGGACAGTATCTTGTCACTATTGGCTTTCAGATTTCCAAGGCAGATTTCTCACTTTATGTGAGAAAAACAGAGAAAGATATTATGCTACTTGTCATTTATGTTGATGATTTGATTATGACAGGTGACAGTGATGAAGATATCCTTAATGTGAAAATGCTATTGAAGCAGAAGTTTGAGATGAAGGATTTGGGAGAGCTGCATTATTTCTTGGGCATTGAGGTGATTAGATCACCAAGTGGGATACAGCTCTTGCAGATGTAGTATGGATTGGACATGCTGTCCAAATATGGGATGACAGGCTGTAAGCCTATTTCAGTTCTTTTGGAGCAGAATGTGAAGCTGAGCGCAGATTCAGGTGAGCTTTTGGAAGACCCTACTATGTACAGACGCATAGTAGGAAGTTTGATTTATATGACTATTACCATGCCAAATTTGAGCTATACTGTTGGATTGGTAAGTCAGTTTATGCAGGCTCCAAGGAAATTGCATTTGGATGCGGCTAGACGCATACTCAGGTATGTGAAGTCCACATTGCAGTATGGACTATTTTATGAGACTGGGGTTCAGATACAGTTGCATGGATACACTGATGCTGATTGGGCTGGTAGTATTTCTGATAGATGATCTACTAATGGGTATGTGTTCTCTTTTGGGAGTGCTGCAGTCACTTAAAGCAGCAAGAAACAGCCTACAGTTGCCTTGTCGAGCACAGAGGCTGAGTACAGGGGTGCAGCAATGGCTGCATGTGAGGTAGCTTGGTTGCATATGCTACTTTATGATATGCATCAGTCTACAGATGGGCCAGTTGTCATTCATTGTGACAACATGAGTAGTATACACTTGGCAAATAACCCAGTCTATCATGCTAGAACAAAGCACATTGAGGTGCATTATCACTATGTGCGGGAGAGGGTTTTACTAGGTCTTATTGATCTACTTTATGTCAGCACAGAGGATCAGGTAGCTGACATATTCACGAAGGCATTGGGCGCACAGAAGCTGCGCAAGTTCAGAGACCTGCTTGGTGTGCAGGAATTGTGATTGAGCTCGAGGGGGAGTGTTGAAATATCGAGCTCCACTCGTGATATGCCAGGGTGACTGTTGTGCATTTATGTCACCGACTTGTCAGTTTGCAGATGCGGTTGGTACACCGCCCATGAATAATAGCTACATGACAGCTATCCTTATCTACTCTAGTTCGTGGCTCAGTTAGTATGCCACCTTAGTTAGTTGAGTTTGGTTTGAGACCCATATATAGGGTTCTTCTATTTCTTTGTACTTGACTTCTTTTTGGCTTACACAACTAAGAAGAGGAAAACTATTTTCAGCCTCCACCTCTGTGTGTATTCCCCCATTGTGCAATCAAGAAAGCTACAAGTGAGACTCCTTCCTTCTTGAGAGCGGAATTTTGGTGCCGGAAAGTGCTTAAAAATAGCTAAAAATTATGAATATCAAGGGAAAAATATTCAATGTCAAAGGCGGCGGCTCAATCTAGGACGATTTTAAGCACCAAAGTGCTTTAAAGGTGCCCGAGCGACACTTGTTGATTTTTCATAATTTTTCAGATAGTCGTGCGGGTTGACACAAGCTACTGGTCAATGCGTGATGCTAAGCCGGACGCCCAAGATTTTTCAGAGTTTAATTCCGAGTCCGGACGGGAAAATGGCCAAGGAAACGGTCAAGATGCGAAGAGGTGGACATTAGAGTGGCCAAAGTGGGCATGACTTTTGGGAGCCCAAGAAATTTAAATGTCACATGAAATTTTGATGCAAGGAGAGCATGAAATCGTGGAGAGAGGAGGCGCCAGGATGCGCCCGAAAAATGCGCCTCCTCCTCCTTCATCATGGCATGGAGATTGTATACAACCTATCAAGCAGATCATTGGCCCTCATTCCCCTCTGTATGCTGGTCATTTCGCCAACCTTCGCTCCTCAATTGATGGCTTGAATGCTGAGATGGAAAATCAGTCTTTCTCTCTCCTCCCTCTCTCTTCTCTAAGAGGGAGTTCATGTGGGAAGAAGAAGGAAGAAGAAAGAATGGTGGAGGCTTGTCCGGCATGGATCGGATTGCTCCACGGGCTGGAAATGGTGATTTGTGATCGTCCTGAGCATGAAGTGCTGCTGATTTTCAGATTTGCAGCCATGGACATGAAACCCAAAACACGCAAATAAGCGGTAATTCAAATTTTTCAAAGGAAATTTGAGATTTCATGGCTTTTGATTGATAAAATGTTGTTCATGTGGGATGAAAATTGTTTATATTGCTGTTTTCCATGAGTACTTGTTGATCATAATCAGAAAATCAGAAAAATATGCATCTTGTGGCTCAAAAAAATACACTAAAACACGTAAAATATGGAAAATCAAGGGAAAATGATGTTTTTGGGCATAAAAATGGAGGAATAAATAGGAACACCAACTAAATTTTCATTTTTGCTGCGAGAAGGAACTAAGGGCCACAGCCCATAACCTATTTTGAATTTTCAGTAATTAAGTAATGCAAAAAATAAGGGAAAATACAAGGAAAATAGAGAAAAATCACTAAAAATAGAGAAAAATGCATTTTGGGTGCGGAAAATTAATGAAAATTAAGAACAATGTCCGTGAATGTTTGTGGGAACTGAAGCATGAGGATTTACCTCAGTTCATCCCCACCTTCTTGTTCTAGTGTGTCTTTTTCCGCTTTTTACACATAAAATGATGGCAAAATGCCTTATAAATCTATGCACAATGCAACATTTGATCGATGGGAGGGTAGAGTGGTTAAAGTGTGTCTAAATGCGGAGTAAAATGATGAAAAGACTGCTGTTTTTGTTTGCATGCCATATAGGTCGGTGAATAATTATAAAATAAGGGCCTAGTAGCACAAGGGTTTCCTCGGTGCTAGGTTTGTGCAACACCGCATAAGAACGGTAGTTGAAAATCATTGAAAGGATGTTTTGCACATGTGCACAATACTGATTTCATAATTGTTTGAGCGCTTAGCATCCACACTATGCATAAATCATGGAAATATTTAAAGGTATCAGAAATCTTGGATGCACAGCAATTGCTTTCATTAGGACCTTGACCCACATTGAGTGAGAGACAGGACACCCTAAGCCATAGGCTAGTCGTGGGGTCTAAGGGAAAGAGAAGTAAGGACAATGCTACATTGCTGTATACGATTAAATGGTACCTTGAATGGATTTTGTGCGAAATATTTATATGTTGAGTGACGCATCGAGGGGCTAATCACCAAGGTGTAGGAGAGTCGCAGAGGGGTGGCGGCACTCAGCCGTTGGAGGACCCCCTATGTTTGTGCTTTGTTCCATTAGGCAATGTTTAATGGACTCCCTCTAAGGAGTAGTGGGTGAGAGAAGAGTGGACTACAAACGACGTAATACAAATGCAAGACATTTAGGAAGGCAATGTATGTGTCATCAACGCTCCTGGCCGCGAGGCCGTGGGGTTGTTGAGCGCGTGAGATAGAGATTCGGCTAGTGCACGAGCCAGTGCCGGTCCGTTCTAGGTTCCATGAGTGATGCGTCTGTCGGGAGCCGCTTTAAAGTGGCGGTCCTCGAATCCTGGTTGTCTAGCGACCAACTAGCAGTTTATGCCAAAGGATACTGTGATTGATCTGTTATTTATTGATAAGCATCGTCTAGCAGAAATCCAAAAGCAAGAGAGAGACGAGAGAGATAGGCGACGTGCTGAAATTTTTAGGAGATATTCCCCTAAGCATAGCGGTGCTGAACCCTTACGAGGGAGTGGATCTAGTGGTCTTGGGGCCACAAGCAGTAAGTTAGGAGAAGGAGGAAGCTCTAGTGCTTCCCTTTCTGCCATAAGCTAGTCTACATCAAGTGCGGGAGGTGTAACCCCACCGTCCCCTATTCCTAGTGCAAATCCAATCCTCATCAGGATGCAACCTATTGCAATTCCAGCAGGAACGACAGATTTGCCGGCTCTAGGTTACCCGCTACCCATTTTTAATGGGTTAGTTGAGGAAGATGCGGAACTCCACATTAGGGAGTTTCAAAAGCTGATGTTTAACTCTCGCATTCAAGAAGAAGGACATTTAATGATGTTCTTCAACATGACTCTCAAAGGAAGAGCTGCTATATGGTATCATGGTTTAGAAGCCGGAACCATATTGAATATTGATGCATTTTATGGAGCTTTTCGATTTGCCCCTGAAAGGGGTGGGCAATATTGGTTGCGTGTACTCAACGTGACCCGCCAAGAGCCACACAAGAATATTTGTGCTTATGTGAAGAAAATAAAAGAGGTTTTCTGTAAGTTGGACACCTCTATTCCTATCCCCGCAGCTGCCCAATTGCAATATTTCCTACATGGTTTGGACTTTAATATCCAATTGCAGTTGAGTAGTGTCCCCTTGTGGGATATAGATACTGCCATTACACGAGCACAAGAGGTGGAATCCCGACTATGAGCAGCCTATGCTTCTCGAGGCAATTCGAATATGGGTTTAGTATTAGGAAACAATATGGCAAAGGCCAATGGTAGTAGTGGCCAAGGGATAGCGATGGCTAACCCTGGTTAAGGACATGATGAATCATTATACCGACATGATTACGGAGCAGTATCGGCAAATAGCCGTTGATGTCAACTTCCTTAAAAAACAGCAAAATTTGATAGGAAGTGGATACCCAGATGAGGGTGCACCGTCGAGGTTTAGTTGCAAATGGTGTGGTGGGCAGCACTATCCAAGAAATTGCCCAAATGTTAAGTGCGACATTTGTGGAAAATCCGGCCATTTAGCGGCTACTTGCTGGAGTAAGATCAGTTCCCTCCAGCGAGATAGTCGGCAACCAGGGCCTGTTAATCATCGTGCCCAAGGAAATGATTCCCAGCGAGAAGACGGGCCTAAACAAATACTTCAACGACCAAAGACTACAGTGGAGGAGCTACCTAGTGGTAGTGGGGTTGGTTTGATTGAGGTTGTACGCGTTAATGATGCTGAAACCTCTAATCTGTGAGCTGTCCTTACAAGAGGTCAAAAGGGTAGAGAGGCCGACAAGGATAAGCCTGTCGACGGAAACCCTAAACAAGGCGACAAAGGAACGCAAGTTTTGGATCCTGCCATGGAAGGGGGACCTTTGAAGCCCGTGGAAAGTAAAGCCGATAAGGAACCACCAAAGAAGAAGGTGAAAGTTAAGAAAGAGGCAATAAAGCCGGTTCAGCGACCTAAAGAGCAGATGGTTTGGCGTGAAAATCGAGCTCTATCGAACTATCATGAATTCAATTTGGCCATCTCTCTTTGCAAAGTCAAGCCAGATGTGAATCTTTTACAGCTTATTAAGCTTTCCCTAGGAGTACGCAAGGAATTTAGAAAGATCCTACATACCAGGTATATCGTAGAACCTTTGGGTATTGCGCGAGTTGGTGATAATTGGTTCGAGCATGCTGAGAAGCATTGCCCAAGGGTTGCAGTCTATGTCGATGGGATATTAGTAGATTATGCCATTGTCGACATGGGATCATCTGTTAACATTATGAGTTCTAAACTGATGGAAAGGTTGGGTCTTGCGATCCAGAAAGATACCTCCACAATCCTCAGAATGGCAGATGATAGCTTGAGGCAGCCGGAAGGCTGCATTACTAAGGTCCATGTCACTATTGCAAATGTAGAATGCTTGTTGGACTTTAGGGTGATTCATTTTGCAGGCCGTCCAAGTTACCAAGTATTATTCGGACGACCTTGGATCTTGCAAGTGGACTGCCAAGTAGATATACCCGCCGGTCGACTGATATTCGGCAGAGGTGCCTAGCGTGTGGTGGTTGATGCTTATCCCGAGTCCCCGCAGAGTGAGAGAGCTCCCCTATCTTCTACAGAATTGGAGACATTAGAAGATTTATCTGCCAGTGAGACATCATCGAGTGATGAGTCCAAAGAGGGATCCACCACGGAGGACATCTATCAGATCACTTTGAACGAGCCGATAGAGGGCCAAGATCGTATAAGAGATGCAGATGTTATCGAGCTAGACCTTGGTACGCCTGATAATTCGTGGCCAATCAAATTAGGTTCTATGCTCAGCACAGCAGAAAGGGAGGACTATGTGGCCCTGATCCAGGAATTCCGTGATATCTGTGCCTGGAGTTATGATGAGCTGAGAGGCATTCCTCCTAGTCTTGATGTTCATACAATTCCGTTGAAAGAGGGCAGTCGTCCTGTATGACAGAAAGTAAGGCGTATGCCTTTCGAACTGAGGGACGGGCTGTTTGAAGAGTTGCAGAAGCTTCGGAAAGCAGGTTTGATTTTTCCTGTGCAACACATAGAATGGTGTTCGCCGGTTGTGATAAGAAAGAAGAAGAATAATCAAATCCGATTATGTGTAGACTTTAGAGAGCTGAATAAGCAGACAGTTAAGGACTACTACCCGTTGCCATTTATTGACTAGATTTTGGATCAATTAGCGAGTAGGGAGATATATTCGTTTATGGATTGCTTTGCAGGATACAACCAGATGGCAATTGCAGAAGAGGACAAGTTGAAAACAACTTTTATTACTGTATTTGGTACTTTTGTGTACCATGTGATGGCCTTTGGTTTATGCAATGCGCTTGGTTCGTGGCAACAAACAGCAGATAAGACATTCGGTGACATATCCCCTGAAGAGTTGAAGGTGTTTATTGATGACTTAGGGGCCGCCACCGTGAGAGGAAGGCAACTGATCATTTTAAGAAAATGCTTTGAGCGCTGTACATAATTTTGCATCGCCTTAAACCCAAGAAAGTGTGTTTTTGGAGTACCTTATGGGCTATTTCTGGGTCATGTGGTCAGTTTGGTTGGAATTGCGACAGACCCCGAGAAGGTCAAAGTTATAGTTGCCATGGGTCCACCACGCACTCTGAAAGAAGTTCATAGCTTTGTGTCTTCAGTTGGTTATTACTGTAGATTCATAAACGCATTGGCAGAAAGAACGTTGCCTCTTACAAATTTATTGTCCTTTAGCTGTTCGTTTGTATGGGGTGACCCTTGTAAGATAGCATTCGAGGATGTGAAACAAGAGCTAGCAAGAGCACCCGTTTTAAAAGCACCTAAAAGAGGTGAGGTGTTCTATATATTTTCAAGAGCCACCATGTATAGTATCAACTGCTCTTTAGCCCAAATTTGGGAAGAGAAGTGGTACCACCCGATTGCTTTTGCTAGCCGGAAGCTGGGGGTATCCGAAATCAATTATACTTACATGGAGAAGTTGTGTCTAGCGATGGTCTTTGGGACCAAGAAATTCAGGCATTATATTCTCTATGAGAAAGTCGTGCTTTATACAAAGGCGGAGGGACTTCGATTATTGATGAATAAGCTACAGCCGCCTAATCGTTTAGCGAAGTGGTTAATCACTTTGCAGGAATTTGATTATGAAATTAGGAGTAAGCCACCAAGGTTGCAAGGCATCGTGGAATGTCTAGTGGACTTTGGGGAGCCGAAGGAATCTGTGGGGCTGAAGGTAGTGACATGGAGTTGTTATTTAAAATAGATATGGCATCTATTCCCTCCTGGTATGGTGCAATAACGCATTATTTATCAACGGGAGAGGCGGGATCCGAATTATCTAAAGCAAAGAGAAGGAAAATTAAGCAGCAAGCGTTAAAGTTTGCTTTGATCGCAGGTACATTATATCGGCAAGGGGTTGATGACATCTATCGCCGATGTGTGATGCGTGACGAGGTGCCATTCATTTTGGAAGAGTGCCATGATTCTGCTTGCGGTGGCCATTTTGCTGGACGGCTTACATCACAAAAGGCTTTAAGAGTAGGTTATTGGTGGCCTGCCATCTTCCAGGATGCGTTTGCGTATGTTAAGAGATGCGATATTTGCCAACGACATGATAGTCGAGAGAATAGGAAATGATCACTTACCCCTATTATGGCGATACTTCCATTTGAGAAGTGGGGAATAGACTTTGTGGGTCCTATTACTCCGTCATCGACTATGCAAAAGAGGTACATCATTGTAGCAACTAACTACTTCACAAAGTGGTCAGAAGCACGTGCAACAAGGAAAGATGATGCTAAAGAAACTTCTAGTTTCCTTTTAGAGCAGATAATATGCCGTTTTGGTCCACCGAAAGAATTAGTGTCGGACCGCGGAACCCATTTCCTGAATAAGGTGATCAAAGGTTTGACATAAATTTGGCAAATCAAGCATAACAAGACAACCCCATATAACTCGCAAGCCAATGGGCAAGTTGAAAGCACCAACAAGCACCTTGTGGGCATTCTGTCCAAAATTGTGTCGGAAAAGAAACGGGATTGGGATAAAAAGTTATATGTGGCAGTGTGGGCCTATAATACGACCTTCAAACGAGCCACTGGCCATACCCCGTTCAAGTTAGTATATGGGGAGGATTGTGTCTTGCCTTTAGAGATTGAGCTGCCGACTATTCGGTTTGCCATCAATCATTCTTTGAGTGATGAAGATGCACTTTTTGAGTGCTTGATGACACTAGCACATTTAGATGAGCTTAAGCTGCAGAGCTTATTGCACCAAGAAGTGGTGAAGCGCTGAATGAAGCAGCTACATGACCTTAAAGCCAAGAAATACACCTTCAAGAAAGGACAGCTTGTTTTGTATTATGACGCACGACGTGAATTATTTCCAGGCAAGGTAGAGCCCAAATGGGATGGGCCCTATAGGATCGTTAGAATAGGAATGAATAAGTCCACAGTTTTGTTAGCCGACCTTGAGGGGATAGAATTTAAAAATAAGGTTAATCTTAATAAGATTAAACCTTATTATTTCTGATTGCACTAATACTGTGACTGCCTTGCAGGTCTGGGAGAGATCGATCAAACATCTGCAAGGAAATTGTGATAGAGTTTGATGGGTCGTCTGATCCCTTATTTAGAACACCCATATTTGGAACAGAGGTATCATCAGGGAAAGCTCATTTGGTGGAGCAAAGGATATAAGGTGATTGAGCAAGAAGGCGGGAAATTTATTTGGGAGATCAAGGTCTTCTACCCCATCACTGCCTACAAATTTTGACGAGCATCCCTGTTGAATTCAATGATGATGGAGGGATGGAGCCTACAGTCCACCCGTTGAATATGCTGAATTTCGATCACCATAATTACGAGTAGAATTCAGGATGGCAGGATATGTAAACCCTTTATGGACGTACACCTTGTACTTTGATGGGGCGTCCAGGGGTGTATGCAAAAAAGGAAGTGTAGGTGTTGTCATCCGAGACCCCCGACGACGCATTGTCATGAAGTTAGCTGCTTATCTCGGGGTGAATTTTACCAATAACATGGCAGAATACAAAGCCCTAATTATGGGTTTGAATATTGCAAAGAAGGGTGGTATCCGCCAGTTATTGGTGAAAGGGGACTCTCAGTTGGTTTTAAATCAACTCAATGGGATGTACATGGTGCGAAACCCCATCCTTTGCATGTACTATCATACTGCCATAGCCCTGCTAGACGAATTTGATAGAGTGTCTTTTCAACTGATTCCACGAAACTGGAATCAGTTTGCTGATTCATTGGCTATTTTTGCGTATGAAGAAGACCTCTTCTTTAATTGTGGCCCTTGTCCCGATATATCTATTGATGGTGAGACAGGACCTGGTCGTTTGTGGGGTATGCTTTCTGAACATGCCCTCTTTGGCAGACGATGGTTGATCTAGGTGATACAGAGGGTAGGTGAGACTCATCTGTCTTTATTATCTTGGACCCACAGACTAATTAGACGTCATGTGATGCGAACACCTCTTGTGATATACGCAGGAGGGATGGGTCATAATTTAATGCACCTAGTTTAGGGCTACGAGCCTCTATCCCGCTGGGAATGGTATGCTTTGATGTCTATCATAGTTGTTTCCAGGAGGATGTTATGAGTAGTATTGTTTGATTTCATTAGGCCAAGAGGGCCGATTTAGTTTTGTAGTGAAGTGTTTCATTTCATAAGGCCAAGAGGGCCATTTCCCTGTCTAGTGCGGGTGCGTTTAATCGGGTTTTTGTTTTAAGTGTTGTGCTGGACAGGTTTCGTGTTCGTGAATGTTGGTGGAGTCCGGAGGAGCCTTTGCTGCGATGGAAGCTTCTTGTGGCCAATCCAGGTGATATCTCTCCTTTACGAGTACCTTTCTTTCCTGTTATATGTATTTGTCCTTGTCAAGGGGATATACTTTTGTTGGGGACCGGCAACCAAGGCATGACGTCCCAGGTTTAGGCTAAGTATGTTTGAGGGAGGTCGGAGTAGTCACTGTCTCCTAAAAAGACATTGCCAGGCACCGAAAGACCTATTTTAGAAGGAAGTCCTAGTGGCCCTGTTCTGCTAGCCTGCTAGGCCGCCGTTCTAGGAGTTCTTGTTAGTAGTGAGGCAGTTAGAGAAGCCTGCCAGAAGATAATAATGATGATGCCAAGAAACCCTGGACATCCTAAAAGATGAATATAAATATGAAGGTGTGTAAAAAGGGGTTCTAACCCCTATCAAAGCAAAGAAAAGGAATGAAAATATATAAGCAGTTGATCATTGCCTTGCGAAGGCCTGGTAGGTTCCTGGGGACGAGTCAGACCCGGGGCCGGCCTTGTCTTCCTAGGGGTGGCTTCTTGCTGAAAAAAAAACAACAAAACAAGGAAGGTTGGAGCGAAAATAAAAGTGAGCATTAGAAAAGGATTAAGTGTCGCCTTGCGAGGGCTTGGTAGGTTCTTGGGTGCCAAGACAGGTCCTGAGGCCGATGCCCTATTCTCCTTGGGTCACTACGCTCAGCTCCCTCCTTTTTACATGCCCAAGTATGTTAATAAAATAAAAACCCTAAAAGAAGAAATGTACTGAAAGAAAATACTCCTTGATCAGGCTATAGGAGTCCTCGCCTTGTAGGAGCTCCTAGTTGTGTTGTCCTTAGTTGGTAAGTAGTTCAGACTGCCACTTAGGGCAACCTCTTTGATAGGTTTTTTAGTTTGGTTGTGTTGGAGCAGTTGGTTAGTGACTCGCTTTGGACCTTCTATTAGATGATGCTAGGCCTACTCCTTGTGGATGTCATGCCTTGGTTCTGTCCAGGGGTAGGGGGAGGCTGTTGCTGAGTTTTATTATATATTTGTTTTGTATCAGCTTGATGCTTCTTTGGTTGTTTATGTGCAGATATGTTCGTGGATTCGACAGGCTGAGTCGCCCTATCCCGTGGTTGCTAATGAGAGCGTAATTTTGGTGCCGGGAAGTGCTTAAAAATAGCTAAAAATTATGAATATCAAGGGAAAAATATTCAATGTCAAAGGCGGCGCCTCGATCTAGGACGATTTTAAGCACCAAAGTGCTTTAAAGGTGCTCGAGCGACACTTGTTGATTTTTCATAATTTTTCAGACAGTCGTGCAGGTTGACACGAGCTAGTGGCCAATGCGTGATGCCAAGCCGGACGCCCAGGATTTTTCGGAGTTCAATTCCGAGTCCGGACAGGAAAATGGCCAAGGAAACGGTCAAGATGAGAAGAGGTGGACATTAGAGTGGCCAAAGTGGGCATGACTTTTGGGAGCCCAAGAAATTTAAATGTCACATGAAAGTTTGATGCAAGGAGAGCATGAAATCGTGGAGAGAGGAGGCGCCAGGATGCGCCCAAAAAATGCGCCTCCTCCTCCTTCATCATGGCATGGAGGTTGTATACAACCTATCAAGCAGATCATTGGCCCTCATTCCCCTCTGTATGCTAGTCATTTCGCCGCCCTTCGCTCCTCAATTGATGGCTTGAATGCTGAGATGGAAAATCAGTATTTCTCTCTCCTCCCTCTCTCTCCTCTAAGAGGGAGTTCATGTGGGAAGAAGAAGGAAGAAGAAAGAATGGTGGAGGCTTGTCCGGCATGGATCGGATTGCTCCACGAGCTAGAAATGGTGATTTGTGATCGTGCTGAGCATGAAGTGCTGCTGATTTTCAGATTTGCAGCCATGGACATGAAACCCGAAACACGCAAATAAGCTGTAATTCAAATTTTTCAAAGGAAATTTGAGATTTCATGGCTTTTGATTGATAAAATGTTGTTCATGTGGGATAAAAATTACTTATGTTGCTGTTTTCCATGAGTACTTGTTGATCATAATCAGAAAATCAGAAAAATATGCATCTTGTGGCTCAAAATAATACACTAAAACACGTAAAATATGGAAAATCAAGGGAAAATGATGTTTTCGGGCATAAAAATGGAGGAATAAATAGGAACACCAACTAAATTTTCATTTTTGCTACAAGAAGGAACTAAGGGCCACAACCCATAACCTATTTTGAATTTTCAGTAATTAAGTAATGCAAAAAATAAGGGAAAATACAAGGAAAATAGAGAAAAATCACTAAAAATAGGGGAAAAATACATTTAGGGTACGGAAAATTAATGAAAATTAAGAAAAATGTCAGTGAATGTTTGTGGGAACTGAAGCATGAGGATTTTCCTCAGTTCATCCCCACCTTCTTGTTCTAGTGTGTCTTTTTCCGCTTTTTACACATAAAATGATGGCAAAATGCCTTATAAATCTATGCACAATGCAACATTTGATCGATGGGAGGGTAGAGTGGTTAAAGTGTGTCTAAATGCGGAGTAAAATGATGAAAAGACTTCTGTTTTTATTTGCATGCCATATAGGTCGGTGAATAATTATAAAATAAGGGCCTAGTAGCACAAGGGTTTCCTCGGTGCTAGGTTTGTGCAACGCCGCATAAGAACGGTAGTTGAAAATCATTGAAAGGATGTTTTGCACATGTGCACAATACTGATTTCATAATTGTTTGAGCGCTTAGCATCCACACTATGCATAAATCATGGAAATATTTAAAGGTATCAGAAATCCTGGATGCACAGCAATTGCTTTCATTAGGACCTTGACCCACGTTGAGTGAGAGACAGGACACCCTAAGCCATAGGCTAGTCGTGGGGTCTAAGGGAAAGAAAAGTAAGGACAATGGTACATTCTTGTATACGATTAAATGGTACCTTGAGTGGATTTTGTGTGAAATGTTTATTTGTTGAGCAACGCATCGAGGGGCTAATCCCCAAGGTGTAGGAGAGTCGCAGAGGGGTGGCGGCACTCAACTGTTGGAGGACCCCCTATGTTTGTGCTTCGTGCCATTAGGCAATGTGTAAGGGACTTCCTTTGAGGAGTAGTGGGTGAGAGAAGAGTGGACTACAAACGATGTAATACAAACGTAAGACATTTAGGAAGGCAATGTATGTGTCATCAACGCTCCTGGCTGCGAGGCCGTGGGGTTGTTGAGCATGTGAGATAGAGGTCCGGCTAGTGCACGAGCCAGTGCCGGCCCGTTCTAGGTTCCATCACTTCTCTCCCACAATCTTGACAATTGTAGGGTCAATAAATCGTTAACGTAAAAGAACTAGGGTTTGTCCCTGAGGTTCTTAAAGAAAATAAAAAAAAGGAGATCCTAGGTCCGACAAACGTCAGCTTAAAGAAACTGAAACGGATTGTTTCATCGCATATTATGATGCAGGACTTGCGCAGCAACCACGAAGTCATATGGTCTTGCGATTGATTCACAAGAGGAAAGGTTAAATACCCTCAACAAGGATGGTGGATCCTTATGCAAGTTATCTTGCAAAAGGATGTATTCTTTGATATCCTTCTAAGAAAGGGAGGTTAAAAACCGGAAACTAAAGTATCCAATGAACTTTAGGGTTGACCAAGTTGGGTTAATAGGGTGCGCCCTAACCCAGAATATAAAGGATCTTGCCAAGTTGCAAGGCACCCCGAATCGAGTGCTAAATGCATTCAAAAGGAAAGATTCCTTCCTTAGCAGTTTGCCAACAACAAGATCGGTTAATGGAAATGTTTGTGCTTGCTAGAGATTTTAGAGCACTATTTGATTTATGAATTACAAATTAAATGAATATCTATACCTCAGGTTGAAGGCCTGAAGGGAGAGGCAGTTCAGTTACCCCCAACTGCCTGCCTGAGCAGCGGGATGATCGTCAATGGACACAAACAACAAAAGCATTGACCTAGAGTTATGTCTTAACCGATTTACACTGTTTTAGGGGAACAGAATGGGACTATGCCTTATGGTAGAGAGGTTGAGCTTTGCATCCCTCTCGTTTCCCATTCTCTTTGAACCAAGTGCGGTGTGAATCCGCTTCGGACCTGGCGTTTCTGCGTAAAGTAGTTCGCTTGGGTCTGACGCTAGTTGCTGTTAGGAAATGACCAATCAAGAAAACCCAAATTCCAGTCGATCCTAAGTGGGAACGGCCAGAATACTTCCGCTACATGGTAGACGTGGAAAGCCCTAGATCGCGAACCCCGTAACATTCCATGGGAGTGCCGGGCGGAGCTTTCTAGACATCCTTTCCGATGGACTGCTAAGATGTGTCCTGGACTATACTAGTGGACACGTTATAGTTGGTATCAGAGCCTACCAACAACGGAATTGTTTTTATGAGATCTCAATGAAATGAAGTAAAGAAATTGTTGCTGTCCAAACATTTCCTTACCTTCAATGCTGTCTTGTAGAATTACAAAGCGTGGAACGAGTTTTTAGTACTTCGGGTCATGTTTATGGCTGCAATGCATTCTCTGCTTTATAGACAAAGGATTGGGATGATGAACATCCTGGAGCAGATCTATAATCCATCACCTTTGTACATGGAACGAAGATGGACGGGTGCTTCAGGAATCTACTATATAGCCGCCTACTAGTTTGCTTACCTACAGACCAACCTAAAGAGGATCAAGTGGTTGGAAGACCTGAAAGTCGTGAAGCTGTTTGTTTTTATGGAAGGTCACATAAATTCGACTTTACATATTCAAGGTCGGAGGGTTGAGATGAACTCATATGTATATGAGGAAGTAACTTGTGTAATCCCTGCCGATAGGATTAAACTATTGGGCCGCCATGAGAAGTATGGATTCCAATGGGAAGGATATCCTGAACTTCCAATGACTTATCGATTCCTGAAGATCCATGACCCAAAACCTTACTATTACATAGTTCCTATAGATAAATGCAATACAACGTTGTTCTCCCGAAACTAAATGTAACAATTGGCTTATCGTCATATGAAACGTTGTATTCAAAAGGGCTATACCCATATAAATACAAATAAAGATTTCTTTTTATCAATGTCTGGCTGTACATAAGAGTTGATAGAAAGTTAAGTAGCTACATTGTTTACGAGATAGTTGAATTAAAGATAAGCAAACGTCGATTATCGTATAATAACATTAAGAAAACCTTTGTTCAGGCACAACCCCAGGTACAGGTTCCTAATCCGCCTCCTACATCAAGTACTGCTATGATCTAGGAGAAGAAGTTCCTTCTCAAGCAGATTAAGCCACCCAAGTTTGACGGGAGAGGCAGATTCGTCTAGGCTGATGCTAAAATTTGGATTGAATCCATGGAGGATTACTTCGAAGCAGCCGATACTGCACCCGCCAATCAGGCTATGCTCGCCAAATTAAAACTCACCGGTGAAGCCAGACTTTGGTGGAAGCAATGGTGCAGGGATCAAGGGATTGCAGAGGGATCCGTTACTTGGGAGAAGCTGAAGAAAGCCTTGCAGTGAAGATATTTACAACCTGCATATCGCACGCAGAAAATGAACGAGTTCTACGAGCTAAAATAGCTAGGACTCACTCTTGAAGCATACTACTCTAAATTCGTCTCACTTTTAAAATATGCGCCACAGATGGACATGACACAGCAGGTGTCCAAATTTTGTGTGGGCTTAAATCCACCAGTAAATACTCGTCTCGAATCTATGTGTCCATCAGATCTTCAGGATGCACTCATTCGAGCGGCGCCTATAATTCAGGAGGTGAAAGCTAGACCAAGGGGAATCAAAACCTGGTCTTATAATGACCCGAACAAAGGAGCATTCAGACCTCAAATGGAGAGAGTTCAAGGTCATAATTAGGGACAAAGAAAGAAAGCAAGGACGAATAACGTCAACAACTTTGTTCCTACTCAAAGTAATGGTCGAAACCTCCGTTGTTTCCACTGCAACGAACCCAGTCACTTCAAGAGGCAATGTCCCAAGCTCGGCGGAGGACATCGCCAAGCGCCTTTCCAAGGAATAGGCCATGGTCAAGGAGCAGCTACCCGAGGAAGAGGAAGAACCGCTTGCATTGCCAATAGGCAGATGTGCGAAGGAGGGGAAGAAGAAGATCCGACCATGGAAGCAGAATTCGAAAGAGCGACAGTCCATGCTGCTTTACACAAGAAAGGGCCGAATCGCCAGTTCTCGGTGATTCAGACACCGTCGGACTATCAAGGTAAAGGTTTCAAAACCTTGATTGATTGTGGCAGTACGCATTCTTTTATCTCACCAGTATGTGCAAAAAGATTAGGAATAGCCACAGTAGAAGCACCTACCCTGCTTGTGGAATTGGCAAATGGTCGTGAGGTAACTTGTACCAGGCAAACTGCTAAGATAGAATTCTTTCTGGGAGGAAAGAAGACTTTGGTTAAATTCAGAGTCATGAATTTAGGTATCCATGAGTGTCTACTCGGAATGGATTGGCTTAAGCCCAACGACGCCCACATTCACTGTGAAAAGGATCAAGTTTCCTTTCGAAACTCTGAAAGGGAATTAGTCACAACTCAAGGTGAGGCAGGAGTGCCAAGAATCCAATTGGCCAAAGTATCTCGGATCATAAAAGGAGTTCAGAAAAGGATTACCTGTTTACTTGATCAAACTCAACAAGTTAGATCAAAAGCAAGAGTCTCATGAAGGACCTTCTTGGCTAAAGGAATACGCGAATGTATTCCCTGAAGAGTTGACTGAGCTTTCGCCTCAAAGAGAAGTGGATCATGAGATTAGGTTAGTGCTTGGAGTTGCACAATTGCTAAGAGACCTTATAGAATGTCCATACCAGAAGCAATTGAGCTGAAAGAACAACTCAAGCATCTGTTAGATCAGGGCTACATCCGGCCTAGCAATTCACCATGGGGAGCTCCAGTACTATTCCAGAAAAAGAAAGATGGAACACTTCGACTATGTATTGATTACCGAGGGTTGAATCAATCAACAGTCAAGAACAAGTATCCTATTCCTAGAATAGATGAGCTTCTTGATCGTCTTCAGGGTGCAAAGATCTTCTCCAAGATTGATCTCAAGACACGTTACTATTAGATAAGGATCAAGGAAGAAGATATCCCAAAGACGGCCTTCAATACAAGATATGGGCACTTTGAGTTCCTAGTTATGTCATTCGGGCTTACGAATGCACCTACCACCTTCAATAGATTAATGCAGGATATCTTTAGGCCATATCTTGATGATTTCGTGCTTGTCTTCTTCGATGACACTTTAGTCTATTCTAAATAGGAAGAAGATCATGAACCTCAACTTTGGATTGTCCTTGAGACAATGAGGTCACATAAGTTGTATGCAAAAATGAAGAAGTGTGCATTCTTCAAGCGTCAGATTGAATATCTGGGATTCATAGTATCATCAGAAGGAATATCAGTGGACCCAGCTAAGGTCAAAGATGTGCTTGAATGGCCAACACCAGTATCTGTCAAAGAAATACGCAGCTTTCTTGGATTGATAGGATGGTATAGGGTCTTCATTAAAAACTATGCTTTGATTGCAGCACCTCTGATGGATTTACTAAAGAAGCAGACTTCCATTACATGGTCAACTCCCGAACAAAATAGCTTCGATAGATTGAAGCAAAGTTTGGTATCAGCACCTATTCTAAAACTTCCAGACCTCAATAAGGAGTTTGAGGTAGTAACTAATGCTAGCATTCTTGCCTTGGGGTGTGTACTTATGCAGGAAGGTCATCCAGTAGCATACTCTTCAAGGAAATTGAAGAGTCATGAAAAGATTTATGCTACGCATGATCTGGAATTACTAGATGTCATCCATGCTCTAAAGCTTTGGAGACACTACTTGTTGGGTAACAAGTTTACTCTAGTAACCGACCATAAGAGTCTCAAATGGATCTTTACCCAGAATGAGCTCAACATGAGGCAACGTTGGTGGATTGAAGTGTTGGAGGAGTATGACTTTGAAATCAAGTACCGACTAGGGAAAGAGAATGCAGTTGCCGGTGCACTTAGTCGCAAGGCATTCCTAAATTTCCTAATCTTGCAGAATCCAGCAACAGCTAGATCTCTAGCTACAAAAGTATCTATGCCAAACAACCCTATACTTGAGTTAGCTAGAGAGGAAGCATGCCATGATTTGGCCTACCAATCAATGCTAAAGGAGATCTCTATCAAGGATCAGAATCAAAAGTTGCAAGCTAAGTATCAGGAATTTTCCATTGATAATGGACTTGTCTACTATAGAACAAGGCTGAGTATACCAACAAACCAGTCACTTGAGCAGAAGATAATGTGGGAAGCACATTATCATGATTCCCCTTTCGCAGGACATCCTGGCTATGCTAAGACTCTTAATGCAATTAGGAAGAGCTACCATTGGGAGAGGCTCAAAGGTGACGTTCTCAAATATGTCACTGAGTGTTTGTCTTGCCAACCTATCAAAGCCGAACGTGTCATGATGCCAGGGAAACTGCAATCGCTTGAGATCCCCTAAATGAAATGGGAATTCATCAGTATGGATTTTGTTGTAGGCTTACCCCAAGTCCAGGGAGGATACAACTCCATCATGGTTGTGGTTGACATGCTTACCAAGGTTGCACACCTTATTCCAGTAAAGAAAAACTATAAAGCCTCCGACATTGCAAGGTTGTTTATCAAAGAGATATTCAAACTACATGGTTTACCCAGAAGAATCATTAGTGATCGAGATTCTCTCTTCACATCACACTTCTGGAGAGCGATCTTTGAAGCTATTGGGACTCAACTCTGTTTTAACACCGCCTACCATCCCCAAATAGATGGCCAAACAGAGCGAGTAAATCAAGTCATCAAGGATACGCTTAGGGCATACTGCTGTCGAGAGCCAAAGAGGTGGATTCAATACTTGCCATTGGTTGAATTTGCCTACAATGCTTCGTACTAGCAAAGCATTCAGATGACCCCTTTCCAAGCATTGTATGGTCATGACTGTCGAAGTCCCCTAAACTTCTTTGATCCAACCCTAAGGGTTGAACCGTCAAGGCAGATGTTGGAGGAGATGGATGATCAAATAAAGTCAATAAGACAAGACATACAAGCGGCCAAGGATAGACAGAAGGCATACGCAGATTTGAAGCATCAAGAAAGATTCTTCGAAGATGGAGACATGGTCTGCATTCGCATACGCCCTCAAAAGAGTTCTCTATCCCTAGGAGATTGCAAGAAGCTAAGTCCAAGGTATTGTGGGCCGTAAAAAATCCTCAAATGCTTAGGAGCCAATGCTTATAGATTGCAACTCCCTGAGAACCTAAAGGTTCACAATGTATTCCATATCAGCCTATTGAAAAAATATGTACCCAACCCTAACCATGTACTTGATGACCAATAAATTGTAATGCCTAGCCAAGGAGTCCTTGAGCTAAGGCTTGATAGAATCTTAGATGTTAGGGAGAGACAATTAAGATCCAGAACCTTGAGAGAATGCCTCCTCCAGTGGAAAGTTTATCTCTAAGAGGATTCCACTTGGATAGAAGAAGACACTCTCAACCATCAATATCCCCAGTTTATCTCGAGATGAGGACATCTCGATTCCTCTAAGGGGGAGAGAATGTAATATTCCAGATATTATTTCTTTCCCTTTCTCAGCGGTGCATCGTGCTGAAAGGAGGGAAGGGGATAGAGGAGCCAGCAAGCTCCTCGTTGGAGCTTGCTTGGCTTCACAACCATGCAAATGGACACGTTGGGGGGGAAGGATTCCCTCCCCTCCCCTATAAAATTGAGAGAGGGCCGTAGGATACAGATATAGGACGGGAGACAAAGTTCATTGCTGCTACCGCCATAACACTGTGCTGAACGCTGAGGGAGAGAGAGAAGGATAAAGCATATGCCGCCCTCGTGCAACATTGAAGGAGGGAGGGCCGCATCGTCACCACTCTGGCTGGACGAGGCTGTGGAGCCGCCGCTGCCGACTTCGTAGCCGTCGGATGGCTGGTTACCCCCCCCTCCTGCCACGTGGAGTATGGAAGCTTCCTTGAAGAAGCTTCTTAAGGGGGGCTAATTAAGCCCCCTTTCACCCCCCCTCATATCCCTTTTGACTCACCTCCCCCCCCCCCCCCCCCCTCCCCCCGGTTTTTAAACCCTTAAGCCCCCTTCATATACCTTCATTTACCCTTTCACCCCCCCTCCCAGTTTTATCCCCTTTTATCCTTTCACCCCCCCGGTCTTAAACCCTTAACCCCTTCCCATGGGGCCATTAAACCCCCACTCCCCTTGGCCTGGAAAACCACAAATACCCCCCCCCCCCCCCCCCCCCCCCGGTGCTTACATTAATAAGCCCTTCTTGTGTTTTTACCCCCTTTCACCCTTCACCTGTCCCCTTGGTTTGGGGCTTACCCCGTGTCCAGAAATCCCTTCAAGATCCCCCATGTTTATACCCTTTCAAGGCCCTTCATATGTTTTTTGAAACCACACTCACACACACCATTTTCCTCCGCGTATAAATCCCTGTAGGGCCTTTTCTTTTAGACTTATAAACCTTTCCCTCTCCGATGAAGCTAAGACCTTAAAGGTCTTGTTAACCCTTCCTCGTGGCTAATCCTTTAACGGCTCCTTGCCTCGAAAGAGAAAAGAAGAGTATTGAAGCGATGGTGGAATTTTGAAAAGGAGAGTAAAAGCTGCCTTCACGTTCGAAGGATTACAACTGTGATGCCGCCTAAGAAAGTCCAAGGAATAGCTGCGGAAGGGTCATCTCCCGGTATCCATGTGGATATCTCACCCCAAAACTAGGTTTTTCCTTCTTGGTTTTATATCAATTTTAATTCAATCATGCAAGATGAATTGTTAGGGACAAGATATATTTTGTCCTAGTTATTTACGATGAAGGAATTTAGTTTAATTGAACTTGCAAAATGGATAAAGTATGAAACATAGTTTTCCTTCAAATAGCATTATGCATTAAAGCAAATTACGAGCAAGATTATCTACCCACTATAGTAGTATATTTCAGTTAAATCTTGAAGGTATAAAAACTGTATCTTGCACCATTAACCCCTATTCTTTTTACAACGAATCATCATAAAATGTGAAATTCATGAAAGGTTTCTTACGTTGCTTAATCTCTAGGAAGTTATCATTGCTAACTGCATATCCTAGCAAGGAAAAGATTGTTTATTTGGCATGAGTTTTTTTTCGCAAGGAAAAGGAAGATTAATTGAATTTACCTAACCACAAAGCAATAAAGTGTAGGGCTAAAAAATCAATTGTCACATAGATAACAAATCGTGCCAAGGTGATCTCGATATTACCTTCTAAAAGTTAACCGAGTTAATATAAACTTAGAAATACCTATGCTGCAAAATATGCATTGGGAATGTTTTAAAATCCAAGAAATGTTTATACCTTAAATACTTGCCCACCTTCCCTGATTGTAGGGTCAATAAATCGTTAACCTAAAAGAACTAGGGTTTGTCCCTGAGGTTCTTAAAGAAAATAAAAAAAAGGAGACCCTAGGTCTGACAAACGTCAACTTAAAGAAACTGAAACGGATTGTTTCATCGCATATTACGATGCAGGACTTGCGCAGCAAGTATGAAGTCATATGGTCTTGCGATTGATTCACACGAGGAAAGGTTAAATACCCTCAACAAGGATGGCGGATCCTTACGCAAGTTATCTTGCAAAAGGACGTATTCTTTGATATCCTTCTAAGAAAGGGAGGTTAAAAACCGGAAACTAAAGTATCCAATGAACTTTAGGGTTGACCAAGTTGGGTTAATAGGGTACGCCCTAACCCAGAATATAAAGGATCTTGCCAAGTTGCAAGGTACCCCGGATCGAGTGCTAAATGCATTCAAAAGGAAAGATTCCTTCCTTAGCAGTTTGCCAACAACAAGATCGGTTAATGGAAATGTTTGTGCTTGCTAGAGATTTTAGAGCACTGTTTGATTTATGAATTACAAATTCAATGAATATCTATACTTCAGGTTGAAGGCCTGAAGGGAGAGGCAGTTCAGTTACCCCCGACTGCCTGCCTGACCCTAACCAAGGGGGTTGTTGACCGCACCGGGAACGTGGACCGAACCCGCCGCGAGAGGTCTCTCCGTTGAGCTCTACTTGGAGCAGGAGGACGCTTGGGTGCCAGGGGGGCTCTAGCCGTAAATTCCTCGCCTTCTGAGTCCTGCACAAGAGGCTAACGTGACTCGGGATTGGATCTCGAGGCCCGCATACTAGTCTACAGGCGAAAGCTTGGAATAGTGATCCCTGTGGATTGCTGATATAGCCTTCGGGCGGATTATGGACAAGCCTATGGGCGGAACTCCTTGTATTTCAAAGATAAATATAATTATATGTTAATAAAAAACTTGTTTGATATTGTTTTTCTATGTCACGTGACAAGATTACGTGAAGGAACCAGTGCTTAATGGATTAATTAAAGAAGCTGATTGTTACATGTCCAATTAATGTGTTAGATAATTACATAACTAAAACAAACCGAGAAAAGTGCGGAGGATGGGCCATGGGTCCGTCCTACGGTTGGGTGGTCCCGGTTGGCCGGGAACTTTTCTCAAATCTCGAAGAACAGCGGGATGATCGTCAATGGACACGAACAACAAAAGCATTGACCTAGAGTTATGTCTTAACCGATTTATGCTGTTTTAGGGGAACGGAATGGGACTATGCCTTATGGCAGAGAGGTTGAGATTTGCATCCCTCTCATTTCCCATTCTCTTTGAACCAAGTGCGGCGTGAATCCACTTCGGACCTGGCGTTTCTGTGTAAAGTAGTTCGCTTGGGTCCGACACTAGTTGCTGTTAGGAAATGACCAATCAGGAAAACCCAAATTCTGGTCGATCCTAAGTGGGAACGGCCAGAATACTTCCGCTACGTGGTAGACGTGGAAAGCCCTAGATCGCAAACCCCGTAACATTCCATGGGAGTGCCGGGCAGAGCTTTCTAGACATCCTTTTCGATGGACTGCAAAGATTTGTCCTGGACTATACTAGTGGACACGTTACAAAACTTCGCTTCCCTTTGGTAATATAATGGCATATCTCAATCAATTTATGTGTGCCTCTAATGATCCAAACAGCTTCTGCCTTTTCCCACCAAAGAAAAGCCTTATCCATGCATCTGATAAACCAAATAGGTTTACCTTTTGAAAGAATCTGGAGTATTTTTTGAGTCATTAAAGTGGCCCTTAGAGTCTTCTTTGATTCCCTTTGTGCAGCCAACAGCCATGTTGTGGTGGGGGAGTGGGGTTTTCTAGGGTTCGATGGAGGAGGGTTCTTGGGAAGGAGGGAGGGGAGGGAGTGTGTCATGTCGTGGGGTGGTGTGGGGTTTTTTAGGGTTGGGTGGAGCGGGCTTTTTCGGAAGGGAGAGAGGCTGTGACATGGCTTTCCAAACCCGGTAGCCTTCAAGAAGACACTCAGAGAAGAATTTTACATTAAGGACACACATTTGATTATGCGCAAGACTTTTTAGGAGTGGGTTTTACAACCCAATAAGGGTCTTGTGGCTACAGAATTGCTAAGAGAATTTGAAAGTCGATTTGAGCAGTTGGATCTTGCAGAATAGCAAGCTCTTGCAAGTAAGAAAATTGAATTGTTTCTACAGGCAGCTGATCCTGAGCTTCAAGAGAAGCTTGATGATTTGCTGGAGGATCAGACTACAGAGACAGGTTTGAAAACAGAGTGAATACATGTCAAGGAAGCTCTTACTGCACTTGTGAAGAAGCATAGAAGAAGAGAAAGATTACATGTCTCTAGCTTTCCCACTGTTACGAGCAAGATAGTTGATGTATCCAGTAAGCCACCTACTTCTCTGGCTAACCCTATGGATGTGCATGCTATTGTTTGCTCAGTTAGGGAAGATGTCTTAGATGAATTGGTCAAAGGGATGCATGATCTTCAATTGAAGGTTGCAAAATTGGATGAAAAAGGATAAGAGGAAAGGGGACGGGCACCAGCTCTTAAGCCAGGAAAAAGATGTATGTGGTGTGACAGTTTGCAGCATGAAAGAAAGTGTGCTGCCTATCAAGAGGCCTTGGCATGACAACTCATCTGTTGGAAAGATGGCAAGGTCCATGCACAAGAAATTGGATTGCCTCTTGCTTTGCATTTTGGAAAGGAAGGTATGTAGAAGTTGTTAGAAGACTTGGCTGTCCGAAATGCTTATGCGGTGGTACATGCTTCTACTTTTGGTCTACAGTTGGATAGAATGCATGGCAAAGTGATGGTTGGTCCAAAGGACAAAATATGGATACATGCTTTACATGCAACTAAAAAGAGAAAGGCTATTGATTGTGAAATGTCTCATGCAGGGCAAGACATTCTGGCATAACTGGTTGGGAATCACCGGTAGATGCATATTCAGTGTATGCATATTTAGCAAAGGTACAAAACACGGATGTACTTGTGGAAGAAAAACAAAAAAGAGATAAAGATATTGCAAGGACATCTAAAAGAATGACAAGAAGAAGTATGGATCAGTCTAAATCTGCAAATCAACCACCTCCTGAGCATGTTATGGAAGAGGTCAATCAGGAGCAAAAACAAGATAACAAACAAGAGGGAAAAAAGAAGGGCAAGCAGCGAGGATATAAGTTGCAATCTGACATTGAGACAGCCACAGATCTTAAGAAGGTTCTTGAAGAACAGATCCTAAATAGTCGGGTGGAATTCACCTTGGAAGAGGTGCTTGGCATCGCCAAGCGAGAATTTCATGATGAGATCATTGACATAATTAAAGGAAGCATCAGCTTCTTGGTGATACCACTAGTGCATTGTTGCAATTCGAAGAGGAAATTGGTTCGTTGGGTACTCGGGCTAAATATGAGCATGAAGTAAGTATAGGATTGTCTATGCAAGATGCTACTAATCAGTGGATAGCATGTGAAAAAGAGAAGAAAGTGGCTGAAAATGCATTGTCTTGTAGCAATATGCATGGTGGAGTAAGGCAGATGCAACAATATGGGGAAGAGACTCTAGGATTTATTCCTTGAAGTCACTACACAAGAAATCCTTGGGCTAGGGCTACCATTGAAACGATAGTGAAAATAGGGAAACATGAAACTCCTGGTGTTGCTTTACTTGACCATGGGTCTGAGATAAATGTCATTGAGTGTGGATTGTATGAAAATGGTGCATGGCCTATAGACACTGATCATGGTCGGCATATGAGGGCTGCAAATAATTCTTCAGGAGAGCTTTATGTTGCATGTCCTAATGTAAAATTGACAATTGGTGATGTACAAGGAGAGCAACACTTCTTTGTGCAAGATAAATCCTCATATGCAGTGATTTTGGGATAGCCCTATATTAGAGGAGTGCGTATGGAAACAAAGGTGCTTGATGATGATTCTGCTTGTGCAACAGTCACAAGCAAGGATGGGAGAAAAGGAATCAAATTTCTTACTGTTTGTGTTAATCATCTTAGAAATCAGGATACACTTCGAGAGTCTCCTTTAGCTCCAAATGCAAGGAAACTCAAAGACCTGGATTTTCATTAAGAAATGTTGTAATGCGGGGCTACAATAGTGTTGTTCAAAGGATAAACTCACCTCTTGATGGAATGAAGCATGTATTTACTATTGGTTATTCTCAATTTACAGCAAACAATTCATGTTGGTTTAAGCCTATGGAAGCTATGTGCAAGGTTGAGCGCATATCTATGAAACGGGCTACTAAGGAACTGAAAGCATTGGGACTATTAGGTGAAAATGAAGGCATTTCAGGCATCTTTTATGGGCTGAATATTAATGACACTACGGCTGAAATTTCAGCAACTACACATGCAAAAAATGAGGTTGAAAATAGAGTATTGTCAGTATGTTCTTTGGATATGTATGATGTTATAGCATTGTTTGCTTAGCAAGAAGGATTACAATGGGCTGAAGCATTTGTGGAGAAAAAGTATAAGACAACTGACGAAAAGGTGAAACCAAATTGCTTTTCCACTTTCACCAGAGAGTGAGGGTATGTATGAAAAAGTGTCAAGGTAGCCAAACTTATGGGATCCTAAAGATATAGGTTATCCGTTTACATATGAAACATTACAAGAATTGAAAGTTGGTGCAGAAGGGTTTCTTTTGCCTACTGAGAGAGACTATTTTATGCAGATGTTGGCTAGGCATGGAAAGGCATTTGTATTTCAGCCAAGTGAAATAGGTTGTGTGGATCCAAATGTTGTCTCTCATATGGTCATATTTATTGTGCCACATGTACCATGGAACTTGAGGCCTATTCTAGTGCCTAAAGCTTACTTGCCAAAGCTTAGCTCAGTATGGGATTGTGTTCTTTGTTCAGCTTTACTGCATTCTAGTGCCTAAAGCTTTTACGTCTCTATTCTTTGTTCAGCTTTACTGCATTCTGCCCAAATCCAGGAGACAATAGGATGAGTTACCCTTCTTGAGTGACGCACCTGCATTGTTGAAACCAGGTTGGCAATACATGCTGTCCAGTTTCAAATTTGTACACCATCCACAGGTCTCTCCTGATGAGATGCACCATACGTTGATACCTTTTTGCAGTGTCTTCCAGGATTTCCTCTTTTAAACTCAGTTTCTGCCAAACAATAACCTGGCCATTCACTAGTATCTTGCTTGCAAAATTGCCTCACTGCTACAGTTATAGAGCAACAATTACAGATACTTCATTATCTAATCATCATGCAGATAACCCAACAAAGTAGAGGCCATGTTATACTCCTACACCACCTCTAACACACTTTTTGCTGCCATTAATCAGGCCGCTAACTTCACTCGCTATACTGAAACCAAGGCCAGCGAGACAGCATTCAAGACCACAGCTTAGAACTTGGAAAGAAGCCACTCAGGTTTAAGCAAAACCCAGTCCAGATCAACTCCAAAACACTTGTGGAAGGAGCACAGATAGATGCAGAGAAAAAGATCAGTACACTCAAATACTGATACTCCTCTTAAAAGACTCTTGATGCAATTATTTGATGGCAGCTTTCACATTGCCATACCACACTTCAAAATGATCTAAGTTCTAGATCCAAGCTTTGCAACCCATACTTGCTTCTCATGACCACCATAAGCAGCAGGCCCACTACCCCGCTTGGCTTTGCTGACATCAGACACTAAATTGCTGTCGGTATCTTTTGAATTGTGAGAAGAAGAACGATCACGTCATACATGTTTATGATTTCCTTGACTTGAAGATGAGGTTCCACCAGTGCTAGAAGATTGCATCATATTTGAGCCTGCAGGATTTTCAGACCGTTGGCGTACAGTCCAAACCGGTCATTTAGGCCTATCTCTATTTCTTAAACGCCTTTCAGTACCATCCCCATAAATAACTTCACTTTTCTCTTCCGTAGACCTTGTAGCAGCAACATTGTTTTGAAGTGCACTTGTTTCACTCTCACAGACAGGGATGACATTGAGTTCACTGCCACTGGCTTTTGAAATTGGTGGCCTTGGGGAACGCTTTTCTTTTTCAGCTTGCTCAGATTGAGACAATGGCTGAGCAACTTGCTGCTGAAGTGAGCCAGAATCCCTTGATGAGAATATCATGTTAGATCTCCTCCATCTCATAGCCAGGAAGTACCCATTGGAATCGATGCACCAGTTGCCTTGCAACTTCATAGACCTGCAAGCATAACATATGTGCTTTCTGCCGGCCGATTTTCTTCACATTTTTCCCAGAAAAGCCCTTTCACAATTTTTCCCTTCGTTGCTTTTTCTTTTGTCTCTCCCCCTAAATTCCATAGTAATGCGCCCCTTTTGAATTTTTAGCGCCCCCAATCTCAACTTAGCATTAATAAGGCTATTTTGAGGATACAAAGCTTTTGATTTTTCCTTCCAAATTTTGAAACAGAATGCCTTCTCTCAAAACAATAGGCTCTATAGGCTTTTCTCCTAGATCCATCCGGATAATCGAAAGATTCTCTATAAGTGTCATTACCATCACAACCCCAAATTTATAAAAACTTTCTACGAGTCTTCTTGTAGACATCCAAGAGTCCATTGAATTGACGTTCCCCTCCTTTCTTTGCAGTCTTAACTTCATTGGCATGGCGAATTCTAGCATAATCAAGGGAATACACAAGGAGGGAAGAAGCAATCTTTGAGATAGCCGCAAAGACTCATCCATTCAAAAAGTCTTCGGTAAAGGCATATGAACCCTTCTCCTCCATTGCAGATAAGGCTAATGGATCTTCTTCCAAAATGCTTTAGCCCGCATATTACGTTGACCTTGTTCACGTGCAACTTTTATCTTTATAGCTTAAATGTCGGCTTCTACAAAGATTCCTTTGATTCCACGATTTCCTGCACTTTTCTTGGAGATCATCATTGAAATTAACAGCTTGATAATGTCCTTTGGCATCAGTTTTTCATATTTTTCTGACACACACACAACATGCATACAAACAGAAACACACACAAACACACACACACTCTAGTGGAGTATATACATTGGATGCAGGTACTGAAAAGGACGGATTACCTTAATGCATCAATCACACGCAATGAAATACACGCAAAAAGATATCACAGATGCACAACAAAAATGGAGGTGTTTACGGCTCAGATGCGTAGCAGCACGACACCGCACAAAAGTAGCTTAAAATATTCTCCCCGTGACTAGAAGTATCATGGACTAAATACGCCACCTTCATGTGTTAATAAACTCCGCCCGCACGGTGCATAAGGGGCCGCAGCTAGAAGACCGCAAAGCCGCGTGAGAACACCCTTCTAGAAAAAAAAGGGAAAATTGGATAATGGGTAAGATTAAGGCAAATTTTTTTAAATTACCACTCCCCTCAGTCAATGCATGGCAAGGGGAGAGGGAGAGGGAGTGGGAGAAGAAGGCATAGTGGTGGAGTGCATGGGGAGAAGGGAGAAGGCATGAAAGCTCCATATGTGTGGAGTTCCCCTCCCCCCCCCCCCCCCCCCCCCTCAATGGCTATATAACCTCCCCCTTAGGCATTGGGGAGAGGCATGAACAAAGGGAGAGAAAGAAGAGGCTCTGTCGTGCCGTGCTGTAGTCGCAGTCGCCAATGCCACATAGTCCGCCTACAGCATCAGGCTTCCGCCCATATCCCCCGCCAACATCATCATCAATCCTCTCTTCTCTAATCATTACATCCCTCCTCCCATGTAATTTTGTTGAAGCAGAATCTTCTTAGAAGCTTCTTGTGAAGCTTCTAAGGTTGGGCTCCCATAAGCCCCATTTCCACGAGCCTTCCCGGTTTCTTAAAACAACGTTTTGTGAAGGAATTTCTTGTGCAAGAGGGAATAGGCAGATCTTGAGGTTGAGTTTCCAAGCTTGGAGGGAGTTCGGAGATCGCGTAAAAGCAATAACAAATCGCGGATTTCAAGTCATCAACGATGGCTCCAAAGCCAAGGTCACCAGGCGCACGTGCGGAAGTCTCGAACCCAAGTTTACACATGGACATTGCTGCAAGTCCTCATAACCAGGTTCTTGGAAGTTAAATTCCACATTGGGCATGCTTAAAATTCATAGGAAAGTTATGAATATAAATTACTTATTCATCTTACGAGCTTAGTCGTATGTTGCCCTTTTCGTGCATTTCGAAAGTGACAAGCCTAAAGCATATTGCATAGGTTAAAAGGATGAAAATTTTGTTAAATTCACCCTTGCCTCCCTTGCAAGAAAGAACAAGCGTATATTGCATTTAGGTAATAACTTGTTGTGATTCACATGAGGAAAAATCATTAACATTTGTTAGATGTTGTCCAAAGAATTGAATAGCATGGAAATGAAACCATGGACTTGCATGTTGCATGCGAAGATGCTTGTAAAATTGATTAAGTCATCATTAGTCTTATAATATTCGTCATACATGAACTTCATTCATCGAAGTTGTATCTAGAAAAGCTTGCATGTCACATATTCGTCATGCATGAACTTCATTCAACGAAGTTGCATCTAGAAAAGGTTGCATGTCATATCAAAGCCTGAAATTCGATTGCATTAAAGGAAATGTAGTAGGCAAAACTCTTGATGTAAATCTATGTAGAATTTATGCAAGTTATTTCCCAAGTTGTAAAACATTTTGATTTTAGCAAGGGAAAGAAATTAGTTATTACAAATCTTATAATTGCATAGAAGTAATGAATCGCATATTTACACATACTGTGATGTCTTGCAACTATTTACACCTTTAGAACAAGTTTAGCATCTTTAAGAAAAGATCGCTTCTTGTCGCGAGACAAGTAGACTGATTTGGCTAGATCACTTGTAAGGGTATAACCCTTAAGGGATTCGTATAAGCATAACTAGTTAGTACAACGAACACCCCAAGTGCTAGCTAGGGTTTAACATGTTCGAAATTCTGCCTAGTATCGCACTTGGACGCCAAGTCCAAACCTTCAAACCCAAAGGTCCTACCCACATTCACAGAATTTTTGGGTTAATTGGACGCCCACGATCTAGGGTTTTTACCCTGAGGATCAAATGACCTAATACTGAAATTTCGATTAAGCCTAGAGAACCCTAGGCCCAAAAATTATTAGCCTAGCAAGGTTAGCGTTAGGTTGGGTAAGAAGACACCCCAAACCCTACACCTTGACTAAACAAATTCCTTGACCAAGAAACGCCGTTTGATGGGTGAAATGATCTCATGAGTCCGATGCGACACTTGTGCAACAAGTTGCAACTTCGCATGACCTATGTTTTAATCACAAGATAGATTTTCCACCCCTTGGAATAAGGTTGGCAAGTTCTAGTGCAAGCCTATTGTGGAAGAGGATGAGTAGACATCCTACTACATCACCCTTCTTGGATTGATTTGCCAAGATAAGGTAACTATGAATTGCCTAGAAAGCAATTGACAAATCAAGTTAGAGCGACATGGTCGCCAGGATTTATTGTCTTAACTTAAGAAACCTAAGGTATTGGTTAATTTGGGTTGACAGGGTATGACCCTAGCCCAAGGACAAAAGGTTAAACAAACAAACCCTTGGGATCTTGCCAAGTCACAATTGATCTCGGATTGAATGCTGGATGCATTCGGAGAAAAGAATTCACTCCTTAGCAGTTGGCCAAACAAACAACCACTGGATTGATTGTGTTTGTACAATTTAGGAGCACTGTTTGTATTGCTTTGCTCAAAGAAGTAAAGATGGAAAAATAATTAATGCTTCAGGTTGAAGGCCTGGAGGGAGAGGCAGGGCGACTGTCTACCTGACCCTAACCAAGGGGGTTGTTAGCCACGCCAGGAACGTGGACCGAACCTGCTGCAATGTTGAGATGGCAAGCTCAACACATGTGGACATGGATGATGGACCGCCTGGTTAGATGGGTCCACACATCTACACTTAGCACGTCGGTGGTCATTATGACTCACACATGGCCACTGACTCATTACTTATTATATTCAGGTTGTTACACCTATTTACAGCTGGCATAGTTGTAGCCAGTCGACTAGTGTAGTCGATTATGCATTGTTTGACTTAGTAGGCTACTTTCCTTTATGTTGCATCTTATCTATACTTTGTGTATTGTAAAGAGTGTGAAAGAAGAAGAAGAAATCAGCAAGAAAACGTTTTTGGCCTCCATCTCTCTTCTTGTCTCTTGAGTGAGCTTTTCCTTGTACATTCTGTGTGTGTTCGGCGCAGCATCTTGAGCAACTCCCTCCACCATGCGATTCTTGACATGCAAGAGGTCTCTCTGTTGGGCACTACTTGGAGCAGGAGGATGCTTGGGTGCCAGGGGGCTCTGGCCGTAAATCCCTTGCCTTCCGGGTCCTGCACAAGAGGCCAACGTGACTCGGGATTGGATCTCAAGGCCCGCATACTAGTCTATGGGCAGAAACTTGGATTAGTAATCCCTGTGGATTTCTGGATTGCCTTCGGGCAGATTATGGATTAGCCTACGGGCTGGATTATATGATGTATTCCAAAGATAAATAAGATCAATTGTTGTAAAGGAACTTGTTTAACATTGTTTTTCTATGTCAGTGCTAAGATTACGTGAAAGAACCAATAACTAATTGGCTAATTAAGGAAGTTGTTTTATGCGTGTCCAACTAAAATGTGGTAGGTAATTAGACAACTAAAGAAAACCTGAGGAAAGTGCAGTGGATGTGGCCATGGGTCCGTCCTATGGATGGATGGTCCCGATTGGCCGAGAACTTTTCTCGAAGAAAATGAACAGCAAGGAACGTTGACCTAGAATCTAGGATACTAGAGTCCCGATTTATGCTGTTTTAGGGGAATGGAATGGGACTATGCCTTATGGGAAGAGAGGTCGAGCTTTGCATCCCTCTCATTTTCCATTCTCCTTGAACCAAGTGCAGCATGAATCCTCTTTGACCCTGACGTTTCTGTGTAAAGTAGTTCACCTGGGGTTCGACGCTAGCTGCCGTTTTAGGAATTTGACCACTAGGAGAACCCTAATTCAGGTCCTAAGTGGGAACGACCGAAATGCTTCTGCTTTGTAGCAGACTTGGGAAGACCTAGATCGCAAACCCCATGACATTCCGTGGGAGTGCCAGGCGGCGCTTTCTGGACTCTTTTCCCGATGGGCTGCTAAGACGTGTCCTGCAAGTGAACAGGTGGACATGTTACAATTGGTATCAGAGCGAACCAACGAGGATTTGATATTTTTGAGAAAACTTAATAAGGTGAAGTAGATCAAATTTTGATGTTAAGATCGTTCCTTAATTGCTTATCAATGTTGACTTGCAGAGTCATGAAGCATGGAACAGATTCTTGGTGTTTCAAGTTATGTTTATGACCATGATGCATGCTTGAGATTATCGACGGAGGATCGATATGATGAATATCCTAGACTGCATCTACAATCCATCGCCCGTATATGTGGAACGGAGATGGATAGGTGACTCAGGAATCTATTACATAGCTGCCACTGATTTGCGTACCTTCAAACCAACCTAAAGAGAATCAAGTGGTTAGAGGACTTGAAGATCGTGAAGCTATTCATCTTTGTTGAGGCTCATGCAAACACAACCCTACATGTTGGCAGTCAAAGAGTTAAGCAGAACAAGTATGTGTACGAGGAAGTGACTCGAGTTATCCCTACCGACAGGATCAAGGTGTTGGGACGTTATGAAAAGAACGGGTATCAAAGGGAAGGATACCCTAATCTTCCAATGACCTATCGATTCCTGAAAATCCATGACCCCAATTCATACTATTACTCAGTTCCAGTAGCTGAATGTAACACAATCTTATTCTCCTCGAATTAATGTATCAGCTTGTTCTATCTCCCCAAGAGTAATTGTACTCCGAAAGGGCTATGCCCATATGAATGAAATAAGACTTCTTTTTATCAATGATTATCTTGACTATGAGTATTGATAAAGAAGTTAAGTGAGTAGGTTACTTGGCTAAAAGCTGAATTGGGCATGAAATGTAATATGAGGAACGCTTAGCAAGTTTTAATGTAAAGAAACTTATTGCCTAAGCGCATCCTCGGGTGGAATTCCTACTAGGAGGAAAATCGACTTCGGTCAAATTCAGGGTTATGAACCTAGGTATCTATGAGTGTTTGCTCAGAATGGATTGGCTTAAACCTAATGATGCCCACATTCATTATGGGAAGGGCCAAGTTTCCTTTCAAAATGCTGAAGGGGAAGTGGTCACAACTCAAGGAGAGGCTGGAAAGCCGAAAATTCAATTGGCCAAAGCATCTCGGATAATAAAGGGAGTTAGGAAGGGACTACTTGTCTACTCGATTAAGCTAAAGAAGCTAGATCAAGAATCAAGAGTCTAGTGAGGAACCTTCATGGCTAAAAGAGTACGCAGATGTATTTCCCAAAGAGCTGACAAAACTTCCTCCTCAAAGGAAAGTTGATCATGAAATCAAGCTAGTGCTAGGAGCTGCACCAATTGCAAAGAGGCCATATAGAATGTCCATCCCGGAATCAATTGAGCTGAAGGAGAAACTCAAGCAACTATTAGATCAGGGCTATATCCTTCCCAGCAGTTCACCATGGGGAGCTCCAGTGTTATTCCAAAAAAAGAAGGATGGAATGCTTTGGTTATGTATTGATTACAGACGGTTGAATCAATCAACCATTAAGAACAAGTACCCTATTCCAAGAATAGATGAACTTCTTGACCGTCTTCAAGTATCCTATTCCAAGAATTGATTAAGAACAAGTACCCTATTCCAAGAATAGATGAACTTCTTGACCGTCTTCAAGGTGCAAAGATTTTCTCCAAGATTGATCTCAGGTCTAGGTACTACCAGATAAGGATCAAGGAAGAAGTTATCCCAAAGACGGCATTCAGCACAAGATATGGGCACTTTGAGTTCCTAGTCATGTCATTCGGGCTGACGAATGCACCTACCACCTTCAATAGGTTAATGCAAGATATCTTTAGACTATATCTTGATGATTTTGTACTCGTCTTCTTCGACGATACCTTAGTATACTCCAAACAGGAAGAAGATCATGAACCCCAGCTTTACATTGTCCTTGAGACAATGAGGGCACACAAGCTTTATGCCAAAAAGAAGAAGTGTGCATTCTTTAAGCGACAAATTGAATATCTTGGATTCATTGTATCAGCGGAAGGAATCTCAGTGGATCCAGCCAAGGTTAGAGATGTTCTAGAATGGCCAATACCAACAACTGCCAAAGAAATACGCAATTTTCTTGGATTGACAGGATGGTACAGGGCCTTTATCAAAGACTATGCTTGATTGCAGCGCCTCTGACGGATCTACTGAAGAAGCAAACATTGATTGTATGGTCAACCGCTGAACAATCTAGCTTTGATAATCTAAAGAAAAGTTTAGTATCAGCACCTATCCTGAAACTTCTGGACCTTGGAAAGGAGTTTGAAGTAATAACTGATGCTAGCACACTTGCCTTAGGATGTATGCTTATGCAAGAAGGTCATCATATAGCATACTCTTCAAGGAAACTGAAGAGCCATGAGAGGAATTATGCTACCCACGATCTGGAGTTGTTAGTTGTCATCCATGCTCTCAAGCTATGGAGACACTACTTTTTGGGTAACAGGTTTACCCTGGTGACGGATCATAAAAGTCTCAAGTGGATCTTTACCCAGAATGAGCTCAACATGAGGCAACGTCGATGGCTTGAAGTGCTGGAGGAGTATGATTTTGAAATCAAATACCGGCCTGGAAAGGAGGATGTAGTTGTCGATGCACTCACTCGCAAGGCATTTCTAAATTCTCTAATCTTGCAAGATCCATCAACAGCTAGATCTCTAGCCACAAAGGTATCCATGCCAAACAACCCAATACTTGAGCTAGCTAGAGAAGAGGCATGCCATGATCCAACCTATCAGGAGATGCTAAGGGAGATCCCTATCAAGGATCAAGGCTCGAAGCTACAGGAAAAGTATCAAGAATTCTCTATCAATAATGGACTTGTCTACTATAGAACGAGATTATGTATACCGGCAAGCCAGTCGCTCAAGCAAAATATTCTTTGAGAAGCTCATGATTTCCCTTTTTCAGGACATCCTAGCTATGCCAATACCCTCAATGCAATTAGAAAGAGCTACTATTGGGAGAGGCTTAAAGATGACATTCTCAAATATGTCACTGAATGTTTGTCTTGTCAACGTATTAAGGCTAAACATGTCAAAATGCCAGAAGTTGCAACCACTTGACATTCCCCAAATGAAATGGGAATTCATCAGTATGGACTTTGTTGTTGGCCTGCCCCAAGTTCAGGGAGGATACAACTCCATTATGATTGTGGTGGATATACTCACCAAGGTTGCACACCTTATCCCTGTTAAGACAAACTATAAAGCCTCAGACGTTGCAAGGTTGTTCATCAAGGAGATATTCAAATTGCATGGGTTACCCAGAAGAATCATTAGTGATCGTGATTCTCTCTTCACATCACACTTTTGGAGAGCTATCTATGAAGCCATTGGGACTCAATTCTTTTTTACTACAGCTTACCATCCTCAAACCAATGGTCAAACGGAGTGAGTCAACCAAGTCATCAAGTACACTGTTGCCGCGAAGCCAAAAAGTGGATTCAATACTTGCCACTGGTTGAGTTTTTCTACAATGCTTCCTACCAACAAAGCATTCAAGTGATCCCTTTTCAAGCATTGTATGGACATGACTGTCGAAGTTCTTTAAACTTCTTGGATCCAACCTTGAGGGTTAAAGCTTCAAAGCAGATGTTCGAAGATATGGACGACCAAATGAAGTCAATAAGGCAGGACATCCAAGCCGCCAAGGATAGATAGAAGACATATGCGGATTTGAAACATCAAGATAGATCCTTCGCTGAAGGAGACATGGTCTTCATTCGCGTACACCCAAAGAAGAGTTCCTTATCCTTAGGTGAATGCAAGAAGATAAGTCCAAGGTATTGTGGACCCTACAAGATCCTCAAGTGCCTAGGACCTAATGCTTATAGACTTCAACTCCCTGAGAACCTAAAGGTTCATAATGTATTTCATATCAGCCTATTGAAGAAGTATGTACCCAACCCTAGCCATGTACCTGATGATCAACAAGTTGTAATGCCTAGCCAAGGAGTCCTTGAGCTACGGCCTGACAGGATTTTAGATGTTAGGGAGAGACAATTGAGATCCATAACCTTGAGAGAATACCTCGTCCAATGGAAAGATTATCCCGAGGAGGATGCCCCTTGGATGGATGAAAGTACTCTCAACCAATAATACCCCCAGTTCTTCTCAAGATGAGGACATCTCAATTCCTTTCAAGGGGGAGAGAATGTAATATTTCTACAAGAAATATTAATGAAATTTAACCATACACGCCTGCGCAAAAGCAGCAATATTCTCCCCGCGACTAGAAGTATCCTAGGCTAAATACCCCACCTTCACGCATTAATAAACTCTGCCCGCACGGTGCATAAGGGACCACGGTTAGAAGACCGCAAAGCCGCGTGAGAACACCCTTCTAGAAAAAAAAATGGAAAATTGGATAATGGGTAAGATTAAGGCAAATGCTTTTTTTACTACCCCTCCCCTCAACCGATGCATGGCAAGGGGAAAGGGAGTTGGAGAAGAAGGCGTAGTGGTGGAGTGCATGGGGAGAAGGGAGAAGGCATGAAAGCTCCATGTGTGTGGAGTTTCCCCCCCCTCCCTCAATGGCTATATAACCTCCCCGTTAGGCATTGGGGGGAGGCACGAATGAAGGGGGAGAAAGGAGGGGCATTGCCGTGCCATGCTGCAGTCGCCGTCTGTAGTGGGACCTCACGCTCAACCGCCAAGACCCACGGACCGCTTATTGGTTCAAGCATTTCAAGCGAGCTCTAATGTCTATCTCTCACCTAGCCAACACGTCGTCGATCCTACGAGTGTAGTGAGCTTACCTTGATGCCGATGTGAGTAGCCTCCTCCCTCGCACACCTCGATAGCTCCACGATTCTTGATGCTAGCTCAAGCATTCTCAAGCCTCCTCCATCTCCAAGCTCCATCCTCCATATCCGCGCACGCGAGAAAAGAGAAGAGAAGAGAAGAGAAGAGAAGAAGAGAAGAGGGGATGGTGAAGATCTTCACCCTCATGATCCCTCACTCCCACACACTCACTCCCTCACACTCTCACACTCCCTCTCTCAAGAGCAAACACAAGCAATAAGAAGAAGAGAAGAAGAGAAGAAGAGAAGAAGAAGAGAGCTCTTGTTAGCCACACACCAAAGAATGAGCTTCCATTCACTTTTTGAACTTTATATACAAGCCCTAAAATCCCATGGGCACCCATCCCCTTTTTTACATGACCGGCCATTGTGGCAAGGTTCTTTTTCCATTTCCCTCTTCTAGCCTTATGCCTCTAGCCTATGCCCATCTAATATTTTACAATTGGCACAGGAGGGAGCTTGACGCTCTTTTACAAGAGTTTTCTAAATTTTTTGAGGCGTCTTTCATTTAAAATTGCGCCTTTGGTCTTGGCTTAGCTTTTAGAGGTCACCTGCGTGTCTTTGCTATTCTTTCATGCTTTTTCTGCTTTTTCCTTCATTTTTCCCCATTTTTTGCCGTCTCGACTTGGGGTTTACGCCATTTTCCGCCATCTCGGCTTGGGGTTAACATTACCCTCCTTCGAAACGAGTACCATTCCCATGGCACTTCTATGTTGTTGTAGGGTAGTAGGCACTTGGGTAATGATGGTGTAAAGGGAAGGGCCACATGTAGATTCAGGTGCGTGTGGAAGCTGATGTTTGTCAAGGAAGCCACATGAATAGCGATGGTTGACGGGGGCCTCCGAAGTTGGTGGTCTGCCGCTTGTGTGATGCCTGAAAGGAGAAGGTGCGGTGCTCTTCCTGAGGGGAGTGTCTACCTTACTGTGTTAGTGCAGTGTGCTCATGCTAGTATAATGGAGAGGTGGGTCTAACCGCAGGCAAGCCTGGGTGATGTCCCACACTTGAGGACCCCATTTGTATTAATAAGGGAGGTGTGGTGCAAGTGGCTTAGGATGACAGGTCTAACCATAGGCGAGTGTTAGCTCCCTAGGTATGTCTTGCACCCCTTAGTGTGCCCTAAGCATGAAGTGGAGAAGCAAAAAGGGCTAGGGGGTTAGGAGCAGAACCGGCCGACCGAAGCCTCCAGGCATGCCTAACTTGAGAACCCCTAGGTGCAGTGATAGTGCTCTATGTGGTGTTTAAGTGCTTCTACAAGTGAGTGCTTGTGTGCTTTTCCTTTCATGTTATTATTTTCTTTGCTTTGACTTTCCTTTTCTTTCTTTCTTTCTTTCTTTTTTTTTGGTTGCAGTTGTGGAATGACAGCCAGGCCTAATTTTCTTCATCTGAATGAGGAGGGGAAGGGGGTCGGATGGATTTGCTCAAAAATTGGTAGCTTTGCATGTATCCTTTCAGATTCATGCGGACGTGGAGAGAAGTGGTGGAGAGGAAAGGATGATTACACCTAGTGAATTGGCTGTCATTCATATATTCTACGAGGGCTAGGAAAAAAGAGGGGAGGAGACTAGCCCTCATCATAAGACGAGCCATGGCGCAACTGTCAATAGAGTTAAGGTCAAAGAAGAGGGGAGGTAGGCCGTGCTCTTGTGGAGTCGGGTCCTGCTTAAGGAGTAGCTTAAGTAGCCTAAGGTAATTACAGGTTGTTACAAAGGCGGGGTCAGGACGTGAGGAGAAATCTGCAAGAAAGCATGTCATAGAATCATCTAGGCTTTCGAAGTTAAAGAGAAGGACATGCTCGAAGGATACTACATTAGAGTTATAAATAATAGGAAAGTCGTACCGCCCGTGGAGGGTGGCATCAAAATCCACACCTACCCTTCAAGGGTATGCCATGTAGGTGGGGTTGTTCTGCTCGAATGGCAGGGTGTTACAAAATGCCATCCAGGTGAGCATACTGATGTCGCATACTCGCCTCCTCCACAGGGATTAGCTTTTGTAGCCCTGTACAGTGTGTGGAACTTCAAAAACTTTGTTCTGCCAGTAATCAGCCACTTCTATTCCCCAAGAGATCAGGGTTTTTTCTCGCTCTTCTAGCCATCGTTGCCCCAACCGTCCATTAATCGCGATCACCTCCTCTATCACTTTGAGCGGCAAGACCCTCCGCAAACTGTTGGGTAGGCCCACAGCACCAGTTCTACGTGGAATCCAGTGGGGATATCATCAGGGCAAGGTGGGAGGGGTGTGGACGGCAGCATAGATGGTTTGGGTCTCAGCTATTTCTTGGCTTCCTCTACTAGCTTTCTGCGCCTTTCCCTAGATGTGGCTTGTCTTTCCGCAGATGGGTCCTCCTGTGGTGGCTCTTGAGACTGTGGTGAGGGGGGTTGTGGGACTACATCCTCCCTGAATCGGTTCATGTCGATCTCAATTTCTGCTTCCTCCCCCTGCCGTTTTCCCTGTGGTGCTTCCTCTTCGAATCCGAGGGCGTCGATTTCTTGGGGGGTTAGGCCGGCCAGCAATAGGTATTTTCGTTGCTCGTCCAAGCTCAGCCTAACCTCCGCAGGTTGGGGTGGCATCTGCAATCCAGCATGTAAGGCTCTGCATGCGATGCTGATATTTCTTTGTGTCACCTCCAACGACTCTCCTTGCTCTGAGCGGGTGGTGTCCATGATGGTGTCGAGGAAGGCTTTTTGTTGGGCACTGAAGGCCACTTGGGCGGCTTCTGCCTTGCTCTCTGCAATGATTTTCTCCTTCTCTACCAGAGCAAGGCGTCATGCCAATGTCTTCACCCTCTTTTCATTATGTATAGCCCACTCCTCTACTCTCTTGTTCATTTCCTCCATGCTCTCTCTTTGCTTTAGGGTTAGTATCATGAGCCTTTGCTCTTGGTCCTCCAACTCCCTGACCAGTCTCTCTTGCTCTTCTTTTTCAGAGTTTAGTTGATTTGTCAGGCGCTCAATCTCTTCTTGCTGCTCCTCTATGTCTTGTTTTCTCTCCTTATCTCTAGCATTCATCTCAGCCACAAGCGCATCAACCTGAGTGGATTTCGTAATGAGCTCCTGGTATTGCACTATCAGGAGCTTGTGCACTCTTTGCATCTTTACTAGCTCATGTGTTTCGTTCTCGAGCTGTTGTCTCTAGTGCTCCTCCCTGTCATCCTTAACCTTGACTGCTTGTTTGAGATCTGCGATCTCCCTTTGTTGCATGGCTATCATCCTTGTTTTATCCAGCTGGAAGGTGGCCACTGATTCCTTCTCAGCTGCCAACTCAGCCATGGCTATCTTGCATTCCTCCTTAGCTTTCTCCAATTGGGAGAGCAGCTCGGCGACGTACTCGTCGTAGTTAGCCGATAGCGTCATCGTTGTGTGGATGGGTGAGGTTGAGACTTCCACCTCACGCATCCACACAATGATGACCTCTTTTGTCCTGTGGCCATGGTTTTTGTGCTCTGTCCCTGGGCATCTCTTTTTTAATGAAGTATTGCATCCATGCCATGAAATTTGACACGTCGACACTGGTCGGGATGCTAGGGGTGATGGTGATAGGTTCAGTGGAAGGCACCAAGAGGGTAGGAATTGGATGAATTGGGGCCTTGCTCTTGCCCTCAGTGATTGCAGGTGGCACGATCTCCGGCACTTATGTGCTAGAAACTAGCCCTTCTTTTCTATGTGGGCTCAAGTTTTCCAATTCATCAGCTCGGCTTTGTTGCTCGATGGACCGGCGTGTGGCTTCAGCCAGGTCCTCTTCCTCCTTCCTTCTTAGTTCTTCCTCTTCCTCATTAGCCTTTCTTCTCCTTTCCTCCTCTGCTTTTCTCTGCTCTTCCTTATTTTTCTCTTTTTCTTATTTTTCCTTTCTTTTCTTCTCCTCTGCTTCCTGTTTTGATGCCTTCTTTGCTTTCTGTAATTCTTCTTTCTCCTTCTCTTCCTCCTGTCTCTTCTTCCTCTCTCTCTCCTTGGCCTCTTTTAGGGACTCTTTCTTTGCCCTTTCCAAGTCTTCTCTCTCCTTCTTTCTGCCTTCGTCATCCTTCTTCTTTCTCTGCGTTGTCTTCTTTTTGGGCTTCTTGGTTGTCTTTTTTCTTGTCTGTTCTTCCCCTTCTTCCTCTGTCTCAGTTCTATCGGTGGACCTATCCTTGTCTTGGTGAGGAGGCGACCTTTTTGGCATTTCTCCTTCTCCTTCTTCTGCATCCTGTGCTTCCTTCACTGCCTCCTGGATGAGCGCAGTCAAGACACCTCCTTACCTGATGAAGGAGGCTTTGGAGGAGGCTTTCTTTCTTTCTGTAGCTTTAGAGGCTAGAGATTCTCCTCTTGCTGGCACACTTCCTAGGGCCAATGCTTTGGCTGCCTGGTCGATCGTTTTTCGCACATACCCATTCCAGTCCACTTCATCTAGGGTATGGGTTGCTACATTCTCCAGCACAAGTACACTAATTCCATGCATCAATGAGTTGTAGCCCTGGCTGGAGAAGAGCACATGTATCAGCTTTGCTTGCATCCTGGCTTCTGCATCGGGGATATCTTGGATGCTTATGCTGTCATTTGTGAGCACATATTCCCTCTTCATTTTAAGCATGGCATAAACATCCCTTTTCTGTTTCCTCTCCGTCTTTGGCTCCAATCTCAAAGCCTTCTCCACCAAGGCTGGGTCTAAGCGGACGTGTACCTGCTTTGCATTTTCTCCTCTGGCCACCATCACAGTGCCACATTCTTGATCTGGGTTGTACGTTCTGAGGAACTCCACGCACTTCAGGTGGTCTAGCTCCTGCAAGAACTTTTCAAGATACTTCGTGAGTTTGCATTGTTCAACCACCCTCCTAGCTGCTTCCTCCTTGGCCACCACAACTTCTACGTTGTGGATGGTTTGAAACTTAAGTTGGCTGAAGGCACGGTTCTCTAGGTAGATGCGGTATTGCTCTCTTTCCTCGTCTGTGAATGGGAGTCGGTGGGCGCGGTCTTGCTACGACATTTTATGTTCCTACCATAAATCGTAACTTTCATTAGTTCTTTCCACATATTAATTTGCTGATTGCTGGAAAAGAAAAATTCTATTTATTTTGAATGAATTCATTAAGAAACAATGTAGATTTTCCTTTTCAGACTTGGACTTTTTGCCCTTTACTTCAAAGTTTTCATACCCATTTTCCTAACCCATCCGTTTTTTCATAATATATGTCTATGTCTTTCACTGATTTTGCTTTGATTTACCCCCTTTGATTCATTTCTCATCTGATTCATTTCACCTTACCCCCTCCCCTTCCATCTTGACAAGAATCCTTCCTAGGATTGAGGGTCAAAAGGTCAAGGGCTTTCGGCATGTTGGTGTAGGAGTTACTTGTGAAGGAGCCAAGTATAGAAATTTGGATTGTATTACAATTGAGCTTCGTGGTCCAAATCAAAGGGTCGAATTCCCACGTGCGTGATGTATGTGAGAACATCTGTGAGGAAGTCACTAGAGTCGACACGGCTAGCAATGTGTAACTCTTTCTCACTCAACAAGTGATCCATGTAGGGGTGTCCTTTGATGTGTTCTTCCATGGGTCAGCCCCGAAGAGTGGTTAACACTCTATACGGGGTGGGCGCGATGTAAGTGGGATCATATTCTATTGTTTTGATGGTGCGGCGTTGCTCAGCGTTGGTCATTATGTGACATCCTTCAACTTTCCATTGCAACCTAAGAGCGTACCACTGCCTTAAGAAAGGTGATCCAGTATCAGCGAGTTGTGATAACTCCGCGATTTCTTGGTCAGTGATAGTAGAAGTGGTTCATGGATCGTATGACGTGATAAGGCGCTGTTTGATGGCTTGCTCCTTGGAGATTTCGCTGTTAAGCAACTCAGCAGAGCGGAGCGAGAAGCTTTTGCGAACGCAAATTCAAAGGTTTCTCAAGAGCAAGGCATATTTTGCACTTCAGTTGCAAAGGGTTCTTCTAATAGGCCTAAGTCCAAGCGGTTGTAGCTTAGCGCGAGTGACACGAAAGTGTCATCTAGTCTTTTAATACAATCCACCACGTCATCCCCGGTGTCCTCAATGAGGTCAGCGGCAAGCGCTAAAAAGGATTTTTGTTCATAGGAGGGCATAAGGCCAACAGGTGGTTGAGGTTTGACAGAACAAGAGCTTTTGACAACGAAGATGGGCGGTTGGGAGGGTTCGTGAGTTTGTGGTTGGGCCACTTGGATGTTGAGTGGATTAGGAGGAGCCACGATGGATGGGCTGCTGCATTCAGGTTGGAGTTAGGGAGGCGGATTGACTTCGGCGGGTGATGACTCTTGTGACGGAGCCTGCGGTTTGGGCCGGTAGGCTTGTGGGACTCTCTTGGGCCTAAGTGTGGATGAGGCGGATGGTTATGGTTCAGGAGAGCACTGCGGCTTGTGGTTTTGAGGGTTTATGGAACGCGGTTTGATCAAGCTTAAGGGTGGTGTATGAATGGTGCCTTTGGTCATGTGGGCCTTAGGGATCCACAGCCAGGTATTTCCCTCGTAGTAGCCTTGCGCACGTAAGAGGGCTTTAGGGACCCATCTTTTCTTGATCATGCGGCGCTTTTTGTGACTGCGCCTTGGCCTCCTAGGTTTAGAGTTTTTGGTCTTATGAGGATAGGAGCATCGACTCCTAGGCGACGGTTGCGGCTGCTTAGGCTTCCATTGAAATCTAGGCTGTTGAGCCTTATGTTTTGCTACTGTGGGCTGTGATTCCTGAATTCTAGGAGGTGGCGGCCGCACACTACCCCCTCCTTAGATTTGGTTTTGGAGAATTCTATCGGTGGCTTTGCGGACGGTGATGAAGTTGTGCAGCCCTTGTTGAAAGCTGTGACAATGCGAACGTTGCCAATTGCGAGGTGGATGCACTGCGACTCATAATCAACATTGCAGTGAGTCTGCTTTTTGAAAGTGCGCCCTAGCAGCGACTCCTTACCTGCATCTTTAGCATTTGGCAACACGTAAAAAATCATTGCGATAGTCTCAGACTCGATAGAAACAGCTACTTTGCACTTGCCGAGGAGTACGTAGGAATGGGCCCCATATGGGCTTAATTTAGCATTCGTGGGCTGAAGTGGTGGTCTGCCAAGTTTGGTCCAATGATCATGAGTTAGGACATTGAAGTCTGCTCCCTCATCGATCAAAGCATTGAAAGCATATGTTTGTTTTGCAGTGAGCGTTATATGGAAGTATGCGGGCTCTATGGCTTCCTCATCCTCGTCATCAATCTCAGTGATTGTGGCCACTCGTACTTTGACAGGTGGTTCTAACATCGGGGGCTCGTGCAAAGGATGAGTGGGAGGGTAGTACTTCTTCACACGACTGCCATTGAAGAAGCCTATTCCCTCACCGTCTAAGGTTTCGAGTTCGACATTGCCTGTGCAACTGATTGCATGAACTTTGAAGGGTCCAAGGCCTTGAAATTTCATTTTCTGTTTATGGCCCTTAACGGAGTAGAGGAGCACTAAGTCGCCCTGTTCAAAGTTGCGGTGCTTGACATGCTTGTCAAACCAACTCTTGCGACGGGCCTTCTCGCATATAAGTGCATGGGTGGCTAGAAGACGGGTCTCTGATAGGCGTTCAAGCTCGACCAGGCGTTGCGTCCATGCCTCCTTCCCTTGCCATCGTTCTTGAAGGGCTATTCTCAGGCTAGGAACAAAGAATTCTAAGGGTAGGATTGCTTCTATTCCATAGGTTAACCTGAAAGGGGTTTGACCGACAGCCATTTTATAAGCTATACGGTAAGCCCACAAAGCTGCCATAAGCTTGTTGTCCCAGTCGCTACGTGAGGCTGAGACTACTTTGGTCAGGCCATTAACGAGAATCTTATTCGTGGATTCTGCCTGACCGTTCGCCTAAGGGTAGTATGGCAATGATTTGCAATAGATAATGAGAAAGGTGGACAGGAGATGCGCTATCACTTCGTTGATTAAGTGTGTGCCTTGGTCACTGACCAGTTTGATGGGGCAGTCAAATCGCGAGATCACTTGCTCCCATAAGAACTTGGAAATCATCCTAGCGTCGTTTTTACGTGTGGCTCTTGCCTCTTCCCATTTCGCGAGGTAATCCGTGGCCACAATGATGTACTTGACTTGTGAGTACTACGCCGCAGGATTGATGGGTCCTATGAAGTCGATTCCCCATTTCTCAAAGGGTTATCGAGCAATAATTGGGGTCAACTCCATCTGATCCTTGCAAATCGGGACTTTTGTCCGTTGGCACTCGTCACAATGCTTGACGAATCGCGTGGCATCGCGGAAAAGCGCGGGCAACCATAGTTGAGACTGCAGCACCTTTCGTGCTGTTGTGTCTCTGCTAAAGTGTCCTCCCGCAATGCCGCTGTGTGCCTCCGAGAGCACATCATGCATCTCATGCTCACATACGCATCTACGCAGCAATCCATCTTGCCCCAGCCTATAGAGTTAGCCTGCAATCAGCTGATAGGGCTGGATCTTAAGGATTAAGCGCCTAAGTCGGGCTTTTTCTATTGGTCACTCAGGTAGTCTGTGCTCAAGAACTTGGACTATGTCATCCGGCCAATATGGCGCTAGATTAGCCTTAAATAAATCTCTCTCTCTAGACAGGTGGAATAGATGGGCGTCGGGTAATTCATCAACGATACCTTGTCCAACGACTTCTCCCGTGGGAATGCGTGACATATGGTCAGCCATGTAGTGTTCTTTTCCTTTCCACACAACCACCGAGAAATCGAATTCCAAGAGCAGAAGGAGCGATCAAGCTATGCATCCTATAGCATAAGGTTTGTTTACTAGATAGATCAGGGCTTGCTGGTCCATGAAAAAGATGAAGGGTGTGGCCAATAGATAATGCCATAATTTCTTCACAGCGAACACCATGGCTAATCCCTCTCTTTCTATTATCAAGTAGTTCATTTCTATCTCAGTGAGTTGTCTGCTAGCAAAGCTCACTGGATAATCTAAGTTGTGCTCACCAGGTTGGCACAACACTACCCCCACGGAAAACTTAGAAGCATCGATGTGCACATGGAAGGTAATGGTCCAATCTGGGGCTCGTAGAATTGGTGCTGTGGTTAGAGCCTTTTTCAACTCTTCGTACGCTCGTTGGCATGCCTCGGTCCACTCAAAGACAATCAACAGCTTGTACAATGGTTTGACGATCAATGCATAGTTCAATACAAACTGCCGATAGTACCCCGTATGGCCTAAGAAGCATTGAACTCCCTTGTAATTAGTTGGGGGTGGAAGGTCAACAATAACCCTAACTTTCAAGAAGTCAGTGGAAATGCTGTTCTTCGACACCATGTGCCCTACGATGCATCCGTGCTTTACCCAAAACTGGCACTTTAAGGGGTTTAAGGAGAGAGGATATAAGCGACACCATTCAAAGAGTGCGCGGAGTTTATCTAAGTGTTCGATCTAGGTCAAATGGACACACAGGTCATCGACAAAGACTTCTAACTCCTTACGAAGCATGTCCTTAAAGATGGTGCACATGAGGCGTTGGAAAGTGGCAGGGGCGTTAGTCAACCCGAAGGGTAGGACTATGTAAGCAAAGATGTCCCACTCAGTGGTGAAGGCAGTCTTGTGCCTGTCCACAGGATGCACTTGCACCTGGTTGTACCCTGAGAAGCCGTCCAAAAAACTGTAGGCTTCCTTGCTTGCCACCCTCTCAAGCATGAGCTTGGTGTACGGCAATGGATAGTTGTCCCTCTTCGTAGTAGCGTTCACCTTCTTGTAATTGACACACACTTGGATTTTTCCATTCTTTTTCATCACGATGACTATGGGTGATACCCAATCTGTGTGCTCAATTTCGTAAATGAATCCCGCTCTTATCAGCTTGTCAATTTCCTCTTTGACAGCATGAGCGTGTTTTGGATTCATACGGTATGGTCGCTGCTTGACCGGTGTTGCGTCTAGTATCATGGATATGTTGTGAGTCATGACACTCAGATCTACCCCCTTAAGCTCTTCTAAGGACCACGCGAATACGTCTATGTACTCTCGCAAGAGAGCGACAAGACTAGTTTCTTCTTCCTCAGTCAAGTCGTCAGCAATGAAGACTGGTCGGGGTGTTTTCCCTTCTTGGGCCAGATTCACTTCCTTGACCTTGGCTGGTCCCTCGATTGGTTCATTGGTTTGTCCTTGACATTTGGCACCTAACATAACTACTACCCTATCCCCTTTTTTGAATTTCGTGAAGCGCTTAGGGAGGTCCTGCGGTTTTCGTTGTTCTTCCATTCACGTATCCCTAGGTTGTTTTACATTTTCCTGCCTTAACCATCTACGCCTCAGGTGGACGAGTAGGTCCCCCTTCTTGTGTCTAGTCGTGGGCGGCATAGGGATGTCTGGATCACTGTCTGAACTAACCTCCAACTCAGAGTCGAACTCCCCGTCTTCGCCAGAAGAGGTAATATCCCTTGATGGAAGTAGTTCATAAGGTGATTCTGTCCTAAGGACTAGTGTCATCCCTGGCTAGGCTAAGCCTGCTTATTCAACGTCTATGGCTCCTACATGTTTCGACCAGGCGCGGTCACGTTCCATGCACATGACCCCTCGCTCTATCCTAAAGATATTTCTTTTCTGCGACTTGGAGTGTACTCGTATTTGCTCTATTTCTTGTCCTTTAGTGTCGTATTCTACGATATCTGCTTCACCCTCAGTTCTATCATTGAAGGATTGGCAGTCTTCGTATTTGTCGTTAGAATCCCCTTCATCAGACTACTGGTCACTCCTAGGGCTTGGTACACCTCTTGTCATTGGTCAGGGAGTAGGGCCCAGTTATACATGAGGTTTAAGTCATGCACTCTGGTCCATTGCCACTTGGATTCACCTAAGAGATCCTGGAGTGGTTTGAAGTTTGCAACAATTGAATTGCTAACTAGCTTGTCTGTCAAGTATTCCAGCATCTCCTGGAGTTCCCTTTTGTTAGTTGGGACTTGGAAGTTGATAGGCTTGGGCTGTCCCGGAAGGGTTCCTGCCATCATGTAGACTGGTACAGAGAGTGTGTCGCTAGGCTTGCCGATCGTTTTGATGGTTTTCTCATACTCCTCATGATCTGAGAATGGCAGGTCGATTATAGCAAGAACGTGCATCCAATCCCGCTCATCCTCTGGGCATGGGATATACTTGGTCAAGGGCCCATAGGACTCCTTGACTTGAGTGTTACCCTTGAGCATAGCAGAGATGGCGTTTAGGTTGACTGGTGAGGTCTTCCAAGTATCCATCTCTATCCTTACGGCATCCATTCTGTTGCCAAGGAAGATCAAGCCGTTACCCCAATCTTCGATGACTCTAGCGTTGCACATCCAGGGTTGGCCTAATAGGATATCATAGTCCACTCCCATCATGACTATAAAGTCAACAAAGAACTGGACGCCTACAATCTTCACTGGCCAATTCTTAAGTACCCCGAATGGCTTTACTCTCATACTATTTGCTAGTGTGAGATTAAACCTAGCAGTTTCGACAGGCGGGTTTCCCCAAGCTTGAAGCACTGTGTGGCTAAGCACACTAACCCCAGCTCCCGTGTCTACGATTCCCTTTCTTGTTGTGTCGCCTAGGGCTAGGACTGGTAAGATTGCGTGCATCTCAGAACCTTCCCAGAAGGCATTGACGTGCAAGGATTTAGGCACAGAGTGCAGCGTCAAACTCGGTATTTGCGTTTCTACATCATGGTCTGCCGTGACCTGCTCTCATGACCCTTCGACCCACTGCTTAAGATCTTGCCATAGGGTAGGATGCTGCCTAAGTAGATCTCCCAGGCTAAGTGTTACAGGGGTAGTCACTAGCGTGGTCAAGAGATAATTGGATACTCGTCTCTCCCCTAACCTGGATTGTCCTGGCCAATGGCCGTGACTGATTTGCGGCTCTGTAGCATCAAGGCTTGGTCTTAGCGGCACTACTTGTGGTGCAGTTGCTTCTACCCACTTAGGTTGAGGCGGTGATATTGTCATGCTTACACTGGACAGATCATCCATCTCGTCCTCTATGATGGGCTTAGCGTCCTTGAGATACTCTTGAGCCTCCTTCACCCATTCCTTCACCTTTTCTATGGCCTCTAACTGTCGCTTCGGATGCGGGTATTCCCCTACCTTAGCGCTTCCCTTTTCGGCTGTCTTAGGGGCTGAAGTCTCTGCCTCTACGTCTGAAACCTTCTTTCCAGCAGGTAGAGTCATAGCACTCTCGATTTTTAGTGCGACTTTAGCTTCCGATCTCTTCTTTTTCCACCTGCGGCTTTTCTTCCCTATCGAGGCTACGTCAAGATTGCTAGGTCCTGGCAGAGAGATGCCGGCCTGCTTCATTTGGGCTCGGGTCATGACCCGCAATGGGATAGGTGTGGCCTCCCCATCGAGGTTTTCGACACCAAACAACCCCAATGGGACAGATGGTACGTTGGCTGAGCTAGAAGATGGCTTTTGCTTTGGGCAATCTACGAAGAGATGGGTGATTCCGCACTTTGCGCACCTTTGGTCAGTCTTGTCTCTGTTTTGCTGCTTTTAGGGCAGCATGATGAGACATGACCGGGGTGACAACAAGTCCAACAGATGATTGGATCCTGCGTCTACCCTCCTAGGCCTCTACCTCGCCCTCTTCCTAACGCCATCACCGGCACGGGTCGATAGTCCATGAGGACAGTGTTGCCCTCCTCGTCATGCGATACGTAAGGGTATATGTAAGTTTCTTCCTCACTTGGCTCTTCCACCTAGTGGACTGGAGCATCGCTCGGTGGATGGGTCACGTAAGGACCAGGCACTCTAGGGATGCCCGTAGGATTTATTTCCATCCTAGGAACATCTGGCTTCATATCGTTAGGCACGGGAAGGGCCAATGGGGCTCCCCTTCCAAAGAATGGCTACGGCCTGATCGCTAGGTAAGGCTGGCCGTAGGGTTGCGAGTATGGAAGTCTTCTTGGTAATCTACAATGCACGACGTCATGGCCAAACCTACCACAGTTAGCACAAGGTCTTGACCTAGGGTCTTGACACTCAGCCGGTAAGTGGTTTCTACCACAGTATATGCATTGGACGTGCAGGCACATTGGTCGTCTCAACATGTCTTGCAACTTGGCTAATTCCATCTTGACATCAGCCAAGCCTTGGTCTGTCTCGGTGGCCTTCCCCTTATCTTGGGATGATGGGATTGATCACTCACTAGAGGCTGACGCTCTCTCTGAACCTCGAAGTTGGTCTCCTCTACGTTCGAGCTCCGCTCTTTCAGCTGATCATCGACTCTGATGGCTTCCTCAAACACTCTAGCTATCGCGTCTTGCTGCAAGCTTGAATTGACTGCGAAAGCCTTATATAACTCCTTGTCTCGAATTCCGCTGATGAATACAATCGAAACTGCTCTTTCAGTTAGTCGCTCGCCCAGAGGGATTCTCTTGAAGAGACTTCTCACATGGGTTATGTATTTGCGAATGTCCTCCTTCTCTTTCTACTTGACGTTCATCAAGCATACTAGTAGGTTATCGGAGTATCCGGGCTCGACGAATCTCTTAATGAAGAGATCCTTGAGGCCATTGAAGTTGGCTCTCTCTACAGCATCTAGGCTCGTATACCACATCCTACCCTTGTTGCCTAGGCAAAGCATGAATGCTTGCGAGCATTGAGTTAGGTCTTTGAGGCCGTTGGCTTCGTAGACTTGCTCAAACTGCTCAACAAAGCTGTATGGGTCGTCATGGGGTTGGTACTTGTCGAGTTGCTTGGCAATGATCGGTATTTTGAACTAGCTCTTTGAGCCTTGGTTTGCCCCTAGTCCTGCGAGTAGTGATGTTGCTAGTGCCGCGGCACTTTTCTCTGCAGCTATGTTATCTAGCAATCGCAAGGGTGTCTAAAGGGGATTATTTCATCAGGAGTGGTGGTGACCATAGGAGAGTACCTACAGCCACATACAAGTATCAGGCTTTGGATCATCGAGAGGTGGAAAATTTTTCTTGGGGCCGGGTTGTGCACCCCTTCAGGGTCTTAAGTTTTAAGGGAGGGTCACCTTTGTTTTGGCTTACCATCTCCCCTGGTATTGGCCTTTTCCTTAGCCAGAGTATACATGGCAAAAATTTTTATTAAGCAATCATCATGAGATGCATTGGAAAGAAAACATTGGATCATTTCATGAGATGCAAGGATGAACAAGAGATTTGATAGGGATTACCTTGGCATTCCAGTTACTCATCAATGGCTACTACTTGTTGAAAGAGAGAGACAGGGATTTAAACCAACACAGAGGAGAAGTGTACTCTCTTCTCCTTTTTTCATTATATCACCAGCTCATCTAACTCAAGTGAATACAACACACTAAGGTCTGTAAGACCATTCACACCAAGTATAGACTAAGTCTAAAGTCACAGACTTATTTAATGTCTACATGTAGTACAACTGGACAAGCTAAGTATCGGGTACACACAACCTAAAGATAGTAGAGCTGAGCTTAAAGTCTTAACACTCCCTCTCAAGCTCAAGACAACATCTGTACACCAAGCAACTGTCTATAACACTAAGCTTATCTTTACCCAAAGACTTGGTAAAGATATCTACAACTTGTTTATCAATCTTCACATTCATGAGATCTACCTTCCCTGCAAGAACTATCTCTCTGATAAAGCGGTAGTGTACCTCAATGTGTTTAGTCCAAGCATGGTATATCGAATTCGTTACTAAGAGTACACTACTGAGATTGTCACATAACAAGATCACTGGAGCATCCATCTGTATATCCAAATCAGAGCATCCATGCAATCTCACATGCTGCCAATGTAGCACCCCTATACTCAGCCTCAACACTAGAAAATGCAACCATAGGTTGCTTCTTGCTACTCTAGCTAATTATTCCGCTTCCAAAGACAAAAGCATAATCACTTATAGATCTGCGATCATATGAGCATTTTGCCCAACCTGCATCTATGTATCCAACTAGTGTCAAGGGCTTATCTTTCACATAAAACATCCCATAATCTATAGTGGATCTAACATATCTCATAATCCACCTAACAACATCCAAATGTGGCTTTATGGGCTTCTGCATGAACAGACTTATGAGCCCAAATACATAACTAAGGCCAACCTAGTGATAGTTGAGTAGATCAGACTACCAACCATCTCCCTGTACATAGTCACATCATCAATTTCAGCTCCACTGCTAATGTTTTGCTTGACATTCTAATCAAGAGGTGTATCCAGTGGTTCACATTCAATCATGCCATATTTCTTCAACATTTTCATGGCATAGTGTTTCTGCATCAATCATAAACCATTTTCATCTTTGATCACCTCAATACCCAAGAAATACTTCAGTTCACCTAAGTCTTTCATGTCAAATTCAGATTTCAACATCTGCATAACATGATGTATCCCTACGTCATCATCACCTGTGATTATCAAGTCATCAACATAGATGACCAGCACTACAAAGCCTTTGTCTGTCTTTTTGTAAATAGACTGTGATCAGCCCTACCAACAGTAAATCCCAAACTCTACAAGTAATTATTGATCCTTGCTTGCCAGGCTCTCGGAGCCTGCTTCAGCCCATACACCACTTTTTTTAGCTTACATACATAATGCTAAAAATCAGGGTGCACATATCCTTCGGGTTGATCCATATATAACATCCTCTTCCAAGTCACCATTGAGGAAAACATTCTTCATGTCCATCTGCTGCAATTTTTAGCCTTTAGCAATAGCCAATGCAATCACTGTTCTTATGGTTTCCATCTTGCCAATAGGGCTGAATGTTTCCTCATAGTCTAATCCATATTGTTGGGCATATCCCTTTGCAACGTACCTCTCTACACTACCATATGACTTGTATTTAATCTTGTAGACCCATTTGTAGCCAATGGTCTTCTTTCCTTCTGGTAGTGGCACATGATCCCAAGTACTATTTTCAGCCAAAGCATCTATCTCCTCATCCATAGATGTGAAACATTTTTATCCATCACTACTTCAAAAAATGTAGCTGTCACTTTGAGCTCTGTCACCTTTGTCATATAAGCAAAATTCTTCATAGAAAAACCGCTATAAGTCAGCCTATCCACAGGGTACCTGACTCTCTATGATTGTTTAAGCCGTGGTGCACAACTCAATTCCCCTCTCTCATGAGGGAGAATGTACATGCTCTGCCTAGTGCGAAGCATATACACTGTCGAAATACCAAGCTCGATGTCTAGATTGTCAATTGACTCATAACCTCAAGTGCCAGGTGTCATCACACTAGATGCATCATCAGAAGCTTTTTCTTTCCCTTTCTTGTCCATCACATTATATCTCCCCCTCATTGACATACTAGTGTCACTGGACGGTGAGCTAGAGCTCTGTAATCTCCCTGTCCATGGAGATACCATTGGACTGCTAGAACCTGTCAAAGTAGTATTGTACTATGAATCAATTGTAGATACATGTGTAGAAGGCATATCTGATGGCACTACAGCCAGTGATGCATACCAAGAGGCCATCTCATCAAAGATGGCATCTCTGCTCACTAATGTATCTCGAGTAGTGGGATCATAGCATTTGTATGCCTTCTTCTCCTATGAATATCCGATAAAGACACACTTATGTGCTTTCAGATCCAACTTTTTCATTATCTCATCATGTATGTGCACATAAGCAAGATAGCCAAATACTTTCATGTGACTAACATCAGGCTTGTAGCCATATAGTTTCTCAAATGGTGTCATCTCATGAATACCTACAGTGGGAGTCTTGTTCAAGATATAAATGGTTGTCATAACAACCTCAGCCCAATAATAGAGTAGCATACTCTTCTCATTCATCATTGCCCAAGCAGCTTCCATCAATACCATGTTCTTCCATTTAGCTACACCATTCTGCTAAGGAGTGTATCTATAGGTGAGCTACCTACATATGCCATTTTCAACCAAAAAACTGTCAAACTCATTTTACACATACTCCCCACTGCTGTCAAATCTCAAGGAAGAGATGTAACGATCAAATTTCTTTTTAACCTACGTTTTAAATTGCTAAAAAAAAGCAAACACCTCGTCCTTTGTTTTCAAGATATAAAGCCAAGTATAGCGACTATAATTATCAATGTCACATAGTACCTAGAGCCTCCCATGGATGCATTATTGGCTAGCCCCCACACATCAGAGTGAAATAATTTCATGGGTCGCGTACTATTTCTTAAATGTCTGAAAAATGGAAACCTTGACTATTTACCAAACTAGCAAGCATCGCAGACATGACCAATATTTGTATACTGAAACCTGTCACAAGCTATTTCTTGTGCATCATTTGCAACCGCTGAAGATTAGCATGTCCCAGTCTCTTATGCCATATTTCCAAGTCTCTAACTATGCTAGAGCCATGGGCAAACATTGGTGATTTGAATTGTGACAAAGTGGCATCAAGAGAAAATGTCCTGTCATTCTTATGACCACAAGCAATCAATTTGCAACCATTACCAAACTCCTCAATGAAGCATCCATACTTGTTAAATTGGACCTGCAAATTTTGCTCAGTCATTTGACCCACATACAATAGATTTTTAGTAATTGACAGGACATGCAATACATCATGTAAGCTCTTCTTCCTACCATCATGGATTACCAAGGGTACTTTGCCTTTATGTCCTATGCTATGTTGTGTGTCATCTCCTGTGCATACATATCCATTCTTCTTAGGCACCATATCTATAAACCAGTCACCATGAGGTGTCATATGATTCGATGCCCCCTCTGCTAGAACCATACAAGATATTTTGTTGACCTCCTCCGCTAGAACCAGAACCTCTACCATGGCTGCCACAACCATGTTGATTTGAGTTAAAGATATCATCCTTGTTCTTGGAGTTGCTAGAACCTGTAGCCAAACCCAATTGAACTTCCTCATGAATGAGCAATGCAACTAGCTCATTAAAATCCAGCATTGTAGCTCACATAGATATGGAAGTATCGAATGACTTAGATTCAGGTCGTAAAGCATTTAATGTCAATGAAACCATGTTTTTATCCACAACCTGTGTGCCAATGGATGCCAATTGATCCATAATGTTCTTAATCTATATGACATAATCATGTATAGATCAGCCTTTTCTGTCCATGTTGTTAAATTTTTTCTTTAACTGTATCATCCTGGCACTTGTAGTTGTGCCATAATATCTTATAAAAATATTCCATGCATCTTCTGGTGACTTGCTATTCATGATCTACATCAGCATAGCATTCGAGATACATAGAGATAACCAATGTAAAACCCTACAACCTCTTTCTGTCTAAGCTCGGTGTGCTCCTCTTTGGTTAGCTATAGGCCTCTCTAGGAGCTCAGGTTCAGCTTCTACTCTAGTAACCAGCTCCCAGTATCCTTTACCTATCAAGAAGTTCTCCATGTGGAACCTCCATATAGAATAATTGTTACTATCAAGTTTTCCCCCCGCGATCTGGGTTATGTTGTTAGTCCTATCTGCATTAGCCATATTGTACCAGAAAATATCTAGTCATTGCATGACTTCCTACAAGCTAACAAGTCTAATTGACTAACTGCAGTCTTTGACCATTATTAATGACAGTATTCTACAACAAATTCACTGCTGAAACCAGCGTATCGAGAATAAAAAATACAATCACATCTCAAGAACTATAGATTAAATATATAATTTTATGTCTAATAAATATTATTTTTTCTACTTTATAAGTAGGGTAGTTTTCAAATATACTCAAGTACAAGATCTTTTTTTCAAAGAAACTTGTTCCTAAGAGTTGGAAAAATAGAAATTTTTAATAGAAATATCTTTTCATAGAAGTGAACTATAAGTCGTGATATTTGACTAATATAGATATATGCATGATAATATTTAAAGATTAAGACTAATAAAAGAGGAAAATATACTTCTCTATTTTATAACTATTGTGAAGAATCATAGGGGAAATATCAAATCCAAAGACCACATAATCTCAAATAATCCTTGCACCACTGTTGTGTTTTATATATATACCCTTTTATTGCTTACCTCTATCACTTTCTTGTTGAATGTCTATCTTCACTCTATTAAACATAAGCTTCATAGTCAAATCTTGTTTGATAGTTCTTTCTAAGTCTTCTATCTTTCATTCAATCATGAAATCATCTTGCTTTGATACCATTTGTAATATGACTCCTTCATAATCATGATCAATTGCATAGCCAATTGAACTAAATAAAGATATGTATGTAGAAAAGAGAGAAGAAGAGCAATCTATATAATGTTCAATCAGGTTTATAGAGTAGGACTTGTGAAATATCACAATATATACTTCAATATGAAGCTTCAACCTCCCAATCACCCCCACGCTTATGTCATGTAAAAATAAGGGATCTCAATCTCACTCTCATTCACAATCACAATCATAATATCAAAATTTTAAAAGAAAATGGTGATGAAAAATAATTGTTTCGATTAATTGTCTTCTATATGAATTTGTAAAGTACCTAAGAATCATAGTATCAACTATATAACTCTTCTTAACTCGTTAGCTGCCATTCTAGGAGTTTGACCACTAGGAAAACCCCGATTCAGGTCGGTCCTAAGTGGGAACAGCCACGATACTTCCGCTACATGGCATACTCGGAAAGACCTAGATCGCAAACCCCGTAACATTCCATGGGAGTGCTGGGCGGAGCTTCCTAGACACTCTTTCCAATGGGCTGCTAAGACATGTCGTGAAAGCGAACAGGTGGACATGTTACAAGATATGGGACATTGCAAAGGATTGTTACAAGAAGTAGGGAGATATGAACGCCAAGGGAAAATGACATAGGAACTATGCATCTTCTAGCGGTGCTCATGATGAGCAGGTTGACAAGTTGTTTGCCATGCAACATGTGTCTAAGAATGCATCTAGGAAGAACAGAGATGAGAGATGCTACATTGATTCAGGGGCTTCAAATCAGATGACACCCCATGGAGAATGGTTTGATGAGATGGTTGTAGGTTCACATGGTTATGTGTGTACTCGGGATGACACCCAACATGACATTCAGCACACAGGAATTGTTATGTTGTTGATGCTTGATGGCAAGAAAAAGAGCCTGCATGATGTACTACATGTACCTACAATAACTAATAATCTTTTGTCAGTCGGACAGATGGCAAAAAAAAATCTGTAGGTGAGATTTAATAGAGATGGATGCTTTGTTGAAGAATATGGTGATGGCTGCAAATGGATTGCTAGAGACCGAAGAGATGGCAGAATGTTTACTCTTGATGCATCAATTCCAGAATTGAAAGTAGCCCTGTTTGCACATGATGATGGGGGATGTTGAGATATCGCATAAGCGGATTGGCCATGTGAGTGTACAAAAGTTGAAATCTATGCAGTAGAAGGAGATTGTGCTTGGACTGTCTAAGTTCAAGTATCATAACTTTGGACATGTATGTGATGCATGTCAGTGTTTGGAAAGCAAGCACGATTTCCATTTATGAGACATGTATGGAATGGCTCATGACCCTTGTAGTTGGTACATTCAGATGTATAGGGTCCATCTCATAATGCTTCATTTGGTAGTGCTCCTTACTATGTATCCTTCATTTATGATTTCAGCAACACTTGGCTTTACATACTGAAACATAAGGACGATGTGTTTGATGCATTCAAGAAATTCAAGAAGCATGCTGAAAATGAATTGAGCTGTAAATTTTCATGTCTTAGATCACATGGAGGTGGAGAATATTTGTCTAATTACTTTAACATGTACCTTGCAAAACTTGGGATCAGAAGACAGTTAACTTGCAACTATACACCACAACAAAATGGTATAGCAGAAAGGAAAAATAGGGTACTAATGGAATCAACAAGAGCTATACTAAATGAGAAGATTTTGCCAAATGGTTATTGGGCTGCAGCAGTAGTGACTACTTTCAATGTGCTGAATAGAACCCCTATAGCAGGGATTCATGATGTAACTCCATATGAGAGGTTGTATGGTCATAAGCCTGACATTTCACACTTGAAGGTATTTGGCAGCATTGCACATGTGCATGTTCTTGATGAAAAGAGGAAGAAATTGGATCCTAAAGTTGTCAAGAGTGTGTTCCTTGGTTATGCACAAGACCGAAAAGCTTCAAGTGTTATGTATTGTCTACATATGAGACATTGATTAGCAGATATGTTATTTTTTATGAGCTAGCATCGTGGTATGGTAATCTTGTTGTAGTGGCTACTGATGGATCAGGCAACACTAGTAATGTTGAAAATACAACTACAGTGAGTACATCTATGAGTGGTCCTACAAGTGATGGGTCACCTACAGTAAGTCCTTGGTAAGGACGCTTGCAGAGTTGTACTCCTACGTCCACTGACATGGATATGTCAGTGACGGGGAGATTGGATAAGGGAAAAGAAAAGATGATTTAGGATGTGATAGGTCCACTTACAGTAGGTTATGAGTCATCCAACAGTGATAGCTTGGATAGTGAGTTGGGCATTCCATGTGTTATGATGCCTGGAGCAAGGCAGAGTCATTATGTACCACCTCATGAGAGGCAAGCTCAGAGTGAGGCACAGTTATGGAGATTTGAGAGAGTTAGAAAACCAATTTATAGGTTTCCATACACTGGTTATTCAACCCGCCATTATGCAATATGGCTAGTGTGAAAGGTTACAAAGAACCTACAAAGTTTGATGATGTAGTTACAGATGAAAACTGGTGTGCTGCCATGGATGAGAAGTATGCAACCCTCGCTGAAAATTAGACATGGGAATTGGTTGAGTTTCCTAAAGGCAATGTCCCCATTGGCTGCAAATGGGTGTACAAGGTTAAGTGCAAGTCAGATGATTCGTTAGAACGCTATAAGGATAGGTTGGTTGCAAAAGGGTATATATAGCAATATGACCTTGACTATGAGGAGACTTTTAGTTCGGTGGCTAAAATGGCAACAGTCAAACCTATCATTGCTTTGGCAGCATGCAAAGGCTAGAAATTATGGCAAATGGACATCAAGAATGCTTTCTTGAACATCGATTTGGTTGAGGAAGTATATATGGAGTAGCCTGAGGGCTATGTTCACTCGGACTTTCGTACACATGTATGTAAGATGAAAAAGGCTTTATATGGGCTGAAATAGGCACTTAGAGCATGGAATACTTGGATTAGTAGTTATTTACAACAACATGGATTTAGATTGGGTGATGCAGATCACAATCTGTTTACAAAGAAGACAGATCATGGATGTGTGTCTCTGGTGGTTTATGAAGATGATCTTATCATCACTGGAGATGATGAAGAGGGCATTGTTGAAATTAAATCATGTTTATAGGTTGAATTCATAGTCAAAGACCTTGGTGAGCTGAGGTATTTTCTTGGGATTGAGGTAGTCTCTACGCCTCAAGGTATATGGTTACTACAAAAGTAGTATGCTCATGACATGTTACAGAAGTATGGTATGGCTTAATGCAAGCCTATGGAGACACCTCTTGATCACAATGTCAAGCTGCAGATTGATGTTGGGAATGACATAAAGAATGTGACCATGTATTGATAGATGATGGGTAGCTTGATATACTTGACTATTACCCATCCAGAATTATGTTATGCAATGGGGCTGATTAGTGAGTTCATACAGAAGCCTCACAAACCACATTTAGATGCAGTTAGGAGGATCATGAGATATGTAAAGGGTACTACAGATTATGGGATATTTTATGCATATGGAAAATCTCTTGACTTGATAGGGTTTCCTGATGTTGATTGGGCTAGTTGTGCCTATGATAGGAGGTCAACCAGTGGTTATGCATTCGGATTTGGTAGCACTATGATCAGTTAGCAGAGTAAGAAATAGCCTACTGTTGCATTGTCTAGTATAGAAGCTGAGTACAGAGGAGCTGCCTTAGTGGCTTGCAAAGCAGTTTGGTTGACGAACTTGTTGAAAGACTTGGGAATACAGCTGGAAAGCAAAGTGAGATTGCATTGTGATAACCTCAGCAGTGTTATGTTGGCTAGCAATCAAGTCTACCATGCTAGGTCCAAACATATTGAGGTTCACTACCATTTCATTAGAGAAATGGTTTTTACAAGGCAGATTGACTTCATTCATGTGAAGACTGAAGCCCAGGTAGCAGATATATTTACCAAGTCTCTTGGTAAATCTAGAAGACTCTTTGTGAAGACTTTATGAAGATTATGCAAGCTATTGAGAAGACTCTATGTGGATATTTTATAAGAAATATTTTAATTTGAAGACTCTACTTTTATGAAGATATATATGAATTTGAATATGAACATCCATGCAAGTGGTGCTTCAGATCTACAAGCACATTCAAGACGTGACAACAAAAAAGACCCAATAAAAAGATAAGTTTTTAATGTCTTTTTCTTTGATATTTTAGCTTAATGAGTTTAAATTTTATCTAGTTAAGAGCGGAATTTTGGTGCCGAGAAGTGCTTAAAAATAGCTAAAAATTACGAATATCAAGGGAAAAATATTCAATGTCGAAGGTAGTGGCTCAACCTAGGATGGTTTTAAGTGCCAAAGTTCTTTAAAGGAGCCCGAGCGACACTTGTTGATTTTTCATAATTTTTCAGACTGTCGTGTGGGTTGACAAGAGTTACCGGCCAATGCGGGATGCCAAGCCGGACGCCTAGCATTTTTCAGAGCTCAATTCGGAGTCCGGACGGGGAAGGAGCCAAGAAACCAGGCAAGATGCAAAGAGATGGACAAAATTTGGCCAAAATGGGCAAGTGACCCTTGGGAGCCCAAAATTTAAATGTAGCATCAAACTTTTCATGCATATGAGTGAAAAAACGTGGAGGAAGATGGCGCCCGAAAATTGCGCTTCTTGGATGAAGGAGGCATCATGGCTCCTGTAAACAACCCCCCCAATTGATCATGGGGCTTCAATCCCCCCTGGATGCTGACTCTATCGCCGTGCTTCACTCCTCCAATGGTGGTATCTGTGAAGAATTCTGATTTCAGTCTTTCTCTCTCCTCTCTCTCTCTCCCCTAAAGGCAGATTCATGTGGTGAAGAAGAAGAAGAAGAATGGATGACGGATGCTTGTCCAATGAAGACCGGATTGCTCCGTGGTGCAAGAGGAAGGAAGATTGCTGATTGTGGAATGTCATGAGCATTAATGGTGGCTGGAAATCAGACCCGAGATATGACAAATAAAAACCCGCAACCCGCAAAGAACGGTAATCTCATTTTTACAAAGGAAATTGATGTTTTATGCAATTTGCTTCATGGATACTTGTTCCCATGGGATGATTATGCATTATAATGTTGTTTGTAATGTCTTTCAACTGTTTATGCTCAGAAAATCAGGAAATCATAAGTTTTGTGGATGAAATTAATAGTGTAAAACTCGTAAAACATGAAAATATGGGAAAATTGGGTGTTCTTGAGATATAAATGGAAAATATAATAAGACACACCAACTAAACTTGTGTTTTTGCTGCAAATGAACCTAAGGGCCACAGCTCACAACTCATTTTGTATTTTCAGTCATTTAATATTGCGAAAAAATACAAGAAAAATAGGTAAAATGGGGAAAAATGGATTTTGAGTGCCGAAAATTAAGGAAAAATAAGATTCATGTTTGTGGATGTATGGAGGGTCTAAAGTATGAGGTTTAGCCTCAGTTCAGCCCTACCTTTATGTTTTCGTGAGTTTCTATTGCCTTTTATGCAATGAAAAATATGGAAATGAACCCTAAACCGATCAATAATGCACAACCTAAACGGGTGAGGGGGTTAGAGTGTATGAAAAGTGTTTAAACGCTGAATGAAATGATGAAAAGCTTGCTGGTTTTTATGCATACCATTTAGGTTGGTCGATATTTAAAAATTAAGGACCTAGTAGCACGAGGGTTTCTCAGTGCTAGGTTCATGCAACGCCACATATGAGCGATAGTCAAAATCATTGAAAGAAATGTTTTCCACATGTGCACCAATGCTGATTTTTCTTTGTTTGAGCAAATGGACATTCAAAAGTTGCATAAAGCATGAATGATAAAAAGTATCAGACAATACCTCCTGGATGCATGGCAATTGCTTTCTAGAAACATGACCAACGTTGAGTGAGTAAGGTTGTCCAAGCTGTAGGCTAGGCATTGGGTCTAAGGGAAAGTAAAGTGAGGAAGCATGGTATATCTCCTAGAAATACGCGAATCATAAAAGAGATAAGTTTGTGTTCGTATGTTATATATATGTTTAGCGACGCATCGAGAGGCCAATCCCCAAGGTGCAGGAGAGTCGCAGTGAGGTAGCGGCACTCAGCCGTGGGAGGACCTCCTATCTTTGTACTTCGTGCTATTTGGGAATGTGTTGGGACTCCCTCTGAGGAGTGTTAATTGGGTTAGAGTTGGACTACAAGACGTGATACAAACACAAGATGTTTAGGAAAATGATGTATGTGTCATCCACGCTCCTGGCCGCGAGGCCTTGGGGTTGTTGAGCGCATGATAGAGGTCCGGCTAGTGCATGAGCCAGTGTCGGCCCGGTTTAGGTCCCTTCACTAGTAATAATAAGGGAGATTTAAAAATAAAGCTCTTGAAGAGAAATCATATGCCCTTTGTCTTTCCTAACAAATATTAACTAGCTAAGCCTTGATAATAAAGACTTTAAAGAGGGATCGAATGTAACAATCCTTCCATAAAACTATTAAACATACTAATTTTATGAATTGTCCATGTAAAAATGTATGTATATAATATTATCTAATCAATTGTAGTATAATAAATAAAGAGTAATATAATCAAAATACATATCCATATATTTGTTAATAGGTAGTATTATTCAAGTTATATAGTTTGTGGAAGTTAAAGATAGGTATATTGATTATAAATGATATTTTTCATATTTTTAAGAGATGTTATTATAATTATTTGAAATAAAATATATACAAATATCTAAAATAGCATGTGAGAGTCGTGAAAGATTTAAAAATATATTTTTAAATGATGCTCAATCTAAAATTATCATTTTCTCTTACAAAAAATCTAACTTCACAATTCTATCTAGGTTACCTTGTTGATTAGATTTATTTCAATCAATTTGAGTACTTGAATATCTATATTCTGATTTTGTATAAGAAAGTTATAATAAAAATAAGCTACATGAAAACTTTAAGATGATAAACTGCATAGATACGAGTTCTTGTTCCTTACTTCTTTTATTTTTGAGTTATGTATAATTATTCCTCTTATGTTATTGAGTTTGATTATGACAATTGAGATTGAAAATAGGATTAATAGTCATGCATTCACATCTAATTTGGTATATCACACAAATTAGAATGGCTTTGGGTGAGAAATATATCATTCAAGAAGGGATATATGATTTATACTATGGTTCTTAACTGGAAATTTACGGATTTATATAGAAGACAACTAATCGAAGCAATTCATCTTCATCTTCATATTCTAGAAACTCGAGATTGTAAATGTGATTACGAATGAGAATGAGATTGAGAGTGCAATTAGGATTGCTTATCATGTATATAACATAAGCTCGAGGGTGGTCAGGATGTTTGAGCTCCATATATTGAAGTGCATGTTATGATGTTTCATTACTTCTCCTCTATAAACTTGATTAAATACTATATGGATTTCTCTTCTTCTCTATTTTCTCCGTACATATCTTTATTTAGTTCCATTGGATATGTGATCTATCATGATGATGGAGACATGTTATAATACATTACCTTTTTATTTTTGGAATTCCATTCTTTGTATGCCTTTGATTCTTTTTTGGAGCCATAGGATTACTTAGCTTTGGTTACTTTTCTTCACATGAAAGCAACTTATAGAGGAATTATCTAATAAGAAAGTTCATCACACGAAACTTCCATGTGGGTAGTTGTTCTTATCTAGCTTCTTCACATTTGATGGACCTAAAAACGGGCCGGCACTGGCTCATGCACTAGCCGGACCTCGTCACTATGCGCAAGACAACCCCCTCGGCCTCGCGGCCAGGAGCGTCTATCAAAATCTCTGCCTTCCTAAACATTGCGTTTGTAATACGTTGTAGTCCAACTGATCCTAACCCAATATTGCTCCTCAGAGGGAGTCCCTTTCACATAGCCAAAAGGCTCGAATCACATACACATGGGGTTCCTCCTACGGCTGAATGCCGTCAACCCTCTGCGACTCTCCTACACCTTGGGGATTGGCCCCTCGATGCGCCGCTCAACATTTAGACATTTCGCACAAACGTCACTCAAGGTACCAAATAAACGTATCCAGGAATGTACCATTGTCCTTACTTAATTTCCCCTTTAGGATCCCACGACTAGCCTACAGCATAGGAACCTCACACTCTCAACGGTGGGTCACAGGCCTACTGAAAACAATTGCTATGCGTATCCAGGAGCTAACTCTGATACTTTTAATTTCCTCTAAATGATCATGCAAAGAGGTGGATGCCTAGTGCTCAAACATTTTAAAAAACCAGCAGCGTGTAAGTGCAAAACATCTCTTTCATGCTTTTCTTTCTAACCGCTTTGTGCTTCGCTGCAACACCTAGCACCGAAGTGATCTTCGTGCTACTAGGTTTTAATTTTTATCATTATTATTCCGTCCTAGTTGCAATGCATATAAAATCAGCAAATTATTCCTCATGCTCAACGGCATTTAACCATTTTTCCACAACTCTACCCTTCCCCGTTGATAGTGCATCATTGCATTCATTTCTTTCAGGGTTTCCTTGCCATTTTATATGGAGAAAGGAAGGAAACACGCACTAAAACATATAAACAAGGCTGAACTGAAGCATAACTTCATGCCCCAGCCTTGCTATACATCAACAAACATAAATCCTATTTTTCTATATTTTTCGTAGCCCCAAATGTATTTTTCCCCTATTTTTCATGGTTTTTTTATCATTTTTCCCCATTTTCTTCATTTTCTTGTATTTTTTAAATTGCTGAAAATGAAAACCAGTTTATGGGCTGTGGCCCTTAGTTCATTTGCAACAAAATTGAAAGATTAGTTGATGTGTATCGACGGTTTTCCCCATTTATATGCCCAAAACCCTTGTTTTTCCCCATTTTTCATGGTTTTCGGGTTTCTTGACATTATTTCGGGCCATGAAATGCATGTTTTTCATAATTTTTGGTTATAAACAGTAAGAACTCAGAAGAATCAGCAACATAATCAAATCTTAGTCCATATGAACGGCATTCCATCAATCAAAAGCATAAAACACTAAATTTTCTTTGTAATTTTTTGGTTTACCGCTTAAACGCGTGTTTCGGGTTTTGTGTCCATGGCTGTAGATTTGGAAAACAGCAACACTTCATGTCCAGCAACATCACAAATCACCATTCTCAGCCCATGGAGCAATCCGGTCCATGCCGGACAAGTCTCCATCATTCTTTCTTCATTGCTCCTTCTTCCCACATGAACTGCCTCTTAGAAGAGAGAGAGGGAGGAGAGAGAAAGACTAGATTTCCATCTCAGCATTCAGGCCATCAATTGAGGAGCGGAGAATGGCGATAAGATCGGCCTACAGAGAGGATTGAAGCCCCAATGTCGATTGGGCAGGGTATTCACAGCCAGCATGTTGCCTCCATCCACCCCATAGCGCATTTTTCGGCCGTTGAACAGGCGCCATGCTTCCACGTTTTTTTTCCTCTCCTTTCATGCCCACGATTTGTGCTACATTTTAATGTTACATCCCCCCCCCAAGGGTCATGACCACTTGGCCAAACTTATGTCCACCTTTTCAAATCTTGACCGGTTTGTGGCCTTTCCCCCGTCCGGACTCGGAATCGAGCTCTGAAAAATCCTGGGCGTCCGGCTTAGCATCCCGCATTGGCCAATAGCTCGTGTCAACCCGCACGACTGTCTGAAAAATTATGAAAAATCACCAAGTGTCGCTCGGGCGCCTTTAAAGCACTTTGGCGCTTAAAATCGTCCTAGATCGAGCCGCCGCCTTTGACGGTGAATATTTTTCCCTTGATATTCATAATTTTTAGCTATTTTTAAGCACTTCCCGTCACCTAAATTCCGCTCTCATTGGCGACCACGGGATAGGGCGACTCAGCCCGTCGAATCCACGAACATATCTGCACATAAACAACCAAAGAAGCATCAAACTGATACAAAACAATTATTATCATAAAACTCAGCACAATGCTCCCCCTACCCCTAGACAGAACCAAGGCATGACATCCACAAGGAGTAGGCCTAGCATCATCTAATAGAAGATCCGAAGTGAGTCACTAACCAACTGCTCCATCACAGCCAAACTAAAAAACCTATCAAAGAAGTTGCCCTAAGTGGTAGTCTGAACTACTGACCAACTAAAGACAACGCAACTAGGAGCTCCTACAAGGCGAGGACTCCTATAGCCTGAGCAAAGGATATTTTCTTTCAGTATATCTCTTCTTTGAGGGTTTTGATTGGATGAACATACTTGGGCATGTAAAAAGGAGGGAGCTGAGCGTAGTGACCCAAGGAGAACAGGGCATCGGTCTCAGGACTTGTCTCGGCACCCAAGAACCTACCAAGCCCTCGCAAGGCGACACTTAATCCTTTTCTAACGCTCACTTTTATTTTCGCTCCAACCTTCCTTGTTTTGATATTATTTTTCCAGCAAGAAGCCACCCCTAGGAAGACAAGGTATCGGCCCCGGGTCTGACTCGTCCCCAGGAACCTACCAGGCCTTCGCAAGGCAATGATCAACTGCTTATATATTTTCATTTCTTTTCTTTTCATTGATAGGGGTTAGAACCCCTTTTTACACACCTTCGTATTTATATTCATCTTTTAGGATATTCAGGATTTCTTGGCATCATTATTATTATCTTCTAGCAGGCTTCTCTAACTGCCTCACTACTAACAAGAACTCCTAGAACGGCTGCCTAGCAGGTTAGCAGAACAGAGCCACTAGGACTTCCTTCTAAAACAGGTCTTTCAATGTCTAACAATGTCTTTACAGGAGGCAATGACTACTCCGACCTCCCTCAAACATACGTAGCCTAAACCTGGGACTTCATGCCTTGGTTGCCGGTCCCCAAAATAGATCCCCTCGACAAGTACAAATACACATATAACAGGAAAGAAAGGTACTCGTAAAGGAGAAATATCACCTGGATTGGCCCAAAAAGAAGCTTCCATCGCAGCAAAGGCTCCTCCAGGCTCCACCAAATTCCACGAACCACGAAACCTGTCCAGCACAACACTAAACAAAAACCCAATTAAACGCACCCGCACTAGACAGGGAGATGGCCCTCTTGGCCTAATGAAATCAGACATGACTTTGCTACAAAACTAAATCGGCCCTCTTGGCCTAATGAAATAAAACAATACTATGCAGAACATCCACCTGGAAACAACCATGATAGACATCAAAGCATACTATTCCCAGGGGAACAAAGGCTCGTAGCCCTAAACTAGGTGCATTAAATTATGACCTATCCCCCCTGCGTATATCGCAAGAGGTGTTCGCATCACATGGCGTCGAATCAGTCTGTGGGTCCGAGATAATAAAGGCAGATGAGTCTCGCTTACCCTCTGCATCACCCAAATCAACCATCGTCTGCCAAAGAGGGCATGTTCAGAAAGCATACCCCACAAACGACCAGGTCCTGTCTCACCATCAATAGATATATCGGGACAAGGGCCACAATTAAAGAAGAGGTCCTCTTCATACGCAAGATTAGCCAAAGAATCGGCAAACTGATTCCAATTCCGTGGAATCAGCTGAAAAGACACTCTATCAAATTCGTCTAGCAGGGCTATGGCAGTGTGATGGTACATACAAAGGATCGGATTCCGCACCATGTACGTCCCATTGAGTTGATTTAAAACCAACTGAGAGTCCCCTTTCACCAACAACTGGTGGATACCACCCTTTTTCGCAATATTCAAACCCATAATCAGGGCTTTGTATTCTGCCATATTATTGGTAAAATTCGCCCCGAGATAAGCAGCTAACTTCATGACAATGCGTCGTCGGGGGTCTCGGATGACAACTCCTACACTTCCTTTTTTGCATGCACCCCTGGACGCCCCATCAAAGTACAAGGTGTACGTCCATAAAGGGTTTACATATTCTGCCATCCTGAACTCTACTCGTAATTATGGTAATCGAAAATTCAGCATATTCAACGGGTGGACTGTAGGCTCCATCCCTCCATCATCATTGAATTCAACAGGGATGCTCGTCAAAATTTGTAGGCAGTGATGGCAGAAGACCTTGATTTTCCAAATGAATGTCCCGCCTTCTTGCTCAATCACCTTGTATCCTTTGCTCCACCAAATGAGCTTTCCCTGATGATATCTCTCTTCCAAATATGGGTGTTCTAAATAAGGGATCAGACGACCCATCAACCTCTATCACGATTTCCTTGCAGATGTTTAATCGATCTTTCCTAGACCTGCAAGGCAGTTATAGCATTAGTACAATCAGAAGTAATAAGGTTTAATCTTTCCTAGAGCTGCTTAAAAGTGGCGGTTCTCGAATCCTGGTTGTTTAAAGGCCCGTTTTTAGGTCCATCAACATTAGAATTTCCATTGTTCTCAACCATTATGATACAATTGAGTACTAAACAATAAGCATAACTTGTATAATCCTTCACAAGATGTGTATAACAATAAATTAGGTAGCCTTTTTCACTAACTACTCAATAATACATAAAATCTATAAAATATTTGTATATAAACCCTATGTTTGCTTCTTGACAAACACATCAAAACTTATAAATTTGAAATCTATAATTTGTGCGCTTAAAAATAAGCGACACAACTGAACTTACAATGTGCCTTAAAATTATATCCACAATCTAATAGAGCTAAAACAAGGCCTAAAATGACCTTAGATGGCAAAAAAACAATGAAAAGATGTAAGGGGCTTATTTTAGAATAAAACATTATGTTTATACACCCAGTAGACTAGTATGTGGGCCTCGAGATCCAATCCTAAGTCACGTCGGCCTCTTGTGCAGGACCCGAAAGGCAAGGGATTTACGGCCAGAGCCCCCCTGGCACCCAAGCATCCTCCTGCTCCAAGTAGTGCCCAACGGAGAGACGTTTTGCGGCGGTTCGGTCCACATTCCCGGCGCGGCTAACAACCCCCTTGGTTAGGGTTAGGCAAACAGTCGGGGGTAACTGATGTTGCCTCTCCCTCTAGGCCTTCAACTTGAAGCATTAATTATTTTTCCATCTTTAGTTCTTTGAGCAAAGCAATATGAATAGTGCTCCTAAATTGTACAAACACAATCAATCCAGTGGTCGTTTGTTTGGCCAACTGCTAAGGAGTGAATCCTTTTCTCCGAATGCATCCAGCATTCAATTCGAGATCAATTGCGACTTAGCAAGATCCCAAGGGTTTGTTTGTTTACCCTTTTGTCATTGGGTTAGGATCATAGTCTGTCAATCCAAATTAACCAATACCTTAGGTTTCTTAAGTTAAGACAGTAAATCCTAGTGACCATGTTGCTCTAACTTGATTTGCCAATTGCTTGCTACGCAATTCATAGTTACCTTATCTTGGCAAATCAATCCATGAAGGGTGATGTAGCAGGATGTCTACTCATCCTCTTGCACAATAGGCTTGCACTAGAACCTGCCAACCTTATTCCGAGGGGTGGAAAATCTATCTTGTGATTAAAACACAGGCCATGCGACGTTGCAACTTGTTGCACAAGTGTTGCACCTAACTCACGAGATCATTTCACCCATCAAACGACATTTCTTGGTCAAGGAATTTGTTTAGTCAAGATGTAGGGTTTGGGATGTCTTCTTACCCAACCCAACGCTAACCTTGCTAGGCCAATAATGTTTGGGCCTAGGGTTTCTAGGCTCAATCAAAATTTTAGTATTAGGTCGTTTGATCCTTAGGGTAAAAACTCTAGACCGTTATTGTATGGGCGTCCAATTAACCCAAACATTCCGTGAATGTGGGTAGGACCTTTGGGTTTGAAGGTCTCGACTTGGCGTCCAAGTGCAATACTAGGCATGAGATTAAGAGAGGTCTCCTCTAGGATGTAGGAACCACATGTCCTAAAGCATTAAAAATGCATGAAGTCTACGGAGATTTAGTCAAATGCTCACTTTCGCACATCCATACATGCGATTTTGGACCTCTATTTTCAAATAACTCTAAGTATAATACAAATCACTAGCCAGTAGGAACACCTCTTTCTATAGTCAAGACAAGGAGAGTGTCACAGAATATATGAAAGCATGGGTATATTGTAGATGAAATGCAAACATACATGTGTGACACCATCTTTGTGAAAAGAGAACTGTTGCAAGGTATGTGGATATTAGCTTAGTTAACTTCAAATATAACTAGATATATTTTGAAAGTGTTTGTAGAAAGTTGTAAGCTCTCATTATTCTCATTTTTCAAACTTTTAACTATGCCATAGCTAGCACTTGGGGTGTTCGTTGTACTAACTAGTTATGCTTATACGAATCCCTTGAGGGTTATACCCTTACAAGTGATCTAGCCAAATCGGTCTACTTGTCTCGCAACAAGAAGTGATATTTTCTTAAAGATGCTAAACTTGTTCTAAAGGTGTAAATAGTTGCAAGACATCACAATATGTGTAAATATGTGATTCATTACTTCTATGCAATTATAAGATTTGTAATAATTAATTTCTTTCCCTTGCTAAAATCAAAATGTTTGACAACGTGGGAAATAACTTGCATAAATTCTACATAGATGATGGGACCTAAAATGGGCAGGCACTGGCTATGGCACTAGCCGGACCTCATACTCATAACAGACAAACACATCCTCACGGCCTCGCGGACCAGGAGTATCAATCTGCTGCTAAAGGACAAACTGTCCTAAAGCCTAATTTATGCGTTTATAGTTTTATAGTTTTGTAGTCCAACGTTTCCCTTTCTATAAACTCCACAGAGCGAGAATCCTTACACATTGGCAATAAATACCATGATAATCACATACATGGGAGCAACCTCTCGGTAGAAACACCGCGGCCCCACTGCAGCTCTCCTACATCACAGGGATTAGCCCCTTGATGTGCTGCTCAACATATAGAATGAATGAACAAACTCCACTCTTTCATTTCGCATCCAGGAGATACCATGTTTCCTCACCAAATAATCCCACAAGAAACGAACATCTATCCTACATCTTAGGATGCCTTTTCACACTCAGCCGGGGGTCATTGTCATTGAAAGCAGGTACTATGCATCCTGGCTTTTATTCTAATACCATGATCGTCATGTACATGCAAAAGTGAATGATTCTAAGTGCTTAAACATCATTTTAAATCAAAAACACCTGGTGCACAATCAGACTTTCATTGCATTTTCACTAACCCGTTCGGGCGATGCAAGGATAGTACCGAGATAGTACTCGTGCTAATATCCTCTTAATTAACATACCATGAAACTCTATGACATGATGTGCAGCATCAAAAAATCAACAACAATCAGTACGCAAATCACACCATTCAAACATCCCAACCCCCTACGTTTAGGTATTGCTTTCATTGCATAGGTGTAGAGGTTCATTTTGTCATGTTTTGATGCATAAAAAGTGATAAATCACAAACTTTGACAAAGAGATACGACAAAGTGAGGCCAAACCTCATGCTTTGCCACTACCACACATCCACAAATAATCATTATATTTTTTCTTATTTTTCCAAAACGTATTTCTATTTTTTCCCTTATTTTTCCCATTTTCTTGATTTATTTGGCAGTAAAATATGCTATTTTTTTATTTTTTTTGTTCCAATCACTTCAGCATACTAACATTCAATTTATCTTCCATATTTTTCCAAGACGTATTTCTATTTTTTTTCCTTATTTTTCCCATTTTCTTGATTTATTTGGCAGTTAAATATGCTATTTTTTGATTTTTCTTGTTCCAATCACTTGAGCATACTAATATTCAATTTATCTTTTATATTCCCCCGATGGGAACACCTTTCCCCCACCCGAAACGGAAAAACTACCATTTTGCTACTCAAAAACCACATTTCGGGTTTACGGGAATTAAATAAAGCATGTAAATCATTGCAAAATCAGAATTTTCTGATAAACAGCAATTACTCATAATGCAAACATCACACAAACAAATTTTCATCCAATAAGAACATAATTATCATCATAAACTATTAAAAATCCATCATTTTTTTCATAAAAATGGTCATACCGTGTTTTTACGTAACCCGAGATGCCTTGAATGACTGCATAACCTGCAGACGGAGCCTCCATTGCTCTCAATCCAATGCTGTACTTCAATCTTCAGCATCTCGATCAATCTCCATCACCACTTCCTTCATTCTCCCTCCCAGGTTCCTTCATCAAGATGGTACACATGAACAACCCATGGAGAAGAGAGAGAGGGAGGAGAGAGAAATACTAGAATCTGTTCTCTTCATCCGGGCAGCCATTCCACGCGCAAAGGGCGATGATAAGACCAGCCAAGAGGGAGAAGATTAGCCCCAATGTATGTTCCATGGGGTACATTCAGCCTGTCATCGTGATGTGGAGGAGAGAGGGCGCAAAAATCGGCCGTGTGCAGACGTCGCCATTCTTCATCTCCTTCATGATTTTTTCATCTCATGTTGCATGAAATTTTAGGGGGGGGTCAAAGGTCCCAAAGGGCACCCCCCCTTTGGTCCTCTCAAATGTCCACCTCTTCGTATCTTGCCCAATTTGTGTCCCCGTCCTCGTCCGGACTCCGATTCGAGCTTTGAAAAATCATGGGCATCCGTATTGACAACTTGCACTAACTAGCAACTCCTGACACCCCGCACGGCAGTTGAAAAAATTATCAAAAATCCACTAATGTCGCTCGGGCGCCTTTTAAAAGTCATCTTTCACTTGGTGCTTAAAATCGTCCTAGATGTAGCCGCCGCCTTCGATATTAAATATTTTTCCCCTAAATTCCAGATTTTTTGGCAAATTTTAGGCACATCCCAAACTCAAAACTCCGCTCTCATTGGTGACCATGGAATAGGGCAACTCAGCTCGTCGAATACCACAACAGATCTGCACAAAACAACCAAAGGAAGCATCAAGCTGATACAAAATAGATACATATTAAAACACAGCACAATGCTCACCCTACCCTTGAAAAAACCAAGGCACGAAATCCACAAGGAGTAGGCCTAGCATAATCTGATAGAAGGGCCGAAGCTAGTTACTAACTGACTGCTCCAACACGGCCAAACTGAAAAGAACTATCAAAAAGGTCGCCCTAAGTGGTGGTCTGAACTACATACCTAACTAGGACAACACAACCAGGAGCTCCTACTAGGCGAAGACTCCTATAGCCTGATCAAGAAGTATTTCCTTTTAGCATGTTTCATCTTTTAGGTTTTTATTTTCCCATACTCGGGCATGTAAAAAGGAGGGAGCTGAGCGTAGTGACCCAAGGAGAACAGGGCATCAGCCTCAGGTCCTGTCTTGGTACCCAAGAACCTACCAAGCCCTCGCAAGGCGACACTTAATCCTTTTCTGACACTCACCTTTATTTTCGCTCCAACCTTCCTTACTTTCTTCTTTTCCAGCAAGATGCCACCCCTAGGAAGTCAAGGCATTGGCCCCGGGTCTGACTCGTCCCCAGGAACCTACTAGGCCTTCGCAAGGCGATGATCAACTGCTTAAAGATTTTCCTTTCTTTTCTTTTCTATTTTTATAGGGGTTAGAACCCCTTTTTACACACCTTTGTATATATTTATTTTCTTTTGAGATATTAAAGGTTTTTTTTTCTCTCCATCATCATTATTTTTCCTCTGGCAGGCTTCTCTAACTGCCTCACAACTAAGCAAGAACTCCTAGAACGGCTGCCTAGTAGGCTAGCAGAACAGGGTCACTAGGACTACTTTCTGAAACAGGTCTTTTGAGGCCTAGCAATGTCTTTACAGGAGGCAACAACTAATCAGACCTCCCTCAGACATACCTAACCTAAACCTGGGACTTCATGCCTTGGACGCCGGTCCCCAATCAAAAAAAAATCCCCTACAACTACACAGACACATATAGCATAAAAAACACAGTACTCGTAAAGGAGAGATATCACTTGGATAGGGCCAGGAGAAGTCTCCACACGACAAAGGCTCCTTCCAAGCTCTTCTTTGAACATGTCTAGCACAGAACTAAAACAAGAAACCATTAACTGCACCTGTACTAAACAGACAACTGGCCCTCTTGGACTGATGAAATAAAGCATTTAAAACCTTGCAAAATTGGCCCTCTTGGCCTAACGAGATAAAACAGAATAGCACCTACACATCCCTCCCTGAAATAGTACAAATATACAATAATATGCTCCTTTCCAAGGAGGAAAAATAGGGCTCACAACCCTAAACTAAATGCATAAGATTATGACCCATCCCTCCTGTATATATAGCAAGAGGCGTACGCATAACATGTTGTCTAATCAACCTATAGGTCCAAGATAACAACGGTAGATTGGTCTCGGCTACTCTTTGCATCACCCATATCAACCATCGCCTGCCATACATTGCATGCTCTGATAACATTCCCACAAGCGACCGGGTCCTGTCTCATTATTGATAGCAATATCCAAACTCGGACCATAGTTGAAGAAAAGGTCTTCTTCATAAGCAAGATTTGCTTGTGAATCCGCAAACTGATTCCAATAACGTGGAATCAGCTAAAGAGACACTCTCTCAAACTCCTCAAGTAGGGTCATGGTAGTTCAATGATACATACAAAGAATGGAATTCCGCACTGTGTATGTCCCATCTAGCTGATTCAAAATCAACTGGGAATCCCCTTTTACTAGCAACCGCCGAATACCACCTTGTCTGGCAATATACAATCCCATAATCAAGGCTTTATACTCCACCATGTTGTTAGTGAATCCTACCCCAAGATAAGCAGCTAACTTCATCGTAACTCTATGTCGGGGATCTCGGATTACTAATCCAACACTCCCTTTTTTATTAGAGCCTGTGGACGCTCCGTCAAAATATAATGTGTATGTCCACAATGGGTTGACACAACCTGCCATCATGAACTCCTCTATTCGTAATTATGATAGTCAAAATTCAACATGTGTAGAGGATGAACTGACGAATCCATCCCACCTTCTTCATTGACTTCAACAGGGATACTTGTCAACATTCGTAAGCAGTGATGGTAGAAGACTTTGAACTCCCACACAAAGGTTCCATCTTCTTGCTCAATCACTTTGTATCCTTTGCTCCACCAGATGAGTTTCTCCTGATGGTATCTCTGCTCCAAATATGGGTGCTCCAAATAAGGAATTAACCGCCCCATCAACCAACTTTAAGCTCTTTTGCAGATCTCAAATCAGCCCTAGCATGGACCTGCAATGCATTTCGCCGTGTTAGCATTCTTAGAAATAATAAGGTTTAATATTATTAAGATTAACCTTATTTTTAAATTCTACTCCCTACAAATCAGCTAGTTGAGCGGTAGACCTATTTTCCCCTATCCTGACAATCTTGTAGGGGCCATCCCATCTAGGTTCTAGCTTCCCTAGAAACAACTCCCTACGTGCATCATAATACAGAACTAATTGCCATTTTTTAAAGGTATACTTCTTTGCTTTAAGGTTATGCAACTGCTTCATCCGATGTTTAGCTACCTCCTGGTGTAATAAGCTCTGTAATTTTAGTTCATCCAGGTGGGCTATGGTCGTGAAACGTTAAAAGAGTGAATCCTCAACTCCCAAAGAGTGGTTAATTGCAAACCGTATGGTTGGCAACTCGATTTCGAGGGGTAACACACACTCTTCCCCATAAACTAATTTAAATGGAGTATGGCCGGTAGCTCTCTTGAACGTTGTATTATACGCCCATACTGCCACATACAACTTCCTGTCCCAGTCTCGTTTCTTCTCAGAGACTATTTTGGACAAGATACCCACAAGCTGCTTATTAGTACTTTCGACTTTCCTGTTTGCTTGTGGATTATAAGGGGTTGTTTTATTGTGCTTGATTTGCCAAGATTTAGTTAGGCTTTTGATCACCTTATTCAAAAACTGAGTTCCACGATCCGACACTAGTTCCTTTGGTGTACCGAAACGGCAGATAATCTGCTTTAAAAGAAAACTTGCAGTCTCTTTTGCATTGTCCTGCCTCGTCGCCCGTGCTTTTGACCATTTTGTGATATAATCAGTTGCTACTATAATGTACCTCTTCTCGGTAGTAGACGACGGGGTGATAGGACCCACAAAGTCAATGCCCCACTTCTCAAATGGAAGGATAGCCATAATAGGCGTAAGTGGACGTTTGCTATTCTCTCGGTTGTCATGTCTTTGACAGGTATCACATCTCTTAACATACTCAAAGGAATCTTGGAAGATGGACGGCCACCAGTATCCCGCTCTTAAATCTTTTTGTGTCATCAACTGTCCAGCAAAGTGCCCTCCACATGCAGAGTCATGGCACTGTTCCAAGATGAAAGGAACCTTGTCATTCATCACACATCGGCAATAGATATCATCAACACCCTGCCGATATAGTGTCCCTGTGATCAAAGAAAACTTCAAAGCGGCGTCGGCGTGTTGTCTCCCCCATTGATAGATAATGTGTGATAGCAGCATAGCAAGATGGAATAGAAGATGTATCAATTTTAAACATTTCTTCAATATCACTTCCTTCAGCCAAAGTCTCTTTCCACTCCCCAAAATCCACAAGGCATTCCACAATACCCTGCAACCTCGGTGGCTTACTCTTAATCTCATAATCGAACTCTTGCAAAGTGATTAACCACTTTTCCACACGATTAGGGGGCTGTAGCTTGTTCATAAGCAATCTAAGCCCTTCCGCCTTCGTATAAAAAACTACCTTCTAATAGAGGATGTAGTGCCTGAATTTTTTAGTCGCAAAGACCATCGCAAGGCACAACTTCTCCATATAGGTGTAGTTAATTTTTGATATGCCCAACTTTCGACTAGCAAAAGCTATTGGATGATACCACTTTTCCTCCCAAATTTGGGCTAAACAACAAATGATACTATGTATTGTGGATGCTGAAAATATATAAAATACCTTGCCTCGTTTGGGTGCTTTTAAAACTGGTGCTTTTACTAGTTCCTGTTTCACATTCTCAAAAGCTACCTTACAAGGGTCACTCCATACAAATAGATAGCTAAAGGATAATAAGTTCATTAATGGCAATATCCTTTCTCCCAAGGCATTTTGATGCTAGGAGGCATATTCCACGGTGGATTCCGTGAGGTTTTACGGTGGATTCCGTAAACTTAGATGACCGGGGCTCATACGCAAAGAGGATTCTTTGTGCGAGAAGTTGATGGGGACGCCTGTCCTTGTAGCTTTGTCAATTGCGCTTGCAAGGCTTGTCTAGCTCTTCGCTCTTCTTCCAATTGTAGCATGATAAGATCCAGCTTTTGTTCCATAGTAGGCTCGGGTAGGTCGTCTTCAGCCATAGGATCATCCATATGTGGGGTAGTCATCCTGTAAAACTCAACAAACCTTTCTCACTCAAAATCAGTTAGCGGGATGAGCGTAGCTCAAATTTGGGATTACAAGGCTATGTATTTTTGGGTATTTTCTTCTTCAATTTTCAGAAATTCTGAAATATTTCTGTCTCCGTTTGCTGAAAGTACTTCAACGAACTTGTAGATAGGTAAAACAGCTTGCTGCGAACAACTTTCCAGTTCTGAGTTTTTGCAAACGAACAAATCTTCTATGAGTTTTAAGCACTAGTCAGTTCTGATTTAGTCTGACTTGCAGAGTTGCAGACTTAACAGACTTGCAGGGTTGTTGACTTGCTGAACTTAGCTGATTTGCAGAACTTGCAGGACTTGTTTACAAGTGACTTGCTGAACTTGTCTTCTGGAGTGCGTGACCCGGAGTTTGCAGACTTATTTGCCTTCACTGACTTGCAGAGTATGGAGGGACTTAAGCTTAATTAGTTAAGCTTAAGCTTAATAAGCTTAAGAAAGAAGCCGCTGTTTCTGATCGTGAGGGGGGGGGGCCGTTTTTGACAGCGCGGAAATTTCGGGACCCTCCTCTTGCCAAACGATTTGACGTTTTGATGATTGAATGCTTAATAAGCTTCTTAAGCTCTATGATTAGGCTTTTGATTAATAGGATTAAGAGTTTTTTCTCACAGTTTCTTCACGACTTCATGAAGGAGGTGTTTGAGTGGTCCTCCGCCGACAGAGCCCGGTCCTTCGCGATCTGACTGTGGAAATAGGGGTTCTTGATCGCCAGAAGTCTGCCTGTATCGACGGTTCGCGACGAGATTGACTGTAGAGGCCGTTTGTTCCTGGAGCTCCGCCTTCGCTCGAGATTGATAGCGATTGGAAGCCCTTGATCTCTGCTCCGCTCTGACACCACTAGTGCACAGATCGGACGCAGATAGCTCACGTGGTGAATCCCGGAAGGTCCCCAAGAACAAAGTACTCTACTTTTTAGCACAAAAACCAATGTAAAAGCAAGCACGACATGAGACAAGAGACAAATTGGGTTCAATCTTCCCCATGCCTTGTGTGAGCACTTCACAAAGCATGTATTTAATGTATATTTCCAATCTTTATGCTCAAAAATAGCCCAATTACAAAAATATGACAAGCTTTTAGCTTTTGAGTTTGCTTTCTACCAAAAATAGGAAAATAAAGCTAATGGATGGTGCCCATAGAGTCTGGCACGCCCAATCTCAATGTCCAAATAGAAATAACATATCCAGGCGCATAAGCTCATACAACATAATAATAAATAATCGATGTCTCTATAGACATAATCAAAATATAGGCGTGGCGCCTATCAAAATATAGTCCAAAGATCGAAAACCCGCTAGACTCCAATGCTTTCCTCCGCACTGCTGCTATCTCTACACATCAACTGAAGCATTCACAATCGTTAGTAAAATAACACAATTAAACCGACAAAAGTGAATACCTAGCAGTCTTCAGCTACATAAATAAATCAACTGGTTAGAAATAAATCCTAACCTTAATTTATTACGAGTGCGCACTCTAAACTCATAAACGTTTATTAATTTAATATGCATTTTGCGGAATCACCCGCTATGGAATCACCCATGTACACACTAAATTAATGAAACGCCCGAAAAGGACAGGCGTCCCCATCAACTTCTCGCACAAAGAATCCTCTTTGCGTATGAGCCCCGGTCATCTAAGTTTACGGAATCCACCGTAAAACCTCACGGAATCCACCGTGGAATATGCCTCCTGGCATCACATTTATAAACCTCCGATAGCATCTTGTCGATGACAGAAAGCTATGTACCTCTTTCAGAGTGCATGGTGGACTCATAGCGACTATAACCTTGATCTTTTCAGGGTCAGTTGCGATCCCTACTGAACTGACCACATGGCCTAGCAATAGCCCATAAGGCACTCCAAAGACACACTTCCATGGATTAAGAGCGATACAAAATTGTCTGCAGTGCTCAAAACACTTTCTTAAAATAATGAACATCCTTTCCCTTACAGTGGCTGCCCCCAAGTCATCGATAAATACTTTCAACTCGTCTGGGGAGATGTCACCAAAGGTCTTATCTGCTATTCGTTGCCATGATCCAGGTGCATTGCACAATCGAAAGGCCATCACATGGTACGCAAAAGTACCAAAGACAGTAATAAAAGTTGTTTTCAACTTGTCCTCTTCTGCAATTGCCATCTAGTTGTAACCTGCAAAGCAATCCATAAACGAATATATTTCCCTACCCGTTAATTGATCCAAAATCTGGTCAATAAATAGCAACGGGTAGTAATCCTTAATCGTCTACTTATTCAGCTCTCTAAAATCTACACATAGTCGGATCTGGTTGTTTTTCTTCTTCCTGATAACAACTGGTAAACACCATTCTGTGTGCTATACAGGGAAGATTAAACCAGCTTTTCGTAACTTCTACAACTCCTCAAACAGCCCGTCCCTCAATTCAAAAGGCATACGCTGTCGTATTGCTGCGCATTCGAGGTGTGTAAACCACCCAAAAGTTGTGCATGGGATTTGGTACTTTGTACATACTTAGTTATTGTGATTACATTTATTTAATGCGTATGAGTATAGTGGGGAGGAGTTGGAGACAAAAGTGGCGAATATGATGAGATGCTTTCAGCCTATGTTGAGCAAGGTTGAGTGGAAAGCACAACTGATGCTGGTGAACATGTTAGGACTTTGTCTTCTCCTTCTCCAGCTACATCAAAAATACCTAATGATAACAACCCTCCACATCCAGGAGTTGGAAAGAAGGAGGCTAAGCATTGAAATGTGCTATGAGAAGCATGGAGTTATCACTGTTACAGTGTGTGCTTGTTTTGGGTTACAATGTGTTGTTTACATGGGCGCCAAAGATATGGAACGACAGGCTCTTAAAGTATTCAGAATGAGACTTTTTGGAGTTGAGGTACGTGCTGTCCAGTTTGGTACAGGTACGTTGAAAGATGTGGCATCAGAAGCAATAAGATACTTGGTTTCAAATGAAGAGACTACACACTATATTTTAAGGTCCGTAATTGGATCTCACCCTTATCCAATGCTGGTGAGAGATTTTTATGCCATTATTGGCAAAGAGACTTGACGACAGTGCTGCTAATGAGGGATTTCAAATGCTAAGAAGGGAGGGAAAAGAGGAGAGTGTGACGAAAAGGAGGGAAGGGGCAATGCTAATTGGGGAAGAAAGGTGAGAAAAAGCAGGGGAGGTCACGAATGGAATAGGGGGAAGAAAATTAAAAGAAGAGGAGGAGAATCTGAGCTCTCCCTCTGTCTGCGCGCGTGTATTCTGTCTCCCGCACTGGACATAAAATTGCAGACTGAAGAAGCTTTCGAAAAATCAAGACTATTAAGGACTTAAGCCGTCCGTCTGCAGGGACCTTGGAGCATCATGCCTTGACTGATTCCTTCTTCTTCTTTGTCTAACCGGACAAAGGTTTAATTCTCTGACACAAATTTGACTCCTTTGGCTTTGATGGCGACGGAACGGAGGATGAAGAGTATGAGAGTGATCTGATGCCTTCTGATGTCGAAGTCAAGGGGAAGACAGAGAGACTGCGGTTATGATAGAGAGGAAGCTAAGTGCTGCTGTGATAGTGATGGAGCTGGACGTAATCTTCGGAATTTGATGACGCAGTAAGACAAGGATAAGAGACCACGATGCAGGTGAAGAAGTGGACGAGTAGGAGGATGGATAGGGAAGTGAAGAAGCAACTACGGCGAGAGAAGGACAATGTGCTGAGGAGACCGAGGAGCAGCAAAGCAGGGAAGGCATACAGGCACGCGGGCAGACATCACATGGATCTAGCGAGAAGGGTTAAGCATGACGTGCTCGATGCTGCCTTCAGGCTGATCACCTGAAGGAATTCTGTTTATGTCTAGTTGCTATCAGGTCTCTGGCTGAAGAAGTCTAGATGCATCGTTCTCTGGAAGTTTCCGTCTGTAGGTGTTGCCCTTCCTCAACGATGCAATCATTGAAGGAATTCTGATACATCCTTCTCTGGAAACATCCAACTATGTGCTTTTTTCCAACAATGCAGCAATATCGATCAAGAACAGATTTCGAGTTTTATTAGATGATCAGTCTGCTGATTGAGCACCTAAACTCAGCATTCCAGACCAATCGGAAGCTGCGGATTTGACCTCTACCGGGAGCACTACAGGGTTCTATATAACAAAGTGGGGAGGAAAGCAGCTTTCATGTTGGAGTCCCTTGCTGTCTATGAGTGCACCTTACGGCTATGTCTTCTGAACCTTTACTTCTAGTTGACAGCAAAGAGCTGTACATTACTGCAGAATGCAATTTCCAGATTCATTAGGAGGTGCCCTTGATCGGGTTCGGAAAAGCTGTAGGGCTACTAAAGGAATTGAAGGTGAAAGATAAGACATTTTAGGTTGGTCCCAGAGATGGATTCCAGATCGGTCGTCATCACCGAACTCTGAGCAGCTGAGGGTTGAGACGCCATGTCTACAGTCGGTGGTTTTGATTGACGACTCCGGGATAACAGTTCCATGGGAGCTCAAACTGAAAACTGGATCCTGGTTCTTCTTCTTCTCTTCCTTTGAGTGTGCTTGTGCTACTACAAGAAGATCGAACTGGAAGAGCGATGGAGAGGGGAGAAACTTATGGATTCTTTCCCTTCATCTTCGATTCCTTAATCCAAGCGCAAACACTTCCAAGGCGAACTCGGAGTAAAGCGACAAACAGGGAATAAGAATAAAGGATTTCCAGTGCTATGTCCAATCAATAAGGAGAAATTTATTGGAGATGTTCATAATACTTGCTTCATTAACTTATTTAAACAAAAACCAAAACGACCAGAATTTGAACATGTGACAGATGAAAGAACTGGTACTGAATCAGCTGTTACTGAAACAAATGATATCAACTACACTTTAGACAGTACAACAACGCCTGGTGAAGGCAAAGTAAAACTTCTAGATATCAAGACAGTGTACTGCAAAAGCATATTAATAGAAGGTCCAAGAACATTGGTTGTATTTTCAGAAGAACACAATCAAGCAAAGATGGCAATAATCAAAACAGAACAGGGTATCTGCCATGAATGAACATGCTGAATTGAAGATCAGGATAACTGTCATGAATGAAGATGCTGAAGTAAAGATTGTTTTTCTTCCTACTTCTACTGTCAACATACACCTGAATGGAGACAGTTTATGATGAACTTCAATTTATTCTGAACATGAACTTCTTGTAACTCATTTGACAAACAATATGATGATCTTGGCATCAAATATTGTGTTATGGAGATCTTCTTGTTAGTCTTAATTTCTTGCTGTACCTTGAACCCCGTGTTCTGCAGCCCTTGCATGAACTCTACGACAACGCCTTACTTTTTGACGCACAGGACAACTGCCTTGTTTTATAGGAATAGTATGAATAGCCAGGCTAGGAGGAATACCTCTCAGCTCATCATAACTCCAAGCAAAGATGTCGCGGAATTTTTGAATCAAGGACACATAGTCCTCCCTTTCTACTGTACTGAGCATGGAATCTAATTTAATTGGTCGCGAATCATTCGGCGTGCCAAGGTCCAACTCAATCACATCTGCGTCTCTTATCCTATCTTGAGGCTCTATCGGCTCATTTAGAGTTATCTGATAAATATCCTCCATAGTGGACCCCTCTTTAGATTCATCACTGGATGATGTCTCACTACCAGATGGATCATGTGTTGTTTCTAATTCAATAGAGGATAAAGGAGCTCTCTCACTTTGAGGAGACTCAGGGTAAGCATCGACTATTACTCTATTAGCACCTCTACCTAGAACCACTCGACTGGTAGGTATATCGACTTGGCAGTCTATTCGTAAGATCCAAGGCCTACCTAGCAAGACTTGATAGCTAAGACGTCCTGCAAATCTTATCACCATAAAGTCCAAGAAGCATTCTACACTTGCAACTATAACATGGACTTTAGTAATGCAACCTTCTGGTTGCCTTAGACTATCATCAGCCATTCTAAGAACGGTGGAGCTATCTTTTTGGATGCCTAGACCCAACCTCTCCATCAACTCTGAACTCATGATATTGATGGAGGACCGAGTGTCTACGATAGCATGCTCCACTAATATTCCATCTACGTATGCTGGAACCCTAGGGCAATTCTTTTCAGCATGATCAAACCAATCTTCCCCTACTCGTACTATGCCCAAAGGTTCTACAATATACCCAATACACATGATCTTCTTGAATTCCTTGCGTACTCCTGGAGATAATTTAATCAACTGTAAGAGGTTTACATCTGGTTTAACTTCGCAGAGAGAACTTGCTAAATCGAAATCATGATAGGTAGCCAAAGCTCTCTTTTCTCGCCACACCATCCTTTCTTTTGGTCTTGGGACCGGCTTTGGTGCTTCTTTTTTAGCTCTTGCCTTCTTTCTTGGCACTTCCTCATCCTTCTTAGGATCGAATTTTTTGTCAACAAGCCTTAGAGGTCCCCCTTCCATGCCAGGATTCAGGACTTGCGTCCCCTTATCCCCTTGCTTAGGGTTTCCCTTGACCAATTTTGCATTATCTTTGTCAACCTCTTTAGCCTTTTGGCCTGTTGTCATGGCTCATAGGTTAGAGGTTTCAGTGCCATTGATGCGTACAGTCTTGATAAGGCTAACTCCATTGCCTGGTGGCAACTCTTCTATAGTGGTCTTTCCCCTTTGCAATATTTGTCTTGGTACATCATTTTGCTGTAGGTTACTACCTTGCGCTCTATGATTAACTGGACCTGGATGTTTACTCCCTTGTTGGAGAGAACTAATCTTACTCCAACAAGTAGCGGCTAAGTGGCTCGACTTCCCACAAATATCACATTTAACATTTGGACAGTTCCTAGGGAAATGTTGTCCGCCACACCACTTACAACTGAATCTTGAGGGACCACCATCTTCAGGGCGTCGACTCCCTATTAGATTCTGCTGCTTCTTCAAGAAATTGACATCAACAGTTATTTGCCGATATTGTTCAGAAATCATGTCAGTATAGTGCTTCATCATATCCTTAACTTTGCCAAGGACATTAGATGCACTCGACTCATAGCCTTGATCGTCTATCCGTCGTTCCATTGGCCTAACAATTTGATTGGGCATTGGTTGTTGACTCACAGGAACAACATTAGGGTTCGACACTTGGCCTCCAACATTTGGTGGAGCCAACTAACTAGCCATAGGCATAGTTACACTGGGAGGAGCTGGCAGCAAAGGTACATTTTGAACCATGCTTCCTCTCCCATTAGGGTTATTCATAGGCATCCCTTGACTTCCATTTGTCAATGGTAAAGTTCCTCCAGGTACTAAACCCGCATTAAGATTTATTCGAGAGGAGTAGGCTACTTGTAATCGTGACTCTACTCCTTTTGCCCGTGCGATGGCGGTGTTTAAATCAGCCAAAGCCACACTACTCAATTGTACCTGAATATTGAAATCCAATCCATGCAAGAAGTATTGCAATTGGGCAACCGGCGGAATAGGAATGTAAGTTTGTAACTTACGAAACACTTCCTTAAGCTTCTTGGCATAGGCTTTCACATTCTCATGGGGATCTTGGCGCGTTACATTCAAAACACGCAACCAGTATTGGCCACCTCTTTTAGGGGCATATTCTCCTCAGAAAGCTACATAAAATTGATCGATTGTGGTTATGGTTTCAGTCTCTATGCTATGATACCATACTGCATCCCTTCCTTTTAATGTCATATTAAAAAACATCATAAGATATCCCTCATCTTGGATGCGATAATTAAACATTAGTCTTTAGAACTCACAAATGTGAAACTCCGCATCTTCTTCAGATAACCCATTAAAAATGGGCAAAGGTACTCCTAAAGCTAGCAGATTCGGCGTCCCTGCAGGAATTGCAATGGGTTGTGCCATGACGACAATCGGATTGACAATAGGAGTTTGAACTGATGGAATCACATCCCCAGTTGAAGTGGGTTGACTTGGTGGAAGAGAAGAAGAACTTGCGCTTTCTCCTGCACCTAAAGGACTATGTGCAACAGTTGGGTTACTAAGACCACTTCCTCTTATGCGTATCGGGCTACTTCTTTGAGGAGAATAACAACTTACAATCTCCAACCGCCATCTAGCCCTCTCAGCACGTTCTGCTTTTTGTATTTCGGCTTGACGGTCCTTGTCAGAGGACATAAACCAACTTTTTAGTCCCTAAAAACCCTAGATTCAAGAACCACCACTTGTTGGTAGCTCCCGGCAGATGCACCACTGATGGGATCTAAAATGGGCCGGCACTGGCTATGGCACTAGCCAGACCTCATACTCATAACAGACAAACACACCCTCATGGCCACGCGGACCAGGAGCGTCAATCTGCTGCTAAAGGACAAACTGCCCTAAAGCCTAATTTATGCGTTTATAGTTTTATAGTTTTGTAGTCCAACGTTTCCCTTTCTATAAACTCCACAAAGGGAGAACCCTTACACATTGGCAATAAATACTATGATAATCACATACATGGGAGCAACCTCTCGGTAGAGACACTGCGGCCCCACTGCAACTCTCCTACATCACAGGGATTAGCCCCTTGATGCGAAGCTCGCTCAATGTCAAGTCCCCCTCTAGGGCTCTCTCGTGATCTGTTCGGTTCCTACTTGCTAAGTTCAACACTTGCTGCACCTCGCGCAACTCCGTACTTTGCCTTTGGCTTCTAGCCTGCTGATCCCTATTGTATTTGGCTATGCTTTGCAATGCTTTGCGGGTTAGCTTTCTCTCCTCTTCTAGATCTGCGATGATAGCGTCTGCTGTCCTACCGCGGTTCTCATACCAGGCGTGTGCGTCGTAACTAGTTACCAGGCTGAATAGCATCTGGGAAGACGTTCAAATCGAGTTCCTCATTAGACCTGCGGTCTGAGCTTTCCTCTGCCATTGTCGAGTTGTCTTGCTCCACTAAGCTGTCGATTAGGTTCAGTAGACTTGTTAAATCCATGTCATTGGTGCCCCTTGCTTGGTCCTAATCTGCGCTTTGATGGTTTGTCTATGTCTTGGGTCCTCTCCTATTGGTGGGTTCCTTGAGTGGTTTATCTGAGTGAGTTCCTTTAGTCATTGAATACAAACCTCAATTTATGATCACTCAGTGCATGTGTCATTTCTCGTGCACTTGTGCTCAATCAGGCTTTCAGCTTTCTTAAGTGTACTTCAAGTGCGGAAATTCAATGTGAGTGCAGCAAGCAATTCCTAAGCATCTTACACACTCTCTCTTGTTTCGGGCCTGATAGGCTTGTAGATCAATTTTCTGGCCATTTTGTCAGGGTTTAGGGTTTTTCTCGTATGTCACCTTGTTCATTTTTGGTCAGTCAGGTTTTACAGCTCAGCGGTTCACGTCTAAATCCTTGGGTCTCGCAACTACCTACTTCTAGCTGCTAAGCGGCTGCACGCTACGATTTTTTCCTATTACGTATGCCAGAATCAAGTTTTGAGCACCCGAATGGTTTCGACAGTTTGCGTTGCTGCATTTTAGTCGGGTCAGGTCAAATTTTTAAAAAATTTGATAAAAATTTGCACTCGGACCAACTGGTCCGAATTGCAGGGTCCGAGTAGGTCACTTGGACGGGCCGAGGGTCGAATTTCAGGGTTTGACTCGGACGATTTTGATTCGGACGAGACGAATAGCAAATTCGGACAAGGTGATTCGGACGGGCTGAGGCACTTGGGCCGAGGGCCGAATGTGGAAAGTGGCCGAGGGCCGAATTTGAGACTCGGACGGGTCGTTCAGACGGGGCGAGGCCGAATGTGCCACGTGGCCGAAAGTTTGACTCGGATGGGCCGAACGGGTGGACTCGGACGGTTTGCCTCAAACACTGACTAGGGTTTGGGCCGAGTGGGCCGAGTGACAGGGGCCGAGGGCCGATTCTGGGACTCGGCCCAGAAAAGGCCACTCGGACGGGCCGAGTTCGGCGCACGTAAACAACGCAAACACAAATTTGATCGATTCACAATATTTAAGCAAGCACAATGGCCACGCACTTCCAGATCCTATCTAGGGGAGTAGAGGGAGAGATTCATATACCTGAACGGGCCGGTAAGCGCGTTGGTGATGCGATTGAATCGATGCGGGAGTCTCTCTCTCTCACATTGAAATGGCACAAATGAGCTCTCCCTTGGCCTCTTGGCTCTTATACCAATTCACGGGTATGGTGTTGATGCCCCCAATCACTCACTTGCCGATCTTAGGCAAGCGAGCATTTTACCAATTTTTGCACGATTTTTGCCCTATTTTGCCCTGTTTTGAAACAGTAAACCCTACCCTTCTCCGGTTTGATTTCCTAATTCTAACCTACGCTAAATGCAATAAAAATCGAAGGAAAAAAACCGAAATAAATTCTCCATGTTTTCCAATCATCAAACAACCAAAATATCCCAAAATACTTACTTGTTTTGAAGATCAAAAACACCCAAACTTCCTACCTATCTCAAGGTCCATTTCGGGGATGAATCCCCTACTTCGATGCTTGATATGAGGTGCGCAAGTGCTCAAGCTTGAATTCGTTGGTCCCGACAATGGAACCAAAATGTAGTGGGAGCTCACGCTCAACTGCCAAGACCCACGGAGCGCTTATTGCTTCAAGCGTTTCAAGCGAGCTCTAATGGCTATCTCTCACCTAGCTGACGCGCCATCGATCCTATGAGTGTAGTGAGCTTACCTTGATGCTGATGTGAGTAGCCTCCTCCCTGGCACACCTCGCTAGCTCCACGATTCTTGATGCTAGCTCAAGCATCCTCAAGCCTCCTCCATCTCCAAGCTCCATCCTCCATAGCTGCGTGCGCGAGAAAAGAGAAGAGAAGAGAAGAGAATAAGAGAAGAGGGGATGGTGAAGAGCTTCACCCTCTTTATCCCTCACTCCCACACACTCACTCCCTCACACTCTCACACTCCCTCTCTCAAGAGCACACACAAGCAAGAAGAAGAAGAGAAGAAGAGAAGAAGAAGAGAGCTCTTGTTAGCCACACACCAAAGAATGAGCTTCCATTCACTTTTTGAACTTTATATACAAGCCCTAAAATCCCGTGGGCACCCATCCCCTTTTTTACATGACCGGCCATTGTGGCAAGGTCCTTTTTCCATTTCCCTCTTCTAGCCTTATGCCTCTAGCCTATTCCCATCTAATATTTTACAATTGGCACAGGAGGGAGCCTAGCGCTCTTTTACAAGAGTTTTCCAAGTTTTTTGAGGCGCCTTTCATTTAAAATTGCGGCTTTGGTCTCCGCTTAGCTTTTAGAGGTCGCGTGCATGTCTTTACTCTTCTTTCATGCTTTTTCCTCTTTTTCCTTCATTTTCCGCCATCTCGACTTGGGGTTAACACTGTCGCCAATGCCACGTAGTCCGCCTACAGCGCCAGGCTGCCGCCCATATCCCCCGCCAACATCGTCATCAATCCTCTCATCTCCAATCATTACATCCCTCCTCCCACATAATTCTGTTGAAGCAAAAGCTTCTTAGAAGATGCTTTAGAAGCTTCTAAGGTTGGGCTCCCATAAGCCCCGTTTCCACGAGCCTTCCCAGTTTCTTAAAACCGCGTTTTGTGAAGGAATTTCTTGCGCAAGAGGGAGTAGGCAGATCTTGAGGGTGAGTTGCCAAGCTTGGAGTGAGTTTGGAGATCGCGTAAAAGCGAGAACAAATTGCGGAGTTCAAGTCATCAACGATGGCTCCAAAGCCAAAGTTGCAAGGCGCATGCGCGGAAGTCTCGAACCCAAGTTTACACGTGGACATCACTACAGGTCCTCATAACCAGGTTCTTGGAAGTTAAATTCCGCGTTGGGCATGCTTAAAACTCATAGGAAAGTTATGAATATAAATTACTTATTCATCTTACGAGCTTAGTCACATGTTGCCCTTTTCATGCATTTCGAAAGTGACAAGCCTAAACGCATATTGCATAGGTTAAAAGGATGAAAATTTTGTTTAATTCATCCTTGCCTCCCTTGCAAGAAAGAACAAGCGTATATTGCATTTAGGTAATAACTTCCTTGTGATTCGCATGAGGAAAAATCATTAACATCTGTTAGATGTTGTCCAAAGAATTGCATAGCATGGAAATGAAACCATGGACTTGCATGTTGCATGCGAAGATGCTTGTAAAATGGATTAAGTCATCATTAGTCTTATAATATTCGTCATACATGAACTTCATTTATCAAAGTTGTATCTAGAAAATGTTGCATGTCACATATTCGTCATGCATGAACTTCATTCAACGAAGTTGCATCTAGAAAAGGTTGCATGTCATTTCAAAGCCTGAAATTCGATTGCATTAAAAGAAAGGTAGTAGGCAAAACTCTTGATGTAAATCTATTGAGAGTGGAGTTTTAAGTCCGTGATGTGCCTAAAATTTGCCAAAAAATCCAAAATTTAGAGGAAAAATATTTAATATCGAAGGTGGCGACTGCAACTAGGACAATTTTAAGCACCAAGTAAAAGACGACTTTTAAAAAGTTCCCGAGTGACACTCGTGCGTGGTGTCAGGAGTTACCAGTCAGTGCGGGATGTCAAGGTAGACGCCTAGGATTTTCCAAAGCTCGAATCGGAGTCCGGATGAGGACGGGGCCACAAATTGGGCAAGATACGAAGAGGTGGACATTTGAGAGGACCAAAGGGTGGGTGCCCTTTGGGACCTTTGACCCTCCCCCCCCAAAAAAAAAATCATGCAACATGGGATGAAAAAATCGTGAAGGAGATGAAGAATGGCAACGTCTGCACACGACCGATTTTTGTGCCCTCTCTCCTCCACATCATGATGATAGGCTAAATGTACCCCATGGAACAGACATTGGGGCTAATCTTCTCCCTCTTGGCTGGTCTTATTACCGTCGTTCACGCGTGGAATGGCTGCCTGGATGAAGAGAACAAATTCTAGTCTTTCTCTCTCCTCCCTCTCTCTCTTCTCTATGGGCTGTTCATGTGTACCATCTTGATGAAGGAACCCAGGAGGGAGAATGAAGAAAGTGGTGATGGAGATTGATGGAGATGCTGAAGATTGAAGTATAGCATTGGATTGAGAGCAATGGAGGCTCAGTCTACTGGTTATGCAGTCATTCAAGGCGTCTCAGGTTACGTAAAAACACGGTATGACCATTTTTATGAAGAAAATGAAGGATTTTTGATAGTTTATGATGATAACTATGTTCTTATTGGATGAAAATTTGTTTGTGTGATGTTTGCATTATGAGTAATTGTTGTTTATCAGAAAATTCTGATTTTGCAATGATATACATGCTTTATTTAATTCCCGTAAACTCGAAATGCGGTTTTTAAGTGGCAAAATGGTAGTTTTTCCGTTTGGGGTGGGGGAAAGGTGTTCCCATGGGAAAATATGGAAGATAAGTTGAATGTTAGTATGCTGAAGTGATTGGAACAAGAAAAATCAGAAAATAGCATATTTTACTACCAAATAAATCAAGAAAATGGAAAAAATAAGGGAAAAAATAGAAATACGTCTTGGAAAAATAAGAAAAAATATAATGATTATTTGTGGATGTGTGGTAGTGGCAAAGCATGAGTTTTGGCCTCAGTTTTCCCTATCTCTTTGTCAAAGTTTGTGATTTATCGCTTTTTATACATCAAAACATGACAAAATGAACCTCTACACCTATGCAATGAAAGCAATACCTAAACATAGGGGGTTGGGATGTTTGAATGGTGTGATTTGCGTATTGATTGTTGCTGATTTTCTGATGCACATTATGTCATAGAGTTTTGTGGTATGTTAATTAAGAGGATAGTAGCACGAGTATTATCTCGGTGCTATCCTTGCATCGCCACAACGGGTTAGTGAAAATACAATGAAAGCCTGATTGTGCACCACGTGTTTCTGATTTAAAATGATGTTTGAGCACTTAGAATCATTCACTTTTGCATGTGCATGATGATCATGGTATTAGAATAAAAGCCTGGATGCATAGCACCTGTTTTCAATGACAATGACCCACGGCTGAGTGTGAAAAGGCATCCTAAGCTGTAGGATAGACGTTTGTTTCTTGAGGGATTATTTGGTGAAGAATACTATTTATGATGTTGCTTAGGCCCTCAATCTATGAGCCATTCATACAGTGCATTTGCATCAAGGAATAGATAGTGTTTTTAATCACAGACAATTAGGACAATCATATAGATTCCATTACAGAAAATTCTATATTATGCCTAGGAGTGCACCCTATAGCTTCTCTTGAAGAGGGTTTTGACCCCTTCGAATAGAATAAAAAATCTCCCCAATCCAAGCTATGTTTCAAAAGTTATGACCATTTTTGTGCACTAAGGTCATTGTGGATAGGGTGTGGACTACTCCAAGAAAGACATAGAAAGCCCATTGCAAAAAAATTGGATAATTTTTTGTCATTAAGCTTGTACCTCATCTCGAAGATGGCATCCTCCCTTTTCGTTTGAATCAAAAGTCTCACCAATGTGAGTTTTCCACCGAAAGTTAAACCCCATTTTACTGATAGTGGGTCCTGTGGACTGCATCCAAATGGCTAGTGAGAAAGGCTAAAGTAAGGGCCATGAAGAACTCCAAAGGGAGACTAGAGACTCTAGGACCTCCATGAATGATGAACCTAGCTTGGCACAAGATTACCATGGTGATATGAATGAGAAAGTGCCCGAGAAAGTGTCCAATCTGGATCCCTGTAGCCTTCTCAACCACACTTTATGTCAGCATGAGCTTCGTCACATGGAGAGGCACAATGACATGGTCACCAACCACTGCTAGATAATGTCCAAATTTGATGAAGCAATTTAGAAAATGGCCCTCTCAAACTCTAGGACTCAGGAAACCCTGGAGTAGCTCACACTCTTGTAGCTCAGCTAGCTACAACTTCATCCCAAGAGAAGGCAAATGAATCCAAGCGCAAGTCTTGATGCCCTCCACCACTAGAGCCACTACATGGTCCACAAGTCACTCTCAAATCCAAGGATACTGAGAGTGAATTTTGGAGCACGTTTTAAAGTGAAAAAGTGGCTCGGGAGGTGTAAAAGACCAAATTTTCAAGAACAATGAAACGGTTACAGATCGATGAGCTAGATTTTTCCTAGATACAGTTTGATGCTAGGAATGTAACACAAGTCTCGATTCATCGATTGGAGTCTTTTTGAACCCCCCATTTAATCCACGCAAAGTCCTATGTTATAAAGCAACTATATAATCTGGAAGCCGAAAAGTGAGTGACAAAGGCTAGATTGATAGATTTCAACGCTATTAAGATGGTGTCCATTCCATTCACAAATCGAAGTTTGTTTGAGCCTCTGTTTAGCAAAAGAAAAACCACTTGATGCAATGTGAAAACACAAAACTTGAATTAGTTATTTTAAGGCTTTAAGCTTTAATCATTAATTAAGAGCCAAAAACTCAACAAACTTAATCATTGGGGGAGGGGGGGAGGGAGAGGGTTGTTTGGTGCTGTCGAGACGATGCACATCTACCACTGCAAACCTGAGGGCAGAATTTTCTGCCAAGATTTTGGACTCTTAAGTCAGCATTATTATTTTCTATCATGTGTTTCTTTTGTGTTTGCATTTGCATGACGCACAAGCACATGTAGTTAGGTTAGGCACAAAATTCTCAATGCATTCAAAATTTTTTGTGGAGCAACGCTCCATTGATTGCAAAGAATGGAATCAAATTCGCAAATTGCATAAATGATTAGGCACGAAGTTCTTTTCTAAAGCATGTTTTTGATAGGGCACATTGCATGAAAAACAAGTTCTTATGAAAAGAATGTATGTTTTGAAGACAACACAAGTCGGGTGCGGTTGAAAGATTCTTTCCATTGCATCTTCGTCTCCTTAACAAAGTTGACAGATTCCTGTCCAAGAAAAGAATAAATAACTATTGTATCATAATGAATAGTTTAAGTGTAAGGAGATGACTTTAATGTTTCGACTTCAAGTGTATAAGTGGTAACCATGCATCTTCACAATCACACAAGCTACTTCCACATAATGGTATGGATGGGAATGAAGCTCTAAAAGAGGATTAGGCTACCAAAGCAAAGTTTTACATAAAGTTAGTAAAATTACAAATTGCAAAGAAGAAAAAAAAGAGCCGAATGTAAGTTGAAACAAAGGAGGAGAAAGAAGAAGAAATCAAGCAGCTTAGTTAAAACGGGCATACGAGGCCAAACCAAAGCCTACATTCTACCAAGAGGGAGCACCTCCAAAAGAAGGACTTAAAAATATTCCTACCACTCAAGCGAATTCATGAGAACTTGGTAGGCGAAATAACACAACAAGAAATTGATGATATTACGAGAAGGAAGATGACGTAAGTACGGATGGAAGATGGCGAGAGAGAAGAATAGCAAAAGCTATAAAGGTCTTAAGCTTTTTGAGGAAAAAGCTTTGTATTATTGGGGGGCCGTCGAGAGAAGGCGAAGAAGGATCCATGGAACGATGGAAGAAGATCGTAACCACAGCAGGTCTTGGACAACGTGCTGGAGATCAACGATGAAGAGGAAGAGAGGGGGCAACAACCTCGACGAAGGCTGTAGGAGACGCTAAAATTGGAGCACTGTGACGACGTCGAAGACTGAAGGGAACGAAGGGAGTGAAGACTGAAGGTGACGAAGGATGCTGTTGTCAGAACAGCTCAGAGGTGCAGACGCTGCTGCGACTGAGAAGACGAAGGAGGGAGGAATGAAAACAGAAGATGAGAACGCTGCTGCAGGACAAATAGGGACGACAATGCAGAGGAGTGTCGAGAGCAGAAGGCGAGAAGACAACACAAATGTGAAGAAGATGAAGCTGTGAAGAGCTTGACGAAGCCTACGGTAGATGACAGTCAAACGGAGGACGTTTGGAGGCGCTGATGAGCTGGAGTGGATGGCGCTGAAGACAAAGTAAACTACGGAGACAAAGCATAAACAAAGAAACGATGAAGGAAGTTGAAGGAGAAGCCGAGGGCGCCGCAGTAAATCCAAAGGACAAGAAGTCGAAGGAAATGGCAATTCAGACGCTACTATGACAGAGAAAAAGAAAACCAAAGTGACAACGTGTGAAGAAGGTGAGATTGAGAATGAAGGAGAACGGGATGCGACAAAGAAGTTCTCTCAGTTGACATAGCTGAGAGGAAGAGAAATCGTTGTAGAGGTCAGAGCCATAGCAAGGTGGCGAAGACTGTAACTTGGAAGCTGTGGGGTGATGAAGGACGAGACGATGCGGAGAAGGAGGTGACGAAAAAGAAGGTGACGACTTCTCTGATGGAGAGTGCCTCATCAAAGAAGTCGGAAGTAACATGTGTGGGAAATCAAAGATGACAAAGATGCAATTATCGCAGCACACTGTGGATATATATTAGCAAGGGCCCCACGGTTCTTCACAGGGTTCACCGGGTCATTGGGTGACCATGGGGCCCACAAATTAAAAGCCCCTTAAAAGGGGCATTGGTCTAGAGGATTGCTCCAAGAATTGAGCCGTGTACCCTGCAACCTACACAACAAACTCTAGACCACTTACTATATAGAAAGTTCACACTATAACTAGGAAGAATAGCAATCAAACTAGAAAGAATGTAGAATTTTCTAGTTATAACTAGATAATTTTGTCATCACGAATCTCTTCTAACTAGTAAATCCCTTTTTCTAGATAGTATCTAGAAAGTTGAAGCCTTATCTAGTAACATTATCTAGTAAGTTATTGTATATCTAGTAACAATATCAACATAACTAGGAATTTTTTTTTTCACTAGTCATAACTAGCAAGTACTATCATCTATCTAGGAAATTATGGATAGTCTTTCAAGTTAACGTAGACTCACGATTTTGCTAGGTAAAACTAGTAAATAAATACTAGTTTATTTGAAATTTACATTTGTATATTACTCACTTGTGAGCTAAGCTTTCAATTCCACACTTATAGCTATACTCACTAGTTTGTGTAGCCTATGCTTAGTCTAGCCTATCCATAGCTTATATATAGCCTAGCTTATACATTAGGCATAGGATAAGCACATGCTAGGTTAGGCATTGGCTCAATAATATAAAGTAGGAACATTATATGCTATGCATAAGAATACAACTTATATATGGCATTTTCTAGGCACAAGGTAACCATAGAATAGGATAGGGTTGCGTTAGGCATTGGCTCCTAGCATATGCTTACCCTATGTCTAAACTCTTCCTAGAATATGCTTAGACTATGTATACACATAGGATTGGCTTATAGTATGCCTAGTATTTTCCCAACTTGCCATATGTGTACCCTATGCCTACCCCCTGTGTATTTATGTTTGACATACCTATGTCTAGCCACTCTATAGCCTCTATCAGTTTGTCTGTACGAGGAGCCTATGCATATACCTTGCCTATATAACTAATCCAATCTAAACCTAAGCCTAAGCTTAAGCTCTACCTTACTACGAGCCTAGCCCTAACACTAACCTTTAATGTAGTATAAGCCTAGTATATATTGAGTCTAATTCTAATTTAAGGTAAAGAATATAGAGAGTAAGATAGGCTTATACATCATGTGTTACTTCTATAAAAATAAGTTGTATTTAGTCATTTTGTGGATTCTCATTAATTTTGACCTATTTGTAGTATAATTCTAACTTTTTATATGCGTGATGATGATCATATTGTGCTAAACAGATGATAATAGGCAATTAATTTGTTTTGCTTTTGGTGAGAAAATAACTAGACAAGTATAGAGATGTAATGATTGTAATATTGATCACTAGTGGAGTGCAACGTGAAATTATTACTATTAGGAGACTGTTATCACATACAGCTATTTATATGCTTTAGCTTTAAAGTGATTGTACTCATCTATTTAGAGTCCATTGTTGTCTCTATTTTCTTTTAATTTATTCATATTCATTAAATTTTTCATTAATTAATTGTAATTATAATATTAAAAATAAAATATTAGAGCTAAGTTTAGGCTTATGTTAGAATTAATCATTTTGAGTGCGATTGAGTCGTCCTCATTTACATTGTTTGCTAGTTATAATATGCTTTTGTAATTAATTTGGCTCAATTTTCCATTGCAATCATCGCTTTGATACCATGGAGTTGATTCTTACACATGGTCTATGATCACAGCAGCAAAGTAATGGTTGAAGTATTGGTGTAGTGAACCACTAAACCACATACTTCATAGATTATCTTAAGGGACTGAGAATTAGCAAGATTAGTTGAAGAAGTTGATCTATCACTTGTGCACAAGTAACTAGCTTATTGACGAGTGGAGTGTTGTTCCCATTGCATTGAGCAGCATTTTTAATCACTTGGCTATAGGTTGAGGTGTACATGGCATCTCCCCTATATCATAAGTATCTACATGAGTCTCATCTTGCAACATATCTACAAGCTATCAATATTGTATGGGTATATATTTGCATCAACCATGGCTATGCATGAGCATTCACCACATTGGTTAGTACCCTTGAACCACACTGTCTTTTCCCTCTTCATCATGCGGACCACACATTGCCTTTTTCACCCAACCACTTAAGCACCTTAGTCCACTCAACTACTATGTAGATAGGCCACATGATTGTTTAGCCACATTGGAGAACTCGATCACTTGAAGCACATCCTCCTAACTACTTGGAGCACTTTGGCCACATGTTTAATTAAGCAAAAATTCAAGCACACTCTTCCACGTGCACATACTCAATCACATAGTCACGTAGTTGCACAATCATGCACTTTATTTCAACTCACTTTACCATCTCCACTCTCTTACCCTTGATCACGAGGCACCCTCTGACCACATTGAGAACTTCATTTTTTTATGACAATAACCTCACTCAACAATTTAGGCCACATTAGGCACTCATGAATCACTCTAGGTAGCATTAGCACATGATTATATAATACTTAGATACTATACCACCATCACACTCTACTACTTAGTGCTCATAGCATAGTGATGTGGATGGTTTTGGGAATGGGAATGGGAATGGGGATGTGGACTAGAATTGCCCTCCTTTGTCACCATCAAAGAGGGCTCTTATAAGTGGATGGGATTGGGATGTGGGTTGGTTTGAGGATAAGCTAGGTCTAGGATGGCAAGCTAGAAAATGGCCATCCCATGTCATTATGGCTCATAGCATTTTACTAAAAGAACACCTTATCCACTCGATTACTTAGACATATTGAAGCAGATGATTACCTTATGCACTTAGGTAATATATAAGGCCAAATTTGCACGATTCTTGGACAAGAGTGCAAATACTTTCACACATTGTAGATGCATTTGTACACACACTTTCAAGTACCTTAGGATAAGAACTAGGGTACAAGGTCTTTGGGGCAATTTGTACATGTGTGAGAGTAAGATGCAATACATTAGTCCACATGTACATATCGTGTCTGGAGAAATTGAAGTGAGAGTGTGGATCTTCTTCTTCAAGCTTCTATGTGGTTCTTTGAATTCTTCTTCAAGCTTCTATGTGGTTCTTTGAATATGAATTAGCTCTCTTATAGATTAGGAACCCTTCACATTAGCAAATCTTATAGGAAAAAGGATAGCATGCAATCTATTGATTTTAGTGGGGATTAAAAGAATAAGGGGTATATAGCACATGAAAGACAGTGTGGAAGAAGAGGTTTTAGTAATGGCTAGTAGGGTTTTGCATGTTTTCTACCTATTTAGCTATGAAGCCAAAGAAGCTTTGTAAGACCTCCATTGAGGCAGCATGATGCATATAGATATCATCAAGATAAGGTTCCTTAAAAAGGACATCTGTGTTGGTGTTGCCTAGCTCTATGTGTATTCAAAGTGTGTTGCACTCGCAAAAGGAAAATACGTGTTTGACAAGTTCCCAGTACCAAACAAAGTCTCTTGAAGTGCCTTGATCACTAGAGATAGGCAAAGCATGGACATGGTGCCGAAGCTTTGAGATGTTTTGGCAACATCTCAAAGGTGAGTGTCTACAAATTTGGTCACCCATACTTGCATTATGAAAGCTTGTATCAAAGAAGGGAAAAAAGATACAAGCCAAGGTACACAAGCTGGGGCTTATTTAGTCACTTTTGGTTGCATCTTCAAGGCATGTGGATGCATAGAAGTGGCATAGAAGGGCTAAGAAATACACATGATATAGTAGTTGTGGCATTGTATTGGTAAATATATGTGTTGAACTTAGCTTGCTTTCAAAAGCACAAGAAGTGTTTAATAAGCTTCCAACTCGAAATTTAGTTAGCTTACTAACCAAGCCAATGAAAGCCAAAGTTGGAGGCTTTGATCATATATTACACGACTCTTTACATATTGGAGGGATTTTGGAGCACTAAATATTGGAGGGATTTCGGAGCACTAAATATTGGAGGGATTTTGGAGCACTAATTAATGGTGCCAGGATACCATCATCGATCTAGACAAGGTGGCTCAAAAAGATCATTCGCTGTGGAGGTTAACTCCTAGTGGTGTCAAGAAGCTACCTGTACACTGCAAGTTCTGTTAGTTGTCCCTATCTTTGTCAATTGCCACTAGATTTTCATACTTGCAAGGTTCCAATCTGGTGTACGTAAAACCATGTATAACTAGCATAGGAGGACCTATATGAGGTGCATGCGTATTGCCTAGTGCAAATGGGTTGCCTTAAACTAGTGTGGAGCTCTTAAAAATGTGAGTGTAACTAGTTGGGAGCTTGATATCATATTTCAATGGAGTTCAATGCTAAGAATATTAAGAATATAAGCATTGAAATGGAAAGAATGGAGACAAACTTTCAAATTGGATTATATGGAATTGAAAATTGAAGATTACATGTCTGGAGCCCCGAGAGGAACACCAAGGAAAAGGAAATTCTCTTGCAAGAAAATCTATCTTGTAACATCAACAAGCTTGTTTATCATGTTTCATATGATCACAATGAAGAAAAGAACACCAGGCACAACAAATCTTCATGCAGCATCATGTAGATCTCCCACGGTTTTTAATAGAATCAACCATATTCTTCAATATCTTCACAAAATCCATCAATAGAACAAAGAAAACAAAGAAATACACCATCTTTGAATGGAAATACATCACATAGTATTCATCTTCAATATCTTCATAGTCTTCTCTCTCAATCTCTCATATACAATCACTCTGTTTTAGTAGAATTGGCTATCTCTGACTCTCTCTATCACACTCCATTAATAATACATCATATCCTCACTACAATCTCTCAAAAATTACTCTCAATAATCACTCAATTATCTACATTCATGTTTATTACACAATAGCCCCTACTAATCTACATTGTTCTATCCCAATAACAATATTGAGGATACCATCATGGATTTTACTAGAATAAATAAGGCCACACTGAGCCTTGTTGAGTACCTTGGGTGAGATATTTCACAATATTTCCTATTTCACAATATTTGTTGAGTATCTTCTATTTGCTACTTGAGAAAACATAGCACAATATTTCACACACACATCTTGCTTTAATCTCCTTCCATGTATATACTTGCTTCCTTCATGACATAGAAGAGGAAAACTTGGAGGATGGTGATGATCTAAGAGATGTAAAAAGCCCTAGATGTTGCTTTTTTTAAAATACTATGTCACCTTACTTGCTTCATGGCATAGAAGAGGAAAAGTTGGATGATGATATTGATCTATGAGATCTAGAAGGAAAAGTTTAGGAACCTTCATCTTGGTGCCCAAGGGTGTTTGTCTTACAGGGTTACTTCAATTTTGCATTCTACACTTGTTATGTTTTTCTTTTCATCTGAAATAAGCTCTTTTACTTTGATTGTGGAGAAAGTCAGTTGCTTAGGCTGATGGATAAGAGAAGGCTCTTGCAGATGATATAGAGGTGGCCATTCCCCTATGTTTGGAGGTTGTAGCAGGTGAGGAGAACTGTGAAGAATGGGATCAGTTGGGTTGTAGCCATTGCCATAGATCAAGTACCATTCTACAGGATTTGAGATATCATTCCCAAGGTCTTCCATTTATTTTTCATAGTTTTTTTCCTCAAGAAAACAAGGAAGCCTTACCGAAAATTGAATTAGAGAGAAAGGAAGAGACATTGGTGTTCACAAAAGTTGTTGAGGAGCTTCCTTCATGACATAGAAGAGGAAAACATGGAGGATGATGATGATCTAAGAGATGTAAAAAGCCCTAGATGTTGCTTTTTTAAAAATACTATGTCACCTTACTTGCTTCATGGCATAGAAGAGGCAAAGTTGGAGCTTTAAATCTCAATAAGGTAGTTGAAGCTTAATAAGGTAGTTGAATATGCATTGAATCTTATTTATGGAAATGGAATTGAACAAGGTATAACTTCTACTTGTAAGGGCGACATGGATAATGACTAGGGAGTGTTGTAGATACTTGTGACACAAGTATATGTAATAGGCCATGGAAGTCCCACTGGAGCAATATATGTTTCATGCTAGAGACCTTTTGCCTTCAATCAACTGATTTGGTAAGAAAGTTTCCTTATCCATCATTCATCATAATATGCAAGTATCTACAACTACTAGTAAAACTTTTTTGATGGCTATATACACCCCGTGAAGATTGGCTTTTGATTATACCAATATACACACAAATCACATCACAGATAGGGAGACACACCCCCAAGGAGCATACACAATTACAAGTGCTCGAGGACCCCGGCCTGCGAGAAACCTCCAACATTTGTGGCCCCTACTTCAACCACCTACCCCAATGCGATACAATTGGATCTAACCCCCAGGTATAACACAAAGTTTCCTTCTACCTCATTCTCAAAGGTTTTTTATATTTTATCTCAAATGTTGTGAGTGTCCTTGTGGATATGGAAATTTATTATGCAATGCTTCAAGTCTCTTAATTTAGGATAGCATATCTTAATTCGCATAAGCACTTAAAAGGGAAGTTTTAATAAATTAAGATTATGAATGCACATTTAAATTGAAAACAAATGTAGTTTTATGGCTATGAAATTTTTACAATACCTCATTGGAAAAACTCATCACATTTATAAATTATTTTTGCATGTCTGTACGTGTGTGTGTGTGTGTGTGTGTGTGTGTGTGTGTGTGTGTGTGTGTGTGACTTTAGATTAATTATCTCATGTAACCATGGACAATATAAATATTTCTTTCAAAAATCTATGAATAATGGAGCTAGGAGTATCTAGTATTATCTAGTACAAAATTTGATGAAAATGGGTCTTTAATGACTTTAATGACATTAATATTGACCTGCAAGAGGAACGTTGGCGCCAAATTAATTCTCCTCCTCTTCTTCTTCCTCTTTTTTTTATTGGTCTGGAGCTAGCCTTGAGCTCTCATGCATGTTCCCGCCCTCCAGCTTCGCTCTCACACTGATTACAATCAGGCCTGGAGCTGATCGTAAGAGTGAACTCCACTGACCTAGCTAGTACTGCCCAGCTCCCCCGTCAAGTGTAGCACTGATTCGTGCGTGGTGTGGCGTGCGTGGCGTGTGCGCTTCTGGCGTGGCGTCAGAGAAAGGCTTGCCGTCCGGATCCAGCTCGTCGGTGAAGGCGACAGCAACGAGGGAGAGGAAGTCGTCATTGTCATCATCTGCATCATCATCAGCAGCAGCAGCAGCGCCGCTGTGGCGGCTTCCGACAAGCAGCAGCTGGTTCCTGTGGGCAGTAGCTGGTTCCTGCGGCTTCCGACAAGCAGCAGCTGGTTCCTGTGGGCAGTAGCTGGTTCCTGCGGCTTCCGACAAGCAGCAGCTGGTTCCGACAAGCAGCAGCTGGTTCTTGCGGCTTCCGACAAGCAGCAGCTACTTTCGACACGCGGCGGCTTCCAACAAGCGACTTCCGACAAGCCGCTTGGAATCTCGTCATTATCGCGAGACGGGCGCGGGCCCTGTGGGCGGCGAAGAAGATCCCCCGTCGATCATAGAGTACAGCCACGTTCTACGTCAGCAACAAATTAAAGTCAAGAGCTGCTTCCTGCGCTGTGAGTTTCCTAGTTTTTTTCCATTTAGTAATTATTATCTATCCATATCAAACCAAGTGAAGGGAAATGTTTTTAACTTTCGTATTAATGAGATTACAAACTATTTGAAGCCATTTCAGACATCTCTTACTGAAAATTTTACAAACTATTTGAAGTTATATTAGACTTCTCTTACAAAAAAATTTGTACAAAGTCTATAAAAATAGTGCTTCGAGATGCATGGCCAGCTATATTTAGCTTGTCTTACAAAAAAGAGAGATGATAAAGTCCACAACTACATGATGAATCCTAAAACATATCTAATGAGATAAGTTTAATTACTATTAACAAATGAAAAGCCTTTGTTGTCCATTAGAATAACAACCATGTTCCATAAGGAATTTTGTGCCTCTTCTAAATATGTTTACATTCGATTCTCATAAGGAAGTGGGGGATAAAGCTTGAAGAGTATGATGTAGAGGCTTAGACTAATATTTATAAGTTATGCAAGTCCATTATTATCTTGTCTTTATCAAAGCACGCTTACTTCAATGTCATTGAGAACAAGCGTGGTGCTTGGGAGTTATACGAGAAAATGTGTAATCTTTTTTCGCAATTATATTGGCTTTAGAAACTCATGGATCTTCTTATGAAGAAAGGTAATGCTATGTCTTCTCACTGGAATGAGTTTCATTCCATTTCCATCTAGCTTACTTTCCAAACAAGGGATTACCTTTGAGAAAAATGTAGGAGCCTTTGCTTATAATATCCAAGCAAGAGATGTCTAACCATGCCTGATAATATGATTATTTAGCATGTTTAAGGGTATGTTCATGGAATGTTAATGCACTCTACTTAAGGGTATGTTCATGAAAATTCTATGATATTTTGGAATGAGGAATACTCATGATTTTCCTATAATAATCATCCTAAAATGACTTGTTTGAGGAGATGTCTAACCATGCCTAGGAAAGGATAACTGTTGTGATGGGTCTTTTTGGCCCTAGGGACACGATCTTCCTATCCAAGCAGGGTTTTGTAATATCTCCTTTGCTTGTTCTATCTCCTTTGCAACCTGCATCGATATCGCCCTCAGCTAGCGACCTCCTGCAGCGGCTTTTTACGCTAGGTTTTCTTGTGTATACGTTTGTTATAGCAAGCTCCTAGTATCACTTGCACATATCTGTCTGGATAAATTTTTATAGAACATCTCCTTTGCTTGTTTGAGGAGATGTCTAACCATGTTTTGCGAAAGGATAACTGTTGTGATGGGCCTTTTTGGCCCTAGGGACACGATCTTCCTATCCAAACAGAGGTTATGATTCTCATGTTTACTTTTTACGCTAGGTTTTCTTGAGTATAAGTTTGTTATAGCAAGCTCCTAGTATCACTTGCACATATCGTGTCTGGAGAAATTTTTATAGAACATCTCCTTTGCTTGTTTGAGGAGATGTCTAACCATGTTTTGCGAAAGGATAGTTATTTTCAATGCTTTGTTATTTTCAATGCTTTGTAAAAATTAAATATTAATATATATCATATTATAATTTAATATTATTATTTTTCAAAAATTATAGATTGAGGAGAATACTATGTCGGCAAATAATGTTATAGTTCTAAATCGAAAAAGCAAGCGAATCCCAAAGGTACTAAGATATTTCTCTTTCTTTTTGTCTCTATAGTTTGTATTAAATTAAATATTATCTTTGTTTAATCAAATTTTTTAAATCTTATAGTGGAGTGAAAAGATGAAAGATAACATGAAAGAAACGAAGAAAAAAGCTTCAAGGGATATAGAGAATCATAATAAATCCAAGGTATTTTGAGTATATCTTAAGATAAACATGGATGTCTTTATTTTGGTAATTTAACCCTTTTATGATGCTTAACAGGGGATTGAAAACTCCAATGTGCGGCTAGCTAGGAGCCATGCTAAGACACTTGATAAATGCCAATCCTCTCAGGTTATATGTGTTGTGTTTATTTAGTATATGTGTGTATTGCTAAATATGTAAATATAAATTGTTTTTACTATTATTATTTTTTGGAATTGCAGAGTATGTTGAGTGAGGTGGATGAAGAAACGATCTTGTTAAAATACTTGGATATTGCTACGGTGGATGAGCTATATACATCATTAAAATCCACTTTTAACATCATTAAGAGAGATCCCACTTTCACTACAAATCGTACAGAGCATAATGTGGATGCCATGAGAAAGGCTATAGTACAATGGCTACTGGTTCAAAAACGAGTTATAATCAAAGATACAATCATTGGAAGTTTAAGCCTAGATGATGTTAATGTAGTAGAATAAGGACAATTTGGATTTCACATTATAGTATGCCACTTTTGTATTGTGGACATTGGTAAAAAAGTTTATTATTCACTTTTACTTTATTAAAATCACTTTTAAAATAAAGTATTTTTCTATTATTATTTATATCAAAGATATAAAAATGTCATTCTATGAGATTTTGTTATATCATTATATGCCTCCTATATGCTAAGTTGTATGATAAAGTTACTACATAGATGTTATATGTTATAATTTCTTATATGGTAACTTTTTCGATGAAGTTACTATATAGATTATTTCTATTTATGAAGTTATTATATAGTAATTTTTTTAGAAAGTTACTATATAGATAATTATGATAATCAACTTCCTATATAGTAAGCTAACCAAAAAAAGCTTTCTATATAGTAAATTAACTAGAAAAATCTTTCTATATTGAAAACTATCTTTCTAGATTGGCAATCTAGTAAAGTTTGATTTTTCCTATATTAGACTCTTTCTAGTTATGTGGAAATCTAACTAGAAAATTCTCTTTTTTTTCCTATATAGTAAGTGGTTTAGAGTTTCTTGTGCTACACTATGGAGTGGTTAACCATGCACCCGTGAATTGCTTGGATGAAACAATGGAATTTCATATTAGCTTTAAAAAAGTTAGCCAACCGACGCATAACCGGGGAGTTACCGGCACGTCCGCATAAAAGCGGGACCCATACTGAAATATATCTTCTCCCCACAAGAAGAAGTGGTGAGAGGCACGAGTCCGATCACACCTCCGACAACAAGCACAAACTATTTCTGCCACTTTGAATTATCACTCTTGTACATTCACCGCGAATTATTATTAATATTTTTCCACAATCTGACTATTTGCCTTTCTTCCCTTCGATTTCAAAGGTCATGCTAAAGAGCGGTGAAGGAACACATGATACCTACCACCTTTCAAAGTGAACCAATCGGCCGGCCTTAGCTCAGAAGTCAAACCCTTAAATGATTTTGTGAAAAGTTTGAGTTCCCAATAATCAATCATAACTAGAAAAGCTAATTGAAGAGTATTTTATTCATCACAAGTTGTATTTCAAGGTGGCAACAACGTATCTCTCAAGAAGATGTTCTGAAGGAATGTTGTGATGGCATCAAACTCATTTATAAAGAAGAGTCTTCCTCATCTTATAGATCCTTATTACTTTGGAAGTTTCTTGTTCATCAATACCAAATATATTTCAATGGACCCCCCTCTTTTCATGCATGAAGTAAAAAGCTCTCTTGTGACTAAACTTGGGAATTCTCTTGAGAATTGAAACATTAAACTTATTCTTTTCTATCCCTTGTGAGTAGGAATCAAGAAATATTTGGATCTATGTATTATGCTGACACATGAATTTGTTCGAATGAGATTCCTAGTCATTCCTCCACTCCATATTTTTATCTTGAATTGAGTACTCTTGATCCATTATTCCTATCTCGCTTAGCGTCCCTATAGACGAGCGACATTCTCAAACTCTCCCGCGCGTGCTCCATGCGACACCTGGTGAACCCGACGTGAAAGCATCGCTTCTAATTGTCGAGATGGGAGACTCTTCAAATATTCCACCCACTTCGTCGTCGAGTGCTTCTTCCTTTTTGACTGATGAGATGAAGAATTTATTGCAAACTCTATCTTCAGCTATTATGATGCAAAATCAGCATATGTAGTTATCTATGCAGCAATAGCAATAGCTACATCAGCAAAAATTGGATCAGCAAGGAATGCTACATCAAGAACAAGAGCATACACATGGAGAAACTAAAGAGATCGAGGCCATGGTAAGTGAACGCAAATTATTTGATGGTTAGAATGTTTCCGTTTATCTTAAAACATTTGAAAGGCAGATGCGCTTGTTTGGAGTTTCTACCTGGAGCAACTATTTCTTATGGCTAGTCACGCTTGCTTTGCGGGTTAGAGTGATTGATTTATTTGTGCAAGATTCAAATTGGAATGTCTTCAAGAAGGCGCTCAAAGATGAATATTTCCTGGAGGATTATGGTATTGCTACTCGAAAGACATTCAGAAAGTGGGTCTATCAACCCAACAAAGGACTTGTTGCTTTCCAAGTTATTGTGCGAGTTTGAAGAACGTTACAACCAGTTGGATGCACTTGAACAAAGAGCCCTAAACTCAGAGAAAGTGGAGTTAATCTTGCAGGTGGTTGATCCTACACTTCAAGATGAGTTAGGAGAGCTTCTTGAAGACCATACGCAGCCAATGGGATTGAAGACGGATTGGCAAGATGCTATTGATGTGGTTTCCATATTGATGAAGAGGTGAAGATGGAAGGCTCACTTACAAAATGGTATGCAAAATCCCCTAACGATGTCTTCTCCTACCTCCACTTCTCCTACTACTCCTTCCATTTCTCCTCCTACCCCTCATCCCATGTCTATGCCTAATTCTATGCCTATGCCTATTCTTGTGGCAGTTGTCAGGCCATTTGCCAAACCAACTGTCGAAGACGTGGTGGAAGAAATTTCAAAGAACTTGAAGGATCTTCAGATAAAGATGGCCAGAAGAGAGCAACAACCACTTAACATCCTCTTCTGCTCCTATGATTTATTCTAGAAATGATCGTGTTTGCCATTGCATATGGTGTGATAGTCCAGACCATGAGCGCAAGGAATGACAAGACTTTGAAAAAGTAAAAAGACTAAAGTTGGTGGTCTGGAAGGACATGATGATATTTTTCAGAGACACTAAGCAACCACTCAAAATTTTTTTTGGCAAAGGAGGTATGAAGAAATTATTGGAGGAAACTCTCTTACGTTCTTCTTATGTAAAGCAAGAGGCAGCAAGAGAAGCTGTTGCCTATGGTCTTCAATTGGAGTAGTTATCGAAAGATAAGTCTCCTTTATGGTCCTATGCACTGCACACAAAAAAAAAGGTAAAGCTTCTTCATCTAAACTTTCATTCATAGGAGATGCAATTAAAAAATGATTCGGATGGAATGATCGCGTAGATGTATTCTCTATCTATTTTTATATTGTAAAATCTCAAGGATTTGAAGCACTTGTTGAAGAAAAGCGCAAAAGAGATAATGATCAACCTAAAGGATCAAAGAAGAGAACTAGGAGGAGAGAACCAATTCTTCAACCTTCTTCTTTAGGACCATGGAGCAGAGTATGGTTGACGTGCAAAAGCCAAAAGTGCAAGATGACCAAAAGGCCCCAAAGTTAAAGGATTCGAAGCCAAAGAAACAACCTGGATTCAAGTTGCTATCTAACATCGAGACTTCCATAGACTTGAAAAAGGTACTTGAGGATCGAATTCTTAATTACAAAATTGAATTTACACTTGGAGAAGTTTTGGGGATTTCCAAGATAGAGTTCCATGATGTTATCATTGACATCATTAAAAAAAAGCACCAAATTATTGAAGAGCCAACGCAAGATATGATCCATCAAGAGGCTTTAGCTATTGCCGAGGCTATTCTCTATGGATTACAAACCATTCATTGATCAAATTTTAAATCAATTAGCAAGTATAAAAATCTATTCACTTATGGATTGCTTTATCAGATACAACCAAATGGCTATTGCACAGGAAGATAAGCTAAAAATGACATTTATCATTGTCTTTGGTACCTTTGCATATCATGTGATGGCCTTTGGTCTATACAATGTGCATGGGTCTTGGCAACATGCACCTAATAAGAATTTTGGTGATATCTTCCTAAAGGAGTTAAAAGTCTCATCGATGATTTGGGGGTGGCCATCACAAGGGAAAGACAATTGGTTATTGTAAGGAAATGTTTTGAGCATTGCAAATAGTTCTACATTGCTCTTAATCCACAGAAGTGCATCTTTGGGATGCCCTATAGATTCTTATTGGGCCATGTGGTTAGCTCGGCTCGTATTGTAACTTACCTTAAAAAGATAAAGGTTATAGTTGCTATGAGTCTGCCACACACTCCAAAAGAGGTACATAGATTTTGTCATCACTAAGATATTATTAGAGATTTATCAATGCATTGGTAGAAAGAATGTTGCCATTTGAGGATCTTGTTATCTTTTAACTCTCTGTTTAATTGGGGTAAAGCTTGTCAGGTATCTTTTGAGGATGTGAAGTAGGAACTAGTAAAAGAGCCAATTCCAAAAGCATCTAGAAGAGGTGAAGTTTTTAATATATTTTCAGCAGTAACAATACATAGTATTAGCTACTATTTCGCAAAAATTTGGGAGGAAAAATGGTATCATCCAATAGCCTTTGCTAGTCAAAAATTGGGGATATCTCAAGTCAACTATACTTATACAGAGAAATTGTGCCTTGAATGGTTTTCACAATAAAGAAATTTAGGGACTATATTCTCTATAAGAAGGTGGTATTTTTTACGAAGGTGAAAGGACTTAGACTGTTGATGAATAAGTTGCAGCCACCTGACCATTTAGCAAAATGATTAATTACTTTGTAGGAGTTCGATAATGAGATTAGGAGTAAGCCATGGAAGTTTGCATGGTATTTTGGAATGCCTTGTGGATTTTAGGTAGCCAAAGGAAACTCTGGCTAAAGTGAGTGATATCGAAGGTTTATTCAGGATCGATATAACTTCCATCCCTTCATGGTATGTAGTTATAATGCATTATCTATTTAAGCACTATAATTTTTTATTATAGCAGGTGTCTTATATGAGAAAGATGTGGATAAGATTTATCGCTAATATATAGTACCTGATGAGGTACCATTCATTCCTGTGAGGAATGCCACAATTCAGCATGTGTGGGGGACTTTCTGCTGGACAACTCACTGCTGTTGCCCAAAAAGCTCTTTGTGCTTCTCAACATTGGTGCCCATCGATCTTTCAGGATGCTTTCAATTATGTTAATCACTGTGATGTCTACCTAAGGCACGATGCTAAGGAGAATCGTAAGCGGCCTCTAAACCCTATTTTAGTTACGTTACCCTTTGAAAAATGGGGTATCAATTTTGTTGGACCAATACACCCTTCATCGACTATGTGAAAGCATTTTATTATTATAGCATAATGGGCTACTTTACAAAGTGGTCTGAAGCTCAAGCAATGATGAAGGATAATGCTAAGGAGACGGCTAGTTTTATTATGGAGCAAATTGTTTACCATTTGGTCCACCAAAAGAGATAGTGTCTCATTACAGGACAGTTTCTAAATAAGGTTATAGTAGCCTTAACAGAAGCTTTGAAGATTAAACACAATAACACTACCCCATATAATCTACAAGCAATTGCCAAGTTGCACTACAAGATATAGGCCTTATACCAACGTTAAAAGCGACGAAAATGTAAATAACAAAATTTACCCCCATCGTTGAAAAAGCGTCGTTATTGGCGACGCCATAGAACAGTCGGTATCAGCGTCGTTATTGGTGTCGATATCAGCATCGCATTTGCAACGCTGATACCGACGCCAATACCGATGCTGATACCGATGCTTTGCGACGATAATAACGACCCCAATAACGACGCGAGTAGTAAATTTGCGACACTAATAGTGACGATAACAGGGAAAAAAAGATTTTTGTGGCAGGACAACAAGGTGCCCTGCCACATATAGCACTACGTGCTTTATTTGGGCCATACAAAATAGTTTTTGCACTATGTACAATGCTCTGTAAACGAAAAAAAAGTATATTGAAATCATAACACTGATACATGAAATAAATACATGATCACATAATGAAAGTGATTGGTACAATCATGACAAGATATCACTACTACATAGAAAATGTCTACACAGATCAGGCGACCAAAAAAGAAAGGTGTGTGGGCTCCAGGGATCCAAGGGCGAGCTACATATCCTCGCCATCTAAAAGCTCGTCCCGCCACAAAGGAGCATCGAACGGACTCTGCAAAAAAAGAAACAACAGCACATCAGTCCACCATACAATAATGCATTCTAATTAAACATGGTAACTACGGACAAGAAAGATAAAACACTTACAGGGCCGCCGCGTCTATACAATCGATCGATCAATGCCACCATCACCGAAATTGATGACGAGGATGAGAAAATTGTGGAACCTGCATACCTGCACATCACGGTCACTGCCAAGCAAACATGCATCTTCAATGCCTTAATTGACGAGGGAGTAGACTTCAATGTCTTGACTCACGATCATTGGACCCAACTTGGAAAACCGCCACTACAACCCACTAACGCTAGGTTAAATCCATATGGGGGCTGCTCCTATGCACTCCTCGATAAGTGCAAGGCCGCCATTTCTATCGAGACTGAAACTGTACCAATGATCTTCTACATGCTGCCAAACACAAGGATGCAGTTACGGAGACGCTGCTAGGGCGAACCTTCAAGAAGCAAACTCGTTGCCACGTCAATTATGAGTTGCAGTGCATTCACCTCACCATAGGAAATATCCGCATTGATACACCTTTCACCAAGGGTTGCATGATAGAACAGTCCTCATGACCACTGATAGAACTATTAGCATCTGAATCTAAGAAGAAGGGTAGTGCCCAGCCACCACCCACCACCTCTCAAGAACCACTACTCATGGTAACAAAAGCTAAGGCTCAATAGCCTAGTTTCCAATGGAGGCCTAAACAACTGTAACCACCACCTAGGAGTTGTTGCACACGACCTCATAAGACCCAAAGTTCTAAACCTAGGACACCAAGGTGCAGTTACAGAAATCAGGCCATGATCAGGCAAAGGTGGGTCTCTAAAGTCTTCCTACACGTGCAAGGTTACTATGAGGGGAAGACCTGGTTATATATCCCTAAAGCCCACACGGCCAAGACCGCCACTCGTATGCTACCCCCAAGCCTGATCACCCCCAGCCCCATCAAACCTCGTAACCATAAGCTGCAGTACTCCCCAGGCCCACATCCATCAAGCCCATCTACACATATGCCCGAGAGACTAGAACAAGCCTACCGGTCCAAATGACAGACATCGTCGCATGACCCATCACCCACTAGAGTCCATCCGACTACAATGATCCACTTTGAAGGCAATAGTCCATCAGAAGTAGCTGCTGCTTCCCCAGCCCTAAGCCAGGAAGCCCAACCGCAACCTAAGGCACACCTGTAACCACAACTATCCATTGTCAAAGGCTCTAGTGCTATCAAATCCCAACTACCAGTACGTATTAAACCCTCCTACGAGCGAAAATCATTTTTGACATTGGCCTCAGATCTAGCCAAAGATACAGGGGGCGACATAGTTGATTGCATTAGATGGCTCGATACCATCTTCATAGAGCTAGCTCTATGCTATGACCGCTTGGACTTAGGCTTGTTTCCCGAGCCTTTTGCAACTGAAATTCGCATGATGCCTTGTTCTTGGGAGACGTTTGAACTTGCCTTTGCAAAGGCAGCAAACTCCGCTACTGTATTGCTCGACAGCGAGGTCTCTAAAGAGCAAGCCCTCAAACAACTTCTCATAATGTCATACGATCAGTGAACCACTTCTGCCATCACCAACCAAGAAATTACAGAATTATCCTAGCTTGCTGGGATTGAATCCCCATTCTTACGACACGGGTACACTCTTAGGTTGCAATGGGAAGTAGAGGGATGCCAAGTCATGGCCAACGAGGAGCAACGCCATGCAATCAAAATAGCGGAGTACAACCCTACTTATATCCCATCAACCTCGTACAGAGTGTTAACCACGCCCCCTAGAAGAGCACATCAAAGCAAACCCTTACCTCGATCGCCTACTAACTGAGGAGGAGCTACACATCGCTAGCCGCGGTGCCTCTAGTGACTTCCTAACAGATGTTCTCACTTACGTAACACACGTTGGCACTCGCCCTTTTGATCTCGATCGCGCAGCTCAGTTAGAGTACAACCCCGATTTTTACACTTGGTTCCTATGCCGGTGACTCCTAAGTCCCATTGCCGAAGGTCCTCAACCTCCCATACCTTCAATCCTAGTAAGGATTCTTCTCAAGCTGGGAAGGAAAGGGAAGTAAGGTGAATCAAGAGATTAATTAAAACCAGTGAAAATCAAGCAAAATGCATAAACACGTAGACAACGAACGAGGTAGGAAAATATCAAGAGAACTTTAAAATAAAAGGCAAAAAGTTAAAGCTGAAAGGGAAGGCTCCGCATTGGATAGGATTTTAAGGCTTTCATTCAATAAACACATAGAGTCTTTCCTTTTTAGTCAATGATTTTTTTTTGTGAATCGTTAATTTGGAAGCACTAATGGAAACTGGGGTCTATGACAGGAATAAAAGATGTTGCAACAAGACTGTGCCCACCGACTTCCATTCATGGAAGAGGAAAGAGTGCAATACAGCATCACTCTGGAGAGCCGGGCCTACAACCAGCTAAAGTTCCGAACCATTCACAACATAGAAGGTTTGGTGGCCAAGGAGGAGGCGGCCAGGAGAGTCATTGAAAAATGCAACTTCACCTGACCACACAAAGTGTGTGGAGTTTCTCAGGTCTTACAACCCCCACAATGAGTGCGGCGTCGTCACAATAGGAAGGGGACAAAACGCCAAACAGGTGCAGGTTCGCTTAACCCCTGCCTTGGTGGAGAAGGCATTGGGACTGGAGCCAAAAATAGAAAAGAAGTAGAAAAGGGATGTGTACGCCTGTTAGAGGCATAACCTTAGGGATTATTTATCACTTTAGTTTGAGCCTTAGGGAGTAAGGGATATGTAGGGGTGTTAGTTGTACCTTTTTGAATGGAAGAGTCATGAACCTTTTGGGATGTAACTATTCGTGGAAGGAAGAGAGAAGGGGAATGCACTGCTGTAGAAGACAGTTCTGTTTTGACAATGAAAAGGATGTTACCTGATTTTTCCTGTGTATATTTAACTCTCTGTATTGTATTCCGAATTATCTGATTCCGTGGATAAGGTTAATGGTGATGAATAGTGAATATTGAATAGCGTATCGTGATCAGAATGTGTATCTGAGAAGTTAGATTATCAACGTTCAGAACCAGATTTTGATTATCTATTATGGATTATCTGTTTCCATTGGATATAATAAGGGACGAAATTAGCCCTTAACACTTGGCAATCCTGCGAATCTTCATTGGGCGATAGGCGGAGATACAGAGAATGATCCGCGCCAGTGCAGGAATTCAGTTTCAACAAACAGGTGGCAATGGGAACCTGGCTTGAGGAATTCAAGAACTGGACCATTGAGGAAGAGGAGTTTGAAGAATTTGCCCAAGCCCTGCTGCAAGAATTCGAGTACTGGCAAACAGAGCAAGAGGTGATTCAATTGTATAATCCGGTATTTCTGAACATTGCTTTTCCTAAATTGCCTGGAGACCTTGGCAGAAAAGTTAAAGGGCTGGTGTGGAAGGCAAAATTCAAACATTTTAAGTTATTGCCTACGGAGTCTCTGGAAATAGCTTGGGAACAGTTTTGGGGAGAACAGTGCTTATGCAGATTTCAGCATTCATATGACTTGAGGAATGCACCTAGAAAGTGCAAGGGGCCTTGGTCTAAAGTCTATGGGTATGTCTGCCAACCACTGTTGTGAGTATTGTTTCCCTTGGAACTGAAGACAGATAAGCCTGAAGATGTGTAGTGCATGTCTGCTGAAAAGTATAGAGGTGAGGGTTTTGGACCTTATTATACCAGGTTACAGGCCAAATTAAAACAGGAAGAGAAGCAAAAACAAAAGGAGCATCAAAGGTCAAATAGTGGAAGTCAGGTTGATACCCTGGATTTGGGTTATCTGAGTGATCAGGAAGCCCAGACAGAGGAGGCAGGACCAAGTCAGAGATCAGGATATGCAGAGGATTCTCAGCAACATGTTGTTCAGGCAGTACCAATCACACCAGGATCAGAAGAAAGAGACAGAAACAGATTCCTGGGTGCATCGACACTAACTCAGATTCATAAACAGACAAGGAGGAAGCTGAAATTTAATCCATTGTCTAAACCAGTGATTAGGAAACAGACTGCAGCAACAGTAATACCAGCACCAATGGCACAACCTATTAACCCAGCAAATCTTAGAGTTAAATTTGCCACATTCAAGGGTGAATCCAAGAAGGAAGACCCTGATGCCCATGTAGCTCAATTTAGCACAAAATGGGAGGCAAGTGGACTAGGAGTATTGTATGGGGATGATGTGAAGAAGCAACAGTTTGCTGCCACACTGGAGGGTAAGGCCATGAACTGGTTCATACAATATGGTGCAGCACATTTTCCTGAGACACAAGCTTTGCTGACAGCTTTTTTGTCAAGATTCAGGAGGTGGAAGACTCCAACTGATATCCTGAAAAAACTGAAAACAATGAAACAAAAGAGGCTCCTGGTGGAGGATTATGCACATCAATTCCTGGACTTGAATGGGAGGCTGGCACCAGCAAAGAGACCTACTAATGAAATGTTAGGGGAATATTTCTGTAATGGTTTGAGAGACACTCTCTGAACTGTAGTAGCAAGTACAGACATCCATGGGGGAGCAGGAGGCTTCAATGAATTGGTAACAGCTGCCAGAAGAGCAGAGAAAAGATTGGGAAGTGTTAAATACAGAAAGAAGAAGAAACATGACAGTGATTCAGATTCAGATACAGAGTCAGATTCAGATTCAGCGAGACTGACTCAGACACAGATTCAGAAGATGAGGATTCTGACTCAGATTCAGAGGGTTCTGATACTGAGGACAGGAAGACTAACATCAGGAAAAAGAAGAGGAAGCACAAACATAAAGGCAGGAGCAAAACAAGAAAGGATAAGAATGGTAATGGTAAGTCCAAAGCCAAGGTGCAAAATTTGAGCAAGCAGATTGCTGCAACATTGAAGAGTATGGGAATCTCTACTTCTACTAAAAAGGAGAGACCCTATTGCCACACTTGTCAGAAATAGGGACATACGGATGCAAATTGTTGGTATAATCCTAATAACATGTCAAATCCTAGACCATCAGCACAGAGAGCTAATGGACCAGCTGTCAATGCTGTGGAACGAGACAGGAACAAAGGAGGGAAAGGCCCTAGAAGATTTCAAGGAAGGAACAATTGGGTGCCACCCAACCAACAAGGACCTGAAGATCCATGTACCTACTGTGATCAGACAGGACATAGGCAAGGTCCAAATTGCCCTCTGTGGTGCAAGCATAGGAAAGAAAGGGGGATACCTATTATCCGATACAATAATCAGAGACAGTCTGCACAAGTGCAGCAGACTAGACCTCCACAAGCCAATGTTGTGATTGTGGAAGAGTCAAAGCAAAGTTCTGAAGATAGGTGGCAAGAGAATCAGAAAATTGGACATGGTTTATTTCAGAATCATTGTGATTGTTCTAAGTGTATGCAGATGGAAGGTGTTCCTGAAAAGGCAGCACCAATTTTGGTAGTCACCAGATCAGGGGCACAGTATGTTGCCGACCCTGTTGTCTCTCATAAGGAGATGAAAAACCCTCATTTTTGGGATACACAGAAACAAGTCAGACAGGAATGTCTGAATCTGATTCGGAAAAAGCAGAAAAAGGAGAGTATTGATTTGAAAGGTCAGAAGACAGGCAAGCAGATGGATATTCAGGAGGAAATTATGCAATAGGAAGCCAAGGAGGCTCAGATAATAGCAGACGTCCTGAAGAATACCACAGTCACTATGGATCAGATATTGAGTCTCGTGCCTGAATTTAAAAGACAGGTGCTTAAAAGCCTTTCTGAGGAGGATGACCAGGCTGGTGAGCTTGATGTATGTCAAGTTGAAGCTGAGGATGTGGACTATAAAGTTTCTAAAATCACTGTGACTTATCAGAATTAGGAAATATAGGGAGCACTTTTGGATGGAGGGTCAGGTGTGAATATTTTACCTGAGTTCCTGTATACAAAGCTTAATCTCCCTGAATTGGAAGAAGCTCCATTTCAATTGAAGATGGCTGATCAGAGAAGGATCCAACCTCTTGGAATACTCAGGAATCAGCAAATCACAATTTCACGTTTGACCTTTCCTGTAAATTTTGTAGTGCTCAAGATGGATGAAGAGGATAGTCCCTATCCAATTCTGTTGGGAAGGCCTTGGTTCAAGCAGGCTAAAGTGAAACAGGATTGGGGTGCTGCAAGGGTAACAATCAAGAAGGGAAAGAAGAAAATTCATCTGAATATGGTACCTAGTGTTATTTTGCCAAAAGACACTCGAGCTTTGTATGCACAGGGTATAAACATGGTTGGAGAAGTAGAGGATGATGAAGAGGATGCTTTTCTCAAAGTGAATGAATCAATTGTACCTGTGTTTGACATTGATGTTGTCAGAATTTTGGAAAACCTGAAGGAACAGAGGAAATCTACAGTTTCTGAAAAACAGGTTCCAATTAAACAGGAAGCCCCTGAAGTGGAGGAAGTTTTGAATAAACAACTGTCTCAGGAGGAAGAGAAGATGCATATTCAGCAGATCTTACAGGCAGAGAAAGCTTTTGAGGAACAAATGGCCAAAATAGCTAGGTACAAGAAGATGACCTACAGGATCTGAATCTGGGTTCTGAACAGGAGCCTAAGATGGTAAAAGTCAGTGTCCATGCACAGGGATAGTTTAAAACAGATTTAGGCAAATTACTCAAGGAGTTCAAGGATATTTTTGCCTGGACTTATACTGATATGAAGGGTGTAGATCCAAGCTTTTGTATGCACAAGATTAATTTGAAAAAGGATGATGTTCCTGTTATCTCCCAAAGGTACAGGATGAATCCTAATTATGCCAAAGCCGTCAAGGAGGAACTGGACAAGTTATTGAAAGTGGGGTTTATCTATCCTGTGGAGAAAGTTACTTGGTTGTCACCAATAGTTGTGGTACCTAAGAAGAATGGCAAACTCAGGATCTGTGTTGATTACAGGAAACTCAATGCAGCAACTGTAACAGATCCATTTCCTTTACCATTTCAAGACACATTGCTGGATGTTGTTGCAGGACATCAGATGTATAGTTTTCTAGATGGTTTTAGTGGCTACAATCAAATACTTATTGCTGTGGAAGATAGGGAGAAAACAACATTTGTGACAGAATGGGGTGTTTATGCAAGTAATGTCATGGTCTTTGGGTTGAAGAATGCTCCTCCCACATTTCAGAAATGGGTTCAGGAGGTTTTTGCTCCATATTTGACAACTTTTATGAGGTTATTTTTGGATGACTTTAGTGTTTTTGGAAAGACAAAAGATCATCTGAAACATCTCAGATTGTGCTTTGAAAGATGCAGAATGGCCAGGTTGAGCCTGAATCCTGCCAAATGTGCATTTGCAGTTAAAAGGGGTATTTTACTAGGTCATATCATTTCAGAACAAGGAATGCAGGTGGATCCTAAAAAGGTGGCAGCAATTCAGAAGGCTAAAGCACCAACTAATCTGAAGGAGTTAAGCAGATTTGTGGGACAAATTAAGTGGCATAGTAGGTTTCTAAAATACTTGTCTCATGTCTGTGTGCCATTAACTAAGCTAACAAAGAAGGATGTTCAATTTGTTTGGTCAAAAGAACAGGAGAAAGCATTCAAATTACTCAAAAAGATGTTACAGGTGGCTCCTATTATGCAACCTCCTGATTGGAGTCTACCATTCCATGTCTTTGGAGATGCTTCTGATATAGCTGTAGGAGTAGTGCTCATGCAGGAGAAACAGAAAGGTTGGTTTAGACCAGTCTATTATACCTCCAAAGTGATGACAGGAGCAGAGCGAAATTATTCTGTGACTGAAAGAGAATGTTTGGGTGTAATATTTGCATTAAGAAAATTCAGACACTATCTTTTGGGCAATCCTATTGTTATTCATGTGGATCACCAAGCCCTCATTTATTTGGTGAACAAGCCTGAACCAACTGGTAGATTGGCAAGATGGATTTTGTTGCTACAGGAGTTTGATTATACTATTGTTCATAGGCCAGGTAGAGAACATCTGGTTGCTGATTATTTGAGCAGGTTGGAGACAGGAGAACCTCCAAAAGGAATTTCAGATGATTTACCTGATGCTGGAGGGTATCTTTATAAGAAGGGAGTGGATCAGATTCTCAGAAGATGTGTTTCTAATAGTCAGCAAACTGCAGTGTTGGCTGAGGCACATACAGGAGATGCTGGAGGACAATTTTTCAGGTGAAATAACCAGCAGAAAAATATTTCAGAGTGGTCTATGGTGGCCTACAATTATTAAGGATTCACATTTGTTTGCCAAGACTTGTGAGAAGTGTTAGAGGGATGGTTACCCTAAAAACAAGGATAGGATGATTCAACACCCTAACTTGCCATTAGGGCCATTTGAGAAGTGGGGTTTGGATTTCATGGGTCCATTTAAGCCAGCTGCACAAAACACAGGAAACAGGTATATTTTGGTTGCAACAGATTACTGTACTAAATGGGTGGAAGCTGTGGCTCTGAAGGATAACAAGGCCAGGAGTGTAGCCTCCTTCTTGTACAACAATATTATGACAAGATTTGGGTGTCCCATTGAACTGGTTTCAGATTAGGGAGTTCATTTCCTGAATAAGGTGATTAGAGTACTGACTGAAACTCATATGATTAGTCACAAGATGTCTTCTGTATATCATCCAGGAAAATGGGTTAGCTGAAAGTACCAATAAGATCTTGGTCAAGATCTTGAAGAGGACAGTTGCAGAAAATAGGAAGGATTGGGATCTGAAACTCAATTCAGCACTTTGGTCTTTCAGAACAGCTTTTAAAGTCAGTACAGGGCTTACACCATTCAGATTGGTTTATGGAAAGGAAGCTGTAGTGCCAATGGAGTTCATTGTACCATCTTTGAGAGTGGCTGTGCAACACAGATTGACACAGGATGAGTCATTGCAACACAGATTAAACCAGTTGTTGACTTTGGATGAAGATAGGTTTCATAGTGCTTATGTGGCAACAGTGATTCAGAATAGGAGGTCAGCATGGTTGGACCAGTATCTGAAGAAGAAAAAATTGAAGGAAGGGGATCTAGTTCTGATGTACAATTCCAAATTGGGCAAGCATCCTGGGAAGCTAAAACTCAGGTATGTGGGGCCATACACAATTTTTCAGGACATTGGTCAGGGAACATTTATTTTGTCTGACTTGGAGGGGAATTTGCTTAAAAAACCTGTTAATGGTTTCCGGTTGAAGAAATTCTTGCCTAGTGTGTTTCACGACACTAGAGATGTGCAATGTGACTTGGTGGGAGCGATCTTATGTTCTAATTTTGAAGGATAGTATTATTATTCTATTGTTGAAACCGACTGGCGTGACAAGGGTATTATAAGGAGAATAAGTGATGATGGCAAACGTTAAGTCTTCACATGTGCTGAGGTGGGTTTTCCAAAGTTTGGTGCATGCAAACGGCTGTTCGAACTTGAGTCTACTCGTGCACAGAGGATTCATTCGCGTTCTGCGTTTTCAAGGCCTAGCGTTTTTTGTGACGTTCTGCTATACTTCTACTTCGTTCTCAGTGCTTGTTTGCGAGTTCTTTTCTTTCCAAAGCTTCCTGCTATGAGGAGAAAACTAAGTTCACCAAAGAAGATGGCTGATGAGCCAGTCCGGCGTTCTACTCTTGGTAAGGAGAAATTACCACAGGCTGATGCAAATGACTCAGATGCTAACGAGGAAGATCTTACCAATTATGAAATGAAACCGCGCGCCGCGAGAGATTTGGCCTTGAAATTGATGTATCCTTTACAGGATTTTCAGGTTCAGATGAATATTGAGCAGGAAGATAATGTTTTATGGCTGGAGCAGATGAAGCTAATTGAGTATGCTAGATTGCCATGGGAGAAGTATGAACAGAACATTTATGCACCCACTCAGTTGGCCTGTTTGCAGTCAGCTGATGTACCTTCCTGTCATAAGGAAGTGACCCCTGAGTTTTTAGCCAAAGTTTTTAAGTTGCCAATGGAAGGAGAAACAGAATGGAGCAAAGCATCAGATGAGCAGATGGTTGCTGAGTTTGGAGCTGCAGAAGGAAGCAGGAACTATTATGTAATCAAAAATGTTAAGAGTAAAAACAGAAGAATTCAGCTGACATGGTTCATGGAGAGGATCTTACTTCTGGTGAAATTCGACTACATGAGCAAAGATACATTTGGTTTACTGGTAGCTGCAGAATCAAGCATTATGTTCAATTGGGCATATATCATGTACAACAGATTAGTTATGGAAGTACATGGTACAGACAAAAGAAAGCAATCTGGTAATAGCCAAAATCCAGCCATTCTGGGAATGATTTTTGAGGGGGCCAAAGTGGATTCTTTTCAGTTAGCATTGTCATGTTCTGGTTTGGGTAAAAACAGAAAGGCAGGGGGTAGTAGAAGAACTTCTATCTCTACTTCTGTGCCTGATGAGTCAGAACCACCAACCAAGAAGTTAAAGACAGAGACAGCAGTTGAAAGTCAAAAGCATGATCAAAAAATAGAATCTCTGGATCAGGGGAGTGAAGTTCAGATTCAGACGGAAGAAATAGGTGAATGGGGGACAGATTTGAAAAGTCAGTTGGCAGAAAAGACCTGTTAGCAGGCAAGGCCAAGTACACGGGATTCCTGTGAAGAAAATATCAATCAGATTGGGCAAAAAGCAGAAAGAGGAGCAAAATGTACAGCCTAAAACTGACTTAGTGAAGAAATCAAATGTTTTGATGGGGAAACAGAAAATTGAAGACTTGGATATTTCAGTAAATGTGGATAAGAAGGATCAGGAGAATTTGACAGCTTCATTGGCTGTTAAATCACTACAGGAACTTATGGTGTTCATTGAAAAACAGCAAGTTCATATTCACAACTTGAATCAGACTGTTCAGATGTTGAAGGATTCAAATACAGCATTGGTGTCTATGATGCAAGATGAAAGAGCCAAAACTGTGAACTTTGATGTGTTGTCACAAAAAGTTGAGGAATTAGGAGAGTTTTTCAGAAGTCAGATTATTGAAAAAGAAGAGACCATTGTAATGATGAACAGGAAGCTGTCAGAAGCAGAAATCAAAGCAAATACAGTGAGGGAATGGATAAAAGATCTGAAGTTAACCTTTGATAATGAGCTTACTGAATTGTTCAAAAGAAAACACAAGGTTAATGGCAGAATGTGGTGTGCTGAAGAACAGACTAAAGGTGTTGGAGGATGTGGAGAATCAATTAAAAGGTTCAGTTGATTCAGATGAAGTTGATGTAGATGCAGTATTCTTGATAGGAAATGATTTGAATCATTTGGTCAATGAAGTATTGGAAAATGGAGATATGGTTTGGGACTCTATACAGAAAAAGATGGAAGGGGTAATGCAGAAACCTTATGGCATGATTCAGATTAAGGATGAGTCAGAAACAGAAGCTAATCTGAATATGTTAAATAAGGAATTGTTGAGTACAGTGGAAATGCAAAAACATACCCTGACAATTCAAAAATTGGATTCAAAAATTTTGGAAGAACAGATTAAAGCTTTGAAAGTTCAGAGAGGAAAGGCAGATTTGTTTCAAAAGAAATTTGAAGAGGCAGAAATTAGTCAATCTGACTATGAAGACAAATTCAAAGCACTGATTCAGTTTGTTAGTAAACACAGAAGTGTTTTTAGAGGGAGAACTGATGTGTCAGAATCAGAGGAGTGGAAGAATATTCAGCAATGGTTATTGGATTTTTCTAATGAGAAGAATTTTTCAGACACTTTGGAGCCCGAGGAAGTGAAGAAAGACAGTGAGGAAGTAATTCAAGAAGAAAATCTGATTCAGGAAAGATCGGCAATTATTCCTGTTGGAGATGTCTACAATGTACCAATCCCACAGGAGGTTGTTTTTATAAATGTGCAGGATGCAAATGTGGATTTCTCCATAGAGGAAGCACAGATGATAGAAGATACACCAAAAGTAAACTAGTACTGAAAAGTGATCAGAATTTGAAGATAGCAAGATCAAGGGATTTTGTGGGTTCGCGTCAACTATTTTGGGAAAATAGTATCCACCGGGTGTGCCAGTGTTAGAGGCATAACCTTAGGGATTATTTATCACTTTAGTTTGAGCCTTAGGGAGTAAGGGATATGTAGGGGTGTTAGTTGTACCTTTTTGAATGGAAGAGTCATGAACCTTTTGGGATGTAACTATTCGTGGAAGGAAGAGAGAAGGGGAATGCGCTGCTGTAGAAGACAATTCTGTTTTGACAATGAAAAGGATGTTACCTGATTTTTCCTGTGTATATTTAATTCTCTGTATTGTATTCCGAATTATCTGATTTCGTGGATAAGGTTAATGGTGATGAATAGTGAATATTGAATAGCGTATCGTGATCAGAATGTGTATCTGAGAAGTTAGATTATCAACGTTCAGAACCAGATTTTGATTATTTGTTATGGATTATCTGTTTCCGTTGGATATAATAAGGGAGGAAATTAGCCCTTAACAACGCCATGCTGAAGATGAGAAAGGAGGATGTGCTAACAAATGACGGCATCAGCATCCAGGACATCCCTGATGTAGAAACCAGATTATAGGCAAAACTAGTACATGCTCTCTTCTCCAGCCAACGCTACAATGCCTTGATGCACCGAATCAATGTGCCTGTGTTGGAGAACATGGTAGCTCATACCCTACATGAAGTCTACTGGAAGGGCTATGTGTGCAAAACTATCAACCAGGCGGCTTAAACACTGGCTTTAGGAAGCACACCCGCAGGAGGAGAGTCTCTAGCTTCTAGGGCAAGAGAAAGAAAAGAGGCCTCGTCCAAGGTCTCGTTCATTGCCTATGGAAGCATTTTAACTGCGCTCATCCATGAGGCAGTGAAAAAGACACAGGATGCAGAAGAAGGGGAAGGAGAAACGCCCTACAGGTCACCCCCTCATCAGGACCAAGAGAGGTCCAACGATAGGACCGAGACTGATAAGGAAGGGCAGGGGCAAGAAGAGCAATCAAGCAAAAAGCAGGTCAAGGAACCCAAGAAGAAGTCATCGCAGAAGAAAAAGAAGCCGGATGAAGGCCGTAGGAAGGAGAAATAGAATTTGAAAAAAGCAAAAATACAATCCCTTAAGGAGGCCGAGGAGAAGGAGAAGAAGAGAAAAGAGGAAGAGGAATATGGTGCGCAGATCGGATGCTGTACGCTCGCATAGTGAATGCTGGAAGGTCCCCAAGAACAATAGAACTCTACTTTTTGCACAAATTACAAGGTAAAAAGCATGAACGACAAGAGCAAGAGACCAATTGGGTGAAATCTCCCCCCATGCCTTGTGTGAGCGCTCCACAAAGCATGTATATTATGTATTATTCATCTTCAAGCTCAAATAATAGCCCAAATTACAAAATAGCAAGCTTTTAGCTTTTGAGTTTGCTTTAACACAAAATAGGAATAAAGCTAATGGGCGGTGCCCAAATAGTCTGGCATGCCCAATACAATGTCCAAGTAAAAATAACATAATCGTGCGCCTATGCGCATACAAAATAATAATAAATAACCGACGCCTCAATAAATAGGTGTGACAAAATATAGGCGCCATGTCTAAGGTATGCGCCCATCAAAATATAATCCATAAATCGAATACTCGCTATACTCCAATGCTTTCCTCTGCCACTGCTGCTATCTCTACACATCAACTGAAGCATTCACAATCGTTAGTAAAATAATATAATTAAACTGACAAAAGTGAATACCTAGCAGTCTTCAGCTACATAAATAAATCAACTGGTTAGAAATAAATCCTAACCTTAATTTATTACGAGTGCGCACTCCAAACTCATAAACGTTTATTAATTTAATATGCATTTTGCGGAATCACCCGCTATGGAATCACCCATGTACACACTAAATTAATGAAACGCCCGAAAAGGACAGGCGTCCCCATCAACTTCTCGCACAAAGAATCCACTTTGTGTATGAGCCCCGGTCATCAAAGTTTACGGAATCCACCGTAAAACCTCACGGAATCCACCGTGGCACGGAATCCACCGTGGCACGGAATCCACCGTGAAATATGCCTCCTGGCATCATAACCCCGGGGTGGGATAGCAATTGACCTCAATTGCTATTAGCTCAATGTGGAGCTAACAGAGTGGGGAAAGCATTTAAGTCTCTAGCGTGCATCCATTGTGCTTCCTCTACAGGATGGTTCTTAAATTTAACTAGATATCTAGAATATCTTCGGCCAGTTCTAGTGGTCATAAAGTCAGTATCTATGATTGCTTCTGGTTCAAGTATTTCAGTCTCTTCCTCTAACAAAGGTGGGTTTTCATAAACAGGGTGTACAGGTAATTGGCCTCTAAATGGTCTCAATAAACTAATGTGAAATGTGTTGTGAATTTTTCAGTGAGGTGGTAATTCTAACTTGAATGCATTGTCATTTATTTTAAGAATGATCCTAAATGGTCCATAGAATCTAGGGGCTAATTTGACAACTGGATGTCTATCTACACTTTGTAATCTACGTTTTTCTATTCTCATCCAAACATAGTCATCAACTTTGAAATTCATTGCTTGTCTTTTCTTATTGGCTTGTTTGGTATATGATTGCTGGGCTTTGGCAATCATATCTTTAACCTCATAAAAAATAGTGTTATGCATACTAGCAATATCATCAGCACTCTGAATTCTATTTCACAAAGATGCAACACGTGTAGATAATCTATATCCATAAATCACTTCAAAGGGTGCTTTCTTTGTAGATGTGTGTGGTGTATTGTTATATGCAAACTGTAATAAATGCAAATGTGTATCCCATGTCTGAGGTTTAGAAATAGTATATGCACGTAAGAGATCTAGAATAGTGCTATTAGTGGCTTTTGTTTGTCCATTAGTTTCAGGATGAAATGCAGATGAGAAATCAATCTTTGTGCCTAGGTTAGCAAACAGAGTAATCTAAAAGTTGTTACAAAATCTAGAATCACGATCTGAAATAATAACTTTTGGCAATCCATGGTTAGTGAAAACAGTTTTCAAAAACAATTGTGCTGCTTGTGATGTTGTTAAAGTTTTCTTACATGGAATGAAATATGCTTGTTTACTAAATCTATCTACTACTGTCCAAATCATATCATGGTTAGATTTAGTATTAGGTAAACCAGTAATAAAATCCATAGAAATTTGCTCCCATGGTCTAGATGGAATAGACAAAGGCATAAGTAATCCATATTGTTTACCATGATGTCTCTTAACTCTTTGACAAATCAAACATTCAGAAACAAAGTTAGATACATCAGTGTCCATATGCGGCCAATAAAAATCTTCAGTTAATGTACGTAAAGTAGATATGATACCTCTATGACCTTGATATGGGGAACAATGAATCTCATTCAAAACAAAAGATCGGAATGGAACTGTAACACACAATCTCTTTTCATAAAACATAAATCCATCGTTATAAGATAATGAATCAATAGGAATCAAGTTATTTTGAACTAATTTATTTCAATCAGCATGAAAAGTAATATCCTGATGATAAGTATCTTTCATAGCAATCAAAGAATCAAAAGATATAGCAGAAATATTATGAATGGCAGGTCTTCTACTTAATGCATCAGCCACTACATTTTCTTTTCCGGGTTGATATTGAATGATAGGATGAAAAATCTGGATAAAAGATGCCCATTTGATATGTCGGTCAGATATTTGGGGTTGGCTAAGTAAATGTCTAATACTTTGCTGATCGGTCTTAATCATAAATTCTGAACCCATTAAGTAGTGTTTCCACTGTCTTAATGCTTGTACAACAGCTAATAATTCTTTGTCATATGTGGAATATTTTAGTTCAGAGGGTTTCAGCTTACAACTAGAATAGGCTATGGGATGATTATCCTGCATAAGTAGGGCTCCTATTCCTGATCCACTAGCATTGGTCACTACTAGAAAGAATGGTCTATTAAAATCAGGCAACTATAGAACAGGGGCATGGGTTAATGCATATTTCAATAAGTCAAAGGATTTCTGTTGATTTTCGAACCAATGATAGACAATTCCTTTCTTCAGAAGTTTGGTCAGTGGTAAAGCAAGTAATGAAAAATTGCGTACAAACTTCCTATAGAAACTAGCAAGACCAAGGAAAGATCGTAACTCATGCACATTTTTAGGTACATGCCAATTCAATATTGCATCTATTTTCTTAGGATCAACTTTAATACCATCAGATGATACAATATGACCTGAATACTCAATTTTTGTTGTAAAGAATTCACTCTTTTCAGGGTTTGCATACAGTTGATTATCTTTTAGTAACTGGAAAACCAATGACAAGTGCTCATAATGTTCTTTCTCATTTTGACTAAACACCAAAATATCATCAAAGAAGACAATTACACAATAATGATATTTCAGAAATATACGGTTCATCATTCTACTAAACGTAGCAGGTGCATTAGTCAATCCAAATGGCATCACTAAAAATTCATAATGACCAAACTGTGTCCTAAATGCAGTCTTGAATATGTCAGACTTATCTAGTCTCACCTGATGATAACCAGACTTAAGGTCTATTTTACTAAATATAGCATATTCTTGCAGTTTATCCATAAGGTCATCAACTCTAGGAATAGGATACCTATTTTTTACAGTGATCTTATTTAAAGCTCGATAGTCAATGCACATACGATAGGTATTATTCTTTTTCTTGACTAACAGAACAGGTGCACCGAATGGAGAACTACTAGGTCTAATCAATCCTCTATTTAGTAATTCCTCAACTTGACTCTGAATTTCTTTTTTCTCTATCTGGTTATGCCTATATGGTGCTTTGCAAGGTGGTTGTGTACCAGGAATCAAATCTATTTTATGGTCTTCTGGACGTGAAGGAGGTAAACCAGGTTGTAGATCTTCGGCAAAACAGTCCTTAAAATGTGCAATAAATTCTTTATGCCTAGGATGCATATGATTTTCTTTTAGTTGCAGTTCATTTACCCAAATGAGATAAGATTTACTACTCTTGCATAATCCACGTTTAACTTGAGTATGCAAAAGCAGTGGAGAACCATTAGATGCATGCATACCATACAATGTAATAGGTTTTCCTTGAAAATTAATATTCATTGAATGTGTGGAATAATATGTATCTGGGTTATACTGATGACGCCAAGGCATACCTAAAATAATGTCACTCGACTGTAATGGAACAACTAGAAAATTATGCGTAACTGGAGTAGTCCATTCCAAAAACGCTCTGTGTACTGAGGAATAGGCTCACGATCCCGTTGTTGAAGAAGATCCCATTGCTTCATAGCTTTCTCATGAAATTGTGGAGGAAGGAAATTCTGCATGAACTTCTTCTTGAAATTCTCCCAGGTAGCGGGACAATCTATACTCTTGCGTACTACAGTCCACCAAAGAGATGCTCTGTCCACTAAATGATTAGTGACACACTTGATTTTATCTTTTTCTGCATAGGTTTCCTCATGAAAGTAGTCGTCAAACTAATTAATGAATGCAAGAACAGTTTTTCCCTCTCGAGTGCCATTGAAAGTACAGAATTTGAAACTTCTTTTACTTATCTTTGATTCCTTGCGGATGGTTTGAGCTTCGAGAGTCGCGTCGATGGTACGTCGGATAAGATCTTCAGATTGAGGTTCTTCTTTGTCGGTAGACGATCTTTGTAAATTTGCAGTTGAACTTGCAATGCTTGCCTAGCCCTTCGTTCTTCATCCAATTGCATCATAATTAAATCCAGCTTTTGCTCCATTGTAGATTCGGGTAGGTCGCCTTCAGCCATAAGATCATCCATATGTGGTTCCGTCATCCTGCAAAACTCAAAAGACCTTTCTCACTCAAAATCAAGTTAGCGGGATGAGCGTAGCTCAAGTTCGGGAATACAAGGCTTAAGTATTTTTGGGTATGGCTTTCACAATCTTCGAAAAATCTGTGTTTTATCCTTCTTCTATGCTGAAAATGCTTCAGCAAACCTGCGTATGGGTAGAGTACCTTCCAATGAACAACTTTGCAGTTCAGAGTTTCTGCACAGGAACAGTCCTTCTATGAGTTTTGGATAGAAGTCAGTTTTGACTCCAGTTGATTTGTCTGACTTGCAGAATACCAGACTAATGTGACTTGCAGAGTTTGTAGACTTGCAGAACTTATTCGCTTTATCGAACTTGCAGAACTTGACTTGAAGGAACTTTGAAGACTTGAATGATTGATTGGCTTTAGGTGACTTATGGGATTAAGAGGCTTAATGATTCTAATCAATCGTCGATTTTAAGGACAAGAATATGTCCTCGGCGCAATTTTCGACGCTCAGAACAGCCCGCCGTCCTTATCACAAATCTTTTTTTTTTCTCTTTGAAGCTTTAGTTAAGCTTCTAATTGACTAAGCTTTATAACCTAAAGTTTAAAGCTTTTAAACTTGGCAAAGAATATGGCTTATCTCTGGTTTTTGACGACTTGATGTAGGAGAGTTGGAAATGGTCCTCTGCCTTTGCAGACTGGTCCTTCGCGATCCGATGATGGAAACAGGGGTTCTTGATCGCCAGGAATCTGCCTGTATCGACCGTTCGCGACGAGATTGACCGTAGAGCCCGATCGTTCCAGGAGCTCCGCCTTCGCACGAGTTGGGTAGCGATTGGAAGCTCTTGATCTCAGCTTCGCTCTGATACCATTGGTGCATAGATCGGATGTTGTACGCTCGCGTAGTGAATGTCGGAAGGTCCCCAAGAACAATAGAACTCTACTTTTTGCACAAATTACAAGGTAAAAAGCATGAACGACAAGAGCAAGAGACCAATTGGGTGCAATCTCCCCCCATGCCTTGTGTGAGCGCTCCACAAAGCATGTATTTTATGTATTATTCATCTTCAAGCTCAAATAATAGCCCAAATTACAAAATAGCAAGCTTTTAGCTTTTGAGTTTGCTTTAACACAAAATAGGAATAAAGCTAATGGGCGGTGCCCAAATAGTCTGGCATGCCCAATATAATGTCCAAGTAGAAATAACATAATCGTGCGCCCATGCGCATACAAAATAATAATAAATAACCGCCTCAATAAATAGGCGTGACAAAATATAGGCGCCATGTCTAAGGTATGCGCCCATCAAAATATAATCCATAAATCGAATACTCGCTATCCTCCAATGCTTTCCTCCGCCACTGCTGCTATCTCTACACATCAACTGAAGCATTTACAATCGTTAGTAAAATAATATAATTAAACCGAAAAAAGTGAATACCTAGCAGTCTTCAGCTACATAAATAAATCAACTGGTTAGAAATAAATCCTAACCTTAATTTATTACGAGTGCACACTCTAAACTCATAAACTTTTATTAATTTAATATGCATTTTGCAGAATCACCCGCTATGGAATCACCCATGTACACACTAAATTAATGAAACGCCCGAAAAGGACAGGCGTCCCCATCAACTTCTCGCACAAAGAATCCACTTTGTGTATGAGCCTCGGTCATCAAAGTTTACGGAATCCACCGTAAAACCTCACAGAATCCACTGTGAAATATGCCTCCTGGCATCAGAAGAAACAACAGAACAAGTCAAGAGGGATAAAAAGGCATCAAAACAGGAGGCTAAGAAGAGAAAAAGAGAAGAGCAGGAAGAAAAGGAGAAATTGGAGGAAGAGTACAGGAAAGCCAAAAAAAGAAAGGCAAAGAAGAGGTACGGAGGAAGAAGAGGAACTAAGAAGGAAGGAGGAGGAGGACTTGGCAGAAGCCACACGACACTGATCCATTGAGCAACAATGCAGGGCTGATGATCCAGGAGCCTGGAGCCAGCTGAGGGACGAAGGGCCTAGTTCTAGCACGCAGGTACCAGAAGTTTCGTCGCACGCTGTCCTGGAAGGCAAAGGCAAGGCCCTCCTCCATCCTATCCCCACCCTCATGGCACCCTCCACCGAACCAACCATCCTCACCCCTAGCATCCCCACCAGCATGGAGGTTTCCAACTTCATGGCCTGGATGCAATATTTCATCAGTAAAGAAATGGCCCAGGGAAAGAGCACAAAAACCACGGCCATGGGGCAAAAGAGGCCAGCCGCAGATGCTGAGTCGACATAGGACCAGAAGCATCCGAGAGTGGAAGTCGACCACCCCAACCCACACAACAATGACGCCACCAGCCAGTTACGACGAGTACATCGCCGAGCTGCTCTCCCAATTGGAGAGGGTGAAGGAGGAAAAGAGAATGGCTGTGGGCTGAGTTGATGGCAGATAAGGAGTTAGTAGCCGCCTTCCAGCTTGAGAAAACCCGCACAATAGCCATGCAACAACGACAGATCTTTGACCTCAAGTAGGAATTAAAGGGCAAGGAAGACATGGAAGGAAGCTACAAACAGCGACTCGAGGAGGAAAATCAAGAACTTGTGCAGATGCAGCGGGAATACAAGCTCCTCTTGATACAACATGGGGAATTGGAGGCGAAAACCGCCAACATTGAGCAAATGATGGAGAAACTAAATGCCAAAGAGGAGGAGAGAAGACAAGAGAGGGAGCAACAACAAAAGGAGATCGAGTCTATGACCGATCAACTGCACCTGGGAAGGAAAGAGCACAAGAATATGAGCAGAGAACTCAAAGCCCAAGAAGAGTTGAAGCTCGTAACCCTAGCATAGAAGCAGAGGGAGAGCCTGGAAGAAATAAACAAAAGGGCAAAGGAATGGGCCGCCTAGAATGAGAAATGGGTGAAGACATTGGCACGATGCCTCGCTTTGGTGGAAAAAGAAAAAATCATTGCAGAAAGTAAAGCAAACGCCGCCCAGACAGCCTTCAGTGCCCAACAACAAGCCTTCCTCAACACATTACTGGACACAACCCGACGAGAGGGAAAGGAGTGGTTGGAGGTGGTGCAGAAAAAACTGAGCATCGTACGTAGAGCCCTGCATGCGGGGCTACAAATGACACCCCAAGCTGCGGAGCTTAGGATGAGCTTAGAAGAACAACGGAAGTACCTAATATTGGCCAGCCTAACCCTCTAGGAGTTGGATGCACTGAGCTTTGAGGAAGGAGTGCAACTAAAAGACCGGCAGGAGGAGGAGGCTGACCTTGAATTCATCATGAGGAGAACCAGCAAAGAGATAATCCCACAACCCCCCTCGCCGCATTATCAAGAACAGACAGATTGATCCGCCCTTGAAAAAACAAACCACGCTCAGGGAAAGACGGAGAAAATTAGTTGAAGAAATCAGGAGGCAGTTAAGAGCCAAACCGATCGTGCAGCCATCCGCACCCCTCCCACCGTGCCCCGATGACCTTCCTACTGGATTCCACGCGGAGCTGGTGATTTGGGAATGGCAAGAAAACCAAAAGGAACCTTTTACCTTCAGCTTCCTCATGCCTAATAGCCTGCGGAGGGTCCTACCAATTAAGGTACTGGAGGAGGTGATCGCGACTGGCGGTCGACTGGGCCAAAAATGGCTAGAAGATAGAGAGAAGACCCCCACTCTATGGGGCATGGAGGAAGCAAAGTTTTGGCAAGACAAGATGTTCGAAATATGATGCCAGGAGGCACATTCCATTATGGATTCTGTGAGGTTTTGCGGTGGATTCCGTAAAATTTTATTACCAGGGCTCATACACAAGGTGGATTCTTTGTGCGAAAAGTCAATGGGGATGCCTATCCTTTTCTGGCGTGTTGTTAATTTAATGTGTAAGCGGGTGATTTCATAGCGGGTGATTCTGCAAAATACATATTTAAATTAATAAACGTTTATGAGTTTAGAGTGCGTACTCGTAATAAATTAAGGTTAGGATTGAGTTCTAACCAATTTATTTTTGTAACTGAAGACTGCTAGATATTCACTTTTATCGGTTTAATTATATTATTTTTCTAACAATTGTGAATGCTTCAGTTGATGTGTAGAGCTAGCAGCGGTGGCATTGAGAAGCATTGGAGGATAGCGTGTATTCAAATTATCATCAATTTTTTATGGGCGCGTATCTTAGGCATGGCGTCCATATTTTGACGCGCTTATTTATTAAAGCGCTTGATATTTATTTACTACTTTTGTATGCACATGGGCGCACGATTTAAATATTTGTATTGGACATTGTATTTGGGTACCATGCGTGACTTCTTGGGCGCCCAATAGCTTTAATTCTTTAGTGGCACAAAAGCAAATACAAAAGCTAAAGCGTGCTAATTATAAATTGGGCTATTTTTTGAGCTTGAAGATGAATAATATATAAAATACATGCTTTGCGGAGCACTCACACAAGGCATGGGGGGAGATTGCACCCAATTAGTCTCTTGTTTCATGTCATGCAAGCTTTCTTCATTGTTTTTTGTGCAAAAATTAGAGTACTTTTGTTCTTGGGGACCTTCTGATGCTCACTACGCGCGCATACGTCATCCGATCTGTGCACTAGTGGTATCAGAGCGAAGCTGAGATCAAGAGCTTCCAATCGCTTACCATCTCACGCGAAGGCGGAGCTCCTAGAACGATCGAGCTCTACAGTCAGTATCGTGGCAAAGGGTCGATACCAGCATGTTCCTGGTAGTCAAGAACCCCCTGCCGTACAGTCAGGTCGCGAGGGACCGGCCTCTATACGGAGGACCACACGGGAAGATCCTTCATGAAGTTGTCGATATTTTTCTTCACAGATAAGAAATTATTCACCATATCTTTTCAAGCTTTAAAGATAAGATATAAGGCTTCAAAAGAAGCTTATTAAAAATCTTCATAACCCATTTTAACTCGTTGGCGGCGGCAGCATATACTGCCCGTCGCCAAATCGGACGACAACATCGTGAAGTTCTGTGAGTCCACGCTTAATCAGAGAGACTAAAACTCTAAGTAATCCAAGTCACTAAGGTCCTAAAGGTCATCTTCAATGACTACTATAGAGGCAATTCATATTCAGTAATACACGAATCGGTTTACTACCCTTTGGAAGCCCCTGTTCACACCTGTGAACTGATAGAAGCAGATTACAGCAAACAATCATCAGCATGCAGTCTATACGCAAAATTACTTTCTTGGAAGACGATTGTGATATCGAATTTCACAATCGTAAAGGAGAAATACTACAAAAGCCAAACTAAAAAATATATATACAAGCCTTGTAAACCCGCCTTTGAGCTACGCTCATCCCACTAACAAGGTTTCGAGTATATGAGGTCTTTTGGAATTTTGCAGGATGACTGATCAAACCATGGAAGATTTTATGGCTGAAGGTGATCTACCTGAACCAACAATGGAGCAAAAGTTGGATTTGATTATGATGCAGCTACAAGAGGAACGAAGAGCACGACAAGCTTTGCAAGCTCAATTGGCCAATCTGCAACGATCTACCACTGACCAAGATGGATCGCAACCTAAAGATCTTATACGACGTGCCATCGATGCAACACTTGAAGCCCAAGCTATTTGGAAAGAAACAAAGATAAGTAAAAGAAACTTCAAATTTCGTACTTTCAATGGATCACGCAATGGAAAGACTATTCTTGCTTTTATCAGTCAATTTGATGATTATTCCCATGAAGAATCATATGCTGAGAAAGATAAAATTAAATGTGTCACTAACCATTTAGTTGATTGAGCATCCTTATGGTGGACTGTGGTCCGCAAAAGAGTTGATTGTCCCACTACTTGGGAGACTTTCTAAAAGAAATTTTTGCAGTATTTCCTTCCTCCCCAATTCCACGAAAAAGCAATCAAACAATGGGATCTTCTATAACAAAGGGATCGCGAACCTATTTCACAATATACTGAACATTTCTGGAATGCTCTATTGCAACTACAAATGCTCGAAGATGTTCCTGAAGCAACTCATAAACGCAAGTTTATGTCTGGTCTACTTGGACGTTTTTATGCGGAGGTCAATATGTTCAAGCCAACAACTCTTGAAGATGCAATTTCTTTGGCCCATGACACTGAAGACAAAATTCGCGGATGAGATAAGCGACCACAACAATTTCCAACTAATGGTAACTTTGATTCCAAACAATTCAATTCAAATTTTCGAAGATTCAATCAAAGTCGTTTTCTTCCATCTTCATTCCGTAAATATTGGACACGACCATCTACTTTGCCATCAAACACAAATCCAAACCCTAAGCCATCTCTATAGTCAAATCCCAACATTCCTAAACTTCCTACCATTACCAATAATGTATCCAAAGAAAAACCCATATTTTGTTATAAATGTCATCAACCTGGACATCTAGCAGCCAATTGTCAATCCAAAAAGCCATCTCTTCATATCAATTATCTGGGGGTAATAGAATATGAAGAACGTGAAGAGATGCCACATTTTACGGAAGATGATGACGACATTGGTACTACTTCTGATACTTTTCCAGATAGGCCAACTCCCCATTCCTTATTAACAACGAAATGTTTTGTGCATGGTAAAGAAAAGACTATTTTACATGATGATGGGAGCACACATGACTTTATTTCTGCAAAATTGGTCAAAGAATTGAATTTACATACTGTTTCTACACATTATCGCATCAAGGCTGCATTCTTAGGTACGAGATATATTGGAACACAAGAGGTGCATAATTTAGAAATTAAAATCGGTGATTATATTGAACGAAGAAATTTCTTAGTTGTACCTTTGTAGTCTAGTGACATTATCTTAGGAATGCCTTGGTATAATCAATACAATTCTGATATAGATTATTCTACGCATTCAATTAAAATTTATTTTCAAGGAAAACAAATCACATTGCATGGTATGCATGCTTCCAATAATTTTCCATTGCTTACTCATACTCAGGCTAAACGTGCATTGCGTAAAAGTAGCAAATCCTATTTAATATGGGTGAATGAAATTCAATCTAAAGAAAAACAGATGCATCCTAAGCATGCACAATTTCTTTCCCCAATTTCAAGATTGTTTTGCTGCTGATTTACCACTTGGATTACCACCTTCAGGTCCTGAAGATCATAAGATAGATTTAATTCCTCGAACACAACCACCATGTAAAGCACCATATAGACATAACCAAATTGAACAGAAAGAAATTCAAAACCAAATAGACGAATTGCTTAAGAGAGGATTAATTAGATCTAGTAGTTTTCCATTTGGTGCACCTGTCTTATTAGTGAAAAAGAAAAATAATACCTACCGCATGTGCATTGATTATCGTGCCCTAAATAAAATTACTGTTAAGAATAGATATCCGATTCCTAGGGTAGATTATCTTATGGATAAGCTACAAGAATCTACCATCTTCAGTAAGATAGATCTTAAATTTGGATATCATCAAGTAAGATTGGACAAATCTGATATATTCAAAACTACATTTAGAACACAATTTAGACACTATGAATTTCTGGTTATGCATTTCGGTTTAACTAATGCACCAGTCACATTCAGTCGTATGATGAATCACATATTTTTGAAACACCAGCATTGTGTCATTGTTTTCTTTGATGACATATTAGTTTTCAGTAAAAATGAGAATGAGCATTATGAACATTTGCCTTTAGTTTTTAAGTTATTAAAAGACAATTAGTTATATGCTAATCCAAAAAAGAGTGAATTCTTCCAAACAAAAATTGAATATTTAGGACATATTATTTCATTAGAAGGTATTAAAGTCGACCCTAAAAAAATAGAAGCAATTTTAAATTGGCCGATACCCAAAAATGTGCATGAATTACGTTCTTTTCTAGGTCTTGCTAGCTTTTACAGAAAATTTGTGAGGAGTTTCTCATTACTTGCATTACCTTTGACAAAACTCTTAAAGAAGGTTATCATGTATAATTTGTCTGACAATCAACAAAAGTCCTTTGAATTGCTGAAACATGCCTTAACTCATGCTCTTGTATTACAATTACCTGACTTCAATAGACCATTCTTCTTAGTAGTTACTGACGCTAGTGGATCTAGAATAGGAGCAGTCCTTATGCAAGATTCTCACCCCATAGCTTACTCTAGCTGCAAACTCAAACCATCTGAACTTAAATATTCTACCTATGACAAGAAATTGCTAGCCGTAGTACAAGCCTTACGTCAATGGAAACATTATTTAATGGGATCTGAATTCATGATTAAAACTGACCAACAAATCATTAGATATCTCCTTAGTCAGCCACAAATATTTGACTGGCATATTAAATGGGCTGCTTTTATTCAAAGTTTTCATCCCCTTATACAATATCAACCTGGAAAAGAGAATATTGTTGCTGATGCTTTGAGTAGAAGACTGACAATTCAAAATATTTCTGTGATATCATTTGATTCCCTTATTCCTATGAAAGATACTTATCACCAAGTTCCTACTTTTCAAGCTGATTGGAATAAACTAGTTGCATTGATTCATTGTCTTACACTAATGGATTTATGTTTTATGAAAAAAGATTATGCTGACTATTCCATTTCGATCATTTATTTTGCATGAAATTCATTGTCCCCCATATCAAGGTCATAGAGGAATTATATCTACTTTGCGTACATTGATTGAAGATTTTTATTGGCCACATATGGACACTGATGTATCTAATTTTGTATCTGAATGTCTAATTTGTCAACGAGTAAAAAGAAACCATGGTAAAAAATATGGTTTATTAATGCCATTATCCATTCCATCATGACCATGGGAACAGATTTCAAAGGATTTTATCACTGGTCTACCTAACACTAAAGCTAATCATGATATGATTTGGACTATTGTAGACAGGTCTAACAAACAAGAAAATTTTATTCAATGCAAGAAAACCTTAACTGCATCTCAAGCTGCTCAATTGTTTTTGAAAACTATTTTTACTAACCATGGTTTACCAAAAGTCATTATTTCTGATCGTGATTCTAGATTCTACAATAATTTTTGGATTACTTTGTTTGCTAACTTAGGAAAAAAGATTGATTTTTCATCTGCATTTCATTCTGAAACAAATGGTCAAATAGAAGCTACTAACAGTACCATTTTAGATCTTTTGCGTGCCTACACAATTTCAAAACCACACACATGGGATACATATCTACATTTACTTCAGTTTGCATATAATAACACACCACATACAGCTACAAAGAAAGCACCATTTGAAATTATTTATGGATATCCATTGCCTATACCTGTTACAACATTATCAAACAAAATTCAAACTGCTGATGATATTGCTAACATGCATGCTACTATTTTTTATGAAGTTAAAGATATTATTGCCAAAGCCTAGCAATCATACACAAAACAAGCAAACAAGAAAAGAAAAGCTATGAGTTTTAAAGTTGATGATTATGTTTGGTTATGAATTGAAAAACGAAGATTACAAAATGTAGATAAACACCCCGTTGTCAAATTAGCACCTAGATTTTATCGAGCATTCAAGATCATACACAAAATCAATGACAATGCATTTAAACTAGAATTACCACAACATAGGAAAATCCACAACACCTTCCATATAAGTTTATTACAATCTTTTAGAGGACAACTACCTGTACACCCTATCTATGAAAACCCTCCTTTACTAGACGAAGAAACTGAAATCCTTGAGCCTGAGACTATTATAGATACTGACTTTATGACCACTAGAACTGGCCGTAGATATTCTAGATATTTGGTCAAGTTTAAAAATCATCTTGTTGAAGAGGCCCAATGGATGCACGTTAGAGACCTAAATGCTTTTCCCACACTGTTAGCTCCACATTGAGCTAATAACAATTGAGGACAATTGCTATCCCACCCCGAGGATATGATGCCAGGAGGCATATTCCACGGTGGATTCCGTGAGGTTTTGTGGTGGATTTCGTAAAATTTTATTACTGGGGCTCATACACAAGGTGGATTCTTTGTGGGAAAAGTCAATGGGGATGCCTATCCTTTTCATGCGTGTTGTTAATTTAATGTGTAAGTGGATGATTCCATAGCGCGTGATTCTGCAAAATACATATTTAAATTAATAAATGTTTATGAGTTTAGAGTGCGTACTCGTAATAAATTCCGGTTAGGATTGATTTCTAACCAATTTATTTTGGTAGCTGAAGACTGCTAGGTATTCACTTTTGTCGGTTTAATTGTATTATTTTTCTAACAATTGTAAATGCTTCAGTTGATGTGTAGAGCTAGCAGCGATGGCATTGGGAAGCATTGGAGGATAGCGTGTATTCAAATTATCATCAATTTTTGATGGGCGCGTATCTTAGGCATGGCATACATTTTTTAACGCGCTTATTTATTAAAGCACTTGATATTTATTTATTACTTTTGTATGCGCATGGACGCACAATTTAAATATTTGTATTGGACATTGTATTTGGGTACCGCCTGACTTCTTGGGCGCCCAATAGCTTTAATTCTTTAGGGCACAAAATCAAACACAAAGGCTAAAGCGTGCTAATTGTAAATTGGGCTATTTTTTTAGCTTGAAGATGAATAATATATAAAATACATGCTTTGTGGAGTGCTCATACAAGGCATGGGGGGGAGATTGCACCCAATTAGTCTCTTGTTTCATGCCGTGCAAGCTTTCTTCATTGTTTTTTGTGCAAAAAGTAGAGTTCTTTTGTTCTTGGGGACCTTCTGATGCTCACTACGCACGCATACGGCGTCCGATCTGTGCACCAAAATACCACATACTGTACAGATCTACAAATGCCAACCCCTTTGGAGGAGCCAAGTGTGCGATATTAGCATGCTCGTCTGGATGGCATTTTGCAATACCCTACCCTATGAGAGGAACGACCCCACATTCATGGCGTATCCTCGTAGGGTAGGTGTGGATTTTGTTGCCACCCTCCATGGGCGGCATGATTTCCCCATCATCTACAACTCCAATGCCGCCTCCTTCAAGCATGCTCTCCTTTTTAACTTAGGAAGCCTAAATTATTTCATGACGCGCTTTCTCACGGACTTCTCTTCCTACCCCGATCCAACCTTTATAACTACCTGTAATTATCTTAGGCTACTTAAGCTATTACTCAAGCAGGACCCGACCCCACAAGAGCAAGGCTTGCCTCCCCTCTTTTTTGACCCCAATGCCATTGGCAGCTGCGCCATGGTGTGCCTAATGATAAGAGCTAGCCTTCTTCCCTCCTTTTTCCTAGCTCTTCTAGAGGATATGAATGACAGCCAGTTTACTAGGTGCAACCATCCCTTCCTCTCCACCACCTCCCTCCACGTCCGCATGAACCTCAAAGGGTACATGCAAAGCCATCAATTTTTGAGCAAGTCCATCTGACCCCCTTCTCTGCCTCAATCAGACAAGGACGATTAGGTACATGCTATCAAAAAAAAAAGAAAAGAGAGAGAGAGAGAGAGAGAGAGAGGAAAGAAGCAAAGCGCAAGCAGATCATTACACATGGAATAACCAAAACAACTCACAAGCACTCATCACCACATAAAGCACAATCACTGCACCTAGGGCTTCCTCAAGCTAGGCATTCCCGATGGCTTCAATCGGCCAGCTCTGCTCCTAACCCTAGCCCTTTTTGCTCCCTCACTTCATGCTTGGGGCTCATCAAGGGCAGGACATACCTAGGGAGGCCACTCGCCTATGGTTAGATCTATCATCCTAAGCTACTCGCACTCCACCTCTGGCACGAGTGGGGCCCCCAAGTGTGGGATATTACCCAGGCTACCCTGTGGTTAGACCCAACTCCCCATTCCACCAGCACAAGCACAATGCACTACACAATACGACAGACACCCCCTCCTTAGGTGGAGCACCACACCCTGTCCTTCCAAGCATCACCAACGTGCCCAACCACCGACTTCGGAGGCCCCCGTCAACCACTCGCTACCCATTGGACTTCTTCAACCAACCTTACTACCACGCTTCCATGAGCACCTTAGTCTACACCTTGCCCTTCTCTTCCGCGAGCGCTTCTCTTCTTCCCTTCTTCTCCTCTCCTTGCTTGTGTGTGCTCTTGAGAGAGGGAGTGATTGTGAGTATGAGGGAGTGAGTGAGTAGGAGTGAGGGATCAAGAGGGTGAAGCTCTTCACCATCTCCTCTTCTCTTCTCTTCTCTTTCCTTCTCTTGCGCGTGCGGCTATGGCGGTTGGAGCTTGGAGATGGAGGAGGCTTGAGCATGCTTGAGCTAGCATCTAGGATCGTGGAGCTACCGGAGTGCGCAAGAGAGAAAGCAACTCATATCGGCATCAAGGTAAGCTCACTACACTCGTAGGATTGATGGCGCGTCAGCTATGTGAGAGGTAGCCATTAGAGCTCGCTTGAAACAATAAGCGGTCCGTGGGTCTTGGCGGTTGAGCGAAAGCTTCCACAAGCACCTTTTGTATGTATGCATATTGTGATAGGTAAAGGAGCCACTTAGAGCGATTGTGCATGGTGAACATACCAAGAGTATGTGAGGTCTACCCGTTGTCCTTCATCTCAAAGCTCTACTTGATTTAAGTCTTCAAAGCTTCTAACTCATCGTCATGAGCTTTCCTTGCAATCAACATATCATTGGCATAAAGTGCAAAGATAATAAGGTTGTCATCACGAGTCTTCATATAAAGATAGTACATGTACATATAATTGCTAGTATATCTTTTTGAATTCATGAAATTATCAAACTTATGGTACTATTCCCTAGGTATTTGATTAAGGAAATAAAGGCTCTTTCTAAACTTGCACACTAGGTATTCCTTGCCTATTTCCATAACAACCTTAGTATATTGCATGCATATAGATATCCTCATGCAAGTCCCTATATGTAGAAAAACAACTTTCCCATCCATCTAATAAAGGTCTAGATCTAACTATGCAACCAAGGATAGAAGCAAGCATAGGATAGTCATCTTGACTACAAGAGAAAGACTTCATGAAAGTCGACGCCATGATCTTGCTTAAAATCCTTAACAACCAATCTGGTTTTATATACTAACTTGGGGTGTCCCCATTTGAGTACTGTTCAACTTGTACACCCACTTTCATGGCAATGCATAATTTCCACTAGCAAAGGAGCTAAATCTCATGTATGGTTTTTTTACAGTGAATCAAACTTAAAATGTATTGCCCTCTCCCATTGGTGCGCAGATCGGATGCCATAAGCGCGCGTAGTGAGCGTCAGAAGGTCCCCAAGAACAAAAAAACTCTACTTTTTGCACACAAATCAATGTAGAAAGCTTGCACGACATGAACAAGAGACCAATTGGGTGCAATCTCCCCCCATGCCTTGTGTGAGTGCTCCAAAAGCATGTATTTCATATATTAATCATCTTCAAGCTCAAATAATAGCCCAAATTACAAAATAGCACGCTTTAGCTTTTGAGTTTGCTTTTGTGCCAAATAGAATTAAAGCTAATGGACGCCCAAGAAGTCAGGCGGTACCAAAATACAATGTCCAATACAAATATCTAAATCGTGCACCCATGCGCATACAAAAATAATAAATAAATATCAAGAGCTTTGATAAATAATCGCGATAAAATATAGGCGACATGCCTAAAGTATGCGCCCATCAAAATATTGACGATAACTTTGAATACACGCTATCCTCCAATGCTTTCCATTGCCACCGCTGCTATCTCTACACATCAACTGAAGCATTCACAATTTTTAGTAAAATAATACAGTTAAACCGACAAAAGTGAATACCTAGCAGTCTTTAGCTACATAAATAAATTGGTTAGAAATCAATCCTAATCTTAATTTATCACGAGTGCGCACTCTAAACTCATAAACATTTATTAATTTAAATATGTATTTTGCGGAATCACCCGCTATGGAATCACCCATGTACACATAAAATTAACAAAACGCCCGAAAAGGATAGGTGTCCCCATCGACTTCTCGCACAAAGAATCCACTTTGTGTATGAGCCCCGGAAATAAAATCTTACGGAATCCACCATAAAACCTCGGAATCCACCTGGCACGGAATCCACTGTGGAATATGCCTCCTGGCATATGACCTTGATATGGAGGACAATGAATCTCATGCAAAACAAATGATCTAAATGGAACTGTCACACATAATCTTTTTTCATAAAACATGAATCCATTATTGTAAGATAGTGAATCAATAGGAATCCAATTATTTGCAACTAATTTATTCCAATTAGCTTGAAAAGTAATATCCTGATGATAAGTATCTTTCATAGGGATAAGGGAATCAAATGATATCACAGAAATATTATGAATTGTCGGTCTTCTACTTAAAGCGTCGGCTACAACATTCTCTTTTCCTGGTTGATATTGTATAAGGGGATGAAAACTTTGAATAAAAGCTGCCCATTTAATGTGTCGGTCAGATATTTGGGGTTGACTATGGAGATGTCTAATGCTTTGTTGGTCAGTTTTGATCATAAATTCAGAACCCATTAAATAATGTTTCCATTGACGTAAGGCTTGTACTACAACTAGCAATTTTTATCATAGGTAGAATATTTAAGTTCAGATGGTTTGAGTTTACAGCTAGAGTAGACTATGGGATGATTATCTTGCATAAGGACGGCTCCTATTCCAGATCCACTAGCATCAGTAACTACTAAAAAGAATGGTCTATTGAAATCAGGTAGTTGTAATACAGGAGCATGGGTTAATGCATGTTTCAATAAATCAAAAGATTTTTGTTGATTATCAGTCCAGTTATAAACAATACCCTTCTTTAAAAGTTTAGTCAAATGTAATGCAAGTAATGAGAAATTTCTCACAAACTTTCTGTAAAAACTTGCAAGTCCTAGAAAAGAATGTAACTCATGCACATTTTTGGGTATGGGCCAATTTAAAATTGCTTCTATCTTTTTAGGGTCAACCTTAATACCTTCTGATGAAACAATGTGTCCTAGATATTCAATTTCTATTTGGAAGAATTCACTCTTTTCTAGATTAGCATACAATTGATTGTCTTTTAACAACTTGAAAAATAAAGACAAATGTTCATAATGCTCATTCTCATTTTTACTGAATACTAATATATCATCAAAGAATACTATAACACAATGCTGATATTTCAGAAATATGCGATTCATCATGCGACTAAATGTAGCTGGTGCATTAGTTAGACCAAAAGGCATCACTAGAAATTCATAGTGTCCAAATTGTGTTCTAAATGCAGTTTTGAATATATCAAATTTATCCAATCTTACTTGATGATAACCAGATTTAAGATCTATCTTATTGAATATGGTAGATCCTTGTAGCTTATCCATAAGATCATCTACCCTAGGAATCGGATATCTATTCTTAACAGTAATTTTATTCAGGGCACGATAATCAATGCACATACGATAAGTATTATTCTTCTTTTTCACTAATAAAACAGGTGCACCAAATGGAGAACTAATAGGTCTAATTAATCCTCTGTTAAGTAATTCTTCTATTTGATTTTGAATTTCTTTTTGTTCAATTTGGTTATGCCTATATGGTGCTTTATATGGTGGTTGTGTTCCAGGAATTAAATCTATTTTGTGATCTTCAGGATGTGAAGGTGGTAGTCTAGGTGGTAAATCATCAGTAAAACAATCTTGAAATTGAGCAAGAAATTGTGTATGCCTAGGATGCATTTGTTTTTCTTTAGCTTGAAGTTCATTCACCCATATTAAATAAGATTTGCTACTTTTACGCAATGCACGTTTAGCCTGGGTATGAGTAAGCAGTGGAAAATTATTAGAAGCATGTATACCATGCAATGTGATTTGTTTTCCTTGAAAATAAATTTTAATTGAATGCGTAGAATAATCTATGTCAGGATTATACTGATGTCCCCAAGGCATTCCTAAGATAATGTCACTAGACTACAAATGTACAACTAGAAAATTCATTCGTTCAATATATTCACCAATTTTAATTTCTAAATTATGCATCTCTTGTGTCCCATTATATCTCGTGCCTAGGAATGCAGCTTTAATGCGATAATGTGTAGAAACAATTTGTAATTTCAATTCTTTCACTAACTTTGCAGAAATAAATTCATGTGTACTACCATCATCATGTAAAATAGTCTTTTCTTTACCATGTACAAAACATTTCATTGTTAACAAAGAATGTGGAGTTGGCATACCTGGCAAAGTATCCGAAGTAGTACCAATGTCATCATCATCTTCCGTAAAGTCAGGCATTTCCTCACGTTCTTCTTCTTCCATTGCTCCAAGATAATTGATATGAACAGGTGGCTTTTTCGATTGACAATTAGTTGCTAGATGTCCAGGTGGATGGCATTTATAACAAACTATAGGTTTGGCTTTAGATACATTGTTGGTAATGGCAGGAAGTCTAGGAATGTTGGGATTTGACTGTGAGGATGGCTTACAATTTGGAATGGTGTTTGATGGCAAAGCAGGTGGTCGTGTCCAAGACTTACGGAATAAAGATGGAAGAAAACAACTTTGATTGAATCTTCAAAAATTTGAATTGAATTGTTTGGAACCATGGTTACCATTAGTTTGAAATTGTTGTGGTCGCTTGTCTCTTCCTCGAATCTTGTCTTCACTGTCATGAGCCAAGGAAATTGCATCTTCAAGGGTTGTTGGCTTGAACATATTGACTTCAGCATAATAATGTCCAAGTAGGCCAGACATAAACTTGCGTTTGTGAGTCGCTTCAGGTACATCTTCGAGCATGTGTAGTTGCAGTAGGGCATTCCAAAAACGTTCAGTGTATTGGGAAATAGGTTCGCGATCTCTTCGCTGAAGAAGATCCCATTGCTTTATGGATTTTTCATGGAACCGAGGAGGAAGGAAATTCTGCAAAAACTTCTTTTGGAAAGTCTCCCAGGTAGTGGAACAATCAATGCTCTTGTGGACCATAGTCCACCATAAGGATGCTCGATCGACTAAATGGTAGTGACACATTTAATTTTGTCTTTCTTAGCATATGTTTCTTCATGGAAGTAATCATCAAATTGACTGATAAATGCAAGTACAGTCTTTCCATCTCGAGATCCATTGAAAGTACGAAATTTGAAGTTTATTTTACTTATCTTTGTTTCTTTGCGGATGGATTCGGCTTCAAGCGTCACATTGATGGTACGTCGTATAAGATCTTCGGGTTGCAGTCCATCTTTGTCGATGGTAGATCATTGCAAATTGGCCAATTGAGCTTGCAAAGCTTGTCGGGCTCTTCATTCTTCTTTGAGCTGCATCATAATCAAATCTAATTTTTGTTCCATCGTTGGTTCGGGTAAATCACCTTCAGCCATAAAATTGTCCATGTTTTGTTCAGTCATCCTGTAAAATCCAAAAGACCTTACACTCTCGAAATCTTATTAGCGGGATGAGCGTAGCTCAAAGGTGGGTATACAAGGCTTATAAATTTTGTTTGGCTTTTATGGTCTTTCTCCTTTGCGATTGCGGTATTCGTTGTCTTCGTAGAAGTTGCATATAATCTTCGTATGACCTGCGTATGACCTTCTGCATTTGCTGAAACTGGTTTAGCAAGTCTGCAGGTGTGAACAGAGTCTACTAGAGAGCAATAAACGGATTCTGTGTTTGCGTGTGAACTGTCCCTTTGAGAGTGGTTGGAGTAAGTCTTTATTGACTTCTGTGACTTGCAGTACTTAAGGAGGCTTGGTGGACTTAGAGGATTTAGGAGCTTAAGGCTTATGGATCAAGCGTGAATTTTTAGGACATGAATATGTCCTCGGCCGTTTTGACACCGCCCAGTTCATGCTCTTACCGCCGTTCGTGAATTTCGTTAAGTAAGCTTTTTTTAAAGCTTACTATTAAGGCTTAATAAGCTTTAAGTTAAAGCTTTTAAAGCTTTTGAGCTATGGAAGCTTACTGTTAGTCTGTATCAAAACGACTTGAAGAAGGAGATGTCCACGTGGTCCTTCGCCTCCACAGGCTGGTCCTTCGTGATCAGAGGGTGCAAAAGGGGGTTCTTGACTGCTAGGAATACACTGGTATCGACCATTCGCGACGAAACTGACTATAGAGCTCGATCGTTCCAGGAGCTCCACCTTCGCGCAAGATGGTAAGCGATTGAAAGCTCTCGATCTCAGCTTCGCTCTGATACCACTGGTGCGCAGATCGGATGCCGTAAGCGCACATAGTGAGCGTCAGAATGTCCCCAAGAACAAAAGAACTCTACTTTTTGCAAACAAATCAATGTAGAAAGCTTGCACGACATGAACAAGAGACCAATTGGGTGCAATCTCCCCCCATGCCTTGTGTGAGCTCTCCACAAAGCATGTATTTCATATATTAATCATCTTCAAGCTCAAATAATAGCCCAAATTACAAAATAGCACGCTTTATCTTTTGAGTTTGCTTTTGTGCCAAATAGAATTAAAGCTAATCGGCACCCAAGAAGTTAGGCGGTGCCCAAATACAATGTCCAATACAAATATCTAAATCGTGTACCCATGCGCATACAACAATAATAAATAAATATCAAGCGCTTTGATAAATAAGAGTGACAAAATATAGGCGCCATGCCTAAGGTATGCACCCATCAAAATATTGACGATAACTTTGAATACACGCTATCCTCTAATGCTTTCCACTGCCACCGCTGCTGTCTCTACACATCAACTGAAGCATTCACAATTGTTAGTAAAATAATACAATTAAATCGACAAAAGTGAATACCTAGCAATCTTCAGCTACATAAATAAATTGGTTAGAAATCAATCCTAACCTTAATTTATCATGAGTGCGCACTCTAAACTCATCAACGTTTATTAATTTAAATATGTATTTTGCGGAATCACCCGCTATGGAATCACCCACGTACACATAAAATTAACAAAATTCCCGAAAAGGATAGGTGTTCCCATCGACTTCTCGCACAAAGAATCCACTTTGTGTATGAGCCCCGGTAATAAAATCTTATGGAATCCACCGTAAAACCTCACGGAATCCACCGTGGAATATGCCTCATGGCATCACCCATGAGTGACTATCACCTTTGCATATGGCCTCCTCATAAGTATGGGGCTCACTAGAATCTATCACCATAACATAGTCCATGGAGGGCACAAATCAATCAGGTTAGTGTCTATCTATAATAGGCTATTTAGGATAAGTTGTGGGACTTATATATCCTATCCACCTAACAACACAATCATGGGACATTATAACATCAATTGTAGGCTGCTTAGCTAGTTGTGCGGTAATAGGAGACTCGTCCTAAAAGATTACCTTGTGTACCTCGACTACTTGCTCATGCTGCTGTGGATCTTCTTCTTATGGAAACCAAATCATGGTGGCTATGGATGACCTTTTGAGACTGTATATCCCATAGGCGATAGCTCATCTTACCTATATCCCTATACCCAAGAAAGATGCAACTTAGGTTCCAATTTATTATATTTTTCCTTGGATATATGGCAAAAACTCTCACATCCAAAGACTCTAAGATGCACATATGAGGGATGTTTTTCCAAACCATACCTCCTCTGTAATATGACAACCAATAGTCGTGCATGGAGATATGTTTATCAAATGTATGGTAGTAGTAACTATCTCAATCCAAAAATACTATAGTAAGCCTACCTGACTAAGAATACTACAGACTTTGTCTAGAATAGTATTGCTCATGCAACTCTACAACACCATTCAAGGTGGGGTGTATAGGGCAATCAACTAATGCTCAATATCTTTCTCATCACAAATCTACTCAAATGCTTTAAAGAAATACTCACTCCCATTGTTAGATCTTAGGTATTTCAACATATATCCAAATTGATTCTCAATAAGAGCAAGATAATGCTAAAAGATAGATAAGACATATGATTTTTACTTAATAGGATATGCCAAAATCTTATGCAAATAATCACCAATAAATGTAACAAAGTAGTTCATGCTATCCAAACACTAATAGGGCATGGGACCACATACATCAAAATACACAAGAGCCAAAGGCTCACCCATGCACCTAATGTCAGACTTTTTATGAGAATTGTGTATCTACCAATCATAAAGACACTGGTCACAAGAATCAAAACATTTATTATCAAGAAGTGGAAGATAGTATAAATGAGTACATGTGGTATGTTAGCCAGAGCCAAAACATGTTGAAGAGATCTAGATACAAACAAAGGATGGAGATTGCCAGTCCTAGCACCTCAAGCAAAAACAAGATTCCCATGGGTAAGCTTCCACATGAAATCACAAAAGGTACATAATAGGCTCCTGCATCATCCAATTGTCCAACAAAAGATAGAAAGCTTTTGGTCAAAGGTAATACATGACATACATTATAAAGAGTAAAAGAGCTTCTTGAACAAAATTGTAGTCATACATTCTCAATACAAATAATATCCAATGCCAAGTCATTTTTGAGTTTGATAGAACATGTCATTTGCAATAGGATGGAAATCAATCCCTATGCAGGTAACATGAAAAGAAATCCCTGAATCAAGTAGCCAACACTGAGAATATGTAGACCAAGTAGCATCACTTAATTGAGAATCATCAAAAGAGGAAGCTGCCAAGATATATTCATAATCTAACTCACACTATACTACATTTCTCACTTATCTTTACACTAGACTTACTACAAACAATGGTGCAATCATTATACTTTTCTTGCAATTTTTCCCTTGCCTTTCTCTTTGGACTTATCATCATGTATCTTATGGCACTGCAGCCAAATATGACCTTGCTTCCCATAATAATTTCATGTTAGAGAGGACTTATGACTATGTGACTTACTTGGAGATTGTCCATAAGATTTAAACTCCTGTGAGTCTCTACCACAATGGTCATTTTTACTCTTATCTTCATGTTTTCCCCTAATAGTCAATGCATGAGGAGTACCGAATGCATTTGCATTTTTTAAATTTATCTCCTATTTTAGTAAAGCATCCTTAACATTCTATATTTTCAAGCCATCCTTAGGTATATTAGCACACATGGTTGTACAAAAAGTGTACAATGACTTGAGAAGTATCACAAGCAAGAACAAGGGAGATAGATTATCTTTTAACTGAATGCACTACAAAGTTATCTGGTTGAAAATTGAATCAAACTCATTTCAGTGAGAAATCACAAAAATCCCTTTAAGAAAAGGTCTATAAGTTGTTTCAACTAATGCATCTATGATGTAAAATTTTCTTATCATAAAGATTATATATATTTTTCCATAATTTCTAGGCATTATCCTCAAGTGCAATAATATTACAATAAACTTGTTTAGATAATGATAGTATAAGGGTGGATCTGCATAGCTCATCCAACTCATTCCAATAATCTTGATCCATGCCTTCGATCTTTATACTCTTGGTTTTCAATGGCCTAACCTACTTCTTTTGGACCAATACCTACCATATTTGCATATTCTAATATGTGAAATTTGTGCCATCAAGCTTTTCAATATTGAAAATAGCACTTCCATTTGAAAAATCACCCATAATGACAATATACCAATGCAAAATCCAAGAGAATAGGCTTGTATAAATGACTACAAATCAACCCCAAAACTCAACCAAAACAAGGGAGATTGTCATAACTTGAAGATTATAACTCCAAACCGAGCACTCTATAGCTCAATAGATTCCATTTTTCAAGCGCTTTCCAATGATAGGTCACATCATATGGTTTTGAGAAACTTATGGACATGTTATCCAGGTGCCACCTTTTTAGTATTCAAAAAATGGGAATTAGGAGATTCCCAAACTCACTAATATTGTGTTGAAGGGAATGCCAAAAGATAGAGCTATCCACCAACTACAAGCAATAGACATCCAAAGTACAATGTGTGCTCTCCAGATAATGTTGAAAGCTATCATTACAAAATTTTTGTAATAAATGCAGTAGTATGATTGAGATAACATTGGATAAATAATTAAAAAATACCAAGCTCCCACTGCCAATAATATTTGGGTAACAACGAGGACATGTAAAAGCAACTAGCAATGAATAGGCATACAATTGGTACTAAATTCTAGTATAAACTCAAAGGGAGTTAGTAAACTATACATATCATAAGCATAGACATCATGTACATAAGAGATCTCAAGACCAAGTGCAAATATCTATTAAATACACAACTAACTAAGCAAGGAGTAATGAAGCTCAATACATAACCAAAAAGCATGTATATATCATTGAATCCTACTTATAGATGTAATTGTTGGTATCCAAAGCATGTAAATCAAATCAGCCCACTAGTAGGTGTAATGACATCCAAGATCATCCAAGAGACCATGTATATAAGGCAATAGTCCAAGTGTCTCAGTAAACCAAGTTCAATTGCATAGAATATCTAAATCTCTAATGCAAAATATCTAGGTAAATGAAAGTATCTCATTGTGCATCCATTAAAGCATATCTAGTGTGTAAAAGAGTAATTCAAGGCTTGGTACATCAAGTACATAATAACTAGGTGTCCAAAGATATCGACCAATACATCTAGGAGCATAAAAACCAACCAAGTCTTTAAACCCATAATATTAATCATTAAAGCAATTGAAGCATAAAGTGAAAGCTCTAAGACATCAAGTGTAGCTCAAAACCGAGTGCTAAATCATTCCACAATCATATTCAGGTCCAAGCATCAATGCTAAGCACCAATGTGTTTAAGTGGTATACCTAAATGGCATCAAACCTCAATAAGTGTAACCTTCCCAAATTAAAAAAGCTTACTACCCAAATAATGGAAAATAGTGAATACCATGTAAAAAATAAGTCAATGCAAGCTCAAATATATCCCAAAGGCACTTCAAAATACTCACAAATGATCTAGCACCAATGCATGGGAACATGGGCATTAGGTAGAAGCATAAATAAGCTCCAAACCTTGAAATAGAACTGCCCCAAACTAATATACATGAGGTTTTCTATACACTATAACATAAATAATCTCCAAACCTTGAAGTGAAACTGCTCCAAACCTATATATATATATATATATAAGGTTTTCTATACATTATAGCAATAATAGAGATTGGGGAGCTCTCAAATGATGCCTGAGACTAAGTACCAATGCCAAGGATTTACTAAAGTGTGCTAGTCAAGTATTGGAGCTCCATGAGCTACAGAAGAGATGCAAAATGTGAGAGACATGGGCTAAACAATGAGGTGAAAATAAGATTGAGCTAGCTAGTGTGTTTGCTAGTGTTTTTGTTGCTCACTTCAAAGCCTTGGGCAATGATCACTAAGGTCAAAGGGTCCCTACAACAAGACTTAGCCAAAGCCTTAGCAACTGGGAGCAGCCAGGAAGGAATGGGATCATAATGCATATGCATTATGAAACTTCAGCTGAAGCTTCTTCTTTCCAAGCTGAACTATTATGAAACCCTTCAAGCTGAAGCTTCACCAAGCATCTTTCTCTCTCCATTTCTAGTCTTTCTCTCTCCTCGTACTTGTCTTTCTCTCTCTTCTGCTCTTCTTCTTCTTGTTCTCTGTAGTCTTCTCTCTCTTCTTTCTCTCTCCTAGTCCCTCTCCTTGACAAATCTATGATACATTGCACCTTCTTAGGATTACCCTAGATCCCTTTCTTACTGATAATGTGTCCAAAGTACTTTACCTTTGTCTACATATATGAACACATTTTTCTCCTTAGCAAAGAGTGTGGTGTCATAACACATCAAATACCTTCCTCATATGTGATAAATGGTTCTTCAATATCTTGATGTAAATCAATGTGTCACCAAAGAACACTACAACAAATTTAAAGAGGAAATGCTACAAAATCTTCTTGATTAGACTTTGGAAGGTGACTAGGATATTGGTTAGCCCAAACGGCATCACCAAGTCATGGTATAACCCATGATCATTCCTAAAGGCTCTTTTATTCTCATCACCCTCTCGCATGGAATCTAATAATATCCTGATCTCAAGTCAATCATTGTAAAAACTTAGTCCCCTTAAGCTCATCAAGAAAATCATTTACTGTAGAAATAGGGTACCTATTCTTCACTGTGGTCTTGTTTAGATCCATGTAGTCTATACACATTCTAAAAAAGATCCATCTTTTTTCTTCACTTGCAAGACTAGTGAAGCATATAGGGAAGAAGTAGGCTCAATGAAACCCATCTCTAAAAGCTTGTTGGTTTACTTGGAAACTTCTTTATACTCACATTTAGACCATTTGTAGGGTGGCTTATTGATTGGCATGAAGTGAGGCTCTAGGTCAATAGAGTGATTCACTGCTCGCTTGGGAGGTAATGTTGTAAGCACCTCAAACAAATCCCTATACTCCTCAGTGTGAGCTTTTAATGTTGGATTATCAACGAATTTATTGGACTAATCTTCTACCTCTTTATTCAAGAGTAAAACAACTTTTGAGAGCACTTCTTATACTCCTTCTTGAGCTGCTTTGGTGATAAGCTAAAAATTTGGTTTACTTATGGATTCCTTGTAGATGGATAGGCTACCTATCAATAGAAAATTCCATTTTAAACTGTAAAAATTTCCATAGCAATCCTTCCTAAAGTCATTAGCCAATCACACCTAAGTACTAAATCTATGTGCCCTATTTCCAAGGTAATCAAATTTACCTTTGCTTCACAGTTTTCAGCTAACTATATGTGAACCTATGGATTCATCTATGTGCTGATTTCTTCTTCACCATTGGCTATGTAGACTCTTATGAGCTATTGTAAATTAGTGGGAAGGAATTCAACTTGTCAACAATTGACTTATTCATAAAACTATGTGTATTACCACTATCTATCAATACAATGGCATATTTCCCATGAATGGTATCCTCATATGGAGTGTATTAGGGCTCCTAGAACCTATCCAAGCATCCATGGAGATAGAACAAATCATAGTGGTACGCAAATTAATCCCATCCAAATCAAATGGAACATGGGAACATGGGTCAACCATCTGCTAGATCATAGGATTGATCCTACTCAATATCTTCATCATGATCCTCAAATTTAACTTGTTCACTGATAGTTGGTTTCTCAATTTCTTCCTCATCAATATCTTCAAGCACAATCATGTTGTAATTTTTAGCTTTGGTATTCTTATAAGTACATTTGGATATATGGTCAGTCTTGTACTTTTCATTGCATTTCAAGCATAGACCATTCTCTTTCCACTCTCTAAAGAGATCCATAGGTATAAATTCCCTATCATTGGTTGAATTATTCTTGGGTCTATTATCACCCTATTTAGGCTCAATTTTATGGGTAATTGTTGGCTTGGAAGCACTTTGTTTCCTTGAAGCATTAAATGTGGGATATATGGGGACTTTGGGACTACTAAATGAAGTGCTAAACCCACCAAAATTGCCACCAAAGTTACCCTTTCTATTTACATCTCTTTCCTATCTAAAAGAAGCTTGCATAGGAATAAACTTTATGTACTTGCAAGCATACCTCTCAGCTAACTCAATATCTTGGAATAGTGTGGTGAGTTTATGGGCCATGACATCAACTACTAACAACTTAGACTCTAGACCATAGATGTATTTATGCACCTTTGCACCATTTCCCACACTTTGTGCATACATGGTAAGACTCAAGAAGTGGTTGGTATACTCTCTAACAAATAGGCTCCTTTGATCCAACTTGTACCACCTCTTGGCCAATTCCTCTTTCTATATAGGAGATACAAACACTTGAGCCATCTTTTCTTCGAAATCCTCCCAATTGTTAACAGATTTGAACTCTCCTTTTATATATCTCCACCATGTATGAGTAGATCTCTCAAGGTGAAGCATAGCAAAATGGATCTTCTAATCATTAGACCTAAGGAAGATATCAAAGTAAGACTCAAATTTGGATGCCCACTCCTCCAAATCTATTGGTGAATATAAATTGCCACTATATTTAGTCAACACTATCTTATCATGAAGCTCCCTTTCTACAAAACCTTGCTACCCATTTGATGCTTAGGAATGAAGGTCCATACAACTACCAATGGGAGCTAAAAGAAAGAAAGCACTCCTATGTTATTTGGTTTGAAATATTCCTAGAGGAATAGGTGGTTGTCTTCTAGCTCCCAGAGGAGGGTAAGATGCATGAATGCTCAAGATTGGCTCATCAGATAAAACATGTCTCCTAAATCTCCTAAGTAGTATGTGGTATACCCTTCTTTCCAATGATACCAAATTGTAGATTAGGACTTGAAGGCTGAAGTGATTGTTGAAATGATTATTTATCCCTACTTTCTTTCTCTACCATTTGTGCTACTATATGCATAGATATCTTAGCATTATCCTTGTCCAAAGATTCTTTAGTAGAAAAGGAAAATTTCTCCAACAATTCCTTAGTAGAGTGGGCTATTTTCTCCATGAATGTTTTGGTTTGGATATTTGAGTGAACCATCTACTCCATCACTTGGTCTAACTCAAAAACAAGTTGCATGTGCCTAATGAAATGTCTAGTTTCCTGTAATCCATGTAATCTGATCAATAAGTGCCATGTTTTAATACTCTTTAGCTAAGGTCTTCAAATCTTCAATAACTCCAATCATAGTATCTATGTCAAGAATGAACCGGTGGTATGGACTCCCTCTATGGGCTCGAAATCATCATGAGGTGGGAAATTTCCTCCCATGTCGGTTGGTTGCACTCTTTCGGGATCTTCGATAGTGAGGAAGGGTCACCTCTCTTTTGTCGCACTATCTCCCCCAACATCCACTTTTCCTCGGTGGGTATATCCATGGCAAGAGCATTCTGCTCTATGAGAAAACATGGATGAAATGGATTTCTAAATTGAATCTTTCTAGCTTTAATGAGATGCATGGATCAATTAAATAAAATTCACTACAAATTAATAACTCACTAATTGCAATACTTATCCTTCATGATTTATTTCTTGGGTATAAGAAAAACAAAGGCACAAACTAGGGTTATACATTAAAGCATGAAAAAATGGAGCCATGATTGAAAATGAAATGAAATTAATGCTAAAATTTTATTTAGAATTTGTGATCAATCTAAAGAGGTAAAAAACTCTAATCTATGGTTTCTTTGAAGGCTAAATAAACGATTATCTCTCATCATCAAGTGGATAAGCTTGAGCAATTAGATTAAGAGAGATTTTAGATATTAAAAGAAAATAAAATGCCTCTTTAAATCTTGAAGAATATGAAAGATTCAAAGGGAATCAATATTCAATCACATTGATTGAAGAAGAATCCCCCATTCAATCAGTAATGCTCAATAATCCATAAGCTTTATGAATCAGCCCATACATTGCTTGAAGATCATGAAAGCCTTAAACAACAAGTGCCTTCAGTCCATTTGAATGCTTAGATATAAGAACTTTGAGCTTTATGTGTGAAAGCCCCAAAATATTGCTCCATAATGCTTAGTATACTAAAATCTTCTTCAACGTCTTCAATCTTGATACCAATGTTGAAGTATAATGGTAGGAGGAGAGCCTTGAAGGTCACGAAGTACCAAAGATTAAAGAAAATTGAAGCTTCAAGATTGAAGCTATGGTTTCCTTGTTGTGTATTAGTGTTTTTTATGGGAAAGATGCAAATTAGAGATTGAATGCCAAAGAGTCTTGATGTAGAACCTTCTAGCTCAGTGATAAAGAATAGTAGCTCAAATGAGAGATTGATGAAACATGGAGAAAAGATAAGATCAATACAATTTATGGCACAATCTATGCTGGTTATTCAACCCTCAACAATGACTCCAGTATTGCGTAAAGTGCACTCCATCAATTCCTCATGAATCAGGGAAGACTTTGCACAATGTCAAAAGCAAAGAAATGATCTTTGATGAGAAAGAATAAGGATTTTAGATCTATGCACCATTGAAGCTTTGTGAAAAATCTTGAAGAAAGAGGGGAGAAAGAGGCTTTGTGAAAAGTAACTATGACATAAGCCATAAAATACATCTAAAATAGCTTGTTTCTTGACCACCATATGCTATTCTGTCCATTGTACCTCTATCTTAGCCTCCATGTCTTGCATCTAGCTTTGATTAAGCTGTCTTGTACACTTGAAAGTTTCTTGTTCTATGCACCTATCCACTTCAAAGCTGGATACTCTATCCTTGAGTAATTGGAATGTGGCTAATCTAAAAGAGAAAATTATGGTTAGATTGTAACCAAATGGAGCAAACACCAATGCTCTGATACCACTTATCAAGAAGAGGGTTGAGAGGAGAGAGAAGAGAGTATAGAAGAGAGAGAAAAAAGGAGAGAGAAATATTAGAAAGATAGGAGAGAGATGAGAAAAGCCATGAAAGCTGTGGACAAGAAGCTAAGATGAAGGGATTGTAATTGTATTTTGAAGTGATGAAATATTATAAGTTTTAGCACTTTATATACTTATGCTAGTGTGACAAGGTATTATTGATAAACCACCTAAAAATATATATCTTCCCATGTTCTTATAGTCAATATCTTCTTACATGATCTTTCATTAACTTATTCAAATACAGATCAAAATATTGTCTATATGAAGAATAATAAATAAACACACACACACACACACACAAAGAGACAGAGAGGGAGGGAGGGAGAGGGAGAGAATGAGAGAGAGGTAGAGACAAAGACACAAATAGATAGAATGAGAAAGGCATAAAAACTCTCCTCATCTCTGTCTCTTCCTCTTTCTTCTTTCCCCTCTTCTTTTTCTATATTGTTATATTATCTTTCAATGAGATAGCATTTTAATATGTCTTAGTAAGAAACAAATAGAAAATGTTGATAACGAAAAAATAAGAGATTGTGTTTACAATTCCAATCTATATTACTTTTATATTAACTAGATGCCATTTTTTATTTAATAATTTAAGCACTGATATTTATAACATTTAAAGATAAATCTAAAATTTTTAAAGTTAAGAACTGTTGATTTATTATTTCTACTAAAACTAAGTTTATAAGATGTTATAAAATAAAAATAATCAATCTCAAAATTATATCGATCCAAGTGATATTTCATACAATCTTGACTTTTAAAATTGGATTTATAGTAAATAATGCTTATGTGGTTAATAATCCAATATCTTTCGTGAATACTAAATTTTAAAAATATGTTAAACTAGTTCTAAGATATTATAAGTTTAGATTACATACTACTGTAAAATTTTGTAACTATTGTAATTCAAATGAAAATTGTATAATGACATTAAGTTGTTTTAACTATAATATGACAAAATCAATTATATTCTTTTACTATAGTTGATGTTATCTATCAAGGTAACTAAATTTAAATTTTGGTTTCATTGAAACAACTAAATATCATGTTATTAAATAACATGCCAATATAGAAATTTATAAATATCCATCATATAAACTATAAAATATAACTTATAGATTCATATAATATTTTTTTAAAAATAAAAATCAAAATATATTAATCGTATTGATCTCCATACTATTTAAGTCTTTAATAGACTTATTCTTGATCTAATAAAATTGGAATAATAACACATGATATATTTTACCAATATGACCCTGTCATTAAATCTACAATAATTGGAAATCCTCAATCAATTAATACATAAATAACCAGGTAGATAGGTGCAACTAAGAGTGACAATCATCCAACATTTTTGAACTTTTTCTAGCAAGTACTTTCGAGTACTATATCAAAACTTTTATGTCACTCACTTCAAATCAATCTATGTAACATAATTTTTATTTTTTGGCAATGAAATTTTAAAGAAAAAAAGAAACCATATTTCACAAACATTGTTAGCTTGTATTGGTAGCAATATGATTCTACTTATATGGTGTTCTTATAGTGTCCTATAAGTCACCTAAAGTTCTAATGCATAACATGGAGTGAGAGAAATGGAAATGGAAACTTACGCTATATTGAAGAAGAAGAATCATGTCATAGTTAAGTAAATCAATAAGATCCATGCTTAATATCCATCACACCTCACACAATGAAGAAGCAAACAAATGCAAATGTTAAAGAAGAAAATGCCAAATTGATAAAAGAAAGACATATGTATAAGGATGAGACTAGGCACAAGTCCTTAACAAACATGGAACATAGAACCATGCTAGTATGGTGGAGAGTTTGCATGGTACTCTCAGGAATTCATAATTATGGAGGAGTGTTTCCTTCCCCCATGAAGTATTAATATTATAGCATGCTATATCATTCTATTCTATTCTATATTGTGGTAGAAACCAAGATAAATAATAGCAAACTTAACTAGATATTCAACAATTAATTTTCCATATTAGTCCCCTTCGTATAATAGACTTCATTAAAAAATAAAGATGGTTAATTTGCACAAAAAATAAACTAACATCAAAATAGTATTTTTTAAAAAATGGCTTAAGTATTTGAATTTATTATGATAACTTTTTAATGCATTAAGTTGGAATATAAGGTTACTCTAAGATATTAATTATCAACCATAAAGATTTTAAAAATTTATTATTCTATATGTATATCTAGATACATAACATATGTGAAATATGCTTTTCTATCTCTTGACTATTATTAATAGATACAATATACATGCATTTATGACTTCAAGGACTGGTAATCATGATGCATTTACAAATGCTTAGTGCATTAAGCTTGTATCTTGATTGAAAGATCTATGAATGATTGTGTTAGGTCAACCATCATTCTAGAAGAAACCACACTATAAGATACAAGCCATATATCCACGTCTAAAGCGGTGGAAATTTTCATCCAAAAAATAACCCCATCATCGCTAAAACTATTAGTATACACATCTCTATGAAATAGTCACAATTTGCATTGGAATATGTGCAAATAGTGATGCATATTGCAATACAATTTGCGATGCATATAGGGACACATATTTTGATGCAATTTAATAGTGACATGTGCATGCTTATTTGTGACGCTAATAGTGTTGGTTACAACAAGGGAAAAAAAAATTAGGTGTCAAGGCATGCCATCTTGCTACCCTTCCATCCACATGTACTGAAAAATGTTCCATAAATCATTTATAGGTTGAGCATACAATTGTTGTCGAAAAACATGCATTGTAAAATGCTAAAAGAAAAGTGTTCCTTGATTTGATTTCCAAATAAGTACAACATCAATAAATGACATCTCATAAAATTACATGGATTGATAGGGAGCAAAATCCAAAAATAGACAAACGTATCAATAAATATCACAAAATGTGAATCCATACAAAAGATAAGAAATATATCCAAGAAAGCATATATAGAAAGAGCTTGCATGGACTATAAGGCCAAAAAGGAAGGGATGTGTACTCCATGAATCTAAGTGACTGCTACAACTCCTCATTATCTAAGAGCTTGTCCTGACAATATTGAGCATGAAATGGATTCTATAATATAAAACAACAAAAGATTAATCTACATAACATAATGCATCATAAAAAAACTAGAAAATAAAAACAGGAAAAAGGCATAACTTAACAGACTATTGTGCTCATACAATCTATCAATACGAGAAGTGAGACAGTGCTACTCTATATACTAAGTCTCCGACCCTTACGGGATCATGGTTTGTGATTGAGTGATGTAAGAAAAACAAAGTAGCATTGTTAAAAATAATGTTATTAATATAAGTACTACACCAAATAAGAAAGTGAACATAACCAAAAGAAAACTTACAAATCCTCCACATAAGCTCTATGTCTGCCACTCCCAAGATGATGCATGATCCCTACCTCTAATCGTGCCCTTGTCACCTCCCATTGCTACTACCATCATCTTGGAGATTCTACGGCCTCCTTCTTGAGTCTCCAATAATCGTTTGTGCCCAACTACTTAGGCTTTGAAGTGCCACTCTTGTTGCCTTGCGTACATCCAATCATCTATATGACATATATGCACGTATATAGTCCAAAACTGATTAGCCAATGTAGGTACCGAGAAACCCTCATGCAAGAATGTGATCGCTCACTCCTGTATGTTTTTCTTATGGTCTAAAATTTTGTGCCTAAATATTTGTTAACACAACTCCCTCATGTACGCCATCATTCTCCTCCCCTCAACAATCATGATCTCAACACTAGTTTTCTCATCCACTAAGCATCCATGGTACCCTAGTGGGATATACCTAAGATGTGCCCTCTCCCATCTGTGACTGTGCTCTTGGGCATAACCACAAGATCCTTGTCCATTTGGCATACCTATAGCTGTAGGGGTGGTATCTCTTGAAGTAGCACCCATAGGGATACCTCTTGTGGATGACTAAGCCAAATCTAGAGTTAGGGGAGTAGATATTCCTATAGGTGTACCAAATCGTAGAGGTGATAAGCATCCACTCGACTGAGTGAATGGAGATATTGCATCATTGTCTCCAGAGTACACACCTAAGCCAATCCCTTTAGAACTAGTGTGAGAGCAAGGAATAGCAATGGACCACAGGGTCACAACATCAGTATCTCCACAAAACCTCCCTGAACCACCCCTCGAATGAGAAGAGGAAGCTTGTGGCTCTCTAAGAAACCCACCACAAACATTTTCTCAAGTAAGATGTCCTTGAGACTCCCTCTACGACTAGTCTAGAGCATTGACTCTCCCTACTAGAGATTGATGAATTGGAGCATGCCGAGGTAGAATGTGCTAAACGCCGAAATGACAGTCAAGACAACTCCTGGTATGCCATATCTCTGAAGTACGCCATCTAATCCAAAGATATATGCATAAAGATCTCTTGTAGCTCTCATCGAGCTCTCTAGATTGTCTACAATGGCCTGCATACCCAAATTGAATATGTTAGTATAATCAATATAAGGGTGAAGGTGAAGCATGATAATATGTATTTGCAAAGAAGGATGTTAGTTAAAAAACATGTGATAAAATATCGATAAAAGTGAATAGTCAATGAATTTGATAAGTAGACACAAGTACAATGAGTCCTATGGCTCCATGATACGCTCTTAGTATAGCTCGGTATACACTGGAAGGTCTATGAATAGATCCCTACAAAAGGAGGAATCTACTTTATTCTCAAAGTATTCTTATACTTTGAACTCTTCACCTAGATTGCCTATGATTGTCTCATCTGCATGCTCTAAGCCCTCCTCGTCCTCCATGCCCTGCAATAGCAACTCCTCTACCTACATACTCTCCTCGTGTACGCCAAAGCAACAAAGGATGGAGAGAGTAAGAGGGAGGAGAGGAGGACAAAATTAAGAGAGAGAAAAATATTTTGGGAGATAAGAGAAAAAAAATTTGGGAGATAATGAAGAGAGGAAAAATAAAGAGAGATAGAGACAAATAAATCAAAATAAAAGAAAGATGAGAGAGAGAGAGAGAGAGAGAGAAAGAGAGAGAGAGAAACTGATATTAAAATTCAAAGAGAGATGGTGGAGGGAGAGGGAAGAAAAAATAGATAAAGATAAGGAAAGTGAAATACAATGTGTAGGGAAGAAGTGAGGGAAGCAAAGTTATTGTGTAGTAGCTTCGCATGCTAGTGCAAAGTTATTGTGTGGCAGCTTCCCACATAGTGCACACACCACGAATCTGCGAGTGACTTAAAGATTTAGGTAATTATTATATCCTATTCAATACACATGATAACAAGCAGAAGGCCATCTTTTTTAATGAATCTAATATATAAATATACTATTACAAAAAATACTAAATTTATTCATATATTAAAAAACTAAATTATCCAAATCATATAAGAATCAAACTATATTGAAACTTACATATGAATTTTTAATTCTCTTACTTGTGATTTTTTAAAGTTGCTCCACTTAATAATAGGAAAATTGGTATTCACTAATGATATAATGTGGTAGTTGTACCAAAGATCACTAGTTATTAAGTACATATACCAAATTGATTGTGGGAGCTTTCGCTCAACCGCCAAGACCCACGGACCGCTTATTGCTTCAAGCGTTCCAAGCCGAGCACTAATGGCTACCTCTCACATAGCCGATGCGCCATCCATATCTACGGGTGTAGTGAGCTTACCTCCATGCCGATCGAGTTACCTCCTCTCCCGTGCACTCCGGTAGCTCCACGATCCAAGTGCAAGCTTCAAGCAAGCTCCATCCTCAAGCTTCATGCTCGAAGCTCCATCGCCGCGAGCAAGAGAAGAGAAGAGAAGAGAAGAGAAGAAGAGAGGAGAAGATGGAGAGATTCTCCTCCCCGGTCCCTCACCCTCACACTCTCACACTCCCTCTCTCAAGCACAAGCTCAAGCAAGCAAGAACAAGAAGAAGAAGAAGAAGAGAAGAGCTACTTTTGGCCACACACAAGAATGAGCTTCTCATTCACTTTTCAACTTTATATACAAAACCCTAAATCCCTTTTGGGCAATCATCCCCTTTTTCCCTTTTTACATGGCCGGCCGTAGCCTAGGCCCTTTTTCCCATTGTCCTTCTATCTTCCTAGCTTCCTTTCCACCACCCATCTACATTTACAAATTGCACAGGTAAGAGCCCGGCGCTCCTTGAATTAAACCATGATGTACTTGCGCTCTTTTACAAAAGTTTTGACTTGAGCTTTTCCTTGTGCGCATTTCTCCCTTATTTAGGACTCTTCTCCTTGTGCGTCTTTGTCTTTCGTTTCTATTTTCCTTGGCCTTTGTCTTTGTCTTCTGCTTTAGCTTTTCTGGATTTTCCACCTTCGTTCGTTTGAGGGTTAACATTACCCCCTCCTAGACGAGTGCCAGTCCCATGGCACTCACCGTCGTAGATAGCAGGCTGTAGCATGCACCGAAGATGTGGGTGACAAAGATGCCTGTGGTTTCCATGGAGGAGTGTTGGTGGTGGTGTGAAAGAAGGTCCTGGGGGCCTGTTGGTGGCCAAGGTGGTTGGTGGAAGGGTTGTTGGAGTTGGTGGTAGGGCTGTTCTGTGTTGAGGGCCAACACAAGTGTAGGTTTGTTAGGGATTCTGCACATGACGATTCTTTGCGGGCTTGTCGGATGGTAAGGGAGAAGCATTCAGAGTTGGGTGTCTCTAAAGAGGGATTGAAATTTCGTTGGAGGCTTCAATACCTGCAATTTGAAAACCTGTCGTGTGGTCGCTCCCTAAGGGGTAGTGCTAGTCTTCTTATCGTGCACAAGACATATTTGATTAGTTTGGGAGACAGGTCAAACTCTAAGCAAGCTGAGAGTATTGTCCTGCACTTGAGGACCCAAACTGTGTATATATTTCGGTGCAGATACTATGTAAGTGCTCCTGCATACTTAGATATTACGTAGTTAGAAGACCGTGGGCTAGTTTCTCGTAACAATGTGTGGATGAAGCAAAGTTGTCCATGTTGAGAAGAAGTACAAATGAAGGTATATGAGACATCCTTTGCATTGTGATTGCACGACGTAGCATAATTGAATATAGGGACACCGCACTTTTGGTAGCTGGAAGCTATTGGACTTGCTTGATGAGGACGGTGCACTTTTCATGGCCAATCGTGCGGTGCTTACCACCACTGATTGCAATGGTACTAAGGCAGAGTGCAAGAGAGAATTGTGCAAGTGGGCCAGGGTGACAGGTCTAACCATAGGCGAGACAAGCTCCCTAGGTATGTCCTGCCCTTGATGTGCCTTGAACAATTGTGGGTGATGCTAAAGGGCTAGGGGACTAGGGACAGAGCCAGTCGACCAAGGTCACTGGCCGTACCTAATTTGAGGATCCCTAGGTACTGTGCTGTGATCGTGGGTGCTTCTTATCTTTTCCTTCGTTTCTTTTTTTCTTTGTTTCTTTTTTTTTGTTTCTTTTTCTTGTGCTTTTTTCTTTCTTTCTTTCTTTTGTTCAGTTCGCTCTTTTTTTCTTTTTTTTTTTGGGACTTGCCTAAGTACAACCATTACAATATGTTGAGGCTATCAGCCTTCCAATGGGTTGGAAAATGTCAAGCTTCGAATGCTCAGGAAATGGATATTACAGTGATGATTGTTCCCTAGCCTCGTTGTTAGAGAAGCAGTTGTTGAGATGGGGAGATACGCTTGAGATATTGCAAACCTCCTTGCGACACACACGATGTTGGTACAATTGAGGTAACGACTGCCGTGAGCCAACTATAGAGCTTGGCCCAGAAAGAGAGCGTAGCCCATGAATATGCTTTGGGCCATGCGATGTGGGCGGTCGGCAAGGGTGATTTTTGCTTTCGGTAGTGTGGCTTTGCTGCGGCTCTTTGTGGGGTCGATGGTCTTGCGGTGATCGGGCATTGAACACTTTCGCACAAAGACCTGTATCATCCTACATCCACTTGTCACTTCATGAGAGTACATGCATGGTATATGCCGCAACTATAATAAACCAGTGCAATGCAAGGAGACATCACTTATCTGAATTCTATGGTGTTGACTTAGATATTTATCACCTGCACTTGATTAGCTTTTTCTTTTGCTAAAGACGTGAAATACATTAAATGCAGATATGAAAAGTTCGTACAATTGGGGAACATATCAACACTTAACCATTTGAAGATAAAGAGTCCTAGCCAGGTAGCTTTTAATAGGCCTTTATACAACATGGGGCTACTCTATTTGTACGAGGCGGGGCGAGTCTGGGTGGTCGGGCGATTGGGGCTCTGCTAGTGCAGGGCTCCCATGGGGTTGGGCAGGGAACATGTCGGCCGGGACATGAATGGTGTAGTCCCGGGCCGCCACCGTTTCCAAAATTCCTTTAAATAGTTCATTGAATTCTTCCCTGTCTGGAGCTGCCCTTTTTGCCCTTGAGCATCTGGTGCCTGAGCATACGTTGGGGGTTTGTGCCACTGCTGTTGCCACATTGTGTGCACCTCCTTGAGCGTCCGCTCCCTTGGCCCGCGGATTCCTCGGCCTTCGTCCGAGGCGGTGTCTCTTAGGGCCACGTTTCTTGGCGTACCTTTTAAGAGTGGGCACGTAGCGCACTGGCGGAGGGGCGTGTGCTGCATATTCCCATTGGCTGCAGAGAGCATCCTTGCAAGCTAGCTGCCCTTAGTTCTCCATGTTTTCCTCGCGGGGGGCCTGTAAGATGCGAATCAAGGATTAGGATTTGTCACATGATAAGACCATTCATATGTAAGGGATTATAGTGCATATTATCAAGCACATAGGAAAGAAGGGGAGGGGTGGGGCATGCAGTGTTGTTGTAGAGGGATGGCCCCCGTGATGTATATTTAGCCTCTTGCCATTAGCAAATCTTGGTTCATGCCGAGTTACATCGCCTGGCAGTCATGGATTTAGGCAGGGCTCCTCCTCGGAAGGATAGACTGGAAAGGGAAGAAGGTGTATAGAAAGGGACTACACCCTATCTACACCATCAGAGTTGTTGGTCAAGGCTTCCTATGGCAGTAATGTGGGTTGCATGCCCTTCACTTGGAGGTGGGGATGGTCACACGGCTTTTAAATGCGTGATGAGAGGACTTGAGGAGCTTAGCCTATCAGACCCAACTCTTCTCCCTGCACTTGACTATCATTGCTTGTGTGTGTTGATATTGTTTATACACAGTGACACAAAAATCAGTGTTTATTTATATACATATTTATGAATCCATGTCACTTCATGAGGATAAGAACCAATTGTAGAACTCGGGGTTGTACTTGAGCATGGCACATGCATCCAGCACTCGTGGCAACTCCTCCTCGGTGAGAACCTTATCAACGAGAGAGTTTTCTTGGCTAGGTTGAGCCAAGTCCGTACCCCGAATGGCAGTCGGCACTTGAAGGGAAATTGGTGCCACATAGGTTGGGTCCCTTTGGGATCGCCATTTGGCCAATCACTCCTCAAAGACTGTCATGATCTGAGCCCCTAGTTCGGCATTACAACGCGGTGTTCGTACCAACGCTGCTCAACTTGACTCTGGCCTACTAACAGTCACTTTAGTTGCTCTATGTCTACGAGATTCGGTTGGCAGAGCACTTCATTGAATGTGACGGTTAGGCGTAGTTCATCAGCCTCCTCGTTAGAATGAGTCGCATGCGTTCATGTAAGAGCTTGTTATAGTGCTCGTCAAGATGTTCTTGCTCTTCCCAAGATAAGGGGAATGGCAAGTATTCTTCGAGCTGCTCCTTAGGGAATGCGCCAATGTCCGCAAGGACGTAGACACGTGCGAACACTTTGAGCTTAGCATCCAACTCAGTTAAGCATTCTGTGACACTTCTATGTTCAACGAGGGCTTGCTGGGTTGCTATCTCATGCAAAGTTCTAAGAGTTTCCTTAGGATTTAGCATAGCTGGGGGCTCAGACCTAGATGAGCAAGATTGGTCCACACTAGGATTGCTTATGCTCTCAAGGATTGTGCGTTTTTCCTGAGGTTTTGCTGCTATTTTGTCATGGTTCTTCCTAGATGTGACTGGTATAGATTTGTCACCCTGTTGTGACAACGTTGTATCCACTCTTGATTGGTCGATGTGAGTTCTATTGTTGGTGGATTGAGTGTTGAAATCAACTATTGATGGCAATACCTGCTTTGATTTTTCAAAGCACACGAATGTGACTGAGGTTTCACCGCTATTAGGAGAGACATCAATGGGTTCATTGGTGGATGGACTTGACACTTTATTCCCCAGCTCTCCATCGCTCTTGGTCTTAATGCTCTTGGGGTCCACAACCACTTGTGATTGCTGTTGTCTTCGTTGTTTTCTCCTCTTTTTCCTGGTCAGTGAAGGTGCATCTCTCAATGACTCAGGACCCTGGACTAGGTCAACCGTTGATGTGCTTGGTTGGGCCTCAGCATTCTCTTTCTCTAGTGTGTCCTTATGGGACATGGCCATGGCCTGTTGAATAGCCTCGCTAGGTTGTGAGAGCACAACTTCCTCCCTTTTCGGAGAGTCTAGCTCTTCAGCCAACTCCCTTGGGTTTAACTCGTCCAGCCTAGGCTTTAGGCACTTTGAAAGTGCTAGAGTTGTCAAGGAAGTTGGTTGCGACACCTCCTCCACAGGTAAACTACTAAGGACATGTTCCACAAGGGGCATTGTCACAGCCAAGGGCTGTGACTGCTGTGATTCCTGATTGGAAGTAGTAGCAGCTAGTTTAGTGGGCTGGCTACCCTTGGTGGATTGCGGTGTCAAGTCCCTAGGGCGATCGGAAGTGGTCGTGTCTTTTGTTGCCATTTGAGCACTCATCTGATCTAGTCACATTAGGTTGCTTAGGCATATCCTTGGGTCGAGAACTACAGATGGCATCATGTCCCACCTCTTGGACATTTGGAAGCTTTAATGGAGACATAGGTTGGGAGTGAGCAGCCGCCATCGACGACCGCCATTGTGCTTCCTATGTCTATTTGGAAAAAGAGGATGTAGGAGATCTAGGACTCTTAGGTGGACTTGGCACTGGCCGAATGATTTGCTCAAGGCTATTAGACGATTGTGCCATTTGTTTTGTTGAGAAATTAGCCATCTCACAAGTAGCGTGGTTTCTCTGGTGCTCCTTATCCTCTTGGGGAATCAAAGGCCCCCTGGGCGCTAGTGGCATTTGTGTATCCTCAACAATTATATCTGATATCTGCTTGTCAAGCATGCTAGGCTGAGGATCTACCCTCCGATTAGTCTCATTTGGCTTCTTGACCTCGATCGTGAGGGGCTCGGTTACTCCAATGTTTTTGACTCGAGACTTGGTCTTTTGTTTAGGTCTCCTCCTACACTTCTTTGCTCTTGATAGGAACTAGCCTTCAATCGACAGAGGAGGTTTAGTCGGGGGTTTTGGCACCCAAATCCATCGGTTTCCTGTGTAATACCCTTGAGCACATAGCAACACTTTGGATATCTATCATGGCGTTGTGCTGACCCTCCATCGATGCCTTCGTCTATAAGACTTGGGTTTCTTTTGGGGTCTTCTACAATATTTGTAAGTCCAAAGCCCGTCCTTGGCATTGTCTCTTGACCTTCTTGTTTCAGGCATGGCCTCACTCATTGGTTCTCGTTGTTGGACCTGTGCTTGTATTAACTCTTCCAACAAATCCTTGCTATTGTCAGCAAGCTTGACTGTCATGTCGACACCTTGCTTGCCTTTCCCTCGAGGTTTGATGAGGTCACCCTTGCTAAAGGTTGTGACTATCCTCACACCCGGTAGTGTCAGGTGTATCCTTTGTGCTACATAGTCGGCCTCACACTTGGTCGCCCTTTTGAAGGGTCTTCCTAGGAGGGTTTCCTTCCCGTTATTACCACTATTTGGAGGAACATGAAATAGGATAGGGAAGCTTTCAGTTTTGATTGTCGCAAGGATTTTGCACTTCCCTAATTAGTGCTTATGGTTGTCCCCCATAAGGGCTAAGATTTGTACTAGTCAGTGTGAGCTCTGGTTGGCCTAGTAGGGTCCATGATTCATAGGTCAAGATATTAAAATCAGCTCCTTCATCAATCAGAGCATCAATAGTATGCTCTCTTTTCACGGTGAGTTTGACCCTAAGATAAGCAGGTGGTATTATGCCTTCGTCTTCCGGGTCTTGGCTTATAAATTTAAGCCTTCTAACAGATGCCTTTGAGTCCCTAACTGCACAGCCAGACGTGGATTCTCTACTGAGGTCTTGGTTCGTTTGTGCAGCGCTGCTCAAGGTACATCTATCGTTAGGACTATCATGTCTAGTCATCCTCGCATTGATAGCTTGATGATGTTGCATTCTACTTCGACTAGAGGCAGTTTGAACACAATGTACATGTGTTCTTGTGGTGTGGCCTTTTTGCCCTGGATGGCTAGATTGGCCCGTTGAGGTTCTAGGGTCTCTGTTTCTCTCTATTCGGGTATGTCTTCATTTTCTCTTTTCATTATTGTTGCCAAGGGTTAATGTATGTATTTCATTCTTGTTGATTCATCGCCTAATGGACCAATGGTAGTACACATGTTGGTAATTAACGTATCTTGAAACCACATCCATGTTAGATGGGTGGTAGCAAGGGTTTGTACGGGGACATTTTCATACCCTTGCAATCTTTTTCTATACAAGTGCATTGATATGAGTGCTAGGATTTTACTAGTTAAAGTGTTGGTAAAACAAAATGGCTAAATAGACACTTTTGCTATAAGTTGGAGAAGTAAATGTCTACAACTTACACTATTTTCCAAGAAAGTGGCAAAAATTTTTATTTAAGTAAACATGCAACTAAATAAGATTCTAGGAGAAAAATGACCCTTTATTTTTTTAGGGAGGAAATAGACAAAATGCCCAAATCTCCCTTTCTATGAAAAACACTTTTTGGCCATCTAATTGGGGACCATCTAGTATCACTGATATGATATGAACTATTAAGTGGAGTGTAGATAATGGAGATGTAGAAAAAAACCTATAAGTGGTGGATCCAAGGGGGAGAAAACAATAGAGAAATTTTCACAACATCCCCTCTCTCATTGGTCCACCACAAATATTTTATAGTTGTGGGGAAAAAGTTATTAAGTTCTGGTCTAAGTGGTCCTTGTGGAGTCCATAGTCTCCCTAAATAGATTATGAAGATGACAATATATTATACATATGACTCTTTGATTTTCTATGGATAAAGTCCATGACCTTTCTTATATAAGGATTCTCCTAACCTTTCTTTAAATGCAACAAGAGCTACTTGCTTATTCAACCAAGAGGATTTTTTAAAAAGTGGATTTTCAAGAAATATTGTCATTTTAGTATCTCATTGCTCTATATTTATGACAATCTTCCACACTCACTTTGTGTATAGCATTTTTATTATTTAACCTAGATTTTCAATTTGGTCTAATTGGATTTTAGAGTTATGAAACCCTCTAGTCGAAGATAGGGTCAAAATATTTAATAGAAGGATCTAATAAAACCTTTTTTTTTCTACATGAAAAGCATAAGCTATTATGAGAGGTAATTATATACACTATTTTGGAAAAGAATCAAAAGTAAACTCAAAATAGAATTTTTTATTTTTTAGCTCATAAAAAATCCCAACATATTTTAAAATAGGATTATGCATGCACTTTCCAAAAAGGAAGAATAGATAATATTCAATATTTGAGATTATATTGGGATATTATCTCATTGTTCTCTTCAAGATTTGTATATTTATTATATAGGAAAAATGCATCAAGCTATCACAGGTACACCAATATTTATAGTGATAATGTATGGAAGCTAAGCTGAAACTTTGACAATTGAAAAGTGGCAATACACATTTGGATGAACTAAGGGCCATTCCTAGTTGCAATCCTTATAGTATGTGAACAATGAGAAAACATATCAACATTTTAACACCTAGATGCATGATTACTAGCCCTTTATTAGGGTCTCTTATTCCATTAAATGCACGCTCTTTCTAAGTGTTTTTGTCACATGCAATATTATTGATAGCATATTCCTTAGTCAAAACAACTTTTCGAAAGATTAGCCACATTGAAGTAAATCATATAACTAGAATGAGAAAAAGAAAACTTTACCAACACCATCATCATCATACATTATCAGAACATTTACACAGTCTATTTTATTTCAAAACTACAAAGGTAAGTAATAATATCCAACATCACATCACAACAGTTCTAACGATTTGATTGGACAAATCCAACATAAACTTGGATCAAAAATTAAGTTACTATTTGAAGAATTATTAATTGCACATGCACATGAACCTTATAGGTGTGCAATTGTCTTGCTCTAATCTAGATTGAAACATTTTTAAAAAAAGGTAGAATTACATGAAGAGATTAGTGAGACAAAAGTGTACAATTATATCAAGGAACTTTAATTTTGTAATGACGACTTTTTTGAAACTTCTATCAGTTAGGACATGTAACAATTGAAATCTATATATGCACAACAACATAACATCAATCAATCAAAGATCATCATATTATTTGGTAAACTTATGATACTTAAATTGAGAAGTTTGTCAAAGTGTATAATTGGTAAAATTATGCACCTATCTATCTAGTTGTTTATGTATTAATTGATTGAGGATTGCCAATTATTGTTATTTTAATAACATGCTCATATAAAATATATAATGTGTTATTATACCAGTTTTATTAGACCAACAATAAGTCTATTAAAGACTTAAATTGTATGGAGATCAACGTGATTAATATATTTTGAAATAAACTTATTTATATGACTTTATAATTATATTTTGTAGTTTATATGATTGATATTTATAGAGTTATTTATAGTGTAAATAAATTAAGAGCCATACCTCTTTGTATGGAATTTATGTTTTGGCATTGAGTTACTACAAAAGTGATACTTCATTTTTCTTTTGATATTATAAACCATTACATCAATGTTAACCCTCAAACGAATGAAGGTGCAAAATCCGGAAAAGCTAAAGCAGAAGACAAAGACAAAGGCCAAGGAAAAGAGAAACGGAAGACAAAGACACACAAGCAGAAGAGTCCTAAATAAGGGAGAAAGGCGCACAAGGAAAATCGCAAGTCAAAACTTTTGTAAAAGAGTGCAAGTACATCATGGTTTAATTCAAGGAGCGCCGGGCTCTCACCCGCGCAATTTGTAAATATAGATGGGCAGTGGAAAGGAAGCTAGGAAGATAGAATGACAATGGGAAAAAGGGCCTAGGCTACGGCCGGCCATGTAAAAAGGGGAAAAGGGAATGACCGCCCAAAAGGGATTTAGGGTTTTGTATATAAAGTTGAAAAGTGAATGAGAAGCTCATTCTTGTGTGTGGCCAAAAGTAGCTCTTCTCTTCTTCTTCTTCTTCTTGTTCTTGCTTGCTTGAGCTTGTGCTTGAGAGAGGGAGTGTGAGAGTGTGAGGGAGTGAGTGTGTGAGGGTGAGGGACCGGGGAGGAGAATCTCTCCATCTTCTCCTCTCTTCTTCTCTTCTCTTCTCTTGTCTTGTCTTGCTCGCGGCGATGGAGCTTGGAGCATGGAGCTTGAGGATGGAGCTTGCTTGAAGCTTACACTTGGATCGTGGAGCTACCGGAGTGCACGGGAGAGGAGGTAACTCGATCGGCATGGAGGTAAGCTCACTACACCCGTAGATATGGATGGCGCGTCGGCTATGTGAGAGGTAGCCATTAGTGCTCGGCTTGGAACGCTTGAAGCAATAAGCGGTCCGTGGGTCTTGGCGGTTGAGCGAAAGCTCCCACATTTTGGTTACGTTGCCAGGACAATAGATTCAAGCCTTGAGTGCTTGCACTCTTCAAATCAAGCATTGGAGTAGGGTTTTCCCCCAAACTGGTGCTTGAGATAGGTAGGAAGTGAGGGGGTTGAAGATGGTATTCGATCTCCTTAGCAAGTAGGTTTTTTGATTTTTTGAGATCAAACCACCTCGTCTGATCCGATTCCCAGAATCGGACCACTCCGAAAATCAAACCACTTTTTCGATCCGACTCCCAGAATCGGACGTGACCAAAATCGGACCACTAGGCCGATCGGACCACCCAGAATCAAACGTCCAATTCCGATAATCAGACTCCTGAAAATCCGACATCTGAGAATCGGACAGAAAACTGTCAAAATCGGACAGGTATCTAGAACACAAATTTTGACACATCTAAACCCGGAGATTGACCCCAAAGGCTACGTAGAGCTAAAGGCACATCACAGATCCATCACTGGGCTAAAATTTAGAGCACGTAGTTCAAAATTTGGCTATAAACGGTCCTCCAAATTGCGCATGATGTTTACCGTAACGGCCCTGCGGGCCGGGGGGACTGCCCCCCCGACCCCCGTAGAGGGGGCTCTGACCCCTCCGCACCTCCCCCAAGTAGGTTGGAGGAAAAATCCGCGTCGTGACAGGTCCTCCAAATTAGACCCTAGTGTAGTAATGGCTCTACATGAGCATGGATCCTCACTTGTAAAAGAGCAACCAAAACTAAGCGCGTTTGCCTGCGTGTATACATTTCCGTGTAGACGCAGGTATAGATGTGAAGAAATGTTTTCTCTCATTAAGTCTGAGGACGCGTCTCAGAGCGCGTGTGCTGGCGCGTGTGCTTGCGTGTGTGCTCTGCAGTCTACACGCAATGATACACGCGCACGCCAGAGCATTGACCTGAAATACGCGTCTGACAGTGCGTCTATAATGCATCTCAGATGCGAATATAGACGCGCTGGATAGAGGGTTGACTTTAGGAACGCGTCTGAGAGCGCGTCTAACCTGCAATTTAGACGCGGTCATACACGCACCAGCTCTCCCAGCTCTGATAAAAAACAATATATTTTTGCAATGATGAATGTGACCAATCCCATGTTTGTGTTTATCAGTTTTCTTGTTTATGAGAAGCATTAGTACTTAAGTCTTATGCTCAATGTCTAAAGAAAGCTCTTTGAAAATGTTTAGGTATGGATGAAGGTAATATATGATTTTTTGTATGCAAACAAATTTGTCTTTAGTTGTTATCTTTTAGGGTTTGATATTGATTCAATATTAATAATGATTATTTATGTTAGAAGAATGGGAGAGAGATAGGGGCAACAATGAGTTGACCGCTCTCATTGTTCTTTATTATTCATCTTACTCTTATTGACTAAATAACACACAAAATGAACTAGGTCTTAGTGACCACACCGACTAACTAACTAAGGTTAAGTCATCTACCGACTTATTAAGAATACACACATGATCAAGAGCTACACACATCAGGTTGTCATGTCGATAGGTAGTAGATGAGTGATGGGAGCTTGACTATCTCAACAATCCCCCTCAAGTGCAAGTGAGGTAAGGTACTCCAAGTAGTTGTCTGAAGTAATTGAACTTATCTTTACCTAGTAACTTGGTAAATATATCTGCTACTTGATCATCTGTCTTCACATGCAGGAGATCCACTTTCTTGCAAGCACCATCTCACAAATAAAATTATAGTGTAACTCTATGTGCTTCATTCTGGCATGGTAAATAGGATTCATTGCCACAACTACACTACTTAGGTTATCATTATATAATTTTACTGTTGTTGCTACCTACATATTCAAATCATCCATCAACTTAAGAAACCATGCAATCTCACATGCAGATAAAGTAGCACCTCTATACTCTGCCTTAGTACTAGATAGTGCAACACTTGCTTGCTTCTTGCTACTCTAGGTAATCATCCCACTGCCAAGGCTAAATGCATAGCCACTAGTAGACCGACAATCATAAGGACATCCTTTCCAATCTACATTAGTGTATCTAATGAGCTTCAAGTCTTTATCTTTCTCATAAAATAGCCCACAGTATACCAGTGCCTTGACATGTCACATGATCCTTCTTACTACATCCAAATGTGGTTTCTTGGGCTTTTGCATAAACTGACTAATAAGTGTCCAACTGTATACCTTAGATTAGTCCTAGTGATAGTTAAGTATATCAAACCTCCAACCATTTGCCTATTCATAGTAACATTTGCAATCTCTACTCCAATGTCTACATCCAATTTGATATTTTGATCCAAAGGAGTAACAAGTGGTTTACACTCTATCATACCATAATTTTCAACATTTCCAATGCATACTATCTCTACATCATCAAATTCCATTGGCTGAATTTACCACTTCAATGCCCAAAATATATTTCAACTCACCTAAATCTTTCATGTCAAACTCTAATTTCAACATAGTCATCATCATAGCTTGTATTCCAATCTTATCATCACCTATAGTAATAAGATCATCCACATAGATGACTAGCACAACCAAACATGTATCTATCTTTTTTGTAAAAAAAGTGTGATCAGCCTTGCCAACTATAAAAACAAGACTCTACAAGTAATTGCTAATGCATGCATGCCAAGCTCTCGGATCTTGTTTCAACCCATAAAGAGCTTTCTTCAACTTGCAGACATAATTAGGAAATTGTGGGTATACATACTCCTTAGGCTTATCCATCAATACATCCTCTTCTAGGTCACCATTCAAGAATGCATTCCTTACATTCATATGATAAACGATACATCCTCTTCTAGCTCACCATTCAATGCCTTCCTCGCTTTTTTCCTTCATGCTTCTCTTCACTTACATTGTGAATGGCAGTGGGTGGCAGAGGGCTCTCTCTCTCTCTCTCTCTCTCTCTCTCTCTCTCTCTCTCTCTCTCTCTCTCTCTCTCTCTCTCTCTCTCTCTCTCTCTCTCTCTCTCTCTCTCTCTCTCTCTCTCTCTCTCTCTCTCTCTCTCTCTCTCTCTCTCTCTCTCTCTCTCTCTCTCTCTCTATGCTTTGAGCTCTCTCCCTCTCTCTTTCACTCATTTTTGTTTTTTTGCACAAAAAATGTTGTGCTCAGGTTTCCACACCTATTTTCCTCTCAAAATGTTGTTGATATTGGCATCACTATCTATCTCGTAGAGAAAATTGCAAAAGTATCATTATTTTCAAGATAGCAACACTTTTCTGATGCTTCTTGCAACAATCTTAGAGCAACAATGCCAATTTAGGTTGAAAACGATGGTCAATATGCCTTAGTACCCTTGTAGTGCCATTTTAGCAAAGAATTATCAACATTAACTTGCATTTTAAGAGTATTGGTCAATAGCATAACAATATTTCAAGAACTCAAGCTCATAGCTTGACAAAAATTCTATCTTGAAATCTTCTAATATGTGAAGATAATAACCCTAGATGAGTGCAATAAGCACCTATCTATAGAGGTCAATGAGCACCTTGAGTTTCCTACTCACATCATTCTAGGAGCCTAGCCCACCAATAATCATCTTCATCACATGCCCCACTACTAAGAGAAGAATTATGCACTCATTTTAGTATCAACACAAGCTACTACTATTTAATGTGTATTAATAGTTTATTACTTACATGATGGTAAATTTAACATGCCCCTTATGAGGGAGCTCCTCTTTGCATAGATGATGGTCCTTAGTGAACTCTCATGTTTAGATGGTGTAGATAGCATCTTCTATCTTATTGCATCCAATTCCTTGTCGTAATCCATATAGTTTATCAAATTAATTAGAGTAGACAAAATTAGGTTGCCCAAATCTACCCCCTTAAGATGAAGATGCCCTTCAATATTACAACTTCGTTCATCTCACACATAACATGGTCAGTCATACACCCTCCATTGATGGACACTAATGTATCACATGGCTTGGGGTAAGGGATTGCCCAAATACTTGGTCATTCTCATCACCTTCAAGTTGAGACAACTAGAAGAAGGAGGAGGAGGAGAAAAAGAAGAAATCTTGTACTCTACAATGTAGCATTGTGTCAATAGGTGCAATAAATGAAGAAGAGAAAAAGGAGGGAAGAGAGAAAATATGGAGAGAGAAAGAGAGAGAGATAGAGAGAGAGAGAAGGATATAATTTTGGGGATAGAGAGAGTGTGTGAGAGAGATATATATATTTATATATTTAAAGAGATCATCAAGAGAGAAATGAAAATTTTAGAGAAATTGAGAGAGACAACAATTAGAAAAAGGTAGAGAGAGAAGAGAGAAGAGAGAAGAAAGAAAATGGAAAGAGAGAGCGAAGAATAAAGAGAGAGAGAGAGAGAGAGAGAGAGAGAGAGAGAGAGAGAGAAAGATAAAGAGAATAAATTGCAAAGATATAAAACAAGGAAAGTGAAATACAATGTGTTGGGAAGAAGTGAGGGAAGCAAAGTTATTGTGTAACAACTTTGCATGATAGTGCAAAGTTATCCTGTGACAACTTCCCACGATAGTGCGAACATCATGAAGAATTAGCTTATGGACTTAAAGATTTATGTAATTATTATATGCTATTTAAATTTTATGTTCAATACACATAATAACAAGTAGAAGGTCATCTTTTTTAATGAATCTAATATATAAACACACTATTACAAAAAAAATGCCAAATTTCTTCAAACATTAAAAAACTCAATTATCCAAATCACATGAGAATCAAACTATATTGAAACTTACACACAAATTTTTAAGTCTCTTACTTGTGATTATTTAAAGTTTCTCCACAGTTGTACCAAAGATAACTAGATATTAAGTATATATACCAAATTGATGTAATGGTTTATGATATCAAAAGAAAAATGAAGTATCACTTTTCTAATAACTCAAGGCCAAAACATAGATTCCATACAAAGAAGTATGGCTCTTAATTTATTTATACTATAAATAACTCTATAAATATCAATCATATAAACTAAAAAATATAATTATAAATTCATATAAATAAGTTTATTTCAAAATATATTAATCACATTGATTTCCATACTATTTAAGTCTTTAATAGACTTATTGCTGGTCTAATAAAACTAGTATAGTAACACACGATATATTTTACCATTATGAGCCTTTCATTAAAATTACAATAATTGACAATCCTCAATCAATTAATACATAAACAACTAGGTAGATAGATGCATAAGTTTACCAATTAGACACTTTGGAAAACTTATCAATTTAAGTATCATAAGTTTACCAAATAAGATGATGATCTTTGATTGATTGATGTTATATGGTTGTGCATATATAGATTTCAATTCTTACATGTCCTAACTAATAGAAGTTTCAAAAAAGTCATCATTACAAAATTAAAGTTCCTTGATATAATTGTACACTTTTGTGTCACTAACCTCTTCGTGTAAACCTATTTTTAGAAAAATATGTTCCAATCTAGATTAGAGCAAGACAATTGCTCACGTTTTAGGTTCATGTGCACATGAAATTAATAATTCTTCAAATAGTAACTTCATTTTTTGATCCAATTTTATGTTGGATTTGTTCATTCAAATCATTAGTACCGTTGTGATGTGATGCGCATGCTTTTGATCTTATTACTTGCCTTTGTGAATTTTGTGACAATATATGATGTTGGTGATGTTGATGTGTTTCGCTTTTTCTCAATCTGGTTATACAATTTACCTTAATGTGGGTAATCTTCTGAAAAGTTGTTTTGACTAAGGAATATGCTATCAATAATATTGCATGTGATAAAAACACTTACAAAGAACATGCATTTACTAGAATTAGAGACCCTATAGGAATAGTAATCATGCTTCTAAGTGTTAAAATGTTGGTATGTTTTCTCATTATTGATATAATGTAGGATTGCAACCAAGAATAGCCCTAAAGTTCATCCAAATGTGTATTGCCACTTTTCAAATGTCAAAGTTTCAGCTTAGTTTCCTTACATTATCACTGTAAATATTAGTGTATGTGTGATAGCTTGATGCATTTTTCCTATAATAAATATATAGATCTTGAAGAGAGCAACTAGATACTCTCCCAATATAATCTCCAATATTGAATATTCTCTCTTCTTCCTTTTTGGAAACTATGTTGGGATTTTTTATGAGCTTAAAAAATAAAAATTCTATTTTTATTTTGCTTTTGATTATTTTTAAAAAGTGTATATAATTACCTTTCATAATAGCTTATGCTTTTCATGTAGAGAAAAAAATGTTTTTTAAAAGCCTTCTTTTGAATATTTTAATCCTATCTTTAACTATAGGGTTTCTTAACTCTAGAATCCAAGTGGAACCAAGTCTAAGGCCTAGGTCAAATCATAAAAATGATGCACACAAAGTGAGGTTGAAGAATGCCATAAATATGGAGCAATGAGATTCTAAAATGACAATATTTCTTGAAAATCCACTTTGTAACAAATCTTCTTGGTTGAATAAGTAACTAGCTCTTGTTGCATTTGAAGAAAGGTTAGGAGAATCCTTATATAGAAAAGGTCATGGCCTTTATCCACAGAAAATTAGAGAGTCATATGTATAATATCTAGTCATCATCATAATCTATTAGGGAGGCTATGGACTTCGCGCAAGGACCACTTAGACTAGAAATTATTAAATTTTTCCATGTAATTGTAAAAGATTTTTGGTGGACAAATGAGAGAGGGGATGTTGTGCAAATTTCTCTATTATTTTCTCTCCCTTGCATCCACCATTATCTACACTCCACTTCATAGTTCACATCATACTATTGATAATAGATGGACCCCCACTAGATGACCAAACTTATGTTTTTCAGAGAAAGGAAGATTTAAGCATTTCACCTATTTTCTCTCTCCCAAAAAGGGTTAATTTTTCTCCTAGAATATTATTTAGTTACATGTATACTCAAATAAGTTTTCTTGCCACTTTCTTGGAAAATAGTCTAAGTTGTAGACATTTTACCTTCTCTGACTTATAGCAAAAGATTCTATTTAGCCATGGCTATCTTTGTTTTACCAACACTTTAATTAGTAAAATTTTGACACTCAGAGCAATGCATTTGTATAGAAAAAGATTGCAAGGGTATGAAAATGCCCCCTAGAAACCCTTGCTACCACCTATCTAACATGGATGTGGCTTCAAGATACATTAATTACCCACACGTGTACCACCATTGGTCCATCAAGCAACAAATCAACAAGAATGAAATACATTTGTTAACCCTTAGCAACAACAAATAAAAGAGAAAAGGCAAAAAAGCCCTAAATATCACAAAAGTTGGTTGTTATTTTTTAGGGTTCCATATTGATTCAACATTAATAATGATTATTTATGTTAGAAGAATGGGAGAGAGATGGGGGCAACAATGAGCTGACTGCTCTCATTGTTCTTCATTATTCATATTACTTTTACTAACTAAATAACACACAACATGAACTAGGTCTAAGTCACTACACTGACTAACCATTCACTAAATGACTATGGTTAAGTCATGTACCAACTTATTAAGAATACACACATGATTGACAACTACACACATCAAGTTGTCATGTCGATACATAGTAGATGGCTGGTGGTGGGAGCTTCACTATCTCAACACTCCTACTCAAGCTCAAGTGAGGTATTGTACTCCAAGTAGTTGTCAGAAGTAATTGAACTTATCTTTACCTAGTGACTTGCTAAAGATATCTACTACTTGATCATCTCTCTTCACATGCAGGAGATCCAGTTTTCCTACAAGTACCATCTCACAAATAAAATGATAGTGTACCTCTATATGCTTAATTCTGGCATGGTAAACATGATTTCTTGCTAGAAGTACACTACTCAAGTTATCATAGTATGATGTCATTGGAGCTGCCACCTGCATATCCAAATCAACCATCAACTTAAGCAACCATGCAATCTTACATGTGGCTAAAGCGGCACTTCTGTATTCTACCTTAGTACTAGATAGTGCAACAGTTCGTTGCTTCTTGCTACTCCAGGTAATCATCCCACTGCCAAGGCTGAATACATAGCTACTAGTAGATCAACGATGATAAGGACATCCTTCCCAATCTACATTAGTGTATCCAATGACCTTCATGTCCTTATCTTTCTCATAAAATAGCCCACACTCTACCATTGCCTTGACATATCACATGATCCTTCTTACTATATCCAAATGTGGTTCTTGGGCTTTTGTATAAATTGACTAATAAGTCTAACTGTATAGCTCAGATTAGGCCTAGTGATAGTCAAGTATATCAAATTTCCGACCATCTACCTTTACATTGTAATGTTTGCAATTTCAGCTCCAATATCTACATCCAATTTGGTATTTTGATCCAAAGAAGTATCAAGTGGTTTACACTATATCATGCCCTACTTTTTCACATTTCCAATGTGTACTGTGTCTGCATCAACCAAAGTCCATTGGTTGAATTTACCACTTCAATGCCCAAAAATTATTTTGGCTCACCTAAATATTTCATGTCAAACTCTAATTTCAACATAGTTATCACAACTTTTATTCCAATGTTATCATCACGTGTAATAACGAGATCATCCACCTAGATGACTAGCATAACCAAAGATGTAGCTATCTTTCTTGTAAAAAAATAGTGGCATGCATGCATTAGCAGTTACTTGCAAAGTCTTGGTTTTACAATTGGCTTCCTCTTTAAGCCCTTGAGATAGGTGCATTGTTTATCACATGGATGTTTGCAACTTGAAGAAAGCTCTTTATGGGCTGAAACAGTGGCATGCAAGAACCTCTCTCTCTCTCTCTCTCTCTCTCTCTCTCTCTCTCTCTCTCTCTCTCTCTCTCTCTCTCTCTCTCTCTCTCTCTCTCTCTCTCTCTCTCTCTCTCTCTCTCTCTCTCTCTCTCTCTCTCTCTCTCTCTCTCTCTCTCTCTCTCTCTCTCTCTCTCTCTCTCTGTGCTTTGAGCTCTCTCCCTCTTTCTTTCTCTTGTTTTTCAATTTTTGCAGAAAAAATGCTGCACTTACATTTTCACCCCTATTTTTCTCTCAAAATGTTGTTGATATTGCCATCGTTATACATGTCGTAGAGAACGCTGCAAAAAGTGTCACTATTTCTGAGATAGTGACACTTTTGTGATTCTTTTTGCGACACTCTTAGCAATACCTCCAATTTAGGTTAAAAACAACTATTGGTGTGCCTTCTACCCTTCTATTGCCGTTTTAGCAAAGAATTATCAACATAAACATGCATGTCAAGAGTAATGGTCAATAGCATAACAAGACTTCAAGCACTCAAGCGAATAGCTTGACAAAAATTCTATCTTGAAACCTTCTAATATGTGAAGATAATAACCCTAGATGACTGCAATAAGAACCTATCTATAGAGGTCAATGAGCACCTTGAGCTTCTTACTCACATCATTCTAGGAGCACAAGCCTTCCCACCAATAATCATCTTCATCACATGCCCCACTACTAAGAGAAGCATTGTGCACTAATTTTAGTAGCAACCCAAGCTACTACTACTTAATGTGTATTGATAGTTTATTACTTACATGATGGTAAATTTAATAGGTCTGTTATTAGTGAGCTCCACTTTGCAAAGGTGATGGTCTTTAGTGAACTCTCTCATGTTTAGATGGTGTAGATAACATCCTCTATCTTATTGCATCCAATTCCTTGTCCTAATCCGTATAGTTTATCAAATTAATCAGAGTAGACAAAATTAGGTGGTTGCCCAACTCGACCCCCTTAAGATGAAGATGACCTTCAATATTACAACTTCCTTCATCTCACACATAACACAGTGATCATGCACCCTCCATTCAGGGACACTAATGTATCACATGGCTTCGGGTAAGGGATTGCCCAAATACTTAGCCATTCTCATCACTTTCATGTTGGGACAACTAGAAGGAGGAGGAGGAGAAGGAGGAGAAAGAGAAGAAAGCTTGTACTCTACAATGGAGCATTGTGTCAATAGGTGCAGTAAATGAAGATGAAGAGTGCTCATGTCCAACCTATATGGACTACAATCAACATGAGACTAGTACTATATTAAAGCTAATTCCATGTCTTTATTTACATTACCAAGTATTTCTAATGTAATTAAAAGAAATATTCAACCAATTAAGTCTTTAAAAAAGTACTAGCATACTAAGAACCCACCAAGCATATGTTAGTACATAAAAGACTATTCACACCTTTCACAAGATTGATCATGTTTACCTTCTTTAATGCCATTCACTTGTCATGCTTCTTCCTTCAATAAATGGATGCAACTACCCTTATCCATGCATGCTTCCATGAAGTTTGTACAAAACCTAGCTTAAGAAAGCTATGCACCATGCCTTATTTAGTTGTATGTCAAAAATTCAAAACTTAACTTCATAAAGTATGGAGTATGCATTCTTTGAGTTTATCAAACATGATAAGCAAACAATTGCACAAGCTTTGTGATAAGGTTTTTTCTTTAGAGCTAGATATGTGGTTCCACAAGTCTTGCAATAACGTTTTTGCTTTCACAGTAGACTTATATTTTAAGTGTTGCATAAGAAGAAAAAGTCCTACAAAGCTCCATTGGAATTGAGCTAGTAATTTCTTCCTATACAATAGTGAAGGATGACTTACACAGCCAATATTTGAATGTAGAATTTGAATTTTCTAATATATTCAGTGATACTCTATTTACATCCATACCTACTACAGAAATCTAATACAACTCATTAACTCTTTTTCTAATGGTATTCTTGGGAATGATGAATATTTTTCCCACTACTTTCAATCACATAATTAATAAAAATATGATGTTTGTTCCTTGTTGCTTTCACTCCAATAATTATTAAATATTTGCACATTTTTTGTTAAGAGGAAAAATCTCTCATTTACCCTTTCAAAGTATTGCAAAGAGCACTAGGTTTGAACCCCACTCTCATCCTTGCCACTACTGATAAAGCATGCTTCAATGAGTATAAGTACCAGATGAGACCATAGGACAAGGATACCAAGTAGCAATTATGTTTGTGATGATGATAATCTCTAGAAGGTTGGTGACTATCAACAAGAGCAGCTATATCATTGAGCACGAGTGTGTCATAGAATCAAGTGGCATACTTTTTGGTTACTATTATAGGTTGAGAAGGGCAAGACAAGGTAGGGGAGGAGAGAGAGTATTGCAAAGGAGAACACATAATAAATCTAGCATCTCAAATATTAAATATAAACAACGTTATGAAATATAAAATAATTGAATAAGTTAAGAAATTCATAAAAAATAAGAGAAAACACACTGTCAGGTGGCCCAACCTTCTTGGGCCTTGGAAAAAGCCATGGTTGGCCATGCTCTATTTTGAGTTATTGAGTACACACCTGTTTACATTCATATCATATATCCAAAAAAATACAAGTATTAATCAAAATTTTGAGTTTTATATATTGAGAGATTTCATGTAGCTTATTGAATAATGTCATCTTGACATCACCACGAATTCTAGACTGTGCATCAAAACAAAGTTATTCTATAGTAGCTTCGCATGATAGTGTAAAGTTATCGTTGTATTAACTTCACATGACAGTGCCCACACCATGAATGAGCTAATGACTTAAAGATTTAAGTAATTATTATATCCTATTCAAATCTTATATTCAATATGCATAATAACAAATAGAAGGTCATCTTTTTATAATGAATCTAATATATAAACATACTATTACAAAAAATACTAAATTTCTTCATACATAAAAAACTCAATTATCAAAATCACATAAGAATCAAACTATATTGAAACTTACATATGAATTTTTAATTCTCTTACTTGTGATTTTTTGAAGTTGCTCCACCTAATAATAGGAAAAATGGTATGTACTAATGATATATTGTGGTAGTTGTACCAAAGATCACTAGATATTAAGTATATATACCAAATTGATGTAATGGCTCATAATATCAAAAGAAAAATGGCGTTTCAATTTTCTAATAACTCAACACCAAAACATAGGTTCCATACAAATAAGTATTAGATGGACCCCCACTAGATGACCAAAAAGTGTTTTTGAAAGAAAGGGAGATTTAAGCATTTTGGCTATTTCCTCCCTCCCAAAAAGGGTCATTTTTCTCCCTCCCAAAAGGGTCATTTTTCTCCTATTTCCTCCCTCCCAAAAAGAGTCATTTTTCTCCTAGAATCTTATTTAGGTACATGTATACTTAAATAAGTTTTTTTCCACTTTCTTGGAAAAGAGTGTAAGTTGTAGACATTTTCCCTTCTCCAACTTATAGGGAAAGCTTCTATTTAGGCATGGCTATCTTTGTTTTACAAACACTTTAACTAGTAAAATTCTTACACTCATAGCAATGCATTTGCATAGAAAAAGATTGCAAGGGTATGAAGCCCCCTACTAACCCTTGCTACCACCCATCTAACATGGATGTGGCTTCAAGAAATGTTAATTACCCACATGTGCATGTAACGTGTCCACCTGTTTGCTCATAGGACACGTTTTAGCAGTGCATCGGGAAGAGAGTCCAGAAAGCGCCACCTGGCACTCCCACGGAATGTCACGGGGTTTGCGATCTAGGTCTTCCCGAGTCTGCCATGAAGCAAAAGCATTCCGGCCGTTCCCACTTAGGACCGACTTGAATCAGGGTTTTCCTAGTGGTCAAATTTCTAGAACAGAAGCTAGCGTCGAACCCCAGGTGAACTATTTTACGCAAAAATGTTAGGGTCAAAGCGGATCCATGCTGCACTTGGTTCAAGGAGAATGGGAAATGAGAGGGATGCAAAGCTCGACCTCTCTGCCCATAGGGCATAGTCCCATTCTATTTCCCTAAAACAACACAAATCGGGACTCTAGTATCCTAAATTCTAGGTCAACTTCTTTGAGAAAAGTTCCTGGCCAACCGGGACCACCCATCCGTAGGAAGGACCCATGGCCACATCCACCGCACTTTCCTCAAGGTAGCTTTAGTTGTCTAATTACCTATCACATTTTGTTTGGACACGCATAAAATAGCTTCCTTAATTAGCAAATTAGACACCGGTTCCTTCATGTAATCTTAGAAGTGACATAGAAAAACGATGTCAAACAAGTTCCTTTACAACATTTGATCTTATTTATCTTTGAAATACATCATATAATCCGGCCCGTAGGCTAATCCATAATCCGCCCGAAGGCAATCCAGCAATCCTAAGGGATTACTAATCCAAGTTTCCACCGGTAGACTAGTATGCAGGCCTCGAGATCCAATCCCGAGTCACGTCGGCCTCTTGTATAGGACCCGGAAGGCAAGGGATTTACGGCCAGAGCCCCCCTGGCACCCAAGCATCCTGCTGCTCTAAGTAGCGCCCAACGGAGAGACCTCTCACGGCAGGTTTGGTCCAAGTTCCCGGTGCGGCTAACAACACCCTTGGTTAAGGTCAGGAAAACAGTCAGGGGTAACTGATGCTGCCTCTCCCTCTAGGACTTCAACCTGAAGCATTAATTATTTTTCCATCTTTAGTTCTTTGAGCAAAGTAATACAAACAATGCTCCTAAACTATACAAACACAATCAAACCAATGGTCATTTATTTGGCCAACTGCTAAGGAGTGAATCCTTCTCTCCGAATGCGTCCAGCATCCGATCCAGGATCAATTGCGACTTGGCAAGATCCCCAAGGGTTTGTTTGTTTACCCTTTTATCCTTGGGTTAGGGTTTATACCCTGTCAACCCAAATTAACCAACACCTTAGGTTCCTTAAGTTAAAATAGTTAATCCTGGTGACCATGTCGCTCTAACTTGATTAATCCTTTGGTTACTAGGCAATACATAACTTCCCTTAACTTGGCAATCAGCCCAAGAAGGGTGATGTAGCAGGATGACTACTCATCCTTTTGCAAGTTAGACTTGCACTAGAGCCTGCCAACCTTATTCCTAGGAGTGGCAAATCTATCTTGTGATTAAACCACAAAGCCATGTGACGTTGCAACTTGTTGCACAAGTGTCGCACCTAACTCATGGGATCATTTCACCCAACAAATGGCGTTTCTTAGTCAAGGAATATGTTTGGTCAGGATGTAGGGTTTGGGGTGTCTTCTTACCCAACCCAACCCTAACCTTGCTAGGCCAATAACGTTTGGCCCTAGGGTTTCTAAACTTAATTGGAAGTTTAGTATTAGGTCGATCGATCCTTAGGGTAAAACCCTAGATCGTTATTTTATGGGCATCCACTTGACCCAAACATTCTAGAATGTGGATAGGACCTTTGGGTTTGAAAGTCTCGACTTGGCATCCAAGTGTGATACTAGGCAGAATTTCTAACGTGCTAAACACTAGATAGCACTTTGAGGTGTTCGTTGTACTAACTACTTATGCTTTTAAGATGCCCTTACAAGTGATCTAGGCAAATTGGTCTACTTGTCTTGCGACAAGAAACGATCTCTTCTTAGAGATGCTAAATTTGTTCTAAAGGTGTAAATAGTTGCAAGACATCACATTACGTGTAAATGTGCGATTCATTACTTCTATGCAACTATAAGGTTTGCAATAACTATTTCTTTTCCTTGCTAAGATCATGATGATTGACAATTTGGGGAATAACTTGCGTAAAACCTACATGGATTTACATCAAGAGCTTTGCCTACAACCTTTCGTTTAATGCAGTTAAATTTCAAGATTTAATATGACATGCAACATTTTCAGATGCACCTTCGATAAATGAAGTTCATGCATGACAAATATGTGACATGCAACCTTTTCTACATACAATTTCGTTAAATGAAGTTTATGCATGACGAATGTCATAAGACTAATGTTGACTTAATCCGTTCTATGGCACTTAATCCGTCTTAAAAATACAAGCACCTTTGCATGTAAGAGGCAAATTCATGGTTTCCTTTTCATACCATGCAAGTCCTTGGACAACATTCTAATGGATGTTTAATGAATATCTCTTACGAATCATATCTAGGAAATCATGGCCTAGATGCATTATGTGCTTGTTCTTTCATGCAAGGAAGACAAGGGTGAATTTAAATAAATTTTTCATCCTTTTAACCTATGCAATATGCGTTTAGGCTTGTCACTTTGGAAATGCACGCAAAGGGCAACATGCAACTAAGCTCGTAAGATGAATAAGTAATTTACATTCATAACTTTCCCATGAGTTTTAAGCGTGCCCAATGCGGAACTAAACTTCTAAGAACTTGGATATGAGGACTTGTAGCGATGTCCACGTGTAAATTTGGGTTCGAGACTTCCACGCGTGCGCCTTGCGACTTTGGCTTTGGAGACATCATTGATGTAGTGGACTTGAACTCCATGATTTGTCCTCGCCTTTATGCGATCTCCAAGCTCCCTCCAATCTTGGCAACTTAGCCTCAAAATCTGCCTATTTTCCCCTCGCGCAGAAATTCCCTTTACAGATGTGGGTTTTAAGAACGGGGAAAAGGCCGCGTGCACAAGGCTTATGGGAGCTTATCTTAAGAAGCTTCAGCTTCTTACAGAATGACGTGGAGGTAATGATTGGAGGAGAGGAATTGACGACAAAGATGTTGATCATGCAAGCGATGATGATGGGGATGGAGTGGAGGTAGCAGCGCAGCTCCAGGCGGCCTGCGTGGTGTGGTGATGGCGATGGCGACAGCTCCCTTGATAGGCGGTGGGATGGTGTCTTTTCTCTTCTCTCTCTTCGTGCCTCCCCCCCAAGCTCCAGGGGGAAGGTTTTATAGTGTGTAAGGGGAGGGGAGATCCACCACATGGAGGGCTTTCATGCCCTCCCTCCCTCATGCATCCCCACACCACACTCCTCCCTCTCTCCACTTAGCTCCACTCCCTCTCCCCTGCCATGCATCGACTGAGGGGAGGGGGTAAATTTTAAAAAAAAATTACACTACTTTAATCATTTATCAATTTGCCTTTACGTAAGGGGTGTTTCTTGTGCGGCTTGTGGGTTTTAACCTTGGCCTTATTTGCACAACACGGATGGGCTCATTATTGCATGTGCGGGGTAAGGACTTTGTCACTATCATTATTCCGTTGCGGGAGATGACTTTGCACAGCTTTTGCACGGACATCTGGTGATCAAGGTTCCTTAATATTTCGAGCAGAAATATTACATTCTCTCCCCCTTAAAGGAATCGAGATGTCCTCATCTCGAGAAGAATTGGGGGTATTGTTGGTTGAGAGTACTTTCATCCATCCAAGTGGCATCCTCTTCGGGATAATCTTTCCACTGGACGAGGTATTCTCTCAAGGTTGTGGATTTCAAATGCCTCTCCCTAACATCTAAGATCCTGTCAGGCCGTAGCTAGAGGACTCCTTGGCTAGGCATTACAACTTGTTGATCATTAAGTACATGACTAGGGTTAGGTACATACTTCGTTAGTAGATTGATGTGGAATACATTATGAACCTTTATGTTCTTAGGGAGTTGAAGTCTGTAAGAATTAGGTCCTAGGAACTTGAGGATCTTGTAGGGTCCACAATACCTTGGACTTAGCTTCTTGCATTCACCCAAGGATAGGGAACTCTTCTTTGGACGTACGTGAATGAAGACCATATCTCCTTCAGCGAAGGATTTATCTTGTCGTTTCAAATCCGCATATGCCTTCTGTCTATCCTTGGCGGCTTGGATGTCATGTCTTATTGACTTCATTTGGTCATCCATATCTTCGAGCATTTGCTTTGAAGCTTCAACACTCAAGGTTGGATCCGAGAAGTTTAAAGTACTTCGACAGTCGTGCCCATACAATGCTTGAAAAGGTGTCATCTGAATGCTTTGTTGGTAGGAGGCATTGTAGGCAAACTAAACCACTTTTTGGGTTCGCGACAGTAGTGTGCCCTTAGCATATCCTCAATGACTTGGTTGACTCACTCCGTTTGACCATCAGTTTGGGGATAGTAAGCTATACTGAAACAGAGTTGAGTCCCAATGGCTTCGAAGATAGCCCTCCAGAAGTGTGTTGTGAAGATAGAGTCAGGATCACTAATGATTCTTCTGGGTAACCCATGAAGTTTGAATATCTCCTTGATGAATAATCTTGCGATGTTCGAGGCTTTATAGTTTGTCTTAAAAACAAGGATAAGATGTGCAACCTTGGTGAGCATATCAACCACAACCATGATGTAGTTGTATCCTCCCTAAACTTGAGGTAGGCCAACAACAAAATCCATACTAATGAATTCCCATTTCATCTGGGGAATGTCAAGTGGTTGCAACTTCCCAGGCATTTTGACATGTTCGGTCTTAATAGTCGACAAGACAAACATTCCGTGATATATTTGAGAACGTCACCTTTAAGCCTCTCCCAATAATAACTCTTTTTGACTGTATTGAGGGTATTGGCATAGCCAAGATGTCCTGAGAAAGGGGAGTCATGAGCTTCCCAGATTATTTTCTGCTTGAGAGTCTGGCTTACTGGTATACATAATCTCGTTCTATAGTAGACAAGTCTACCATTGATAGAGAATTCTAGATACTTTGCCTGTAGCTTCCGATCTTGATCCTTGATAGGGATCTCCATTGGCAACTTCTGATAGGTTGGATCATGGCATGCCTCTTCTCTAGCTAGCTGAAGTATTGGGTTGTTTGGCATGGATACCTTTGTGGCTAGAGATCTAGCTATTGATGGATCTTGCAAGATCAGAGAATTTAGAAATGCATTGCGACTGAGTGCATTGGCAAATACATTCTCCTTTGAGGCCGGTATTTGATTTCAAAATCGTATTCCTCCAGCACTTCAATCCATCGACGTTGCCTCATGTTGAGCTCATTCTGGGTAAATATCCATTTGAGACTTATATCCCAAGTCTGGAGTGTTGACCTCGTCTGCTCGAAGTTGAAGCATTCGATCGCGCTGAAGTAGATCTAGCAGAGCGGCCTGACGATGTCCAAGATAGCTCTTGGTCTGCCATGTCTCTGAATCTCGCGATTTGGTCTGGAGACATGCGCGTGAAGATATCCTGCAACTCCTCATCGCTCATCCCTCGACTCATCCTGAAAATGTCACCTGCATAGATAAAAAATGATGTTAGCATAATCAATTTAAATCATATAAAGCACGGTAATATAAATCCTTAAAAAATGATCTCACTTAAAATGCATATCTTATGTACCCTTATAAGCAATTGGTCAATGAATTGAGTAAGTGGATGCTCCAAGTATGAAGTATCCTATGGTCCCATGTCAATCTCCTGACACAACTCCGCATATATTGGAAGGTCGATAGACATGTCACCACAAAAGGATGAGTCCACCTCATTCTCAAAGAATTCTTGGACTCCTGTATTTCCATCATTGTTAGCCAATGCTGGCTCCAAGCTTTTGGTGGCCTCCACCCCTTGCAATATCAACCCCTCTCTTTATATATTGTCTTCATCTATGCTCACAACATCGCTTTGATCATATACTCTCGCACTTCGGGGAGCTAAAGATATAATATACCACCATCGAGGTTGTCGGGGGTTTGGATAGAAGATTACATGTTCACAAACAAGTACAAGAGAGTTTAAACTATTGTGACATGTACCATGTCATAATACAATTAACAAACAAATGAGTCCATGCACCTATTCACAATGGGCCGGCAACACAAAGGTATTGTGCAAATCCGCCCATTTTTTTTCGGAATCTATTTCAAGAAATCTAGATGGACCTCGTCGAACTGTTGCTCCAGCTCCTTCAAGTACCACTTTGGACCACTGCACATCGAATAGTATCATGGAGAAGCTACGGTAATCCACCGTAACAATACTTTGCAAGTTTCCAAAATACTCCATCTCATCTATAACCATATTTGGATCCGTTGCTCGTCGCCGGCTCTCCTGCTTGAACCTTGTCATGATACCACTATCCATTGTGGAGCGCATTTTGTCAATACGCTCCACGCGAAAATGTTGTCCGCGCAACCATGTTGCACTATATATTTTGTACTATACATTGAAACACTCAAATTAGATGTAGCATATAAAATATAGATATGACAAATCCTAAATACCTCATCACCTTTGGACTACATCCCCTCGAGAATTTCCACTTCTCCATTGAGACCTCTGCCCCTTCGCGAGACACTGCGGTCAAAGTTCCATGCAACCATCGCATTGACATGAACCGCGGCATCTCCTCCATGCCCTTGGGATATCGAATCGGTCGATGATGCGTACTACATTGGAATTTAGATCACACTTCCTCTCAATTTTGCCTAGCGATCTGGTACTTGGCGAGCCACATCTCCATAGAGGCATGATGCAACATATAAAAGAGATTCACCTTCTCCTCCATTGTAGCATCCATTCTTTTTTCTACCCCATTTCCAAGCACCACATCTCTAGTCAATCTATCATCGTTCTTCAGTGACCATAGCATTTTGTTGTCTGGATCCACTATTGGTAGCCATTGTGAAATATGCACTAGCACCTCAGACACCAACCAACCTTCAGCCATGCTACCTTCTGGCCGAGCTCATTGTCGCACAAAGCCTTTCAGGGTTTTCATGAAGCGCTCCAAGAAGAACATCCATCGCATATGGACAGGTCCAACAATCTCCACTTCATCTACAAGATGCACAAGAAGGTGGATTTATATCGTGAGCATGCTGGTAGGCATGTATTTCTCAAAGAGATAGACCATCTCCACTGCTCCCCGCCTCGCGGATTCAATAGAGGACGTCTTAATCTCCTTCTGTGAGATCCATTGCACCAAATTCGACAACCTGTAAATGACCTCGTGTATTTCTGGAGTAAGACATCCTGCAATCGTGATCGGTAGTACAAATTGCCATAAATGAGAAAGCATTATGAACAATGGCTACACTCCAAATAGCAAAATGCACACGCCAATTACAATCCATTCATAGTACAAACCTGACATATCTTATGCCAGTCATGGGATTTTAACCCTGATAATTGGTCCTCTTTAGAAAATGCAGACCTCAAAGAATGCATCATACCCATCGGAGTGTGGATAGACTTGACTAATTGCTTCACAATGCGCTCTTCTTTAGTGGACAAAACCCAAGGAGTGCGAGGTAGCTGCATGCGACCATCATCACTCGACTGCGGCCCAAGCGCATCCAACTTACCTACCTCCTTCAAATCCATTCGTACCCCTATAATGTCTCTCTTTCCTGTGATGTGGTCCCATAGCAAGCTGCCCACATTCTTGAAAATATGCATGGGATCCAACAAATGGTTGACCTGTAAGTGGGTCCAATATGAAAACTCATAGAAAACTGAGAACCGCTGCATTTCGTTTGGATGTGACTCCACGTGGACCATTTTCAGCTCGTACCAGCTTGTGGCATTCATACGTGTTGGAGGTCGTCAAAGAAAATCTTCCTTGAGTTCATGACTCTCTGGCAAGAAAGCGGTATGTCCTTGATATACCATCTTCTTCATGGTTCGTGACCTTCGAGAGTCTAACTATGGCCCACAAAATGGACATGCATGATAACCTGAGGTAACCAGATCTGTTCCAACACCATGAGCCAGTGAATACAAGCTTGAATGAGATAAAATATAGATATTACCAACGTGAACGGAAACCTATTTACTTGAGCACTCTCTGAATCTCGAAAAGTCATGCATCGTCCACATGAGAATGGCTCGAATATTGGCAGACCGTTGACCATCGTGCTTGCTCATATCTTGCACGGTGACCCCCTCCTCCCACAAAATCTTAAGCTCATTGACTAATGGACGAAGATACACGTCCATATTTTTGACTTTGTAGCGACCGGGGACGAGTAAGCTAAGGATGAGATGTCCTTTCTTCGTAGAAAGCGATGGAGGGATATTGTAGTTGACAAGGACTATAGGCCACATAGTGTAAGAAGATGAGCGCAGACCGAATGCGTTCACGCCATCTATTGCAAGACTGAGCCGAAGATTCCTTAGCTCTCAGGCAAAGCATGGGAAGGTAGAGTCAATGTGGCTCCATGCGCGTGAATCCACTGATACTCGTTGAACTCCATCCGTGAACCTATTCTGTGCATGCCACGTTGTCAAGCTCACCATGCCGAACGTACGAAACATGTGGTTTATGCAGGGGATAAGCGGAAAGTGTCTAAGAACTTTTTGAGGGATGGTTTGCCCTTGCAAGTCCTGTCGATACCTGTGAGCACCACACTTTGGACATGTCTCCATAGTCTTGTATTCTCCTCGAAACAGTATGCAATCGTTGATATATGCATGGATGTTGTTGTAGTCCATGCCAAGATTTTCTAAAACATGTCGTGCATCATCACGAGACTCAAGCATGGTATTTGCAGGTGGTAATATATGATATTTTAATAACCTTAAAAAAAATCATAAAACACCTTGAAAAAGCACAAAGGTTTTTAATAATAATGCCGAAAAAAAATCAACGAAGCATATGTACAAGATACCTGAACAACTCAGTCACACTTGCATCACTCCACTCGTATTTTGCTTGCACACTTAAGAGTGCAAGCAGTGTCTTCAGGCAAGATACTTGGCACCCATCATATAATGGTATGGATGCTTCCTCTCTAAGTGGATCAAAAGTCTCGACATCCATGGGAATCAATGCATCGATCATTGCCTCCATCTCAGGCTTGAAGATTGTAGGTAGGTCTGGAAGGCTGCCTATGTCCTCTGGCATTGACGGTATAAATTGGCCTTGCAAGTGGTGGATTGGCTCATGCACTCCATCCATCGCACGCCCACAAACTCTTCTAATTGGCCGCAAAGGGTGCACTCCTCCTTGGGACAAGACGTCACCTCCCTGGATAGAAAATTTGCCACCCAGACCCAATCTTATTGTATATGGTATTCAATTAGCTTGCGAGTATAATGCATGATTGATATTAACTTTTCTTACCGTTTGCTGAAAATCCGCAATCGCCTGATCAATGATCTCAGTTTGAAACTCGCCAAATCGTCATACGTGTTCTATAGACAATCGATGTTTTCGTCTAATTGTCAGCTTGCATTGAGAGCAAGGACATGGGACACGGTGATTAAGATACGTCTCGTGATCTTGAATAACAGGACCTTCATTGTTTTCCATTTTATCTACATTATGACAAACAATTTTTTTGTTATCATTTTTTCTTTCTTTCTTAAATTGTTCTCCTCTCCTTCTATCTCTCTCTTTTTTTTCTTTCTTAAATTGATATCCTCTCCTTCAATCTCTCTCTCTTTTTCTATGTTATGACTACGACCACGACCACGACTATGACTACGACCATGATCATGACCACGACTACGACCACGACCACGACTACGACCACGACCACCACGACCACAACTACGACTACGACTATGACTACGACCACGACCACGACTATGACTACGACTACGACCATAACCATGACCATGACCACGACCACGACCACGACCACGACCACGACCACGACCACGATGACCAAGACCATGACCCATGACCATGACCATGACTAGGACAACCACAACCACGACCACGACCACAACTAGGAGGATGACCATGACCACAACCACGACCACGACCATGACTATGACTACGAATATGACTATGACTACAACCACGACTACGACTATGACTATGACTACGACCACAACCACGACCACGACCACACTACGACTACGACCATGACTATGACCACAACTACGATGACCACGACCAGGACTATGCCCATGACCATGACCACGACCACGACAACCACGACTACGACTATGACTACTTATATAGAGATAAAGAGAGAGACAAGAGTTAGGGAGAGAGTAAAGTTAGAGAAGAAGAGGAGAGAAGTAAGAGAGGTAGAAATAGAAAGTGAGATATAGAGAAAAAAGAGATAGGGGGAGATAGAGGGATTTAGGGAGAGTATAGGAAGAGAGAAAGAGGGAAGATTGAGGGAGAGAGAAGGGTTGAGAGAAGAGAGAGGAGAAAGAGAGAGAGATCCAACTAGAGCATTTGACACCCATAGTCAACACTCCGTGGAAAACACAAGCACAAATTAACATTGAGTTATGGCAAGAAAATCCACCACAAAACAATAGTTATAATACTCAAGGTAGGATTTCAAAGCCTTACTGATTTCAATCGGTCATGGATGCCATACTATGGGTAGGTTGAACTCACTAAGAATAGAATTGGTGATTCACCTCATCTTCTTTCCATCATCAATAGAATTCTTCTTTACCATTTACAACTCACCCACCTTCTCTCCACACTATTGCACACTACAATCTCTATGAGGGCATGAGATTGGGATCTCCACAGATACCAAAGCATGATCTCTATCTTGATGGTTGCATATATACTACTACTACTCGTGGAATAAACCTTAAAATAGTTATTATGCTCAAATATATGCTTGTTAGAGCAGAAATTTATTCCTAAGACTATTTTAAGGAAGAAAGAGGGTTAATGATAAAAGAGTGTCCTTCCTTCCAAGTGATTTTATATTATATTTTTTAATTAAAATTGATACTTGAGGATGAGTTTCCTAAGAGATCTTTTTGTGATGCTGTTTTAGTTTTACGAAGCATATGAATGATGCTGTTTTAGTTTTTTGTATTTGTCTTTTTAAGAAAAGATTGATTTTTATGGAATATCCAAATTTATTTTTGGATTTATGTTATGAAAAATGAATATTTTTCTAACTAATAGGCTAATTTCCTTCGTTATATACTTGCGTGGTGGAGGCTAGGACAAGCCCCATGTATGAGAGGTCTCTTTGCAAGAAGAACATTATGCTAGGAGGCACAAGTATGCTGGGGTTCTCTAGCCATATATCCCTTAGGTTTGTTGAGGATCAGCCTAACCCCTATGAGCCTAGGATGAGCTTATTGTAAGGTCTTATTTACTTTTCTCTCTTTCTCTCCCTCTCTCATTTCCTCTCCCTCCCTCACCCTCACCCTCTCTTTCTCTCTTTCCCTAATAGATTTAATGATTTTTCTCTCTTTTTCTCTCTCCTCTCTCTCTCATTTCTTTTTCTCTCTCCTATCCCTCTCTCATTTCCTTTTCTCTCTTCCTCTCCCTCTCTCATTTCCTCTACCTCCCTCACTCTCTTTCTCTCTTTCCCTATTATGTTTAATATCTTTTCTCTCTTTTTCTCTCTCCTCTCATTCTCTCTTTTTTTCTTCTCTCCTTTCCCTCTCTCATTTCCTTTTGCTCTCCTTCTCTCATTTCCCTATTATGTTTAATGTCTCTCTCCCTCTCAGCCTTCTTTCTCTCTCGCTCTCCCTCTCGAAAACTTTCGTGAATGCGTAAAATCAAACGCGCTTGGGTTTCAGCCCGCTTTTTTTTCTTTGTGGAGCGTTGCATTTGCGACACTAATAGCTACGCAAATAGCGAGGCCGCTATTTATCGTCGCTAATCGGCGTCGCTATGGCCTGATATCCGTGCAGTGTTGAGAGCACGAATAAATAACATGTAGGAATCTTGTCCAAGTTAGTATCTAAAAGTAAGCGAGATTAGGATAAGAAATTCTATGTGGCGGTTTGGGCTTACAATACGACATTCAAGAGAGATACAAGCCACACCCTATTGAAGTTGGTATATGGGGAAGAATGTGTCTTACCATTGGAAATAAAGCTATCTAGTGTGCAATTTGCTTTCAATCATTCGATGGGTGAGGTAGAAGCATTGCAAGAAAGATTTATTTCTCTTGCAAATCTTGATGAAATTCAATTGTAGGTCTTATTATATCAAGAGGTAGGAAAGAAGAGAATGAATATGCTTCAGGACCTTCGGTCTAAAAAATATAAATTTGTGAAGGGTCAATTGTTTGGTATTGTACTATGATGCTCATCGTGAGATATTTCTTGGTAAACTAGAACCCAAATGGGATGGGCCATATAAAATTGTATGTATAGAAAATAATGGCTCTACAACCGTTTTAGCAGATTTGCAAGGGGTAGAGTTTAAAAATAAAGTTAACCTTAATAAGCTGAAGCCTTACTACATGTAAGGGCTGATGTTGGGCTTGGTGCCTATGCAAGTCCTTCATGATTTAGCTTTAGCTTGCAGTAGGTACCAAGATGATCGGATGGGATGAATCATTATTTATCTTGAGCATCCATATTTAAAGAAATGTTACCATCAAGGTCGAGTGATCTAATGGAGTAAAGGTTATTAGGTTATTGAGTGGCAAGATAGATATTTCATGTAGGATATTAAGGTCTATTGCTACCATTCTCAAAAGATGCTTACAAGTATTCCTATTGAGTTTAGCAACAAGGAAGGAGGGATTGTACTTGTCATACATCCTCTCTCTCGGTTGGACTTTGATTATCACAAGTATGAGTGAGCTAATCAGTATGGCATGGCTTATCACTCAAGATTGGGTCTATACTTTATATTTTGACAGAGCTTCTAGAGGGCCGACTAAACATGCGAGCATTGGTGTAGTCATTAAAGACTCATAACATAGGATTGTTATGAAAATGGGAGTATATTTAGGACACTCTTTTACTAATAATATGGCAGAATACAAGGCCTTGATTATGGAGTTAAATTAGCATGATGTGGCGGTTTACGTTGGTTATTGGTAAAATGTGACTCCGAGTTAGTGATCAACCAATTGAGTGGGACCTATAGTGTGTAGGATCCCATCGTACAGATATACCATCATGTAGCCTTGGATATGTTGTATATTTTTGAGATGGTGACTTATCAGTAGTTCCTCAACAATGGAATCAATTTGCAGATTCCCATGCCAATTATGCTTTTGTTGAAAATGTCTTTTTCAATTGTGGTCTAGGGGAGCTCTTACAATTACCTTTTGACATTAGTTTCATACTACTTTAGGGTCTCCTTGCTGACACGTCCTATTTTAGCTGGCTACTGATGGCTTGTTTGGATTATGAGTCATGTAGTAATTGAGCACCTTCCTATTTTGTCATGGATGCATAAGATCGTTTATTTTCATATTCGTCAAACACTCCTTGCTATTTATGCAAGGGGTTAGCCAATAACCTGATGCATTTAGTGTATGGCCTAAGAAGTCCTCATCCTTGGTCAATTTTATGCTTCAGTAGAGTTATGTTAGGACCAATGGTTTGTTTCAATAGTACATTGCTAAATGATCATTTTGTGGATTATTTCATTAGGCCAAGAGCGTGAGTCATTATGTCGTGAAATGTCATATTTCATTAGGCAAAGAGAGCCATGTGTCTGTTTAGTGTAGGTGTGGTTAATGAGTTTTGTTTTTAGTGCTATGCTAGACAGATTTAGCGCAAAAACCTGGAGGGAGCCTCTTGCTACATGGAAGCTTCTTGTTGCCAAGTCCAGGTGATGTTCTTTCTTTAGGAGTACTTTTCTTATATACTATATGTGTTTATGTAGTTGAGGAGATTTGTCCTTTGTGGAGGATCATCAATCAAGGCATGAATTTCTAGGATTAGGGTAGGTATATCTAGGGGAGGTTCAAGTAGTTGTCTACCTTATGTCAAGACACTATCAGGCATTGAAAGACCTATTTTAGAAGGTAGTACTAGTGACCCTGTTTTGCTAGCCTATTAGGTAGCTATTCCAGGAGTCCTTGCTAGTGTGAGGCAATTAGAGAATCTTGCTAGAATAAAAGAAAGAAAGAAGCATGAATATACTTGCAAGATCAAAATACATAGGTGTGTAAAAATGGATTCTAACCCCTAAAATAAAAAAGAAAAGAAAGAAAAAAATCCTATGAGTAGTTGATTATCACCTTGCAAAGGCTTAGTAGATTCTTGGGGTTGAGTTAGGGATGCCTTGTCTTCCTAGGGATGGCATCTAGCTGTGGAAGAGAAATACTAAGGTTGGAGAAAAAATAAAAGTGAGTGGAACATAAAAAAATTTAAGTGTTGCCTTGTGAGGGCTTGGTAGGTTCTTGGGTACCAAGTCAGGAAGGCCTGAGGCCGATGCCCTGTTCTCCTTGGGTCACTACACTCATCTCCCTCCTTTTTACTTGCTCGAGTATGGAAACTTGAAGAAAATATATAATCAAAAGAAAATCTCTAATGAGCAGAATATAAGAGTCCTCGCTTAGTAGGAGTGCCTAGTCTAGTTAATCTAAGTTAGGTAGGTAGTTCAAGCCACCACTTAGGATGACTTCTTTGATGGTTCTTTTTAGCCAATCTGTGTTGGTTAGCGACTCGCTCTGGATTTTTGTTAGATTATGCTGAGCCTATTCCTTAAGGATCTTTATGCCTTGATTTTTTTAGGGGATAGGGTGAGAGTTGTTTTTGTACTTCATCGAGTATTATTCTTTGTATGGAAGCTTGATGCTTTTTATGATGGTTGTTTTTGTAGATTAGTTCGTGGGATTTGATGGGCTGAGTTGCTCTATCCTAGGGGGGGTTGCCAATGAAAGTGGATTTTTGGAGCCCGTTTCGAGGTAGAAAAGTGGACGGGAGGTGTAAAATACCAATTTCTCATGGAAAATAAAACAAATGTGAATCGATGAGCTGGATTTTTCTTAGATAGAGTTCAATGCCAAGAATGCAATGCAAGTCTCGGTTTGTCGATCAAAGTCTGTTTGACCCCTTATTTAATCCCTGCAAGGTTTCGTATTATAAAGCAACTATGTGATCTGGGAACCAAAAAGTATGTGACAAAGGCCAGGTTGATAGATTTCAATGCCATGAAGCATGTCCTCCAGTCATTCTGCGAATCTGAGTTTGTTTGGGCCTCCGTTCGGCAAAAAAAACACTTGATGCAGTGTGAAAACACAAAACTTGAACTAGTTATTTTAAGGCTTTAAGAGTTGAGCCTTAATTAAGAGCCAAAAAATCAACAAATTGAATCATGGGAGGGGAGAGGCATCATTTTTTTTGTGCCTCTTCTTGATTTAAGAAATCATTTATTATGGCTCTTGGCATCAAGCTGAGGGAAGAGGATAGCAAGATGGAGATTTTCTTCACCTTCCAATGCTTCAATCCACATAGACAATGACTAAATAAATGGAAAGATCAATTTTTAGTCTTTCTCTCTCCTCTCTCCTCTTATTGTGTGTTTCCATGGTTGATTCTATGAGAGAAGGCAGTAGGCTGAGATGAAAGATTTTAATTGTGGGAGAATGCTAGAGTGTAAAGGAGCATATATCAAGGTTGGAAGGATTGTTAGCGGTTGTTAGAAGCATCAATGGGCTTCCAATCACAAGATACATATGGCATAAGACATGATTTTATGAGTAAGCAATAGATTTTATTGTTTTATGATAAATTTTGGTTGAAAATGGTTGCATTTGGTTGTCAATTCTATGATTGATAAAAATTATTAAATAAATTAGGAAAAATCAATCATCTAATAATTTCTTTTTAAAAATGCAAATTCCGCAACATTGCCGTTTTAAGAGAAATCATGAGGTTTTGGGGTTTTGTTGTGCATATAGTGTTCATATGAAATGGAATGTAGTAAGAAAATAATTCTCAATAAGATCAATTGGTCTAAATTGGTAAATCAAAAAGTATGGGCATTTATCAATAAATAAATAGAAAGAAATAACAAAAATAAAAAATAGATTTTGAAGTCTTAAAAATAGAAAAAATAATATTTATGTTCATAAATGTATGGTAAGGCTTAGACATGAGGTTTAGCCTTAGTTAAGCTCTATCTATGTGTTAAAGTAGATTTTTATTGCTTTTAGGAAGGAAAAATACTCTCTAAACCTACCATCGAATGTACAACCTTAAGTAGTAGGGAGAAGAGATGTTAAGTACTGATAATATGCTGAATTATGTTGTTTTTCTGATGCATGCCATATAGGACATGTTGTTTTTAAAATTCAGAGGGTCCAATAGCATGAGTATGCTGGGTGCTCGCCCTAGGCAATGCATCAATCTTGGTTTAGAGTAAATGTATGAAAGGACATGTTTTTGCACCTTCACAATGCTGGTTGTCAATAAGGAAAATTGTTTGATCACTATAAATCATACACAATTACATTGCACATATCATGGGTTCACAACAATTGTTTTCATGAATGATGACCTACATTGAGGAGGTGATATACCCTAAGCAATAGGGTTAGTGGTTTGTTCTTTGGGAAATATTCAGTGAGTAATATGTATTATCTCTTGGATTGATTCATTTAAAGAGTGGAGTATATATCGTTAGTGGTTGGATTACAATCCATACAAATACAAAGTTCTACATCAGAGGTTAGAGTAATATACCCCTTAGACACTCCTGGCCACGAGGCCATGAGAGGTGGTTTGGGTGTATAGTGGAGGCCTGGCTACTGCCATAGAGCAAGTGTCGGACCTATTTTAGGTCTTGATAGGTATTCCCCCTTCTATGCTTTGAAGTTGGTGGACCCTCTAATGCTCATGACGGAGCTCCCCCATCAACCATGTAGCCGACCCTCGAGTGAGGCCCTCTTCCACCATTGGTAGAAGCTCCCCTACTCTCCCTCGGAGCTCCAATGTGACTTATATGAATCATCCCCATCATGGAAAATATGGTATTAATGGCCAGCATAGCAATCACGGAAAACATGGCTATAATGGGCACAATGCATGGGATAAATGCACAACATAGTATCTATGGGCAGCAAGGTATGTGTTGCTATCTTGGTATGTATGGAGAGCAAGGGTTTCATGGGAAGCAAGTCCCTCATGATCTCTTTGTCAAGATTTTATTCACTAAGTACAATGGGAAATTCCCCTCTCCCATCAAACTTGGAGGAATGGATATCCAAGTTAGAGTCCTACTTCAATATCTACCCTTGCACTGATGATAAAAAACTATATTTAGTTCTCTCTACCTTGGAAGGATTTTCCTACACGTGGTGACACTATATCAAACGAGCGAATCATCAATTCATTGATTGGAAAGACTTTAAAATGCATATGGTTCAAGTATTTATTACCCTGGTGGAAAAAGAGTAGTTGGCAAGACAATGGTACACTCTCTTGACCAACGTAAACACACTCTATGAAAGTACACAAATTAGTTTATAAACTTGACCATGTATGTGGAGAGCATTAGTGATGATGCCAAATTGCATAAGTACATCTAGGGTTGGAACGGAGCTTATCGGTGGATGTTATGTCTCAAAAGCCTATCACACTATTTGATGTAATTGAACTGGCTAAAAGATATGCAAGGAAGTACCATAAGAATGAAATTTTTTAGCAAGGTTATGAATAGCCCCAAACTCCTTCAAGATCACCCCCATATGGATGCCTAATAGCAACGCCAAAATACCCATTTACCCCCCCTTCCATACTGAAAGAAAACATGGCACTTTTGGGACATCTGGCTCTAATACTGAGTAAGTATACTGAAAACAGGCACTCCATTGCATCACCCTACAATGGCTCCAATGGCTTACGGTTCCTTTCATTGGATGTTGTGAAGGAACATAAGGAAAAATGGCTATGTCTTAAATGTGGGGAGAAGTACACTACCGACCATGTCTCCAAGCACCCTTACAAGACAACCAATGTCAAGAATCATAGCATGTATGTAATGGAAGATTGGCACAATGATAAGGATGACTTACCTTTTTTGACAATGATGAGCATGTTGAGGATGTGGATGAGTAGTTCAATGACCCAGAGGATGGGTTCCCCTTTGACCTGTGCAGTTTTCCACACCAAGTACTTGATTTGACATCCCACCTAACTACCACCTCCCTGTGCTCCATCTCCTTGGATTCTTGGATGTGGGTTCTTGGATCCCCAGTATCTTGCGCATTCAAGGCAATATTCATCGGAAGCATGTCTTTATCCTTGTGGATAGTGGTAGTACTCACAATTTTGTCAATAGATTACCCATTGACCGATTGAAATGCACCCCTAAAAAATTACAACACACCTTGAAAGTTTAAGTAGCAAATGGAGAGGAAGAAATTAGCACACATGTATATCCTACAGTCCTCCATCCTTAGCTGAAAATTATGTGGCATTGGTTGACCTAATTGCCTTAGATATGGGCCCCATTGATGTTGTCTTGGGTTGTGAGTGGCTGAAACAGTTGGGTAAAATTGGTATGGACTTCTCTGAGCTCTATATGGAGTTTTTGATGCATGGATAGCTCATCCGCTTAGAGAGAATAAGTTAATGCTTATTTTCATCTCATTACAGTAAATAAACTCAAATTGGAGTTTAAGAAATGCTCACAAATCTTTGTCTCGCACTTGAATAAGGAAAATGCAAATCAGCCCTCCAAAGCATCTAAGGATTCAACCTTGTAGGTATTACTTGAGGAGTACAATGATTCATTTTAGATACCTATAGTCTCTCCCCATAAGAGGCAAGTGGACCACCCATTTGATTTAGAGCCCCATTCCAAGCCAGTAAACAAGCTACCTTATAGACTCTCCAAGTGTGAATGTGAAAAGGTTACAAAGAAAGTCAAGGAGTTACTTGAGATTGGTTTCATTGAATCGAGTTCTTGCCCGTATGCATCAGCTGTAGAGATTTGAACAAAATGACTTGCTAGATGAGTTGAAAGGGTCATGCTTTTTCACTAAGATTGATCTACGCTTAGGCTACCAATAGATCGGTATGAGAGATAGTGATGAGATCAAAATGTCTTTCAGGAATAATCATGGAATTCATCATTTTCTAGTGATGCCTTTTGGATTGACTAATACCCCTGCCACATTTTAGAACTTCATGAATAAAATTCTTCACCCCTTCCTATTCAAGTTTTTGCTCATTTTCTTTGACAACATCCTCATTTATAGCAAGTCACAAGAGGAGAATTGGCACATGTTAGAAGGGTTTTTGATATATTGTGAGAGCATCAACTCTTTGCTAAAGGAAAGCATGCAAACATCTGTGGAGTACTTGGACACATTATTAGTAAAAATGGCATACACGTTGATCCCCAAAACATGCAATATGTCAAGGACTAGCCCATTCCATTCACCACTACTTCATTACATGGTTTCCTTGGTCTCTCCTCATTTTATAGAATCTTCATTAAGCATTATGCCACTATTGCAATACCTTAGACTAAGGTTAAAATGGAATCTCTCTTTTGGGATGCCACTGCTGATCATAGCTTCAGTCAATTGAAAAAAATGCTTACTTCAGTCCCTATCCTTGTATACCCTAATTTCTCCAAGATGTTTACCATTCAATGTGATGCCAGTGGGAGGGATATTGGTCCCGTCATGTTGCAAGAGCATGGTGTGATTGCTTTTGAGAGCCACAAGTTGATGACAAGGAGATGCAAATGAATGTGTATGACTAGGAGATATTGGCCATCCTCCATGCTATTAAGAAATTTCACCACTATTTGTATGGCAACCGCTTTCAAGTCAAGAGTGACCATCGAGTCCTCTGATACTTCTTGACTCATTGTACTTTAACTTCTAATAAGAAAAGGAGATCAGTGGGGACATTGCAAAACTATGATTTTGGCATTTCTCATATTGGGAGAAAATATAATATCATGGTTGATTCACTCTCTTGGATGTGGGCATGCAGAGCATCCTCCATTTCAAAGTTAGATTGTGGTTGGATTGAGGATCTTCAACAAGCTTATTTGTTGTATGAGGACTTTAGTCACATCTTCTAGAGATTACAGCATGGGATAATGGCCAAAAACTCTGAATATCAGTTCAAGCATAGCCTTATTTGGTCCCATGGCAAGATTGTCATCCCCCACACTTCTCCTTTCACATAGAAGCTCATGGAAGAGATGCATGCTTACCCCATTACTGGTCACTTAGGTGTTTTCAAAACACATGATAGGATTGCACCAAGAGCTTTCATTGGAAAGGCTTATAGAGGGATGTCAAGGATTTTGTGACCAAATGTGTTCCATGCCAATAGAACAAGGACAACACACTTAGGCCTACTGGCCTCTTGCAACCCCTTTCTATTCTTGATGGGAAATGGACACATATCACCATGGACTTTTTTTACGCATTCATTATGGGCCTTCCCGTTACCAAGAAAGGATGGAATAGTATATATATGGTAGTTGATTGCCTCACCAAAGCTTTCCACTTTATCCCTACTAAGACACAATACAGTGCCTCTCAGGTGGTCACTCAGTTTATGGATTATGTCTTCAAGTTACATGGCTTTCCACAAGTCATAGTGCATGATCGGGATGATAAGTTTATGAGTAACTTTTGGCAAATAATTTTCATATTTACGGGCAGTAAGCTTGCTCTATCCATTACATACCACCCCTAGACACATGGATAGACCAAAAGAGTAAATAAATGGCTTGAGACGTACTTATGACACTTTTTTCATGATGTACATCACAATTGGGATATGTGGCTCCCCTTGGTTGAGTTTCCCTATAACAACTCCACCCACTCTAGCATGGGGGTTTTCCCTTTTGAGGCATTATATGAGTGTAAGGTTCCCCTCTCTACAGTCTTATTCAATGATAAGATTAACCCTCATAGAAAAGCCGAGTTGGATTGCATGCAAGCCCTACTTCAACAATGCAAAGTGAATCTTCAAAAGGTACAAACTCACATGAAACTCTATGCTGATGAGAAAAGAAGGCATTTGAAATTCCAAGAAGGGGTGTTGGTCCTCTTGAAAGTGCATAAGTCTCGTTAATCCACTCTCAAAGAGGGCAGTAGTAACAAGATCGCCCACCATTTCTATGGCCCCTATCAGTTCCTTAAGAGAATTGGTGATTTGGCTTACCTATTAGACCTTTCCCCTACCACCAAGATTCACAATGTGTTTCATGTCAGCCACCTGAAGGCCTTTATTGGGACCTCAATGGACTATGTGGAAGAACCTCCCCCCACAGACAAAGAAGGTATCATTGACTATATCCTTGAGGCAATCATTGTGCAATGTAATAAGACCTTAAGATCTTGATCCATCAAGGAGGGAGTACCTCATCAAATGATAAGGGGCCTACCCCTGAAAGAAGCCTCCTGGTGCCGAGTCACTATTTTCAATGAATTTCCTTGCCTCCAAGATGCCCAATGGGCTAAAGATTAGCTATTTATGTCCCCTTTTGACCACACCTTGCCTTTCAGACTCCACACTATTTTAGAATAGTTTTGTACCTACCCAAATCTTAGCAATCTAGTTCCTACATGGGTTGAAAGTACACATCCTAAACTCCATTTTGACATGTGGAACACCCTATTTGGAGTAGGCTATCAAAAGTTATGAAAATCATGAACAACATATTGTCCCTAGTCTTTACCCACCTATTTTCATTGTAATGTGGCTCAGAGTAGTACTCTGCACCTCACTCCTTAAGCCCATCTATCACTCCCCTCCAGTTGTCTTTGTTTTTTAGGGCAAAAACTTTTACGATGGGTATGGATTGTAACGAGTGGGATATATAGAAACTAGGGGTTAGATACCCAGTCACACTGATCGAGGTATATAGGGTGTAAGAGTCCCAATTTAGGGCAACCAGTTATTATTAAGAACATACTCTTCACCTTCATCTCTAGCTTCCATGGCTTCCTCCTCTTTTCTCCCCTCTTTTTTTTCTTTTTCTCTCCTCTTTGAGTCCTTATTACTCTTCTTCTTTCTCTCTTTCACTCTCTTCAGCTCATTCTCTTCTCTTCTCTCAGCTTTATTCACATTACAATAGCAAATAATGCATATCACTTATTGAGACATAACTTTTAAATCTCCGTAGCTTTATTTAGAATATTAAAGTTTTATCCTAATGAGAAATATTTTTAAAAGAAAAATATTTAGAAAAAACTTGAGAGAAAAATTTGATAAGAATATTTGACTATTTATAATAGATATTCAAAAAATATTTTATTGAGAGTTTTAAGCTTAAGGATTATGAGCTTAAGATAATTATTTTTTTCAATCCAGTGAAGACTTGATTTGAGAGTGATGCAAGCATTATTTTTTAATTATCTTTAAAGTGAATAAATTTTTTATCAATGTTTTATTTATTTTATAAAATTAGTGTTTGTAAAGAATGCATGTTCTAATCAATTTAATAATGGAAGTAGCATGAGGGAGAAACGAAACTTTTTGTCAAATGAGAGAAGTGGTGTGAATACTAACTCAGTTTATCAAGATTATTTGTTGCATGGTTATTCTTGTATTATATTTCATAGAGTATTGAATCTCAAAACTCATTTGGAGGATCATACTATTTGAATAACTTTAAGTACTATATGATGCAACTCTATTAGTAATCTTCAAGCTATATGACACTTAACAAATAATTTCATACTTCTCTTATACTTATACTGATAAATTTCAACCTACTTTATATATTCATTCTTTTAGATATGATGCAAGACATATAGAAAGTAGAAAAAATGAACTGTATACATTAGAGTATGTTAAATTTAATAGAGTTACCATTTTGTAGATTTTAGTCATGCACTAGTATTTACCATCATTAGGTATTATGATAAGATAGTTTAAGCGATAGATTCATGAGTCTTACTATGTAACTAGATAGTATATAATTTTTATTATAAGGTGGTGTATTTATTAATATATGTCTAAGCATTCTTTATTATCTATTATTTATTTATTTTTTAAAAACTATTTTTATATATTATGAAAATTAGAGTCATTTTATTAATACATAATATAATTATTCTTGATTGTAGACTAAATCAATGAATGATATATACAACTATATAATATAGAGAGACGAAGGAAGGAAAACATAGTTTGATTTTGAGTTTACAACAACTGATCCAATATTAGAGTGATTGATATTATCTTATGATGAAATATCATGGAGGTTAATATTAGAGTGATTGCTATTCTCTTTTAATGGAATATCACAAAGATTTTACTTTATAAATACAGATACAATAGATTTCATAATCAAGATACATAGAACATTGGTATGTTTGATGTGTTGATTCATATTCTATCTCTTAGAATATCAAGCTCCTGTTACTCTTCAATTAGTCTACCTTTATGTGTGTGACCGACATTAGCTGGATACAACTGTACATGTGTGTGACATTCAACAAGTTGGTGTAGTCAGTGACTTAACCATAGTTAGTCTTGGTTAGTCATACCTATGTGTGTAAGTCTCTTTCAATTAGTATGATGGAAGAATAATGGAAGACGAACAACAATGAGCTGAGGCTCATCTTCTGCTCCACTTTGTCTCTCTCCCTCTCTTCAAACATGGTATTAGAGCCTCAATGCCTAAAGCATGAAGGCTTGGCAATGGCCATTTGAAATCAAGGCATCAGATCTGAAGAAAATGTCAACAAATGAGACTTTGTCTACAGTCCGTTTTTTTACAAAAGCTATATCTTGCTACATAAATGGTTTTTGGAGAAACGACCTGCGATCTTAATTGTTTTGACATGATCTACAACTTTGTAGAAGATTTGTTTTTCAAATTCCTCATAGATTTTGAGATATTCAGCACAGACCTGTGTAGACTGGCTATTTACTGCAATAAACAACAGGTGATATCATCATTGCTTGACTGAGAGCTTGACTGAGAGCTCATCTGGGAGCTTGAAGAATTGATTATAGATTTGAAATAATAGTGGTTTGCAGTATATAGACAACCTACATTATGTATGCACCTCTAACATGAGCTTGGAGCTCTCAAACTTGTTCAAGAGTACCATTGAAGCATAGGTATATGCTGGGAAGTCATATGGAATCGATGTCATGCATTGGAGCTGGGATTTTATGTTGAAAAATATTGATATCTAGAAATTTTTAATGGCTGGAAACTGCCATTGAAAGTAGGCAACAAGCATTGTCTCTTACTAAAGCATTACATGTCATTTTGGAGCTCCTGTCATTTCGTGACATATGTATGTTGAATGCTCAAAAGACTAAAGAGAGCATTGGATGCAACTAAGGATTGAAATCTGGAGATGAAACAAATGCCTTGACATCTACTTGGCTAGTCATTTAAAATAAATGTAGTGTATGACATTGCTTCTCTAGTACACTCCCGAAGAAAATAACAGCATTTATCACTCAAGATCTCAAAGGAGTTTATTTCCTAAATGTCAGGTTGTAGGTTTTAGACTGCATATTCTCTTCACTGCATTAAGAATACATGATATAGAGATACAATACAAGTCTATGTACTGACTAAAATACCTATGGATTATCCCACATGCTTGTGGATGTTTATGAGGTTGTAAAGGGATGAAATACCCTGTTTCTTTGGTGTAGAAAATTATTGCAAAAAACTGTCTTGAATTGCAGGAAGCTATCCTGGTCTGTAGGAAATTGTCCACAATTGTAGGAAATTGTCATGAATAGAAAGAAATTGGTCCTTATTTGTAGGAAAATGAGTCAGATACTTTGTGGATCTTATCAAAGAAAGGAAGGACAAAGGCTTATCTTTCAAGTGCGGGGAAAAGTATACACCTGATCATGCTTCAAAGTGTGTATACAAAAATGCCAAACCTAAGCTTTAGAGTATGTTGCTTTTTGAGGATTTTGAAGATGACATAGATGAAGCTAATGTAGTGGCATTTAATGCTAAAAATGAAGATCTTGAGGAGGAAGTTGGACATGAGTATTTTTATGATCTAGCCGACTCTTTTCCTTTTGATTCAAGTGGAAGTGTTCCGTTTGACCCTGGTGGATCTTGTGATGAGTCGCTTGCTGCCACTAATTGTTCTATCTCTATGGATGCTTGGACGGGATCTAAGAGCCTTAATACACTCCGTATGAAGGGAAGCATATGTGGAAAGCCAGTGTTCATCCTGATAGACAGTGGCAGTACTCATAGTTTTGTGAATAAGTCCATCATGGACAAGCTAAATTGTGTTTCCACAGACTTACAGCAGCCCATTAGAGTTCAAGTGGCTAATGGTGAAGAAGAAATCAGCACACAGATTTGCCCACAGGTTTCTTTATAGTTGGCTGAAAATTTTGAAGCCAAGGTAAACTTGATCACTCTGGAAATGGGGCCTATAGATATTGTACTTGGTTGTGATTGGTTGATGACATTAGGCAGGATCACTATGGATTTCTCACAATTATATATGGAGTTTATCTCCAATGGACAGCTTATCCATTTACAGGGAATTCCTAGTAGATCAGATTTTCAGCTTATCACCATTCAACAACTCAAAAGAGAGTACGAGAAGTGCTCACAAATATTTGTTTTGCATTTGAATAAAGAAACACAGGATCAGCCCAATAATTCAGCAAACCATCCAACCTTGACAGTGCTTCTTGAGGAGTATAGAGATTTGTTTGAAGTACCTACTTCATTGCCCCCTAAGAGAGTAGTGGACCACCCCATTGATTTGGAGCCCAACTCAAGGACAATCAATAAGCCACCTTACAGATGATCAAAGTGTGAACGAGAGGAAGTAGCCAAGCAAATCAAAGAACTTCTTGAAATGGGATTCATTGAACCAAGTTCTTCACCTTACGCATCTCCAGTCCTGTTAGTCAAAAAGAAAGATGGATCTTTCAGAATGTGCATTGACTATAGGGATCTAAATAAGATCATAGTGAAGAACAGGTATCCTATACCTAGGATTGATGATTTGCTTGATGAGATCAAGGGAGCTTGATTCTTTACGAAGATTGATTTGAGGTCAGGGTATCATCAGATTCGCATGCGAGAGGGTGATGAAGTCAAGACTGCTTTCAAAACTGATCGTGGGCTCTATCATTTCTTAGTGATGCCATTTGGGCTTACAAATGCTCCAGCTACCTTCCAAATCCTAATGAATAAGATCTTACAACCTTTCCTCTTTCAGTTTGTCTTGGTGTTCTTTGATGACATCTTGATCTATAGCAAGACTTTACAAGATCACTTGGCGCATATGAGGAAGGTTTTTGATGTATTGAGACATCATAGGATTTTTGCTAAGGAGAAGAAGTGCTCTTTCATGCAGACTAAAGTGGAATACTTGGGACATATTGTCAGTGAAAAAGGAATACAGGCTGATCCCAAGAAAGTGCAATGCATAAGAGATTGGCCAACGCCTACTACTACTACCTCTCTTAGAGGATTCCTTGGTTTGTCTTCATTCTATCACCGATTTATTAAGCATTATGCGATTGCAGCTCCTTTGACTGATAGGTTGAAGAAGAAGGCTTTATTTTGGGATGCTCTTACAGATAGTAGCTTCAACCAGTTAAAGGAACTCCTTACCTCTACTCCTATCTTAGTATGCCTGGATTTCTCCAAAGAGTTTACTATACATTGTGATGCTAGTGGCCGTGGCATTGGGGCTGTTTTGCTTCAAGAGCATGGAGTAATTGCATTTGAGAGCCATAAGCTTACAGATAAGGAAATGGTCATGAATGTTTATGACCAGGAGATGTTGGCTATCTTGCATGCGATCAAGAAGTGGCACCATTACTTATATGGCAGCCGATTCAGAGTACATAGTGATCACAGGGTACTCAAGTATTTCCTTACTCAGTCAAATCTCACTCCAAAGCAACGTCGTTGGGTAGCTACACTACAGAATTATGATTTTGACATCACTCATACAAGGGGCAAAGATAACATAATGGCTGATTCTCTTTCTCGTATGTGGGCCTACAAAGTTTCAGCTATGACAGAATTACATAACGACTAAATTGAAGAATTACAGGAGGCCTATCTTTTAGATGAGGAATTCAGCCAAATCTTTTAGAAATTACAGCAAGGTCTTATGGAAGAAAACTCGCATTACCAGCTTAAAAATGGTCTTATTTGGTGGAAAGGCAAGATTGTTATTCCCTCTACTTCTTCTTTTAAGCGAAAAATTATAGAGGAGTTTACATTCTTCGCCTCTAGCTGGATACTTAGGATTTTTCAAGACCTATGACAGGATCAGTAAAAGCTTTTATTGGAAAGGACTGTGGAAAGATATCAAGGACTTTGTTATGAAGTGTATGCCTTGTCAGCAAAATAAGGACAGCATCCATAAGCCAGGAGGTTTGTTACAACCATTGCATATTCCTACGGGTAAATGGACTCATATTACTATGGATTTCATTACTGGCTTACCTACTACCAAGAAGGGATGGAATAGTATTTATGTGGTGGTAGACAGACTCACCAAGGCAGCTCATTTTATTCCAACTAAGATTCAGTTTACTGCTTCTCAAGTGGTCAACCAGTTTATGGAGCATATTTTTAGACTACATGGATTACCGCAGGTGATTGTCCATGATAGAGACTCAAAATTTATGAGTAACTTTTGGCAGGCGGTATTTACATCTATGGGCACTAAATTGGCTCCATCTACGGCTTATCATCCATAAATTGATGGACAGAAAGAGAGAGTTAATAAATGGTTGGAGACTTATCTTTACCATTTTTGCTATGATGTCCAAACCTCATGGGATTCTTGGTTACACTTGGTTGAGTTTGCTTATAACAATTCCACTCATGCGAGCATAGGAGTTTCACCCTTTGAGGCTTTGTATGGTTACAAGGTGCCCTTACCCATAGCCATCTTTAATGAAAAGATCAATCCTCATGGGAAGGAGGGGTTGGAAAGAATGCAGACCCTTCTTCAGCAATGCAAAGTGAATCTAAGGAAGGCTCAAGATCAAATGAAGATGTATGCTGATGAGAAGAGGAGGCCTTTAGAGTTCCAAGAAGGAGAGCTGGTTTTGTTGAAGGTGCCCAAATCCAAGTACTCTACATTAAAAGATGAATCTAGTAATAAGCTTGCCCACAGGTTTTATGGCCCTTATCGGATCCTCAAGCGAATTGGAGATTTGGCATACAAACTAGAGCTTCCCTCTTCTACAAAGATTCATTACGTCTTCCATGTTAGTCAACTCAAGCCCTATTATGGTGATCTAGTGGATATAGTTGATGAGCTACCACCTGACGAAGGAAATTTGGTATGGCAGTCTCTATACTATGCCAAACTCCCTTCTGCCACAAAGTGAATGAGATAAGGGCACCACCTAGTCATGGAAGAGCGGACTAGGACGCTATGCAAGAGGGAGAGGAGATTGTAAGGGAGAAGAGATTAAAACTAAGAGAGGGAGAGAGAGAGAGTGAGTGAGTGAGAGTGAGAGAACTACGAAAAAATAGATGAATCAATAAACTTAAGAGATGGAGAACCCTCCGGACATAACCAATATACACAATATGGACACCAATATCATGGACTTATTATATTGTAGAGCATACATAAGCTATAGTAAGAGAAGGAATTCCATAAGCTCATGAGGGAGAATGGGGAAGGCTCAATAGGGCTGAAGGAGGCCTCTTTGCTCTCTCTCTTCTTACAAATTACAAAGGAGAAGGCCTCTTTATATAGGCCTTGAGGGTGTTTAGGGAGCTAGATGTTTTGTTGACCAATTTGTACTTAATCAAGCTCCATCATAGGTGAGTTGTCTCCATTCTCCCCCCCATAGCTTGAGTCCAAGAGCTCTCCTATAAAAAATATAGAGAATCTTCATAAAATAAAATCATATCTAGCAATAATAGAGAGAGAGTAATGAGAGTTCATACATTACTACTACAATTAAGGATGATTTGAGGGTGATTTAGGAGGGGAATTCTAATGGTTTATTAGCTTGAGAGAGAGGATAAGAGATGGGAAAGGGTTGGGGGTCTAATGAATGATGTTTTATGGAAGTGTTACGTGTGGGAAAGAAAGTATGGATGTGTATTAAATTGGGAGGCGGTCTACACTGCAGTTGGAAAAAGTTGGCATCCACCATTTTGGCCATATCTCCCGACTCGTAGCTTCAAAAAATTATAAAAAAATACCAGCCAAAACTTCAGCTCACGCACTACAACTTTCATGCCGAAAAGTTTTTTTGGATTGGAGTGGAAGTATTTTTAAAAAATATTACAAAATCATGTGTCTGATTTTTCTTCCACTAATGCTTCCAAGAAGGGTCCCATTTGGTTGAATTGTCATAAGGCTCCAAAGTCATGACATTATGAGCCTCACATGCCCTTTGGATGGCTCCAAATCCATTTCATATCTTTCCTTTTCACATTATACATTTTCCCTTCACCTTCCTCCATTGATCTTTACTCTTCGCCCCCCCTTGGTAAACCGGTCCATAAAATATTTTCATCCAGTGATTTCTTGGATTTCCCAAGAGGTTGTTCCCACCCTCTTCTTTATTTCAAAGCTCTAAATGTATAAAAAATCAACAAAATGTTAGACAAATATTTTTTTGTGATTTTCTCGGATCACCACCCATTGATGAAGATGGTCTTATTTAGTACATCCCAGAGGCTGTTATAGGTCAGCGTGAAAAGAAGCTTCGATCACGTTCTATTGTGGAATATTTGATCAAATGGAGAGGTTTACCACCTGAAGAGGCTTGTTGGAGACCTGATTCTATATTGGATGAGTATCCATACTTGAGGGAGACATTGGTGGGCTGAAGCCTATTGCTTATGGAGCTAGTAATGATGCAGTCTGGTTCAGGACAGCACACTATTTTAGAATATTTTTTATCGTGCCTAATTTTTAGAGTTAAGCTATCTATATGGCTTAAAATACTCTTCAAGAGCTTCATTTTGATATATTGTACGTCCCATTTGGACACTCCTACCAAAAATTATGGCAGATTTGGTCTAGCAGGGTCTGTTTACTCAGCAAGTTGTCTACTTTGTTTCAGGATTATTTGTTGAAGACTTTATGGCTCCATTTGCTTCTGAAGTATTCCAAATCATGTATATAGCTGGGGCTTACTTTCGTTCTTCAATTTCAGCTCATGTAGTGGTCATACTTCATTCAATTCCCATTTGTAAAGCTGTAAAAACAGAGTAGTACTCTATTCTATCCATCTTTTTCTAGACATTACCAGGTTTGTTTTTTAGGACAAAAACTTTTGGGAAGGGATGTGGTGCGCAGATCGGTCGAAGATAGCTCACATGGTGAATCCCGGAAGGTCCCCAAGAACAAAGTACTCTACTTTTTAGCACAAAAACCCATGTAAAAGCAAGCACGACAAGAGGCAAGAGACAAATTGGGTTCAATCTCCCCCATGCCTTGTGTGAGCGCTTCACAAAGCATGTATTTTATGTATATTTCCAATCTTCATGCTCAATAATAGCCCAATTACAAAAATATGACAAGCTTTTAGCTTTTGAGTTTGCTTTCTACAAAAATAGTAAAATAAAGCTAATGGACGGTGCCCATAGTGTCTGGCACGCCCAATCTCAATGTCCAAATAGAAATAACATATCCAGGCGCATAAGCGCATACAAAATAATAATAAATAATCGATGTCTCAATAGACATAACAAAATATAGGCGTGGCGCCTATCAAAATCTAGTCCAAGAGTCGAAAACCCGCTAGACTCCAATGCTTTCCTCCCCCACTGCTGCTATCTCTACACATCAACTGAAGCATTCACAATTGTTAGTAAAATAACACAATTAAACCGACAAAAGTGAATACCTAGCAGTCTTCAGCTACATAAATAAATCAACTGGTTAGAAATAAATCCTAACCTTAATTTATTACGAGTGCGCACTCTAAACTCATAAACGTTTATTAATTTAATATGCATTTTGCGGAATCACCCGCTATGGAATCACCCATGTACACACTAAATTAATGAAACGCCCGAAAAGGATAGGCGTCCCCATCAACTTCTCGCACAAAGAATCCTCTTTGTGTATGAGCCCCGGTCATCTAAGTTTACGGAATCCACCGTAAAACCTCACGGAATCCACCGTGGAATATGCCTCCTGGCATCATACCCCCGGGGTGGGATAGCAATTGACCTCAATTGCTATTAGCTCAATGTGGAGCTAGCAGAGTGGGGAAAGCATTTAGGTCTCTAGCGTGCATCCATTGTGCTTCCTCTACAGGATGGTTCTTAAATTTGACTAGATATCTAGAATACCTTCGGCCAGTTCTAGTGGTCATGTAGTCAGTGTCTATGATGGCTTCTGGTTCAAGTATTTCAGTCTCTTCTTCTAATAAAGGTGGGTTTTCATAGACAGGGTGGATAGGTAATTGGCCTCTAAATGGTCTCAATAAACTAATATGAAATGTATTATGAATTTTCCAATGAGATGGCAGTTCTAACTTGAATGCATTGTCATTAATCTTATGAATGATTCTAAATGGTCCGTAGAATCTAGGAGCTAATTTGACAACTGGATGTCTATCTACACTTTGCAGTCTACGCTTTTCTATTCTAAGCCAAACATAATCATCAACTTTGAAATTCATGGCTTGTCTTTTCTTGTTGGCTTGTTTGGTATATGATTGTTGGGCTTTAGCAATCATATCCTTTACCTCATCAAAAATAGTGTTATGCATAACAGCAATATCATCAGCACTCTGTATTCTATTAGACAAAGATGCAACAGGTGTAGATAATCTATGTCCATAAATAACTTCAAAAGGTGCTTTCTTTGTAGATGTGTGCGGTGTATTGTTATATGCAAACTGTAATAAATGCAAATGAGTATCCCATGTCTGAGGTTTAGAGATAGTGTATGCACGTAAAAGATCTAAAATGGTGCTATTTGTGGCTTCTGTTTGTCCATTTGTTTCTGGATGAAATGCAGATGAGAAATCAATCTTTGTGCCTAGATTTGCAAACAGTGTAATCCAAAAATTATTACAAAATCTAGAATCTCTATCTGAAATAATCACTTTCGGCAATCCATGGTTAGTAAAAACAGTTTTCAAAAATAACTGTGCTGCTTGTGATGCTGTTAAAGTTTTCTTACATGCAATGAAATATGCTTGCTTATTAAATCTATCTACAATTGTCCAAATCATATCATGGTTAGATTTAGTATTTGGTAAACCAGTAATGAAATCCATAGATATATGTTCCCAAGGTTTAGATGGAATAGACAAAGGCATTAATAGTCCATACTGTTTACCATGATGTCTCTTTATTCTTTGACAAATCAAACATTCAAAAACAAAATTAGATACATCTGCATCCATATGCGGCCAATAAAAATCTTCAGTTAACATGCGTAATGTAGAAATGATACCTCTATGACCTTGATATGGGGGACAATGAATTTCATTCAAAACAAAAGATCGGAATGGAATAGTAACACACAGTCTCTTTTCAAAGAACATGAATCCATCATTATATGACAATGAATCAACAGGAATGAAATTATTTTGAACTAATTTTTGCCAATCAGAATGAAAAGTAATATCCTGGTGATATGTGTCTTTCATGGCAATCAAAGAATCAAAAGATATGATAGAAATATTATGAATTGCAGGTCTTCTACTCAATGCATCAGCAACTACATTTTCTTTTCCACGTTGGTATTGAATGATAGGATGGAAACTTTGAATGAATGAAGCCCATTTGATATGACGGTCAGAAATTTGGGGTTGGCTAAGTAGATGTCTAATGCTTTGCTGGTCAGTCTTTATCATGAATTCTGAACCCATTAAATAATGCTTCCATTGTTTTAATGCTTAGACAACTACTAAGAGTTCCTTGTCATAAGTGGAATATTTAAGCTCAGAGGGTTTCAGCTTAGAACTAGAATATGCTATTGGATGGTTGTCTTGCATTAGCACGGCTCCTATTCCTGATCCGCTAGCATCGGTCACAACTAAAAAGAATGGTCTGTTAAAGTCAGGAAATTGTAGAACAGGGGCATTGGTTAATGCACGTTTGAGTAAGTCAAAGGATTTCTGCTGGTTTTTAGTCCATTGATAAACAATGCCTTTCTTAAGAAGTTTGGTCAATGGTAAAGCAAGTAATGAGAAATTACGTACAAACTTCCTATAGAAACTAGCAAGACCAAGGAATGAGCGTAATTCATGTACATTTTTAGGAACAGGCCAATGCAATATTGCATCAATTTTGTTAGGATCAACTTTTATTCCTTCTTTTGATACAATATGACCTAGATATTCTATTTCTGTCTTAAAGAATTCACTCTTGTCAGGATTTGCAAACAATTGATTTTCTTTCAGTAATTGAAAAACTAATTATAAATGCTCATAATGCTCTTTTTCACTTTGAGTGAACACTAAAATATCATCAAAGAAAACAATCACACAATATTGATATTTTAGAAAAATACGGTTCATCATTCTACTGAAAGTGGCAGGTGCATTAGTTAATCCGAATGGCATGACTAAGAATTCGTAATGGCCAAACTGTGTCCTGAATGCAGTCTTAAATATGTCGGATCTATCTAGCCTCACCTGATGATATCCAGACTTAAGGTCAATTTTACTAAATATAGAAGATCCTTGCAGTTTGTCCATAAGGTCATCAACTCTAGGTATAGGATACCTATTCTTTACAGTGATCTTATTTAATGCTCGGTAGTCAATACACATCCGATAAGTATTATTCTTTTTCTTGACTAAGAGCACAGGTGCACCGAATGGAGAACTACTAGGTCGAATTAAGCCTCTATTTAGTAATTCTTCAACTTGACTCTGGATTTCTTTTTGCTCTATTTGATTGTGCCTATATGGGGCTTTGCAAGGTGGTTGTGTGCCAGGTATTAGGTCAATCTTATGGTCTTCTGGACGGGATGGAGGTAAACCTGGTGGTAGGTCTTCTGCAAAACAGTCCTTAAAATATGCGAGAAATTCCTTATGCCTAGGGTGGATATGATTTTCCTTTGCGTGCAATTCATTTACCCAAATGAGATATGATTTAGTATTCTTGCGTAGTGCACGTTTTGCTTGAGTATGCGAAAGCAGTGGAAAAATATGAGATGCATGCATACCAAATAATGTAATAGATTTTCCTTGAAATTTTATATTCATTGTGTGTGTGGAATAATCTATATTGGGATTATGTTGGTGTCTCCATGGCATTCCTAGAATAATGTCGCTTGACTGTGATGGGACAACTAAGAAATTTCTTCTTTCAATATATGGACCAATTTGAATTTCTAAATCTTGAACTTCTTGTGTGCCATTGTACCTAGTGCCTAAAAATGCAGCTTTTATGCGATAGTGCGTAGGTACAGTATGCAGTTTCAATTCCTTTACCAATTTTGCTGAAATAAAGTCATGGGTACTACCGTCATCATGCAATATAGTTCTTTCTTTTCCATGCACCATACATTTCATAGTCAACAATGAATGTGAAGTAGGCATACCTGGTAAAGTGTCGGAAGTAGTAGTAGGATCATCTTCTTCTTCAGTGAAATCTGGCATATCCTCATGCTCGTCTTCGTCCATAGCTCCAAGGTAGTTGATATGTGCTGATGGCTTCTTTGAATGACAATTTGCTGTGAGATGCCCTGGCTGGTGACACTTGTAGCATACGATGGGCTTGGCTTTGGTCACATTATTTGCAATGGCTGGGAGTCTGGGTATATTTGGATTTGCTTGTGGAATAGGTTTAGAATTTGAATTGACAGTGGATGGTAATGCAGGTGGTTTAGGCCAATTCTTGCGGAAAGATGGTGATGAAAAATGACCTGGATTAAACCTTCTGAAATTGGAATTGAATTGTTTAGATCCATAATTACCGTTTGCTTGGAATGGCTGTGGTCGTCGATCTCTTCCGCGTAACTTATCTTCAGTGTCGTGGGCTAAGGAGATGGCGTCTTCAAGGGTAGCAGGCTTGAACATGTTCACTTCAGCGTAGTAATGTCCAAGAAGTCCAGACATATACTTCCGCTTATGTGTCGTCTCTGGTACGTCTTCAAGCATGCGTAGCTGTAGGAGTGAATTCCAAAAACGCTCTGTATACTGTGAAATAGGCTCACGATCGCGCTGTTGAAGTAAATCCCATTGCTTGATAGCCTTCTCATGAAATTGCGGTGGTAGGAAATTTTGCATGAACTTTTTGAAATCTTCCCATGTAGCAGGACATTCTATGCTCTTGCGGACTACAGTCCACCAAAGTGATGCTCTGTCTATCAGATGATTAGTAACACACTTGATTTTATCTTTTTCGGGATAAATTTCCTCATGGAAATAGTCATCAAACTGGCTAATGAATGATAAAACAGTCTTTCCTTCTCTTATGCCATTGAAAGTGCGAAACTTGAAACTTCGTTTACTTATCTTGGATTCCTTGCGAATGGTTTGTGCTTCAAGAGTGGCGTCGATGGTACGGCGAATCAAATCTTTAGCTTGAGGTTCTTCTTTGTCAGTGGACGCTCCTTGTAGCTTTGTCAATTGCGCTTGCAAGGCTTGCCTAGCTCTTCGCTCTTCTTCCAATTGCAGCATGATAAGATCCAGCTTTTGTTCCATGGTAGGCTCGGGTAGATCGTCTTCAGCCATAGGATCATCCATATGTGGGGTAGTCATCCTGTAAAACTCAACAAACCTTTCTCACTCAAAATCAGTTAGCGGGATGAGCGTAGCTCAAATTTGGGGTTACAAGGCTATGTATTTTTGGGTATTTTCTTCTTCAATTTTCAGAAATTCTGCAATATTTCTGTCTCCATTTGCTGAAAGTAATTCAACGAACTTGTAGATAGGTAGAACAGCTTGCTGCGAACAACTTTCCAGTTCAGAGTTTTTGCATACGAACAAGTCTTCTATGAGTTTTAAGCACTAATCAGTTCTGATTTAGTCTGACTTGCAGAGTTGCAGACATAACAGACTTGCAGAGTTGTTGACTTGTTGGACTTAGGCCGACTTGCAGAACTTGCAGAACTTGATTACCGTCGACTTACGAAACTTGACTTCAGGAGTGCGAGACCCGGAGTTACTGAACTTGTTTGCCCAGTGTGACTTGCAGAGGATTGTGTGACTTGAAGGAAGCTTAGTGATTTAAGCTTTGACTTAAGGATTAAGAGAGCTTAATGGTGGAGAACAGGCCGCCGTTTTTTTCGTGAAGGGGGGGGGGCATTTTTTCTCCACGCGGAAATTTCGGGGGGTCTTCTTGCAATTCGACTTGAAGTTTTGAAGCTTAATAAGCTTCTTAAGCTTTCTCTAAGCTTATTGAAAGAAATTTTGAGAAAAACAATGAAGCTTATCTCTGTAACTCCACGACTTGATGAAGGAGTTGGATGCGTGGTCCTCCGCCTGCAGAGCCTGGTCCTTTGCGATCTGACAGTGGAAACAGGGGTTCTTGATCGCCAGAAGTCTGCCTGTATCGACGGTTCGTGATGAGGTTGACTGTAGAGGCCGTTTGTTCCTGGAGCTCCGCCTTCGCCCGAGATTGGTAGCGATTGGAAGCTCTTGATCTCTGCTTCGCTCTGATACCACTGATGCGCAGATCGGTCGCAGATAGCTCACGTGGTGAATCCCGGAAGGTCCCCAAGAACAAAGTACTCTACTTTTTAGCACAAAAACCCATGTAAAAGCAAGCACGACAAGAGGCAAGAGACAAATTGGGTTCAATCTCCCCCATGCCTTGTGTGAGCACTTCACAAAGCATGTATTTTATGTATATTTCCAATCTTCATGCTCAATAATAGCCCAATTACAAAAATATGACAAGCTTTTAGCTTTTGAGTTTGCTTTCTACAAAAATAGTAAAATAAAGCTAATGGACGGTGCCCATAGTGTCTGGCACGCCCAATCTCAATGTCCAAATAGAAATAACATATCCAGGCGCATAAGCGCATACAAAATAATAATAAATAATCGATGTCTCAATAGACATAACAAAATATAGGCGTGGCGCCTATCAAAATCTAGTCCAAGAGTCGAAAACCCGCTAGACTCCAATGCTTTCCTCCCCCACTGCTGCTATCTCTACACATCAACTGAAGCATTCACAATTGTTAGTAAAATAACACAATTAAACCGACAAAAGTGAATACCTAGCAGTCTTCAGCTACATAAATAAATCAACTGGCTAGAAATAAATCCTAACCTTAATTTATTACGAGTGCGCACTCTAAACTCATAAACGTTTATTAATTTAATATGCATTTTGCGGAATCACCCGCTATGGAATCACCCATATACACACTAAATTAATGAAACGCCCGAAAAGGATAGGCGTCCCCATCAACTTCTCGCACAAAGAATCCTCTTTGTGTATGAGCCCCGGTCATCTAAGTTTACGGAATCCACCGTAAAACCTCACGGAATCCACCATGGAATATGCCTCCTGGCATCAGGATGGATTGTAAGAAGTTGGGAATAACAAATTAGTGTAATAGCATTGATATTATGCCATGTCACACTGGCACTGGTATAAAAGGAGAGGAGATGTAATTTTTCACATCTTTTGACACATTAATGCAATTACAGACTTTCTCTCCCTTCTTGCTCACAGCTTCTATGGCTTCCCCTTCTTTCTTGTCTTTCTCTCTCTAAATCTAGTCTTTCTCTCTCCTCATCACTCTTCTCTCTCTTCCTGCAGTCTTTCTCTCTCTTCTGCAGTCTTCTCTCTCCTCTTTCTCTCTCCCTAGTTCTCTCTCTGACATTTTCCTTATGTATATCATATGCTATGGTTATACAGATTACTTGATGCAGTTTTTCAAAGGATGCATGGGACATACTCATGAAGAGTTATGAAAATATAGCACATGCAAGAAAGATTCAGCTGAAGCAATAGTTCAATAACATGTCTAGGAATGGCAGAAGCATTCATACTTACACTAGAGAGATCAAGAACATAACGGATCAGCTTGCCACCATTAGATCTTTAATGTCTGAGGATGATATGATTGCAGTGACATTGAATGGACTTGGCAAAGAGTATAAAGCATTTGATACGTCTATTTCTGTGAGAGTTGAATCTTGTGATTGGGATGAGTTGATTGCTTTGCTGTTGCATGAGAAAGTTAAGCTTGGGTTGAATATAGGTTCTAGTATGTCTTAAAGTAGAGACATTGTTATTTACTCTAGCTAGTGTGGGAGAGGCGGCACAGGCCGTGGCTCTTTTCGAGGTCAAGGAGACACTCAAAACACTTATGGACAACAAAAATAGAATGCTTGGCATGGCACGAATACATAGGGCCAACATGGATGTGGCAGTTTTCGAGGCAAGGGGAGATTCCCTAGAGATAGAGGAGGATCTTGACAATCAAATGATCAATCCAATAGGGACAAGGACTATCATTATTGTAGTAGATATGGACTGTTAAGGGCTAATTTCCTCCCTTATTATGTTCAACGGAAACAAATGATCCATAACAAGTAATTGAAATCTGTTTCTGAATACCGACTATCTGACTTCACAAACATGACTTCTGTTCGCAGCAAACTACTTTATATTCAATGTACATCACAGTTGTGTTCATCATTTGATTCAGATACTTCATAACACAACACAGGGAACAGAATCAACACAGGTAAAGTCGAGTAAAAAAACTATATTGCTTCATAAGTCCGCATACATCAATAGCGCTCCTTCATTACATTAGTTCCTACTCTACACGAGTAGTCATATCCAAAAAGACACATGACTCTTCCCAAAAGAGTACATCCAGCTGATGCCTTTTCATATCTAATACTTCCTAAGTCTCAAACTAAGTACTGAATAATAATAGATAACCCCTAAGGTTATGCCTCTAACACTGGCACATGCGGTGGATACTATTTTCCCAAAATAGTTGACTGGACCCACAAAATCCCTTGATCTCCTCTTTTCAAATTCTGATCACTTTTCAGTACTAGTTTGCTTTTGGTGTATCTTCCATCATCTGTGCTTCCTCTATGGAGAAATCCACATTTTCATCCTGCACATTTGTAAAAACAACCTCCTGTTGTATTGGTACATTGTAGACATCTCCAACAGGAATAATTGCCCATCTTTCCTGAATCAGATTTTCTTCCTGAATTACTTCCTCACTGTCTTTCTTCACTTCCTCTGACTCTAAAACATCTGTTAAATTCTTCTCATCAGAAAAATCCAATAACCATTGCTGAATATTCTTCCACTCCTCTGATTCTGACACATCAGTTCTCCCTCTAAAAACACTTCTGTGTTTACTAACAAACTGAATCAGTGCTTTGAATTTGTCTTCATAGTCAGATTGACTACTTTCTGCCTCTTCAGATTTCTTCTAAAACAAATCTGCCTTTCCTCTCTGAACTTTCAAAGCTTTAATATGTTCTTCTAAAATTTCTGAATCCAATTTTTGAATTGTCAGGGTATGTTTTTGCATTTCCACTGTACTCAACAATTCCTTATTTAACATATTCAGATTAGTTTCTGTTTCTGACTCATCTTTAATCTGAATCATGCTGTATGGCTTTTGTATCACAACTGCCATCCTTTTCTGAATAGATTCCCATATCATACCTTTAGAGATTAGACATGAGTCTACTCTCACCAAATCACAATGTGCCTCTCTAGTGTCGTGAAACACACTAGGCAAGAATTTCTTCAACCGAAAACCATTAACAGGTTTTTTAAGCAGAGTTCCCTCCAAATTGGATAAAATAAAGGTGCCCTGACCAATATATTGAAAAATAACATAAGGTCCCACATACCTAAGTTTAAGCTTACGAGGATGCTTGCCCAATTTGGAATTGTACATTAGAACTAAATCCCCTTCCTTCAATTTTTTCTTCGTCAGATATTGGTCCAACCATGCTGACCTCCTATTCTGAATCACTGTTGCCACATAAGCACTATGAAACCTATCTTCATCCAAAGTCAACAACTGGTTTAATCTGTGTTGCAATGACTCATCCTGTGTCAATCTGTGTTGCACAGCCACTCTCAAAGATGGCACAATGAACTCCATTGGCACTACAGCTTCCTTTCCATAAACCAATCTGAATGGTGTAAGCCCTGTACTGACTTTAAAAGCTGTTCTGAAAGCCCAAAGTGCTGAATTGAGTTTCAGATCCCAATCCTTCCTGTTTTCTGCAACTGTCCTCTTCAAGATCTTGACCAAGATCTTATTGGTACTTTCAGCTAACCCATTTGCGTGTGGATGATATACAAAAGACATCTTGTGACTAATCATATGAGTTTCAGTCAGTACTCTAATCACCTTATTCAGGAAATGAACTCCCTGATCTGAAACCAGTTCAATGGGACACCCAAATCTTGTCATAATATTGTTGTACAAGAAGGAGGCCACACTCCTCGCCTTGTTATCCTTCAGAGCCACAGCTTCCACCCATTTAGTACAGTAATTTGTTGCAACCAAAATATACCTGTTTCCTGTGTTTTGTGCAGCTGGCTTAAATGGACCCATGAAATCCAAACCCCACTTCTCAAATGGGCCTAATGGCAAGACAAGGTTTTGAATCATCCTATCCTTGTTTTTAGGGTAACCATCCCTCTGACACTTCTCACAAGTATTGGCAAACAAATGTGAATCCTTAATAACTGTAGGCCACCATAGACCACTCTGAAATATTTTTCTGCTGGTTATTTCACCTTAGAAATGTCTTCCAGCATCTCTTGTATGTGCCTCAGCCAACACTGCAGTTCCTCTGATCCAATTGCCTGAATCTGAAACAGATCAGCATCAGGTAAATCATCTGAAATTCCTTCTGGAGGTTCTCCTGTCTCCAACCTGCTCAAATAATCAGCAACCAGATGTTCTCTGCCTGGCCTATGAACAATAGTATAATCAAACTCCTGTAGCAGCAAAATCCATCTTGCCAATCTACCAGTTGGTTCAGGCTTGTTCACCAAATAAATGAGGGCTTGGTGATCCACATGAATAACAATAGGATTACCCAAAAGATAGTGTCTGAATTTTCTTAATGCAAATATTACACCCAAACATTCTCTTTCAGTCACAATAATTTCTCTCTGCTCCTGTCGTCACTTTGGAGGCATAATAGACTGGTCTAAACCAACCTTTCTGTTTCTCCTGCATGAGCACTGCTCCTACAGCTATATCAGAAGCATCTCCAAAGACATGGAATGGTAGACTCCAATCAGGAGGTTGCATAATAGTAGCCACCTGTAACATCTTTTTGAGTAATCTGAATGCTTTCTCCTGTTCTTTTGACCAAACAAACTGAGCATCCTTCTTTGTTAGCTTAGTTAATGGAACACAGACATGAGACAAGTATTTCAGAAACCTACTATGCCACTTAATCTGTCCCACAAATTTGCTTAACTCCTTCAGATTAGTTGGTGCTTTAGCCTTCTGAATTGCTGCCACCTTTTTAGGATCCACATGCATTCCCTCTTCTGAAATGATATGGCCCAATAAAATACCCCTTTTAACTGGAAATGCACATTTGGCAGGATTCAGGCTCAACCTGGACATTCTGCATCTTTCAAAGCACAATCTGAGATGTTTTAGATGATCTTCTGTCTTTCCAAAAACACTAAAGTCATCCAAAAATACCCTCATAAAAGTTGTCAAATATGGAGCAAAAACCTTCTGAACCCATTTTTGAAATGTGGGAGGAGCATTCTTCAACCCAAAGACCATGACATTACTTGCATAAACGCCCCATTCTGTCACAAATGCTGTTTTCTCCCTATCTTCCACAGCCATAAGTATCTGATTGTAGCCACTAAAACCATCCAAAAAACTATACATCTGATGTCCTGCAACAGCATCCAGCAATGTGTCCTGAAATGGTAAAGGAAATGGATCTGTTACAGTTGCTGCATTGAGTTTCCTTTAATCAACACAGATCCTGAGTTTGCCATTCTTCTTAGGTACCACAACTATTGGTGACAACCAAGTAACTTTCTCCACAGGATAGATAAACCCCACTTTCAATAACTTGTCCAGTTCCTCCTTGACAGCTTTGGCATAATTAGGATTCATCCTGTACCTTTGGGAGATAACAGGAACAGCATCCTTTTTCAAATTAATCCTGTGCATACAAAAGCTTGGATCTACACCCTTCATATCAGTATAAGTCCAGGCAAAAATATCCTTGAACTCCTTGAGTAATTTGCCTAAATCTGTTTTAAACTGTCCCTATGCATGGACACTGACTTTTACCATCTTAGGCTCCTGTTCAGAACCCAAATTCAGATCCTGTAGGTCATCTTCTTGTACCCTAGCTGTTTTGGCCATTTGTTCCTCAAAAGCTTTCTCTACCTGTAAGATCTGATGAATATGCATCTTCTCTTCCTCCTCAGATAGTTGTTTATTCAAAACTTCCTCCACTTCAAGGGCTTCCTGTTTAATTTGAACCTGTTTTTCAGAAACTGTAGATTTCCTCTGTTCCTTCAGGTTTTCCAAAATTCTGACAACATCAATGTCAAACACAAGTACAATTGATTCATTCACTTTGAGAAAAGCATCCTCTTCATCATCCTCTACTTCTCCAACCATGTTTATACCCTGTGCATACAAAGCTCTAGTGTCTTTTGCCAAAACAACACTAGGTACCATATTCAGATGAATTCTCTTCTTTCCCTTCTTGATTGTTACCCTTGCAGCACCCCAATCCCGTTTCACTTTAGCCTGCTTGAACCAAGGCCTTCCCAATAGAATTGGATAGGGACTATCCCCTTCATCCATCTTGAGCACTACAAAATTTACAGGAAAGGTCAAACCTGAAATTATGATTTGCTGATTCCTGAGTATTCCAAGAGGTTGGATCCTTCTCTGATCAGCCATCTTCAATTGAAATGGAGCTTCTTCCAATTCAGGGAGATTAAGCTTTGTATACAGGAACTCGAGTAAAATATTCACACCTGACCCTCCATCCAAAAGTGCTCCCTGTATTTCCTGATTCTGATAAGTCATAGTGATTTTAGGAACTTTATAGTCCACATCCTCAGCTTCAACTTGACATACATCAGGCTCATCAGCCTGGTCATCCTCCTCAGCAAGGCTTTTAAGCACCTGTCTTTTAAATTCAGGCACTAGACTCAATATCTGATCCATAGTGACTGTGGTATTCTTCAGGACTTTTACTGTTATCTAAGCCTCCTTGGCTTCCTGTTGCAGAATCTCCTCTTGAATATCCATCTGTTTGCCTGTCTTCTGACCTTTCAAATCAATACTCTCATTTTTCTGCTTTTTCTGAATCAGATTCAGACATTCCTGTCTGACTTGTTTCTGTGTATCCCAAAAATGAGGGTTTTTCATCTCCTTATGAGAGACAACAGGGTCGACAACATACTGTGCCCCTGATCTGGTGACTACCGAAACTGGTGCTGCCTTTTTAGGAACACCTTCCATCTGCATACAGTTAGAACAATCACAATGATTCTGAAATAAACCATGCCTAGTGTTTTGATTCTCTTGCCACCTATCTTCAGAACTTTGCTTTGACTCTTCCACAATCACAACATTGGCCTGTGGAGGTCTATTCTGCTGCACTTGTGCAGGCTGTCTCTGATTATTGTATCTGATAATGGGTATCCCCCTTTCTTCCCTATGCTTGCACCACAGAGGGCAATTTGGACCTTGCCTATGTCCTGTCTGATCACAGTAGGTACATGGATCTTCAGGTCCTTGCTGGTTGGGTGGCACCCAATTGTTCCTTCCTTGAAATCTTCTGGGGCCTTCCCCTCCTCTATTCCTGTCTGGTTCCACAGCATTGGCAGCTGGTCCATTAGCTCTCTGTGCTGATGGACCAGGATTTGACCTGTTATTAGGATTATACCAACAGTTTGCATCTGTATGTCCCTGTTTCTGACAAGTGTTGCAATAGGGTCTCTCCTTTTTAGTGGAAGTAGAGATTCCCATACTCTTCAATGTTGCAGCAATTTGCTTGCTCAAATTTTGCACCTTGGCTTTGGACTTACCATTACCATTCTTATCCTTCCTTGTTTTGCTCCTGCCTTTATGTTTGTGCTTCCTCTTCTTTTTCCTGCTTTTAGTCTTCTTGTCCTCAGTATCAGAACCCTCTGAATCTGAGTCAGAATCCTCATCTTCTGAATCTGTGTCTGAGTCAGTCTCTGAATCTGAATCTGACTCTGTATCTGAGTCTGAATCACTGTCTTGTTTCTTCTTCTTTCTGTATTTAACACTTTCCAATCTTTTCTCTGCTCTTCTGGCAGCTGCTGTCACCAATTCATTGAAGCCTCCTGCTCCCCCAGGGATGTCTGTACTTGCTACTGCAGTTCTGAGAGTGTCTCTCAAACCATTACAGAAATATTCCCCTAACATTTCATTAGTAGGTCTCTCTACTGGTGCCAGCCTCCCATTCAAGTCCAGGAATTGCTGTGCATAATCCTCCACCAGGAGCCTCTTTTGTTTCATTGTTTTCACTTTTTTCAGGATATCAGTTGGAGTCTTCCACCTCTCTCCTGAATCTTGACAGAAAAGCTGTCTGCAAAGCTTGTGTGTCAGGAAAATGTGCTGCACCATACTGTATGAACCAGTTCATGGCCTTACCCTCCAGTGTGGCAGCAAACTGCTGCTTCTTCACATCATCCCCATACAATACTCCTAGTCCACTTGCCTCCCATTTTGTGCTAAATTGAGCTACATGGGCATTAGGGTCTTCCTTCTTGTATTCACCCTTAAATGTGGCAAATTTAACTCTGAGATTTGCTAGGTTAAGAGGTTGTGCAATTGTTCCTGGTACTACTACTGCTACAGTATGTTTTTTGACAATTGCTTTAGCCAATGGATGAAATGCTAACTTTCTCCTAGACTGTCTCTGAATCTGTGTTAGTGCCAATGCACCCACAAATCTATTTCTATCTCTCTCTTCTGCCCCTAGGGTAAATGGTCCCTCCTGAACCTCATGTTGGTGGAAAGCCTCTTCAGCCCCCCCTGATATCTGACTTGGACCTGCCTGTTCTGTCTGGGCTTCCTGATCACTCAGATAACCCAAATCCAGGGTATCAACCTGACTTCCACTATTTGACCTTTGATGCTCCTTCTGTTTTTGCTTCTCTTCCTATTCTAATTTGGCCTGTAACCTGGTATAATAAGTTCCAAACCCCTCACCTCTGTATCTTTCAACAGACATACACTACACATCTTCAGGCTTATCTGTCTTCATTTCCAAGGTAAACAATACTCACAGCAGTGGCAGACACACCCATAGACTTTAGACCAAGGCCCCTTGCACTTTCTAGGTGCATTCCTCAAGTCATATGAATGTTGAAATCTGCATAAGCACTGTTCTCCCCAAAACCTTTCCCATGCTATTTCCAGAGACTCCGTAGGGAACAACTTAAAATGTTTGAATTTTGCCTTCCACACCAGCCCTTTAACTTTTCTGACAAGGTCTCCAGGCAATTCAGGAAAATTAACTTTTAGAAATACCTGATTATACAATTCAATCTCCTCTTGCTCTGTTTTCCAGTACTTGAATTCTTGCAGCAGGGCTTGGGCAAATTCTTCAAACTCCTCTTCCTCAGTGGTCCAGTGCTTGAATTCCTCAAGCCAGGTTCCCATTGCCACTTGTTTTCTGAAACGGAATTCCTGTACTGGCGCGGTTCATTCTCTGTATCTCCGCCTATCGCCCAATGAAGATTCGCAAGATCGCCAAGTGTTAAGGGCTAATTTCCTCCCTTATTATGTTCAACGGAAACAAATGATCCATAACAAGTAATTGAAATCTGTTTCTGAATACCGACTATCTGACTTCACAAACATGACTTCTGTTCGCAGCAAACTACTTTATATTCAATGTACATCACAGTTGTGTTCATCATTTGATTCAGATACTTCATAACACAACACAGGGAACAGAATCAACACAGGTAAAGTCGAGTAAAAAAATTGTATTGCTTCATAAGTCTGCATACATCAACAACGCTCCTTCATTACATTAGTTCCTACTCTACACGAGTAGTCATATCCAAAAAGACACATGACTCTTCCCAAAAGAGTACATCCAACTGATGCCTTTTCATATCTAATACTTCCTAAGGCTCAAACTAAGTACTGAATAATAATAGATAACCCCTAAGGTTATGCCTCTAACATGGACATATAGTCAAATATTATCATAAGAAGCAAGCTGACATAAAAGCCAAGGGTAGACACCATGGAAATTATGCTTCATCTAGTGGAGTTCCTGATAATCTGGGTGACAACTTGTTTGCCATGCAACATGTGTCTAAGAATGCATCTAGGCAGAACAGAGATGAGAGATGGTACATTCATTCAGGGGCTTCAAATCATATGACACCCCATGGAGAACTGTTTGATGACATGGTTGCAAGTTCGCATGGACATGTTTGTACTTGGGATGACACCCACCATACTATTCAGCATAAAGAAGTTGTACCTTTGTTGATGCCTAATGGCAAGAAAATGAGCATGCATGATGTACTACATGTACCTACAATAACCAAGAATCTTTTTTCAGTTGGACAGATGGTAGAATAGAATCTACATGTGAGTTTTAATAGAGATGGATGCTTTGTTGAAGAATATGGTAATGGCTGCAAATTGATTGCTAGAGGCCGAAGAGATGGCAAAATGTTTACTCTTGATACATCAATTCCAGAATTGAAAGCAGTCATGTTTGCACATGATGGTAGTGCTATATGGGATGTTGAGATATGGCATAAGGGGATTGGTCATGTGAATGTACAAAAGTTGAAATCTATGCAGTAGAAGGAGATTGTGCTTGGACTGTCCAAGTTCAAGTATCATGACTTTGGACATGTATGTGATGCATGTCAATTTGGAAAGAAGAAATGGTTTCCATTTATGAGACGTGTACATAATAGCTTACGTAACTTGTAGTTGGTACATTCAAATGTATGGGGTCCATCTCATAATGCTTTGTTTGGTGGTGCTCGTTACTATGTATCCTTCATTGATGATTTTAGCATGTACGCTTGCCTTTACATACTGAAACATAAGGATGATGTGTTTGATGCATTCAAGGACTTCAAGAAGCATACTGAAAATGAGTTGAGCTATAAAATTCCATGTCTTAGATCAAATGGAGGTGGAGAATATGTCTCCAATTACTTTGACAGGTACCTTGCTAAATATGGGATCAAAAGACAGTTAACTTGCATCTATACATTACAACAAAATGGTGTAGTAGAAAGGAAAAAAAGGATACTGATGGAATCCACAAGAGCTATGCTAAATAAGAAGAGTTTGCCAAATGGTTATTGGGCTGAACAAGTAGTGACTACTGTCTATTTACTGAATAAAGCCCCTATAGCAGGGAGTCATCATGTAACTCCATATGAGAGGTTGTATGGTCATAATCCTGACATTTCATACTTGAAGCTATTTGGCAACATTGCATATGTGCATGTTCTTGATGAAAAGAGGAAGAAATTGGATCCTAAAGCTATCAAAAGTGTGTTCCTTGGTTATGCACAAGGTCGGAAAGCGTATAAGTGTTATGTACCATCTACACATGAGACATTGATTAGCAGATATGTTGTTTTTGATGAGCTGGCATCATGGTATGGTAATCTTGTTGCAGTGGCTACTGATGGATCAGCCAGCACTAGTGATGTTGAAAGTATAGCTATAGTGAGTACATCTATGAGTGGTCCTACAGGTGATGGGCCACCTACAGTATGTCCTTGATCAGGACGCTTGCGGAGTCGTACTCCTACGTCCACTGACATGGATATGTTGGTTAGGGAGAGATTGGATAAGGGAAAAGAAAAGATGCTTGAGGATGTGACAAGTCCACTTACACCAAGTTATGAGTCGTCAAGCAGTGATAGCTTGGATAGTGAGTTGGGCATTCCGTCTGTTATGATGCCTAGAGCAAGGCAGAGTCGTTATGTACCGCCTGATGAGAGGCAAGCTCAGAGTGAGCCACAGTTATGGAGATTTGAGAGAGTTAGAAAACCAGTTGATAGGTTTACATACACTGGTTATTAAGCCTGCCATTATGCATATATGGCAAGTGTGGCAGGTTACAAAGAACCTACAAAGTTTGATGATGCAGTTACATATGAAAACTAGTGTGCTGCCATGGATGAGAAGTATGCGACATGGGAATTGGTTGAGTTGCTTGAAGGCAAAGTCCCCATTGGTTGAAAATGGGTGTACAAGGTTAAGTGCAAGTTAGATGGTTCGTTAGAACGCTATAAGGCTAGGTTGGTTGCAAAAGGATATGCACAACAATATGGCCTTGACTATGAGGAGACTTTTAGTCCGATGGCTAAAATGGCAACAGTCAAAACCATCATTGCCTTGATAGCATGCAAAGGCTGGAAATTATGGCAAATGGATGTCAAGAATGCTTTCTTGAACGTCGATTTTGTTGAGGAAGTATATATGGAGTAGTCTGAAGGTTGTGTTCATCCAGACTTTCCTGCACATGTATGTAAGCTGAAAAAGGCTTTATATGGGCTGAAACAGGCACCTAGAGCATGGAATACTTGGATCAACAGCTATTTACAACAACATGGATTTAGATTGGGGGATGCAAATCACAATTTGTTTACAAAGAAGACAGATCATGGATGTGTGTTTCTAGTGGTTTATGAAGATGTTCTTATCATCATTGGAGATTATGAAGAGAGCATTGCTGAAATTAAATCATATTTACAGGCTGAATTCAAAGTCAAAGACCTTGGTGAGCTGAGGTATTTTCTTGGGATTGAGGTAGTCTCTACGCCTCAAGGTATATGGCTACTACAGAAGTAGTATGCTCATGACATGTTACAAAAGTATGGTATAGCTTAATGCAAGCCTATGGAGACACCTCTTGATCAGAGTGTCAAGCTGCAAATTGATGTTGGGAATGACATAGAGAATGTGACCATGTATCGATAGATGGTGGGCAGCTTGATATACTTGGCTATTACCCGTCCTGACTTATATTATGTGGTGGGGCTGATTAGTCAGTTCATGCAAAAGCCTTGCAAACCACATTTAGATGCAGTTAGGAGGATCATGAGATATGGAAAGGGTACTATAGATTATGGGTTGTTTTATGCATATGGAAAATCCCTTTACTTGACAGGGTTTACTGATGCTAATTGGGCTGGTTGTGCCTATGAGAGGAGGTCAATCAGTGGTTATGTTAGAATATCAAGCTCCCATTACTCTTCAGTTAGTCTATCTTATCCGTGTGACTGACATTAGCTAGATACAATTGTACACATGTGTGTCATTCAATAAGTCGGTGTAGTCAGTGACTTAACCACATTTAGTCTTTGTTAGTCATACCTATGTGTGTAAGTCTCTTTCAGATAGTAGGATGGAAGAATAATGGAAGAACAAAAACAATGAGCTGAGGCTCATCTTCCGCTCCACTCTATCTCTCTCCCTCTCTTCTAACATGGTATCAAAGCTTGAACACCTGAAGCCTAAAGGCTTGGCAGTGGCCATTTGGCATCAAGACATCACATCTAAAGAAAATGTCATCAAAGGAGACTCTACCTATAGCCCGTTTTTCTGAAAAAGCCATATCTTGCTACAGAAAAAGTTTTTGGAAAAACGAACCTTTATTCTTGGCCAATTTAACATGGCCTACAACTTTGCAGAAGAAAGTTTCTCCGAATTCCTCACAGATTTTGAGATATTCAGCACAGATATGTGCAGACTGGTTGTTTACTACAGTAAACATCACGTGATTACAGGGCACTGGTGGCTTTCATCCTAACAATGTATATGTCCTTATTATCATGCATTTGAGCATGATATTGGAGTGTTAAATTCTCAGTTTTGTAGCTTATTTGTAGGCTGGAAACAGTGAACCGGTTGTTGTACTGAATTTGGAAAAAATATACCTACAGGGTTGAAGTATCTTTGATGCTTATTTGCTACTGACAAATGCTTGGATCATACCACTTGAGTGGTAGATGCTTTTTGGGATATTGTGAGTGCTGAAAGTCCAAAGTTGGACTAATTTGTTGCTAGTTATACTAGGGTATTGACTAGTTATTGTCTGCAAGAAGGATACCTATCATCTTCACTTGACATACATGCAATATATTCTAACCGGTTGGACATGTATCAACTTTTTCATAGAGTGCCAACTGAATGAGATGTTTTGGGGATATTTTGAGGTCTAAATACTCTTATTTTAACAAAGAAAATACTATTGGTTATAGCAATGGGTTGGCTGTATTTGGTACTTCTACTTGCATACAGTACAAATATTGATACTTGTATGGATATAGTTTGTTGCTGGGATGTTTTGCCACTACCATAGAATGTTTTGGACTGATTTGAGCTTGGTTTATGATCAGTTAACTATGTTTTTTCATTGTTGAAATATACTTTATAGCAATCAGGTTGTTAGGAAAACTGTCCTAAATTACAAGACATTGTCCTGAATAGCATTAAATTGGTCCTGAACTATAAGAAAAGGAATCAAATACTTATAGGTTGTATACATCACTAAATATCTAAGCTGCAACTATGGCAAATGCTCAAGGCACTCACAATATCACTCAAATTGTGAGAGAAAAGCTGGACACAACAAAAAAAATTCTTTATGGAAGTTCCGTATGAAGAAGTTTTTGGTTAGCAGAGGTTATTGGGACTTATGTACAGGTGATGAGGCTGAACCTGAAATACATGAAAGGAATACGACAAATTATTAGAAAAGGGCTTATAAGCTATGGACTAAGAGAGCGTGCAAGGTGTTACATTTGTTTTTCTTATGTATATCAGATGCTATGGTTATACATATTACTAGATGCAGTTCTCCAAAGGATGCATGGGACATACTCATGAATAATTATGGAAACCTAACACATGCAAGAAAGATTTAGCTAAAGAAACAGTTCAATAACATGTCTAGGAATGACATACGTATTTAGGCCTACACTACATAGATCAAGAACATAGCAGATTAGCTTGCCACCATTGGATCTTCAGTGTCTGAGGATGATATGATTGTAGTGACACTGAATGGACTTGGCAAAGAGTATAAAGCATTTGATATGTATAATTTTGTGAGAGCTAAATCCCCTAATTAGGATGAGTTGATTGCTTTGCTACTGCATCAGGAAGTTAATCTTGGGCTGAACATAGGTTCTAGTATGTCTCAAAGCTGATACACTATTCTTTACTCTAGCCAGCATGGTAGAGGCGGTAGAGGCCGTGGCTCTTTTCAAGGTCGAGGAGACACTCGAAATGCTTATGGACAGCCTCAGCAAAATGCCTGGCATGGCACAAATACACAGAGCCAGCATGGATCTAGCGGCTTTAGAGGCAGGGGGAGATCACCCCATGGTAGAGGTGGTGGATCTGGTTCTCATGGTAGTCGAATGATTAGTCAAATAGAGATAAGCACTGTCATTACTGCGGTAGATATGTAATATTTCCGCTCAAAAATATTGTTGAACTTGACTCCCCGCACACTGCGTAAAACTTGTGCAAGGTTATCTCCCACATTGTAATTATCGGTAGCTTAATCCATACCCCACACACGTAAAAATGAGGCCTCCACATTGAGCAATTGAGGCCAAGGGTTCAAGACCACATAGCCATGGAAGAACACCCTTTTGAAGGGGCAATTGGGATAATGATGAAATTTAAGTCAAATTTTTTATTATTATCCCTTTCCCCAACCGATGCATGGTTGGAGGGGAGGGAGTGGAAGAAGGGGTGTGGGGAGCTTGTAGAGGTGGAGGGCATGGGGAGAAGGGAGAAGCATGGAGGGCTCCACGTGTATGGAGTCTCTCCCCCCCTAAGCACTATATAAACACCCCCCTGCGGAGCAAAGGGGAGGATAGAGGAGAGTAGGAGGCTGATGTGCTGGAATCGAAGGGAGAAAGGCTGCCGCCAGCACCATGCTACTTGCCGCCTGCCTCTTGGAATCACTGCCCTGCCACGCCCAGTCCCCGCGCCACTACCATACCACCGCCGCCATATCGCCATCAATCTCCCCCAGTCGTCATTAATTTTTCCCCCCTCAATCATTACCTTTCTCCCACATGGTCCTAGAAAGTCAGAATCTCATTAGAAGATTCTTGGAAGCTTCTAAAGGATAAGGCACTTAAGCCTTGTTCCTGTGTATCCTTCCCGGTTTTAAAATTGGGTTTGTAAAGCCCCAATTCCTGTGCATGGGAAAAAGCAGGTGGGCTTGGAGGCCGTTTTGCCAAAGCGGAGAAAATTCGGAGATCGAGTAAGAGATCGCGGAGTTCAAGTCATCAACGATGGCTCCCAAGAAGTCGCAAGGCGCACCCGGTGGGAGGCTCTTCCCCAAACATACACGTGGACATTCCCACGGATCCACAAGCCCAGGTTTTTCGAATTTAAGCCCACGTATAAGAAATGCTTTGAACATGTTTAATTCCATAGGGAGAATGTATTTTACGCTTATCATTAATTCATGTAGTATTGATAAAAGTACATTTGAGAAAGTATCTCTGTAAACAATAGATAAGGATTGGTGAATATCATGCAATTGGATCGTTTGCATCTCCAAAGTTATGAATTTAAATCACTTACTCGCCCTATGAGCTTAGTCGCAAATTGCCTTGTCATGCATTTTTAAAGTGGAATTCTAAAATGCATATTGCCTAGGGTTAAAGAGGAAATTGTTAAGTGCATTGGCCGTGAAGGAAAAGAATATCTTGCATTTAGTCAATAACTTCCTTTGTTATGACTCGCATGAGGAAATTGTTAACTTCCGTTGCACGGCATGAAAATGAAACCATGGACATTGCACGTTGCATGAAAAGATTCCCAACAAGAGATTGCTCATAAGCCCTTCGACTTTAATTTCTGATTTCCCGCCAACTTGTGCAGAGTATTTCTAGTCAAGGTGATGGAAAAGGTAATTAATGTCGGAAGGAGGCTGGGAGACAAATGGATATTTCAGAGGGGATAGAATCCTACACTATGGGGGATGGAGGATGCATATTTTTGGCAAAACAAAGTTTTTGAAATGCCCAAGGTAGTGAAAGGCTATGAATGCCAACAGATGTGGAGAAGGCACATTTTGGATGTAAACATGGACGCCTCAATGGCATTTTGTAACACGCTACCCTTCGAAAGGAATAACCCGACTTTCATGTCATATCCAAGAAGAGTAGGAGTGGATTTTAACCCAAGCATCCATGGCAGATATGACTTTCCATTGATCTATAATGCAAATACTACTAAACCTGAAGAAGCCCTAGTCTTCACATTAGAGGACCTATGTGTCTTAATAGTCCGATTCATTGATGAATACTCTTCTTGCCTTAATCCCACCTTCATCACCATGTATAGCTATCTTAAATTGATTAGGATACTACTAAGGCACGACTCGACACCACAAGAGCACTGCCTTCTGGCACTCTTTTTGATCGATATTGGCAAGATTAGCAATATAAAGATTCCAAGATGCAATATGTTGCTCAAATCACAAATCTGATGGTTTTGTTGGCTCTGAAGGGGGAGTAAAACTTCACGACACTTGCTCATAAATCTTCCAGATCACTCCTTATTCTCCCCATTTTTAGAGTGCTTTTTTGCTTGTAAACTGCGATCACAATGCACACGATTTTGCCAATCCTTCTTTTTGCATTAAATCTCTAAAATTGGTTGAAAAAGCCATTTACTTGTTTTTACATGACACCCTGTTTTAGAATTTTTCATAGTTTTTTAGGATATTTACGATAAATAATATCAAAAATATAAAAAATATGCTAGTTTTGTAAAAACATCTAGTATTTCTAGACTATCCATACTATAGACACTGGCTCATAACTCTCATTCACGTGGTAACTTCCATGACGGATGGCTATAATCCTTGTCAATCTTGAAAAAATATAACATTATGACCCTCGATTTTTTTTTTTGATTGAGATATTCTCTGTTGAATGATTTTAGAGTTCTTCAAGTCCATTCTACGAGAAGTCGTAAAGATTTTAAATCAAAGTCGGGATATCACATGCTTTCTACATGGCCTAAAATTATGCATCATAAGCTTCGTTTCAACATGCAGCATGCCCCATTTGGGTCAACCTATCAAAAGTTATAGCATATTTACCCCAGTAGGCCTAGAATGGATAGCATGATGTCCATAGTCTTCACCCACCCCTTTTCATTGTAATGTGAATTAGAGTAGTACTCTCTGCATCCCACTCCTTAGCCCCTCTATCAAGTCCCTCTGGTTTTCTTTTGTTTTTTAGGACAAAAAATTCAGGTTCAAGATAGATTATAATAAGCGTGGGATACACGAGAAGTAGGGGTTAGACCCCCAGTCACATTGATCGGGTATATAAGGTATAAGAGAACTAGTTTAGAGTATCTAGATATCATCAACAAGAATAAACTCTTCACCTTCATCTCTAGCTTCCATGGCTTTCTCCTTTCTCCTCCCTTTCCTGTCTTTCTCTCTCCTCTTCTAGTATTTCTTCTTCTTCTTCTTTCTCTTTTTCTCTCTGTTCAGCTCATTCTCCTCCCTTCTCTTAGCTTCATTCATTACATTACAAACATTGTTCTCCTTACAAGAGAGTCTAGAAGATCTTTTGAAAGATCAAACAACAACAATGAGGCTCAAGAAAAATTGGCATTATGTAAAAGAGAGCATTAATGTGGTTGTGAAGAAACAAAGAAGAAGAGACAGATTGCATTTTGGGAGGACTACTACTTCTAGCAAGGCAAACAAATCTATAGTTCAATCATTGTGCCTATGGATGTACCTACACAGAAAGAGAACATTTTAGATGAGCTAGTGAAGGGAATGCATAAACTATATCTAAAGATTGTGAGATTGGATGAAAAAGGGTAGATTGCAACCTCTAAGCCTCCTTGGGAAGGTTTTATTCATTGCTATACATGGTGTGGCAACCCTCAACATGAGAGGTGGGATTGTGACATGTACCATGATGCATTAGAAAGGGATTTGGTGATTTGAAAATATAGAAATTTTCATGCAAATGAAACAAGTGTTCCTATTGCCCTAGATTTTGATACACATCCCGAAAGATCCATCTCTCTTTACAAGACCAAAGATGCATAGGGTAAAGAACTAGATTCAATGAATCCCATCTCAAGAAGCTCCTTGATTTTCTTGGCTACTTCTTCCCACTCACACTTGGACAATTGGTAGGATGGATTATTGATTGGCTTTGAGTTGGGCTCCAAAATCAATGGGGTGATCTATTTCTCTCGATAGAAAGCTATGCACTTCCTTTGGAGTATGCAACGGACTCATGGCAACTATAACCTTGATTTTTTCAGGGCCAGTCCAATCCCTTACAGAACTGACCACATGGCCTAACAATAGCCCATAAGGCACTCCAAAGACGCACTTCCGTGGGTTGAGGGCTATGCAAAATTGTCTAGCAATGCTCGAAACACTTGCGCAAAATAATCAACAACCTTTCTCCTACGGTGGCTGTCCCCACGTCATCAATGAATACTTTCAACTCCTCTAGGGAGATATCACCAAAGGTCTTGTCGGCTGTTCTTTGCCATGGACCAGGTGCATTACATAACTCAAATGCCGTCACATGGTACGAAAAGGTATCTAAGACAGTGATAAATGTCATTTTTAGCTTGTCTTGCTTAGCAATCTCCATTTGGTTATACCTGGCAAAGCAATCCATGAACAAATATATTTTCCTACCCACCAATTGATCCAAAATTTGGTCAATAAATGACAATGGATAGTAATCTTTCACAGTCTCTTTATTAAGCTCTGTAAAGTCTACACAAAGATGGATTTGATTATTATTCTTCTTTCTACTCACAACTAGTGAACACCATTCAGTATGCTGAATTGGGAAGATCAAACCTGCCTTTCGCAAGTTCTAAAGCTCTTCAAACAACCGGTCCCTTAGTTCAAAAGGCATACGCCTTACTTTCTGACGTAAAGGTGGGTTCCTTCCTTTACACGAATTGTATGCATAGCCAGACTGGGAGGAATATCCCTAAGTTTGTCATAGCTCCAAGCAAAGATATCGCGGAACTCCTGAATCAGGGACACATATTCCTCTCTCTCTTCCGAATTGAGCATGGAACCTAATTTTATTGGCCGTGAATCATTATGCATACCAAGTTCCAACTCAATAACATCCACATCTCTTATTTGATCTTGAGGCTCTATCGACTCATTCAAGGTTATTTGATAAATATCCTCTATAGTGGACCCTTCTTTCGATCCATCACTCGATGACGTCTCACTACTAGATGGATCAACTATTGTTTCTAGTTCAGTGGAGGATAATCGAGCTCTCTCATTCTGAGGAGACTTAGGGTAAGCATCCACTATTACACGATGGGTGCCTCGACCTAGAATCACTTGGCCAACGAGTATATCGACTTGACAGTCTGTCCGTAGCATCCATGGCCTACCTAGCAAAACTCGATAGCTAGGATGTCTTGCAAACCTTATCACCCTAAAGTCCAAATAGCATTCCACACTTGCGACTGCAATGTGGACTTTAGTGATGCAACCTTCCACTTTTCTTAGACTATCATCAGCCATCCTAAGAAGTGTGGAGCCATCTTTTTAGATCTATAGACCTAACCTCTCCATCAAATCTGAACTCATGATATTGACGGAGGATCCAATGTCCACGATTATGGTTCCGGCTTCTAGACTGTGATACCACACTGCCGCTTTTCCCTTTTAACGTCATGCTGAAGAACATCATTAGGTGTCCTTTGTCTTGGATTTGATAGTTGAACATGAGCATTTGAAACTCCTTAATATGGAGTTCTCCATCTTATTCTGCTAACCTATGGAAAATGGGCAAACGTGCTCCTAATGTCGGTAAATCTAGTGTCCCTACGATCTATAGACCTAACCTCTCCATCAAATCTGAACTCATGATATTGACGGAGGATCCAATGTCCACGATTATGGTTCCGGCTTCTAGACTGTGATACCACACTGCCGCTTTTCCCTTTTAACGTCATGCTGAAGAACATCATTAGGTGTCCTTTGTCTTGGATTTGATAGTTGAACATGAGCATTTGAAACTCCTTAATATGGAGTTCTCCATCTTATTCTGCTAACCTATGGAAAATGGGCAAACGTGCTCCTAATGTCGGTAAATCTAGTGTCCCTACTAGAATTGTGATGGGTTGTGCCATGGCTACAACTGGATTGACAATAGGAGGCTGTGTAGGTGCAACTACATCCCCACTTGAAGTGGATTGATTAACTGGAAGTATGGAAGTACTAAGACTTCCACTTGCACTCGAAGAGCTACTCGTAACACTTAGGTTACTAGAACCACTACCACTTATGCATAATGGGCTGCTCCTTTGAGGAGAATAGTGTCTTTTAATCTCCAACCACCGTCTAGCCCTTTCAGCACGTCTGCTTTTTGTATTTAGGCTTGACGGTCCTTGTCAAAGAACATAACCCGAATATTTGTTCCCTAAAAACTCTAGATTCCACAAACACCACTTGTTAGCGACTCCTGACAGACGCACCACTAATGGGACCTAAAATGGGCCGACACTGGCTATAGCACTAGCCGGACCTCTAACATGCACAAAACAACCCCACGACCTCGTGGTCAAGAGCGTTTACAGGACACGTTGCCCTGCCATCGTACGTACATTTTGCATTTGTATCCTGTTTATAGTCCAACCCTTAACCTTCTCAGACTCCTAAGAGGGAGACCCTACATATTTTGGTGTAATTCACCACATAGAACAACATAGGAGAGGCACCCCTTGGGGCTCATTGTTGCGGGCCCATTGGGACCCTCCTACACTGTGGGGATTGGCCCCTCGATACGTCGCTAACACATATAACACATACAAAACAGACTCCACTCTTGGTACCAATATTATATCATTCCAGGAATGTACCAATCCTCACTTACTTGTTCCCTTGGACCCATCATCTAGACCTACAATTTGGATGGCTTACTCTCTCCAGCGTGGGTCATTTATACTTCAACCAATTGCTATGCATACAAGGAATAGATACCACGTGTATGATTCATGAAAAAGTGAATTCCTTATTGTGCACAAACAATTATCATTTGAAATTAGCCTATGTGTCATGCAAAAACAACCCCTTTAATGAATTTTTACTAATATGCAACGCTTCGTTGTAGGAACCTAGCACAAAGGCAAACCTCGTGCTGCTAGATCCATTATTTCCAAATAAAGCGCATCCTAAATGCTATGCATAAAGAGAACAATCAGACTTTGTATTATTACAGTGCTTAAACTATGGTATAACATCATCCTCCCCCTCACCGTTTGCTGCGGTGCATAGGTGTAGAGGTTCTTTTATGTCATTTTCTGTATGTAAAAGCAATAAATACATTCTTTAACAAAAAGGACAAGGCTAAACTGAGGCTTAACATTATGCTTCAGCCCCGTCAAACATTCACATACATAGATCTTACTTTTAATTTTTTTCGAAAGCAAGAAACCCATTTTTCTCCATTTTCTCTATTTTTCCTATTTATTTTTAATATAAAATAGATATTTTATAGTTTTTTAATGATGACTGATCATTTGAACTGAAACTCAGTATTTTCCCTTATTTTATTCCATGTCCACTCTTTTTTTTCCCACTCAAAATTAAAAAAACTATCAATTTTCATCGAAATTAGTGTTTTTTTGGGTTTTGAAAATTTATAATTACTGTAAATCAATAGGGGTTCTGTATAACAATGATTGCAACCCTCAAACATAATGCAAGGAACATTCAAATACGATTTCAGCCCATGTGCACACCATTTAGACCATGAACAATAAAAAACAAGTAAAATTCTTTCATAAAATAGAGCATACCGCCTTTTTGCATATTTCCAGTTTTTTGAATATTTAATTGGGACTGTGTATCAACCAACCAGCCATGGATTTTAGTATAGATCTTCAACCTTCAGCCTCCTCAACATCTTGGGACAATCCGGAGCATCCATCACCCGATTCTCTTCTTGAGTCTTGCCACATGAAGTGCCTCTATGCAGGAGAGAGAAAGACTGAATTCTAATCTCCACAACCAAGCAGTCATTCCACGCATGGTCTGGAGCGATGAGGAGCGAAGATAGAGTGCATCTCAGGCATCCAGTCACAGTTGGGGTTTTTTTTGTAAGTGCCATAGTCCATCTCTCCACCAATTAGAATAATGGCGCCTTCATCAGACTGTCGCGCAAAAAACGGCTGCCTCCCCCCCACAATTTTGATTTTTTGGGCTCCCAAAGGGAGCCCCCAAAAGGCATGCCTTTTGGACTCTCTTAATTCCTTTTCCACTTGGCCTTTTGGATCTTGACCTTCCAGGCATTCCCTCTCCATTGTTCGGTACCTGAATTGAAGTCTGAAAAATCCTCAGCATTCGTCTTGAAGTCCTACACTGCTAGGCATCTCTCTGAGTCTCGTTTGTCATGCCAAAAAATTATGAAAATTCACCAATTGTCATCCAATGGGTCTTTTAAGCACTTTCGGGCATTGCCAATTAAAAGCGTGCTGATTGCAACCGCCACCTTCGACGAAGTCTATTTTTCCCCTGAAATTCAGAATGTTTGGCTATTTTTAAGCACTTCTCGGCATAAAAAATCATCTGTCAATATGCTTGGTTTTGGCCTCATCCTTCTCTTTCTCTGGTGTGTCCTCATGGGACATACCCACGGCTTGTTGAACAGCCTTGCAAGGTTGTGAGGATACAACTGCCTCTCTTCTTGCAGAGTCTAGCTCTTCAGCTAATTCCCCTCTGTTTAGCCCCTCATCCGATTGCATTGGCACTTGCTCCTGGTTGGGTGTTTGCTTCAAACTCTTGTCCTTACCCATTGGAACATGCCTCCATTGCTTCTTATCAGAGCAGATGTTGTGTTTAGAGCTATTCTTCTCTTGCTTTGGAGGTTTGGGTGACTTTAGTGTAGAATAAAGAGACAGTTTAGGGTTCCTCATGTAGGCTTGGATTGTCAAGATTGTGGGAGAGAAGGAAGGAGTCTCGCTTGAAGCTTTCTTGCTTGCACAATGGGGGAAGACACACAAGGGTGGAGGCTGAAAACAGTTTTCCTCTTCTTAGTTGTGTAAGCCAAAAGAACTCAAGTACAAAGAAATAGAAGAACCCTATATATGGGTCTCAAACCAAACTCAACTAACTAAGGTGGTATACTAACTGAGCCACGAACTAGAGTAGATAAGGATAGCTATCATGTAGCTATTATTCATGGGCGGTGTACCAACCGCGTCTGCAACTGACAAGTCGGTGACATAAATACACAACGGTCACCCTGGCGTATCACGAGTGGAGCTCGATATCTCAACACTCCCCCTCGAGCTCAATCCCAATTCCTGCACACCAAGCAAGTCTCTGAACTTGCGCAGCTTCTCTGCGCCCAATGCCTTCGTGAATATGTCAGCTACATGATCCTATGTGCTGACATAAACTACATCAATAAGACCTAGTAAAACCCTCTCTCGCACATAGTGATAATGCACCTCAATGTGCTTTGTTCTAGCATGATAGACTGGGTTATTTGCCAAGTTTATACTACTCATGTTGTCACAATAAATGACAACTGGTCCATCTGTAGACTGATGCATATCATAAAGTAGCTTATGCAACCAAGCTACCTCACATGCAGCCATTGCTGCACTCCTGTTCTCAGCCTCTGTGCTCGACAAGGCAACTGTAGGCTGTTTCTTGCTGCTCCAAGTGACTGCAGCACTCCCAAAAGAGAACACATATCCACTGGTAGATCGTCTATCAGAAATACTACCAGCCCAATCAGCATCAGTGTATCCATGCAACTGTATCTGAACCCCAGTCTCATAAAATAGTCCATACTGCAATGTGGACTTCACATACCTGAGTATGCGTCTAGCCGTATCCAAATGTGGTTTCCTTGGAGCCTGCATAAACAGACTTACCAATCCAACAGCATAGCTCAAATCTGACCTGGTAATAGTCATATAAATCAAACTTCCTACTATGCGTCTGTACATAGTAGGGTCTTCTAGAAGCTCACCTGCATCTGTGCTCAGCTTCACATTTTACTGGTTTATACCAGCTACTCATCTCATCAAAAACAACATCTCTGCTCACTGTAAACTTACGAGTAGAAGGGTTATAGCATCTATACCCTTTTTGCTGCAGAGAGTAACCAATAAAGATGCACTTCTCAGCTTTTGGATCCAACTTGGATCTCAACTCATCTGGCACATGTACATAGGCAATGCAACCAAAAATTTTCAAATGAGAAATATCTGGTTTCCTACCAGTATAACTCTCCTCTAGAGTCATTCCATGTATTGCTGCAGTGGGAGTCCTGTTCATTATGTAGACTGCTGTAGCAACTACTTCAGCCCAATAAAAATCTGGCAAGTCTTTTTCATTGAGCATGGCACGAGATACCTCTCCAATATGCCTGTTTTTCCTTTCTGCAATTCCATTTTGTTGTGGGGTATAACTGCATGAATATTGCTGCTTTATGCCATGCTCCTGCAAGAACTTTGCAAACTCATTTGAGAGGTACTCTCCCCCTCCATCTGACCTTAGGCATTTTATTTGCAGACCTGTTTCTTTTTCAGCCATAGCTTTGAGGGTTTTGAAATGCCCAAAAACTTCACTTTTCTTTTTCATAAAATACACCCAAACTTTTCTGCTATAGTCATCAATAAAACTGACAAAATAATGACAGCCTCCAAGAGATGCAGCTTTAGTAGTCCACACATCAGAGTGGATTAATTCCAATGGCTTCTCACTCTCTTGAACATGTCTAGAAAATGGTTTCCTTGCCTGTTTTCCAAACTGACAGACTTCACATACCTTATGCATTTCTGCAACCTTGAATTTTGGCAATCTTGCAACAATATTTTGGGCCTGCATTGATTTAAGTCGCTGTACATTAACATGACCAATGCGTTTATGCCATATATCAATATCTGCAACTACACCGGTCCCATGTGCAAACATTGATGCACTCAATTCAGACATGTCTGCATCCAACGTAAACATTCTGCCCTTCTTCTTTCCTTTTGCTATCAAGCAACCTTTATTTTTCATATCCTCAACAAAGCATCCATGAGGATTAAATCTGACCTGCAAGCCCTGCTCAACCATTTGACCGACAGAAACCAGATTCTTGGTGATATTCGGGACATGAAATACATCGGACAGGTATTTCTTTTTCCCATCCTGCATAGACAAGGGAATTTTTCCAATCTGCACAATAGGATGTGCAGTATCATCACCAGTCTCCACAAATCCTGGTTTTTCTATTTTCCTTGCATCCTCCATCCATTCTGCATGACCTGTCATGTGGTTTGATGCACCTGAGTCAACATACCATACATCATTGCTTTCTTCTGCACTTGTCACAGAATTGTTCATGTGCTGCACCATGAACAAATGCTCATTTCTGTCATCACCCTGTCTGCTAGAAGATGCATAATTCCCTTGTTGCAGTTTTCCATTCATGATGTCATTCTGATTTTTATAGCAGTATTTAGCCATATGACCCATTTTACCACAGTAGTAGCATTCAACATTACTGTTTGCATTTTGACCTCTTTGCCATCCACCACGACCTCTTTGGCTCCCCCTGCCTCTAGAGTTACCACGTCCTCCTCCATAGGACTGGTTTTCTTGAGTTTGCTGCATATTCTGATTTCTGCCACGGCCCCAAATCGGCCTCCTCTACCTCTGCCTCTACCTCTTCCAGCATTTGAGTAGAAGACAACTTCTTTTGAAGTTCCTCCTGAAGAAGATGCACCACCATTTCTTTGCTCCTCAGAAATTAGAAGAGCAATCAGCTCCTCAAAATCAGGAAATCTTTCACGAATTGAAATGGATGTCCGAAACTGTGCATAATCCTTTCCTAGACCATTCAAGGTCACAGAAACTAAATCATCATCTTCCATTAGTGACCCAATGGAAGCAAGTGCTTCTGCAATCTTCTTCACCTTCATGTGGTAGTCGTTGATGCTCATATTTTCTCTTTGCACATTGTGCAACTCTTGCTTGAGCTGCATTTTCCTGGCTTGCGTATTTGTGCTATACATTTTTGACAAAGTATCCCATGCCTCCTTTGGCGTACTTGCATCCTGAATATGCACAATCATAGAGTCTGAAATACTGATAGACAGCCAATACATAACTTTCTTGGCTCTCTCATGCCATCCTTTAAATGCCTGCATTTGCTGTTGATTGGGAACATCAGGAAGAACTGGTTCTTCTTCATTTCCTGCAACAAATTCCCAATATCCTTTTCCCATAAGGAAATTCGTCATTCTAAACTTCCATGCTTGGAAGTTGTTCTTGTCAAGCTTTTCAGTGACAATCTGTGAAAGAGAATCAGATGCCATTACAGAAGACTGCAAAAAATTCTGTCACTGCAAAAACCACAGCTTCACCCTCACAAGGAAAAATCTGCAAAACTGGCGAAAGTGGTATTTGACCACACAGTCACTTCCTAGTGACGATTTTGCATCAACAGGCAACAGGGATGATTCTGTAACTCCCAATGTCTCTGCGCACAAGCATACAATGCAATTTTTATAGTAACTATTCACCGACCTATAGAACAGTGGCTGCACAGCATAAAACTGAGCCTTTTCCTGAGTGCGTGCAGAAAACTTCCGCCTCCAAAACAGGCCCCGAAATGGCCTCAAATCAAAAAAACAAGGTCGCCAAGGGCTAAAGCCCTACCCCGCAGCATATACTGCCCTCTTGCTTCACCGCGAAGGGTGTCTCAACCTGAGACAATGCACTCCTGCACTTTCCCGCTGTGCTACCTGCAGAGATCTGCTCCCAAAACAGAAGATGAAAGCAACACTGCTCCTCTTACCAGAACACCGCGAGCTTGGCTTGCTTTCTTGAGCTCCTTACCACGAACAAGGCTCTGATACCATGTCAAGATTGTGGGAGAGAAGGAAGGAGTCTCGCTTGAAGCTTTCTTGCTTGCACAATGGGGGAAGACACACAAGGGTGGAGGCTGAAAACAGTTTTCCTCTTCTTAGTTGTGTAAGCCAAAAGAACTCAAGTACAAAGAAATAGAAGAACCCTATATATGGGTCTCAAACCAAACTCAACTAACTAAGGTGGCATACTAACTGAGCCACGAACTAGAGTAGATAAGGATAGCTATCATGTAGCTATTATTCATGGGCGGTGTACCAACCGCGTCTGCAACTGACAAGTTGGTGACATAAATACACAACGGTCACCCTGTCGTATCACGAGTGGAGCTCGATATCTCAACATGGATGAAACGAGCTAAAGAAGTCAGGTTGTATTGATGGAAAGCATAGAGATCTAGGATTGCACGGTCTTGAGTGAGGCAGAAGACAAATGCACTAACATCAAGTACCATGCTCCCTACTCCTAGCCTACTAGCCACATGTAGATCTTCTTCTAGAAGCAAATTATCATACAAGAGATGTTTTTGGACAGAGGCAGAAAGCTAGAGATTTTGATAGTTTTCTATCCAATTCTCAGAGGTCCAATTATCAGAATCGGACGTCTCATTTTGGGTTGGTTCGATCAACCGATCGGATGGTTCGAGTCTAAGTGGTCACGATTTTGGATAGTCCGATTCTAGTGGTTCAATTATAGGTTGTTTGATTTTCAAATTTGGATAGGGTATGCCAGATTGAACATGATCACTTGGTCCGAGTCTAAAAACTGAACTGTCGAATTTTGAAAATTGGACCGTCCGAGTCCGATTCTGGGAATCTAACTCTAGTAATATTGTCTGATTCCTATGGATGAGTTTCCACTGCGATGACAAAAATCGACTCGATTCTAATGATTTTGGTTATGAGGGGTCATACAAACTTCCAGAATAAAGAATAGACCCTAATGAAGGATTATATATACCTAGAATAGCAAATAAACTCCAAAATACAAATCGGCAAACAAATCAAACCCTCTTGCCTTGTTATGACAACAAAAGCTCTGATGCATGTTTTCCTCTTTTTTTTCTTGCCCTAATGTATTCAAGTCACAAAGAAGACATCTACACTACTCCAACCTACTTTTCCAAATCCAAAAAACCAAAAACTAAATTCCTAAGGAGATCAAATACCTCTTCAAACTCCCTCGCTTCCTATCTATCTACCTCAAGCACTCAAGGCTTCAATCCGTTGGTCCTAGCAATGGAACCAAAATGTAGAGGCGAGATCAAGCTCAATTGCCAAGACCCACTGACTGCTTATTATTTCAAGCATTTCAAGCCGAGCACTAATGGCTACCTCTTGTCAAGATTGTGGGAGAGAAGGAAGGAGTCTCACTTGTAGCTATCTTGCTTGCACAATGGGGGAATACACACAAGGGTGGAGGCTAAAAACAGTTTTCCTCTTCTTAGTTGTGGAAGCCAAAATGAACTCTCTTACAAAGAAATGGAAGAACCCTGTATATATGGGTCTCAAACCAAACTCAACTAACTAAGGTGGCATGCTAACTGAGCCACAAACTAGAGTAGATAAGGATAGCTATCGTGTAGCTATTATTCAGGGGCGGTGTACCAACCGCGTCTGCAACTAACACGTCGGTGACATAAATGCACAACGGTCACCCTGGCGTATCACGAGTGGAGCTCGATATCTCAACACTCCCCCTCGAGCTCAATCCCAATTCCTGCACACCAAGCAGGTCTCTGAACTTGCGCAGCTTCTCTGCGCCCAATGCCTTCGTAAATATGTCAGCTACCTGATCCTCTGTGCTGACATAAACTAGATCAATAAGACCTAGTAAAACCCTCTCTCGCACATAGTGATAATGCACCTCAATGTGCTTTGTTCTAGCATGATAGACTGGGTTATTTGCCAAGTGTATACTACTCATGTTGTCACAATAAATGACAACTGGCCCATCTGTAGACTGATGCATATCATAAAGTAGCTTATGCAACCAAGCTACCTCACATGCAGCCATTGCTGCACCCCTGTACTCAGCCTCTGTGCTCGACAAGGCAACTGTAGGCTGTTTCTTGCTGCTCCAAGTGACTGCAGCACTCCCAAAAGAGAACACATATCCACTGGTAGATCGTCTATCAGAAATACTACCAGCCCAATCAGCATCAGTGTATCCATGCAACTGTATCTGAACCCCAGTCTCATAAAATAGTCCATACTGCAATGTGGACTTCACATACCTGAGTATGCGTCTAGCCGCATCCAAATGTGGTTTCCTTGGAGCCTGCATAAACTGACTTACCAATCCAACAGCATAGCTCAAATCTGGCCTGGTAATAGTCATATAAATCAAGCTTCCTACTATGCGTCTTTACATAGTAGGGTCTTCCAGAAGCTCACCTGCATCTGCGCTCAGCTCCACATTCTGCTCCAAGGGAACTGAAATAGGCTTACAGCCTGTTATCCCATATTTGGACAGCATGTCCAATCCATACTGCCTCTGCAAGAGCTGTATCCCACTTGGTGATCTAATCACCTCAATGCCCAAGAAATAACGTAGCTCTCCCAAATCCTTCATCTCAAACTTCTGCTTCAATAGCATTTTCACATGAAGGATATCTTTATCACTGTCACCTGTCATAATCAAATCATCAACATAAATGACAAGTAGCATAATACCTTTCTCTGTTTTTTTCACATAAAGTGAGAAATCTGCCTTGGAAATCTGAAAACCAATAGTGACAAGATACTGTCCTATCTTGTCAGACCATGCTCTAGGTGCTTGCTTCAAGCCATACAAAGCTTTCTTCAACCTGCAAACAAACTCAGGATGAACAGCATGCACATAACCTGGTGGCTGCTCCATATAGACCTCTTCTTGCAAATCACCATGCAAGAAGGCATTCTTTACATCCATCTTATGTAAAGACCATCCCTTTGATGCAGCCATAGCAATGACTGCTCTTACGGTTGCCATCCTTGCAACCGGACTGAATGTTTCTTCATAGTCAATGCCATATGTTTGTGCATACCCCTTGACTACTAATCTTGCCTTGTATCTGTTCACAGAACCATCAGCATTGTGCTTCACCTTATAAACCCACTTACAGCCAATTGCATTCTTACCTTTAGGCAAAGGTACCAATTCCCATGTAGTGTTTGCTTCCAAGGCATCCATTTCTTCATCCATGGCTTTCTCCCATTTTTCTTTTCCCATGGCTTGCTCAAAAGAAGTGGGTTCTGGTTCCTGTATCACCTTGACCATATATGCATAGTGAATGGCTGTAAATCCATCATATTTCAGCCTATCCACAGGATACCTAACTCTGGTAGACCTGCGCAAAGTGGGTTCACTCCCAGGTGCTCTCAAAACATCCCTGGTCTTCCTTACTCCAGGTGTAACAATAGAAGGAATACCCAACTCATCATCAATGCTCTGTTCTGAGCCACTGGATTCACCATCCACATAAGAGTGACCTGCATTCACATCAAACATGGGCTAATCAACCTTCTCTTTTCCTTTTCGTGATACCTGCATACCACTATCTGCATTACTTTGAGAAGATTCTCATGATCTCAATCTGCCTGTCCATGGCGAAGACTGTGAACCACTACTAGAGGACGCTCCAGGTCCACTAATATTTTGTGACTGCTGCTGTGAATTTTGTGCAGCATTACCATTTTGTGCATCTACATCATCAATCACATTTACTGGTTTATACCAGCTACTCATCTCATCAAAAACAACATCTCTGCTCACTGTAAACTTACGAGTAGAAGGGTTATAGCATCTATACCCTTTTGGCTGCAGAGAGTAACCAATAAAGATGCACTTCTCAGCTTTTGGATCCAACTTGGATCTCAGCTCATCTGGCACATGTACATAGGCAATGCAACCAAAAATTTTCAAATGAGAAATATCTGGTTTCCTACCAATATACCTCTCCTCTAGAGTCATTCCATGTATTGCTGCAGTGGGAGTCCTGTTCATTATGTAGACTGCTGTAACAACTACTTCAGCCCAATAAAAATCTGGCAGGTCTTTTTCATTGAGCATGGCACGAGACACCTCTCCAATATGTCTATTTTTTCTTTCTGCAATTCCATTTTGCTGTGGGGTATGACTGCATGAATATTGCTGCTTTATGCCATGCTCCTGCAAGAACCTTGCAAACTCATTTGAGAGGTACTCTCCCCCTCCATCTGACCTTAGGCATTTTATCTGCAGACCTGTTTCTTTTTCAACCATAGCTTTAAGAGTTTTGAAATGCCCAAAAACTTCACTTTTCTTTTTCATAAAATACACCCAAACTTTTCTGCTATAGTCATCAATAAAACTGACAAAATAATGACAGCCTCCAAGAGATGCAGCTTTAGTAGTCCACACATCAGAGTGGATTAATTCCAATGGCTTCTGACTCTCTTGAACATGTCTAGGAAATGGTTTCCTTGCCTGTTTTCCAAACTGACAGGCTTCACATACCTTATGCATTTCTGCAACCTTGAACTTAGGCAATCCTACAACAATATTTTGGGCCTGCATTGATTTAAGTCGCTGTACATTAACATGACCAATGCGTTTATGCCAGATATCAATATCTGCAACTACACCAGTCCCATGTGCAAACATTGCTGCACTCAATTCAGGCATGTCTGCATCCAATGTAAACATTCTGCCCTTCTTCTTTCCTTTTGCTATCAAGCGACCTTTATTTTTCATATCCTCAACAAAGCATCCATGAGGATTAAATCTGACCTGCAAGCCCTGCTCAACCATTTGACCAACAGAAACCAGATTCTTGGTGATATTCGGAACATGAAATACATCGGACAGGTATTTCTTTTTCCCATCCTGCATAGACAAAGGAATTTTTCCAATCTGCACAATAGGATGTGCAGTATCATCACCAGTCTCCACAAATCCTAGTTTTTCCATTTTCCTTGCATCTTCCATCCATTCTGCATGACCTGTCATGTGGTTTGATGCACCTGAGTCAACATACCATACATCATTGCTTTCTTCTCCACTTGTTACAGAATTGTTCATGTGCTGCACCATGAACAAATGCTCATTTTTGTCATCACCCCGTCTGCTAGAAGATGCGTAATTCCCTTGTTGCAGTTTTCCATTCAAGATGTCATTCTGCTTTTTATAACAGTCTTTAGCCATATGACCCATTTTACCACAGTAGTAGCATTCAACATTACTGTTTGCATTTTGACCTCTCTGCCATCCACCACGACCTCTTTGGCTCCCCCTGCCTCTAGAGTTACCACGTCCTCCTCCGTAGGACTGGTTTTCTTGAGTTTGCTGCATATTTTGATTTCTACCACGGCCTCCAAATCGGCCTCCTCTACCTCTGCCTCTACCTCTTCCAGCATTTGAGTAGAAGACAGCTTCTTTTGAAGTTCCTCCTGAAGAAGATGCACCACCATTTCTCTGCTCCTCAAAAATTAGAAGAGCAATCAACTCTTCAAAATCAGGAAATCTTTCACGGACGGAAATGGATGTCCGAAACTGCGCATAATCCTTTCCTAGACCATTCAAGGTCACAGAAACTAAATCATCATCTTCCATTAGTGACCCAATGGAAGCAAGTGCTTCTGCAATCTTCTTCACCTTCATGTGGTAGTCGTTGATGCTCATATTTTCTCTTTGCACATTGTGCAACTCTTGCTTGAGCTGCATTTTCCTGGCTTGCGTATTTGTGCTATACTTTTTTGACAAAGTATCCCATGCCTCCTTTGGCGTACTTGCATCCTGAATATGCACAATCATAGAGTCTGAAATACTGATAGACAGTCAATACATAACTTTCTTGGCTCTCTCATGCCATCCTTTAAATGCCTGCATTTGCTGTTGATTGGGAACATCAGGAAGAACTGGTTCTTCTTCATTTCCTGCAACAAATTCCCAATATCCTTTTCCCATAAGGAAATTCGTCATTCTAAACTTCCATGCTTGGAAGTTGTTCTTGTCAAGCTTTTCAGTGACAATCTGTGAAAGAGAATCAGATGCCATTACAGAAGACTGCAAAAAATTCTGTCACTGCAAAAACCACAGCTTCACCCTCACAAGGAAAAATCTGCAAAACTAGCGGAAGTGGTATTTGACCACACAGTCACTTCCTAGTGACGATTTTGCATCAATAGGCAACAGGGATGATTCTGTAGCTCCCAATGTCTCTGCGCACAAGCATACAATGCAATGTTTACAGTAACTATTCACCGACCTGTAGAATAGTGGCTTCACAGCATAAAACTGGGCCTTTTCCTGAGTGCGTGCAGAAAACTTCCGCCTCCAAAACAGGCCCCGAAATGGCCTCAAATCAAAAAAACAGGGTCGCCTCAAATCAAAAAAGCATATACTGCCCTCTTGCTTCACCGCGAAGGGCGTCTCAACCTGAGACAATGCACTCCTGCAATTTTCGGCTGTGCTACCTACAGAGATCTGCTCCCAAAACAGAAAATGAAAGCAACACTGCTCCTCTTACCAGAACACCACGAGCTTGGCTTGCTTTCTTGAGCTCCTTACCACGAACAAGGCTCTGATACCATGTCAAGATTGTGGGAGAGAAGGAAGGAGTCTCACTTGTAGCTATCTTGCTTGCACAATGGGGGAATACACACAAGGGTGGAGGCTGAAAACAGTTTTCCTCTTCTTAGTTGTGGAAGCCAAAATGAACTCTCTTACAAAGAAATGGAAGAACCCTGTATATATGGGTCTCAAACCAAACTCAACTAACTAAGGTGGCATGCTAACTGAGCCACAAACTAGAGTAGATAAGGATAGCTATCGTGTAGCTATTATTCAGGGGCGGTGTACCAACCGCGTCTGCAACTAACACGTCAGTGACATAAATGCACAACGGTCACCCTGGCGTATCACGAGTGGAGCTCGATATCTCAACACCTCTCACATAGCCGATGCACTATCTCTCTCTACTAGTATAGTGAGCTTATCTCCATGTCCAATTGAGTTATCTCCTCTCCCGACGAGCACTCCAGTAGCTCCATGATTTAAGTGCAAGCTTCAAGCAAGCTCAATCCTCAAGCTCAACACTCCAAGATCCATATCCATGAGCAAGAGAAGAGAATAGAATAGAATAGAAGAAGAGAGGAGAAGATGGATAGCTTCTCTATTACACGGTCCCTCACCCTCACACACTCACTCCCTCATACTCTCAGACTTCCTCTCTCAAGCACAATCTCAAGTAAGCAAGCAAGCAAGCAAGAAGAAGAAGAAGAAGAAGAAGAAGAAGAAGAGAACTAATTTTGGCCACACACAAGAATGATCTTCTCATTCACTTTTCAAATTTATATACAAAATCCTAAATCCCTTTTGGGCAGTCATCCCCTTATCCCCTTTTTTACATGGCCCCGATCGTGGCCCCTTTTCCCATTGTCCTCCTATCTTCTTAGCTTCCTTCCTACCGCCCATCTACCTTTACGGTTTGCATGGCTGAGAGCCCAGTGCTCTCAAAATAAATCATGGTGCCTCTTGTGCTCTTTTACAAAAGTATTGACTTGCGCTTTTTCTTGCACACCTCTCTCCTTGATTTAGGATTTTTTTTCACTTCTTGTGTTTATGGATTTTTCTTGGCGTGCTTTCGTATTCCGTTTTACTTTTGCCTTGGCCTTATCTTCAGCTTTAGATTTTCTAGATTCTCCATCTTGTTTGTTTGAGGGTTAAGAATTTCCACATGAACAGCATGTACGCAAGAAGCCACTTGAATTGATACATTATGATATGTGGGGTCCTATACAAAGACTGCAACTTTGAGTGATTGTAGGCATTATGTTTCCTTCATTGATTGATCATACTCATAAAGTATAAGTTTACTTTATGCATGAGAAAAGTAAGGCATTCACTCACTTTAAAAGCTCTAAGGTTTTGGTTGAGAAGGAGACAAAGTTGCATATCAAATGCCTAAGGTCAAATGGAGTGAGAAATATCTCTCCAATGAGTATTTTGACTTTTTGAAAAATGATATATAGAGGCACTATACATGGTGATATACTCTATAGAAAAATGGATTTGTTGAGAAAAGAAACAAGCATATTGTAAAGGTGGCTAGGCAGTGATGTTAGAAATAAATTTACCTCTTTAATATTGGGCTGAAGTAGTTGCTATTACTATATACATTATGAACATAACACCCACTACTATTGTACATGGTATGACACCTAAAGAGAAGTTTACGAATAGAAAGCCAAATTTGTCTCATCTAAAAGTATATGGATGTATTATTGATATGCATACTCCTGATAAATTATCCAATAGATTGGATCCCAAAGCAAAAACGTGTGTATTTATTGCATATTCTCTTGAGCAAAAGGAATATAGATGTTATAATCTTGTTACACGCAAGTTGAGAGCTAGAAATGATTTTTTTAAAGAATGAAATGAGTAGCTAATATAGTAATGTGCAAAATAAATTTGGGGTTTATAAACATGAGAGTGTAGTTGTCTAGAAAATCGGCCAATCATCATCACAGATATTAAGTGGATCATAAGAGTCTCCTAGTCATAGTTTTGTTGATAGACCTTGGAGTACTAGATTGAGATCATAGGTTACTTCACTAAGTTCATAACCAATATCAAGAAAAGGTAAAGAGAAAGCTGGAGACTCACCTACTATGATAGATGTATCATTAGGTTTCTCTTATGTTGATGTTGATTTAGATGGCTCTAAGCAGAGCTTGGATGAGGAGTTTGGGATTTGGTCTATTAGAGCACCTACTGTATAGAAGGCACAAGAGAATATTGAAGCACTTGGTAGTGATCAAAGTCCATGCAAGTCAAGTAAAGTGAAAAAGCCAATGGGGCGATTGACATATGATAGCTAGGTAGCTCATCACTATGCATACATGGCTAAGGTTGTACAGGATATAGAAGCCACTTGTTTTACCTAAAGATAATAAAGCTATTGGCTGCAAATGGATTTATAAGGTCAAGCAGATGGATCTATTGAGTGCTATTAGGCACGAGTGGTTGCCAAAGGATATGTGTAGTCTCATGGTATTGATTATGAGGAGACCTTTGCTCATGGCTACTATAAAGGATCTCATAGCAATGGCTATATCAAAAGGTTGGATCATGCATCAAATGGATATTAAGAATGCCTTCTTGTAAGGGGAGTTGCAAGAGGAAGTTTATGTGGATCAGCCACACGGTTATGTGAATGAGAATCATTCACATTATATATGCAAGCTTTGTAATGCCTTATATGGGCTGAAGCGAGCACCTAGGGCATGGCATCCTAGGATTGTAGAATACCTTGATAGCATTGGATTTTGTAGAACACATACTAATTACTCACTCTATGTATATAAAAGTGATACAAGTATTGTGGTCATTACTATATATGTGGATGATTTGATGATTATGGATAATAGTGACATAGATATTGATAATGTGAAGGGTCTTCTCAAGACTGTAGTCGAAAGTCTCTCTTTGGGATAGAGGAAGTACTGATTGTAGGTCATATATAGAAGCCTTATGCGCAAAATGCCCTCTTCAACAAAGATAGATGGGATTGATAGGATGTAGGATACATGTTTCACTATTATAGAGATAAGAAGATACTTAAGGGCTTGTGTATTTTATCTCATCTTTATCAATTATTGCCTAAGGGATAGAAACTCCAATGGGAAATAAAGCACAGAAAGACCATGAGGAAATTGAAGAGAAGACTATACCAATCATAAATGCATCAGTAGCTCTTATAAATACAAATGCAACAATCATAAATGTAGGAATATCAATCAATACATATGCACAATAGAAGAACTGATAAATATAGTTTATGGAACAATGAGTACAGTAGCAAGAAATGCATTTACAACAACAAAAAACATATGGGTAGTAAGAAAAAATCACTATAGATGTTACTTTTCAGCATTGGAAATGATTTAAGAAGAGTTATAGGAAGAACAGTGGTTGAAAACTGGCCCAATATTTGAGCACACTATCAAAGAGAGATTATTGGATTGAAGAAGAATATAAGAGATTTAGAAGGAAGACCTATGGGTATTTTTTGAAGGATGGGTACCTTTGGAAACATCTCAAGAAGAAGAAAAGTACTACACTACGAGTCATTTGTGACAGGCCTACTTAGATGTAGGTGATGCAAGAGTTTCATAAAAGCCTTTAGGCTAATTATAGACTCATTATAGAGGAGTTTTGGCTATATGTAAAAAGACTAATGAGAGGTATTGGTGGCAATAAACATATAAATATATTATACAATTTGTTGAATCATGTAGTAGTTTTTGCAAAGTGTATTCATTAATAAAGAGAAATGGGTTATTGATCTGGTGACCATGCCTGGATGAGTTATATCAATTTTTCATGTGAACATTTGAATAATCAGATGGAAGGAAGAGCCCTAAGTACTAAGACAACAAATATTGTATGCAAATTTCTCTTGGAAGAAGTATTTTGTCATTATGGCTGTGAGAGCTAGATTTTGGGACATTTTTTTGAAGCGTTAGAACCCATTCTTGGAGTGGAAAAGTGTCCGAGAGGTGTTAAGGACCAAATTTTCATGTGAAATTGAACAGTGGTGGATGGTACGAGCTAGAGTTTTTCTAAGTGGATTTCGACGCTAGGAATCCAACGCAAGTCTCCATTCATTGATCAAAGGGGACCCCCCTTTTAATCCCCGCACCTATGTGATTTAAGATCTAGAAAGTGTATGATGGGGGCAAGGTTTATAGATTTCAATGTCACGAAGTCAATCATCTAGTCGGATTGTAATTCTGAGTCTGTTTGCCCCTCCAAACAGGCCGAAAACCCTCGCAAAGCAGTGTGAAAGTAGTTTTTTCAAGTTGGACATGTAATAAATGACATGAAATGAAATGTAAATGAAAAAAAAATGCAAATTCTTGCCCGACAGGAGGAGGGGGCATTTTTTGTTTTGCGCCCCATTTTTGGATGGATTTGTGCCTCTTCAATACACCTAATCAAGAGAGAGAGAGATGGAAGCCTTATCTACATGCCAAGATCAAGATTTTGACTATAAGCATGTGGAATATAATCAAGGAAATGAAATTTTGATTTCCTAGTATTTCTCTCTCCTCTCTTCTCTCTCCTCTTGCTGCCTATTCATATGCTTGATTCTATGAGAGAAGGGGGTGGGATTTGATGAAATATGTTGATGGAGTGATGGTGCTGGAGCACAAAGGATCGTAGATTGGGGTATAGAAGAGCGTCAATGGCCAAGAAAGAGTGTAATCGGCCTCCTAACCTTGAAATACACGTCTCAAAAAGCATGTTTTTATGCATAAGCGATTGTTCTACTTATTTCATAATAGATTTTGATTGAAATTGTTTGGAAATGGTTTTCTTTGGTTGTTAATGTTGTAATCTATCAGAGGTGCTAAAGAAAATAAGAAAATTCAATCATATGATAATTTATACATAAACATGCAAAACCTGGGATAATGCGATTTTAAGAAAAATGGTCAATTTTTAGATTTTTGTGGTGTTTACGGGATTCATGTGGAAAAAAAATGATATGAATTTAATTCTTAGTACACATGATCAGTCTAAACTAAAAAACTAGAAAATATCATATTTTATGTATAAATAAATAAGAAAAATTAAGAAAAATAGAAAAAAAGGTGTTTGCATTCAAAAAATAAGAAAAAATAAGATTTATGTGTGTGGATGTGTGACATGGCTAGAGCATGAGGGATGAGACTCAATTCAACCTTCTCTTTATGTTAAAGTGGAGCCTTTATTGCTTTTATAAAGAAAAATACATAAAAAATGCTTTCTACACCTATCAATGCATGTATAACCTAAGTGGTAGGGAGAAGGAGGGCTTTTGAGGGTGACTAATTACTGATAAGATTCTAAATTTTGATCTTCTATTGATGCATGGCATATAAGAAATTTATGGTTTACGTTAAAGAGGGTCTAGCAGAGAATGCTTGGTGCTAACCCTCATCAACATAACATTATGTGTAGATTAAAATCATTGAAAGAAATATATTTGCACCTCACAATGCTAATTTCTAAACGATAAAATGATTGAGCACTATGGTTGATACACAATTGCATTGCATGCAACTCATGGTATCATTACTAGATGCATTGCAATTGTATTCATACATAGAATCTATGTTGAGTATGCGAGATATCCCAAGATGTAGATTTAGACGATTGGTTTCCTTGGGGACTAGTTAATGAGGAAAATATCTATATCTCTTGAAATATTTGACAATAGGAGTGGCTTTTTTGAAGTACGTGCTATTTGCATTATCGGCCCATCGAGGGGCCAATCCCTAAGATGTAGGAGAGCCGTAGTGGGGCCGCATCATTTAGTCGAGGGGTGCCTCCTCTGTCTGTCCTTACGTGGTGTTTTACACTAATATGTGTAGGAATTCCCTCTGAGAATTGTGGGGAAGGCTTAACCATTGGATTACAATCCAAAACAAACATGGAATTCATGATAAAAGTTAGGGCAGTGTGTCCCTTAGACGCTCTTAGTCACGAGGTCGAGAGGATGTGTTATTTGAATGTAGAGAGGTTGGGCTAATGCCTAGAGAGTTAGTATTGGGCCCATTTTGGGTCTCAATAGGAGGTGCATTTTTTTGGGAGCTGCTTATACATGGCAGTCCTCAAATCTCGGTTGTCTTGTCTAGGGACCATTTAGCTAGTCTATGCCAAAGGATACTGAGATTAATCCATTGTCTACTAATAAACATCGTCTAGCTGATTCCAAAAGCAAGAAATAGATAAAAGAGCTAGGTGACGTGCTGAGATCTTGAGGAGGTATTTCCCTCAATGTAGTTGTCCAATATTCCTACGACCGAGTGGATCTAGTGGTCTTAGAGCCACAAGTAGTCCATTAGGAGGAGGAAGCTCTAATAGTCCCCTTCCCCTAGTAATTTAGCCTACATTAAGTGCGGGTGTAAACCCACCCTCATCAAATCCTATTGCAAATCCAATCATCATTATGGCGCAACCGATTGTAATTCCTACTGGATTGGTAGATTTGCTAGCCTTAGGTTTCCCTTACCCATCTTTAATGGGTTAGTGGAGGAAGATGTAGAGCTGCATGTTAGGGGGTTTCAAAAGTTGATGTTCAACTATCATATCCAAGATGAAGGACATTTAATAATGTTCTTTAACATGACTCTCAAGGGAAGAGTTGCAGTATCATATCATAGTCTAGAGGGCGCAACCATAAACACTATTGATTTATTTTACGCATCCTTTTGAAGGGAATACGCCCCTGAAAGGGGTGGTCAATATTGGCTACATGTACTAAATGTGACACGTCAAAAGCCACATCAAGATATCCGAGCATATGCCCAGAAGTTAAAAGTGGTCTTTTGCAAATTGCAAGCCTATACCCCTATCCCACCAACAGTTTCCCAACTACAATATATTGCATGGTTTGGACTTCAATATTCAAGTGTGGTTGAATAGTGTCGCCTTGCCAGATATAGACACTACTATTAGATGAGCAAAGGAAGTAGAATCTTGATTACAAGAGGCCTACACCTCTAGAGCCAACCTTAATACGGGTCTAGTTCTTGGAAATAATTTTTCATTGACCAATGGAAGTCAAGGGATAGCTATGACTAACCCAAATGGGAGAGAAAGCATAATACAAAATGTTCCCTTGCTACAAGCTCCTCCTAGTGTGACCATGCCAATGGCTAGTTAGATGGTTTCACTAGATAATGGAAGTCAAATGATAAATCCTAATGTGATTCCAATTAATCAATAGTAGCAGCCAATCCCTAATCAAGTGGTTAGGCCAATGGAATAGCAAGTAGATGATCATGGTTATGAGTCTAGTGCATTGAATGTCCTTAACAAACTTAAGGATATGATGAAGCACTATACCAACATGATCATCAAACAATATAGGAAAATAGTTGTTGATGTCAATTTTCGAAAAAAATAGTAGAATTTGATAGGGAGTTGACGTCTTGAAGAGGGTACCCTGTCAACATTCAGTTGTAAGTACTGTGGTGGCCAACATTTCCCTAGGAATTTCTCTAATGTTAAATGTAACATATGTGGGAATTTCGGCCATCTAGCTAGTACATGTTGTAGTAAGATTAGTTGTCTCTAGCAAGAAAGTAGGCAACCAGGTCCAGTCAGTCATCGAGCGCAAGGGAATAATCTCCAATAGGATGATGAACCAAAGAAAATATTATAAAGAGGAAAAGCTACTATAGAAGAGCTGCCTAGTGGTAATGGTGGTATAATTATTGAAGCTATGAGTGTCAACAACATTGAAGATTCTAATTTGTGAGCTATTACAAGAGGGAAAAAGGCTAAAGAAGGCAATAGGGATAATGTAAAACCTATTGAGGTAAACCCTAAACATGATGATAAAGGGACGTAAGTCCTTAACCCTAATGTACAAGCCGATACTCTAAAAGCTATTGATCGCAAAGCTAACCTCAAAACAAGTTGCCAAAGAAGAAGATAAGCCATGAAGGAGGCACCAAAGCCAGTTCAAAGACCAAAGGAGAGAATGGTCTCGTAGGAGAATAAAAACTTTTGCTAATTATCATGGGTTTTATTTAGTGAGTTCTCTTTGCGACGTAAAACCTGATGTGAACCTCCTGCAATTATCAACTTATCTCCACGAGTGCATAAATAATTTAAAAAGAATCTTTTCACTGGGTATATTGTTGAGCCCTTTGCAATAGCTCATGTGGGAGAGGATTGGTTTGAGCATGATGAAAAGCATTGCCCAAGGGTAGCAATGTATGTTGATGGAATATTAGTGGATCATGCTATTGTAGACACGGGATCCTCCATCAACATCATGATTTAGGAATTGATGAAAAAGCTAGGATTAGAAATCCAAAAGGATGCCTCCACAATTTTTCAAATGACTGATGAAAGCTTAAGACAACCTGAAGGTTCAATTAGTGTAATGTGCTGCCTATCGGCTATGCAAGCACATTTTAGCTATCCATTGAGAAACGAATCTAAGCGTCACTGCCCGACCCTCTCATGGAATATTCCAAGGTTTGTTGCCTAGGGTTTCCCGAGCCTGAAACGTTCACAACCAAAACCCACTAGGATCAACTTGAAATCTGGGTTCCTATTGGTCAAGGTTTCATAACAGCATTTTGGCATTGGTTCCTAGGACATCCTACTTTATGCAAAGATACCCTAGCCGAAGCACATCCAGGCACACTTGGTTCAAAGAGAATGGGAAATGAGAGGGATGCAACTCTCAACCTCTCTATCAGTAGGGCATAGTCCCATTCCAACTCCCTAAAACAGCATGAATCGAGTTCTAACCTATCAATACCTAAAGGTTGAATGACAATAAAACCTTGTGAGAAGCCTTCGAATTCTCTACGACCACCCTTGGATGATCCGTCGGGGATTCCACCCACCCGCTTCCCTCAATGGACATTTCTTAGTTATTTAATTAGGTCCTATTACATTTATGTGTGACATTTAAAATCAACTTCATTAATTAGTCCTTTTAGGGAACAAGACTTTTTCTTGTAATTTATGGCACATACACAAATATCGAGCAAGGAATCCTTTGACAAAAAAGTTCAAACAAATTCCTTAACTTATCTTCACATTAATCTTTGTCTCTTTCCCATACAAGAGAAATTATATATTCCTTCTATCCAACAGAAGTACTTGGTCCAAATCAGATGGCACCATAATTTCCATCCTTTATCTAGAATAGAATCTTCCAATGCCATTGATGTTGGTCTAATGGAAAACTTCAACTCTATTCTAGACTAGGCAAGGGGTGTCTAGAGCTCCACCTGACCCCAAATGACCTAGGAGTGAGACACAACTTTCGTGGTTGGCCTTTTCACCACTTGACCTTCGGCCTTTTAATCAAGAGTGCCCTTCTCGGGTTGAAGCGTGGTGTCACCTCCGAGATGATCCACCCACTCAAAATATCCTTCCTTAATTAATCCAATTTAGAATCAAACAAAATCAAGGCAATCGGTCTAATATCATCTTCCAAGAAAACATTCATTTATCCCCATGGCAACTTGTCATCACTAACCCCTGCCATGCATTTACCATCAAACACAAGCACTTGGAATAATCATCCAAATCACATCCCAATAATCAGTTTAATGCAAAAGCATTTAGGATATTGTTTGATTAATCCACAAAAAAAATGGTATCCTTTTCCAAAAATTACAGGGATAGTCACGATAACCTTTCCATCACGTATTTGCTCTCCTTCTTGGGATTAAGAGCAGTTCTATGTAAAATTTACTTAGCACTTCAGCTAAGACACGTGCCAAGGTCCCATTCAACTATGCAAGAATGTAAATTCTATTGAGCACTTACATTGACCGACAACCCGACCCTTTTTCCCAACAGTTTTAGAAGTATTAGTCTGTAATTGATCCCGTGGTTTCCTAATCCCTTGAGTTCTTCCCTTGCATTTGAGGCATGGAGATGTTGTTTACATCTAGCCCAACCCCAAATGGGATTGATAAACATAGTCACTATTGGAAAGATCTCAAGGCATCGTAATTTTAATCCTAATGATTGTTGTTTGTACTAGCTAGTAAGCACAACATCAATACTCCCAATCTATCAAACATGAGCTATTTAACGAGAGCTTGGGAAAAGGTCTAGAGCTTTAAAAATGATTCTCTTCTAGGCTAACTTGCTTGCCAAGCAATCCTTCAGGCATACAAGCTGCAACATATACCTTCAATGTGACAAAAATGCACCTGCTATTGCGAGGATGGGAAGTTGACAATGCTTGAAGCCTTATATATTGTTTATGAATTCATTGCATAGCATCTAAATACAACTAACTTCTCTTGATACACGCATTTAGGGAATTCAATTCTTTGAATACTTGCAATGTAGTTTATCCTTTTTAATATCCTATTCTCGTGCGGCATAATATGGGTCTAATGCATTTCATGTGGGAATCAAAGCAATCATTCATCAACTTGGAAATACGTTACTTATGACCAGTACCAAAATTGGATGGGTAGTGATGTCCTCGCTCGAGGCTTTCACTGCAGGATTTCCATCCACATGTGACATTTTCCTCCTCGTGGCCATTCTGGATCTTCATCTCCCTAGGATGCGAATTGCACAAGACTTCTGCAGATTTTCCTTGATTAGCGGGGGCCAATTGGGGAGAGAATTGATCTTGTGAGTGGAGGATAATCTCGTGAGACAGGGTATAAGTTCGCGGCCAATGGGGGAAGAAAGGATACGTGTGGGCACCCTCTAAGGAGGGGAAGAGAATGAGATCCTTCAAGGACTCTCTCTCTCTCTCTCTCTCTCTCTCTCTCTCTCTCTCTCTCTCTCTCTCTCTCTCTCTCTCTCTCTCTCTCTCTCTCTCTCTCTCTCTCTCTCTCTCCCTCCCTTTAGCATGTTTCTCAATATGTTGAGCCCCTCCAAGTCTTCCTATTTTCATTCCAATTTGGGTAGGGGGTTTTATAATGGGGAAGGAGGTTATTATTGGGGGGTGAACATTGTGATATGGAGCCCTCGACTCATTTCGGTGACCAGATTTGCTTGCCGCCATGCGGCCTGATTTTGGTGAGGGGGGGAAAGAGATAATGGGGGTGGGGGGGGGGAAGAGGTGGCACACGTGTGTCCCTCCCCGTCATCAATTCCATTGTCAATTTTGTCCTTGATCTTCCTTTTCTTTGTCTTTGTTAGCCCCGCCATCATCATCTTCTTGCTCTCGTCATTTTCCCTCGACGTCATCCCTTTTCTCCCCCCCCCCCACTGACAGGGGGAGTGTAATATTTTTTTTAATTTTTTCTTAATAAGGGGGGAATTCCTATGCGACAAGGACATTACATCCTCTCCTCCTTAGAGAACTCGAGATTTCCTCATCTCGAAAGGATTGGGGAAAATAAGCATTTATGGGGCTTAGAGCTTGTGGGTTAGGACCCACCATGCGTCCACTGTGCTACTCTGATCACTCATAATCCATGTGGTCTTTTGAAAAAAAACTTATTGTATTAGATATGTTCGAGTGTGCATTACAAGCTTGGGTAAGTTACTCATAAATATATGTGTGCATCACATGGGTTCAAAATAGGGTATTTTTAAAATACCATTTTTACACATTTTTTTCATACAGAAGGGTGTAATGTAAAGGGGTTATTTACAAATTGAATAGAAAAGGGTTATATTTTATTCAAGAAAAATTCACAAATAAGAATATTTATAAATAGGCCTTGAACGCACGTGATGTAGAGGATATACATATAGTAACTTCCCCGAGATTACAATAGAAAATTTTATTGTATTTACATCTCATGAATATCTTCTAGGTTTTTCCTAAGTATCTGGTACATTCTGGATCACTGGAGCTTGTACAATTTCATTCCTTGTAAATTCAAGTTCTCTTTGAGTCCTATTGGAACAATTGAGGTGGATATGTCCAATGTTGTGGCACTCCGAGCATCGGTGTTTAGGGTGCTTTGGACATTCCCTTTTGAAATAACCTAACTCCTTACAATAAAATTAACATAGAGCTTTATCACTTGTGGTCACAAGATTCCTGGTTGTCCTTGGTAGGATTTTCTTCTTTAGATCAAATTGCACTAGGATCCTTTTAGCGGATTGAAGTGGTCCTTTATCTTGGAAACTTTGTTCTCCCAGGTTGTCATTTTCTTAGTTCCAAACTGAGCTCCATGGACAATCGGCTTTGCTTGTAATACTAAAGAACACTTCCAAGCTTCAACATTCTGGTAAGACCCAATTTATATTAGTTGAGAAGAAATAACTTAAGAGAAATTCATTGTGAGTTATAACTGTCATACTTGCTAAAGTATTTCTGATCACTTGTAAGTTCTAAGCTCAAAATTGATGCAACTCATATTACTCGAGCTAACTGTAGTTACAAGAGTAATAAGTTGTATTTCATGTCGATAAAATTTCCAAGATTTTTAGACATCTTGAAGAGGTGTAGTGGGTTCTAAGTCTTCATCTTCATCTGATTCCACTATATGTCCAAAGACTACATTTGTGTAGCTTCGTTTCCTTGGAGGCTCCATATCTTCTAGACTTAAGTTAGGACAGTCTTCTTGGACGTGTCCTAGCTCATTGCAATGGAAACATTGACGGTAGGGACATCTCCTATGGATGTGTGGTGCCTCTTATCCTAATCTCGGGAATCATCTTTGTCACAATTGCCTAGGCTATATTCTTGGACAATTGGCTTTCCTTAAAGTGATGCATCTTGCAAGTCTTTGGATGCATTGCTTCGAGATGATGGTTTAGAGGAGTGTTCAAGACATGGAAAAACTTGGATACTTGCTGCGAAATATCCATAGGTGGCGCATATTTTAGTCCCATACAGGAGAAATTATGTATCCTTTCTATCCAATAGGACTACCCAGTCCAAATAAATGACACCATAATTTCCATCCTTTATCTAGAATATGATTTTCCAATGCCATATAGAGGTTGGGCTCACGACAATCTTCAACTCCTTTCCGAAGTAGACAAGGGGTGCCCAGAGCTCCACCTAACCCCAAGCGACCTAGGAGTGAGACACAACTTTTGTGATTGGCCTTTTCACCACTCAACCTTCAGTTTGTGAATCGAGCTGTGCCCTTCTCGGGTTGAAGTGCGGTCTAACATTGAAGATGATCCACCCATGCAAAATATACTTCATTAATTAGTCCAATTAAGAATCAAACACAATCAAGGAAATCATCCTAATATCATCTTCCAAGAAGACATTCATTTATCCCCATGGCAACTTATCATCACAAGCCCCTTCCATGCATTCACCATCAAACACAAGCACTTGGAATAATCATCCAAATCACATCCCAACAATCAGTTTAATGCAAAAGCATTTAGGATGTTGGTTGATTTCAACAAAAACAATGGTATCCTTTTCTATACATTCTAGGTATAGTCGCAATAACCTTTCCATCACGTATTTTCTCTCCCCCTTGGGATCAGGAGTGGTTCTATGTAAAATTTACGTAATAGTTCAGCTAAGACGCATGCCAAGGTCCCATTCAACTATGCAAGAATGTAAATTCTATTGAGCACTTACATTGATCGACAACCCGATCCTTTTTTCCCAACAAAATTAGAAGTATTTGATCTCTACTTGATCCCAGGGTTTCCTAATCCCTTGAGTTCTTCCCTTGCCTTTGAGGCTTGGAGATATTGTTTGCATCTAGCCCAACCTGGAATAGGATTGATCAACATAGTCACTATCAGACAGATTGCAGGGCATTGTAGTTTTAATCCTTATGATTGTTGTTTGTACAAGCTAATCACAACATCGAGACTTCCAATCTATCAAACATGAGCTACTAACAAGAGCTTGGTCTAGATCTTTGAAAATGATTCTCTTCTAGCCTAAGTTTCTTGCCAAGCAATCCTTTAGGCATGCAAGTTGCAACATATACCTTCAATGTGACAAAAACACACCTACTATTGTGAGGATGGGAAGTTGGCAATGCTTGAAGCCTTATATGTTGTTTATGAATTCATTGCATATCATCTAAATACAATTAACTTCTCTTGATACATGCATTTGGGGAATTCAATCCTTCAAATACTTGCGAGATGCAGTTTATCCTTTTCAATGTCCTATTCTCATGTGGTATAATATGGGTCTAATGCATCTCATGCGGAACTCAAAGCAAGCATTCATCAATTTGGAAATACGTTACTTACAACTAGTACCGCAGTTGGATGGGTAGTGATGTCCTCGCTCGAGGCTTTCGTTGTGGGATTGCCATCCCCATGTAACATTTTCCGCCCTAGGGCCATTCTCGATCTTCGTCTCCCTTGGACATGAATCACACAAGACTTTTGTGCCTTTTCCTTGATCATGGGCCAATTGGTGAGAGAATCGAGCTTTCAAGTGTAGGATAATCTCATGAGACTGGGTATAAGTTTGCGGCCAATGAGGGAAGAAAGGACACGTGTAGACACCCTCTAAGGAGGGGAAGAGAATGAGATCCTTCACAGAGTTTCTCCCTCTCTCTCTTCCTTTCTCTCTCTCTTTGTCCCTCTCTCTCTCTCTCTCTCTCTCTCTCTCTCTCTCTCTCTCTCTCTCTCTCTCTCTCTCTCTCTCTCTCTCTCTCTCTCTCTCTCTCTCTCTCTCTCTCTCTCTCTCTCTCTCTCTCTCTCTCTCTCTCTCTCTCGCTCTCTCTCTCTATCTATCTATCTATCTATCTCCCTTCATTGTATTGCTTAGCATGTTGAGCCCCTTCAAGGCTTCCTGTTTTCATTGTGATTGGATGGGAGGGGGGTTTATAATGGGAGGGAGGCTATTATTGGGGGGTGAATGTTGTGATATGGAGCCCTCAAATCATTTGGGTGGCCAAATTTTCCCACTACCATGTGGCCTGCTTTTGGGGGGAGGGGGGAAAGAGATAGTGGAAGGGGGGGGGGGAGAAGAGGTGGCACACCTGTGCCCCTCCCCCCCATCGATTCCATCATCAATTCCATCATCGACTTCATCCTTGATCTACCTCGTCATCGTCATTGTTAGCTCTCCCATTGTCACTTCTTTGTCATTGTTGTCATCTTCCTTCAACATCATCCCTCTTCTTCCCCCCCACCACGTGTTGGTGATGATAGGGGGGAGGGTAGTTTTTTTTTTTTTGAATTATCCTTAATAGGGGGAGGGGGGGATTCCTTTGTGGTAGGGATGTTACATCCTCTCCCCCTTAGATACTCGATATGTCCTCATCTCGGAAGGACTGGGAAAGATAAGCATTTATGGGGCTTAGAGCCTATGGGTTAGGACCCACCATGCATCCACTGTGCTACTCTGATCACTCATAACCATGCGGTGTTTTGAAACAATAACTTATTGTATTAGATATATCCAAGTGTGGATTACAAGAGAAAATTTTATTGTAGTTACATCTCATGAATATCTTCTAGGTTTTTCCTAAGTATCTGGTACATTCTGGATCACTGGAGCTTTTACAATTTCATTCCTTGTAAGTTCAAGTTCTCTTTGAGTCCTGTTGGGACAATTGATGTGGATATGTCCAATGTTGTGACCCTCAAAGCATCAGTGTTTAGGGTGCTTTGGACATTCCCTTTTGAAATGACCTAACTCCCTGAAAAAAAAAACAACGCAGAGCTTTATCACTTGTGGTCACAAGATTCCTAGTTGTATTTGGCAAGATTTTCTTCTTTAGACTAAGTTGCCCTAGGATCCTTTTAGCGGATTGAAGTGGTCCTTTATCTTGGAAATTTTGTTCCCATATGGTCATTTTCTTAGTTTCAGACTGAGCTCCATGGACAATCGACTTTTCTTGTAATACTAAGAATACTTCCAAGCTTCGACATTCTGGTAAGACCCAATCTATATTGTTTGAGAAGAAATAACTTAAGAGAAATTCATTGTGAGTTATAACTGTCATACTTCCTAAAGTATTTTTGATCACTTGCAAGTTCTTAGATGAAAATTGATGCAACTCATATTACTCAAGTTGACTATAGTTACAAGAGTAAAGTTTATTCCAATACAAGTTGTATTTCATGTCGATAAAATTTCCAAGATTTCTAGTTATCCTGAAGAGGTGTAGTGGGTTCTAAGTCTTTGTCTTCATCTAATTCCACTATATGTCCGAAGACTGCACTTGTGTAGCTTTGTTTCCTTGGAGTCTCCATATCTTCTAAACTTAAGTCTCAGGATAGTCTGCTTAGACATGTCCTAGCTCATTGCAATGGAAACATTGATGGTAGGGACATCTTCTATGGATGTGCCCTATCTCTTCGCACGTGTGGCATCTCTTGTCCTGATCTCGGGAATCATCTTTGTCACAATTGCCCGGTCTAAGTTCTTGGATGATTGGATTTGCTCAAATTAATGCATCTTCCGATCCCTTGGATGCATTGCTTTGAGAGGATGGTTCAGAGGAGTATTCACACCATGGTAAAACTTGGATACTTGCTGCGCAATATTCATACGTAGTGTGTATTTTAGTAGGGTTACAAACTTTGAGTAGTAGGCTTCCAAGGTTAATTCTAATTGCTTTAGCTTGAAGAATTCATTCATCCTCAAAGTCTGGTAGGTTGGCGGAAGATATTGTCAGCATACAGCATCTTTTAGCTGAGCCCAAGTGACAGCAGCCTCGGAAATACCTTGATCTTTGCACCATTGCTTCCACCATTTCCAAACGTGGTCAACTAACTTAAGTTTGTCTATCATTACTTGATTGGTTGCAACAAAGCAGAGAAATAATCATCCATCGACTCAATCCATATCCCCACCTCCGTTGCAATGTCTATTCCTTTTTCACTAAACTCAGGGACCTTAGTTTGCTTGAAAATGAATTTCTTTTCTTGCATGTCAGCATTCGTGGGTGCAGAAGGTGCCCGACAATCAAGCCATACCACTTAGGTTATTGTGTTTAGAATATGTCTACAAACCATACATTAATCAGTCACGTATCATTATGAAGTTTTTCTATGATACCAACTATAAAGTGCCACCTATCAGCTATCCAAGCACGTTTTAGCGGTCCATGGAGAAACAAATCTAAGTGTTGCTCCCAAGCACTCCCATGGAATGTTCCCGGGTTTGTCACCTACGATTTCTTGAGTCTTGCCTTGCAACGGAACGTTCATGGCCGAACCCACTAGAATCGACCTGAAATTTGGGTTCATAGTGGTCAAGGTCTGTTGATAGCATTCTGGCATCGGGTCCTAGACATTCTACTTTATGCAAAGATACCCAAGCCAAAATAAATACATGCCGCACTTGGTTCAAAGAGAATGGGAAACGAGAGAGATGCACTGCTCAACCTCTCTACACATAGGGCATAGTCCCATTCCGGTCCCCTAAAACAACATGAATCGGGTTCTAACTTATCAACACCTAAAGGTAAAATGATGTAAAACCTTATAAGAAGCCTCCAAGTTCTCTGGGACCACCCTGCCCCATAGGACAGACTCGTCGGGGGTTCCACCCACCCGCTTTCCTCAATGGGCATTCTCTAGTTATCTAATTAATTCCTATCACATTTATGTGTGACATTTAAAATCAACTTCATTAATTAGGCCTTTTAGGGAATAGGGTTTGTTCGCTTAATTTATGGTATAGATACGAATACTGAGCAAGCAATCCTTTGACAAACAATTTCAAACAAATTCCTTAACTTATCATAACGTTAATTTTTGTATCTTGCCCATACACAGGAAATTATCTATCCCTTCTGTCCAATAGAAGTGCTTAGTCCAAATCACATGGCACCAAAATTTCCATCCTTTATCTAGAATAGGATCTTCCAACGCCATAGACATTGGGTTCACAGTAGTCTTCAACTCTGTTCTGGACTAGGCAAGGGGTGCCTAGAGCTCTACCTGAACCCAAGCAACCTAGAAGTGAGACACAACTTTCGTGGTTGGCCTTTTCACCACTTGACCTTCGGCCCGTGAATCGAGCAGTGCCCTTCTCGGGTTGAAATGTGGTGTGACCTTGGAGATGATACACCTGTGCAATATATCCTTCCTTAATTAATCCAATTAAGAATCAAACACAATCAAGGCAATCGGCCTAATATCATCTTCTAAGAAAACATTCCTTTATCCCCATGGAAACTTATAATCATATACCCTTGCCATGAATTTACCATCAAACACAAGCACTTGGAATAATCATCCACGTCAAATCCCAACAATCAGTTTAATGTAAAATCATTTAGGACATTATTTGATCAATAAAAGAAAATAATGGTATCCTTTTCCAAACATTGCACGGATAGTCGCGATAACCTTCCCATCACGTGTTTGCTCTCTCCCTTGGGATTAAGAGTGATTCTATGTAAAATCTACTTAACACTTTAGTCAATATTGAATTCTTATGCTTTACAATGGATATATATATTTGGTTATTGATTTGCAACCCTATAATTGTAATTTCTTTAGCAAATACTTGAAGATTAGCTCAACTTTTGTTGAGATGGAAAGCTCAACCTATGCGGAGATTCATGATAGATCATGTGGTTAGGTAGGTTTGTACATGTACACTTAGCATGTTGGTAGTCATTATGATGTTGATATGGACGATGCTTTATCACTAACTATATTTGGTATGTTATATGAATCTACATTTGGCATAGACATAGTGCTAGTTAATTATTATTATTAGTCAGTTATGCATTGTTAATCCATTAAAAAAAACATTTTGGCCTCCATCTCTCCTCTTCTATTCTTGAGTGAGCTTATATCACTTGACATAGAAAAGTAACGTCAAACAAGTTCCTTTTTAACAGGTTATCATATTTATCTTTGAAATACATAAAGTCCAGCCCGTAGGCTTATCCACAATCCGCCCGAAGGCTATGCAGCAATTCACAAGGATCACTAATCCAAGATTCCACCTGTAGACTAGTATGCAGGCCTCGAGATCCAATCCCGAATCACGTTAGCCTCTTGTGCAGGGCCCGGAAGGCGAGGGATTTACGGCCACAGCGCCCGTGGCACCCAAGAGTCCTCTTGCTCCAAGTAGCGCTCAACGGAGAGACCTCTCACGGCGGGTTGGGTCCACCTTCCCGGCGCAGTTAACAACCCCCTTGGTTAGGGTCAGGCAGGCAGTCGGGGGTAATTGAAGCTGCCTCTCCCTTCAGGCCTTCAACCTAAAGCATAAGATATCCATTTATCCTTTAATTCTTTGATCAAACAAAGCAAAATAGTGCTCTTAAATCTATAACAAGCACAATCATTTCCATTGGTCGTTATTGTTGGCCAACTGCTAAGGAGTGAATCCTTCCTTCCGAATGCATCCAGCACTCGATCCCGGATCAATTGCGACTTGGCAAGATCCCCAAGTGTTTATTTGTTAACCTTAGATCTTGGGTTAGGGCCGTACCCTATTAACCCGACTTAGTCAATACCTTAAGTTCATATATTATACCAATTTATTGATTGGTCTTTTGCTTTCAAGCAAATATCCAATCCCCGTATCTTGGTCACTTTACCCAGGAAATGTACTATATCAGGATGATTATTCATCCTCATGCAAGATAACTTGCATAAGAATCTGCCAATCTCATTTCGAGGAATTGTCCATTCTCTTGTGATCAAATCACAAGATCATGCGACTCTACAACTTGTTGTACAAGTGTTGCATCAACTATGGGACTATTTACCCATCGAATGGGGTCACGAAATTATATGTTCCTGATGGCATTAGGCCGACTTGTCAGTCCTAGGGTTTCGAGTTTCATGATTTTAGCAAGAGATCCTTAGGAAAACCCTAGATCACTTCTCGCAAGTAGGTCCTACTGTCCTTACATTCCGTGAATGTGGTGTCAAGATTGTGGGAGAGAAGGAAGGAGTCTCACTTGTAGCTTTCTTGCTTGCACAATGGGGGAATACACACAACGGTGGAGGCTGAAAAACAGTTTTCCTCTTCTTAGTTGTGTAAGCCAAAAGAACTCAAGTACAAAGAAATAGAAGAAACCTATATATGGGTCTCAAACCAAACTCAACTAACTAAGGTGGCATACTAACTGAGCCACGAACTAGAGTAGATAAGGATAGCTATCATGTAGCTATTATTCATGGGCGGTGTACCAACCGTGTCTGCAACTGACAAGTCGGTGACATAAATACACAACCGTCACCCTGGCGTATCACGAGTGGAGCTCGATATCTCAACACTCCCCCTCGAGCTCAATCCCAATTCCTGCACACCAAGCAGGTCTCTGAACTTGCGCAGCTTCTCTGCGCCCAATGCCTTCGTGAATATGTCAGCTACCTGATCCTCTGTGCTGACATAAACTACATCAATAAGACCTAGTAAAACCCTCTCTCGCACATAGTGATAATGCACCTCAATGTGCTTTGTTCTAGCATGATAGACTGGGTTATTTGCCAAGTGTATACTACTCATGTTGTCACAATAAATGACAACTGGTCCATCTGTAGACTGATGCATATCATAAAGTAGCTTATGCAACCAAGCTACCTCACATACAGCCATTGCTGCACCCCTGTACTCAGCCTCTGTGCTCGACAAGGCAACTGTAGGCTGTTTCTTGCTGCTCCAAGTGACAACAGCACTCCCAAAAGAGAACACATATCCACTGGTAGATCGTCTATCAGAAATACTACCAGCCCAATCAGCATCAGTGTATCCATGCAACTGTATCTGAACCCCAGTCTCATAAAATAGTCCATACTGCAATGTGGACTTCACATACCTGAGTATGCGTCTAGCTGCATCCAAATGCGATTTCCTTGGAGCCTGCATAAACTGACTTACCAATCCAACAGCATAGCTCAAATCTGGTCTGGTAATAGTCATATAAATCAAGCTTCCTACTATGCGTCTGTACATAGTAGGGTCTTCCAGAAGCTCACCTGCATCTGCGCTCAGCTTCACATTCTACTCCAAAGGAACTGAAATAGGCTTACAGCCTGTCATCCCATATTTGGACAGCATGTCCAATCCATACTGCCTTTGCAAGAGCTATATCCCACTTGGTGATCTAATCACCTCAATGCCCAAGAAATAACGCAGCTCTCCCAAATCCTTCATCTCAAACTTCTGCTTCAATAGCATTTTCACATGAAGGATATCTTCATCACTGTCACCTGTCATAATCAAATCATCAACATAAATGGGAAGTAGCATAATACCTTTCTCTGTTTTTCTCACATAAAGTGAGAAATCTACCTTGGAAATCTGAAAGCCAATAGTGACAAGATACTGTCCTATCTTGTCAGACCATGCTCTAGGTGCTTGCTTCAAGCCATACAATGCTTTCTTCAACCTGCAAACAAACTCAGGATGAACAACATGCACATAACCTGGTGGCTGCTCCATATAGACCTCTTCTTGCAAATCACCATGCAAGAAGGCATTCTTTACATCCATCTGATGTAAAGACCATCCCTTTGATGCAACCATAGCAATGACTGCTCTTACGGTTGCCATCCTTGCAACCGGACTGAATGTTTCTTCATAGTCAATGCCATATGTTTGTGCATACCCCTTGACTACTAATCTTGCCTTGTATCTGTTCACAGAACCATCAGCATTGTGCTTCACCTTATAAACCCACTTACAGCCAATTGCATTCTTACCTTTAGGCAAAGGTACCAATTCCCATGTAGTGTTTGCTTCCAAGGCATCCATTTCTTCATCCATGGCTTTCTCCCATTTTTCTTTTCCCATGGCTTGCTCAAAAGAAGTGGGTTCTGGTTCCTGTATCACCTTGACCATATATGCATAGTGAATGGCTGTAAATCCATCATATTTCAGCCTATCCACAGGATACCTAACTCTGGTAGACCTGCGCAAAGTGGTTTCACTCCCAGGTGCTCTCAAAACATCCCTGGTCTTCCTTACTCCAGGTGTAACAATAGAAGGAATACCCAACTCATCATCAATGCTCTGTTCTGAGCCACTGGATTCACCATCCACATAAGAGTGACCTGCATTCACATCAAACATGGGCTGATCAACCTTCTCTTTTCCTTTTCGTGATATCTGCATACCACTATCTGCATTGCTTTGAGAAGATTCTCCTGATCTCAATCTGCCTATCCATGGTGAAGAATGTGAACCACTGCTAGAGGACGCTCCAGGTCCACTAATATTTTGTGACTACTGCTGTGAATTCTGTGCAGCATTACCATTTTGTGCATCTACATCATCAATCACATTTACTGGTTTATACCAGCTACTCATCTCATCAAAAACAACATCTCTGCTCACTGTAAACTTACGAGTAGAAGGGTTATAGCATCTATACCCTTTTGCTGCAGAGAGTAACCAATAAAGATGCACTTCTCAGCTTTTGGATCCAACTTGGATCTCAACTCATCTGGCACATGTACATAGGCAATGCAACCAAAAATTTTCAAATGAGAAATATCTGGTTTCCTACCAGTATACCTCTCCTCTGGAGTCATCCCATGTATTGCTGCAGTGGGAGTCCTGTTCATTATGTAGACTGCTGTAGCAACTGCTTCAGCCCAATAAAAATCTGGCAAGTCTTTTTCATTGAGCATGGCACGAGATACCTCTCCAATATGCATTTTTTTCCTTTCTGCAATTCCATTTTGTTGTGGGGTATGACTGCATGAATATTGCTGCTTTATGCCATGCTCCTACAGGAACCTTGCAAACTCATTTGAGAGGTACTCTCCCCCTCCATCTGACCTTAGGCATTTTATTTACAGCCTGTTTCTTTTTCAACCATAGCTTTAAGAGTTTTGAAATGTCCAAAAACTTCACTTTTCTTTTTCATAAAATACACCCAAACTTTTCTGCTATAGTCATCAATAAAACTGACAAAATAATAACAGCTTGCAAGAGATGCAGCTTTAGTAGTCCACACATCAGAGTGGATTAATTCCAATGGCTTCTTACTCTCTTGAACATGTCTAGGAAATGGTTTCCTTGCCTGTTTTCCAAACTGACAGGCTTCACATACCTTATGCATTTCTGCAACCTTGAATTTAGGCAATCCTGCAACAATATTTTGGGCCTGCATTGATTTAAGTCGATGTACATTAACATGACCAATGCGTTTATGCCAGATATCAATATCTGCAACTACACCGGTCCCATGTGCAAACATTGCTCCACTCAATTCAGACATGTCTGCATCCAACGTAAACATTTTGCCCTTCTTCTTTCCTTTTGCTATCAAGCGACCTTTATTTTTCATATCCTCAACAAAGCATCCATGAGGATTAAATCTGACCTGCAAGCCCTGCTCAACCATTTGACCAACAGAAACCAGATTCTTGGTGATATTCGGGACATGAAATACATCGGACAGGTATTTCTTTTTCCCATCCTGCATAGACAAAGAAATTTTTCCAATCTGCACAATAGGATGTGCAGTATCATCACCAGTCTCCACAAATCCTGGTTTTTTCATTTTCCTTGCATCCTCCATCCATTCTGCATGACTTGTCATGTGGTTTGATGCACCTGAGTCAACATACCACACATCGTTGCTTTCTTCTGCACTTGTTACAGAATTGTTCATGTGCTGCACCATAAACAAATGCTCATTTCTGTCATCACCCTGTCTACTAGAAGATGCATAATTTCCTTGTTGCAGTTTTCCATTCATGATGTCATTCTGCTTTTTATAGCAATCTTTAGCCATATGACCCATTTTACCACAGTAGTAGCATTCAACATTGCTGTTTGCATTTTGGCCACTTTGCCATCCACCACGACCTCTTTGGCTCCCCCTGCCTCTAGAATTACCATGTCCTCCTCCATAGGACTGGTTTTCTTGAGTTTGCTGCATATTCTAATTTCTACCACGGTCTCCAAATCGGCCTCCTCTACCTCTTCCTCTACCTCTTCTAGCATTTGAGTAGAAGATAGCTTCTTTTGAAGTTCCTCCTGAAGAAGATGCACCACCATTTCTCTGCTCCTCAGAAATTAGAAGAGCAATCAACTCCTCAAAATCAGGAAATCTTTCACGAACTGAAATGGATGTCCGAAACTGTGCATAATCCTTTCCTAGACCATTCAAGGTCACAGAAACTAAATCATCATCTTCCACTGGCGACCCAATGGAAGCAAGTGCATCTACAATCTTCTTCACCTTCATGTGGTAGTCATTGATGCTCATATTTTCTCTTTGCACATTGTGCAACTCTTGCTTGAGCTGCATTTTCCTGGCTTGCGTATTTGTGCTATACATTTTTGACAGAGTATCCCATGCCTCCTTTGGCGTACTTGCATCCTGAATATGCACAATCATAGAGTCTGAAATGCTGATAGACAGCCAGTACATAACTTTCTTGGCTCTCTCATGCCATGCTTTGAATGCCTGCATTTGCTGTTGATTGGGAACATCAGGAAGAACTGGTTCTTCTTCATTTCCTGCAACAAATTCCCAATATCCTTTTCCCATAAGGAAATTCATCATTCTAAACTTCCATGCCTGGAAGTTGTTCTTGTCAAGCTTTTCAGTGACAATCTGTGAAAGAGAATCAGACGCCATTACAGAATACTGCAAAAAATTCTATCACTGCAAAAAACACAGCTTCACCCTCACAAGGGCAAATCTGCAAAACTGGCAAAAGTGGTATTTGACCACACAGTCACTTCCTAGTGACGATTTTGCATAAACAGGAACCAAGGATGATTCTGAAACTCCCAATGTCTCTGCGCACAAGCATACGATGCAATTTCTATAGTAACTTTTCACCGACCTGTAGAACAGTGGTCGCACAGCATAAAATAGGGTCTTTTCCTGAGTGCGTGCAGAAAACTTCCGCCTCCAAAATAGGCCCCGAAATGGCCTCAAATCAAAAAAACAAGGTCGCCATGGGCTAAAGCCCTTCCTCGCAGCATATACTGCCCTCTTGCTTCACCGCGAAGGGTGTCTCAACCTGAGACAATGCACTCCTGCACTTTCCCGTTGTGCTACCTGCAGAGATCTGCTCCCAAAACAGAAGATGAAAGCAACACTGCTCCTCTTACCAGAACACCGCGAGCTTGGCTTGCTTTCTTGAGCTCCTTACCACGAACAAGGCTCTGATACCATGTCAAGATTGTGGGAGAGAAGGAAGGAGTCTCGCTTGAAGCTTTCTTGCTTGCACAATGGGGGAAGACACACAAGGGTGGAGGCTGAAAACAGTTTTCCTCTTCTTAGTTGTGTAAGCCAAAAGAACCCAAGTACAAAGAAATAGAAGAACCCTATATATGGGTCTCAAACCAAACTCAACTAACTAAGGTGGCATACTAACTGAGCCACGAACTAGAGTAGATAAGGATAGCTATCATGTAGCTATTATTCATGGGCGGTGTACCAACCGCGTCTGCAACTGACAAGTCGGTGACATAAATACACAACCGTCACCCTGGCGTATCACGAGTGGAGCTCGATATCTCAACATGTGGGCAGGTATTTAGGGTATAGGAGTTTTAGTTTTTGGCAATGCGTGCGACTAGGTAAATGTCTTCACTAGGCTAACCCTAGAGAGTTTCTTGGGATACGTTGCATTGAATTAACCCTTTTCTAAACAAGTACCCTGGGGTTTTAGGTGTTTGGGTTTATGCCAATTTAACCTATCTATTCTTGAAGATAATTATGCTATCATTTCCATAACCACATGACTTATTGTCTATGCATAAGTTGATTTTCAAATCCTAATTTTTTGGTTTAAGATCAAGCATAGGTTAGGTTATAGCCTAATTCCAATTAATCATTCTATAACATGCGAACAAGATTCATGCTAAAACATGCAGCCTTTTACTACTTTCATTTTCGAATGAATTTGTCGTATGTAGAACTTACACACTCTTTCATTGATTTAAGCTTTTAGGCCACTTGCCCGGAGTAAAATCTTTCTCATGCAACCCTAGCAATTTTCTACAGTTTCTAGCAACTTTCTTTAGGAATTATTTCGAAAAATATGTTCAATAATGCAATATGTGGTTTATTCCTTTCATGCTTAATCGAAGTGTACTTTCATAATTCCGTTTTGTAAATATGGACAATAATCTAATTTCAATTCGTTGCAATGCACAAAAACTACTTGCTAGAAATGCATACCAATTTCTGCTCACTTTATTTGTTTGTTTTATTGAAAGTACTAATGGCCGAACTCTTCCATCGTGAGCTAATTCTTTCAAAAATTAACCAAAGTATATAAGACGAAAAATGCATCCTATCTCCAAAAATCATCCACGCACGATTGAATTATAACGACGTAAATAGAAAATTAGGAAGAAAAACTTGGACTTGTGGCGAGATGTGCATGTGGATGTTAGGAGACGATCCTCCTACGGCTGTGCCTTGTGCTTTCTTAGGAGCCATCGGGAATGCGGCCTTTCCGTCCTGGATGCGGCTTTGCAAAACTCCCTTTGTAATCCACCGTCCTTTATGAATGTTTTTTCCTTCCTTCCGTAGAAGCTCCGATGCAATTGAATACACGAAAAGGGGTTTAGTACTTGGGCTAATTGGGAGATTGAAGGAAATCCAAGGGGACAAGCTTAATGAGCCTTTTTAAAGGCCTCGGATAGGACCCACGGAAAAGGGATACTAACTAGATTTTTAATGGATTGGAAACGGGCTAAAGGGTATAAAGGTCCTTAAAAGGGATATCTCTGTGGAGGGGCAAAAGAAACCCACGGGAAAAGGTTTAAATCCCAGGAAGGAGGGTAGAAAAACCTATTTAGAGCAAGGCTTATCAAGCCATGGGGAAAGGCTTAATGGCCTTTTTCAAGGTCTGATGACACCCCATGGGAAAAAGGGAAGCAAGGGGTGTATAAGCCCTTTAAAAAGGGAATGTTATGTGGGGGGAGAAAAGGCTTAAGGAGCCCTTTAAGATGGAATTTTTTTTGGGGGGGAAAGGGTGTAGAAGACCCTTTAGGATATAGGGAATCCTTTTGTATGGGGGGGGGGGGGGGGGGGGGGGGGGGGGGGGGATGGGGGGGCTTCTTAGGAGGCTTTTAAGAAGCTTCTGAGCTTTTGAGGAGAAACATGGAAGCTCCATGTGGCGACCTGCAGGGCAGATCGGGCGAACGATGGGGCAGAGCGGACTGCACGACAGCAGGCGATGTGAATACGGGGAGGGATCGGCTTCTTCCTCACTACTCATGACCCTCCTCTTTCTTCTTCACGGCTGGACATCAGCTTCCTCACTACTCACGACCTTCCTCACCACTCACGACCCTCCTCTTTCTTCTTCACAGCTAGATAGCAGCTTAGAGTCTCCTTTCCTCTCTCCCCTACACAGACTAACGGCGTCCTCTTCAGGCTCCATGGCAGCACCTGAGCAGTATCCTCTCAGCTTGCACACCCCCCTTGATCTGCCCCCATGGCATAGACTCAAATAGGGGAGGGGAGGGGATCCTCCCTCCCCTACGCATCATTTGGCATGAGCTCTTCCCCCCTACAAGCTTCATCGAGGAGCTTGATCAAACTTGCTATTCCCCTCCCCTCCAGCATGATAGTCGGTTGGGGGGATAAGGGGAATAATAATTAAAAAATTTTGCCATTGTCCTTATTGGCCTCCTAAGAGGAGATTCGTATGAACAATGCGTGTTTTTTATTCGAAAATGTTACATTCTCTCCCCCTTGGAGGAATCAACATGTCCTCATCTCGAGATAAACTGGGGATATTGATGGTTGAGAGTGCTTTCATCTATCCAAGTGGCATCCTCTTTGGGATAATCTTTCCACTGGACGAGGCATTCTCTCAAGGTTCTGGATCTCAGTTGTCTCTCCCTAACATCTAAGATCCTATCAGGCCTTAGTTCAAGGACTCCTTGACTAGGCATTACAACTTGTTGGTCATCAAGTACATGGTTAGGATTAGATAAATACTTCTTCAATAGGCTGATATGGAATACATTATGAACATTTAGGTTCTCAGGGAGTTGCAGTCTATAAGCATTAGGTCCTAGGCACTTGAGGATCTTGTATGGTCCACAATACCTTGGACTTAGCTTCTTGCAATCTCCTAAGGATAGGGAATGCTTCTTTGGGCATATGTGAATGAAGATCATGTCTCCTTCTTCGAAGTCTCTATCTTGACGCTTCAAATCTGCGTATGCCTTCTATCTATCCATGGCGGCTTGGATGTCCTGTCTTATTGACTTTATTTGATCATCCATCTCTTCCAACATCTGCCTTGAAGCTTCAACCCTCAAGGTTGGATCTGAGAAGTTTAGGGGACTTCGACATTCATAGCCATACAATGCTTGAAAAGGGGTCATCTGAATGCTTTGTTGGTAAGAAGCACTATAGGCAAATTCAACCAAATGCAAGTATTGAATCCACCTTTTTGGCTCACGACAGCAGTGTGCCCTAAGCATATCCTCGATGACTTGATTGAATCGCTCTGTTTGGCCATCCGTTTAGGGATGGTAAGCTGTGCTAAAGCAGAGTTGAGTCCCAATGGCTTCAAAGATAGCTCTCCAGAAGTGTGATGTGAAGAGAGAATCACGATCACTAATGATTCTTCTGGGTAGACCATGTAGCTTGAATATCTCTTTGATAAACAACCTTGCAATGTCTGAGACTTTATAGTTTTTCTTTACTGGAATAAGGTGTGCAACCTTGGTAAGCATGTCAACCACAACCATGATGGAATTCTATCCCCCCTCAACTTGGGGTAGGCCAACAACAAAATCCATACTGATGAATTCCCATTTCATTTGGGGAATGTCAAGCGGTTGCAGCTTCCCTGGCATATTGACATGTTCAACTTTGATACGTTGACAAGACAAACACTCGGTGACATATTTGAGCATGTCACCTTTAAGTCTCTCCCAATGGTAGCTCTTCCTAACTGCATTAAGAGTCTTGGCATAGCCAAGATGTCCTGAGAAAGGGGAATCGTGAGCTTCCCACAATATCTTCTGCTTAAGTGACTGGCTTGCCGGTATACATAGTCTCCTTCTATAGTAGACAAGTCCACTATTGACAGGAATTCATAATACTTAGCCTGCAGCTTTTAATCCTAATCCTTGATAGAGATCTCCCTTAGCATCTTTTGATAGGCCATATCATCGCATGCTTCCTCTCCAGCTAACTCAAGTATTGGATTGTTTGGCATAGATACCTTTGTAGCTAGGGATCTAGCTGTTGATGGATTTTGCAAGATTAGAGAATTAAGGAATGCCTTGAGACTGAGTGCATTGGCAACTACATTCTCTTTTCCTGGTTGGTACTTGATTTCAAAGTCATACTCTTCCAGCACTTCAATCCATCGACGTTGCCTCATGTTGAGCTCGTTCTCGGTAAAGATCCACTTGAGACTCTTATGATCAGTCACTAGAGTAAACTTGTTACCCAATAGGTAGTGTCTCCAAATATTTAGAGCATGGATGACAGCTAACAATTCTAGATCATGGGTAGCATAATTCTTCTCATGACTCTTCAGTTTCCTTGAAGAGTATGCTACAGGATGGCCTTCCTCCATCAGCACACATCCTAAGGCAAGTGGGCTAGCATCAGTTACTACCTCGAACTCTTTGCTGAGGTCTGGAAGTTTTAGGATAGGTGCTGATACCAAACTTTACTTCAATCTATCAAAGCTGGTTTGTTCGGGAGTTGACCATGCAATGGATGTTTGCTTCTTCAGTAAATCCGTCAGAGGTGCTGCAATCAAAGCATAGTTTTTTATGAAGACCCTATACTATCATGTTAATCCAAGAAAGCTACATATTTCTTTGATAGTTGTTGGTATTGGCCATTCTAACACATCCTTGACCTTGACTGGGTCTACTTGTTGAGATATCGAGCTCCACTCGTGATACGCCAGGGTGACCGTTGTGTATTTATGTCACCGACTTGTCAGTTGCAGACGCGGTTGGTACACCGCTCATGAATAATAGCTACATGATAGCTATCCTTATCTACTCTAGTTCATGGCTCAGTTAGTATGCCACCTTAGTTAGTTGAGTTTGGTTTGAGACCCATATATAGGGTTCTTCTATTTCTTTGTACTTGAGTTCTTTTGGCTTACACAACTAAGAAGAGGAAAACTGTTTTCAGCCTCCACCCTTGTGTGTCTTCCCCCATTGTGCAAGCAAGAAAGCTTCAAGCGAGACTCCTTCCTTCTCTCCCACAATCTTGACATGGTATCAGAGCCTTGTTCGTGGTAAGGAGCTCAAGAAAGCAAGCCAAGCTCGCGGTGTTCTGGTAAGAGGAGCAGTGTTGCTTTCATTTTATGTTTTGGGAGCAGATCTCTACAGGTAGCACAGCCGGAAAGTGCAGGAGTGCATTGTCTCAGGTTGAGACGCCCTTCGCGGTGAAGCAAGAGGGCAGTATATGCTACGGGAAAGAGCTTTAGCTCTTGGCGACCCTCTTTTTTTGATTTGAGGCCATTTCGGGGCCTGTTTTGGAGCCGGAAGTTTTCTGCACGCACTCAGGAAAAGGCCCTGTTTTATGCTGTGCGACCACTGTTCTACAGGTCGGTGAATAGCTACTGTGAAAATTGCATTGTATGCTTGTGCGCAGAGACATTGGGAGTTACAGAATCATCCCTGTTGCCTGTTGATGCAAAATCGTCACTAGGAAGTGACTGTGTGGTCAAATACCACTTTCGCCAGTTTTGCAAATTTGCCCTTGTGAGGGTGAAGCAGAGTTTTTTGCAGTGACAGAATTTTTTGCACTCTTCTGTAATGGCATCTGATTCTCTTTCACAGATTGTCACTGAAAAGCTTGACAAGAACAACTTCCAAGCATGGAAGTTTAGAATGACGAATTTCCTTATGGGAAAAGGATATTGGGAATTTGTTGCAGGAAATGAAGAAGAACCAGTTCTTCCTGATGTTCCCAATCAACAGCAAATGCAGGCATTCAAAGCATGGCATGAGAGAGCCAGGAAAGTTATGTACTGGCTGTCTATCAGCATTTCAGACTCTATGATTGTGCATATTCAGGATGCAAGTACGCCAAAGGAGGCATGGGATACTCTGTCAAAGATGTATAGCACAAATACGCAAGCCAGGAAAATGCAGCTCAAGCAAGAGTTGCACAATGTGCAAAGAGAAAATATGAGCATCAACGACTACCATATGAAGGTGAAGAAGATTGCAGATGCACTTGCTTCCATTGGGTCGCCAGTGGAAGATGATGATTTAGTTTCCGTGACCTTGAATGGTCTAGGAAAGGATTATGCACAGTTTCGGACATCCATTTCAGTTCGTGAAAGATTTCCTGATTTTGAGGAGTTGATTGCTCTTCTAATTTCTGAGGAGTAGAGAAATGGTGGTGCATCTTCTTCAGGAGGAACTTCAAAAGAAGTTGTCTTCTACTCAAATGCTGGAAGAGGTAGAGGCAGAGGTAGAGGAGGCCGATTTGGAGGCCGTGGTAGAAATCAGAATATGCAGCAAACTCAAGAAAACCAGTCCTATGGAGGAGGACGTGGTAACTCTAGAGGCAGGGGGAGCCAAAGAGGTCGTGGTGGATGGCAAAGAGGTCAAAATGCAAACAGTAATGTTGAATGCTACTATTGTGGTAAAATGGGTCATATGGCTAAAGACTGCTATAAAAAGCAGAATGACATCATGAATGGAAAACTGCAACAAGGGAATTATGCATCTTCTAACAGACAGGGTGATGACAGAAATGAGCATTTGTTCATGGTGCAGCACATGAACAATTCTGTGACAAGTGTAGAAGAAAGCAATGATGTATGGTATGTTGACTCAGGTGCATCAAACCACATGACAGGTCATGCAGAATGGATGGAGGATGCAAGGAAAATGGAAAAACCAGGATTTGTGGAGACTGGTGATGATACTGCACATCCTATTGTGCAGATTGGAAAAATTCCCTTGTCTATGCAGGATGGGAAAAAGAAATACCTGTCCGATGTATTTCATGTCCCGAATATCACCAAGAATCTGGTTTCTGTTGGTCAAATGGTTGAACAGGGCTTGCAGGTCAGATTTAATCCTCATGGATGCTTTGTTGAGGATATGAAAAATAAAGGTCGCTTGATAGCAAAAGGAAAGAAGAAGGGCAGAATGTTTACGTTGGATGCAGACATGTCTGAATTGAGTGCAGCAATGTTTGCACATGGGACCGGTGTAGTTGCAGATATTGATATCTGGCATAAACGCATTGGTCATGTTAATGTACAGCGACTTAAATCAATGCAGGCCCAAAATATTGTTGCAGGATTGCCCAAATTCAAGGTTGCAGAAATGCATAAGGTATGTGAAGCCTGTCAGTTTGGAAAACAGGCAAGGAAACCATTTCCTAGACATGTTCAAGAGAGTGAGAAGCCATTGGAATTAATCCACTCTGATGTGTGGACTACTAAAGCTGCATCTCTTGGAGGCTGTCATTATTTTGTCACTTTTATTGATGACTATAGCAGAAAAGTTTGGGTGTATTTTATGAAAAAGAAAAGTGAAGTTTTTGGGTATTTCAAAACCCTTAAAGCTATGGCTGAAAAAGAAACAGGTCTGCAAATAAAATGCCTGAGGTCAGATGGAGGGGGAGAGTACCTCTCAAATGAGTTTGCAAAGTTCTTGCAGGAGCATGGCATAAAGCAGCAATATTCATGCAGTTATACCCCACAACAAAATGGAATTGCAGAAAGGAAGAACAGGCATATTGGAGAGGTATCTCGTGCCATGCTCAATGAAAAAGACTTGCCAGATTTTTATTGGGCTGAAGCAGTTGCTACAGCAGTCTACATAATGAACAGGACTCCCACTGCAACAATACATGGAATGACTCCAGAGGAGAGGTATACTGGTAGGAAACCAGATATTTCTCATTTGAAAATTTTTGGTTGCATTGCCTATGTACATGTGCCAGATGAGCTGAGATCCAAGTTGGATCCAAAAGCTGAGAAGTGCATCTTTATTGGTTACTCTCTGCAGCAAAAAGGGTATAGATGCTATAACCCTTCTACTCGTAAGTTTACAGTGAGCAGAGATGTTGTTTTTGATGAGATGAGTAGCTGGTATAAACCAGTAAATGTGATTGATGATGAAGATGCACAAAATGGTAATGCTACACAGAATTCACAGCAGCAGTCACAAAATATTAGTGGACCTGGAGCGTCCTCTAGCAGTGGTTCTCATTCTTCGCCATGGACAGGAAGATTGAGATCAGGAGAATCTTCTCAAAGTAATGCAGATAGTGGTATGCAGGTATCACGAAAAGGAAAAGAGAAGGTTGATCAGCCCATGTTTGATGTGAATGCAGGTCACTCTTATGTGGATGGTGAATCCAGTGGCTCAGAACAGAGCATTGATGATGAGTTGGGTATCCCCTCTATTGTTACACCTGGAGTAAGGAAGACCAGGGATGTTTTGAGAGCACCTGGGAGTGAACCTACTTTGCGCAGGTCTACGAGAGCTAGGTATCCTGTGGATAGGCTGAAATATGATGGATTTACAGCCATTCACTATGCATATATGGTCAAAGTGATACAGGAACCAGAACCCACTTCTCTTGAGGAAGCCATGGGAAAAGAAAAATGGGAGAAAGCCATGGATGAAGAAATGGATGCCTTGGAAGCAAATGCTACATGGGAATTGGTACCTTTGCCTAAAGGTAAGAATGCAATTGGCTGTAAGTGGGTTTATAAGGTGAAGCACAATGCAGATGGTTCTGTGAACAGATACAAGGCAAGATTAGTAGTCAAGGGGTATGCACAAACATATGGTATTGACTATGAAGAAACATTTAGTCCGGTTGCAAGGATGGCAACCGTAAGAGCAGTCATTGCTATGGCTGCATCAAAGGGATGGTCTTTACATCAGATGGATGTAAAGAATGCCTTCTTGCATGGTGATTTGCAAGAAGAGGTCTATATGGAGCAGCCACCAGGTTATGTGCATGCTGTTCATCCTGAGTTTGTTTGCAGGTTGAAGAAAGCCTTGTATGGCTTGAAGCAAGCACCTAGAGCATGGTCTGACAAGATAGGACAGTATCTTGTCACTATTGGCTTTCTGATTTCCAAGGCAGATTTCTCACTTTATGTGAGAAAAACAGAGAAAGGTATTATGCTGCTTGTCATTTATGTTGATGATTTGATTATGACAGGTGACAGTGATGAAGATATCCTTCATGTGAAAATGCTATTGAAGCAGAAGTTTGAGATGAAGGATTTGGGAGAGCTGCGTTATTTCTTGGGCATTGAGGTGATTAGATCACCAAGTGGGATACAGCTCTTGCAGAGGCAGTATGGATTGGACATGCTGTCCAAATATGGGATGACAGGCTGTAAGCCTATTTCAGTTCCTTTAGAGCAAAATGTGAAGCTGAGCACAGATGCAGGTGAGCTTCTAGAAGACCCTACTATGTACAGACGCATAGTAGGAAGTTTGATTTATATGACTATTACCAGGCCAGATTTGAGCTATGCTGTTGGATTGGTAAGTCAGTTTATGCAGGCTCCAAGGAAACCACATTTGGATGCGGCTAGACGCATACTTAGGTATGTGAAGTCCACATTGCAGTATGGACTATTTTATGAGACTGGGGTTCAGATACAGTTGCATGGATACACTGATGCTGATTGGGCTGGTAGTATTTCTGATAGACGATCTACCAGTGGATATGTATTCTCTTTTGGGAGTGCTGCAATCACTTGGAGCAGCAAGAAACAGCCTACAGTTGCCTTGTCGAGCACAGAGGCTGAGTACAGGGGTGCAGCAATGGCTGCATGTGAGGTAGCTTGGTTGCATAAGCTACTTTATGATATGCATCAGTCTACAGATGGGCCAGTTGTCATTTATTGTGACAACATGAGTAGTATACACTTGGCAAATAACCCAGTCTATCATGCTAGAACAAAGCACATTGAGGTGCATTATCACTATGTGCGAGAGAGGGTTTTACTAGGTCTTATTGATCTAGTTTATGTCAGCACAGAGGATCAGGTAGCTGACATATTCACGAAGGCATTGGGTGCAGAGAAGCTGCGCAAGTTCAGAGACCTGCTTGGTGTGCAGGAATTGGGATTGAGCTCGAGGGGGAGTGTTGAGATATCGAGCTCCACTCGTGATACGCCAGGGTGACCGTTGTGTATTTATGTCACCGACTTGTCAGTTGCAGACGCGGTTGGTACACCGCTCATGAATAATAGCTACATGATAGCTATCCTTATCTACTCTAGTTCGTGGCTCAGTTAGTATGCCACCTTAGTTAGTTGAGTTTGGTTTGAGACCCATATATAGGGTTCTTCTATTTCTTTGTACTTGAGTTCTTTTGGCTTACACAACTAAGAAGAGGAAAACTGTTTTCAGCCTCCACCCTTGTGTGTCTTCCCCCATTGTGCAAGCAAGAAAGCTTCAAGCGAGACTCCTTCCTTCTCTCCCACAATCTTGACACTACTGAGATTCCTTCCGCTGATATGATGAATGCCAAATATTCAATCTGATGTTTGAAGAATGCACACTTCTTCATCTTAGCATACAACTTATGTGACCTCATTGTCTCAAGGACAATCCGAAGTTGGGATTCATGATCTTCTTCCTGTTTAGAATAGATTAGAGTGTCGTCGAAGAAGACGAGTACAAAATCATCAAGATATGGCCTAAAGATATCCTGCATTAGCCTGTTGAAGGTGGCAGGCGCATTTGTAAGCCCAAATGACATAACTAGGAACTCAAACTGTCCATATGTTGTATTGAAGGCCATCTTTGGGATATCTTCTTCCTTGATCCTGATCTGATAGTAACCAGACCTGAGATAAATCTTGGAGAAGATCTTCACACCCTGAAGATGATCAAGAAGCTCATCTATTCTAGGAATAGGGTACTTGTTCTTGACATTTGATTGATTCAACCCTCTCTAATCAATACATAGTCAAAGTGTTCCATCTTTCTTTTTCTGGAATAGTACTGGAGCTCCCCATGGTGAACTGCTAGGACGGATGTAGCCCTGATCTAGCTGTTGCTTGAGTTGTTCCTTCAGCTCAATGTCTTCCGGTATAGACATCCTATAAGGTCTCTTTGCAATTGGCGCAGCTCCTGGTACTAGCTTGATCTCATGATCCACTTCTCTTTGAGAGGGGAGTTCTGTCAACTCTTCAGGAAATACGCCCGCGTATTCCTTTAGCCAAGAAGGTCCTTCACTAGACACTTGCTTCTGATCTAACTTGTTGAGCTTAATTAAGTAGACAGGTAGTCCTTTTCTGACTCCCTTTATAATCCGAGATGCTTTGGCCAATTGAATTTTTGGTTTCCCTGCTTCTCCTTGAGTTGTGATCAATTCCCCTTCAAAGTTTCAAAAGGAAATTTAGCCTTCCCACAATGAATGTGGGTGTCATTAGGCTTAAGCCAATGCATTCCGAGTAGACACTCATGGATACCTAAATTCATGACTCTGAATTGGGCGGAAGTTGTCTTTCCTCCCAGAAAGAATTCCACCTTAGCAGTTTGCATGGTACAGGTAACCTCGCGACCATTTGCCAATTCCACAAGCAAGATAGGTGCATCTACTGTGGCTATTCCTACTCTTTTTTCATAAGCTGGTGAGATAGAGGAATGTGTACTGCCACAATCAATCAAGGTCTTGAAACTTTTACCTTGATAGTTCGATGGTGTCTAAATCACCGAGAACTGGTGATTCGGCCCTTTCTTGTGAAGAGCGACATGGACTGTCGCCCTTTCAAACTCTGCTTCCATGGTCAGATCTTCTTCTTCTTCACACATTTGCTTATTGGCAATGCAAGTAGTTCTTCCTCTGCCTCGAGTAGCGGCTCGCTAACCACGGCCCATTCCTTGGAAAGGTGCTTGGCGATGTCCTCCTCCAAGCTTGGGACATTGCCTCTTGAAATGACCGTGTTCATTGTAGTGGAAACAACGGAGGTTTCGGCCAGTGCTTTGAGTAGGAACAAAGTTGTTGACATTGTTAGTTCTTAATTTCTTTCTTTGTCCCTGATTTTGACCTTGAACTCTCTTCATCTGAGGCCTGAATGCTCCTCTATTCAGGTCATTATAAGACCAAGTTTTGTTACCTCTTGGTCTAGACTGCACCTCTTGAATTATAGGGGCAGCTCGAATGAGTGCATCCTAAAGATCTGATGGGCCCATCGATTCAAGATGGGTATTCACTGGTGGGTTTAAACCAGCACAAAATTTTTGACACCTGCTATGTCATGTCCATCTGTGGCGCATACTTTAGAAGTGAGACAAATTTAGAGTAGTATTCGTCAAGAGTGAGTCCCAGCTGTTTTAGCTCGTAGAACTCGTTCATTTTCTATGTGCAATACGCAGGTGGTAAGTATCTTCCCTGCACAGCTTTCTTCATCTTCTGCCAGGTAATGGATCCTTCCGCGATCCCTTGATCCCTGCACCATTGCTTCCACCAAAGCCTGGCTTCGCCGGTGAGCTTCAGCTTGGTGAGCATAGCCTAGTTGGCGGGTGCAGTATCAGCTTCTTCAAAGTAATCCTCCATGGATTCAATCCAAATTTCAGCATCTGCTTGGACGGACCTGCCTCTCCCGTCAAATTCGGGCGGCTTAATCTGCTTGAGAAGAAACTTCTTCACCTAGATTACAGAAGTAGTTGATGTAGGGGGCGAAATGGGAACCTGTTCTTAGGGTTGTGCCTAAATAAAGATTTCTTAATGTTATTACTCATTAAACGTTGTGATTTATATTTCGTTTCCATTTTAGCTATCAACCAAGTAATCTAACCACTTATCTTCTTATCAATTCCCATGCACAAATAAACATTGATAAAAAGAAGTCTTATTGTATTTATATGAGCATAGCCCTTTTGGAATTCAACATTTCTTGCGATGATATGCCAACTGTTTACATTTAGTTTGGGGAGAATAATTTTGTATTACATTTATCTATAGGAACTGGATAATAGTATGGTTTCGGATCATGGATCTTCAAGAATCGGTAAGTCATTGGAAGTTCAGGGTATCCTTTCCTTTGGAACCCATTCTTCTCATGCCGCCCCAATACTTTAAACCTGTTGGCGAGGATTACACGGATTACTTCCTCATATACATATGAGTTCAGCTCAACCCTCCATCCTCGAATATGTAAAGTTGAGTTTACATGAGCCTCCACGAAAATGAACAGCTTCACGACTTTCAGGTCCTACAACCACTTGATCCTCTTTAGGTTGATTTGTAGGTATGCAAACCAGTGGGCAGCTATATAGTAGATTCTTGAGGTACCCATCCATCTTCGTTCCATGTACAAAGGCGATGGAATATAGATACGTTCTAGGATGTTCATCATCTCAACCCTTTATCAATAATGCGGGGAATGCATCGCAATCATAAACATGACTCGAAATACCAAGAACCTAGTCCATGCTTCATAGTTCTGCAAGAGAGCATTGAACGTAAGGAAATCTGTGGACAGCAACATTTGCTTTACTTTATCTTATTAAGATTTCATAAAAATAAATTTTTCTTTGGTTCGCTTTGATACCAACTATAACATGTCCACCTGTTATCTTCAGGACATGTCTTAGCAGTCCATCGAAAAGGATGTCTAGAAAGCTCCGCCCGGCACTCCCATGGAATGTCATGGGTTTTGCGAGCTAGGACTTTCTGTGTCTGCCACATAGCAGAAGTATTCCAGCCATTCCCACTTAGGACCAACCTGAATTAGGGTTTTTCCTATTGGTCATTTCCTAACGGTAACTAGTGTCAAACCCAAGAGAACTACTTTACGCAGAAATGTAAGGTCAGAAGCGGATTCACGCTGCACTTGATTCAAGGAGAATGGGAAACGAGAGGGATGCGAAGCTCAACCTCCCTGCCATAAAGCATAATCCCATTCCTTCCCCTAAAAGGGCGTAAATCGGGATCAGTTATAACTCTAGGTCAATGCTCTTGTTGTTCGTGTTCTTTGAACGATCTTCTTGCTGTCCATCTTGATTGAGAAAAGTTCCCAGCCAAGCGGGACCACCCATCCATAGGACGGACCTATGGCCACATCCATCGCACTTTCTTTAGGTTGTTTTAGTTATTTAGTTACCTAACACATTTAGTTGGACATGTATCAATCAGCTTCCTTAAATTAGCCCATTAGGCACTGGTTCCTTCACATAATCATATCACTTGACATAGAAAAGCAATGTCAAACAAGTTCCTTTTTAACAGGTTATCATATTTATCTTTGCAATACATAAAGTCCAGCTCGTAGGCTTATCCACAATCCGCCCGAAGGCTATCTAGCAATCCACATGGATCACTAATCCAAGATTCCCCCCGTAGAGTAGTATGCGGGCCTCAAGATCCAATCCCGAATCACGTTAGCCTCTTGTGCAGGGCCCGAAAGGCGAGGGATTTATGGCCAGAGCCCCCTGGAACCCAAGCGTCCTCCTGCTCCAAATAGCGCTCAACGGAGAGACCTCTCGAGGCGGGTTCAGTCCACCTTCCCGGCACAGTTAACAACCCCCTTGGTTAGGGTCAGCAAGGCAGTCGGGGGTAATTGAAGCTGCCTCTCCCTTCAAGCCTTCAACCTGAAGCATTAGATAGCCATTTATCCTTTAATTCTTTGATCAAACAAAGCAAAACAGTGCTCTTAAATCTATAACAAGCACAATCATTTCCATTGGTCGTTATTGTTGGCCAACTGCTAAGGAGTGAATCCTTCCTTCCGAATGCATCCAGCACTCGATCTGGGATCAATTGCGACTTGGCAAGATCCCCAAGGGTTTATTTGTTAACCTTGGATCCTGGGTTAGGGCCGTACCCTATTAACCCGACTTAGTCAATACCTTAAGTTCATATATTATTCCAATTTATTGATTAGTCTTTTGCTTTCAAGCAAATATCCAATCCCCGTATCTTGGTCACTTTACCCAAGAAAGATACTATATTAGGATGATTATTCATCCTCATGCAAGAAAAATTGCATAAGAATCTGCCAATCTCATTCCAAGGAATTGCCATTCTCTTGTGATCAAATCACAAGATCATGCGACTCTACAACTTGTTGTACAAGTGTCGCATCAACTATGGGACTATTTACCCATCGAATGGAGTCACGAAATTATATGTTCCTGATGACATTAGGCCGACTTGTCAGTCCTAGGGTTTCGAGTTTCATCATTTTAGCGAGAGATCCTTAGGAAAACCCTAGATCACTTCTCGCAAGTAGGTCCTACTGTCCCTACATTCCGTGAATGTGGGCAAGTATTTAGGGTATAGGAGTTTCAGTTTTTGGCAATGCGTGCCACTAGGTAAATGTCTTCACCGGGCTAACCCTAGACAGTTCCTTGGGATATGTTGCATTGAATTAACCCTTTTCTAAATGAGTACCTCGGGGTTTTAGGTGTTTGGGTTTATGCCAATTTAACCTATCTATTCTTGAAGATAATTACGCTATCATTTCCATAACCACATGACTTATTGTCTACGCGTAAGTTGATTTTCAAATCCTAACTTTTCGGTTTAAGATCAAGCATAGGTTAGGTTATACCCTAATTCCAATTAATCATTCTATAACATGCGAACAAGATTCATGCTAAAACATGCAGTCTTTTACTACTTTCATTTCTGAATGAATTTGTCATATGCAGAACTTACACACTCTTTCGTTGATTTAAGCTTTTAGGCCACTTGCCCGAAGTAAAATCTTCCTCATGCAACCCTAGCAATTTCCTATGGTTTCAAGCAACTTTCTTTAGGAATTATTTTGAAAAAGATGTTCAGGTCTCATTCTACATAGGCCAGATGGTGCACCAAGTCCTTGACTCTTCTTTCATTGTGATTAGATCAATCTTGTGCTCTTCTTTTCATTTCATCAAAACTCTCCCCTGGCCTTTTGAGCCAGGACTGTCAGTCTTTGCTCTTGATCTTCAATTTCTCTCTCCAATCTCTTTTCCTCCTCTTGCCCTATTTTCGCCTCCTTTTTTAGAATTTCTATCTCCTTTTGATGTCTCCATGCCCTTTTCTCTCTTGTTTCTTCTAGCATCTCTATGGCATCTTGGACATTCTCCATTTCCTCTTGCACCTTTTCATACGTAGATATGTTGCTGCATCCTCAATAGGTTCTATTTCTCCTTAGCCATCCTTGCTTCCCACTTTCCTTCTTCTTCCTCCTTAGCTCTGAGCTTTAGCTTCACACCTCATGTATTTCTTTTTGGCACATCGCAACTTGGTGGGTCTTCTCTAATTGGAATGCTTCCATAGACTCCTTTTGGGCTTCCAACTCAGCCACTACTACCTTCTTATCCTCCTTTGCTTTCTCTAGCTGCAAGAGAAGCTCTTGGACATAGTCATCATAGTTTGCAGGTGGCATCGGGAATGGAGGTCGTGGAGGTCTCCACCTCGGGGGGGTTCACTATATATATATCCTCTATATAATATGCGTTCATGCATTAGGGCCAAACACACTTCAAAAAAGGCACTTGTAAGAAAATGATTAAGTTGCTAATTAGTTGAGATTTTGGAAGAATGAAAATGCCAAATTTGGTTGCTTAGATGTGATTAATGAGAGAATATTGAATTCATCAAAGAGCTGAGCCATTAATTGTCCCTCAAATTAAATTTATGTCAGTGTCACCTTTTCGACAGTTTTTTGTCTTGGAACTTGGGAGAATTTGTATTTTTGAGAAATGTCCACCTATATTGTGATTTGTCTACTCCCGCATCTCCTTTTCACATGCTCTTTCTCCATTCTCTTTTGCCATTCTCTTCTTTGTGCTCAGGTTTGGACATTGATTGAGGCTTTTTTCCTTGCATGTTCCATTCATCTTACATGTTTACTGTTGATTCACCTTATCCCTCCCCTTTGGAATTGAGAAGAAGCCTTCCTAGGATTAAGGTTTGAGAGGTCAAAGGCATGTAGCATGTGCTTGCAGTGTTTTAATTTTGCATGAGCCAATTGTAGAAGTTTGGATTGTATTCTAGATTAGCATAGCAATCCATGTCTAAAGGACGGATGCCTATTTGAGTGATGTAGGTGAGAACATCTGTGAGGAAGTCACTAGAGTTGATCCTGCTAGCAATGTGTAGCTCTTCTTCAATAAGGACTTGATCTAGGTAAGGGTGGCTCATGACATGATCTTCCAATGATCAATTGTGAGTGATGGCCAATACCCTAAAAGAGGTAGGGGCTACATAAGTGGGATCATACTTGGAGGTCTTAATGGCATGTCAATGCTCAGCATTGGTCATGATTTGGTAGCCTTCTTGTTCCAATTGGAGTCGCAGATCATACCACTTACATAAGAAGGATAAGTCATTATTGGCTAGCTTGCGGAGTTTGTCCAAATTTTAGCTTAGGTCATTAACTCTATTTTTGCTATAGGAGGTGATGAGTCGTTGTTTAAGAGCTTAGTCTTGAGATATCTCAACATTGGCGATCAATTCCTCCATGAGCACCATGGGGGGTTTTACCTTCATGAACTTCTATTCCTCCTAGGTGCATGGCATGGAGGGAACATATGACACTAAGGATGGATCAAGTAGACTTAGGTCTAAGTGCTTGTAGCTCTTAGAGGGTGAAAGTGGCATATAAGCGCTTGATGCAGGTGACCACGTCGTCTCATGTGTTTTTAGCTAGGTCTTTAGCCAACATGAGGATCAATTGTTGTTCGTAGGATATCTTAAGATCTGTTGGTGAGTAGGGTCGATACAAGCTAGACAAGGGAGCTTCTAATGACTGATCCTCATCTAGGTCCTTAGGATTATTAACATCCTTAGGGACCATCGGTTGGGCTTACGACTCAAAGGATGCACTACGCTCAGTTTGATATACAGCTGGGTCACTAGGCTCCTTGGGGGTGGTCGAGTCAATGGGAGTTGGTTGCAATTTTGGTTGATGGACTTGCTGTAATGTCGATGGGACTCAATGATCTTAGGCTCTATAGATTTAGTAGCTCTATAGGTTTAGTAGCTCTAGGATGTGCAGGCTTGGGTATGAGGGTCTCTTGGGGCCCAACTTCCTTAACTTCTATTTGCTCTCGCATGGATGGGTTTTGTTGAGAGTGGAAAAAGACTGAATTTTTGACTAATTTTTGTTGTTTTTTAGGTCTGAATGATTGATTTTTGATGGATTTAGAGTGATGTATGGTTGTTAAAGGAAGTGTTTGAGAGTGTTTTGGATGATATAGATTATGTTTTGGAAGCTCATGATGATTTTTAGTGGAGATATGAAGCTCTGTGATATTCTGATACGTTCTGTTGAGGTTTTGATTGGTTTTGTATAGCTTGTGTTTAGTTCTAATTTTCTTCTATATGAAGCATGGATTGATGATTGATGAAGCTTGAAATATTTTGAAGGTTTATTGAATATTTTTTGATATTTTGGAATGGTTTTAGTATGAGTTATGAGGATTTACTATTCTCTAATGACCTTTTGTAACCCTCTGTAAACCTTATGTAGAGCCTCTATCTCTGCTCTATTCATGTTCTCTTCTATCCTGTAGATCTTCTGTAAGTGTTCTGTAGAATGTATGTGTGACTTTGGAAAAGTTTTATAACTTTTGGAAAGGATGAATCTAAGTTCAAAAGAGCTAAAACAAGTGGAATAAGCAGCTGCTGAAGACTGAAGGTAAGATTGGAATGACAGTTACAGTAGTGAGCTATGAAGAGACACTGTAGTGGCTCTGGTGCCTCTTCACATCAGACATACCTCTTGGGAGGTACATCCATGACCTAAGAAGGATTATTGAGAGTCATTATTAGAGTATTGTAGTGAGGAGATGATGTATTATAGAGAGAGAGAGAGAGAGAGAGAGTCAGAGATAGTCAATTCTATCAAAACAGTGTAACTGTATATGAGAGATTGAGAGAGAGAACTATGAAAACATTGAAGATGAATACTATGTGATTGATTTCTATTCAAAAATGGTGTATTCTTTTATGTTCATTGTTCTATTGAAGGATTCCATGAAGATGTTGAAGATTATGGTTGATTCTATCAAATCCGTGGGAGATATCTACTATGATGCTGTGTGAAGAATTGTTGTTTTCTTTGTTGTAGTTATCAAAAGAATGAAATAAAAGCTTGTTAATGTTACAAGATAGATTTTCTTGCAACAGAATCCCTTTTTTCTTGGTGTTCCTCTTGGGGCTCTATGTTTTTGGTGCGCAGCCAGGGAAACTTGCCATCAACAAGCATTTGAAGAGACTAAAAAATGAAGGAAATGGCATTGCCAAGAAGAGGAGAATTCAATGGATGTTTGCAAAGTTCCTTCTTCCACTGAAGAGTTGGAGATTCTCATTATCAAAGCCAATTTCCACAAGAAGTTCATCCCACAATGGCGGAAACATATTACCATCATGATGCATGCTCTATGTGGTGGATTGTTTCCTCTCCCTGTTGAAGCAGCAAAAACTTGCATCTTGGTGGAAAATTGTTTGGGAACAAACTGAAGAGCAAAAACAGGAGAATGACCATCCATGGAATATTTGACATTTATTGAGAAGTTTCCAAACATCATCAAGTGGGAGATTGTGAAGAAGCTTCAAGAGTCATGGTCTATGGAGGTTCACGAAAAAAAGAAGGAAAAGAGTTGGAGTTTGTTCGTGGATGCTCAACAACAAGATACGTGGGATGCTTGGTGCACTGACAATCTTCTGTTTATCCAATTAGCAACCCATTGGAAGTTGGTAGACAAAGTGTTTTTCACGAGATACACTGTTCAAACCCTCAAAAGCTGGCATTATTATGATGGCACAACAACGATCCGAAGAAGAATGAGTTTTGATACTTTTAGAATGGAATATCCCCCCTCTATAGTGGTTTGAAGGCCAAATTCAGAGATGTTGAAAAGAAGGAAGTAGAAGAGATGTTGGCCAGAGAATCACCCAGAGACTGAAGCCCTCTCTGATACTATCTCGTTGAGTGTACAGACGAACTGGTTGGAGCCAACCCCTTGATGAATGACGCAATCAAGAGGCAAGCGTTAGAACGAGTCTAGAGGTACGTGAGTAGAGAGAAGGCAAAAATCAAATATGAGAACGAGCTCACAGCAGAAGCCTCCTTTGACGCCCTAAAAGCACTCTTTACAGAAGTCCCCATGGTGACTCAAGGTCCCCTTCCTAGTCAAATTCGTCGTGGAAATATTGATGATAGGCTAGAAAATGTAGTCCCATTGCCAGTTTTTAAGGGAGAGTACAATGAAGACCCCGATCTTCATGTAGCAGAATTCATGGTAGTATGTGTGGCTAACAATGCCAGAACCCCTGAGCATTGGTTGGCAATATTCCCTACCACTTTCAAGGGCGCGGTGTTTCAGTGGTATGAGAGACAAGCAACAGAAACTTTTGGCACATGGGATGACCTGAAGTTGGCCTTCCTCACTAAATTCAGGTGTGAAGGTTTTGAAGAGAGGATGCGAGAGGAGTTCATGAACCTAAGTCAGTCCTCTGGAGAAAGAGTAGAAGCTTATGTCTCACGAATGGAATCCATCCTGAAGAGATGGACTAACCATCATTTGGACGAAGGTATCCAGAAAGGAGTGTTTCTCAGAGGTCTACAACCAAAAGTTTGCAAGTTTGTCGAATTGAGAAGACCAGTCAATCTACAAGCTGCAGTGGAAGGTGCAAGATTGTACGATGAAGTTGAAGCAAGGTTGTCAATGACTCCTGGAAGAGGAGTCTTACCTCCTCCCATGCCAGGAATGGTATGCCCACCAAATGCAGTTCCTAGGATAGTTCCCTACCCCTATCCTGAGATGTAATCAGTGCCGCAGTATAATGCATCTAATCCACTGTGGTTGTCACAGACAACAGTGCCTCAAATGATGGTTCAACCACAACAATAGTGGCCTCAAAGAGTTCCTCCAATGGCGACTCAACAACAGTGGAACCCTACCAAGTGGAATCAACAACCCCAAGTCTCAGCAGAAGCTCTGAATCAGAATCAGAACAGAGGACCTTCTGGATCGACCCAACCAGTGTATGCAGTAATTACAGAACCTTCCCAAAACCCTACTACAAGTAATTCAAGAGGTGAAAATTTGAAGGACTACTTAACCAACTCAGTTGCAAGTATCAAGAAAGAGCTTATGGATGTGATTACAGAGCAACTACAGACGCTGAAGTTGAATACTGCCAATATATCCACCCCTACGGGAGCTGGAAGAGATGTGATGCGCTCTAATACATGGTGCGGAAAGTGTCATCAAGCGGGACATTTAGCCACTGAATGTACCCGAAAACCAACCATTCCAGGAGCCTTTTGTTCCTATTGTTTGAGGAAGAACCATACAGAGGATATTTGCTCTCTGAAAGAGATGCACGAATGAAAAAGATAAAAATGCAAGATTCAACAGTTACTTGCTAGAATCCAAAATGACAACACAGGATATTGGACCAAAGCCTAGGGAATTTGGTCCTATTTTTGGTCCAAGGAGGTTTCCCTCTCAAAGTTACAGAGGACCACAATTTGGCGGTGGTAAGAGATCAAAAGTGGAATGTTATAGGTGTGGAGAAAAGGGTCATATCTCCCTGAATTGTCCAAACCCTAGACGATCTGTGGATTACAAGCCCTTATGTAGCCGATGCAAAGGAGAAGCCCACACTGCAAAGGATTGTCCAAGTCTAGCCCCTATAAAGGCCAATGGTGCTGATAGCCAATAGAAGGTACAAGAGCCTGCCTCCAATTTGGTAGAGTTGGAAGTTGCCACTATCACACGCGTGAAGAAGAAGGAACCAGTTTTTCAGAACCAAAATAGTTCTCCTGCTAAGACTGTGAAGTTCAACCTGCCAACAGAGGGATAGAGCAATACAGGACAGAACAGTGCAGTGCAGAGCACTGCAGTGCCACAAAGAGTCACAGAGATAGTCCCAAAAATAGGACCAAAGGTCCAGGAGATAGATGATACAGAAGCACCTTTGAAAACAAAGAAAGTGTTGTTGCTGCCATTACTAGAAGAAAAAGGAAAGATGAAAATGGGTGTAGCCCCATTCCTTAGTAGGCTAGAGAAGCCAGTGGGTCCTATCAAAGGTTTATGACTTGGTAAAAGGCCTAGACACCTTTAAACCAAACTTAACATTCCGAAAGTTGCTGATTTTGTCTCCCAGCTATCGAAAGAAATTCAAAAGAATCTTGAAAAGAAGACGTGGACTAAGGATTGCTCCCCCAACAACAACAAAGTCCAATAGAGCTGCAGAACTTGCAAAGGAAGTAGATGCGGCTAACACCTTCGTAGATCCTAGAACCCCTGAGATTAGTGTATGGATTGAAGGATGCTTTATCTCAGATTCATTGATTGATGGAGGTTCATCAGGAAACATAATGACGGATGTGACAATGAAAGACTTAGGGTTGCAAGGAATTCAACCTACACAGTGGCCTATCAGATTGGCAGACCAAAGCAAAATTAAACCGTTGGGCATCCTCCCATACGTAAAAACAACCCTTGCAGGAAGAGACTATTGGCTGACATATTTGGTGGTCAAACCAAATTCTTATGGGACCTCATACCCTCTACTGTTGGCAAGACCTTGGCTTTTTGAAGCAAGAGCCAGGACGGACTGGTTCAAAGGAACCCTAACCCTAGGCAAAGGACCCAACAAAGTGGTGTTGAAATTGTATGGATCGCAAAAAGGCAATGGATCCACCCACATCCATCCAAGTCGTAAACTGACTCCTCCAACGAGGTAACAAATGGCACATCAGGGGACGAAGAGGCTGTTAAACAGATCTTTTCCAAGAAAATAGAGGCACAGTCCCTAATAGTGGGCACTGTAAGCCAACTACCAAGGGAAGCAAAGTCCTTGTCCATGGGAGAATACCTCCTGCCTCAACTAGAATTGACTTCTGAGATCACCTCTGATAGCGAAATAGAAGCATGGATGTACTATTCTCCCTGGTACATGGCATTCGCATAGATAATAACAAAGATAGAGCCAGAGATAGAAGCAAACACAGAGGCAGAAGATCTGTTCTTCTCCTACAGATCCTCTACAGAAGCAGAGACAGAGCCTCCAAAGGAAGAGAATGAAAATGATGAGGAAGAAAACAAAGCAGGTTATTAGTGCAAATGAAGAATTTCCCCTGATATCGGATGATCTTATTGATGTCCCTACAGAGACCTCGGAGGCCGAAGGTCTCAAGGTGTTGAATGGAATGATCATGGTTCCATTTGGGTTGATCAATGGACCACAAAGTATGCAGAATCTGTATAAGCAATGGATTAAAGGCATAAGAATTAAGTTCACCAATGGCTCCTGTCACCTTGAGACCATTTAGTCAAGAGAAAAGATGATGATGATGCCCCGTGCTAGCAACAAAAGCCAGAGCTATCAAAGCCTTGGCTTCTGGAAGGTCCGTGCTATGTGACATTCCTGGAAGCATTCTCTGAAGATGAATCCTTAAGTCCAGAAGAAATTACCACTTACACAGAACCAAACAAAGCTCTGATACCCTTCTAGCAACCTCAACAAACAAATGAGTCATTTGTTCAGAAGGAGGACACTGGTTCTAGTGGAACATCAAATGATGGCATTATTCTCTTGAAAGAGTCAGACTATCCAGAAGCAATCCATGGGATGTTTATCCATGAAGTGGAAGGTGAAAGGCAAGTAACGTTCTTGGATAGTGACGGTATTGAATGTCACCTGAAAGTGGATCTCAAACTTCCAAAAGAAGAACTAGTGGTCGTGCAAGTCTTATTAAAGGAGAACTTAGATGTATTTGATTGGTCATATAAAGATCTAAAGGGAATTGATCCCACAGTATGCCAACATCACATTGACCTAGAGCCCGATGCCAAACCTGTAAGGCAAAGACAAAGGCATATGAATCCTAATTATTCTGCTCTAGTGAAGGCTGAATTATTGAAACTTCTTGAAGTCGAGTTCATTTATCCCGTGGCTAACAATGAATGTGTTTTGCCTATTGTGGTTGTACCCAAGAAGAACAGGAAACTTCAAATATGTGTGGACTTCGAAAGCTCAATTTGAAGACAAAGAAGGATCATTTCCCTATCCCTTTTACAGACTGACTGTTGGACACAGTGGCAGGTCATGAGTTGTATTCCCTCTTGGATGGATTCAACGGATATAACCAAGTCCAAATTGCAGAAGACGACCAATCCAAAACAACCTTCACCATAGAATGGGGGACCTATGCCTATAGAGTGATACCATTTGGGCTCTGTAATGCTCCTGCCACCTTCCAACGAGTAATGATGGCTGCCTTCCAGAATCATTTGCATGATTTCATTGAGGTGTATCTTGATGACTTTTGTATTTATAGCTTAATCTGTGAGCACTGGGGAGGACAGATGCCGAGAGTATGGGATATCTCTCAACCTCGACAAATGTGTCTTTGGTATCTCATCAGGAGTTCTTTTGGGTCATATTGTCTCTGCACAAGGGATTGCAATAGACCCGGCGAAGATTGAGAAGATTGCCACCTTAATAGCACCAATAAACCTCAAGCAATTGAGAGGATTTCTTGGCCATGTGAGCTACTACAGAAGATTTATTGCACATTTTGTAACCAAGGCAGCCCCTCTGCACAAGCTCCTAATGAAAGATGCAGATTTCCTTTGGACTGATGACTGTGAAGAATCCTTTAATGCCCTAAAATAGTGCCTTATCAAAGCACCTATCTTGCAGCCCCCTGACTGGACGAAGGAGTTCCATGTACACACAGATGCCTCAGTTGAAGGGCTCGGTGTTGTCCTATGTCAAAAGGGTCCCTCTAAACTAGATCAATCAATATATTATGCAAGGCGAAAGGTCACTGATAGGGAACGGAACTACACAGTGACAGAGCTTGAATGCTTAGCAATGGTGTTTGCACTGGAGAATTTTTGACACTATCTATTGTCAACACATTTTAAGTTCTACATGGATCATGAAGCCTTGTCCTTCCTGATGAACAAAGTAGATATTAAAGGACGACTGATGAGATGGTTGCTCCTATTCCAGGAGTTTGATTTTGAAGTGGTCACTAAGCCTGGCTGTTCCCATGTCCTCTCACTGATCATCTATCACGGATCCCTCAAACTGCTGATGAGGAACGGGATGATCCAGACCTTCCTGATGCTTCCTTGTTTCTAGTTGAAATAATTACTCCCTAGTATGCAAACATAGTTAACCTCGTGGCAACTCAACAGTATCCTCCTGGCATCTCAAGCCGTGAGAAGAAGAAGCTTCTGTTAGAATCAGCTCCCTATACCTTGCTAGGCGGTGCACTGTACAAGAGAGGCAAAGATAAAGTGCTACAAAGATGTGTTGTAGGGGATTAACTCGGCATAGTATTGAAAGCATGCCATGAAGAACCATGTGGTGGATACTTCGTGTGAGAAGTGACAGCCAGGAAGGCTCTATTAGCAGGATACTAGTGGCCGACCCTCCACAAGGATGCATATGATTACTGCGAGAGATGTGATGCTTGTCAGCAAATGGGGAAACCCACTAAAACAAGTGCCATGCCACTGCAACCTATTCTTCCCATAAAGCTATTCGAGAAGTGGGGATTGATTTTGTGGGTCCCATCGATCCACCCATTAGACGGAAGCAGAATAGATACATCTTAGTATATACAGATTATGTCACAAAGTGGTGTGAAGCTAAAGCCTTGAAGCGGGACGATGGTAACAACATAACCCTGTTCATGTACGAGAATATCATCACCTAGCAACTCGACGCGCGTTGCATTGAGTTACGGGGTAAGGGAGTTAAAAGGGGCCCCTATTTTTGGGTTCGGGGGCTGCAGAAGTGGCCCCTGGCTGGGGGGTCCCAGGGCCCGATGGTAAAGGGAATATTCCATGGACGACTAGTGGAGGCTTATATGGTAGGTCGGTCAGGCCGACCTAACGGCCTTCGCGGGCTATAAAATCTAAACCCCTTCATAGCCATCTATCATTCATCTTTCACCCAGTCAGAGTTGTTGTTCCAGCTAGCCTTAAGCTCTTCACCTATCTTCTGTCTAGATCGCCATCTAAGCTTCACACAGTGGAAGCGCATGGGTGGACAAAGCCATCTTTGTATCACTTGTTTGGAGCTAAAGAATTTACTGATTGTCCTCTTATCTGTTGTGTACTCTCTATCTCCTTCTCAAATTCTGTTCGCTGCACCGTGTAATTTTTTACATGGTATCGGATCCCAAGGGGCTCTAGAGATCAAAGAGTGTGCAAGAGGCAAAGGCTTCAACAGCACAAAGAGAAACTATATCGACTTCCCGAAGTGGTTCTGGCGCATCAGGAAGCGGTGCAAGAGGTGGTGCTGCTGTACCGGCTATTCAAACATTGAGGATTCGTTCACCAACCTTCAGCGAAGGCAAGTTAGATGGTACAAACTACACCTTGTGGAAGTTCAAAATTACAACTATCCTTGATTCTTATGAGCTTCTGGAGACTGTGCTGGGGATTGACGCAGAACCACAGCCTACCCCTGACCCATCAAATTCTAGAGTGATGATTCCTCCGAATGCAGATCTTCTATGAGCTTGGAAACGAAGGAATGCATATGCATTGTGTGCCTTAGTTACAAGCTATTCTGAGAGTGTTTCGACTTTGATTCAGCATACAACCAAAGTGTCAGAGGCTTGGAATGTACTAAGGAGTCAATATAAAACACAAAACCAAATAAGGATTCAAAACTTGGAGAATCAACTAGCGACGGAGAAGTTTGCTGAAGGAGAGACGGTTGAAGCATTCATCACTCAGATTAAGAATCTGTGCGACCAGATGGCTGGCAATGGGATACAAAAGACTAGCGAAGAGCTAGCTCGGAGGTGTCTTCGGATTTGTCCACAAAAGTTTGATGGACTAGTAATTGCCCTTTATACTCAGTTGAGACCTCAAGCTTTGACTTTTGAGGAGTTTTGTGCATTATTGATGGAGGAGGAGTTGAGACTGAAAGCCTGAGAAGAAAGCAACAATGGAGATGCTGCATTCTCTGCCAATGCAAAAGGCAAAGGTGGTTCCTCCACCAAAATGATGGTGACAAAAAGAAGAAGGGCGGCAAGAAGAAGTTTCAAGGAGAGTGCTTCTACTGCAAGAAGAAAGGATACGCAATTGCAGATTGTCGTGTCAAGAAGGCAGATGAAAAGAATGGTACCCTTAAAAGTAAAGGGAAAGAGACAGCCAATACGGCTGAAGCAAAGTTGGAATTATTCATGGCAACCATTGAGGAAATGTGCTCCTCGGCACAAGAAGAATCTACCACTGGCTCATGGGTGTTGGATAGTGGGGCCTCTTGTCACATGACCAACAAGAAAGGTCTATATAGTTCTATGCAGCCTCTACAGGAATCCATCACTATGACGGTTGGAAATGATGCTAAATGCCCTGTTGCGGGCATAGGTACTATTTCTTTTGTTACTGCAAATGGTGAAGTCAAAAAGCTTTCAAATGTGTTGTATGTTCTTGAAATCAGGAGAAATTTGTTATCAGTTTGCTGCCATAACTGATCTTGGTCATGAAATGAGGTTCAAGAAGACAAGTAATACATTATTAGTGAGTTTGGGAATCTCCCAATTCCCATTTTTTGAATACTAAAAATGTGGCACCTGGACAACATGCCCTTAAGTTTCTCAAAACCATATGATGTGACTTGTCATTGGAAAGCGCTTGAAAAATGGAATCTATTGAGCTATAAAGCGCTCAATTTGGAGTTATAGTGTTCAAGTTATGACAAATCCAAAGATTTGACCATGTGTCCCAAACTTATGGAAAATTCCCATATTCCCCAATATGGCATTAGGTGCAGAAATTCTTGATAGTGCTGGCACAATTGTTGGCAAAGGAGAAAGAAGAAACAACCTGTATGAGCTAAGTGCTCTTACAGCCACCGTTAGAGTGGGCATAAGTAAGCTTTGGCATGAAAGATTTGGACACATCGGATTTGCAGTGTTGAAGGAGATACAAAAGCAAGGTATGGTTGCTCACCTACCTACAATAACTGAATTGAAGGAACCATGTGAAGCTTGTATGATGGGCAAGTAACAGAGAAAGGCATTTCCACAAGTAAACAAGAATAGAGCATAGGCTCTTCTAGAGTTGGTGCATGCTGACTTGTGTGGTAAGATGCCTACACAGGCCTTGGGGGGATCTTCTTATTTTATGTTGAATGTCGATGACTACAGTAGGAAGATGTGGGTGTACTTCCTTTGTGATAAGGCTCAAGCTTTTGGTAAGTTTAAAGAATGGCTAAAACTTGTTGAGAATGAAACAGGGAAAAGTATGAAGAAATTTAGAACAGATGGTGGTGGTGAGTTCAATTCAAAGGAGTTTGAAGATTTTTGCAAGAGCAAAGGGATCAAGCGTCAATTGACGATGCCTCACACACCTTAGAAAAATGGTGTTGTCGAACACAGGAATCGCACCATTCTGGAGATGGCAAGATGCATGCTAAAGGGCAAGGGATTGCCTAACCATTTTTGGGGTGAAGCTGTTAATATTACAGTCTACATTCTAAATCGGAGCTACACAAAGGCTCTCAAGGGAAAAACACCCCATGAGGCTTACACTAGTAAGAAACCATCTATCTCACATTTCAGAATTTTTGGATATGAATGTTATGCACATGTTCCAGATGAGAAGAGAAACAAGTTAAAACCAAAAAGCAGAAAATGTATCTTCTTGGGTTATAGTGATGAGCAGAAGGCTTATAAATTATATGGCCAAGAGGCAAAGAAGATCATCGCGAGTCGTGATGTGGTGTTCAAGGAGGAGCCGCATACAGTGGAGGACGAGAAGGCAAGTTCTTCCACTTTATCATCAAGCGAAGAAGTAGTCCACTATGAACATGTCCCGAGAGCTGTCCCTATCCTTAAGGAGGAGGAAGCATCATCTTCAGATGATGAGGAAAAAGTTCACTAACCTAACATCACCCCACCGGAAAAGCCATTGTCGTGCTGGGTGAAGAAGTTCTATGACCACAATAATCCTATGCCTACATCTGTTGAGGAGAAGGCAGACAGACCAAGGAGGTCTCAGAGAATAGAGGAGCAAAGGAGGGCTTCTGCTCACATAGTCAATATGGCCTTGATGGTTGAGATTATGAGAGCAGTAAAGGAGCCAACTGACTTAGAAGAAGCACTTGCAGTTCCATCATGGAAGGCTGCTATGCAAGCTGAGTATGACTGCATAATGAAGAATGACACTTGGGAGCTAGTGGATCGACCAGCAAAGCGAAAGGTTATTGGCACCAAGTGGATCTGGAAGGTAAAGTACAAGGCTGATGGTACCTTAGAAAAGCACAAAGCTAGACTGGTTGCCCAAGGATTTTCACAAGTTGAAGGGTTTGATTTTCAAGAGTCGTTTTCCCCAACTGCCAAAATGACCACTATTTGCACGGTACTTGCAGTGGCTGCCCACAAGAAGTGGCCAGTGTACCAAATGGATGTTAAGTCAACGTTCTTAAATGGTGACCTCAAGGAGGAGGTGTACGTGGCTCAGCCACTAGGGTTTGAGGCCCCCCATTCTGAGAACAAAGTGTGTAAGCTAAAGAAGGCATTGTATGGGCTGAAACAAGCCCCCAGAGCATGGTACCAACAGATAGATAAGTTCTTTTTAGACCTAAAATTCAAAAGATGTGCCTCAGATACTAACTTGTATGTTTACAGGGATGGTAAAAAGTCTGTAATGATTGTCCTATATGTGGACGACCTTCTTATTACAGGCGACTATGAAGATATGATCAACCAAACTCGAAAGGCTTTGAGTTCTATGTTTGAAATGACAGACTTGGGCTTGCTGCAATATTGTTTGGGGACTGATTTCTGGCAAGAGCCACAAAAGATCTTCATCTCTCAGAAGAAGTATGCATGGGAGATCTTGAAGGCATTTGGCATGACCGAGTGCAAGGAGATAGCTACACCTATGGAGGTGAATGCAAAGTTATCCATCGAGGATACATCAACACTAGCAGACATTGGGAGGTATAGAAGGCTGATCTACTTGTGTAACACCAGACCAGATATTAGTTTCGCTGTTGGTGTTTTGAGAAGGTTTTGAAAAAAACCTCATGAGAGTCATTGGAAGGCTGGGATGTGGGTTCTCAGATACTTGAAGGAAACACTTGACTATGGTATCACATACAGTTTCGGAACCTCTCTTGTGGGGAACTGTGACTCAGATTGGGCAGGAGACAGTGATTCCATGAAGTCAGTTTCTGGTTATTGTTTCTCTTTGGGTCCAGGAATTTTCTCTTGGATTAGTAAGAAATAGCCAACAATGGCATTCTCTTCTATCGAAGTAGAGTACAAGGCAGCTTGTTTTGCTGTATGTGAAGTAGTATGGTTGAGAAGGATTCTATGGCATATGGGAGTGCAGGATGAAGAACCAACTGTGCTGAGATGTGACAATTAGAGTTGCATCGCCATTGCCAAGAATCCAGTGTTTCATGCACGCACTAAACATATAGAGATACAGTATCACTATGTGCGTGATTTGATGGAAGATGGGATAGTGGAACTGGTCTACTGTCCAACAGAGGAGAATGGGGCAGATATCTTCACCAAAGCACTTACGAAGGATCTGCTTCAAGTTTATCTTCAGAGACTCGGCATTGGGCCGAGGAGATAGTTCACCTATGGGTGGACATTGAGGGGGGGTGTTAGATATGATCAATGCCCCACCCTCATTAGGTGCCACTAATGATCCATGATGCTCAAAGTTGTAAGGCCCCCATTATGAGGAGAAGCCAAATCTGAGCCCGGACCGATGGTAAAGGGAATATTCCCTGGAATATTCCCTGACCGACTAGTGGAGGCTTATATCGAGGTCGGTCAAGCCGACCTAACGGCCTTCGCAGGCTATAAAAGCTAAACCCCTTCACAGCCATTTATCATTCATCTTTCACCCAGTCAGAGTTGTTGTTCCAACTAGCCTTAAGCTCTTCACCTATCTTCTGTCTAGATCACCATCTAAGCTTCACACAATGGAAGTGCACGGGTGGACAGAGCCATCTTTGTATCAGTTGTTTGGAGCTAAAGAATTTACTGATTCTCCTATTATCTGTTGTGTACTCTCTATCTCTTTCTCAGATTCTGTTCGTTGTGCCGTGTAATTTTTTACACCCTTTTGGGCATCGTACTGTCATTCTCTTCATAATTATGATAGCCCTTATGATTCTCCTCATGAAGCGGTCTCGTTCTATTAGCCCCTCGCAAATACCTCTCAATCCGACCTTATTTTCTCTACTCGTCTGATCAAACAACGGTGGCGAGGTTGGTCCTGACATATGGTATTTCTACCATTCTCTTTCTTCACGAAAAAAAAAGAAAAGAAAAAAAAAGAAAAAGAAAAAGAAAACAAACAAAACTGTTATGGGAGAAAAGGAAGAAATTCCCAATCATAATAGACCTCATTCCAAGAAAAGGTGGAAACACCTTTGGACGGGAAGCTGACTGTGGAAAAGGTGGTAACACCCCGCAGTTCAAGATAGCTGATTCATCAGCAGAACCTTTTCAGCAAGAAATTTGAAGCCACCTCCCTTGGTGCGCTGTCTTTGCAATATCAATCTGTTTGCCCTTCTAACAAATGACCTTTCTTACAAATCATTGAAGTATGAGATTGATAGGTTGCCTCCTTGGGTACGCCTCGTCTTCAATATCCAGATGACAACAACAACCAACACGATCTTCATCACCAACCTCTTGAGTGATGTGACCTTTCATCCTAACGGGATGGGGATGTGAGTATGGGCTGCCCTTTGTATCTTTCAACGGAGCATGAGACAGAGGATGGGGTGAGTGACCAGTCTTTCCCTTCAAATCAAATGAGAGGTGATATGTGTGAATGGAGTGTTGCACGCACGGGTTGGGCCTCTCAATACACAACGCACGATTTTTTTCTGTGCACTGTACCATAAGGCTCCCTAGCGTTCCTTCTTGCACTGTATGTTGGCACCATGCCGGATGCACAATTGCACTATCAAATGCGCACAAGGCATACAACCTCTACATAAGTGACAGTGAGGATTATATCAATGGGTTTCAGGAATGGGTTATCCTCTGTATCTTTCAATAGAGAGTGAGACAGAGGGTGGGTTGAGTGTGACGGACGTTTCTTCAATCAATTATCGAGAGGTGAGGATTGAGGGACGTTATGACCATTGGAGTCAGGTACATTCTCGTTTTCTCTGCACCCATGGGATGGGTCTCTGCCATCAGCACAGAACACGTCACTCTGTTTTGTACACTGCACTACAAAGCTCCCTGGCCTTCCTTCTTGCACCCATGCCAAACAGGGTTGGACGCACTGATGTACCATTAATTGTGCACCCTGGCATACTCTCTCTGCACTATCCCATTGTTGATTCCTAAACCGAGTGTGAGCTATGGGTTTCATCATTATTCACTCGAGTGATGTTAGTAATGAGGCGAGTGATTGCTCTTTCTCATTCCATTTGAGTGATCGCGAGTTGAGTGCAATATCCCTCGTCATCGACAAATTTCCTGCGATTTCTTCAACCAGCTCCCTCTTGGGTGTTGCCGCGTGGTCCCTGCCATGAAGGACGTGTGCTGTGAAGACACCTTGGTACTTCCTACAACCAACAATGATACAAGACGCAACCTCGATAGTCGACATTACTCATCGGCAATATGGGCCAAGTTTTTCTAACCCTACACCTTCTGTTTCTCAGTGACGGTCATGTCTTAAGTGTGGGAACATTCATGGCTAGTCTGATGTGTAGTATTAGATCCTTGATGTTCTGTTTACCCTTTCTATTAAGGTTTTAAGTGTGGGGACGTGTCCCTATGTGTCTATGTTGCATAACCCCCATGCATATACCCTGTTATGATCATGCATCTACTCCATGACTTGTTTTTACCCTAATGGGGTCTCTTCCCCACTCTTCCATTCTATTTCACTCTGTCCTCGGAGCTGTTCCTTGACTGTTTGCCATTATTCTTTGTTTTGTGATTTTTCCATACGAATGCACCCTACGTTCACTGAGAATCACATCCAACCTTATAGTAGTGTTTGTTCCTTCGAACTACCCATTTTTCCTTTTTATCAACCCCTATTCCAACATACGGTTCTAAAGTAATTAATTTTTAAAGCAATTCCCATAAATTGGTCGATTTTTCATGTGAACGCATCTCTATTGCTTCGGAACACTAATCTGAGGTGCCAACCCTACCCTACCCATTCCCCCTAATAGTTTTCCTTTTTACTCCCTATCATTGCGATGCACGGTTGATCCGCTATTAATTTATGTGGGTTTTCAGGCCCTTTTCGTGCCTATTTTTCACATTTTTCATGTGAACATGCCCTATTTTCACCGGAATTCCAGTTTCATTTGACAGCCATGACTGGCCAGGCTTTCCCCTGATTTTTCATTTTTCCTCCCCCCTCTTCCGACTGCCGGATTTTTCAATTAATATTAAATTTTCCGATATTAACACACGTATGTGTTTTCGGGTCTGTTTCTTGCGTTTTTTCCATGTGAACACCCTGATTTTGCGTCGGAACCAATGTCGCATTTTTCTATCATCTTTCCCTCGTCTCCCACCACATTTTTTCCTTTTTATGTTTTTTTTATCTGACTTGCGGTTTGAGTTTTATTAATTTTTCTTCCTTTTTGCTTGTGGCCATTTTTGATTTGACGTGAACGCACCTGTTTTCGGTTTTACGTGCCTCGGGACGCCCCCGTGGCATCTGTGGCTTGCATATTGCTATACCTGCCCCGTCTGATCCCGCCGATGCAAAATTTTTTTACTCTCGCCCTGCGCATGCGCGTGAGACGGGGGTGCGCGTGGGATGGGAGTCCATCTTCTTCCACACCACTCCCTCCTTCCACCTTCTTCCCCACCTCTCCCTCCTTCTCCGCCCTGCAGCATCACCCTCCTTCCATCTTCTTCCACACCACTCCCTCCTTCCATCTTCTTCCACACTTCTCCCTCCTTCCCCACCCTGCAGCGGCGCCCTCCTTCCATCTTCTTCCCCACCTCGCCCTCCTTCCACCTTCTTCCATACCTTTTCCTCCTTCCCTAACCTGCATTGTCGCCCTCCACGCGGCCTTCTTCCATACCTCTCCCTCCACGCGGCCTTCCTCCACACCCTGCCCTGCCGCGCCATATCTGCCTTCCTTGCCTCCTCCTCTCCTCTCCCCCCGCCGCCACCACGCCGTCCACCACCCTCCTTTTTTTTCTTAAGGTTAGTTCACTTAATCAACTAACATTTACCTCCCTAGTTAACTTAATCAACTAACATTTACCTCCCTAAGTAAACTTAATCAACTTACCTTTATTTACTTCACATAACCTAACTTTATTTACTTAACTTAACCTAACTTAATTAACTTCACCTCCCTTACTTACCTTCCTCACCTCCATTCACTTCCCTAACTTATGTCACCTAACCTTACTTAGATCACTTCCTTCCTTCCCTCACCTCTACTAACCACAGTTTCCCCCCATTTTAGCCCCGTTTTTGCCCCTTTTCCCCTCTCCCTCCACTGTTCCCACACCGTGCAGCCACTCTCGGTGTGTGTGTGTGTATGGGTGTGGCTAGCGAGTGTTCACGCGCGAGGACGCGTCTCTGACTTGTTCATGCGGTGGTGTGTTGCAGTCAGTCGTTCACACACAGTCATCCTTACCTATTCACACGCAGCTCGCGTACCAACTTTTAATTTCAAAACCCGAAAAATACATAAAAATATATAAAAACAAACATAAAACACAAAAAAAAACTTCAAAAATTCATTAAAATTCATTTGAAATCCAAATAAATTGCGAAAAAGCTCCTAAAAATTTTCCAACATTGCTAAAATCATTTGCAATATTTTCTCAAGTGGGAATTCAAGAAAAAAAATTGCAAAAAATTCAAAACTTCAAATTTTTTTCAAAAATACATGCAAAATGAGCAAAATTTATTAAAATTTAGTAAAAATTCAGAAATATTTTCCAAAAAATTTTAGAAAATTTCACAAATCCCCTTGTCCCTTTTGCCAATAATTTCTCAATTGAAAATGCTTCCATAAATGGCTAAAGTATTATTTGAAGCCCAAACCCTAAATTTGATACTTTACCTCATGAAAATTCATTTTAAATTCCAAAAATCAGCTGAAAAATCATGGATAAATTCCAACACATTGTTGACACTTGTTGGATTGCTGAAATTCCACCCTTACACTTCACAACATATTCATGTGTCATATATCCCATTTTGGTCATTTAAAAAAATTTAAAAAAACAAACAAACAAAACAAAACAGTATATAAAATACAAAAATACCTAAAATACAATTGTTTTAAAAAAATAATAAATAATAAAACTAAAACAAAAATACTAAGGTGCTTTATTTTTTCTAGTGAGTGGTTTTTGCTTTTTTGATTGGATTCCTTGCATTTGGGACTACTTAGTGTGCCTTCAGTCTCTTGCATACACACCCCTACCAGGTATCTTTTTTTTTAGCTTTATTTATTTTGGTCATCCCTTAACCACAGTTAATTGTTAAAATGAACTATATTCACCCACTTTTTCACGCGCGCTCGCGCTAGACACACATTTTTCTAATAAGTTAAAATCAACCCGTAGTTCACTTTGCATATACTACGTGCGCTTCAGAGGCACTTTAATTTATAATAAAAAATGAACCAACCATCACAAAAAAAGCACGCGCTGGCAAAAAAGTGCTCCACATCACCATTTATTTTTAATTAATGAATTTGCATTTAGAGACCCTAGTATGGGTATCAAAGTCCGGGTTTCGTTAAAGCACTGCTTCACCCTAATAAATTGTAATAAAAATTTTAAGAAGGAACCGCCGTTTTCTTATTAAGATTTATAACCTAATAAAATTTCACCCATTTTTAATAATTTCTTACAATGAACCCTTCATTAAAACCATTTCTCTTCAATGCACTTTTTTCCTCAATAAACACGCTTCGTGGAATGGGCACGTAAAGTCCTTTTAGTGGAAATTGTTGGTCAAAGTCATGGTTAGGTCCTAATCAGGTTTTTAAGGTATTATGGTTTGCTTGTCTGATACGATTACGGGTGCGGTTTTTGTAGTTTTTTTTCTTTTTTTGCCTGATACGGGGTCTTGGGTGACTGCTTGTTACATCTGGTGCGCAGATCGGATGCTGTACGCTCGCGTACTGAATGCCGGAAGGTCCCCAAGAACAATAGAACTCTACTTTTTGCACAAATTACAAGGTAAAAAGCATGAACGACATGAACAAGAGACCAATTGGGTGCAATCTCCCCCCATGCCTTGTGTGAGCGCTCCACAAAGCATGTATTTTATGTATTATTCATCTTCAAGCTCAAATAATAGCCCAAATTACAAAATAGCTAGCTTTTAGCTTTTGAGTTTGCTTTAGCACAAAATAGGAATAAAGCTAACGGACGGTGCCCAAATAGTCTGGCATGCCCAATACAATGTCCAAGTAGAAATAACATAATCGTGCACCCACGCGCATACAAAATAATAATAAATATCCAACGCCTCAATAAATAGGCGTGACAAAATATAGGCGTCATGTCTAAGGTATGCGCCCATCAAAATATAATCAATAAATCGAATAGTCACTATCCTCCAATGCTTTCCTCCGCCACTGCTGCTATCTCTACACATCAACTGAAGCATTCACAATCGTTAGTAAAATAATACAATTAAATCGACAAAAGTGAATACCTAGTAGTCTTCAGCTACATAAATAAATCAAATAGTTAGAAATAAATCCTAACCTTAATTTATTACGAGTACGCACTCTAAACTCATAAACGTTTATTAATTTAATATGCATTTTGCGGAATCACCCATGTACACACTAAATTAATGAAACGCCCGAAAAGGACAGGCGTCCCCATCAACTTCTCGCACAAAGAATCCACTTTGTGTATGAGCCCCGGTCATCAAAGTTTACGGAATCCACCGTAAAACCTCACGGAATCCACCGTGGCACGGAATCCATTGTGAAATATGCCTCCTGGCATCATACCCCCGGGGTGGAATAGCAATTGACCTCAATTGCTATTAGATCAATGTGGAGCTAATAGAGTGGGGAAAGCATTTAAGTCTCTAGCGTGCATCCATTGTGCTTCCTCTACAGGATGGTTATTAAATTTAACTAAATATCTAGAATATCTTCGGCCAGTTCTAGTGGTCATAAAATCAGTATCTATGATAGCTTCTGGTTCAAGTATTTCAGTCTCTTCCTCTAACAAAGGTGGGTTTTCATAAACAGGGTGTACAGGTAATTGGCCTCTAAATGGTCTTAATAAACTAATGTGAAATGTATTGTGAATTTTCCAATGAGGTGGTAATTCTAACTTGAATGCATTGTCATTAATTTTGTGAATGATCCTAAATGGTCCATAGAATCTAGGAGCTAATTTCACAACTGGGTGTCTATCTACACTTTGTAGTCTACGTTTTTCTATTCTCAACCAAACATAGTCATCAACTTTTAAATTCATTTTTTGTCTTTTCTTATTCGCTTGTTTAGTATATGATTGCTGGGCTTTAGCAATCATGTCTTTAACCTCGTCAAAAATAGTATTATGTATACTAGCAATATCATCAGCACTCTGAATTCTATTTGACAAAGATGCAACATGTGTAGATAATCTATAACCATAAATCACTTCAAATGGTGCTTTCTTTGTAGATGTGTGTGGTGTATTGTTATATGCAAACTGTAATAAATGCAAATGTGTATCCCATGTCTGAGGTTTAGAAATAGTATAAGAAAGTAAAAGATCTAGAATAGTGCTATTAGTGGCTTCTGTTTGTCCATTAGTTTCAGGATGAAATGCAGATGAGAAATCAATTTTTGTGCTTAGGTTAGCAAACAGAGTAATCCAAAAGTTGTTACAAAATCTAGAATCACGATCAGAAATAATAACTTTTGGCAATCCATGGTTAGTGAAAACAGTTTTCAAAAACAATCGTGCTGCCTGTGATGATGTTAAAGTTTTCTTACATGGAATGAAATATGCTTGTTTACTAAACCTATCTACTACTGTCCAAATCATATCATGATTAGATTTAGTATTAGGTAAACCAGTAATAAAATCCATAGAAATTTGTTCCCATGGTCTAGATGGAATAGACAAAGGCATAAGTAATCCATACTATTTACCACGATGTCTCTTAACTCTTTGACAAATCAAACATTCAGAAACAAAGTTAGATACATCAGTGTCCATATGCGGCCAATAAAAATCTTTAGTTAATGTTCGTAAAGTAGATATGATACCTCTATGACCTTGATATGGGGGACAATGAATCTCATTCAAAACAAAAGATCTGAATGGAACTGTAACACATAATCTCTTTTCATAAAACATAAATCCATCATTATATGATAATGAATCAATAGGAATCAAGTTATTTTGAACTAATTTATTCCAATCAGCATGAAAAGTAATATCCTGATGATAGGTATCTTTCATAGCAATCAAAGAATCAAAAGATATAACAGAAATATTATGAATGGCAGGTCTTCTACTTAATGCATCAGCCACTACATTTTCTTTACCGGGTTGATATTGAATGATAGGATGAAAACTCTGGATAAAGGATGCCCATTTGATATGTCGGTCAGATATTTGGGGTTGGCTAAGTAAATGTCTAATACTTTCCTAATCAGTCTTAATCATAAATTATGAATCCATTAAGTAGTGTTTCCACTGTCTTAAGGCTTATACAACAGCTAATAATTCTTTGTCATATGTGGAATATTTTAGTTCAGAGGGTTTCAGCTTACAACTAGAATAGGCTATAGGATGATTGTCCTGCATAAGTACGGCTCCTATTCCTGATCTATTAGCATCAGTCACTACTAAAAAGAATGGTCTATTAAAATCAGGCAACTGTAGGACAGGGGCATGGGTTAATGCATGTTTCAATAAGTCAAAGGATTTCTGTTGATTATCGGACCAATGATAGACAATACCTTTCTTCAAAAGTTTAGTCAATGGTAAAGCAAGTAATGAAAAATTACGTACAAACTTCCTATAGAAACTAGCAAGACCAAGGAATGATCGTAATTCATGCACATTTTTAGGTATAGGCCAATTCAATATTGCATCTATTTTCTTAGGGTCAACTTTAATTCCATCAGATGATACAATATGACCTAAATACTCAATTTTTGTTTTAAAGAATTCACTCTTTTTAGGATTTGCATACAGTTGATTATCTTTTAATAACTGGAAAACCAATGACAAATGCTCATAATGTTCTTTCTCATTTTGACTAAACACCAAAATATCATCAAAGAAGACAATTACACAATACTAATATTTCAAAAATATACGGTTCATCATTCTACTAAATGTAGCAAGTGCATTAGTCAATCCAAATGGCATCACTAAAAATTCATAATGACCAAACTGTGTCCTAAATGCAGTCTTGAATATGTCAGACTTATCTAGTCTCACCTGATGATAACCAGACTTAAGGTCTATTTTACTAAATATAGTAGATCCTTGCAGTTTGTCCATAAGGTCATCAACTCTAGGAATTGGATACCTATTCTTTACTGTGATCTTATTTAAAGCACGATAGTCAATGCACATACGATAGGTATTATTCTTTTTCTTGACTAACAGAACATGTGCACCAAATGGAGAACTACTAGGTCTAATCAATCCTCTATTTAGTAATTCCTCAACTTGACTTTGAATTTCTTTTTGCTCTATCTGGTTATGCCTATATGGTGCTTTGTAAGGTGGTTGTGTACAAGGAATCAAATCTATTTTATGGTCTTCTGGACGTGAAGGAGATAAACCAGGTGGTAGGTCTTCGGCAAAACAGTCTTTAAAATGTGCAAGAAATTCTTTATGCCTAGGGTGCATATGATTTTCTTTTACTTGCAGTTCATTCACCCAAATGAGATAAGATTTACTACTCTTGCGTAATGCACGTTTAGCTTGAGTATGCGAAAGCAGTGGAAAAGCATTAGATGCATGCATACCATACAATGTAATAGGTTTTCCTTGAAATTTAATATTAATTGAATGCGTGGAATGGTCTATATTTGGGTTATGCTGGTGACGCCAAGGCATACCTAAAATAATGTCAGTTGACTGTAATGGAACAACTAGAAAATTTCTTCTTTCAGTGTATCGACCAATTTAAATTTCTAAGTCATGCACTTCCTGTGTACCATTATACCTAGTGCCTAAGAATGCTGCTTTGATGCGATAATGCGTAGGTACAGTCTGTAACTTCAATTCCTTTACTAGTTTTGCTGAAATAAAATCATGAGTACTACCGTCATCATGCAAAATAATCTTTTCCTTTCCATGCACTAAACATTTCATAGTCAATAAAGAATGTGGAGTTGGCATACCTGGTAAAGTATCCAAAGGAGTAGTGATGTCGTCCTCATCTTCCATGAAATCAGGCATATCTTCATGTTTGTTATCTTCCATTGCTCCAAGGTAGTTGATATGGGCAGGTGGCTTCTTCGAATGGCAATTTGCTGCTAGATGTCCAGGCTGGTGGCATTTATAGCATACTATAGGTTTGGCTTTGGTTACATTGTTTGCAATGGCAGGAAGTCTAAGGATATTGGGATTTGGCTGTGGAATAGGCTTGGAATTTTGATTGACATTGGATGGTAAAGCAAGTGGTTTTGCCCAATTCTTACGGAAAGATGATGAAGTGAAACGACCTTGATTAAATCTTCTAAAGTTTGAGTTGAATTGCTTAGATCCATAGTTACCATTGGCTTTGGAATTGTTGTGGACGTCTGTCTCTACCTCGCAGCTTGTCTTCAGTGTCATGAGCTAATGAAATTGCATCTTTAAGAGTAGCAGGCTTGAACATGTTAACTTCAGCGTAGTAATGCCCAAGGAGTCCAGACATATACTTGCGCTTGTGTGTCGCTTCAGGTACGTCTTCAAGCATGCGTAACTGGAGTAATGCCTTCCAAAAACGCTCTCTGTACTGAGGAATAGGCTCACGATCCCATTGCTAAAGAAGATCCCATTGTTTTATGGCTTTCTCATGAAATTGTGGAGGAAGGAAATTCTGCATAAACTTCTTGAAATTCTCCCAGGTAATGGGACAATCTATACTCTTGCATACTACAGTCCACCAAAGAGATGCTCTATCCACTAAATGATTAGTGACACACTTGATTTTATCTTTTTCTGCATAGGTTTCCTCATGAAAGTCGTTGTCAAACTGACTAATGAATGCAAGAACAGTTTTTCCCTCTCGAGTGCCATTGAAAGTACGGAATTTGAATTTTTTTTTTACTTATCTTTGATTCCTTGCAAATAGTTTGAGCTTCAAGAGTTGCGTCAATGGTACGTCGGATAAGATCTTCAGATTGAGGTTCTTCTTTGTCGGTAGACGATCTTTGTAAATTTGCCAACTGAACTTGCAATGCTTGCCTAGCTCTTCGTTCTTCATCCAATTGCATCATAATTAAATCCAGCTTTTGCTCCATCGTAGGTTCGGATAGGTCGCCTTCAGCCATTAAATCATCCATATGTGGTTCCGTCATCCTGCAAAACTCAAAAGACTTCTCACTCTCAAAATCAAGTTAGCGGGATGAGCGTAGCTCAAGTTCGGGAATACAAGGCTTATGCATTTTTGGGTGTGGCTTTCACAATCTTTGAAAAATCTGCATTTTATCCTTCTTTGTATGCTGAAAATGCTTTAGCAAACCTGCATATGGGTAGAGTACCTTCCAATGAACAACTTTGTAGTTCAGAGTTTCTGCGCAGGAACAACCCTTCTATGAGTTTTGAACAGAAGTCAGTTTTGACTCTAGTTGACTTGTCTGACTTGCAGAGTACCAAACTAATGTGACTTGCAGAGTTTGTAGACTTGCAGAACTTAGTTGCTTTATGGAACTTACAGAACTTGACTTAGAATACTTGCAGAACTTGGACTTTGCAGACTTGCTGAGTTGAGAACTTTTGTGTGACCTGTAGCTTATGACTTAGCTTAGGTGATTAAGCTTAATTAAAGGGCAGCAAAAACGTCAATTTGAGGGAGGGTCGTTTTTCTTCACGCGGCGCAAAAATCGGAGGTCTCCTGATACCACGAGATTACGTTTTGTAAAGCTTAAAGCTTCTTTAAGCTTAAGCTAAGCTTCTTAAGCTTTTAAATATTGATTAGCTTTTAAAATTTTGGGATTAAGAGAGAGCTTATCTCTATTCTTGACGACTTGATGTAGAAAAGATGGAAGTGGTCCTCCGCCTCTGCAGACTGGTCCCTCGCAGTCTGATGATGGAAACATGGGTTCTTGATCGCCAGGAATCTGCCTGTATCGACCGTTCGCAACAACGAGATTGACCGTAGAGCCCGATCGTTCCAGGAGCTCCGCCTTCGCACAAGATGGGTAGCGATTGGAAGCTCTTGATCTCAGCTTCGCTCTGATACCACTGGTGCGCAGATCGGATGTTGTATGCTCGCGTACTGAATGCCGAAAGGTCCCCAAGAACAATAGAACTCTACTTTTTGCACAAATTACAAGGTAAAAAGCATAAACGACATGAACAGGAGACCAATTGGGTGCAATCTCCCCCCATGCCTTGTGTGAGCACTCCACAAAGCATGTATTTTATGTATTATTCATCTTCAAGCTCAAATAATAGCCCAAATTACAAAATAGCAAGCTTTTAGCTTTTAAGTTTGCTTTAGCACAAAATAGGAATAAAGCTAACGGACGGTGCCCAAATAGTCTGGCATTCCCAATACGATGTCCAAGTAGAAATAACATAATCGTGCACCCACGCGCATACAAAATAATAATAAATATCCAACGCCTCAATAAATAGGCGTGACAAAATATAGGCGTCATGCCTAAGGTATGCGCCCATCAAAATATAATCAATAAATCGAATACTCGCTATCCTCCAATGCTTTCCTCCGCTTGCTGCTATCTCTACACATCAACTGAAGCATTCACAATCGTTAGTAAAATAATACAATTAAACCGACAAAAGTGAATACCTAGCAGTCTTCAGCTACATAAATAAATCAAATAGTTAGAAATAAATCCTAACCTTAATTTATTACAAGTGCACACTCTAAACTCATAAACGTTTATTAATTTAATATGCATTTTGTGGAATCACCCGCTATGGAATCACCCATGTACACACTAAATTAATGAAACGCCCGAAAAGGACAGGCGTCCCCATCAACTTCTCGCACAAAGAATCCACTTTGTGTATGAGCCTCAGTCATCAAAGTTTACAGAATCCACCGTAAAACCTCACGGAATCCACCGCGGCATGGAATCCACTGTGAAATATGCCTCCTGGCATCAACATCGCATGAAGTTTTCGGTTGCATATGTATAGAGGTCATGCTAAAGTTTTTCTAGGATGTGGGGTTTTTGGGTGGTCACTTGGTTAGTTACGTCTGCGTGCTTTTGATTGATTTCTTTATTGATCACTATTTGGTTGACCTACAGTAGAAAGTTGAGGCAGATTACAAGGAGAAAAATGAAGCAGTGTGGGGTCAAGACTTTGGAAAAGCGGAAGAGCTTCGAGATAAAAAAATGAAGCTTAAGACACGGATTTGTGCCATTACAAAAAAAAGGAAAGGAACAAGTGCAGGAGCAGGCCGAGAGTGAGGCAAGTGACTCTGGCCCAGTTGTGACTGGAAGCTGACATTCAACAAATAGTTGCTACTTGGATAGGGATACCTATGGAAAAGGTTTTTGATGTGCTGAGGTTTTCAGGATGGAAGATGGGGGAAGTCGATGATGCAGCAGAAGGGATAGATGGAGCTTTAAGGGCAGGGAGGTGAGCTGGAAGGTTGACAGTATTTCGTTTTTTCTAATTCTAAAGGCTAAGGTTAAAGACTTAACCCTTAAAGTCCATTCACACCAGCTCATCTTCTCTCTCTCACAGTTACTTATTCACACCTACACTTCTTCAAAATCCATTGCCATGCCAATCCATTTCAGTGATTGTCTATCCATTGAGCCAAATAAAATCCAAAAAATTCATGTAACCCGAACTTCAATGTATGAGATTTTGTTGAACCAAGCCCATGTACCCATCAGTGTGTTCATTTGTAAAAGCGTAAAGCAAAAAGGAGAAGTACCATGCATCAACAAAGGGACAAGAATCACAACAAAGATAAAGAGCATGAAGACTAAGAAGGAGTAGAAGAAGATTAAAGACTGCACCAAAGAGTGGGAAAGAAGCACAAAAAAGATGAATAAAATATTCTCCTCTGCTGATAACAAAAATCTTCCCATGGTGGATCATTATTTCCCATAGCCGATGTAAAAACCCTACCAAGATGTACAGTTTCAAGCCTTAACTTGACTAGGCTGCCAAAGAGCTAGTCTCATGGTCCATGTTTGCATGCAAGGGGGCAAAAGCTAGCAAGGGTAGGAACTCATCATTTGAGGGGGGTTGTTGAGAATAGACAAATGATGTATTCTCTAGGAAGAGATGTTTAGAATCCCATATGGATAGTGAGGAGAATGGTACTATCCAAAAAAGTTATATAATCATGTATTTGACACTCATTTCAGTGTAATGGTACAATCAATTTTAGTCACTCAAGATTGTGTTTATGAATCCAAGCTAATCTATCATGAAACCTAATTCACTTGAGTTACAATTCCTCATTCAGATAATGTATCGTGTGTTTGACTTGTGTCCACCATAGCTGATCTAATTCTAGGTCCACGATTCTCAACAACTTTGATATATTCCCTAGAACTAATGATATAAAGATCTATTTTGCTTGCTTGCATTTGGAGGGATTTGTGCATACTTGGTGGAGGTACATTAAGAAGGCGAACATACTTATAGAGAATTGGGAAGCTTTCAAGACACTTATGGCGGCTGAAGTCTTTGTTTCTCCTCTTGAAAAGAGAAATTGATGCTGAGATGGTATGGTTTAGAGAAAAGAGGCCTAAGTGTAAGGGAGTATACCAACCAATTCCTCAATCTTACCATGTATGTAGAGAGCATCAATGATGAAGCTAAACTCCACAACTACATATATGGCTTAGTGCCATCCTTATTAGCTGATGTCATGATGCAAACCCCTACCACTCTTTTCAAAGCTATTGAGCTTGCGGAGTGCTATGGAAGAAAATATAGAAGGGAATCTTCATTTCAGCCTGGTTATGGAAAGCCAAGAACTGCTTTCAAACAGGGACAAGTTGGCAATGTTTATGGCAGCAATCATGGGCCAAGTGGGGGCTTAAGAGTGCTGACTTATCCACCATTCAATGCTTCTAAAACTCAAAGAAATTTCAAGACACCAAACAGTCCTAGAATTTATGTCAAACAAGGGGACAACAAGCCTAAATCTATTTTAGCCAATATGAATCCCAAGTCTATTTCTATGGACTTGTACAAAAAGAAAGAAAGAAAAAAGGCTTATGCTTCAAATATGTGGAAAATTATACACCTGATCATGCCACAAGTGTGTATACAAAAATGAAAAAGCCAAGGTTCATAGTATGTCAGCAATCTTTGAGGATTTCAAAGATGATATTGATGAGGCTAATGCAATTGCACCTCTAATGCTGAAAATGATGATCTTGAGGAAGAAGTTGGGCAAGAGTACTTTTATGATCCTAGCCAACTCTTTTCCTTTTGATCAAGGTGGGAATGTTCCTTTTGACCCAAGTGGGACTTATGATGAGCCACTTTCTACCACTAGTTGTTCTATGACCATGGATGCTTGGATGGTTTTAAGAGCCCTAATACACTCCATATGAAGGATAACATTCATGGAAAGGCTGTGTTCATTTTGATAGATAGTGGCAGTATACACAATTTTGTGAATAAGTCCATTAAGGACAAGTTGAATTTTCTTCCGAGTGACTTATAGCAACCCATAAGAGTTAAGGTGGCCAATGGTGAAGAAAAAATCAACACCCAAATATGCCCACAAGTTTCTTTACAACTAGCTGAAAATTATGATGCAAAAGCAAACCTAATTACCTTGGAAATGGGGCCCATAGATACTGTGCTTGGTTGTGATTGGTTGATGAAATTAGGCAAAATATGGACTTCTCACAACTGTATATGGAGTTTATCTTTGATAGACAGCTCATCCATTTACAGGTAATTCCTAGTAGATCAGATTTTGAGCTTATCACCATTTAACAACTTAAAAAGGAGTACAAGAGACACTCAAAGATATATGTTTTGCACTTGGATAAAGATATTGAAGATGAGTCCATAAATTCAGCAATTCACCTAGCCTTGAAAGCTCTTCTTTGAGGAGTACCTAATTTTTGCGGGTTTTTTGCGCCCTTTTCGTGCCTATTTTTCACATTTTTCCATGTGAACATGCCTAAATTTCATCAGAATTCCACTTTAATTTGACAACCGTGTCCCGCCAGCCTTTTTCCCACTTTTTCCTTTTTCCTTCCCCCTCTTTCGACTGCTGGATTTTTATTTATTAATTTTTTCGAGTGTTTTCGGGTGTGTTTTTTGTGTTTTTCCATATGAACCCCTCCTCACTCCACCAGCAGTGCGTTTTGATGCACCAGCCCTGTGAATCCCCTTTCCCTAGACATTTTTCTTGTTTATTGCACTTCGTTCCGGCAATTGGTTATTCTCATATTAATTTCCGAGTTCATTTTCGGGTCCATTTTTGGGTTTTTCCCATGTGAACGTGTCCTATCTTGTTCGGAACTGTGTTTTGCCATGATAGGGTTGTTGACGCGTTATTCTGCACATTTTTTCTTCTTTCCGCACTTCGTTCCGACGAGCGGATTTTCCGATATTAATACATGTATGTGTTTTCGGGTCTGTTTCTTGCGTTTTTTCCATGTGAACACCCTAATTTTGCCCTAGAACCAGTGTTGCATTTTTCCATTATTTTTCCCTCGTCTCTCGACACATTTTTATTTTTTTACAGTTTTTCGATCTAATGTGTGATTTGGGTTTTATTTGATACGATTACGAGTGCGGTTTGTAGTTTTTTTTCTTTTTTGCCTAATACAGGGTCTTGGATGCCTGCTTGTTGCATCGCATGAAGTTTTTGGTCACATATGTGTAGAGGTCATGCCAAATGTTCTCTAGCATGTGGGTTGTTTAGGGTGGTCAATTGGTTAGTTACGTCTGTGTGTGAGCTTCTTTTGATTGATTTCTTTTTTATAGCTCTTTGGTTGTTTTGCAGGCATTCTCTATGATTGTCTGTGTTTGTGGTGTGTGTGTGTTTTCCATCTGAATGGCACCTCACGCTCCTCCTATCCAATATGTTGCATTGATCAATAGGGATTATTCTTCCCTACTAGCTTTTGATCCTATAGCAAAAGCAGGACTTGCAACTTTCGTGATTGCTTCGCTCCCATTGATTACAGATGATACATCCCTGTGTGATGAGTTTCTTGCATCATACAGTAAGAAATCAGGCCTGATTCGTGGTGCTTCCATGGTATTGACACCTAGAGGGTTAGGGAAGGCTTTGTCTCTTTCCTACAAAGGAGAACCCTTTGTTATAGCTAGACAATTATTCTCAAATGATGAGATTCTCAAGGTGTTACAGAAGTAGACCAAAGAGGTTTTGGATGTCAAGAAAGTGATTAACACTTTAGGAGTGTTTTTTTCCATGATTATTGATCCTCTTTGGAAGTTAGTCTACCAATTCCTCCACGACAGGTTTATGCTTGCCAAAACACCATCTCATTATTTGTCCAAGGAACCCTTCACAACTTCTAGGATGGTGTTAAAAGGGGTTGCCATTGATTGAAGTACTTACCTGCTTACGAAGATGGACCAACATTTTGTCAAAGTGACCAGAGGGAATGTCACAAATGTCACCTATGGTTCCTATTTATATGCTTTCTTGACATATTCTGGCCTTAAGAAGGGTGTGCTACCTCCTCCTCCATCTAATCAAGTACCTCCCCCTCCACCTTCAGAGGATTCAAAACCTATTGACATAGAGGATCTTGATTCCCCTCCTCCGTTAGTCATTCAGTGGAAGCGCTTGAAGCGTGTGGCAGATAAAACTCCCCCAGTTATTGCTTCAGTCACTCACAGTTCTTACTACTTCTAGAAGTGAACTCCTTGCCTACCTCACATGCAACAATTTATTCAGGGCACATCGAGAGGGTTCTTTGGAAATATCAGTTCCTTCACTAAACAATTTAGTGTCAGGAGATGCCATTCCATTCCTTTGTAATGACATCTAGAGTTCAATTGAACTCTCAGTGTGACAGCTTGTGTTCAACAATTATATGCTTCTTTCTATGAAGAATTGATGCAATCCAAAGACCACTTGCATAAGGCAACCACAGAGTTAGCCTCTACTAAAGACACTCTTACTGATCTATTTAAGCAGATGGAGTAGCAGACCCAAATGACTAAGACCTAGAGAGAAAAAATATCTTCTTTGAAAACTCAGTTAGCAGAAGCTCAATCAGAGGTCACTAGAGTTTCTGAAGAGAAAGAGAGAATGTCCAAAGAAGCTCAAGAGTTTCAGACTCTTTTAGATACGAAACTATTAGCTTTGCAGACTGCTCATAATATAGTGGAATCACAAGCTTCCCAGATTAAGCAGTTGCAGGACCAACTGACACAGTCACAGTCCATTCCTCCAAGCCCCAGTGTTCCTATTATTCCTTCTATATCTAAGCAGGACTTGGCAGTTCTCCAGAGAGAGGCCACATTATGTCCATTGTTTCAAGATAAAGTGGAAAGATTGCAGTCTAGGATAGATTTGTTATGGTCTACATTTGAGCACTTTCAGGAGTATGTTCCTCCGGACCACTCCTTCTTTGTCCACTATCAGTTGCAAAAGTTGACCTTCTATATGAAGCTTTCAATGATGGATCTCCCTCTTCCAGAGGATAGTTGGAGTGGGGCTTGGTCCTCTGATTTGCTAACAGAAGTTGTCTGTATGGTCTTTGAAGATTCTGTGACGACGGATACCATGTTTCTATCTTACATGTATCTATGAGTTGATCTATTAATTTTAGATTATGTAGATCTAGCTTGGTATGTGGGGGATGTGGTTTTGCAAGCTGTCTTATATGTCAACTATTTGGAGTTGAGGATAGATGACATGTTCTAGTGCTATTCTTTTAAATTGGCTACTTGCCCTGATACTTCATGGCATTAAATGATTGATTCTGTGGTTGTGAATCAACTTGAGAATACAACTTCTACTTATGTGCGGAGCACTAACCAACTGAGGGTGGATCTCCTAGTTTATCTTTCCAAGAACCATCCAATTGATTTATCCTTCTTTGATGCCTACCATAGACGATCTGTTTTAGGTCCCTCTATTCCTAGCCTATTGTACTATCAACAAATGGCCCATCGCTATGATGCTTATCTTTCCCTTTATCAAACCAACTCTACAGCTATCTTACCTCTCCTTTTTCAACCTCAGGGTTTTCCTCAAATTCCTATATTTACCTATTGTTCTTTTATTGAAGATCGAGTATTTTTTCCTTCTCCACCATGCCCTTCTCCATCTATTCATATACCTTACTTTTCCTGCTTATCAAATGACACCTTTCCTAACTGATTCACTTAAATTTTTAGCCACTCCTTCTTTAGCTTATTCCTCATTTTATGATTTTGCCTACCCATCTCTTCATTCTCTTTTACTTATTCCACTTCCATCTTTTGCCACTTCTATTTCTCAACCCCCTCAGTTGGTTAGTGGGTACGAAGGATTTGATCAGTAGATTTTGAGAAGAAAAGGATGGAGCTCAACTGATTCTCTCAAAAGACTACAGATTAACTGGCCATTAATTCCAGGGGACTAGACAACTGCTAGTCAAGCATACCAGAATTACCTCCATTTTTCTCACCAATTTTCACAATCTCTAGATCCTTCAGTGAGATTGACAGCTCATTTTTCTTGGTATCTAGCATATATACATAGGCATTCCCATAATGATCAAAAGGCCATTCCAAAGCTTTGTATGAATGCCAATATGAACATTGATTCCCAATAGTTGGATGTCCTATACTTTCATGCCCTATGTCTACCTAGCAGATGTCATGAATCACGTGGTGGGGGGACTTGCTCAAGATGCTGTGCCGAACACACACAGAATGCACAAGGAGAAGCTCACTCAAGAGACAAGAAGATAGATGGAGGCCAAAACGTTTTCTTGCTGGTTTCTTCTTCTTCTTCCACACACTTTACAATGTACACAAAGTATAGATAAGATACAACATAAAGGAAAGTGGCCTACTAAGTCAAACAATGCATAACCGACTACACTAGTTGACTGGCACTATAAATATGCCAGCTATAAATAGGTGTAACAACCTGAATATAATAAGTAATGATTCAGTGTCCATGTGAGAGTCATAATGACCACCGACGTGATAAATGTAGACCTGTGGACCCATCTAACGAGACGGTCCATCATTAATGTCTACATATGTTGAGCTTGTCATCTCAACACTCCCCCTCAAGCTCAACTGCATCTTTGCAACTCCAAGTAAGCTTTGAAACTTTTGAAGCTTCTCTGTACCCAATGCCTTCGTGAAGATGTCAGCTATCTGATCCTGTGTGTTGACATACACCAAGTCAATCTCACCTGCTAGTACCTTCTCTCTCACAAGTGGTAGTGTACCTCAATATGTTTTATCCTGGCATGGAGCACAGGATTCCTAGCCAACTGTATACTGTTCATGTTGTCACAATAAATGACAACTGGACTTTCCACTTGCACATCTAAATCAGCCAATAACTTTTGCAGCCATACTACCTCACATGCTGCAAAAACAACACCTCTATACTCAGCCTCAATACTCAACAAAGCAACTGTAGATTGCTTTTTGCTGCTCCAAGTAACTGCTGCACTACCAAGAGAGAACATGTATCCGCCGGTAGATCTTCTATCAGACATACTACTAGCCCAATCTGCATTTGTGTATCCAAATACCTGTACATCTGTACCTGCCTCATAGAAAAGTCCATAATGTAATGTGGACTTCACATATCTCAATATGCATCTGACTACATCCAAATGTGGCTTTCTAGGTACTTGCATAAACTGACTCACAAGACCAACAACGTAGCTCAAGTCTTGCCTTGTAATGGTCATGTAGATCAAACTCCCCACTATCCTCCTGAACATAGTAGGGTCTTCTATCTCATCCCCAACATCAGCACTCAACTTTACATTCTACTCCAACGGGACTGAAAGTGGTTTGCATGCTATCATACCATACTTGGACAACATATCCAAGCCATACTATCTTTGGGACAGCCATATACCATCATCACATCTGATCACCTCAATGCCAAGGAAGTACCTTAGCTCACCTAAATCCTTCATCTTAAACTTCTTCTTCAAAAAATCCTTGACTTCAGCAATCCCACTATCACTATCACCTGTAATAATCAAGTCATCCACATAGATGACTATGATGACCAAACCAGCATCTCCCTTTCTCACATAAAGTGAGTGGTCAGCATCAAAAACATAAAGGCCAATATTGGCAAGATACTCTCTGATCTTGTAAGACCATGCTCTAGGTGCTTGCTTGAGCCCATAGAGCGCCTTCTTCAACCTGCACACATACGTGGGATGCTCTAAATCTTCATAACTTGCTGGCTGATCCATATACACTTCTTCCTGCAAATCACCATGCAAGAAGGCATTCGTCACATCCATTTTCTACAATCTCCAACCTTTGGATACTGCCAAAGCAATCACACATCTGACAGTTGCCATCCTAGCAATTGGACTGAAGGCTTCTTCATAATCTATATCATATGTCTAGGCATAGCCTTTTGCAACCAACCTAGCTTTGTACCTACTAATAGAACTATCTGTATTGTGCTTAATCTTATAAACCCACTTACATCCAATAGCTTTCTTGCCCTTCGGCAATGATACTAGATCCCAAGTCTTATTGGCCTCTAATGTAGCCATCTCCTCATCCATTGCTGCATCCCAATGAGTATGACCAATAACATCCTCAAAACAAGTGGGCTCAACATCCTCAACTAGTTTCACCATATAAGCATAATGGTGAGCTGCATAACCTTCAAAACCAAATCTTTTAATAGGGTATCTGACCCTGCTGGATCTGTGTACCATCGGATCACTCAATGGAGCCTTTACATTACTATGAGCTCTCTGTACACCTGGTGTCCTGATAGAAGGAATACCAAGCTCATCATCCAAGCTCTCTAAGCCACTGGAGTGTCCATCAAGAATTGCATTAATGCCATCTGGCACTTTATTCTTTTCTTTGTCTTTGCCTGTAGTGCTACTAGATGCACCTGAAGATGTAGAGCTACTCCTTAGTCTCCTAGACCAAGGACTACCAGATAATGTCTTTGGTCTACTAAGAGTCCATGATTCTTGCTTTTCAGCCTACACATGAGTGTCATGATCATCATCATCATCCAATGCATCACCACTAGATGCATACCAACTGCTCATTTTATCAAAGATGACATCCCTGCTTACTTTGAACTTACATGTGATAGGGTTATAACAGCGATACCCTTTCTGCTCTAAAGAGTATCCAATAAAGACACATTTTTATGTCTTTGGATCAAGCTTCTTTCGTAGCTCATCTGGCACATGAACATATGCAACACATCCAAATACCTTCAAGTGCGATACATTAGGCTTCTTGCCTGTAAAACATTCTTCGGGGGTCATACCATGAACTGTAGCTGTGGGAGTTCTGTTTATAATATAAACAGTAGTTTTAACTGCCTCAGACCAAAAATGCTTAGGCATATTCTTTTCGGCCATCAAGGCGCGTGCAACTTCTGCAATATGCTTGTTTTTCATTTTTGCAACCCCATTTTGCTGTGGGATATACCTGCATGTGAACTGTCTCTTTATCCCATGAGACCTCAGAACATCATTGAACTCATTCGAGAGGTACTCTCTCCCTCCATCTGACCTCAAGCACTTTACTTTCAAGCATGTTTGTCTTTCAACTGCAGCCTTGAAAGTTCTAAAGTGCTCAAATGCTTCACTCTTTTCCTTCATAAAATATACCTATAGCTTTCTAGAACAATCATCAATGAATGTGACAAAGTATGAACTGCCTCCAAGAGATACATTTTGTGTAGGCCCCCAAATATCTGTATGCACAACATCAATGATATTTCTGCTTGCATCTATGTCATGTGAAAAGGGTTGTCTTGCCTGCTTACCAAACTGATATGCTTTGCATACCTTATGAAATTCTACAACTCTAAATGTAGGCAAACCTGTAACCAACCCTTTGGACTGCATTAATTTCAACCTTTGTACATTTGCATGTCGTTTGTGCCAAATTTCAATATTTGCAACAACAACTTTTCCTTTAGCATACATAATAGCATTTATAGTAGGAATTCCAGCATCCAGAGTAAACATATGTCCAACTCTACTTCCCTTTGCAACCAACCTGCACTTGTCATTGAAGTCTTCTACAAAGCAACCCTTTGCATTAAATCTGACTTGCAGCCCTTGCTCTACCATCTGACTGACTGACACCAAGTTCTTTGTAATAGATGACACATGTAATACATGTGAAAGACTCTTTGTCTTACCATCATGCAAGGACAAGGGAACTTTTCAAATGTGTGAAATTGGGTGGCATAAATCATCACCCGTCTACACATAACCTGTATTTTGCAAATCCTGCATCTCTCCAAACCATTCTGCATGGCTGGTCATATGATTGGATGCACTTGAATCAACATACCAAACATCATCATGTGTTCCCTTTCCTATAATAGCATTCAGCATATGTTGCATAACAAACAGATGTTCATTTTTGTCTTCATTCTGTCGTGAAGACGATGCATAGTTTCCTTGCTGCAACTTACCACTGCAAATATAATCTTTCTTAGCATAACATTGGGCTGCAATATAACATGTTTTGCCACAGTAGTGATACACAATACCAGAGTTGTTAGAACCTCTTTTCTGCCATCCACCTCTTCCTCTAAAGCTCCCCCTACCTCTAAAGTTACCACGACCTCCTGAAACCTGCATATTTCCAAATTGCTGATTCAATCTATTTTGCTGGTTGTCACTACCACATCCTATACCACGGCCTCTTGAAGAGGACCTGCCATGTCTCCTTCCTGAATTGGAGTAGAAAGCTTGGACCTATTTACCACTTTTTCCAGATATCTCACTCTGCATGTTGATCTCTTTAATGATCATAAGGGAGACCAACTCATCAAAACCTGGAAATGGCTTTCTGACATATATGAAAGTTACAAAAGACTTCCAAGCCTTTTCATTGTTAAGTCCACCCAAGGTAGACGACACTAGATCATTATCATCGGGCATTGCATCAATCGCTACCAAGGCATCTTCAATGCTCCTTACCTTCAATGCATACTCATTGATAGACATCTTCCCTTTCTTCAATGTATTCAACTCTTGCTTGAGTTGAATCTTTCATGCCTTTGTATTTACGGAAAACATGCTTTCAAGTATGGTCCAAGCGGCATATGAATTCTCTGCATTTCTAATATGTCCTAGTATATTATTGCTAATTACTGCAGACTGCCAATACATGACATTTTTGACTTTTGCATTCCATTCCTTCCGTGCCTTTGTCTCTTCTGCAGTTGGAGGATCACTCACCTCCGGCTCCTTTTCTTCACCTAAAAAAAACTCATAGAGACCTTTTCCAATAAGGAAGTTTGTGAAACGGAACTTCCATGAAGGGTAGTTGTTCTTGTCAAGCTTCTCAATGATGGGGTTTCCACTGTTCTCTGCCATTATCACAAAACTAATACCAAACTGCAAGCAAATCTTCTGCAACCCTCGACCTGTAGTGCACAGCAATATACTAGACAACCTTTTTCATTGTCTACTCAACAATACATGCAATCTACAACCAATTTGCAGATAAACCTTGTGTTTATTCACTGATAAACACCTTTGAACTTACAGATCTGAAATCTGTAACCTGTGCACCTATATACGATAGACACAGTTGGAATTGCAAGATACCTCGAACTGCCGTCCGCAACCTTGCAAGTCTAAAACGGGGCCTAAAATGACCTCGGATGGCCAAAATAGTAGCGGGAAAGGCCTAAAGGGCTCATCTATTGAATACACGGCACTCTTTGCGCACACGAAATCTCACTGCAATCTGAGAATTTTGCTTTGCCCTGCTTTCAGTGCCTCCACAGGCACCATCCAAGAGAAGAAGTAGAGAATGAAAGAGCTTCTTACCCGTTGCTTGCTTGCTCAAATCCTTGGCTTCTCTCCTTTGCTTTAGCCTTCAAAACCAGCCTCAATCAGTGATGCAGCTCTGATACCATGTCACAAATCGCGTGTTTGGGGGACTTGCTCAAGATGCTGCGCCGAACACACACAGAATGCACGAGGAGAAGCTCACTCAAGAGACAAGAAGAGAGATGGAGGCCAAAACGTTTTCTTGCTGGTTTCTTCTTCTTCTTCCACACACTTTACAATGTACACAAAGTATAGATAAGATAAAACATAAAGGAAAGTGGCCTACTAAGTCAAACAATGCATAACTGACTACACTAGTTGACTGGCGCTATAACTATGCCAGCTGTAAATAGGTGTAATAACTTGAATATAATAAGTAATGAGTTAGTGGCCATACTAGATGGCCTAACCATATGGCCTCCTTGCAAGCCTTAGTGGCTGCAACATACTCGGCCTCAGTGGTAGACAAATCCGTACACTTCTGAACCCTGGACATCCAAGAGACAGACCCTCCAGCATAGGTGAATACATAGCCAGAAGTGGACTTCCTACTATCTGCATGTCCTGCATAATCGGAGTTAGTGTACCCCACGACCCCTGTATCCTGGCTGCCATAGCAAATACACATATCTGCTGTGCCCTTCAGGTACCTCATGATACCCTTCACGGCATCCCAATGTCTGCTGCCAGGTGTAGCCATATAGCGTGCCACAACACCAACTGCATGCGCAATATCTGGACGAGTGGCTATCATGGCATACATCAAACTGCCCACAGCTAAAGTATAAGGGATCTTGGCCATCTCGGCCCTCTGCTCATATGTCTGCGAACAATTGGCCTGTGATACCTTCATATAAGAAGGTAATGGACAGCCAATAGGCTTTACGTCCTGCATGCGGAAGCGCTCAAGGACTTTATGAATGTACTCCCGCTGTGAGAGATACAAAAGCCCCTGATGCCTATCGCGCTTAATGCGCATCCCAAGTATATGTGAGGCCTGTCCCAAATCCTTCATCTCAAAGCTCTTCTTCAACTTGCACATTAGGTGCTCCCTGCCAGGTTCTGCAAAGCCCTTAGGCTAATCCATATAGATCTCATCATGCAAGTCCCCATGTAGAAAAGCCGTCTTGACATCCATCTGATATAGATCTAAGTCAAGTTGTGCAACCAAAGCCAAGACTAAGCGCAGGGTGGTCATATTAACCACAGGAGAGAAGACCTCATCAAAGTCCACACCATGTTCATGCTTAAAACCCTTTGCTACCAATCTAGCGTTGTATGCCGGCTTGGGGTGTCCAGGGGTACTTTTCAGCTTGTACACCCACTTGCATGGCAAAGCCTTCTTGCCCTTAGGCAAGGCAACCAAATCCCAAGTCTCATTCTTATGCAGGGAGTCTATCTGAGACTACATATCCCTCTCCCAGGAGTGACTGTCACCCCTGCGCATAGCCTCATCATAAGTGAAAGGCTCTCCTGCATCTGTAACCAAAACATAATGCATAGAGGGCTGAAATCTATCAAGTAGACGTCTGTCTCTAGTAGACCGTTTCACTGCAGGCTCTGCTGCATGCCCAGCTGCCTGTCCAACACCCTGGCCCTGTGGAGGAACTGTTGTAGGCTGTACTACTGGCTGTGCTGGAGCTCTAGGCTCCTCCTGAAAGATCACTCTGCGGATCTCAACCACCTTCTTAGGCTACCTGTGCATCTTGTCTTCATGGAAGACGACATCATGGCTGCGTACTATTTTCCGTGCCTGCGGATCCCATAGGCGATAGCCCATCTCTCCTGACTCACCATAGCCAAGGAATATGCATTTAATGCTCTTTGGATCCAATTTACTCCTCTTGTCCTTGGGCACATGGCAGAATGCCTCACATCCAAAGACACGGAGATGCGCATAAGAGGGTGGCTTACCAGCCCAAACTTCCTCTGCAACCTGGAAATCCAATCCACTGGAAGGTGATCGGTTTGTGACATGCACTGCCGTACTAACTGCCTCAGCCCAAAAACTCTGGGATAGGCCTGCATGGCTAAGCATAGAGCGCACACGCTCCTGAATAGTCCTGTTCATGCGCTCAGCCAAACCATTTTGGGGTGGGGTGTAAGGGGCGATCAACTGACGCTTAATACCCCTGTCATCACAAAACTGCTCAAAAGCATGCGAGACATATTCTCCCCCATTTTCAGTCCTAAGGCATTTCAACCTATACCCAGTCTGGTTCTCAACAAGAGCAAGCCATATCTGAAAAACTGCCAAGACATCGGACTTCTGCTTTATGGGATAAGCCCACAGTTTCCTAGAAAAATCATCAATGAAGGTAACGAAGTACTTCGCACCACCCATAGACATGCAAGGCATAGGCCCACAAACATCGGAATGCACCAATGCCAAGGGCTCACTCATGTGTGGCCTACCCGATTTCTTATGCGTAGACCTATTCTGCTTACCATAAAGACAATGATCACACGAGTCAAAACATGCATAATCCAAAGGCGGAAGATACTGCAAACCAGATAACATTTTCATTCTCTTCAAAGACATGTGCCCTAAACGAGCATGCCAAAGTGATACATGTGGGATAGAACCCACTGCCAAAACATGGTCAACGGAGGACCCAGATACAACAAGAGGATAGAGGCTGCCAGCCTTGGCGCCTCTAGCAAGCACAAGTCTACCTTTGGTAATTTTCCAGGCAGAATCCCCAAAACAGACATGAAACCCTGCATCATCCAACTGTCCTGCAGACATAAGACTGCGCGTAAGCGCAGGTACATGACGTACATCCCTGAGCAAAAAGGAACTGCTAGTGGAAAACTGCAACTGAATATCTCCACAGCCCACAATATCAAGAGACCTGTCATCTCCAAGTCTGACTGATCCAGATACAGTACGGTAAGAGTGAAACCACTCACGGTAAGGCGTCACATGGAAGGACGCATCTGAATCCAATAACCAGCACTGTGCATACATACTAGATGTCTCAGTCAAGTGTGAAGTATCAGAAGAACTAGCTGCAAGTATAAACTCATCACCACCATCGGACTCCTCAGTCTGCGTGACATTAATTTCCTCAATCTTGATGCTGGACTTCGCAGGTACTATGCTGCGATCAGAGGACTTCTCCTGCACTTTATCTTTTCCCTTATCCTTGCGCTTCTCATTGCACAACTCATGACACTGTGGTCTAATATGGCCCTTTTTCCCACAATGATGACAAGTGACATTTGCATTGCGCCCACGCGACTTGCCACGAGAGCCGACCCTTCTGCGAGTCACGGCCTCGGCCATTACCACGGTCATACCTGTCATTCCTGCCTCTAACTGTCAAAGCATGACTACCGCGAGAGGCATCCAAGTTTTTGCGATTCACCTCTTCCTGAAGAAAAGCACTCTCAATATCTGCCAATTTTAGAGTAGCACTAGAGGCACAAAGAGCAGTGCGGAATACATCCCATGACTCATTCAGAGTCCCAAGCAAGAAAAGAGGAGTTACTTCCTCTCCAAAGGTGATATCCTGAAAAGTCAAGTTCTTCAGTATAGCATGGAACTGGCTCAAGTGAGCAGACATAGTCGCATTATCCTTCATGCGCAGATCCATAAGCTGCTTCAACTAGTACATCTGACTCGTCGGACTTTTCTTATCATAAAGATTCTTGATCTTATTCCATAGATCCCATGCACTCTGTGCTTCCTCAAATACATTATAATGTACCTGTTCAGTGAGAGACAATACAATCGTGGACTTGCATAGCTCATCAAGTTCAAGCCAGTCGTCATTGTCCATAGTTTCAGGCTGCTCCCCACTCAACTGAAGTGGCTTAATCTGAGATTTCTGCACCAAGACCTGCCAAATTTGAATATTCCAATAAGAGTAGTTGGTACCATCCAACTTTGTAATGTTAAAGATGGCACTATCATGCGAAGATGACGCCATTATGCAGGCTGGAAATGCCCAAACAGTCCAAAACTGCTTGTTGTTTTACTGCAGAAACTGCCCAAAAATGACCAAAACGGGGTCCAAAGGGCAAGCAAAGTGTGCCAAAAGTTGCTGCCCACTTAGTACTAGGTGCGGTACACCAAATCAGGATATTTCAGCATGAAAAGTACACCTCAATCCACCAATAATTGCTTGCTGTAATAAATTACACGTATGCAGTCTAGAGAGCAAACTGTCCCAAAATAGGATCCAATGTCAAGCAAACAATGCTAGGTCCAAAGCTAGCATGAAACGGACATAAGCAAGGACAATGACAGTGAAAAGAACATGAGCTCAACACCGAAGCATGTCAAAATAACATCTGCCAGTGAAAGGCACACCCCCAGACACTCTAGGCAAAGTGTTCCTGTAATTGCCAAAACCTGACACAAATAGGTGTCTGCTCAAAGAGAAAGATCCAAATATGAGACTCAGCTCATAAGCATCCTGTGAACCAAGAGTACATCAATGCATATCCATAAAGATCAGAGTATGATCCCAAAGTCTCAATGCGTATGTAGCTGCTCAAGACATAAACTGCTCCAAATACATGTAAGTGCTCCAATAGCATGCAACTGTCAAAGGTCAAGCAAGCATGTAAAATGCTCCCACTAGCACAAAAGGCGTACAAAGCGATCTCAGAAGCTCAAACAACCCAAGAGAAAGCACCAGTGATAAGTGACCCTGTCAATGCATCAAGCGCATCCAAGAGAGCATGACATACATGAAGCACCGGTCGTATTAACCATGAAGCAATACATAAGCCCAAATAAGCTCTCGGTCAACTCAATGACATCCAAATAGCAACCAAGATCAGTGATCAAGTAAGCCGGAAATGCTCAAATACATTCAAATCCAAGCTCCAAATGTCGGTATGGCATACACGAACCAAATAGCATATGTCACGGACCAAAGCATGTAATGCAAAAGCCTAACTGTCAAGCAGAGACATGAGGCATAGGCGGTCCACGAGCATGCCAAGTCGGTCCAAATGCCAGTGAAGACGGAGCTAATGCGAAGCTCAAAAGCATCCCATAATCTCATACATATGCTCCAAGTCATCCCCAAATGTCAAAGACATCATGCCAAAGCTCAAAGCATACATCCGGTATCGGTAGGTAAGTGCCAAAGCATGTAAAGTACCTTCAGCCCACTGTTATTCCAGCATGTATTTACTATTCTAAATAGTAGATTTCAGCCCCGAATTCAAGCCAAAATCATGGTCAAACCAAATGCATACATCCCCAATACATCCGGGTAGGAAGTAGACCGCATACGGGCATCAAATAGTTCCAATGGAATGAGGCATAAGCAACAAATGTCAGTGTCAGGGGTGCTGCCCTGTTTCCAGTACTGTTATGCAGTAAATGACAGTTTCAAAACTGAGAATGATCAGCTCCCAACCTCAATGTCAAGCCAAAGCATCAAAATGACGTCCAAAAATGGCTCAAATGCCCTCCAAATAGACCAATGATGAGTGCTCCATGAGCAACAAAGCATTCAACTGTAAAACGTGGAGGTCAAAGTCTGAAAATGGGTGCCATATTCAGTGTGTTGAGGCCTGGAGTGCTGCTTTAATCACGTGGCTGAATGTTGAGTGTGGGGGGGCTCAATGATGGCCCAAGGTAGGCACATACCAAGCCATGAAGGCCCAATGCAAAGGGGAGGGAAGATATGAGCTATGGAGCTCAAGAAGAGTGGCTGCCCTTTGTTCCTGCCCTGTTTCAAACTGAGAATACACTCAAATGCCTGCAAATGCTGAAGCAATACCTCAAGGGCAAGGCCCTGATGAAGCTCAAGAAGGCCAAGATGGAGCTCGGGAAGCCGGGGAGAGTCGAGAGCTCAAGAGGTCGGCTATGGCTGTCGGGATGGAGACCCAATGTGTGAAGCGAGTCGATGCGAAGGTCGAGAAGCACCGAGTCGAGCTCGAGCAAGAGAATGCCAAGCTCTGATACCAGTTGAAAGGTGAGAAGGATCGAATCTTGCACGCGAGCTATGGCGGGAGAGCAAGAGCAAGAAAGAGAGAGACAAGAAATGGAAACTCCAACAGTCACAATGTGTGACCGGGCCTTCCTTTATTCAAACTGTCACTAAAAAAATAAAGAATAAAGTGACGTGACGGGCGCCCGCCACCTGCAGTGTGCAGTGGCGGGTACTGTCAGTGTAGTAATACACAGGGCGGCACGGCGGAGGCGCCTTTACCCCCAACAAGAAGGCTTGCCTTTGTGTGTTGGCACATACATCATCAGCTTCTGCCTTGGACTCCCCAAGCACTCTCTCGCACTTAGCCCCACTGCCAAGTGTTTTGTTAAGTCCCTAACTCTTTCAAAATTGTTTCTTTCCTACTCACTGGCTCTCTTGTCTATCTTCTTTTTTCCCTCCTCCAGCTCACTTGTCAAGATTGTTACAACCTGTTGGCTGCTCATTCGTTAAGAACTAGAGTTGGTTCCTTTCTCTAGATTTTCGAGCCAGTTGTTCTTCAGCAATTTCTTTTGCCTGATTTGCAATGCTGAATCTTTTTTCTGCCTCAACAAATAGCTCTGAATTTTCTTGCACAAGTTGCTCGTGACTTTGGATCTCTACGAAGTGCAATCTTCTTTGGGTAAAGGCCATGGCCATGATGGCCTCTATGTCTCCCTTGGTGATCTCCAATGCATCTTGCAGTCGTTGTGCCTCATTCTGCAGCCTTTGTGCTTCTACTGCGAGAACTCTCGGCCTTTCCTATTCTAGGAACTCTATTGCCCTCTCCAATCTATCTTGTTCTTCAAGTTCATACCATAGCCGAAAAGCTATGGCATCTTCTTGTTGCTCACTTGGCTCGCCCTCCTGAGCTTCTATCTGTCTGTACCTTTCCAGTTCGGAAATTCTCTGTTGCAAGTCAACATACTGCTGCACTAGTTACTTCAAGCTTCGTTGTTCTGCCACCAGGTTTTGCTCTTCATCTTCTAGCCTTTGTCTTAGGCGGCTCTCATTGTCCTAGGCTTCCTTGGTCTTTGCTTCCAGCTAATCTTATAGAGTTTTCACTTCCCTTCTTCGGTCGGCTCCTTGCTTTGAAACTTCTAGCCTTAAGGCTGCCGAAGTTTCCTTTTCTTTCTCTAACTCCACCAGGGCTATCTTCTTTTCTTCTTTTGCCTTGTCCAATTGTGCTAGAAGCTCAGCCACATAAGTGTCATAGTCGGCACCAGATGGCATGGAAATAGGGGTTGTAGTGGTTGATGCCTCTAGCTTCTATCGTTTTGGATCTCGCCTAGACTCGGTATCTGCGGCAGTAGGCCTTTTTGCTCCGGCTTCTAGTACAATTTTAGCCACTTTACTGACAAGTAACTGCATCATGTTCATCAATTGGGCCGTGTTTAGAGAGTGCGTGGGTTGCGGGGTGGTTGTGGTTGTGGTGTCGGTTGGTACTCGCACAAAGGAGGAAGGTAGGGGGTGCACCAGGGACTTGCCCTTGCTTACAACTACTAGGGCCGTTTCCACATTGCCACTTCATGGCGGGGACTCAAAGGATCGATCTCTCCTCCCCCTTGGGTTTCTTCGACAGATCTATGAGTGGCCTCTGCCAACTCAGCAAGTTCTTTCATTCTTAGTTCTTCGACTTCCTCCTCTACCCTTCTTTTCCTCTCTTCTTCTGCTCTCTTTGATTCTTCTCTAATTTTTTCGAGTTCTTTCTCTTCTTTTTTCCTTCTCCTCCACCCTTCTTGACTCTCTTTGAGCCCTCTTCATCTCGGCCTGCTCTTCTTTGCTCACTCTTTCTTTCTTCTCCTTCTGGCTCTTGTCACTCTTCTTTTGCTCCCGTGGTTTAGCCGCTTGAGTAGGTGGTACCTCCAGTTTTCCTTTGTCATCTATTGTCCTTTCACTCGGTCCTTCTTCCTCATGGTGAGGTGAGCTTTGATGCACAACTTTCTCTTCATCTACACTAGCATCCTTGATAGCCTCACGGATGATTGCCGTCAGGACACCGTCATATCTGATTGTGGAGGCTTTCGAGGCAAGCTTTTTCCTTGCGAATCATGCAGTAGAAGCAGGAGACTCCCCACCAGCTAGTGTTGCGACTGGAGCCAGGAGCGCGGCTGAACTCTTGATAGTTTTCTACACAAAACCGTTCCAATCCACCTCCTCTGGAACTCCTGCAGCGATGCTCTCTAGTAATGGCACCCCGATTCTGCTCATTAAAACGTTGTATCTCTGTCCTGAGAAAAGGACGTGGACCGTTGTAGCTTGCATCTTTGTTGTGGGGTCTGGAATATCAGCCAAACTGATTCAACCCACTGTGTGCACGTCATCTTTTTTTACTCCCATCATGGTATATACATCTCTTCTTGGGCGCCTCTCCTTCTTGGACACAAGCCCCAGGGCTTTCTCGACGATAGTTGCATTAAGGGGCACTTGCACCCTTCTTTCCTGGTCACCAGTCCTTACTGTGACCGTGCCACAGCTCCTACCTTCATCAAAGCTCCTTAAAAAGTCAGCGCAGACGCTGTAATCTACAGCTTGTCCGACCTTTTCCACATACTTTCAGAGGTTGCATTTATCCACCAACTCCTTCACTGCCAGCTCTTCCAAGATGGCATCGTCTAAATTCAGGGTATGTTTGAACGTGAATTGGCTAAATCCATGTGTCTCAACACTGATCCCGTACTTTGTCAGCTCCTCTTCAGTGAATGGAAGTTTACCCCCCTTTTCTTATCCTACCATGGTAGGTGTCTATCATTACACCATGCCAATATTAGCGTTATGAATTGACTCATCACTAACAAAAACCCAAGAAAGAATGCGTGTGACAATTTTCCGTGCTGCTTCAGAGGTATGAAACTTGGAAATAATTCAAAAGCAACATCTATTTCCTCCTTTCATTCTTTCTTATTTAAATTCAGTTGATCATTTTTATCCATCACTACACCTTGCTACATCACTTGGCTCTCACTTTGCTCCCCCCCTTCCTTAAGTTTTAAAGGAATCCTTCCTAGGATTAGCAAGGGAAGAAGGAGGACTCACATGGACTTTGTGGGGTGAGTTACTTGGCCAACAACCAAGTATAGAGGTTAGGGTTATATTCAAGCTGGGCATGCGGTTCCTCTTCCGTAAGGAATTGGTCAATGCAAGGGTGGGCTAACACATGGTTATCTGAGTGTATGTTGCGTGTAATGGCCAAAACCCTAAATGAAAGAGGTGCCACATAAATAGGGTCGTGTTCAATTGTTTTGATTGCCCTTCTTTGCTCGGCATTGGTCATGATGCAGCAGCCTTTTTTCTCCCCTTGGAGTCGCAAGGTATACCACAGTTGTAAGAGCAAAGAATCAGAGCTGGCAAGCTGCGTGAGCTCCTCTAGTTCTTGTTCAGGTGCAGAGTGAGCAGGCTCGCGGTACGAGGTAATTAGTCTTTTGAGAATGGCTTGCTCCTTTGAGATTTCTCCATTAGCGATTAATTCGACGGCAATTTTGGAAAATTTGACGGTCACAAATTCGTAGTCTTCCCAAGTGCATGGCAACGCATGAACATCAGAAGCAAGGGGTTCATTGAGAAGTCCTAGGTCAAGCCTCTCATAGCTCCTAGCGAATGTGGTGAAGGTGTTATCTAACTCCTCGATGCATGTCACTACGTCATCTCCTGAGGTCTCAGCAAGATCCTTGGCCATTGAAAGGAAAGATTGTCTTTCATACGAAGGCCTAAGACTTGCTGGTGGTGATGGCGCAATTGGGCTGGACAGTGGTGACTCCATTGATGGCGTCACAGATGGGACTTTGCACTCAGAAGCACTTTGAGATACTGCGGGAGGCTCCAGTGGCATAGGAGGTGTGCTGAATTCTATTTGAGCCGGCATGGGGGTGCTCAACTCCTCTGACTTGGATAATTCTAGGGCATCTAGCTTTGGACGATAAATGTGTTGGGATTCATTAATCACAACCAGTGCTGGTCCAGCTTGATTTGCAGCCTGGGCTCCGTATGTGCAAGCCTCTCTAGGCAAAGTGAGGTTGTTTAGAGTTGAGCCTCTTGAATTTCCACTCTTAGGCACCCATATCCAGGGGTTGCCCTCATAGTATCCTTGTGCTCGCAAGAGATCTTTGGGGATCCATCGCGGCATGGTCATGCGTCTACCTCGATAGCTTTTGAGCTGCCTCTTAGGCTGTGACTGATAGTTTTTGCATTTAGAAGCACGTTTCTGTGGCTTACAAGGAGGTGGCCCTTATCGTTTTGGCACCCATGTGAGCATGGACTCCTTGGCCTTGTGAATGGCCTTGTTGGGCTTGGTTCTAGTAGTTTGAGCGTGGGGTGAGATATCATAGCCCTTCTCCCTAGGCTTGGTCATAGGCGTGATCATAAGGGTCTCTATCAGTGGCCTTGCAATTGTAGAAGGATCAAGATAACCCTTGCTAAAAGTAGTCACTATGCGCACATTGCCTATAGCAAGATGGATGTGATCTAGGTTATAGTCCACATTGCATTTCGTTTGCTTTTTAAAAGTGTGACCTAGTAGTGACTTATTATTGGCCCCTTTAGTGTTTGGCAATACATAAAAGAAGACTGGTATACTTTCAAACTCGATAGAGACAGCCACTTTGCATTTTCCTAAGAGTGAGTAAGTGTTGCCTCCAAATGGGCTAAGTTTAGCATTTGTGGGATGTAATTTAGGTTGACCAAAGCGTGTCCAATGGTCATGCGTCAAGATATTATAGTCGGCACCTTCGTCGATTAAGGCATTAAAAGAATACGTCCATTCTGCAGTGACCGTGATTCATAGGTAGGCACGTGCCACTGCTTCTTCATCTTGATCCGTCAATTTGGTAATAGTGGCCACGCAGATGTTGATAGGGGCTTCAAGCATAGGTGGCTCGTGCAACGGATGGGAAGGAGGATAGTACTTTTTCATGCGATTTTCATTGAAAAAGCCTATTCCTTCACCTTTGAGCATCTCCAATTCAACATTGCGTGTTCTACTAAGTGTACGTACTCGGAAAGGTCCTAGTCCTTGAAATTTCATTTTCTGTTTGTGACCCTTCACAAAGTATAGTAGAACGAGGTCCTCCTGATCAAAGTTGCACTATTTGACATGCTTGTCAAACCACATCTTTCTTCGTGTCTTCTCACAAATCAGAGCGTGGGTGGCTAAGAGTCAAGTCTCCGTGAGACGCTCTAACTCCACTAAGCGGTTGGTCCAAGACTCTCTTCCCTCCCAACGCTCTTGGGCTGCTATCTTTAAGCTAGGGACAAGGAACTCTAAGGGTAGAATGGCCTCCGTTCCATAAGTCAGCCTAAAGGGCATCTGTCCTACAGCCGTCTTATAAGCTATACGATAGGCCCACAAGGCCACTATTAATTTGTTATCCCAATCACTTCATAATGTGGATACCACCTTCGTAAGCATGTTGACTAGGATTTTATTCGTGAACTCTGCTTGGCCATTTGCTTGCTTGAGGGTAGTAGGGCGAGGACCTTCTATGAATGATTAGGAAGGTCGAGAGCACGTGGAATATCACTTCATTAATGAAGTGCATGCCCTGATCACTTACTAGTTCAATTGGACAACCAAAACGTGAAGGAACCTGCTCCCACAAGAACTTCGCAGTGGTTCTAGTGTCGTTCTTCCTAGTGGCTCTTGCCTCTATTCACTTCGTCAGGTAATCAGTTGCCACAATGATGTAGCGTGCCTGGGAGTACTGTGCCACAGGACTAATAGGTCCAATGAAGTCAATGCCCCATTTTTCGAAGGGCTGTCATGCTATTATGGGGGTCAACTCCATCTTATCCTTGCGCACAAGGACCTTAGTCCTCTCGCACTCATTACAGTGTTTTACAAATTTAGCACCATCACGGAATAGGGTGGGTCACCATAGTTGGGATTGTAGCACCTTACAGGCTGTTGTATCCCCACTAAAGTGTCCTCCAGCTATTCCACCCTGCGCTTCTCTCAATACATCGTGCATCTTGTGCTCACACACACATCTACGCAATAAACTGTCTTGTCCTAGCCTATAGAGTTGATTGGCGATCAGTTGGTATGGCTGGATCTTTAAGATAAGTTTCCTTAGCCTGGCTTTCTCAATAGCTCTCTCTGGTAGACCGTTCTCTAGCACTTAAACTACATCATCGGCCCAATATGGTGTCAGATCGGCTCTAAACAAGTCTCTTTCGCTAGACAGGCCAAAGAGATGAGCATCCGGTAGGTCATTAGGTATGCCTTGTCCAACAGCTTCTCTTGTGGGTATGTGATCAACCATGTAGTGCTGCTTTCCCTTACGTACAACCACAGAGAAATCGAATTCCAACAAGAGAAGTAACCATCTAGCTATGCAACCTGTAGCGCACAGCTTATTCATGAGATAAAGCAAGGCTTGATGGTCAACGAAAAAGACAAAGGGAGTGGCCAACAGATAATGCCTAAATTTCCTTACAACAAACACCATGACTAACCCTTCCCTTTCTATAGTGGAATAGTTCATCTCCATTTCAGTGAGCTGTCTGTTGGCAAAACTCACGGGGTAATCTAGGTTATGCTCACCAGGCTGGTATAGAACAACTCCAATAGCAAACTTAGAGGCATCCATGTGTACATGAAACGTTATGCTCCAGTCTGGGGCTCGTAAGATTGGTGCAGTGGTGAGAGCCTTCTTCAACTCTTCATATGCACGCTGGCATTCCTCAGTCCACTCGAACATGATCAGTAGCTTGTACAATGGTCTAACAATCAACGCGTAATTCAGTATAAAGCATCAATAGTATCCCGTATGGCCTAAGAAACACTGAATGCCCTTGTAGTTAATGAGTAGTGGTAGATCATAATGACCCTGACTTTTGAGAAGTCAGTGGCAATGCCGTTCCTTGACACTACCTGCCCTAGGATACATCCGTGCTTCACCCAGAACTGGCACTTTAAGGGGTTCAACGAGAGGTTGTATAACCGACACCGTTCAAAGACAGCTCTCAACTTTTCTAAGTGTTCGGCCCAACTAGAGTGTACGCATAAATCGTCTACGAACACCTCTAGCTCGCATTTAAGCATATCCTTGAAGATGGTGCACATTAATCGTTGAAAGGTCACAGGCGCATTCATTAGCCCAAAGGGCATAACGATGTAGGCGAATACACCCCACTTCGTGGCAAAGGCAGTCTTGTGCTTGTCATTAGGGTGTACTTGCACTTGACTATAGCCAGAGAAGCCATCCAAGAAGCTGTAGGCTTCTTTGCCTGCTACCCTCTCCGGCTTGTGCTCTCGGTATACGCTAAGGGGTAGTTGTCCCTCTTCGTAGCCGCATTAACTTTCTTGTAATTCATGCACACTCAAATTTTACCATTCTTTTTCATAACGATCACTATAGGTGATACCCAATCTGTGTGCTCAATCTCATATATAAATCCCACCTTCAGGAGCTTATCGATTTCCTCCTTCACTACATAGGTGTGTTTGGAATTCATAGGGTAAGGTCGTTGCTTTGTTGGCACCGCATCTGAAACCATTGGGATATTATGGGTCACAATCCTAGGATCGACTCCTTTAAGTTCCTCCAAGGACCAGGCAAACACGTCGACATGCTCTCATAGGAGAGCAACAAGTTTAGCCTCCTCATCTTTGGTCAAGTCATCAGCAACGAACACACGTCGAGGCTTCTCGCCTTCCCTTGCCAAGTTGACTTCCTTGACCTTGCTGAAGCAAATCTCCTAGGCTCAAGGTTACTAGCGTGGTTACTAAAGTGGTGAAGAGGTTGCTAGGTGGTTGCCTTCCTCCTTGGTCAGCACTCTTTGGCCATATGTCTTGGTTAGCTTGCTGACATGCTTCTTCCTAGTCTTGCCTCTATGGCATCTCATGTGGTGTGGATGCGTTCCCCGATTGAGATCGCGACGGTAAAACAGGTGTACTCACACTAGAGAGATCTTCAATTTGGTCTTCCAATATGGGCTCTATGTCCTTAAGGTGTTCCTGAGCGTCCTTGACCCACTCCTTGACTTTATCTATAGCCTCGAGTTGCCGTTTGGGGTGGGGGTCTTCCCCTACCTTGGCACTCCCTAGTTCTGCTATCTTCGGAGCTGAGGTCTCTGCCTCTGCATCAGTGACCCTCTTTCCTGTCACTAGCATTGTAGCTTCCTCAGTCTTAAGGGTAATCTTTGCGTCTGTTCTCTTTCTCCTTCTCCTCCGACTTTTCTTTCCCAACAAGGCTGCATCCAGGTTACTTGGCCCAGGCAATGAGATGCATGCATGTTTTGTCTGTGCTTGCGTCATGACATGTAGTGGGATGGGCGTATCCTCACTATCAAAGGTCTCCACACCGAACAGCCCCAAGGGTATTGAGGGCACGTTGGCAGAACTAGTTGATGGCTTCCGTCTAGGATAGTCAAGAAATAGGTGTGTGATTCCACACTCGATGCATCGAAGGTCAGCTTTGTCCTTGTTTGCATGTTCCCTTTCTGGGCAGCGTGATGAAATATGGCCTGGATGACCACAAGTCCACCATGAGATTGGATCTTGGCTTGGTCCTCCAAAGTCTTTGCCTCTTCCTCTACTTAGCGCCATCACCGGTACTGGTGGTTGGTAGTCCATCAGGACTGGATTGCCTTTCTCATCATAGGATATGTATGGCTTCACGTAGATCTCCTCTTTACTAGGTTCTTCCACATAGTGAATAGGAGTGTCACTCGGTGGATGGGTTACATAGGGCCTTGGTGGTCTGGGTATGCATGTTGGGTTCATCTCTAGCCTAGGAATGGCCGGTCTTGCATCATTGGTGTTGGAAGCGCCAGCTCGGCTCCCCTGCCAAAGAGGTTAGGTGGCCTATTGCCTAAGTATGGAGGGTTGTATTGCTGCGCATATGGGAATCTCCTTGGTAGTCTGCAAATGTAATGGGTCATGACCAAACCTACCGCAATTCGAGCACGGCCTAGATCTAGGATCTTGGCACTTGGCTGGGAGGTGGTTACCGCCATAGTATATACATTGCACATGCGATCACACAGGTTTCCTCATTTGGTCTTGCAATCATGCAAGCTCCATTCTCACCTCAGCCAGCTCCTGGCCTTGGTCAACACTCTTTCCCTTATCTTGTATGCTAGAGTTCTCTCTCTCTCCTGAAATTGTTGACCGCTCTGGAGCTCTCTGACTTGTACTGTCTCGACTAGTGTTTCTCATACTTCACTTCCTAAGCTGATCATCCACCCTTATTGCCTCTTCAAAGACTCTAGCTAACACGTCTCGGTGTAGAGTGGAGTTACTAGCCAAAGCCTTGTAGAGCTCCTCGCTTCGAATTCCATTTATAAATACGGTAGACACAACCTTCTCGTTAGGTCTCTCATTTGCAGGGATCCTCTTAAAGAGGCTACGCACATGAGTGACATAGTCCCTTATGTCTTCCTTTTCGCTCTGACTGACATTCATCAATCAAACAATGAGATTGTCAGAGTACCCTGCCTCAAAGAATCTCTTGATAAAGAGGTCCTTAAGACAGGCAAAGTTCGTGTGCTCAGCTGCATCTAGACTAGTGTACCAAATTCTCCCCTTATCACCTAAGCATAGACCGAAAGCTTGAGAGCGTTGTGCAAGGTCCGTGAGATCGTTTGCTTTGCAAACTTGTTCAAATTGCTCCACAAAGCTATATGGGTCATTGCTAGGTTCATACTTGTCTAGCTCCTTTGCTACAATAGGGATTCTAGATTGCCCCTTTGCTCCTTGCATGACCCCTAATCCCGAGAGTAATGCGGTGGCTAAAGCTGTTGCTCTCTGCTTAGCGGACGTATTATCCATGAGCCGCTTGGCTATGAGTTCACTCAATGATATATCAGCCTCCGCTGTTCGTTCTCTCTCTGCATTTGGCCTTGCTTTGGCTGCACTAGCCAAGGCTAGCACACGTCGGGCCTCGTACATGTCTAAATCTTGTTGGAGTTTCCTAGCCTTCTGCTCGTGGTTATAGGCACTTATTCTCTCTAGTGCCTTTCTAATCGCCTTTCTTTCCTCTTCTAAGCTTGCTACCACTTCCTCTATTGGTCTGCCCTGAACTACCGTCCTAGTCAACAAGTCGTACTCATTGACTAACTCCTGCACTAAGACTAGGAATTCTCCCAAGTCCAGTCGGTTTGTCCGCCTCGTGATCCTGACATTGCCCACTTCCAGCTCCACAAGGTCGTCGATCAATTTGAGTAGCTCCGGCAGCGTCCGATCCTCTATGTTGTCGTCTTCTCGATCTTCGTGTCCTCTTAAGGTCCTACTGATGGGGCTCTCAGGCACCCAACTATGTTTTGGGATCTTCTCCTAATAGTGGGTTCCTTGATGTTATTATATCTCCTGATGAGTTTCTTATTATTGAAAGCACTTGCCAATCTGATTCGCAAGTTGTGCTTCGTGCTTTCTAGCGCTCAGTGCAAAAACAGGCTTTTTCTTTTCTTGTAGTGCACCTTTGGTGATAAAATCAAAAGTGAGGTGCAGATGCAGGAAATTCTCAATGCAAACTCCACTCTTCCCCTCACGTACGTAGCCTGATATGGCTCTAAGCGTAGGTTCTGGCTGATCTAAGGTCTTACTGAAAGTCCATGCTGCGTTCTCTATTCTGCTTCAGGGTTGGTTGGTTGGTTACGGAAAGTCAAGTCAAGTTCTAAATTCAGTCCGCTCAATGTCTAGCTGTTTGGGGTGAATCCTCAGTTAACCTGTCTGGTCTCTTGCTTCTAAGGGCTAAATTGAATTTCTAGGGGGGGTCAAAGATGTGAACATGGTGGCCAGGACTGTCAGGCAGGTTCAAAAACCCTCTATTTTAAGTTCTGGTGAAGTGGTCCGATTTTGGGAATCGGACAGGGTGGTCCGATTGTGGGACTCGGACAGGGTGTTCCCATTGTGGGACTCAGACAAGGTGGTCCGATTTTGAGACTTGGACAGGGTGGTCCGGTTTTGACACTAGGTCCGACTGCTGGAATTGGATCGGATGGGGTGGTCTGATTCTCGCAGTCGGATGGTTCGACTCTAGAAATTGGGTGGTCCGATTCTGGGAATCGGACGAGCTGGTCCGACTACGCAGACGACAGCCCACGGGTTGCACGTGATGACTCAAGCTCAGCGCCGCCTACTCCATGGAATCATCCAGTGCCTTCCAGATAGGTGCAAAACACTACAAGGAAATGCCAGACATACCTGGAATCACTGTGGTGCTCCAATCGAACGACACTCCAAGGATCTCCCTGTAGCTCTCTCTCTCTCTTTCTCTCTCTCCCTGGCTCTCAAGCTCACTCTCTCTCACAAAGCAGAATGTCAAATGTGGTCTTTCCTAGTTCCTTGGGCCTCTTATTGCCCCATCCCAGCTTGCTGTAACCTCAGAAGCTAATCCCTCACACTCTTCCAACCAGAAATTTGAATCTGTGCCCCTATTTTCCTGTTTCTAGCAGCAGCAGAACCCTTTCTGTTTTTCTTCTTTTTCCTATCCTAATCTTAACCTAATGCAATAAAAATAAAAAACAGAGATGGAGATGGATGGTCCTACTCTAATATTCAACAACAGATCAAAATACTTACTTGCTCCAAAGATTAAAACCTCCTAAATCTCCTAACTATCTCGAGCACCAGTTTGGGCTGCAAACCCTACTTCTATGCTCGATTCGATGCACACGGTGCTCAAGGCTCGATTCCGTCAGTCCCGGCAACGGAACCAAAATGAAGGGGAGCTATGGAGCTCTACCCCGATACCTACAAACCGCTTATTGATCAAGCGTTTCAAGCCGAGCGGCCATGGCTACCTCTCACATAGCCGACGCACAATGTCTATGTTACGGGTGTAGTGAGCTTACCTTGATGCTCGATCAAGTTCCCTCCTGTCTCTTGCACTCCGATAGCTCCACGATCCTTGCGGTAATCTCAAGAAATCTCAAGAAACCTCAAGCCCTCTCTGTTAAGCTCCATCCTCCATAGCCGCGCGAGAGAAGAGAAGAGAAGAGAAAAGAAGAGAAGAAGAGAAGATGAAGAGAGAAGATGGGGAGCTTCTTCTCCACGATCCCTCACTCTCACACACTCACTCCCTCAATCCCTCACTCAAGCACAAGCAAGAAGGTAAGAAACAAGAGAAGAAGAAGAAGAAGCCTTGGCCACACACAAGAATGAGCTTCTCATTCACTTTTCAACTTTATATAGAAAACCCTAAATCCCTTTTGGGCAATTATCCCCTTATCCCCTTTTTTACATGGTCGACCGTGGCCTAGGCCCTTTTTCCCATTGTCCTCCTACCTTCCTAGCTTCCTTCTTACCGCCCATCTACCTTTACAAATTGCACAGGTGAGAGCCCAGTGCTCCTTAAATTAAATCATAATGCGCTTGCGCTCTTTTACAAAAGTATTGACTTGCGCTTTTCCCTGTGTGTCTTTCTCCCTTATATAGGACTTTCCTTCGCTTCTTGTGTTTCTAGATTTTCCTTGTGTGCCTTTGTCTTCAGTTTCACTTTGCCTTGACCTTTCTCTTCTGCTTTAGCTTTTCCAGATTTTCCACCTTGTTCATCTACCGGTTAACATCCGCTTAGAGAGGAAGCATCCATACCATTATATGATGGGTATTGAGTATCTCGCCTGAAGACACTGCTTGCACTCCTAAGTATGTAAGCAAAATACTAGTGGAGCGATGCGAGTGTGAACGAGTTGATCAGGTACCTTGTACGTACGCTTAGTTGATTTCTTTTCGGTACTATTATTAAAAACATTTATGTTTTTTCAAGGTGTTTTATGATTTTTTTAAGATTATTGAAGTATCATATATTACCACTTCCAAATATCATGCCTGAGTCCCGTAATGATGCACAGGACTCATGCATGGACTACAATAGCATCCATGCATGTATCAACGATTGCATACTGTTTCGAGGAGAATACGAGACTATGGAGATATGTCCAAAGTGTGGTTCTCACATGTATCGAGACAGGACTTACAAGGGAAAACCATCCCTCAAAAAGTTCTTAGACACTTTCCACTTATCCCCCGCATAAATCACATGTTTCATACATCCGACATTGTGAGCTTGACAACGTGGCATGTGCAGAATAGGTCCGCAGATGGAGTTCAATGAATATCAACGGATTCATGCTTATGGAGCCACATTGACTCTACCTTTCCAGGCTTTGCCTGAGAGCCAAGGAATCTTCAGCTCGGTCTTGCAATGGATGGAGTGAACCCATTCGGTCTGCGCTCAATATCTTACAGTGTGTGGCCTATAGTCCTTGTCAACTACAATATCCCTCCCATGGCCTATATATCTTACAGTGTGTGGCCTATAGTCCTTGTCAACTACAATATCCCTCCATGGCTTCCCTCCATGGCTTTCTACGAAGAAATGACATCTCATCCTTAGCTTACTCGTCCCCGGCCACTACAATGTCAAAAATATGGACGTGTATCTTCGTCCATTAGTCGATGAGCTTAAAATTTTCTGGGAGGAGGGGGTCACCGTGCAAGATATGAATAAGCCTGAATGGTCGACGGTCCGCCAATATTCGAGCCATTCTCATGTGGACCATGCATGACTTTTCGGGATTGGAGATTGCTCAAAATAGGCTTCCATTCTCATTGGTAATATCTATCATAGCTCGTTCAAGTTTGTATTCACTGGATAGAGGTGTTGGGACAGGTCTAGTTACCTTAGGTTATCATGCATGCCCATTGTGCGGGCCATAGTTAGACTCCCGAAGGTTACGAACCATGAAGAAGATGGTATATCAAGGACACACCGCTTTCTTGCCAGAGGGTCATGAACTCAGGGAAGGTTTTCTTAGACAACCTCCAACACGTATGAATGCCCAAAGCTGGTACGAGTTGAAAATGGTCCACGCGGAGTCACATCCAAACGGAATGCGACAGTTCTCAGTTTTCTACAAGTTGCCATATTGGACCCACTTACAGATCAACCACTTGTTGAATCCCATGCATATTTTCAAGAACGTGGGCATCTTGCTATGGGACCACATCACAAGAAAAGAGAGACACTATAGGGGCACGAATGGATTTAAAGAAGGTAGGCAAGATGGAGGCACTTTGGCCGCAGTCGAGTTTTGATGGTCGCGTGTAGCTATCTCGCGCTCCTTGGGTTTTGTCCACTAAAGAAGAGCGCATTGTGAAGCAAATAGTCAAGTCTATCTGTACTCCGACGGGCATGATACGTTCTCTCAGATCTACGTTTTCTAAAGATGATCAATTATCAGGCTGAAATCCCATGATTGGCATAAGATATGTCAGGTTTGTACTATGAATGCATTGTAAGTGACATGCGCATTTTGCTATTTGGAGTGTAGTCATTGTTCATAATGCTTTCTCATTTATGGTAGTTTGTACTACCGACCGCGATCACAGGATGCCTTACTCTAAAAATATGCGAGCCATTTACACGTTGTCGACTTTAGTGCAATGGATCTCACAAAAGGAGATTAAGACGTCCTCTATTGAATCCGCGAGGCAGGGAGCAGTGGAGACGGTCTGTCTCTTTGAGAAATACCTACCTACCAGCGTGCTCACGATACAAATCCACCTTAGTGGAGATTGCTGGACCTGTCCATACGTGATCGATGTTCTTCTTGGAGCGCTTCATGAAAACCCTAAAAGGCTTTGTGCGACAATGAGCTCGGCCAGAAGGTAGCATGGCTGAAGGTTGGTTGGTGTCTGAGGCGCTAGTGCATATTTCACAATAGCTACCAATGATGGATCCAGACAACAGTATGCTATGGTCGCTAAAGGACGATGATAGACTGACCGAAGATGTGGTGGTTGGAAATGGGGTAGAAAAAAGAATGGATGTTGCAATGGAGGAGAAAATGAATCGCTTTTGTATGTTGCACCATGCCTTTATGGAGACGTGGCTCGCCAGGTACCAACAAGCTAGGCAAGATCGAGAGGAAACGGGATCTAAATTTTGACGTAGTATGTGCCATTGATTGATTCGATATCCCGAGGGCATGGAGGAGATGCTACGGTTTATATCAATGCGATGGTTGCATGGAGCTTTGACTGCAGCGTTTCGCGAAGGGGCAGAGATCTCAACCGAGAAGTGGGAATTCTCAAGGGAATGTAGTCCAAAGGTAATTATGTGTTTAGGGTTTGTCGTATCTATATTTTATATGCGACAACTAATTGAGTGTTTCAATGTATAGAACAAAATATATAGTGCAACGTGGTCGCGTAACGACATTTTCGCGTGGAGCGTATTGACAAAATGCACTCCACAACAGACTGTGGTATCATGGCAAGGTTCGAGCAAGAGAGCCGACGACGAGCAACGGATCCAAACACGGTTATAGATGAGATGGAGTATTTTGGAAACTTACAAAGTATTGTTATGAAAAAGACTTGCCAGATTTTTACTGGGCTGAAGCAGTTGCTACAGCAGTCTATATAATGAACAGGACTCCCACTGCAGCAATACATGGGATGACTCCAGAGGAGAGGTATACTGGTAGGAAACCAGATATTTCTCATTTGAAAATTTTTGGTTGTGTTGCCTATGTACATGTGCCAGATGAGTTGAGATCCAAGTTGGATCCAAAAGCTGAGAAGTGCATCTTTATTGGTTACTCTCTGCAGCAAAAAGGGTATAGATGCTATAACCCTTCTACTCGTAAGTTTACAGTGAGCAGAGATGTTGTTTTTGATGAGATGAGTAGCTGGTATAAACCAGTAAATGTGATTGATAATGTAGATGCACAAAATGGTAATGTTGCACAAAATTCTTAACAGCAGTCACAAGATATTAGTGGACCTGGAGCATCCTTTAGTAGTGGTTCACATTCTTTGCCATGGACAGGCAGATTGAGATCAGGAGAATCTTCTCAAGGCAGTGCAAATAGTGGTATTCAGGTGTCACGAAAAAGAAAAGAGAAGGTAGATCAGCCCATGTTTGATGTGAATGCAGGTCACTCTTATGTGGATGGTGAATCCAGTGGCTCAGAACAGAGCATTGATGATGAGTTGGGTATTCCTTCTATTGTTACACCTGGAGTAAGGAAGACCAGGGATGTTTTGAGAGCTCCTGGGAGTGAACCTACTTTGCGCAGGTCAACCAGAGTTAGGTATCCTGTGGATAGGCTGAAATATGATGGATTTACAGCCATTCACTATGCATATATGGTCAAAGTGATACAGGAACCAGAACCCACTTCTTTTGAGCAAGCCATGGGAAAAGAAAAATGGGAGAAAGCCATGGATGAAGAAATGGATGCCTTGGAAGCAAATGCTACATGGGAATTGGTACCTTTGCCTAAAGGTAAGAATGCAATTGGCTGTAAGTTATAGAGAATATTAGCACTACCCTTAGGGAGAGACCACATGAGAGGTTCTCAATTGCAGGTGTTGAAGATTCCAACGAAAGTGTCGTTCGCTTTTCATCAATACCCAATTCTGAATGCTTATCCCTTACCATTCGACAAGTCAGCAAAGAGTCGTCCTGTGCAGAATCCCCAATGAACCAACACTTGTGCTAGCCATCAATGCAGTCCCCAACACAGAATAGCCCTACCACCAACTCCAACAACCTTCCACCAACCACCTTGGCCACCAACAGGCCCCCAGGACCTTCTTCCACACCACCACCAACACTCCTCCACAATAACCACAGCATCCTTGTGACCTACGTCTTCGGTGCATGCTACAGCCTGCTACCTACGACGGTGAGTGCCATGGGACTGGCACTCGTCTAGGAGGGGGGTAATGTTAACCCCAACACGAAGAAAGCAAAAGGAAATAAAAAGACGCAGAGCAAAGGCGGAAAAAAGGTAGCTCGACTGAAGAAAGAAGAGGAGAAAATGCCAAAAGCACAAGGGCAACCTTAAAAGTCCAAGGCAAAGGCAAAAGGGGAAAGACGCATTTTAAAATAAAAAAGCGCACCCTGAAATCTTATAAAAGAGCGCCGGGCTCTCACCCGTGCAATTTGTAAATGTAGACGGGCGGTGGACAGGAAGCTAGGAAGATAGAAGGACAATGGGAAAAAGGGCCTAGGCTACGGCCGGCCATGTAAAAAAGGGAAAAGGGGATAACCGTCCAAAAGGGATTTAGGGTTTTGTATATAAAGTTAAAAAGTGAATGAGGAGCTCATTCTTGTGTGTGGCTAAAAGTAGCTCTCCTCTTCTTCTTCTTCTTCTTCTTCTTGTTCTTGCTTGCTTGAGCTTGTGCTTGAGAGAGGGAGTGTGAGAGTGTGAGGAAGTGAGTGTGTGAGGGTGAGGGACCGAGGAGGAGAAGCTCTCCATCTTCTCCTCTCTTCTTCTCTTCTCTTCTCTTCTCTTCTCTTGCTCATGGCAATGGAGCTTGGAGCTTGGAGCTTGAGGATGGAGCTTGCTTGAAGCTTGCACTTGGATCGTGGAGCTACTGGAGTGCGCGGGAGAGGAGGTAACTCGAACGGCACGAAGGTAAGCTCACTACACCCGTAGATATGGATGGCGCGTCGGTTATGTGAGAGGTAGCCATTAGTGCTCGGCTTGGAACACTTGAAACAATAAGCGGTCCGTGGGTCTTGGCGGTTGAGTGAAAGCTCCCACAGTAGTCAGTTAGTGACCTTAGTCTGTCTAGTCTACACTTACACTAGGTCACTTTATCTTTGTTGAGTATGTTACTCAGTTAGAAAAGAATAATGGAAGAAAGCTATGGAACTTGAAGGTTCATGACAATGGAGTTTCCCTGTCTCTCTCTCTCTCTCAACTTTGAACAGGATGTTCTTAATGTCATGTTGTCATGCCACAATGTGTGATTAAAGCCTGCGAATATATTATCATCGATGTTAATCACACTAGACACCTTGCTCACCTCTCATTTGAACATGCTTGAATGGCAATGCTACATCTTGGTCTCTCATAGGATCTTGAGCACCTACTATCCCAAGAGCATGAAGCTCATCTTCCACACGAACATGAAATCAAAGCATTCAATGCATACTATCATTCCTAGGATTTGGAGTGCCAACCAATGGTGCTTGAACTCCCTAAAAAAGTTACAAGCCTTTTGAGCCTTCTTAAAGTAGTCATAATTCATACCAATGATCCCTTCGTGAAGATGATGACATTGTTTTCATTCTCAACCTCATCTTCTCCTATGTTGTTGGTTGTTGACCACCTTCTCACACCTTTGTTTTCTCCTAACTCACCATCTTCTCATACCTGGCAACTTATGCAATAATGGTCACCTATCCCCCTCACACATTTGCATCAACTTATCAATTATGAACATTTTTTCAAGGCCCTTGCCATGAACAAACACCCCACTAACCCTACATCCACCAATCAAGTAGGTGATCCTAGCAGCTTGGCTACCCCATTGATGCAATGGCTAGAAAGCATGAATACATATGGCCATCTCGCTATACCTACATACATACATACAATTATATAAAGAGAGAAAAAATACTTGGAAACTCATATGCATGGCTTGCAAGTATCAAACATGAGGCGTCATTGGTTGATCAACTCCTATGACCACCATATTGAAACCACTCTTTAATGGAACTCTTTTTCTCCTCTATTCTAAGTCTCAATTTTTTCTTTCATGGAATACAAACATATTTATCAAATCCTTTTCTCTACATTTTGATTGGAGTTCATGAATTACCTCATAGTATAGAAATCTAATTCAATCATTTCTATATCATAAAATATAACAAATTATCAACTATCATAATATATAGCATAGGTAAACAAGCAATAACTAGGAGGTAGATAAGTGGATACCCACCAATACCATCCTCTAAATGATTGGACTTAATTGAAAGGTAGAGCCCAAGCGGAAGCAATACCAAAGCAAGAGCTATAATGGTGGATAAAGAGAGAGAGAGAGAGAGAGAGAGAGAGAGAGAGAGAGAGAGAGAGAGAGAGAGAGAGAGAGAGAGAGAGAGAGAGAGAGAGAGAGCGAGAGAGAGAGAGAGAGAGAGAGAGAGCGAGAGAGAGAGAGAGAGAGAGAGAGAGAGCAAGAGAGAGAGAGAGAGAGAGAGAGAGTATGTGGGAACAACAATCACAATGTATGATCAGCTTTCCCTTATTCAATAGTCACTAAAAGAATAAAGAATAAAGTGACAGTAATAGAGGCCTGCCACCTATAGTATATAGGTGTACAATTACGGTGTTTGAAGTAAATATAGGGTAGCATAAGCACATGTGCCTTTACCCCCAACAACCTCCCACTTAAAGAAAATTGTGCCTCTAATGAATAGAGAACAAGAAAAAGTATCAAATTATAAATGTACATAAAGTAAATAGAATGAGGAATAGATGTCATCTGATCCTACACCCATCATCTTCATAAGAAAGACAAAAACATTCCACTAAGAAACTTTTAATGAGCAAATTTGTAGGATCCTCATCAGTCAAGATCTTAACAATCTCAATAAACTTGTCCTCTACCACCTCCCTGATGAAGTGATAGCGCACCTAGATGTGCTTTGACTTTGCATGGAAGATCAGATTCTTGGCCAATAGAATAGCACTCATAGAATTTGAATGCAGTGTAGGAATAGTAATAATAATACCAAGGTCTGCAATGTACTTTTTCTCAATAGTAGATAAGGCCATGCATTTCTGCACCTTGGACATCCAAGAAACAATACCTCTGCATAGTCAAAGTCAATGTAACACATGACTACATTATCCTGACCACTATAGCAAATGCTCATATTTGCAGTGCCTTTCAGGCACTTCATGATACCCTTCACAACATCCAATGTCACCGATCGGGTGTAGCCATATAGCGTGCCACATCTCTCACTATAAATGCTATGTTGGGGCAAGTGGCTACCATACCATACATCAAACTGCCCACTGTGAATGCGTAAGGGAACTTGGCCATCTCAAACTTTTGCACATCTAACTAGAAACAATCTCTTTGATTGACCTTCTCACATGGAAAGGTAAAGGACAACCAATAGTCTTAACATCTTGTATATAAAAGTGCTCAAGGACCTTCTATATATGCTTCTTCTACGATAAGTAAAGGAGCCCTTGATAGCGATCACACATGATGCATGTCCCAATAATATGTGAGACTTGCTCCATGTTCTTTGTCTCAAAGATCTTCTTGAGCTAATTTTTCAAAGCATCCAACTCATCATGAGCTCTCCTAGTGATCAACATATCATCCACCTAAAGTACCAAGCTAATAAGGCTACCATCATGAACCTTCTTCATTAGAGACACAGATTCATATCATTGCGAAAGTAAGACTATGATCGCATAATTGCATCAAACTTATGATACCATTCCCTAGGTGCCTATTTAAGACCATAAAGGCTCTTTCTCAACTTACACACAAGGTGTTCCCTACCCTCTTCCTGGAAGCCCTTAGGCTATTGCATATAAATCTCATCATGCAAGTCCCCATATAAGAATGTTATCTTAGCATCCATCTAATAGAGATCTTGATCTAACTTAGCAATCAAGGCAACACCAAGCGTAGGGTAGTCATCTTGACTATATGAGAAAAGACCTCATCAAAGTCAACACCATACTCCTATTTAAAATCCTTAACAACCAGTCTAGTCTTATATACTGACTTAGGGTATCCAAGAGTACTCTTCAACTTGTACACCCACTTGCATGGTAATGCATGTTTCCCATTGGGCAAAGAAACCAAATCCCATATATTATTTTTCTATAATGAGTCATACTCTGACTACATGGCCCTCTCTCAAGAGTGACTATCACCTCTATACATAGCCTCTCATAAGAAACACAACAGAATTTGTCACGATAGCATAGTCCATGTGGAGGGCTCAATTCAATTAGCTAACGTCTATCTCTAGTAGACCATTTCAAAACAGGTTGTGGGGTATATACATCATATTCAACATCATGATCATGGACCACTAGAACATCAATTGGAGGTTATCTCGTGGGATATACGATAAAGGAGGCTCCTCCTAAAATATCACCTTGTGTACCTCAACTACCTCCTCAAGCTTACGCATCTTCTCCTCGCGGAAAACATCATGGCTACTAATGTTATTTCTAGCCTACTGATGCCATATGTGATAGCCCATCTCACCTGCATCCCCATAACTAAGAAAGATACATTTTACTAATTTAAGATCCATCTTATTGCATTTTTTATTGGAAACACAGCAAAAAAACTCACATCCAAAGATACGCAAATGACCATATGACGCACGTTTTCAAGACCGTACCTCCCGTGCAACATGACAATCAATAGTAGTGTATAGAGAGTTGTTTATCAAGTGTACAGCAGTACTAATTTCCTCATCCCAATAATGATGCAATAAGCTTGCCTCGCTAGATATACCACAAACTCTCTCTTGAATAATCACTTTCATGTGCTCTACAAAACCATTTTGGGATGGGGTATGAGGGCAGTCAATTGACGCTTAATATCCTGCTCATCACAAAACTGCTTAAATACTTTAGAAACATATTCACCCCCATTACCTGATCTTAGGCATTTCAGCCTATACCTAGACTGGTTCTCAACAAGAGCAAGCCAATGCTAAAAGGTAACCAATACGTTTGATTTTCGCTTTATGAAAAATGCCTAAACCTCATGCAAATAATCATCAATGAAAGTCACACAATAAATCGTCTCATTTGATCAACATGGCATGGGACCACATACATCAAAATGCACAAGAGTCATAGGCTCATTAATGTGCATAATGTCAAACTTCTTATGAGAACTGTTTGTTTGTCTGCCGTAAAGATAATGGTCACAAGAATCAAAACATGTGTAATCAAGATTCAAGAGATATTACAAACGAGAAAGTATTTTCATTTCTTTTAAGGACATGTATCGAAGGTAATAATGCCATAAAGATACATATGATATATCAATCACAACCAAAACATGGTCAATAGAACCCAATACAAACAAGAGATAGGGGATGTCAACCTTGACACCTTGAGTAAATATAAGATTCCCATGGGTAATCTTCCATGCGAAATCACCAAAAGATACATGATATCCTGCATCATCCAATTTCCTAGCAAAGAGTAGGCTTTTGGTCAAAGCAGAAACATGGCATACATCATGCAAAACAAAAGTACTACCTGAAGCAAACTGTAGTCTAACATCACCAATACCAATAATATCCAACGCAAGTCATTTCCTAGCCTTACAGAACCTATCGTGTTGCAATAGGAATAAAACCAATCTATATATGGGGTACCATGGAAAGAAGCCCTTGAATCAAGCAATTAATATTGAGAAGTAGTGGACGATGAGATATCAGCCAACTAACTAGCATCAAGAGAAGAAGGTGCCAAGTTGTAATCATCATCAAACTCAAGCTTCAAGGCATTTATCTCATCAATTTTCACACTAGACTTGCTAAGAACAATGGTACAATCACCAAACTTATACTACATTGTATATTTTTCTTTCTCCTTGTGCTTATCATTATGCATCTTATGGCACTATGGCCTAATGCGACCTACTTTTTACACTAATGACATATAAAAAAGGCCTTACAACCACAGGACTTGCTACAAGACTAAGATCTTGTGAGTCTCTACCACGGCTATCATTACCACTTTTACCATCATGTTTGTCCCTAACAATCAATGCATGAGAAGTACAAGAGACTCTCTGTGAGTAAGACACCCTCAACATCCTGGAGTCAAACCATCCTTAGGCATATTAATATACATAACTGTATACAAAGCATCCCATGACTTGAAAAGTGTCACAAGCAAGAACAAGGGAGGTAGATTATCCTTGAACTCAATGCCCTACAAAGTCAAATGGTTGAAAATTGAATGAAAGTCATTCAAATGCAAGGATACACTGGTCTCTTCCTTCATATGAAGGTCCATAAGCTATCTTAGCCAATATGTCTGTGATGCAAGACTTTACTTGTCGTGAAGATTACATATCTTTTCCTATAACTACCAAGCTTTATCCTTAGGTGCAACATTGAAATAAACATATTTTTGACAATGTCAATATAAAAGTGGATTTACATAACTCATCCCAAGTATCATAATCAATACTTTTGCATTATATACTCTTGGTTTTTCAAGGCCTAACATGCTTCTTTTGAACTAGTACATGTCATATTTGTGTCTTCCTATAGGTGAAATTTGAGTCAAGCTTTTCAATATTAAAAATAGTACTATCATTCAAAAAACCAAGCATAATGACAATATATCAATGTAAAATCCAAGAGAATGGGCTATTGTAAATGACTACAAATTAGCTCTTAAAACTCAACCAAAATAAGGCCAAAACAAAATAAAATACCAAAGTATAGAGATGTCCACCAATTGCAAGCAATAGACTACCAAAGTACAATATCTATTCTTTGAGACAATGGTGAAAACTATGATTACAACAATATTGAAATAAAGACAACAATATATATCAATCCAACTATGGATAAATAGCCAAGAAAGCAAGCTTCCACTGCTAAGGATATCCGAGTAACAATCGAAAATATATAAAATACAACTAGCAGGGTTGCAACCGAGTATAAACAACTATCGAAGTATATATCAATCCACAAGCAAAGGTAACTATGTCCAACAGTATACAAGAGAGCATATACATTAACTAAGAGTCCCATTGTCTCAAAGAACTAAGGTCTGCAAGTAAGTATAAGTATCTCCCATTGAAAACGAATTTAAAATGCAAAATGAGCAAGCAAAGCTTAAGATATACTTATCAAAGCATACGAAAAGCCCAAGCGTATCACAAATACATCCTAAAGCATAAGTATAATGAAGCTTTAATACTCATAAGTGAGGAAACATGAAAGCTCAAAGTAACTAACTAAAACCCAAGTATATCAAATGTAGCTTAAATCCAAGTACCAAAGTATGTCATAACCGTATCTGGGCTCATACATCGATGTTACTCATCACCATAGGCATGTATGTAACATACTCAAAAGACCATATAAGCACAACAGACATTCAAAGCATGAAATTCACAATTGTATACTTGCTATACAAATTATTAAGAGAGCAAAGAACCTTTGCAAAACTAAGCTAATCAGGCTTTAAGCAATCTAAACAACATCCCAAAGCATAACCATATCTTCTAGGTATCAAAATAGCATTCATAAAGCATCAAACAAGCATAATGAAACACATTATTTACTGTTCAAACCAAATTAGTTCTATTCTATATATCATATGCAAAAGTTATAGCCAAAATACACAAGTACTATCAAGCTTCTATAATTGTCCATGACTTCTATAGTCTTCTCTATAAATACTCAAAATGAATAAAATGACTACTTCTCGGCTCAATAAGCACTCAATAAGACTCAACTAAGCCTTGGAAAGCAAGAGAAGGAAAGACTCAATGCATACCTCAAGAGAAAAAACAACTACTACCGCCATAAAACCTTGAGCTAAAGCTTTGAATATGGACTAAAACTAAAGATAAAAAAGCTCCCCAAACAATTGGCTTTGAAGCCAATCGAAAGGTAGAGCCCAAGTTGAAGCACACAAGCAAACACAAGGGCAAAGCAAAAGTTGCGCAACAAATGGAGCAAAAGAGCAAAAAAAGAAAACAGTGTATGTAAAAACTCCAACAATCACAATGTGTGATTGACATTCCCTTATTCAATAGTCACTGAAAGAATAAAGAGTAACGTAAGTAATGAATGCCTATCACTTGCAATATACAAGTGTACAATCACGATACGTGAAGTAAAAATAAGAAAACGTAGACACAAGCACCTTTACTCCCAACACCAATCACTCAAGTAGCTTTTCAATTAGGGACAATTAAGGTCCAAATGGAATAACAAACTAGTGTTGAAAACCGACTAAAAACAATAAGCAGCTTCTGGATAAAGTCCACTTCACCTCCTTTTTATTTAAACTCCTTTGACCAGCCTACATTAATAACCGTTAGAATTTCAACTGCTTAATGATACTAGTATCGATTGCAATATTACCATTAGTGGGTGGAGATTATTTTACCATAGCATACAACCTCATAACAAGGGAGAATGTTATTAGATACCAAATTAAGGGGGAGACTGCTAGATAGCTTGACATAATAGACTCTCTTTTAAGTCCAAAATGTGTAACGGGTGAATGTGATGTATCATCAGACACACTCACGAGATTATGTCAAACCACATAAGACAACCCTCTTGCAAAGCCAATATCTTAAACTCTAATGTTATCTTGGACTTCAGCAAAATGCAAGTAAAATATTGTCTCCACCACAAATAAGCTGCTGCATTCCATAATGATGGAACATGACAGGCCAAGTGAACAGAAGCAATTCCAGAACATCTCCAACACTTTATAATACAATATTGTCCGCAATGAAGCTTGATAAGAAGGGCTCAGCAGCCCAGTCTCTACCATGGAGTAATCTGCTGAATTTCATAAGGAAGAAACATGGGAAGCCAAGTTAACAGAAGCCATTCCAGAACGTCAGCAACAATCTATAATGCGATTTTGTCCACATTGAAGCTGGATAGATCTCACCAGCCAGCAGTACCAAGGTGAAGGCTGCCAATGGTTGGGCTGGAAATGAGCTGCATTTCATAGCGAAGAAACATGGCAGGCAAAGTTAACAGAAGCCATTCCAGAACATCAGCAACAATCTACAATGTGATCTTGTCCACAATGAAGCTGGATAGACCTCACCAGCCAGCAATACTAAGGTGAAGGCTGCCAATGGTCGGGGCTGGAAATGAGAACTCCTCGAAAAACTTACCTTTCTGATGAAAGTCTAGAACACTGGACTGGTCCCAGCAGAGAGCTGCTCTTTGCAACTGCTGGTCCACAAGTTACGGTTGAACAAATACTTGATCCCAGCACAGAGCCTTCTCTATGTGACAGCTGGTCTGCAACTATGAAGTACAGAGCTTGAATAAAACATCTTCTCTAGACTCTACCTGAGCTTTTTTTTGGGGACACATTCTAAAGTAAAAATAGCAGCACAATAGTTACCACTTAACACAGCATTGAATGACAGCAAAACTCTTAAATTCACCTTTCTAAAAAAAATGCATGTAGCCTTCCTCACGACACATATAACCCCTGAATACTTGAGATGATGCTAACTTAAATAAATAAATGGCACCTAATAAAAACGATTACAAGCTGTGTTTGCCTTTGGGCATCCTTATGGCCTTTGCATTCCTGACATCACACAATCTGTGTCATTACAATAATGTCATTATTGCTGTACAGTGCATGTGGTGAACTATTTGCAATTGTAATAGATCAGTTTAAGAGAGGGGGCATTGGAAAGCTGAAGTTGGTTCCTAGAATCAATAATAAGGCTCATTCTCTTGACCATGAATGTGAAGAATGACTGCAAAGACATGTCATAGCTAGCTCTCATTATGTTGTTGGTCCAGCTATCATTTCACACTAAATGATGGTTGACAAACTGTGATAGAAAGGGAAATAAGTGATAAACCAAATACTGGCATATTTGCAATATTGAGAAAGTTACAAATTTGGCCATTTCAGTAGCAGCAGCACATGAAATATTCACTGCCAGTGGCAAAGCCAAAACTTCGTACATGCAATTTGGACTTGGGAATCACTGGATGCCCGAAAGAAATAGTTTGAGATAGGTATGGGTCTGCACAGGGTTGATCAGTTCACTGCATGCAAAATTTGAACGTGAACAATTGTGCTCACTCCAGCTGAAAAAAGTAGGATCCCATCTTGAGCGCCGATTGACTGGCTGAAATTCTGAAAGAGCATTTTCATCAACACAAGGTTCTCATGTTGCTACCAAAACCTTTCTCCTGACTTTTCTTCTTGCAGGCCCTTTGACCTTGGTGGGAGAATTACTGGATTGACCAGAGCTGAACATCTTTGACAAACCTGCCAAAGGATTTTCAGACAGGAGTGATGGTCGACGATATACTTGTTGAGAATTTCCATCCTGTTGCTCAGATGCTACATCAAGCCCAAGCCATGCAACACGAGTGGCATCCCCAACATAGATATTTAAAGCCCTGTACAGATATGCAAGTAGATTTATTGATGCAACTTTCTAAAAAGATTTATCATGTCTAAAAGGACCCTCAGAACTTATGTGAACCTATGCAAGATGCACCAACCTTAATGCAACACAACAGAAAACAACAGCATGAACATTGTTGAAGTTTTCCACCATTAGCTTCTCCAGCCCATACAAACATTGATAGCGAAGGTTTCCTGTCAGCCCCAGAAAGGCGCCATAGCTCAAAGCACTAGTTCTTATTGCTGGCATGGGTGGAGATGTCCTGTATATGAAATAAGGCAGGGAGATCAGCACATATATTGACAGGTACTATGTTATCGCCTCTCTTAGAGATCACTTACAGTTCCTTTCCAGCTAGCAACTTCATGGCACCACCGCCTGCTGCACCAATCAATAGACCAGTCAGACACAGCTCACCAGCTTTGTAGAATACACTTTGTAGCCTTTTCGCCATATCAAACTCTCTAAAAGCATAGTTTCTCTCAAAAACATTGTTTGGTAGCTTTTGTATAGTATTTTGCAGACTGAATTTGAATGTAGATCCATAAGAACGGCACGGGGCAAGGGACCAAACAATGGCAGCATTGCAGAATGCCATTGTCAGAACATCAACCACAGCCAAACTCCACTGTTCTTTCAGCCTGGAAGGAAGGAGAGAAGTTCCATCAAAAAAAATCTGGAGAAACCAGGAGAATACATAAACATTAAAGAGGAGGCTCACCTCTCTTTACGGTACTTGACTTCCCACCAAACCCCATAAGCTATAGTGACAGCTTGTTCCCAACACATTTTGTAAAGAAATCCTGGATCTGCAATCATGCTGTCGAGTTTCCAGCAAGTGAAAAGCTATTTTAAGAACTTAAACCGCTCAACCAAATCAACAGAAATTGCCGCCTCGTGATAGAAGGCACTGATGCTCACCGTCCAACAAATGCTCTGGAAACAGAAGGAGGAATTGATCTTGAGAACAACCGTGCAAACGTTGGTCTCCCAAAGTGTGAAATAAACCGTACCATTTGTGCAGAGCTTATAAACCCCTGCAGGACACCATCCTAGTTATTAAGAGTTCCAGTTAGGCCAGGCTTCTGCTATGAAAACTTATCCTGCTTAAGGCAACACACCAGCTCTACAGCTTGCCGCAAGCCAGCAGGCAAATCAGAGATTGTTTTGAACCACTCCTGCATGATTGCCTCCACAATTTTCCTGTCAAAGACCTGCAAAAGGGTACAACGGTCAAAATTTCTGCTGGTGGCCAGGAGCCACATAGAAGATGTATCATAGGAAGCTTCCTGCCTCTGGTAAAGCAAGCCGCCTCTTGAAAAACCCTCCATCATCTCCTTCATCGTCATCATCTGCATCTCCAAAATAATCATCATCATCACCTCCATCATCACCCCCATCGCCTCCACCATGATTGATCCTGTTACCAATGTCCCCACCACCGCCACCATCTTCGGTCTGAAGCCACACCACCAGCATAACAATTGAGAAAGAAATCAGCTTAACAGTAGGGGCACACCCCTTCTAAACCAAAAACGCAAGATTGGCAATCCAAAAATAAGGCCATACATACTTGTGGAGAAACCCTTGTTGTAGATTGAGACAAATCCAGCTTTGATTTTTCAAGGGTGGCACCTCCAAAGGCACCATACCCACGCTTCATCACAGGAGCCATGTTATGGGCAGAGATAAGGCCGTCACCATTGCTCTGTTCATGCGCATTGGCTGCATCATTGTCGGTGACTCCACAGAAATCCACAATTTCCAGCCCGGGTCGTTCATGAGCACGCCTCTGCAAGTCGGTATCCAGATATTTGGGCCTCTTGGTGGTGGTGATGCCGCAGTTGTGGGTGGGTTTCAGTGCAAACTGGCGCCAGGGGCAGGCAGCAGAGACGAGGGAGCGAGTTTCAGGGGTGGAGTAAGGGGGAGCCAAGCAATGGGTGGGCAGGGGGACGTGCCCCACGGAAGTCATGACTGCGGAGACCTAGAAAAAACCCAAACCCCTGCCTCGGGGACAGGAAGAACTGGACATGAAGACACAGGGGACTAATAAAATAACACAGGGAAACCTTCCGGCCTGAAGACACAATACATTTTTCTACCATAGTTATCCGATAACAAAATTCATCCTACCTCTGATTATCTGACACAATTATCTGCTGCCGCACGAGGTTCGTAATCGAATTCTGCAGTGGAATGGAGAATATATGCCGACAGAGACGCACAGACGGGACAGAAGAAGAAGGGGACCTGCAGTCTTGCAATCCACCCACTCTCAGACAAAAGAGGGGGACGAAGAGAGGGCTTGCAAGAGTAAACTCTGAGGCTTTAAATATAACGCAGGTCTCTCTCGCTTGGCTTGCACTCTGGAGGAATAACCAAAGTCGCCACCCGGGCGCCACATTTGTGGCCCGGACACCCACGGTAAGGCAATACAAAATTCACTATTTCTTTAAGTTTAATTATTAGTAATCACACTTGAAATGCCTCTAAAGGGGAATGCTTTTGTAATGTTTGAAATGCCACAATGGTTCTTCAGTATTGTGAATAGATTTTTCTTAAAGCGAGATATAAATTATGGACTGTTCTTCCCCCTCTCGCACTCATTTGGGTAGAGCTTCATATGTCAGTGATAAATTTCCCCCTTGATTTTCACCTCAAGGGAAGGCTTTCGTAATGTTTGAAATGCAATGATGGTTCTTACCTTTTAGTAATCACAATTGAAATGCCTCTCAACGGAACGCTTTTGTAATGTTTGAAATGCCACAATGGTTCTTGTGTATTTCTTAAAGCGAGATATAAATTGTGGACTAGTCTTCCCCCTCTCGCACCCATTAGGGTAGACCTTCACATGTCAGTTATAAATTTCCCCTTTGATTTCAACCTCAAAAGTGCATACAACCCACACCATTAACCCCCCCCCCCCCCCCCAATTGAGCTTTTTTTTTTTTTTTAAGAAAGGCTTAAAATTTGAAAGATGCCGCAAAGGGAGGTGTTTCGCATTCTTGTTAAATGAAGTTGTCAATGTCCTTAGAATATTATCAGGACCATATCTTACACTTTCTTGGGAACTGTAGAAAAGCTTTTAGGTGTTATGGCAAGCCGAGCGATCATTTTGAGGTCATTGTTCAAGAAGCTACTAGAAACAATGAAGAGCAGCGGGGGTTTTTGCTTATGTTTCTTTCAAGCTTATGAGATCTTGAAGAGCTTGGTCTCCATTTTTACAAGGGATGCAACACGTCATTTCTAATTGATGGGCCACAAAATCCTTGACAATGAATCAGCCACTATATCGTCTTTGCCCCTAGTGTGAGAGAGGTCAAAACCATAGTTTTGCAAGATTGCCACCCATCTCCTCTACTTACAAATCAAAGCAGACTGAGTTAGGACGTACTAGAGGACTCAATAGTTGCTCTTCACTCTAAACCAGCTACTACCATATAGGTAATGGTGCCATTTCTTAACAACATGAAGGATGGCTAACATCTCCTAGTCATAAACATTCATCTGCATCTCCTTTTCATCAAGCTCGCAACTCTTAAAAGTAATCATGCCATGCTCTTGCAACAAGATAGCATTGATATCTCTGCGACTAGTATCACACTAAATGTTAAACTCTTTTGAGAAGTTGGGGCATACAAGGATGGGGGCTGAAGTAAGCATTTCCTTCAATTGGTTAAAGTTGTGATTGGCAATAGCATCCCAAAAAAATGACTCCTTCTATAATTGATCTATCAAGGGTGTTGGAATTGTGGCATAATGCTTGATGAAACGTGTATAGAATGAAGAGAGACCAAGAAAACCACGTAATAAAGTGGTATAAAATGGTGTGAGCCAATCCTTTATGCATTGCACCTTTTTGGGGTCAACCTACATGCGATTTTCACTAACAATGTGCCCCAAGTACTCCACTGAGGTTTCCATGAAGATACACTTACTTTTCTTAGCAGATAGCCTATGCTCTCTCAAGACATCAAACACCCATTTGACATGTGCCAACTATTCCTCTCATGATCTGTTATAAATAAGAATGTCATCAAAGAAGACAAGCACAAACTTGAAAAGGAAGGGGTGTAAGATTTTATTTATGAGGCTCTAGAATGTAGCAAGGGTATTAGTCAATCCAAAAGCATCATTAGGAAATGCTAAAGCCCACAATTAGCCCTGAAAGCCATTTTGATCTCATCACCCTCTCACATGCATATCTGATGATAGCCAAAGTATAGATCAATCTTAGTGAAATATCATACCCCTTTCAACTCATTCAACAAGTCATCAATCCTTGAGATAGGATACTAGTTCTTGATTATGTTCTCATTCAAGTATTTGTAGTCAATGAACATATGAAAAGAGCCATCTTTCTCATTGACTAGCAAGCTAGAGATGCGTAAGGTGAGCAAATCGACCCAATAAACCCCATCTCAACTTGCTTTGCAACTTCTTCACATTTACATTTGGAGATTCTATAAGGTAGCTTATTCACTGGCTTAGAATGGGATTCGAGATCAATTGGGTGATCCATTTAACTCTTAGGGAAAAGGGTTGTAGGCATCTTAAATAAATATTCATACTCCTCTAATAAAGCTTCCAATGATGAATTCTTAGACGCTTTTAAGGACTAATTTGTGTTTTCCATATTTAAGTGCAAGACAAATATATATGAGCATTTCTTAAATTCAAGTTTGAGTTGCTTTGTTGTAGTTACTTAAAATCAACACTATCATGAACTCCCTCCAAGCATATAAGTTGTCCATGCATAACAAAATCCATATAGAGTTGAGAGAAGTCCATAGCAATTTTACCCAAGTGTTTCAACTAGTGTTGGGGTAAAAGGCCTCTGGGCCTACCCGTGTATATAGTGACCCCCCATTCTTTATTCATATATAATATGATAGTGCAATAAGGTTGTCAGTTCAGTTGGACAACACCTACATTGTGTCTGCTCTTCTCTCCCGCATCTTCCTCTTCTCCTTCTCCACTGCCATTGCATCCCCTTTAACTGGTATCAGAGCGGGTCTTCAAGAGCTTATCCCGGCCTTCCACACAAGGTATGAGATCTTTATTCTCACTCAGTTTTCACCTCAACAGGGTTTTCACAGGTTGTGGGCAGCCATAGCTCACACCTTTTGGAGCTTCCTTCACCTGGATCTTGCTTCCAACCTATCAAGGCTTGGTGTAGGCCTTCTTTGGCCCCCATTTGTGCCCCCTTTGGGCCCCATTGTTGACACGTGGGACAACAGACCCCCCCAGCCAACTCACGTTTTTTTTGCGCATGTTTCAAAATCTGGCCCAAAAATCACTCTTTTTGTCATATCTCGAGCATTCGGAACCCGATTTAGGCAAGGTAAGAGTCTAAGTTGGGGTTTTGATACACTCCAGACGCAATGGTGATGTCAGATTTGCCAGATTCTGACGATAGAAAATCACTCTTTTTGTCATATTTCGGGCATTCTAAACCCGATTCGGGCAAGGTAAGAGTCTAAGTTGGGGTTTTGGCACGCTCCAGACACGATAGTGATGTCGAATTTGCCAAATTTTGATGACAAAATATTTTGCAATAGATTTCAGGTCTGAGACAGCATGTATTTGTATGCCTATGGCTTATGTGATGCTTCTACTGATGCCTATTGATACCGGATCACTTGTGGATGTTATGCCTCTTATGTGAGACGCATTTGGAGCTGATTTAGCTCAGCCATTGACTATTTTGAACAATCCTAGATCTGTCCAAAATAGGGCAGCCACCTATTACTTCAATTTTATGCTTATAGGTCTTGGCATTTTATGCCCGATTATGCCCGGTTGGTGCCTATACATACTGGAATGTATGCCTATGGTTTGCCTATGGATTGAGCACTGATTTGCTCAGTTTACAAAGGTTATATGATGCTAGAAACTTTGAGGCTGAAGCTATTTATGCTACAGTTGGGTTATGCCTATTGGTCACGAGGTGCTCCCGGCTACTCGGTATGATGTCATGATGTATTTGGACTATGCCACATGTCTTGTTTATGCTCCGGAATGCTTTTGAGCTGAGATTAGAGCTCGATTTGGGTTTGACTGTCACTTCTTTGCAGCTGGCATTTCATCTATGACATGGTTTATGCCTAGGCTACCCAATACGGGTTATGATGTCTTGGTGAATGCTTTTTGCTTTGGCTGTGGATGGCAGTTGTTTGAGCTCGTCTCAACATTCATTTGAGCATTCCCTTGAGCAATTGGACATTGACTTGGCTTTTTTCGTTACGGCTTGGCTTTTTCCATTACGACCTTGGATGCTATATGGGATTTGATGCTCCAATTATGGATCTTGGCTATTACTTGGATGCACTTACAGGTATTGAGCAGTGAACTGCTCCCTTGTTTTGGCAGTTACCTATTGAGCTGTGATTGCTCGTTTGCATTTGATATGCGGGATACTTACTAATTAGTGGACTTGGATAGTGCTTGGGATTTACAGTTATGGATTTATTGCTCCTCTGGTGTCTAGCTTCTATGCTAGTTGGGCTCCTATTGGGCGTCCATGTTAGAGAGCAGATGCTATGTATGCTTACCCGTCTATGCACATGGTCTACTGTTGTATACCTTACAGAGTCACTTATTTGGATGTTGTTGTATAGATGTTTGGGCTTCACCTGGAGCTTGACTCTTGCAGGATGCTTTGCCACTTGTCGGTCTTTACTTGACTTGGATGTTCCTTGGTGGCATGATGTACTGCAGAGCTATGTGTATGCATATGGTTATGGGCTAATTTCATGGCTGAATATCATATGCTCTTATGACAGATGTCTTATGCTTTACTGTACTGTGGTTGGTTATGTCATGGAGTTGGCTACGACTCTTCTTCATGTGGGAGCTTTTGCATCCTTGATTGATGTCTTTATGTCCTCCCATCCATTGAGGTTTCATGAGCATTTGCAACATGCTTCTACCACTGATGTACTAGCAGATGATTGTCTTTATGAGTAGGTTCCCTATGTTGGGACAGCCCTCGACTGCTTGAGCTCCGTGGATGCTATGGATAGCCCTATTCATAATGACTTGGATTCCTTGTCATCTTCTACAAGTTCTTCTACTTCAGATGTTGTTTGCTTCCATTGTGGGAAGCTTGGGCATGTTCAAAGAAAATGCTTTAGACAGATTAGAGAGCAGCAGAGACATAGACAGACTCAACATGAGTAGAGAGTCAGCGATGCAACAGGTATTATTACTCTTTCTAGTGGTGAGGTACATGCAGTTACCCATGATGATGTAGTTGAGCATGTCCTCCTGTCATCTAGTTTCCCTACAACTTACTTGCTCAATGATCAGGCCCATGCCTTTGATTGGCTTTTCGACTCTATGGCATCTTGTCATGTTACCCCTCATAGAGCATGGTTCTCTTCTTATAGGGAGGTTGATGGATGTATTGATCTGGGCCTTGAGCAGACTTATGCTATTGTTGGTACAGGGAACATATATCTAGCTTTGCCTAATGGGACTTCTCTTATGCTTAGGGATGTTCTACATGTTCCCATGCTCAGTAAGAACCTGATTTCAGTCAGTTAGTTGCATGATGCATGTTACTCTATTTCTCTTTAGGATAGGTGATGGAAGATTTGTCATGCTTGCTTGGTTTTGGCCAAAGGTTCTCAAGTTGGTTCTCATTACCCAGTGCATGTCTCTCATGTGGGAGATTCTATGGTTGCAGTTATTCGGATACCACATGCATTGTTATGGCATTATCGCCTAGCCCATACGCACCACAGAGAGATGGAGATCTTGTCTCGTTCAAACTCATTGCTGCCTCCTATGTCACTTACAGATCTTGATGCTTGCCCTGATTGTACTCTTGGTCCTTGCAGAGCCCCCTTGGCTTATGGCGATCGTATGAGGCATGCTCCTCTAGATCTTGTCGATTGTGTAGTATATGGACATATGCCTTCCCAATCACATGGTGGAGCATCGTACTTTGTGACCTTTGTTGATCATGCTACCCATCGTGTTTGGGCTTTTCCCTTGGTATAGATTGAGGATACTACAGTTATGCTTGACAGGTTTATGGATTATGTTGGTAGTAGGCCTAGTTGCTTGCAGATGGATTATGAGAGTCATGCTCTCTCTCCCAGCTTTCGGGCCTCTTGTCCATAGTATGGCATTGATTTCTTGTGCCCATGGTATTATGGGATTGCTCATGGCATGTGTCTGACCTTATAGGCAAAGGTTGCTTCTACGCTTACCACAACTGGGTTGTCTTATGGCTTTTGGGTTGAGGCCCTTATGACAACAGTCTATTTGGTTAACAGGACACCGTGCTTGACCTTGGATGGTATTACACCCCATGAGGCATGGAGTGGCATGCAGCCCTCCTATGATTACTTGAGGATGTTTGGCTACCAAGCATCTGTACATATGCACATGAGCCTATGTCAATTAGACGTATCCTCCTTGGTTATGGAGATGGCAACTTTAAGGCCTACAGATTATGGGATTTGGATGCCCAGCAGATCATATGCAGTTATCATGCTGTCTTCTATGAGACGCAGACACCTCTTAGCCCTCTTGATGAGCGTTCAGTATGCTTTATGGCTGATTTTACAGCTGCTACAGTGCCATTACAGCAAGTTGTTTATGCTGAAAATGAGGCACTTATTGGCCTAGATGATGTAGCTATGCATAGCAGTCAGGGTCAGGATGTTGGTGGTCAGTTGCTAGACCCCTTGCAAGCTCATGAGAGCCATTTTCTTGTAGTTTTGCAAGCTAGACAGCCAGCCATATGTTAGTCTTCTGCTTCACTGAGGCCACATGTAGTCTTGAGACCCCGTTGGACGAGTGTCCGGGATGTTGTCCCTCTTTCAGTGATTGACTCTGGAGAGTTTGACTACTCTCCGCTGTCTTATATGCACCAGGCTGATGCTATGCACGACTCTGATGCTTTACAATCGTGCACTGATGAGTTGTGCTTGCTTCATGAGAAGCATTCTTGGATTGCTCTGTTGTATGGAGCTGCAGGATCGCTTATCTCTTGGATGTCATGGACTCGGGGATGCTTGACTCTTCTTCTGCAGAGGTTCCCGACACTTCTTGCACAGCTTTCTTTCCGATTGGGCATTGGGTGAGATATTATGATTCCTCACCTTGTCTTTTTTTCTTTTCTTTTCTTTGTTTTCACTCCCCAACCACATTGGCCTTTTAGTGGGAGGTTGTTGGGGTAAAAGGCATCTGGGCCTACCCGTGTATGCTGTGACCACCCATTCTTTATTCATATATAATATGATAGTGCAAAAAGGCTGTCAGTTCAGTTGGACAACACCTACATTGTGTATGCTCTTCTCTCCTGCATCTTCCTCTTCTCCTTCTCCACTGCCATTGCATCCCCTTTGGGGTAAAAGGCCTTTGGGCCTATCCATGTATACTGTGACTACCCATTCTTTATTCATATATAATATGATAGTGCAATAAGGTTGTCAGTTCAGTTGGACATCACCTACATTGTGTGTGCTCTTCTCTCCCGCATCTTCCTCTTCTCCTTCTCCATTGCCATTGCATCCCCTTCAACTAGTCACAACCTAAGACAACATCAATGGGGCCCATATCTAATGCAACTAGATCAACTAATGCCACATAGTTTTCAACCAAGTAGAGGGGAACCTTGGAGTATACATGTGTATTGATTTCTTCTTCACCATCAGCCACTTGAACTTTCAAGAGCTATTTTAGTTTCGTAGGAATGCATTTCCACCTATTAATGGTTGATTTATTGACAAAAATGTGTGTGCTACCACTACCCAATAGGATAAATGCATGCTTTCCATTAAATTTTCATTGAATATGCAATGTGTTGGGGCTCCTAAAGCCTGTCCATCCATCCATAGAGATGCAGCACAGGGAAGCAATAGACCAAGGAGGTATAATAGAAGTGATCAAGCCAATATCATGAGGTGGGCAGCTACCTTGGTCGAAGGGAAACCCATCCTCCACATCATATAATTGTTATTGGTTCAAGTCCTCTAGATATTCCTCATTTTCAGCATGTGCAAGGTTATTTGGAGCACTCCAAGTATGTGATTCCGTCTCTTCATTCTGGCAATCTTCCATAATATAATCCATGCTGTGAACTTTGACCTTGGCTATTTTATAGGTGCATTTGGAAGCATGATCTATCATGTACTTATCTTCATACTTAAAACATAAACCTTTTTCTTTCCTATTTGTCACAACATTTGGGGGATGAATTTTTGGCTACTTTGACCACTCAGGGCCAATGCATTTTGAGGCATGTTTTCAGCATACTTACCCTCACCATTAGAGCTAAGTATTGTCCCAAAAGTTCCATGTTTTCTTTCAACATGAAAGGGGTAATAAGTAGGGATTTTGGGGGTTACTATTAGGCATGGGTTGCTGTTAAAACACCACAATTTTGGTCTAGCCTCATTGAATTATGTGGCTACCCAAAACCTTACTGAAAAGACTCATTTTACAGTACTTCCTTGCATATCTTTCAACCAATTCAATTGCATCAAATAAGGTAGAAGTATTTTGAGCCATTACATCAATTAATAAGCTAGGCTCTAACTCGTAGATATACTTATGCAATTTTGCATCATTGCTATCACTCTCAACATACATGGTCAAGTTCATAAATTGATTTGTGTACTCCCTTACTATGAGATACATTGGTCAAATTGGTATCATTTTCTTGCCAAATGCTCCTTTTCCTCGAGGGATACAAAGACTTGAACCATATGTATCTTAAAGTCCTTCCAATCAATAAATTGATTATTCTCGTGATTTATATAGTATCACCATGTCCACACAAACCCTTCCAAATGGAAAGAAGTAAATATAATTTTTTGATAATCAATGCATAGGTGAATATTGAAATATGACTCCAATTCGGAAGTCTATTCTTCCAAGTTTGATGGGGATGGTGAATGGCCATTGTACTCGGTAAGAATGATCTTATCATGGAGATCATTGGGGCCTTGTTGCCCATGAAAGCCTTTTTGACCATACATACCATGATGTCCATACATGCCATGTTGTGAAGTTATCCCATGCTACCCATGGATGCCATGTTGCCCATATATTACCATGTTGGAAGTGCCATTGGGGCTCCTAGAGAGAGTGAGAGAGCTTCTGCCAATGGTGGGTGGGGGGTCTCACAAGAGGGTTGGATGCATGGATGATGGGGGATCTCAAGAGGAGCTTGTCATTAACATGAGAGGGCTTGCCAATCTCATATGTGGTAGTAGGGGGAATACCTTTATCTCTAGGAATACCTTGTGGGCCATGAAGCAACTCCAATGGTAGAGGCCATCATGATTCATGTTGGACTAATTTGCATTTTCTTGTACCAAGATAGCAACTAACTAGGCTATAAGAGTGGTGAGATGCTCTAAGGTCTATTGAGTCTAAGAGTTGAAAAGGGCCATTTTCTCAATCGCAAGATCAATTTTAGATAAATTTGATGATGATTAGCCAACAACCATGTCTTTTCATGCGACGAGCTCATGCTGACAGAGAGTGTCATTGAGCATACTGTAAGGGTCTATCTTAGGCACCTCATCTTGCATCTCACCATATAATCTTGTGCCAGGCTAGATTCATCATTCATTGAGGCCCTACATTCTCTAATCTCCCTCTAGACCTCATCATGGACCTTGCCTTTGCCTTTCTTCCCTACCATTTGAGTCCAATCCACAGGATCTACTGTCCATAAAATGGGCATAACTTCTAATAGAAAACTCTGATAGAGGATATTTTTTATTCAAATAAAAGGTGACACGGTTCTCTCTGAGATGAGCTATTAAGCTTTGTGACAAAATTTGATTAGAGAATTTTGCAATTGAATTTGTGTGACTATGCTAGAGCGGTTTTGCACCTTGTCCATAGTGATCTAGTGTACAAAAATGGCCATATCTCTTAGATGGTAACTTTGATTGGGAGATTTTTAATTCAAGTCAAAGGGAATCATTCTCTCTTCAAGATGAGCTATAGGGTTTCCTCCTAGATTTAGTATAAAATTTACTACATCAAGTTTTCTATGAGTGTCTTTGAATTTATATAACTAAAACATTGCCTATCCTGCTCAACTTCATGCTATATGAGTAGCCCAAGGGCTCAAAAGCCTAAGCATCATGGTAACCAACATACATAGCATATTGAGCATGATCACAAGCACATTTAAACATCAGTTCACTCTACCAACACTACATATGGAGACCTCAATGCTATACATCTCACATTGATTTCATACATATCAAGTGCCATACTTGGGTATCTCAATCAATGAATGTGCCTCATATCATGTATACACCATCGAAAATGGAGTGATCATGGAGTGCACCTATACTTATATACAAGTACCAAGCTCCAGATCAGCACGAGGTGGATAAAGTTCTTCATGGGCTAACTAGTGCACCCCTTCAGGGTCTTAAGTGGTAAGAGAGCCATCTCTCTTTTAGCTCACTATTTCACCTAGTATCAGCCTTTTTCCTTGGCCAGAGTATGCTCAACTAGCATGAGATGTATGTGGAAAATGAACATTGAGTGTTTTCATAAAATGTAAGAATTGGATAATAGCTTGGGTGGAAGGGGGCTACCTTGGCAATCCAATGACTCACTGGCTACCATTTACCCTTTTACAATGGCTGATTACTCTCTTTAGGATCAAATTAGTACATACACCACAATAGAAGTGTTAGGATAAGCATCAACCAAATGAGCAAAGTTGCCATGACTAATCATATTTCTTATATAGTGTGGAAAAGCAAACAAGCTACCAATTTAACTGTGCATCATGCATTTAATAAAGGACTCTAAGTACAAGGAAATATGCAACCTTAAATCTCTCCAACAAGAGGATTTAGCTCAGCAATTGGATTAAAATGAGAGATTAAGGTTTAATTAGCATACCTCTTCAGTGCTTAGACTAGATGAATGGAGTTGAGGCCTCAAATCCTGCATTGATTTAGCCCAAGGAAGCAATAAGAACCTTCAATGGGTTGGAATTTTCCAATAATTGATGCACGTTATGATGGTGGGCACTCCCGTGCTTAGTTTTGTGCTTGTTCTTCAAGAGTTGAAGGTTTTAGGTGGAGTTTTCATGCATGCCCATGAGAAACCCTTTGCATGTTGAGCTCCATGTCTTCAATCCATATCAATGTGGCCAAGAATAGTTGAAGAAGCTCCTAGGGCTAAGATTTTAGAGGCCATGGAGGGTATGAGAGCTCAGGCTAAGTGGCTATGGCTGCCCCTTTTGCTATCCATAGCAATGACCTTGAAGCATGAGAAGAAATGCCAAGGATGGGGAGTAGGGAGGTTAGGGTAGGTCTAGCAGGTGGCATTTGAGTTGGGGAAGCAAGGTTGGTGCTTCAGCACAAGTGGAGAAGGAGTAGCAAGGAGCAAGAAGAGACAAAAAAAAATGCACTACAAGTTGTAGGCTACTTCTTGGGTGAGTTCTTGGTCTATAGCACTTGACAATGGTGCTTTACTTAGTCTTGGGACGAGAGGGAGACTCCTATAAACTCATTGAGTGATATTGAGGGCTACTCTTGAGAAGAAATGGGGTGTTCTCTACTAAGTAGACATGGCTGCTTGCATAAGAAGAGGGAGAGAAGGCCTAAAGCACAAAGTAACTAGGGTTTTACTCCTCCTCTAACTCGTGAGACTTCAAATTTGTCATGTAACCCCTACAATTTGCATAGGAAAGGGTGAGGACCTGCTAATATAACCATTTTACCTCTAGATATGTCAAGGACTCTAGCTATAGCTCCTGCTTATCTTCGAGAAAGTTGCAACTAAATGTAGTGCTCCATGTTGTACATATATCTAATGCTTGAGTAACTAGGGTTTCTTGATTTGAAAAGGAAGCTAGATTAGGAAAAGGAAAAGTGAGAAATAACTTAAGCCTAATGCTCTGATACTAATCGTGAAGAAGAGAGATTGAGAGGGGAGACAATGTGAGCAGAAGAGAGAGAAAGAGAGGAAGGAGAGTCGAGAGAAAGACAAAAAAGGGGAGAAAGAAAGGGAGGAAGCCATGGAAGCTGAAGGAGAAGGTGAAGAGTCAGTTCTTGATTATACCTAGATGCCCTAAATTGGGTCTCTTACACCTTTTATATTCCAATCAATGTGATTGGGTATGTACTCCTTGGTTCCCATGTGTCTCACTCATTTACAAGCTCTCCCATTTTGTCTCTATTTTCCTTAGATAATGCCTGTGGAGGAATTAGAAGTAAAGTATAGCAAAAATCTCATATTGTTGTAAGATTTGGTATGCAAGTAGAATGGTATATATTCTACAAATTTTAGGCCATTCGGGCCCCAATTTAGCTCCACAAGGTTGTGCACAATAGTTTTAAGGCATACTATAACTTTGGTCGTGTTAGTCATTCTCTAGTGCACAAGTCATAGATTTCAAATCTCTAAGCTTTGAGATGTTTGTCAAGAAGAAATCACAAGGTTTATCTAGAAACAAATTGTAGATTATATGTATTATTAAGCAGTCAAGGGAAAATGCTACCTAGTTTATTATTGTGCAGATATCTTATTGAAGGTTGTAGAAGACTTGCTTACTGGTTGGTACTCAGTTCTATTATAATGGTTGAGAATAGTGGAAATCATGTTATTGAGAAGCTAGATAAGAATAACTATCCATCATGGAAGTTTAGTGTGACAAACTTCCTTATTGAAAAAATCCTATACAAGTGTGTTTAAGTTGAAGAAAAGAAACCAAAGCTAAGTGATATTGCAACTATAGAAGAATTAAAGACGTGGAAAGAATGTAATGTAAAAGACAAAAAAGTAATGTATTGGTTGTCTATAGTCATGATAATATTAGGTTGGGGTATATTAAAAATGTAAAAAATTCACATATAACTTGGACAACCTTTGAAAAGCATAGATCCTGCAATTATAGAAGAATTAATGACATGGAAAGAATGTAATGCAAAATACAAAAAAGTAATGTATTGGTTGTCTATAGTCATAATAATACTAGGTTGGGGTATATAAAAAATGTGGAAAATTCACATATAGCTTGGACAACCTTTGAAAATATACTTTTAGTAAATACAAAGGCATGAGAAGATTCAACTCAAGTAAAAGTTTAATACTTTTAATAAAGGAAAGATTTCTATTAACAAGTATGTTTTAAAGGTAAGGAGCATTGATCATACATAGTATTATAAATTCATGTAGCCCACATTGCATATATTCATATGGATGTTGATGGATGAAATCCATAGATCCTCTTAGATCAAATGGTAGAGGTAACCCATTAAAGACGTCATAGCCTATAGATTCTCCTGGATCATAAGATGACTTTGAGTATTCCAACATCCCTTTTATAATTTGCTCAAACTCTTGCAACTCATATAACATATTCATATTTCATCCATGTTTGCGTACCTTGCAACATATGTTGAAATCCAAGTGAAATGGCTTCACCCCCTCTAACTTTGCGATCATCATTATGCATCCATGAATATGCCATAGCATATATTTGTCCATATACTTATAGGATAACACCTTGAAGAGCACCTTCTCTAGCTTGCACGAATTGAAAAGACATTTGTAATATTCGTAGTTGTGTGTCTTTTTAACTCATGTGATCATAGGTTGAACAATATTCCAACTCCTCTGTGAATGGATATCAGTACCATTGGATAAATGTTCCATATCATTAGCATATTAAAAAGCACTTTGCATCCATGTATCATTAGCAAACTTAGCTCGAACATCTGTAGAAACCACATTTATATCATGCAAGCCATCTATATCTTTGGCATCAAAGATAGCATCCCAAGAAGCACGTGGAAAATTTCCAATATTATTTTGCACAATATTTTCTACATCTTATTATTAAGAATTCTCGCGATCCATCTCTAAATCATCTTCTTCATGTTTTCTCTCATCTTCAATAATGATATATATGTTATGTATCTTTACCCAATCTTCTCTATAATACTCCAACCTACATAATTTAGCTCTATCTTTGGCAATTTATCCTTACCTGTAGGTAACTCTGCTTTTTTACATGTACTAGAGACTAGAGATCTTTCTATTTGCAATCCATAGGTAGTAGCATCTATAGCTAGATATACATGCCGCACTACAAGATCTTCAAAAATCTTATATTTACCTCTATTTCCAAAAAAATTTGAAAGTGGCATACTAGTTTCATTTGCATGAATCTTTCCATTCTTCCAAAAAAAAAAATCTTTCTTAAAGAGTCTATATATGACTTGTAGTCTCTTTGCAATCACGCTCTATACTATCACACTATATGCGACGGCAGGCAAATCTTCCCTAAGCAAGGTCTTGATAGTAGAAGTTATCCCTGACTCATTAAGCTTAGCAAGTTTGATATGTAAATCCTACATATTTTTAATAAGTTTATTCATGGCACTGTCTTTTGAAGAATTTGCAAAAGGCATGGGAGGCCATTGCCTAATCATTAGCTTTGACACCCATTTTGATTGGGCATAGGCCTATGCATGGCTAACAACTCTCTTCTTCTTTGTCTCTTCACTAGTTTAGATACAACATCTTGCACATATTTCCATTCAGTCTAGATGCCCTACTCCATAATATCATCCTCTAACACCTTCTTTAGCTCTAGTTGCGATGGAGGGTCCGCAACTTGTAAAAACAAAATAACTATCTCTCTAAGCAAAGATAATTACTCTATACTATCCAATTGATCAAACTTAATCTCAAACTCTATTTGTAACTTTGGAGCAAAAAGGCCCTTTGTAGGTTTATAAATGCACTATAGAAAAGTCCGCTTGGTTACTCTATCTGCATCCTTTATGAAATACTCCTCTTTTAGGGCTCTCTTAAAACCAGTCCAAGTATTTCTATAATTTGTGTAGATGGACTCTATGCAGCTCCATATTTGATAAGAAATATCTCTAGTAAAATATATCAGCACATCATATGTCGGTACACCAGCCAACTCTAGCTTCTCTACATAGAAGTAAATAAACCTTGAAATATTTCTTCCACATTAAATTCTTCACCTCAGCAATCACTTCTTGTAGAGCCCTAGTAACAACCACGTCATGTTTAATCCATTCATAAGTCCTCACAAAATCTTTGATATCTCTTGTCCTAATAACAACTTCATCTTCAACTAGTTTTCCCATCTTGTAGACGATTAAGGAAAAGAAAAGACATATGGAAGAAAGAAATGTTGGAATAAGAACACTACAATATACTATAGTACACAAGAAATAGTAAACTCAACAAGTAGCTATATTACTCTTGGAAACTTTGTACAACTACAATAAATCCCTTCAATCTAAATACTACATCTAAGATGATAGCTTAGGCAAACTTTGTCTAAGATGATAGCTCAATACTACTCTTTTAGCCCAAAAGAAAATCACCATAGCAAATACAAAGGAAATATTGTAGAATATCTTGCCAAAATAGCTAGAATATGCATAAATAATCCAAACCACTTCAGCTCTCTTTCTTTGGTAAAACCTTGTGAAATCTCTTCAACTAGAGCCATAAAGTTAATTCTGTGCAATTTTTACTTCTCTATTTTACATAGATAGAACAATTCTGATTTGGACAACAAGCATTTGATTGGTTTATGCTCTACTGATACTTTTGGAGAATGTTTGCAAATGCTCAAATGATGCATTGATACTCCTAAAAGTATTTTGGGCTAATTAGAGCTTGATTAGCTCATTTATTGAAGTGTTTATTACTATAATAATAGTTTGGGTAGCAAGCATACAACTATGAGCTTCATGCTTTGAATGCCTATTGTGCCTACATAGTATTTTGGGTATGCTACATATCTATAGTGATGTCTAACATTGATTATAAGCTCGGATATGGTTATGATATTCTTTGACACTTGGATTTGAGCTACATTTAATATAGTTGGGCTTTGGTCAATTAATTTGATATTTCATGCTTACTCACTTATAGATATTGAAGCTTCATTAGATACTTATGCTCCTTGATGTGTTTGTGATGTGCTTGGGCTTCACAGATGCTTTGATATATATGTCTTGAGCTTTGCTTGCTCACTTTACATTCTAAATTTGCTTCTAGTGGGAGACACTTGTATTTACTTAGTAGAGCTTAATTCTTTAAAGACATTGGGAGTCTCTTATTTATGTATATACTCTCCTGTATACTATTGGATATAGTTACTCCCACTTCGTGGGCTGATTTGATTCTGTATGATTTGGACACTGGCACTTATCTCTGTCAATAGTTTGTTAGTGATATATATGCCTATGGGATACATGGTTTACTTACACTTTGAGTTTATGACAGACTTTAATACCTGTTGTATGCCCATTCATTGCTAGTTACTTTTACATATTTCAAATGTTGCTCAAATATTCATGGCAATGGAAGCTTAGTCTTTCTTGATTATTTGCCATAATGGTCTTGTTCATACTATTGCATTTATTACAATAGTGCTATAATTACAGTTTTCTTCATTGTCTTGGAGAGCAAGCATTATGCTTTGGTAGTCTGTTGCTTGCAATTGCTAGATAGCTTTATATTTTGGTATTCCCTCCTATTTTGCTCTTGTTTTGGCTACTTTTGGGGACTGATCTGTACTCATTTGCAATAGCCCATTCTCTTGGATTTTTGCATTAGTATACTATCATTGGCTCGCTCTTTGAATGATAGTGATAGTTTCAACATTGAAAAGCTTGATGGCACAAAATTTCACCTATTGGAAGATGTAGATATGGCAAGTGTACTAGTTTAAAAGAAGCATGTTAGACTGTTGAAAACCAAGACTGCAAAGTCCAAACACATAGATCAGGATGACTGGGATAAGTTGGATGAGCTATATAAATCCACCCTTATACTATCATTGTCTAAATAGGTTTGAGGATAATGCCTAGTAATTATAGGAAAATATATGCAATCTTTATGACAAGTATAGTCATGCATCATGAATGTATTGATTGAAATAGCTTATGGACCTTTGCATGAAGGAAGGGATTAGTGTGTCCTCACATTTGTATGAATTTCATTCAATTTTCAACTTGTTGACTTTGTAGAGCATTGAATTCTAGGATAACCTATCTCCCTTTTTCTTGTTTGTGATACTTCTTGAGTCATAGGATACTTTTTGTACTTCCATGTATGCTAATATGCCTAAGGATGGCTTGAAACTCAAGGATGTTGAGGGTCCTTTGCTCACATAGAAAACAAATGGAAAGAATGTAGATGCCTCTCATATTTCTCATGCATTGAATGTTAGGGGTAGACTTGATGATAAGTGCAGTAATGACTGCCACGGTAGAGACTCACAGATGCCTCAATCTTGCAAGCAATCTCACAATAAGTCCCATGGTCGTAAGTCCTCCTGATATGTCATTATTGCGGAAAGCAGAGTCATATTCAACTGCAATATCATAAAATGCACAATGAAAAGTGCAAAGTGTAGGAAAAGTCTAATGATCGCAGGATTATCCCTAGTAAGTCCAATGTAAAGATTGAAGAGATAAATATAGTGCAACCCGAGTCTAGTGATGAGTATATCTTAGCAACCTCCTCTCTTGATGCTTCCTCTACATATCCTTAATGTTGGTTGCTTGATTTCAAGGCTTCCTTTCATGTTATCCTGCATAGAGATTAGTTTTTTTCCTATCACAACATGACACATTCTATGAGATTGGGAAATGACTTGGCATTGGATATTATTAGCATTAGGGATGTATGGTTATAGTTTCCTATAGGCAGCTCTTTTACTCTACATAATGTACATCATGTACGTGCTTTGACCAAAAGCCTTCTATCTGGTAGACAGTTGGATGATGCATGCTACTATGTATTCTTTGGTGATTCTGCATGAAATATTACCCATGGAAATCTCTTTTTTTGCTAAAGATGCCAAGGCTAGCAACCTCTATTCTTTATTTGTATCTAGATCCCTTGACCATGTTTTCTTGGTTGTGGCTAATATACCACATGTATCGTTATGGTATCATTGCCTTTGATACATGTTCTTAAAGGAAATGAAAATGCTTATTCATTGGCAATATCTTCCATCTCTTAATTTGACAAATGCTTTGATTCTTGTGGCCATTGTGTTTATGGCATATAGAACTACAATTCTCATAAGAAGTATGGTATTATGCACATGGGTGATGAGTCTCTGACTCTTGCGCATTCTGATGTCTGTGGTCCTATGCCCTATCAATCATTGGGTGGCATGAAGTACTTTGTTACATTCATTAATGATCATTGGCATGTTTGGGCATATCCTAATGTCTTATCTACCTTTCAACATTGGCTTGCTCTTGTTGAGAATTAGTCCATGTGTATAGATTAAAATGCCTAAGGTTTGACAATAGGGATGAGTATGTTTCTAGAGCATTTAAGGAGTTTTGTGATGAGAGGGATATTAAGCATTAGTTGGTTGCTCTGCAACCCCACCCAGAATGGTATTGCAAAACGTATGAATAGGACCATTTAAGAAAGAGTTCATAGTATGCTTAGTTAGGCATGCTTACTAGAACATTTTTGGGTTGAGGCACTTCTATCGTTGTGTATTTGATAAACAAATCCCCATGCATTGCTATTGGTTGTCAAGTTGCAAAGGAGGTATGGTCTGGAAAGCCTCCCTCATATGCACATCTTAGACTCTAGATATGACACTTTCTACCATGTATCCAAGGACAAATGCAATAAGCTGCATGTTAAGTCGATGAAATGCATATGTCTTTGTTATAGGAATGCAAGTGAGATGGACTATCACCTATGGGATCTGCAGGCTCAGAAGGTTATCTACAGCCATGATATTATTTTTCATGAGAAAAAGATGCATGAGAAACTTGAGCAGAGTAGTTGAGGTATGCAAGGTCATCTTTCAGGGGGAGTCTCCTGTTACCATACAACTAGCTAGATAACCTATAGTCAATGTTCTAGTAGCCCATGATCGTGATGTTGGACAATTGGACAAGATATACATACTCCACAACCTATTTTGAGACATTTTACTAGAGATAAATGTAAGGCTAATCGTTTGTGCTCTCCATGAAATATGTTATGGTGACAAATTCTAGTAAGCCCCTTACTTATGAGAAGGCCATGCATAGAGATACTAGTCGCTCTTAGGAGAGGGCCATGTAGTCAGAGTTTGATTCACTACAAAAAAACCATACATGGGGTTTGGTTCTTTGCCCATTGGAAAACATGCATTGCCATGCAAGTGGGTGTACAAGTTGAAGAGTACCCCTAGATGCCCCAAGCCATATACAAGGCTAGATTAGTTACTAAGGTTTTCAAGTAAGAGCATGGTATTGACTTTAATGAAGTATTTTCTCTTATAGTCAAGATGACTACTTACAATTGGTTTTGGCCTTGGTTACACATTTAGATCTGGATCTTTATCAGATGGATGTAAAACTGACTTTTTTGCATGGGGATTTGTATGAGGATATCTATATGCAGTAGCCTAAGGACTTTATGGAAAAGGGCAGGGAACACTTAGTGTGCAAGTTGAGAAAGAGTCTTTATGGCCTTAAGCGAGCACATAAGGAATGGTATCGTAAGTTTGATGCTTTTATGCATTCACATGAATATATTTGCAATGATATGGAACCGTGTTTGTACAAAAGAAGGCCCATGATGGTAGTCTTATTATCTTAGTGCTTTATGTCAATGATATGTTGATTGTTGGGAGAGCTTATGAAGAGTTGGATGGGGGCTCCTTTCCTATCACAGCATGCAAACATACAAAAGGTACTTGAGCAATTCCATATGCCGGATGTTAAGCATATTAGCTATCCTTTACCTTTCCATGAGAAGGTCAATTAGGCTTATTGTTCCCAATCAAATGAGTAGAAAGCCAAGATGGCCAAGATCCCTTATACATCCATAGCGGGCAATTTGATGTATGCCATGATAGCCACTCATCCTAACATAGTGTTTGTAGTGGGACTTGTGGCATGCTATATGGCTACACTTGGCTGAAAATATTAGGATGTCATGAACGGTATCCTGAGGTACCTCAAATGCACTCTAAATATGTGCATTTGCTATGGTGGCCAAGATACTACAATCGTGTGTTATATTGCCTTCGACTATGCAGAACATGCAGATAGTAGGAAGTCCACCTCTAGATATGTCTTCACTTTTGCTAGATGTGTTATTTCTTGGATGTCTAGGGTGTAAAAATGCACAGCCTTATCTATTACTAAAGCTGAGTATATATCACCCTAGCCCCTCCCCCACTTCACAACTTAGGGCACATCAAGGGTAGGACATTTTGATAAACATGTCTCCCTAAGTCACACATAGCACCTCCCTTTACATAAATTGGGTCCTCAAGTATGGGACAACACCTTAGGCTTGCCTATGGTTGACCCATCTCCGAGCTCCATCATCACTTGCATAATGCACTATACGATAAGGTAGGCACACTCCCCTGGTGCGCTCATTCTTCTTTTCAGGTACATTGTGTAGCGGTGCGGCAAGCCAACAATTGCGGAGGCCATGATTAGGTCAATAGCCATGATTAGATCATTCCAATTCATTGGAGATTCTTATGTTTGGGATATAGGACTTGTGAAGTCAAATCCCAATGCTCTTAAAGGCTAATCACCCTAGCGAGTTGATCATATGCATACTAGTTTTGGTTCAATCCTTGTTCATCGACAAGACTCCAAAAAAAGGAGAAATTCTGGACTCTTTAGTCTTGAAGAACCAAAATATTTCCATAAGACAAAGCTTCTCAAGGTCTTAGCTCTCTTAAGGTCCCTCTCAATATGAATAATATTCTCGATGACATTCTCGATATCAATCATGAGATATCCATGGTACCATTGCCATCCTTCCATTTGGGTCTCCATAGAATTTAGGCTAAAGATAGCCTTGAACACCATCGAAGTGATAGAATGGCAAAACTAGTAATCACTCAACCTGCAACATGAATAATATGCAGCCTCAAAAATCTCTTATTCCATGAGCCAATCAAGAATGACTTGAGGGGAAAATCAATCCTCTAGGTTATTGTTTCACAAAACACACTCCTTTAAAGTTTAATTCAAACATGAATATCAAATAGGTTTTTAGGTCTTCCTTCTAATTTCGTAACCTTAGTCTACTCGTCTTAGGGATTGAGCTATGATAATGTGTGAGATGTCTCGCTATCGAGGGGGGGGGGTTGTGTCAAGCCACTATGACTGCAAGGGATAATGAGGTCAGAAAAGACAGCAGATAAGACTCCAAGAAGTAACTTTTTGTATTATAATTTATGAGAACTATACAATCTATGTAATCCTTAAGTACAATACCCTGATATGATGAAGAATATCTCAACTATAAACCTTAAGGACTCTTTGATATTTGTGTCTCCAATCCTTCCTAGGCCGAAGGAACTTGATGCATAGGTGAACACTTCAATCTTTAACTAGAAACCCTGACCCAAACAATATCTTAGGGACTCTTTGATATTCATGTCTTCAATCCTTCCTGGGCTACAATTGTATAACAACTCTTTGATATTCGTGTCTCTTTGATAACAACTCTTGAAATTTTACCTAAACCTTCATAAATCAAACTACATATCTTATATAGAAGTTCATTGTCTTGCTTTTCATGCTAAAATCATAGGCTTTTGCCTTTTATGCCTTACTTTTTACTCTTTCCTACTTTTGTTTTTGTGCAGGCCCTGAGTTTGGCTATGACTTGTTTTGACCATAACTTTATGATACAAACTCCAAATATAGTTACCTAGGTACTCAAAACTATTGAAACAACCTTGATCTACAAGTCAACAAGAATAGAATTATGAAAATATTCTCAAAATAGCTAAAAATGCCACTTTTTATAAAATGCATCACTTTTTTGTATTTTTGGATTTGGACAACTTCTTGCACACTTAAGATAAGTCATTGCATGCATTTTAATCCACCCAAACTTCTCATTAAAATATTAGAACTTAATCATAGATATTCAAGCTGTTTTGATGGTCCAATTTTGCTCTTTGAAAATCTTGTATAGATCCTATTTAAGTACCCCATAAGCACATGTTCAAAATACTTGTATGGATGTCTTTTCCTTGTTTTCCCTTCGCTAAACTTGTAGTCTCACGACATAACGTAGGAAACCCAAGATGTAATGCTAGGTAGTCACCCAATTGCTTGTCCTAAAAGTCGCCATCAAGTTCCTATGACATACATGGGCTTAGATAATTAGGTTGCTTTTGGGTTCACCTCGAAGGGAAGCATTCAACTTGACCCACAAGGATTGACCTGAGGTTCCTAATAGCTTAACTACAATTGCTAACAATATTTTAGCATCGAGTTAAGAAGTGACTCATGTGATCAATTAAAACTCAAAGGAGACAAGTACCACACTTGGCTCCAAGAGAGTGAGAAACGAGGGAGATTAGAATGTCAATCCCTTTGCCCACAAGGCATAGCCTCATACTAAATAATTGAGAAGCCACTTGACTAGTCAAATCCACCCAGCCATAGGACAACCCTCACCAATAAAGTCATCCTCTTGTTTTTTATGCAAAAATCCGAAACATCTTTAGTTTTCTAATTAGGGTCCTAGCACATTTAGTTTGGACATTCAAAAACAAATTTCTTAATTAATCCTTTAGCACATGTTCATTACATGCCTTTCGAGCACATATACAAAAATAAGTGAAAGCAATCATTTATTTTAAAGAAGTAAAAAAAAATGGCTTTAGATGAAAGTGCCTTGTACCCAACCAAAAACCACTATGGATAGTTTGTTTGATACTTAACAAACCACTCTAGACTAGAATGATTGGTACCGCAAATTAGTTCTTGGTGGTGGAACTTAGAGTGGTGTGCGAGGAGAGCCACATGCACTCTCAATCCATCAATAGCTTTCTTATTTAATTCACAAGCACAATCATAGCATGACAAGACAAAGAATACAATCTTTTCAAAATGAATATTTTATTAATTACATCTATCGAATCAAAGTAGCAAAGCAAGCAATAGTTCTAATACTCAATGATGGCAAAAGTAAATTATGTTCTTCTTAAAAGGCTAAGGGTTGATTGGTTTTTGGAGGGGGGAAAAAAGAAGTCTTTCCTATGGCAAAAATATAACGTATCTAAATTCATCTCATAAGCCAATGATGGCGGAGGTGAAAGAGGGCCTATGATCTTATCACAATCACTTGCTCCACCCTGATTATGGTTGGGACTTTTTCTCCTATGATTGCACTCTTTCTCTTTGGGGACATTATATCATAATGGGGCAGAGAGAAGGGTTGGTAAGGATTAGAGAGTAAGAGAATCGCCATATAAGAATCCATAGGAGAACTACACCCAAGGTAGGTGAGCTCTACTAAAGGCTCATAATGATTGTAGGTTTTTTCATTAGAATCAAAGTATCATCTTCTATTTGCATGATGTATCTCTGTGATGCACTACCCCTCTTTATATACTAGTTGAGGGGGAGGGGTGTGTTTACTTTTAGTGTTTGAACTCATATCATCGATCATGTCAAGGGGGGGGGGGGGGGGGGGGGGTAGAATGCCAGAGCAAAAATCATAGTGGCACTCTTTACATCTTGGAAAAGTAAAAAAGAAGAAAAAGAAGCTTTAAATTTGTTTGGAAACAAAAAAATAGGTCCAACATCACCTAATCATAACTGTTGCACACTAAGTGGGCATTGCAACGTATCAAGTAACATCCCTCTTGTAGCTTACGACCAAGGCATAGGCCTTGGCATACTTGGCAACATGGCAATGGACTACAAAGGCTTTGTTGGTGCCATTGGCTACATGCAAGGAGCAACTATTTTCTTGTATACATAGTAAGTGGGCATCATCGCAATATACCATGCAACATCCCTCTTGTGGCACATGATCGAGGCATAGGCCTTGGCATACTTGGCAAGGTGTGAAAGGTAGAGCCCGAGTGGAAGCACACAAATAGAAGCAAGAGCTATGACAGATGGAGCAAGAGAGAGAGACACCGTATGTGGAAACTCCAATAGCCACAATGTGTGACCAACTTTTTCTTATTCTATAGTCACTTAAAGAATAAATAATAAATTGATAATGATGGGTACTTGCCACCTATAATGTATAATTGTGCAATCATGGTATGTGTAGTAAATATAGGGCACTGTAGGCATAGGTGCCTTTATACCCAACAACATCCCAGTTAAAGGCGAATGTACCTTGAGTGAGGAGAGAATAAGGAAAAAGTGACAAAGTACAAACGTACATAAAGTATAAGAGGATGAGGAATAGACATCGTCTCATTCTACTCCCATTGTTCTTTTAAGAAAGGCAAAACATTCTACTAAGAGACTTTTAATGAGCAAATCTACACGATTCTTGTTAGTCGAGATCTTGTCAAGCTCAATAGACTTGTCCTCTATCACCTCCCTAATGAAGTGAGCATACCTCAATGTACTTTGTCTTTGCATGGAAGATTGGATTCTTGGCCAACGGAATATCTTTCATAGAATTTGAATGCAATGTAGAAGTAACAATAATACCAAGGTCTACTACTAGACAACCTAACTATAGGGGCTCCTTGCAAACCTTTGTAGCATGTTAAATGGCATCCTATTCATGGGCAAGGGCCAAGGGAGGCTTGAGGGATTTGCTGAGAAAAGGTCGGCTTTGTATATAGCCCTTCAAGTTGATTCTTACATTGAGAGGGGTGGTGGACAAAAATAGGTGATTGCATCTTGTAAACCTACTATCACTCATATCTTCTAATAAACTCATACAGAATGCTAGCAAGAGGGTGGCTCTCATCATGAGACAGGTCATTGCACAATTATTTATCCCTGCATTAATGTCAAAAAAGAGAGGCCTTAACTGCTCTTCCTCTATAGTAGTAGGTTTTTGTTTTAGTAAGATTCTCAAGAGCCGAAGATAATTACAAGTGGTGATGAAGGTACGATCTAGGCAAGAAGAGAATTCCTTGAGGAAGCGTGCTATGGAAGGGTAGAGATCCCTCTCTGTGAAGGTTAAGCACTCCTTTGGAGATGCGGCATTCACATTGTGGATCTTAGGGAAATCATACCCACATGCACCTCTTGGTTGAAATCAACTCCAATTCTTTATAGATAGGGCATATAGGTAGAATTATTCCTCTTGTATGGTAGCGTGTTATTGAATGCCATCTAGGCATCTAAGTTAGAGTCCCAAATGTTTCTTCACTACTTTGGTTGTGCTTCATACCCTTCCACTTTCTTGGGCACCTCCATCACCTTGTCCTCCCAATAGTCTCCATGCTCTCATTGCCACCTTTTGGGGTGTCTAATTCTCTACTCCCAACCATCGCTTTCCCAGCCTTGCCAAGAGCTTTATCACTTCCTCCACTACCCTTGGAGATAACATTCTATCCAGTGTTCAAGGGAAGGTGAAGGTGAATTCAAAGGGTCAGTTGTGATTCTCCCAATGCTCCCATATTGTAAGTTTCTGGTTCTAGTTCACAGGATTACACTCCTCTCCTTAAGGAATGGCCACATTAGGAACTTATTATAGCTTGGCTTGGAGTTTTCTTCATTCTAGCTCTACCTGTTCTCTCTGCTTGTGCCTCGTATCCACCATTCTCTCGGGGGGTATGGTTTCTTCACCTTACTCTTTTGTTTGTTGCTTGTGTTTGCAGTGGGGGTCTTGGTTCATGTAGTTGCTCTTCTCAACGTGGTCATGCTCAAAGATCGGCCCATCTTCGTATATTGGCTCTCTTGGCTCCTCAAGGGGGACTGTGCTTACTACTCTTGCTCCCCAAACCCTAGCAATTCAAGTTCCTCCATTGATAATCTAGCCCTGATCAAATGAGCTCTTTGTTTCTCCACACACTAAGATGGTGCTAGATTTGGGTGCCTTAGCATGGAGTCCATGTTTAAATACTCTCCTTGCCAACTCTAATTTCCTTTTGAGTTCATAAATCACCTTTTCCTCTCTTGGTTGGGTGAAATTCAGTACCATGTTCAAGAAGGCTTTTTGCTACTCAAGCATCCATATGTCCACAACTTTAGCTTTGCTTTCTGTCATAATGCGCTCGCTCTCTAAATGTGCCAAGTGGTAAGTTAAATATTTAAATTTGTCATCATTTTTAACTACCCATTCTACTGCCTTCCCTTTCATTTGCTCCAATCCATGGTTCTAGTATTGTGCAGGGATAGTGAATACTTACTCTTGCTCTTGCTATAATGTACTCATTTGTTCCTTCTCCTAGTTTTGGTGCTCTACTGGTTCCCTTAGGATGGCTTGCTCATGGACTGCTACATGAAGTTGATTATGCAGTTCATCCATCTTTCTCCTTGCTTCTTGCTCACCTTGCACCTTTGCCTCTTGTAGTTCCTTGGATAGTTGTTCTCTTTGTTGTTTTAAGCTATTGACCTCTTCCTCAAGGCATTGCCTATCATGAGATGCAAGAGCGCATTGTGCCTCTAGAGCAATGTTACTCTCCCTTTATTCATCATACAAGTCTTTTAGAATCTCTTCACCGTGGCTTTGCCTTTCAGGGTCTCTTTCAGAGCTGTCATCTTCTTGGTATATATTGTATTGTCATTTGTCACCTCCCTAGTATATATTTTCATTTGTCTTGTTTTTTCCAGTTGTCAGAAGGCTGCAAAGACCTCCTTTTCTTGCTTCTAGCTCTCGGCTCTAGTGCAGCTTTTCTATCCTCATTTATCCTCTCACTTTGACATTGGAGCTCTTTTACTAGCTCCTTGTATTCTTTTATGTTGCGCATTGCTGAGGGCACCGAAGCAGTAGATACTTCAAGGCAGGGTACCTTCAACCCGTGGTGTGATTCAGCATTAGCTACTGCTGCTGGCCTTTTGGTCCATGCGAGTGGAGCTCCTTCACTCGGTGCAAGTGCAAGCTCTTACACTTAGCTTATGAGATATTGCACCCAAGCCATGACGTTACTTTATTGACCACTACCTCTGTGGCTCCTTGTGTTGAAGTGGTCATGGTGACCATGATTGGTGGGGGTGGGTATATGGGAGCCTTTTCCCTTGCTGACTACCACATGCCTTTATTCTGCCTCTTTTGCGCGATAGCACTTGTGCTAGGTGCGTCTCCATGTTCCAGGCTCTACATGGCTAGCTCTTTAACTCGAGAGGGTTGTTATACTGATCTTCTAATGGCAAGAGGTATCTGCTCCTCCTCTTCTCATCTTAGCCTTTCCTCCTCTTTGTCTTGTTTCTTTTTGTGCTTCTCTTCGAGTTTCTTGGATTCTTCTTCAATCCTTTGCAATTCTCTACTTTCTTCGGTGGTGGATCTGGTTCTCTTGATAGGAATCTTCAACATGATTCTTCATATTTCTCCTTGGCTTGATGGCGTAGAATCCTACTCCCCATGTTCACTAACCGTCCTCTTGCTTGAAGTTTCTTGCTGTTGGATTGGGCAATCGACTTCTCTCTTCTTAGCGGCTTGTTCTGGATCCTCCTCCTGTTGAACTCTATTGAATTCTTCCTCCCCCAAGTTCCCTATTGAGAATGAAGCGAGAGGCCTCATTGGAGTGGGAGAGTGATGCTCTTCTTGGGTCAATGATTATTCAAGAGTCTCCTTCACTACTTCTTATCTTTCCACCTCCCCCATAGCTTCCTATATTATGGCTGTCACAGCACTGCTTCGAATCCTATGATTGACACATTGAATGCTAGTTTTTTCCTCTTTGATCCCACAATTGTTGTTGGAGACTCTCCTCTTGTTGGCCTTAGAGCTGTTGCTAGCACCTTTGCTGATGCCTGGATTATTTTTCGGATATAAGCATTCTAGTTTACCTCATCCAATGCATTTTGTTCTAAGGCTTTCAAGTAAGGGCACTCCTACTCTGTTCATAAGGATGTTATATCTTTGACTCGAGATGAGAGTGTGAATTATCTTTGCTTGCAATCTGATTGTGGGCTCAAGAATATTAGCCAAGCTGATTTTGTCATTTGTGTAAACTTTCTTCTTATCCTCTAACATCCCATAGGATCTTTTCCGGCTTGCCCATTAACCCTAAGGCCTTCTCCACGACCTCAGGGCTAAGTTCAACTTCCACCCTCCTAATGGCATCTCCCTATCTAGTTGTCACCATGCTAGTTTTCTTCTTGATGTCAAAAGTTTTTAGAAATTCGGTGTATTTTCTATGATCTAAGTCCTGGCCCGCCTTCTCTTGGTACTTAGCAAGATTGCACTATTCTATTATTTGTGTGACTACCTCTTTCAATGTCACCAACTCCTCTAGGTTACGAATGCTGTGGTATTTCAGCTTGTTGAAGACACGTGTCAGTGGGGCTAAGTAGTATTTTTTGTGTTCTTCCTCTGAGAATGGGAGCTTGTTGGTTTTATCTTGTTGCCCTGCAATTTGGGTTCCTGTCATTGCACAACAATCCACAATGAATTCTCTTTGAAGGACATTTCTTGCATTTAAGGTAAAGTGATTAGAAAGAAACACCATTAGATGGCAAAATGTATAAACCAAGAAATGAAAATTTCCACATCAATCACTTCATACATTCCACATAAGAACGTCATGGATAATTTTTACTAAAATAAGAAGAAAATTCAATTCATCATTTTCTTTTGAAGTTCAACTCCTATTTTGATTTTTCATTCACCTTCCACTTTACCCCCTCCCCCTTGGAAATGATGAAAATCCTTCCTAAGATTGCAGAAGTAAAGGTGTAAGGGCCTTTAGTGCATCCTTGGTGTGCCTCACTGTTTCAAGAGCCAGTTGTAAAAGGTTAGGTTATACTCTAATGTCGCATGGCAGTCCATATCCTATGGACTAATACCTACTTGTGTGATATAAGTTAATACGTTGGTCAAGAGGTCACATGAGTTGATTCCACTTGCAATGTGGAGTTTCTCCTCTATTAGGATCCTATCCAAGTATGGATGTAGCATGATATTGTCTTCTAATGGTCAATTTCTTATCATTGGTAATATCTGAAATGAAGTTGGGGCCACATATGTTTGGTCATAGTTGGAAGTCTTGATGGCATGTCATTGCATTGGTCATGATTTGATAACCCTCTTGTGCCCATTGAATGCACAGAGTATACCACTTGCATAAGAAATTGGACTCAAACTCAACTAATCATTGGAGCTCAGCAAGTTCCTATGGTGGCATGGGAATTTTGCTATTCTTGAATGATGTGATTAAGCATTGGCTTAAGGCGTGTTCTCTTGAAATTTCAATGATAATCAACTCTTTTGCAATGGTGGAGGCCTTTGTGAAGATGAATTCATAAGCTTCCCAAGAACACGGCAAGAAACGTACCTCATTTGCTATGTGTTCATCAAGTAGGCCTAGGTCCAAGTGCTTGTAAGGTTTAGTAAATAGTGTGAAAGTGAAGTCCAATCATCGGATACACGTTACTAAGTCATCGCATGTGTTCATGGCCACATGCGGAGAAATAAAGAAGGCTATGCATGGAATATATATTCCTGCCACATACAAATCAACCAATATGAATTAATTCTTTAATTTGAAGCAACATGATTTGATCCTAGAAGCATATTACTCGTGCTTCATAATTGTAATGAAATATGCTGCAATAAGGGATACGTAAGACTAGGTGGCAAGATTCCATTAAGGCCTTAATCATCCCTTGAATCCATAGTTGTTATCAATATGGCTAAGTGATATACAAGATGTGCTTGCCCATGCAGAGCCACTGGTAGAAACTCTTGACAAGAAGTCAAACAACCAATACTATTGGGGTCAAAATGACCATAGCAATGGGTAGGAATCTAATATCAAAAGAGGGTAATCAAACCAATAATATGACCAAAGAAAGAAGGGTTGTTGGGCTAATCTTCCAAATACTCTAGCATAATCTAATAGAAACTATGATGGAAAAAGGTGTTTCAATTGCTATGAAGCGGGCTATTTTAGGGCCCAATGCCCTAAGTAGAATAATACAAATGGCCCTTAATAGTTCAATCATCATAACCTAGCATCCAACGAAAGCATTGATAATTAAGATAAAGGATGTGTGGTAGTAGCATGAGCTCACCTTGAGAAGTTGGATGAAGAAGATTGAACCATTAAGGGAGAGATTGAAAGAGTGACTTAAATACAACGAGTGGAGTTAGAGCCCATTGCAACTTAAATGTTATTTTAATATTATAAAATAAGCCTCCTCACGTAATAGCCCTTGAGCCAAATTTTTGTAACAAACTTGGATTTTTTAGGTTTTCTTAAGATTTGTATATTTATATATGATTAGATACATAGTAGAAGCATAGTGGATCCTAATCAATAGGTCCTAGAACTCAACACTGGTTTTTCTCAAGATGAGGATATCTCGATTCCTCTAAGGGGGAGAGTATGCGATGTGCCCAAGTTTCATGCAATAAAATACTCCTTATATTTTGTCACTAGTTCTAACCATGTCTTAATAATAAGGATAAAATACATTATTGATGAGGTGTTATTTACCAATTCATAAGTGGGAGGTACTTAGAAAGCCCTCCCAAAACAAGTTTATAAAAACTATATTTGTAGAATAGAATAATAAGGGCTAGCTTGATGGATAGCCACTTGGTAGTTAAGCATGCTTGGGTGATGATATTTATGGGATGGACGATCTTTTGGGAAAATTTTCCTACAAGCAAATGGTTGCTCTTTGCGTATACCCAATGGTGCCAACAAAGCCTTCGTAGCTTATTGTGAAGTATGCCAAGGTTGACATGCCAAGGTCTATGCCTTGGTCACTACCTTTGGCACCTTAGTCATCATGAGCTACAAGAGGGATATTGCTCAACATGGTCATTATGATTGAGTGATGTTGGACCTCTTTTCTAGTTTCCAAATGAATTAGAATCTTCTTTATCTTCTTTTTTACTTTTCCAAGGCATAAAGAATTAGGTGACATTGGACCTATTTTTTAATTTCCAAATAGATTATACACTTCTTTTATTTCTTTTTTGCTTCTCCATAATGCAAAGAGTATCACCTTGCTTTTTACGTTGGTGTTTTGAAATAGACCCCCCTTAATATCATCGATGATGTAAGCTGAAACACTAAAAGCGACCCCCCTCCCCCTTGCCATGAGGAGTGGTCACATAGAGACATCACCAAATAGAATATGACATCCTAATATTGACAAAATGACCTACAATCATCACCAATCTTTGCACCTTTGATAGAACTCCCCTACCTTGGGTACATGTCTCTCATAAAACTATATGGTGATTATCTTGCTCATCGACTTTCCATACCTTACTCTCTAATTCTTATCAACCCTTCTCTCTACCCAATTGCAATACAATGACCCTAAAGAGAAAGAGTACAACCATAGTAGAGTAAAATTTAGCCACAATTGGAATGGAGCAAGTGGTGACAATGAGAGCATAGCCCCTCTTTTATCTCCATCATTGGCTTATGGGGTGACTTTGGGTAAGTTATATTTTCACTAGAGGAAATACCTCTTTTTCATATCTTCAAACCAATTAAACCCTTATTTTCAAAGAAGAATATGTAAGACTTTTGCAATCATTGAGCAATAGAACTATTGCTTACTTGTTGCTTTGATTCAATAGATGCAATTAGTAAAAGCTTTGTTAGGAAAAGATTTTATTCTTTGTCTTGATATATCGGTTTTTATGATTGTGCTTGTAAATTAATGAAAAAGCCATCAATGGATTGAGAGCAACTATAACTAGCCCCAAACACAATGCGTTGAGTTCCACCTATAGGAACTAGATTCGCTACACAAGTATTTGGAATAGGCCACAAATGAGAGGTCTCTTTGCAAGGTGTGACCGATCACCTGAGAATGTGATAACTAATAGGGCTCTAGGGAGACCTTCACAAGTCTAGGATGGGACTAGTGACTTGTGAGCTTAGATGCATTCTGAAGGGTCCCTATACTGGTTAAGGGATATAGTGAAAGCGTGGTATTGGTAGTTCTAGTCTAGAGTGGTCTACTTGGTATCAAATGGGTCTATCCAAGGTAACACTTGTATCGACAATTCTAGTCCAAAGTAGTTTACTCAGTATTGAACCTAACTATCCCAAGTGATTAGGGCAGTTTTGTCTAGGGCCAGTTTTGTTCACTCGTTTGAAATAAATGATTGCTTTCACTTATTTTTGTATACGTACTATGAAGGCTTGTAATGAGTTTGTAGAGGGATCGATGTACTACTCTCCCTAGTTTCTCACTCTCTTTGACGCAAGTGCAATGCTTGCCTACTTTGAGTTTTGATTGATCACATAAGTGTCATTCTTAACTCAATGCTAGAAAGCTGTTAGCAACTATAGTTGAGTCAATAGGAACCTTAGGTCAATTCTCATGGATTAAGTTGGACTCCCCCTTGTGATATGGACCCAGAAGCAACCTAACGATTTCAACTTGTGTGTTCCATGGGATTCGATTTGTAACACATAGAACAAGTGACTTGGAGATTACCTAACATTACTGCCTGGGTTTCCTAGGTGTATATGTCTCACCTATCACAATCACCCGAAGGAGATATGCTTTGTTGTCCTATAAGTATACTTTGTGTGATAGGATTGTCCTTGAGCTCTTTTACAGATAGCAAATTCAAATATTCCTATGGTGTTGCTCTTGCCTTTGTATTTACATGACGAGCTTCTTGAGACACGGGACCTAATAATATCTTTGGTTGTGCCAAACCTGATTGGTTTTTCAGTTTTGTGGTGATTGAGGGTGATATAATACCTTGCTTAGTGGAGAAAGCATTCGTAATCAATATGTTGGTAGCAACAAGTAATGGCACCGTGAAGGTTCTCAATAACATTGCTATGAAACACCGGCATGGTGCTGTGCTTTGTGTAGTCTAGGTGCAGAACACTAGTATAGATTACACACCGGGAAAAATATGAAAAATATATAACAGCAAGAGAGAGCGCTTAAATTGCCATTTGATGCTTCACTAGAGAAAGATGAATATATATTAGACATTACACAAAGTATATTACACATAGGAAAAAGACACATAACAGCAAGAGAGCTTTCTGAATGTGGTTCCATTCGATGGTTCAGAGAGAGAAATCAAATTGGCCGGGAAGCTGATTGAGCAGGAAGCAGGAGCATAGAGAAGAGAGCAATGTCGTCCGGGAGCGGGCTCACGTTCAAGCTCCATCCCCTCGTCATCGTCAACATCTCCGATCACTACACGCGCATCAAGGTGCAGGAGCACGCCGGTTCCTCTTCGTCTAACCACACGCCCCTGCGAGTCTTTGGCTGCCTCCTCGGTGTCCAAACCGGTCGCACTGTTGAGATCTTCAACAGCTTTGAGCTCAAACTCGATGATTCAGCCGAATGCCTCGACCGCGCCTTCCTCGACAAGAAACAAGAGCAATGTAAGCGCCGATCCTATCACATATTTCAGTCTTCACCAGCAACTAGCAGCTTTATATCCGTATCTTGTCAGATTAGGTTTACTGCTTAAACGTTTACAGAGATTATATTCGTGTATTGCACCAAAATTAGATTGCACCCCATACTATCTGATTTTTCAGCATGCTATAGTGCTGTCAGCACACGCTCGCGTGGATGCACACATGTGTGCACACATACATTTTCTTGCCTCACACTATGCACATTCAATTCATTGAATAGCAGTGTGCTAGCCGTTCTCCCTAGCACTAGTGCCCAACAATCTTCTTCTTCCTCTTTTTTTTTTTCCCCCCCATAATAGGTAATTGTATTAATTATGAAAAAAGTATAAGATTACAAGATACAAGATGGCTCTAGGCCATTATGTAGAAACTCAACTCTCTTTTACAAAAGGTTAGATAGCTAAAATACACGGATCGGACACAACTTGTGACCACGCCTCTTGATCCCACTATCCATGTTTCTAAGGATGCCCTCTCTTTGATGAGTACATCTATAGATCTGTGGTAGGAAAACTCCATTGGTTGATTCACACCAAGCTAGATTTAGTTTACTCAGTTAGTTTACTTAGTCGATATTTCATTGTATCTAGGATGCCACATTGGATTGCATGTCTTCGTGTTTTGAGATATTTGTAGTATACCTATTCTTATGGCTTGACTTATGGTTCTGGTTTATGATTGCAAGGATACACTAACTCTAACTAGGTAGGAGATCCTGGCACCCGGCCTTTCCATGGTGGCCACCTCTTTATGATGGATACAACACCCATCTCTTGGGCCAGCCATGAGCAAGAGATGCTAGTGGCTTTGACGGGGCTGAGGCTAAGTATAGGACTCTCTTTGATGTTAGCACGGAGGCTATCTACTTGAGGAGCTTATTGGCGGCACTTTAATTTTCATGCGACTCTCCCACTGTTGTCTACTACGATAACCAAAGCGCCATTGCCCTTGCGGACAATCCGATCATCACATCATGGACGCAGCATATGGGAGTCCACTTCCACTTCACTAGAGAGTAAGTTGAGCTAGGCACGATTCGTCTAGAGTTTATGCCTTCATCTAACAATTTTGTAGACATATTGACCAGGGCAGTCAATCGGCCAGTGTTGTAGTATTTGTTACACACGATTGGCTGATATACCCTTCTCTACTTCTTTAGGTTGACTGAAAGAGGGTGATTCCCTCGAGCTTTTCCTTTTAGTTTGAGAGGAAAAAACTTTCTTCTCTTGGTGGTGACACGATGTTGTTTATAGTTTTTTTTCAGACATTATACACATTGTACTTTGTAACTTCATCTACATCATCAGGATGACATAATTGTAAAAGGGCACTTGAGCAAGTGAACAATTCTCCTACAAAGGCATTGTTCAAGTGATACCATTGCATAGTATTTTGCACGGGTATGATCACACTTGTATTGTCTATTCATAACTCCAATGCATTGGCATTCTGTTTTGTAAACATGTATCTATGCGCATTTATCCATTTTTGGTCTTTTGGAGTGATTGACTCGAGATCCACTATATTCATAGCATTGCACATGGCAGTCTCGCTTGCTTGCTTACCTCCGCTAACTTGCTTTCTGTGCATCTTTTTTGCGTCTTGATATACCAACCATATTTGCTTCACACATGCTAAGCCTATTCCTTCGTCGATACCTAGTAGTGGTAGGGATAGCTTACTTATTTTGTAAAAGTTGTTGGCTTTGATAATTTGTCTTCCATTTGTTACTCAATCGACTGCTACTCACAATTTTTGAAACAAATACTCATTTAAAAAAACAAAAAACAAAAACAATAAAAATAACTAGTTCATTGTAGTTCCATCTGCTTTTGCAAGACTTGGTGGGCCATTGGGCAGTTGATTGTTAGAGTGTAGTGATTGAATGTAAAAGTGTATAGACAAGGTTGAAAGAAAATTAGCATGAGATAGAGGAGAGAGAAGAGAAAAAAACACAGAAATTTGCAGTCAATGAATGCTGAAATGAAGAGGGCAAATATACAAGGGCTAAACATAACAAAATAATGCCATAAAATAATGTAGATGGCCAATAAAATTGGCCGACTTGATAAAAAAACTGCTGATTATATAAAAAATGAATAAAAAAAATCAGTGAATAGTTCTCTAGTTGCCACGTGGCATCATCGTCTACTTGATAAATTGCTTGTATACTATGCCTATTGAAAATGCCCATTTACTGACAAGAATAATGAATAATGTTCTCCAAGAGTATCTTCAAGAGAATTTATGCTCCTCATCCCTGTTTGAGGTTGGAACCTCTACGAATTGAACATCTTGACTTGCGTAGGTATCCCACTTAACAAGATTGTACAATCGGTAACCTTGGGACTACGAGTTATAGCCCAGAAACACCTATCTTCGGGAAGCTGCTTCAAATTTATCACATTGTGTCTTCAGGATGTGGACATAGGTGTCACAGCCAAAAAATCTAGAAATAAGAAATATCAATATTCAATTGAAAGGATAAGCTATAAGTATCTCTTTACCTCCTTTTCCTCAAATGCTTTTGTTTCTCATGGTTAAACTAAAGTTCGAGTTGTTAGTTTGCTTATGTTAGTTATGTCAGTCAGTCTTCTCCTAGTTGTGAGCTCCTGCTAGAGTCTTGCGGAGACATAGGAGCTCTGACAGTTTAGGTGCTTTTTCTTTATTTGTAGGCTTCCTATATGCATTCCCAAGCCAATTTTTGCTTTTCACAGTTTGCCTACACTTACTAGACATTGTCAGTCATCTGGGATTTTTTCAAGGTCACCCTTATTTTTTCTGGTATTTTTCTTTAGTGACCAATATTAAATGCTGGTCGGCCAACTTTTTTGGAACCTACTTGTGTAGATCGCCCAAATTTTGGCATTTGTGGCTATATATAGACAGCCCTTCCACTTGGCGGGCGCACACACACACACACACACACACACACTCTCTCTCTCTCTCTCTCTCTCTCTGTCTCTCCAGTTTTCACTCCTCCCTTTGCAAGTGCAGACTCCGACTCTCCATGCTTGGTGCTACCATTGTCGTTAGCCTGATACGTACTAAACATAGATTGACATTATTGATTATTTTATACAATGCAAATGAATATCCAATATAGCATCAATATTTGCATGTATCATGGTCTATTATCCATGCCCAACATCAACTTTAGCTATAAAAGGAGCCATCAAAATATGCAGTCATCATGGATAACAACTCAAAATAAAACTCTAGTAGTCATTTCCGATATCCATGTCTAAGTAAATCCGTGATAAATGATGATTACAAAAGTCCCAAGACATTTAGGGTGTGGCATTTGTGAAAGTTTAAAATAGGTGTTCCATACATTTATGAAATGCCTAGGTATGAAACGAGTTTCCTAACCTTATGAAATGAGTTTCTTGGCAACTATGATAGTCACATTAATTCAAAGATTAAATGTGAAAAATAACATAACATTTAATATTACTTCCATATTAAATTTAATGATAATATTAATATTAAATCTTAGAGACAAAAATTATTGTCAATTAGATCACTGATGCTTGTTCTCGCTACAAGTTTTCAGCTTTCGACGTCAATTTGCCAACCATATGCTAAGCTAAAATATGCTTTACAGCTGATTAGCATTTTTAAACAGCCCCAAAACATGCACAATTAATGAGAAACACAAATTTGGTGCATAGATCGAGAGTGTTTTAGTGGTCCTTGAAACCCTAATTTTTGGGGCACCCTTCAACATCTATAAATAGATAGGTTGCCCACCAGTCAACCTTATCCTTTTGTGCAGGTTTCTCACTCTACCGCGTAGATATCGACCATTAGCCATCTACCATCTGTTGTCTAGCCATCACTAATTGCAGCCTATAACGATCCAGCCCTATGCAGCTTGTTTTCAGCCATTGCCCTGTTGTTTGGAGATCTCCATGTCTTGCGTCATCATTGCACTTGATTAGTCTACGTTTTCAGTATCTGGTGTTAGGGGACAGATTGCTGCTATCTCTCCCACTGGGCCACTACTGTAGTATGTTCGTTTTTGTTGTCCACCAAGGACACCTTGGTGATCAGCGTTTGGTGTTTTTTGCACTTTGACACTCCAACTGGTGGTTATTGCACTTGGGGTCTATCTCTGGTGGACATTACTCTCCGATATTGCATTGCTTTGTCCTTAGGCATTCTGTACACACTTACGTTCATTTACAATATTCACTCACTTTTGAGTTTCTTCTCTTTGTGTTTGTCTCTGTGTTTGAGTTTTGAGTTTTTGCGTTTTGCGTTTCATGTTTAGGGTTTGAGTTTTACTTGTCTCTATTTGAGTCTTTGTGTTTTAGTCTTGGTTGTACATGCTGTATTTCCTCAGTGTAAACCCTAGCATATCTTCACATGGTATCAGAGCCGCTGCTCTTCTAAAGAGTATCTTGTGGTGATTGTGGAGGCTAGTCTTTGTTGGGTTGACTCATGCCTACGCTCACAGAGGAGTGTTGGTGATCCTTGGTAGGACGTTGAGGCACTTTTTACTCTATTTGCGAGAGGCTTTTCCCCCCCTAGATTTATTTTATTTTATTTTATGTGCCTATGTTACACAGTTTGGGCACTTATCATGTGTTACACCTTTCGGGTGTGAACACACTCTAGCAACCCTAAGGTTTAAGGGTTGTACTTTGTACTTACACTATTCGGATTATTGCATTGGGAGTTGTGCCTTCACTCTCACACACTCTCTTCACTATCAACTGTACTCTCAGCTGAGCTTCGATCTCTATGCATTTTCTCACCTCGCAATTGGTATCAGAGTTGTCTGCTCAGCCCAGCTCGTTGCCACCGCTAGTTGAGCTGCTAGCTCTCAGTTGTCTTGAGCTCCACAGTCACATGCGGCATTTAGCTCCACCAACAGCAAGTAAGGTCTCTATGCAGAGCTGCCCTAGGCCTCTAGTTAGGCGCCGCCAATCCGTCCAGTTTGCTAGCTTGCACCGCCGACACCAGCCCCCTCCACTTGTTCCTTGTGCCCTGCGTAGCTGCCCCATACAGTGCTCCTGTCTGTGCCACGAGTCTTTGTAGTGCTTTTGTCTGTGTCGCCAGTCGCTAGCACTATAGGTGGTTGCCTCAGTACCTATTGACTTGCTAGCGACTGATGGCTCAGTACCTATTCTCCGTTAGCACTACTTATTGTGTTGATAGCCATTGATGGCTCTATTCTCTGTTTGCAGGATGCATTTTTTGTGAGACAGGCATTAAAAAAAACTTCTTGTCTATTTCTTCTTTGGCAAAGTGTGGTTTGCAAGTCACCTTTGATGATGATAGATGTATGGTTAGAGATAAAGAACACATAACTTTGGTTTTGACTGGCACTTTATGTCATGGGTTGTATGAGTTGGATGCTTATTCAGTTGATCAGTCGATCTATCTAGCATCTACTTTCACTTCTGCTATGTCACAGGCAGAGTTGTGGCATGCTCGCATGGGGCTTGTAAACTATGGTAGCTTGATGCTTATGCAGCGTACACAGATGCTTGAAGGCTTACCTCTCTTGGAGAGATCTCTTGAGCATATAAGCCTAAGGAAATATAACATTTCACAACCAACAAACTGGCCCTCTTGACCTTATGAAATAAAACATTAGAACCTAATGTAAGGGATGCATTTTGGGAAAAATGCATTGTTTTTCATTTCCTTGTGATGTTGCTTTTAAAGCAACTGCTAGATTACAGATTGTGCACTTGGATATATGTGGCCCTATGCAAACAAAGTCATTGGGTGGTTGTTACTATTTTGTCACTGTCATTGATGACTTTACTCGTTTTTGCTGGGTCTACTCTTTGGTGAAAAAGTTGAGGTGTATGATGCATTTTTGGTCTTTTTAGCACTTGCTGAAAATCAATCTGGCTGTAGGATGAAGACTCTTTGTTTGTAATGAGGAGGGGAATACATGTCTTCTATGCTGAATAATTTTTTGAAGCAGAGAGGCATTGTCCATCAATACACTACTGGTTATACTCCACAGTAGAATGGGTTTGCAGAGAGGAAGAATTGGTCACTCATGGAGATGGCTAGATGTATGCTAAAAGCAAAGAGCTCGCTACATAGTTTTTGGATGGAAGCAGTTATGTGTGCTTGGCATGTTTTGAACATGTGCCCTACAAAGGCATTAAAGAATGTCATGCCTTTTGAGGCTTGGAACAGCTGGAAACCTTATGTTGGACATTTTCGTACTTTTGGGTATCTTGCGTATGCTCACATTCCCAAGGTACTAGGAAAGGAATTGGATAACAAGGTTGTTAAATGCATTTTTTTGGGGTACAACAGTGAGAGCAAAGGATCTAGATTATATGATCTTGTCTCTAAGAAGATATTTGTCAGTAGGGATGTGGTTTTTGATGAAAAATTAGAACGATCCCTTGCTAGTTTTGATACAAATCAGGCTGCCAATGATGTATTTGAAGGGTTGCTGCCCATTTCTTTTGGTGATACACTGGAGCTTTAACAAGTGAACTTAATGTTCAGCCAACTGCTCCATTGGGTAATGCAGAAAATTAGCCTCTGGCTGATCTGAATATTCATCAAGATGCTGAATTTGAAGTTCAGTAGGAGCTTGCACATAGTTAGGAAGCTAGGCAGATGCCTAGATGGTATTTGCAGACTATGAAAGATAGTCATTTGGATGCTCCTATTGCTGGTCGTACTAGAAGGCGAGCTCGTATGCATGATGGTGCATATATAATGGAGTTTGTTATGGCAGTAGATACACTTGATGACGAGGAGCATAAATGTTTTGACGATGCACAACATAGTGTGCATTGGATGGCAGCAATGCAAGCTGAGTTTGATTCTATCATAAAGAATCAAACATGGGATTTAGTGTCCTTGCCTGTTGGGAAGAAAGCCATGGGTACAAAGTGGGTCTGTAAGCTGAAAAGGAATGTTGATGGATCCATTGACAAATATGAGGCCAGGCTTGTGGCTAAAGGCTATGCACAGAAGAAAGGCATTGGCTATGAGGCGACATTTGCTTCTACATTCCGCATGACTACCATTCGATCTATGGTTGCTTTGGCTGCCCATTATGGATGGATTGTGCACCAACTTGATGTAAAGACTGCATTTTTACATGGGGAACTTCAAGAAGAAGTATTTGTACATAGCCTAGTGGTTTTGCAATTGTGGGATCCGAACACTTGGTGTATAAGTTGAAAAAGGCTTTGTATGGTTTGAAGCGAGCCGCCTGAGCTTGGTATGCAAAGATTGATGCCTTTTTACTCAGCCAAGGGTTCATAAACAACACATCAGAGTCTACACTTTATGTATGTAAAGAGGGGGGATCCTTGCTGGTCATGTCTTTATGTTGATGATCTTTTGCTTATAGGGACATATGTTGATCATATTTCAGTATTCAAACAAAATTTGCAGCAAACTTTTGAGATGTCAAATTTGGGGCTTTTGCACTATTATTTGGGCATTCAGTTCATTCATGATGCTAGAGACATTGGATTATCACAATCTAGATACATTGATAGACTTCTTGAGAGGTTTGGCTTACAAGATTGCAAGCCAGTTTGTACACCAATGGAACCTAGACTCAAGCTGTCGGTGCATGATGATAATGATTTGTTTGATATCCATACATATACTCTGGCAGTTGGATATCTCATTTACTTATGCAACACAAGGCCAGATATTCAGTTTGCAGTTTCAGCCTTGAGCAGATATACGCACCAGCCATGCATGTCTCATTGGCAAGCTGTCAAGTGTGTTTTTTGTTACTTATAGGGTACTTGGACTCTTGGATTGCTTTATGCTAAGGGGGGACCACTGAAACTACATGCTTACAGTGATTCAGATTGGGTTGGTGATTTCGATTCTCGTTACTCTACTGGTGGTAATTATTTCTTTCTTGGCTCATCTTGCATCTCTTAGCTTAGCAAGAAACAATCCACTATTGCCACATCGTCATGTGAAGCTGAAAAGAAGGTAGCTTTCACTACCATAGTTGAATGTGTATGGCTAAGACATTTGTTGGCTAATTTAGACGTATCTATCACGGAGCCCACTCTTTTGTTTATAGACAGTCAGAGTGCCATTGCTGTGGCATAGAACCTAGTGTTTCATGCACACGTGAAACACAGAGAGAATCACTATCACTTTCTCAGAGAGAGGCTACATATAGGGGATAGCAACTTTGTATATTGTCCTAGTAACAACAATGTGGCAGACATCTTTACCAAAGCTCGTTTCTGCGACAAATTTGAAGCATTTTGCAATGCCTTAAATTTGATCTCCTTTGGTGGATGATCCTTGTATGTTGATCACTCTTCACTCTAGGGGGGTTTGTTGGGTTTGACTCACGCTTACGCTCACACAGGAGTGTCGGTGATCTTCGGTAGGACACCGAGGCATTTTTTACTCTCCCTAAGAGAGGTTTTTTCCCCAGATTTTTTCTCTTTTATTTTATGTACCTATGTTATACAGTTTGGGCACTTATTGTGTTTCATAGCAGCTAAGAAACACGTTTCTTTGAATTTGAAACTTACGAAACATTTTTGAAAATATGAAACGTTTTCGAGAGTAAGAAACATGGATTTTTTTTTGTGAGTTGGAACCCAAAACTTGGGTTTTTTGACAAAAACTATTGGATAGTGTTAAACATGATAATGATGATGTGTAATGACTCGTGAGGGCTCAAGATTTTGGATGAGAGATTAATTTTTTTGTGATTTTATTTGGTTATTGGACTTCGTTAATCTATTATCTATTCTTGTCTTGAGAGTTGAATATTATACGACTTTAGTCTTATTTATGAGTTATTTATGATATATTATGATTTATTCTCGATTTTGACATTTTGTCAGTTTGTTTTGAAATGAGAATCATGATGTTGCAACTTGACTCAGTCCATATTGTAGATAGGCTATTTACATGTTAATTTCAATTTTCTTTGTATGATATGTATGAATCATAATGTTTAAGTTCTAAACCATAGTATAGCTTGTCCAAAGACTAACTTTGACATAAGTGACAAGTCAATAATGGATCATGGATATGTAGCACATTATTCTCGATTGACTCTATTATCACTCAAGCTCAATTGGCCATTCTTTGTTTAAAAGAGAGTTCCATAGAGGTTTAGAACCTCTTTCCCTAGTCAAAATTATTAAAAATCCCTATATAAAAAAACTTGCATTTTTTATTTTATCCCCTCTTAAAAGAAACTTATGAAATACGTTTCTGACGTTTCGTTTCTAAACATTTCTGACGTTTTTGGTTGCTATGTTGTGTTTTATATCTTTCGGGTGTGAACACACTCTAGCAACCTTAAGGTTTAAGTGTTGTACTTTATACTTGCACTTATACTCTTCAAATTATTGCATTGGGAGTCATGTCTTCACTCTCACACACTTTGTTCACTGTTAATTGTACTCTCAGCGTAGCTTTGATCTCCGTGCATTCTCTCATCTTTTATAGTCTTTGTGCGATACATACACGCGACTCAATTTTGACTCATAAAGTCTTAGGCACCTTTTTCTTCGGATCCATGATGCCCCATCAAGCTTCTCCATTATTGGAGCCTCTAAGAAGGCATTATGGTCTGGAGAAGGAGATAGATGCATCTTTACCTTTACCATCTTCTTCTTCTTGTTTTGGTCATCTTACAGATGAAGAGTGTGAGGAGTACATGTGCATCATATATAGTTCAGTTTACACTCCTTCAACGAGTGCTACTACTATGTCTAGACTGATTGATAAAACTGGCCATCTCTCTAATCTTGGAGGGACCATGACATTTAGCACGTTTGGCGATCCATCTCCTTTTTCTTTGCCAATCCTTGTGTTAGTTTCGTATAACCCTTTTGAGTCGTATGAGCTAAAACTCTCTCTTGTTTCTTCTTTTGGTGTGCAGGAGCCGGATGGTTTTTAGTATGTTAACTTTAATAGAGGAGGCTCTCAAAGTAGATATATCCTTTATCAGGTATGTCTCTACCATTTGTTTCATCTGAGCAAGTAAACTACACTTTTTCAACTCCCTCCTATCTGACCACTATTTTCTCCACATTTTGATCTACTGACATCTTCATTCCAAAATCTTGGATTACATTACACTTTTGCTCAAAGCACACTAGGGGTTAGATCTTCATCTCTGCTTCTAATACCTTCTCATTCTCCCTCCCACCATTTATCTACCTTGCATTTTCTCCACCTCTTGGTGCATGGTTAGGGGGAATGCCACCCTTTACTAGTGTACCTTCCGTATATCCCCACTTTACCATATCCTTCCACTGTGGGGCGGTTGTGATGGGAATTTCCCTTACTACCCGAGACACTCACAAACCCTCCACATGGCCTTTCAGAAACAAGGATATCCATCCTCTACTTATGGATTGTCGTCACACATTCCTTGGGTCACTCGTATGTAAGGATTTTCATCCATTGCTCCCTGTGTCCCTATCCCTCTATCATGGGCTCCACAGGCAGTTAGCATGCCCATACCCAATCCTCCCTCTTGCTCACTTTTGGATTTGCTATGCATACTTCTCATATGCATGGTGGGCACTCTGGAATTACTTCCCAAGTGTACTCCACTCCATCTCCCTATATCCATCCTATCGCCATTATACACCTCCATCTCCTAGCACTACCATTTGTAACCAGCCTTCCTTCCGTGGATGGGTGGTAAATCCCTGATTACAACTTAATTACGGTAGAAAACATTTAATGCAAATCTGAAAATATTAATTTACCTACTAATCTTGGATAATGCACACTCGATTGGCCCCAAAATTGGTGTTCCTTTGGATATTTCTTTAGCTTTATTGAAGAAGAAGTTGATTTACAATGGGTTTCTCCTGATCCCCTTTGGCAATCCAAACTCCCCTTGCTGTCAAAGTGACCAGCAAGTCTTCAATCTATTTTGCCCTTTGATTCGAGCACTTAATTAGCCTTCACTCACTTCATAGACGATGGAAATGCCCCAAATTCAATGGCTGGCTAGTCCTCCACTTGAATTTAACTAAAATTCACCTTCAGTCCTGTTGAATCCAAGGATTGGAGCTTCCAATTTTTGGCACGCTTCCCAAGGCTGCTGCTAAACCCTATTTTCTGCCCTAAATTAGGGTTTACAGTAGAGAAATTTGCAATTTCTTAGCCTCCAGGGGTCCAAATGTTGAGATCTTCAGAGTAAGGCTGTGAAATGGTTGGGAGATGAGAGAGAAAGCTGTAGAGAGAAAATTCAGAGTTTTGTCGTGAAGAATGATTGAAAATCAGTCAAATGCAGCTGTTGCCTTGCCACAACAGCTTTTAGATGCAAAGAACTGAAGAAAATCAGTCATTTACTGTTGCTGCGTTGTCTTAACAGCTTGTAGATGCTGTCACCTGCTGTTGATTGGTCTTCTCCTGCCCCTAGCTGTCTCAAAAGGTCCTCCAATGGCTGCAAATCAGACCAACAGCATCTCCTCCCTCTCTCTTGCAGGCTGAATATACTAAAAATGTCTCTCTCCAGTCTCTAAAGACGTTTTTCAGTCTTGCATAAGCATTTTTGACAAGTGGTAGCCTTTGCAAATGGTTTTTCCAACATTAGTCATAATTAAATATTAAATTTCAGTCTTTAAATATTGAAAATTACTCTAATAATTATTTCAATGACTGACCAATAATTAAATTGGCTAGGCAACTTCCATTCCCGAGTGTCTCTGCACCATCTTTGACCATCAGATTGGCGTTAGGTACCATTAAACGCCACTTCTCCAGTGTTACCAACTGATACTTATGGCCAAATGAATGACCTAGGCCAACAACTGGCACCATATATCACCAAGTACATGTGCGGCATAACTTATAGTAACTTTTGCCTTGACACTTTCATGCGGAAGTCCATCAGATTTTTCAGCCAATAGACCTTGCTGGCTGCACTTTTTTGAGCATACAATTCTTCAAGCCTTTGCCATATTGCATATCCTGAATTCAACTTCTCAATGTTAAAGAGCAAGTTGTCTGACACAGAGCTCAATGGTAGAGCGAGCAAGCTCATCCAAGTCATCCCACTCGTGTTGTTCCATGTCTGCTGGTTTGATTCCCTTTGTTTTGATGGGCTTTACATGTTTCTTCTGTATTGCTGTCACTGTTTTAAGCCATAATTTGCAGACCCAAACTAACTAACTAGTCACCAAAGGCAAGCCTAAATGTGACACAAGTGACCACAATACACAAGAGTACCAACCAACAATGAAAATTCCAAGATTGCAGAAATTTCAGATTTGCAAATAGATTTTCAGAATTAAAAATTGTCTTTTGTTGTACTCCCCTAAAATTTCACTGCAATTTTTGCTGCAGAGGCATCCTCGAGTACAAATTTGACAATTTGGATCAAAAGGCCTAAAATTTTAGAGGATAATCCGTTCATATTGCATCAACACACGTATCCAAGTGCATACACCAGGCAATGCTTGCACAAATTGATGAAATTCTGCAAAAGCCCCAAATTTCTCAGGTCCGGTGTATACGAATTTCATTGAAATTGAAGAAATTTCACTGAAATGTGAAAAGCCCAAAAAGTCACGTCTTCAGCCCGGTCGTTGTGTCTGCCCGTCACGTCCGTGCTGAGCCCAGTTGCGTGTCGCCTGAGCTTGGTCACTTGCAGAATGTCGCCTGCAGCATGTCGCCTGCAGCTTGTGACGTGCCGACTGCTACTCATCGAGTCCGTCTGCTGTTGCAGGTAAAGGCGCCTCCGCCTAGCCGCAAGTGTATTACTACTCTGACAGTACCCGCCACTGCACATTGTAGGTGGCGGGCGCCCGTCATAGTCACTTATTCTTTATTTTTTTAGTGACAGTTTGAATAAAGGAATGCCTGGTCACACATTGTGGTTGTTGGAGTTCCCATTTGTGTCTCTCTCTCTTCTTGCTCTTGCTCTCCGCCATACCTCACTTCCAAGCAAGCTTCGATCTTTCTCACCTTTCAATTGGTATCAGAGCGAGGCTTCCTAACTTCTTGAGCTTGGTTCGTGGCATTCTTAGCTTCCATTCAAATACCTGCAGCATTGGGTTTCCTTCCCGGCAGCCATAGCCGACCTTCTCGAGCTCCCGTCACTCCCTAGCTTCTTGAGCACCTTCCTAGCCTATTGAGGCACCCTCAGGGCATTGCTACAGAGGTATTGAAGTGTTCTTTTAGTGTTTTTCTTCAGTTCTCAGGTTGCAGTCAAACAGGGCAGCCATAGCTCAAACCCTTGGAGCTTGGATCTTGCTCCCTCTTGCATTTGGGCACTTGAGGCTTGTTGTGGGCCTCCCTGGGTACCCCCCCGGAGCCTCCAACCACTGCCGTTGAGGCCGCGTGGATGCACAGGAGCAGAAGAAGGGATCAACAAATTTGCGCCATTTTTTTGGCTTTTTTGGACAGCACATTACAGCAGCTCACCTACTCCTCATTGATGGCTATGTCATGCTTCTTCGGGCTTGGCAATGCACTTGGCAATGGTCTCTAAATTCAGTTGAAGTCTCCTTGATCATTGACATCAGTTTTGGGTTTTGATCTATACATTCCCAGGACTGTTTACAGCAGTCCCACAGTCATGTTATGCAGAAGTAACATTGGCATCTAATGCTATGCTTGTTTGGGCACTTCTACTTAACCGGTTTGGTACCTATTGATGCCCGATTGTTTGGGTGATGCAAAGTACATGTTATGCCATCATTTTGGACTGATTTTCTTACTGAAAATACTCAGTTTTGAACAATAAATCACTGCTGTACCACAGTGGGCTGAAGCCTATTATCTCATGTTTGGTTATGCCTATTGGTTTCGGGCTATGTCTTTGGGATATGCAATGAAGTATTGATCTTCAGGGTACGACATCGAGCTTGTCTTTGGTTCTAGAATGCTTTTGAGCTTGTATTAAGCTCCGACTTGGTTGTTCTTCATCGGCATTTGGCTTCAGTTGGCATGCTTTGGACCGGTCTATGTCTATTGTCATTGCTTGACGTTTAGGCCTCTTGCATTTATGCTTTGGTCAGATATGGATGCCACTTGGTTTGCCCATGCTTGATAGTTACTTGGAGCTTTATCTTCAGATGTATTTGAGCATGTTGGATGTACTGGGCATTACATTTGGTTGTCAATTATATGCTCTTTGAATGCTTTCAAGCTTATACTTTACGGGTCTGAGATAGCTTGGGATTTATGCTCCGGATGTACCCTCATGGGATTTGGCATGTTTGATGCTATGTATTTGATGTATTAGAGCGTTGCTTGCTCTCTTTGCATCTGACTTCACTTCCAGTGGGGGTCTCTTGGTATATTCAGATAAACGAGTCTTATTTACAGATGAGCTTGAGCTTGTAGGACAGCTACATGCATTTGCTCTCTTGAGAGCTTTATGTCTACAGTTTGTCTATAGTGGACTGATTTGATACGCCTATTGGGGCAGGCACCTATCTTTGTCACAGGTTTGTCAGTTTTGTATGCACCTTGGATGGTTATGTATTGAGCTTCTTGCTCTATCAGTTATGCTTGTGCTTGGTCTCTTCTCTTACCCGGAGACCCATTACATACATGACTTCTGGACCTATGAGATGTCTTTTGCCTGACAGGTTATTGGTTTGACAGTTCTTGGTACCATCTTGCCCCTAGAAACTCACTGTTGGATGTATCTTGTTACCTGGCAGCTGCAGTGATATATGTATCAGTGATTGCTTCATTTTTGAGACAGTTTTACATACTGTTGCCATTTATTACAGCAAGCTGAAATTTGCAGATTTTGAGCACTTCTATGAGGGTCATACTTACTATTTGATGTTATCTTGGTTATATTTGGTGGACAGGTGCTTCTCTTGGTGAAATCCACCCTTTCAGCCAGTTTTAGCAGTGGTTTTAGTGCATTTTTTGCTAATTACAGTAACCTGCAATTTTACTTTTTTGCTTTGATTTGGGATAGTATGGTTGGTCATTTGAAAGATACAACTCTTTTTAACATTGTCAAGTTGGATGATACTACCAACTATGGGAATTGGAAGTCCCAAATATGATAGGTTTTGGTGCAGAAGTTGCAGATAAAACCTTTGCGTTTCAAGGGTGTTAAACCTGAGGATATGGATGATGATGTTTGGATGGAAGTTGATGAGCTATACAAGTCTATCATTATTTTGTCACTCTCAGAAGAGGTTCATCATAATGTTGTTGAAGATGAGAATTAGAGTGCATGGGATTTATGGGAGAAGATTCAGGAGCTTTATGCGCAACAGAGTCTTGCGTCACAGATGTATTGGCTGAAGCAATTAATGGACCTTCGCATGAAGGAGGGGATCTCCCTTTCATCTCATTTCAATCAGTTTCATGCTATCATGAAGAGTCTGTTGTCACAGGGTATTGAGTTCAAAGACAACTTGCATCCGTTGTTTCTGCTTAGCACCTTGCCTGAATCATGGGATGTCTTCCGTACTGCCATATGCATGAACAAGCTTGATGGATTGAAAATCAAAGATATTTAGAGTGCTTTATTGACTGAGAAAACCAACAGGAGAAACAATGATGATTCCCGCTCTGGTTAGAGGTGGCAGAAATGATAGATATGATAATGATCATAAGGGCAGGGACTCTCAAAAGTCCAGGTCCAAGTCATGTGGTCGTAGTAAGTTCCGTGGACGGAAGTCTGATCTTACATGTCATTATTGTGGGAAAGCAGGACATATTAGGCCGCAGTACCATAAAATGCGTGATGATAAGCGCAAGGAAAAGGGAAAAGAAAAAGTGCAGAAGTCTTCTGAGCGCAATATTGCACCTGCAAAGTCCAGTGTGAAGATAGAAGATGTTAATGTTATGTAGGCCACTGATTCAGATGATGATTACATACTTGCAGCTTTTTCATGCGATGTCATACAGGCTTCTGAGATATATTCTATGTATGTGCAGTGCTGGCTCTTGGATTCGGGTGCGTCCTTTCATGTGACACCTTGTCGAGATTGGTTTCATATCTATCGTATCATGTCTGGTTCTGTGCGCCTGGTGATGACAAGTCTCTTGAGATTGTGGGCATTGGCGATATTAGGCTACAGTTTCCTTTTGGCAGTTCTTTTGTTTTGCATGATGTACGCCATGTACCTGCGTTGACTTACAGCCTTATGTCAGCTGGACACCTTGATGATGCAGGGTATTTTGTGTCTTTTGAAGACTCTGCATGAAAGATTACTTGTGGCAGGCTTGTACTTGCAAGAGGTGCCAAGTCTGGCAGCCTCTATCCCTTACTTGTATCAAGAGCTACATTGGATCATGTTTTGTCTGTGGGTTCTATTCCCCATGTATCCCTTTGGCATGCTCGTTTGGGGCATATGTCTCTTAAAGGAATGAAAATGCTCTGTGCTTTGCAGTATCTTCCGCCTTTTGACTCTTTGCATTTTAATTCTTGTGATTATTGTTTGTATGACAGGCAGACTAGAAATACGCATAAAAAGTTTGGTAAGAAACGCATGGGTGAGTCCTTGGCTCTTGTGCACTCAGATGTATGTGGGCCCATGCCCTGTCAGTCACTTGGTGGGGCAAAGTACTTTGTTACTTTCATAGATGATTACTCATGTAAGGTTTGGGCTTATTCCATAAAAAGGAAATCCGATGTCTTAGACACATTTTAGCGTTGGCTTGCATTGACAGAGAACCAGTTTGGGAAAAGGGTCAAAGGCCTAAGGTGAGATAATGGGGATGAGTATGTATCACGTGCTTTTGAGCAGTTTTGTGATGAGTGGGGTATTAAGCGTCAGTTGACCGCCCCTTACACCCCACTCCAAAATGGTATGGCTGAACGCATGAATAGGACCATTCAGGAAAGGGTCCCTAGCATGCTTAGCTAGGCTGGCTTATCGTAGCACTTTTGGGCTGATGCAATTACTATTGTAGTGCATCTCATTAACAGGTCGCCTAGCAGTGACATAGACTTTTAGGTTGCAGAGGTGGTATGGGTAGGCAAGCCCCTCTTATGATAATTTGCGTATCTTTGGATGTGAGGCATTTTGCCATGTGCCGAAGGACAAACGCAATAAGATGGATCCTAAAAGTATCAAATGCATTTTCATTGGCTATGGAGATGCAGGAGAGATGGGTTACCATCTACAGGATCCGTAGGCGCGGAAAGTGATTTGCAGTCATGATGTCATCTTTCATGAGGACAAAATGCATATGCAGTCTGAAAAAGTGGTTGAGGTACGTAGAGTTATCTTTCAGGAGGAGCTACCTGCTTCCGTTCAGCCCGCTCCACGGCCAGCTAGATAGTGTGCAGCATGACCTGATGCTCATGGCCCAGATGTTAGACATGCTGATGTTAGATAGAATGTTGGTTAGGCAGCATAGCGTGGATTGAGGCGTTCTACTAGAGATAGACGACCTCTTAACCGTTTTGCGCCCTCTATGGATTATATACTGGTTACAGATGCAGGAGAGCCTCTCACTTATGATGAGGCTATGCGCAGGGGTGATTGTGACTCTTGGGAGAGGGCTATACAATCTGCGCTTGACTCATTGCATAAGAATCAGACTTGGATTTGGTTTCCTTGCCTCAAGATAAGAAGGCTTTGCCATGCAAGTGGGTATACAAGCTGAAAATTACCTCTGGACACCCCAAGCCGGCATACAAGGATCGATTGGTTGCTAAGGGTTTTAAGCAGGAGCATGGTGTTGACTTTGATAAAGTTTTTTCTCTTGTGGTTAAGATGACCACCCTACGCTTAGTCTTGGCCTTGGTTGCACAGCTTAACCTGGACTTGTACCAGATGGATGTCAAGATGGCTTTTTTACATGGGGACTTGCATGATGAGATTTACATGGAGCAGCTTAAGGGCTTTGCAGACCCTGGCAAGGAACACCTATTGTGCAAATTAAAAAAGAGTCTATATGGCTTGAAGCAAGTACCTAGGGAATGATACCATAAGTTTGATGCATTCATGCAGTCACAGGGCTACAACCGCAGTGCTATGGATCCGTGCTTGTACACGAAGAAAGCCCGTGATGGTTCTTTACTGATTTTAAAACTCTATGTGGATGACATGCTTTTAGCAGGGACAGCTCATGAGGAGCTAGATGCTCTTAAGGCTCAGCTCAAGAAGAGCTTTGAGATGAAAGATTTGGGACATGCCTCTTCTATACTTGGTATGCGCATTACGCGTGATAGATCTCAGGGACTACTTTATCTGTCACAGAGGGAGTACATTCATAAAGTCCTTGAGTGCTTCCGCATGCAGGATGTTAAGCATATTGGCTGTCCATTACCTTCTCATGTGAAGGTTTCACAGGCCGATTGTCCGTAGACAGACGAGCAGAGGGCCGAGGTGGCCAAGATTCCCTATGCATCGGCCATGGGCAGTCTTATGTATGCCATGATAGCCACGTGTCCAGATATTGCTTTTGCAGTTGGGATTGTGGCACATTATATGGCTACACTTGGCAAGAAACATTGGGATGTCGTGAGCCTTTGGCTCTTATGCATTGAGATGTATGTGGACCCATGCCCTGTCAATCATTTTGGGGTGCGAAGTACTTTGTTACATTTATTGACGATTATTCACGTAAGGTTTGTGCTTATCCCATAAAGCAGAAATTTGATGTCTTTGCCGTCTTTCAGCATTGGCTTGCTCTGTAGAGAATCAGTCTAGGCATAGGTTGAAATGCTGAAGGACAGATAATGGTGGTGAGTACGTCTCACGTGCCTTTGAGCAGTTTTGTGACGAGCAGGGTATTAAGCGTTAGTTGACCATCCCTTGTACCCCTCTACACAATGGTATGGTTGAGCATATGAATAGGACTATCTAGGGGAGGGTCCGCAGTATGCTTAGCCAGGCAGGCTTACCACAACATGGGCTGACTCCTGAGCCTGGGAGGTTGGGTGCTAGTAGTACTCTGGGTTACGACCACATCCCAAGGATTGGCATCCCATATCACTAGCCCAAATCATCTTGGTGTTGCCAATGGTTCAAGAGTCCAAGAGTGGTGATCACACAATCAGCAGCTAAGAAACACGTTTCTGAGAGTAAAAAACGTAGGCTTAAACATAGTTTTTTTTGACAAAAAATGTTGGGCAATGTTAAACATGATGATGATGATGTGTAATGACTCGGGAGGGCTCAAGATTTTGGATGAGAGATTGATTTTTTTGTGATTTTGTTTAGTTATTGGACTTTGTCAATCTAGTATCTATTCTTGTCTTGAGAGTTGATTATTATACGATTTTAGTATTGTTTATGAGTTATTTATGATATATTATGATTCATTCTCGATTTTGACATTTTGTCAATTTGTTTTGAAATGAGAATCATGATGTTGCAACTTGACTCAGTCCATATTGTAGCTAGGCTATTTACATGTTTATTTTAATTTTATTTGTATCATATATATGAATCATAATGTTTGAGCTCTAAACCATAGTATAGCTTGTCCAAAGACTAACTTTGACATAAGTGACAAGCCAATAATGGATCATGGATATGTAACGTATTATTCTCAATCGACTCTCTTATCACTCTAGCTCAATTGGCCATTCTTTGTTTAAGAGAGAGTTCCATAGAGGTTTAGAATCTTTTTCCCTAGTCAAAACTATTAAAAATCCCTATACAAAAAAACTCACGTTTCTTATTTTAGTCCCCCTTGAAAGAAACTTACGAAACACGTTTCTAACATATTGTTTCTAAATGTTTCTGGTGTTTCTGGCTACTATGACTAATGCTACTAGTGCCCATTTGGATGTCTAGGGACATAACATCCTTAAATTGGGGGATACTAGTGAGGTGCCCAAGCACAAAAAGCCTTTGTAGAAAAGGTTATGCTTCTCCATGCTGGATAGAAGGCTAGGACATGATCAGTGTTTGACTTGAGAGTGGATTGTGAAGAATGGGTAATGCAAACACAAGAAATGCAAAATGTATGACACATAGAGAACACAATTTGTAGAATGCTGAATGAGAATGAATGTATGAGCATATAGATGATAATTAGGGGGCCTTGAACCTCCGCCTCTCAAGGATTGGGGCTGAGGTGTTTGAAGCTGATGTTGGAGTGTGTTGTAATCAACACGGATCTCAAAACACAATATCAGCAGTCCACAAGGCTCTAATGATGTCTGACAATGATGGCAGCAGTGTATGTGGGTCAAACAACAGAAAATACAGGCGAGGGATCCTCAAATGCAGATCAACAGCTGAAGATGATGTAGGAGCAGGTGGCAGGTCAACAAACTGTAGATGATGATGCCAGCTAGAGAACAGCCTCTAGATCAGCAAAATGCAGCAGGACAGCAGCTCGAACAGGTGAAAATCAGGTCGCTTTCTATTGATGACGTGGTAGGCTGGGCACCATTGGGATGTTCTCTAGGTGGCCGGCAGCAGCTGATGTAGGCAGTAGCAGGAGAGATGGATGAGGGATGCACAAACAATTGACTATTTGTGGAGGATTTTGGTGCATGTGTCCTACTGTTTAGAAATAAAGCGATTTATTTTGGTAATTCACATTAACTGCCTTTTGGGGCTTTTTTTGAGGGGAACTAATTAGGGATTAGTGCATTGTAATTGCAAACACTAATATTAATGGCTCAACATGGGTTGGATCACATGTAGGGATACTGTGAAACCCACTTTCTAATGGACAGTTATGGACCAGAATTCAATGCAAATTCAGGGTAAGATGATAGCTGATTGGTCATAGTTACAAATCTACATCTTTCACAGTTTGGAATCTACATTCCTAGCTTAAAATAAGCTGGCAAAGGATATCATTTAAAATTGTGAAAGAGTGTAGGGTAGGATAAGTCTAGCATAATTTTGATATTGACACTTGATAGGTCTGGACTTTGAAACTTGTTTTGGAGACCTTAAGGTCAATATATTAGGTAGGTGTGCAAAATGCAAGAAAAGATTTGTTTGGGGAGGAAACTGCAGTTGGAGGTCAGGAATCAAATACAACAAATATACGAATGAATGCAAGTTCGAATAGGATGTTAGAGAATTCAACTGGTTTATCTACTGCTTTTAGGAGACCATATGCAGGCATGGGTTTTTCCTCCTATTTGATGAGTAACCCTAGTTCCTTTTTTGGTGCTTGTGGTTGATAGCCAAGAAGCAGCTGTTGTGTGGCTGTACTTTAAGCATGTTCAAATTACATGGTCTGCACATTCAGCTACCACTTAACATTAAGCACTTTGGATCTTTCCTACTATTTTGTGTGATGGAAATTCTTAGATATTCTGGACACGTGTATTTTCTTTATCAGTTCAGTTTTGCCTCAATCTCTTGAGATTCTCCCTTGAAGATGCATGAGTTGCTAACTTGTTGAGGTCCTCACCTTTGAAAGCATCCTTGCAATATTGGCACATCTTGTTGAATATACTTGGGGCTGATTGATGTACTCAAAAGACACAAAAGCGTCAATTCATTTCTAGTTTTGGTTGTTTTGCCCACGTTTGAAGAAATTTTCAAGTTTCAAATAGTTGAGATAAGGATCTTGTATATGCTGGTTATATCTGCAGATAAGAAGGTCTTTCCAAAGTATGACATCTTAGGGTGGTATTCTACTGGAAGTGATATCCAGGAGACAGACATGCTGATCCACAAGGCTGTGAGTGCAGCAATCTTGGATTTTTAAAAATTTAACTCTAGATGTAGGCTGAATGTTGGAAAGTGAGATATGGGTTTGACTCTTTATTAGCAATTTCTTTTTCTTCTAAGCACACTTGCCATGCGACTTCAACATGTAGTATGTTGAAATTCATCCTAAAGATATTGTCTGAGGGGAAAACTGGCAAAAGAATCACCAACTTTGCACCAACATTCCGAGTTGTGTTGTATCTTTGGACAGCACTTTTTCATTGCTGCCGTTTGAATATATGTGCCTTGCGCTTTTGCTTTTGTCCTTATCCATATCTTGTATAACATGCTGGTAACACAGTTTTCATAGTACAAAGGTGGCCTGATTTCGTGAACATACTTTCTTATGTGTGCAATGGTTAATCTACGTTGTTGATAACCTAGTTAGTTTTCAGGCTTTGCTTCTATTAGTCATTGCTAGCAATTCAGCAACCAAACTCAAGCAGGCAGCCAAATAGTACTAGTAGGAAAGGTAAATGGGTGGAGTAATTGAAAGTGTGCTGGATGTGTATCCTCTGTGTGTGCGTGTGTGTGTGTGTTTTTGAGCTTAAGATGTTTTACATGCAGACATAAACAAACATTCCACAAAAAATGTGTGTGCCTGCCAGGTATTGCCCAAAAGTATTGATATCCTTTGTGGTAGCCACTGACAGATGCTAAGTGTTGAAGTGTCTCTAAGATAACAGATTAAACACCCACCTAGGATCCAACCTGCGCATGGGACACAAAACAAGATGCACTCACATAGAGAGTATCCTATGTATGTGAGTGAGATCTTCATATTTAGACATCTATGTATCACCAAATTTTCTGGAGCAAAAGGAGTATTCCATAACATCCACCTAGGATTCAACTTGCACGTGAGGCACAACACAAGCTATACTCACATAGAGAAGGAAACATAGAGGGATGGACATTAGATTCACCTCTTAGTCATAGAGCCAAACAGGCACTCTCAAAAACTTTAGACTAGTAGCATAACAGACCAAGGTCATGTCACAGGGATTGGTGTATCGTACCACCAGCCCACACCCTCTCGGTGTGTAGGTGTGATGACATATATGCATAGAATTTGAGCTTGGTGATCACAAGATGTGGCACAAATGAGCCCTTGAGTCATTTTTATAATGCTCCTTAACCACCCCAGCCTAAGGGTCCATTCAGACCTAGTCACTAAGTTACCCAAGGTTACGACCTAGGTGTCCATCTTGGATATCCGAGGATGTACCATGGCATCTTCAATTTCATTTAGATGGGGGCATTGCCTTCATATCCCCTCTTTTTTTGCTAAAAAAGGTGGTGGCCTTGCTTAGAAGAGAAATACAATGAAGCACAAAATGCTCAATAGTCTAGTTGGAGCGGTCTACAAATCAAATTCACTCATATTTACAAGTTTCTTAGGGTGGTTTGGGGAGGAAATGGGAAATAGAAGCCATCATAGGGAAGTATAGGACAACAAGTACCTCTCAACACCAGTTGTGCCACCTTGCATGACCATAGGCAGTGCTTCGAAGTCTCTAGGTGTTCCACAAGGCAAAAATTGCAGACTTGTCTTGCTTACATCTAGGCAAGCCCATTGCTAGACCCCATGTGCCACAAGTCATAGGAAGAAGGAGACTCCACTGTTAGAGATTTGGTCATCCCCTGGACTGGCATAGGCGTTGCACATCAGAATTTGGGCATTTTACATGCATTTCCTGTTAGTTTTGGCATTTTTGAGTAGTCACTAGAGATGCAAGCACTTGATTCTGGGATGGTCGGACATGTTGTGGCAAGGCGGCAGTGCCACATGGCACACCAGATGCTGTTCACAGCTTTTTTGCTTTTTTTTATTGTGTGGTTGGCCAAATGAGCAGCTGGTCAGCCATATTTAGCTGGCCGACCTGATCATTTTTTGGCTTATTTTGCGTTATTTATTGTCAGCCTCCAGCCAGCCCACATTCACTTGTCATTGTCAAGTGGAGGGAGAGCGCAGCTCGCAGAGCTACTTTGACAACTTTTTTGTAAATATGTCTTCTTTATTTCAGCGTTTATCAATCACAGATTTTTGTGCTTTACTGTCTCTTTTCTGTCTCCCTCTTCTCTCCTATTCATTTTCTTTCAGTCTTTTCCATACACTTTCGCGTTCGCTGCACTCTAACAAGGTATGAGAATAACGTTGAAGGGGGGACTAATTGATTGTGGGGAGACCTAAATGGGAGATTTCAGTGTGACAAAAGTTTGTGTTTTTAGTGTTTGGAGGCTGAGATGAACAAGTGAAGTGCAGAAGAGGAGTGATGTTGCTGTTTTTTGCAGGTTTTTACTGCTTGAGGAGGAGAAGGCCGTGTTTTTCAGCCTTTTGGAGCAGACTTTGAGTTTTCATCGCTATTAATTGGTTGAAACATGTTCGGACAAGCGGAGGAAGCCATAGTAGGCACCATTTGTAGAGTTAGAGGGGGACTGCCCTTGTTCTTGTGCAAGTTATCCAGTGACAATGTCTTTTGAGATCAACGTGGAGTTTAAGGCTATTATGGATCGTAAGAATCCTTTGTTACCGGCTCTTCCTTTAGATCAAAAGCTCAGAGAGAATTACTGCATTTCGCATGTAATGATGCTTGCTGTCTTGGAGTCATATGATTTGGCAAAGCTCGTGATTGAGGCAATAGACTCTCCTACAACTCGTGATTGAGGCTATAGATTGTCCTACAACTTGTGATGCCTTTAAGCTTTCTATTGATAGGAAAGCCGAGTTGATGAAGGTACAGGTACATTGGAATAAATTGAATGTCCGCATCCACTCTTTCGTCCTTCACTCTTGCACTCCTACCCAGGGTTGTTACGTTTAATGGTGTCCAATTAGTACGGTCCGATACTAGTACGAAACTAATCAGACTAATAAATCTTGGATCTACGTCGGCTGAAAAACATTGTATATATAATTTTAGTACATATTAAGAACTTGAGAATAGAGAGGATGGCCGTTGGAGAGCTTGAAAGTGAAGGTAGAGTGGAGATATGGGGAAGGAGATCTTGAGGGGGTGGGGTTAGAAAGCTCGAGGAGGGAGAGTTTGAGAATAGAGAACTTCAAAGTTGAGCTTGAAATTCGAATTTGAAATTAGAGGGAAAGAGCGGGAGAGAATATATTGAGAGAGAGAGAGAGAGAGAGAGAGAGAGAGAGAGAGAGAGAGAGAGTTATATTAATGTCTACGAAAGGCCAAGGTGGCCTATGAGACCAAAACGTTACATACAAAATGTCCGGGAAACTTTCTAGGTCCCAGTAAAGCTACCATCTAATCCTATGATAAACTAATTGAGTAGGTACAAGGTGGTATATAGGCTGGGTACAATTCATATATGTTCCAAGTATGGTGTGGAATTGCTCATGGAGCTTGGTCATCCTAAAATGTCCCACATGGGTCTATCTAACATTGAGAGATTGAATCGGCGGGGCAGGGCCCTCCGGTGGTGGCATAGTATCCCTTGTATCCTTGACATGTGCCTCTTGCGAGGGTGGGGGACCGATTGGGCGTGGGTGTCAGGCTTTGCTTCTTGCCGTGGCTATGGCTAGGGTGGTTTCCTGTGGCCGGGAGGTCAGTGGTGTTAGCAGTCATGTTTGTCATGCCTTGTCATCTCCTGCCTGTGAGCCTCAGTCTGAGTCAGACGAGGACATTAGGAGCTCTGACATGTCTGTCATGTGTTATGATGGGGGAGGCTAGTCACTCTTGACTGGCTGTCTTAGGTTGTGTATTTCTTTTTGGCCTCTTTTAGTGGGCAGCCACTGGCTGCCCGGCCACCTTTTTGGTCACTGTTGTGGGGCGCCCATTTTAGGGCACTTTTAGGGTTTGCGCCCATTTTAGGGTTAGGGTTAGGGTTTGTCCGTTGCCTATTTATTGGCAGCCCCCCTCCCCACTTGATCAGTTGTCTTCTTGCAGATTCCGACACTCCTTCTCCCCCGTGGTGGTGTTGCCATCATCATCAGCCTGATCTGGTGCCCTCACTGACACTGTGGGCTGCGTGCAGGGACTGATCAGTCCATTTCAGTGTATTCAGCATTCATTTCAGTCAGTGCAGATTTCTCTTCCTTATTTTCTGCTTTCTCTCTCTCTCTCCCTCCGTGTTCGTATTTCCTCTTCCGTTGTGCACTCTCACATGGTATCATCGCCAAACTGAGAGTACACGGAGCTGAGTTTTACGCGGGAGAACACCCACAACTCTGCGTTTGTTGGTCAAGACGCCTCCAACAGCTGAGGCGTCATCCTTTGCACCATCTCCTTGATCAGGGCGGCCTGTTTTGGTATCAACAAATTTGCGTTTGCTGCTGGCGCCTTCTCTAGTGGCTGCCACGTCATCACCACCCTCTTCCTGCCTGCGTTTTCAGCCTGGGCGGCCCTCCTCCAGCTGGGCGACACCCTTCTAGCCTGCGCCTTGCTGTTCTGGCTGTTGTTCCATCGTCCGGCGGCTCTTTTCCTGCTGGCGACTTCTTCCCAGGCTGCGTTTTCAGGCAGGCGGCTGTTTTTCTGTGGTGATTGCATCATCAGCATTTGCGTTTGACATCATCCTTGCGTTCTGTGCAAGGCAGCCAGCTCAGGAGCTTCTGGTGTTTGTGTTTCGGCACCGGCAACCTTCCCTTGTTGTGTTTTGGTATTTTGCAGATTGGAAGATGCCTTATCATCAGTCTACAGGTTTTGATGACTCAGATGATGAGCTTTTGTCTCGACATTCATCTGAACGGAGGCGTGATTTCTATCGCGAAGATCGTCATATGGAGTCTCTTCCTCGTTCCCGTCCCCCTTCTATTCATGTATCTCGGCGATCCCCTTCCAGTGGGCCGAAGATGCAGCCTTTGGTACCCCCTGTACAGGTACCCGTATCTCCTCAGCTGCCCAAAGAGGACCGGTTGGATGGCTCCAACTTTTCTCTATGGTCCTGCAAGGTGGAGTGTATCTTGGACTCCTTCGATCTTTGGGAGCTTGTTTCTGTTCCTACTCCCCGGCCTATGGTGGATCTCGCAGATGGGACATCTATGGATCGCACAGCCTTATGGGATCGGCTCAATTCTAGAGCCCGATCTTTTCTCTTTCTGAGTTTGCAGGATTCTGTCCTTGTTCATGTTCACAGGTTGAAGACTGCAGCGGACGTGTGGCAGAAGCTAGTGTCTCTCTATCAGCAGAAGACGTTTGCCCACCGGATATCTCTCGAAAAGAAGTTGCGGATGCTCACTATTGATGATAGTCCTTCCATGAAGGACCACATCAACAGATTACAGGATATGAGGGATGAGCTTGCATTCCTCGGTCGGACGATATCTTCTGAAGATATGGCCATGATTCTCTTGACTCAGTTGCCATCGCCTCGGTTTGATGTCTTCTACACCACCCTTCTTACATCGAGGACCCGTGAGAAGCTTCTATGGGAGGAGCTATCCCCGCTTGTCTTGGAGCATGACGAGCGACTCAGAGAGGTCAGTGCTAGTGGATCCGCCTCCACTAGAGCCTTTGTTGCAGGTTCGGGAGGACAGAAGAAGAAGAAGATGAAGTCAAAGGCTACGAAGAAGGATAGTTCTTCAGGCTCTGACTCAGATTCAGAGAGACCGACGTGCCCACACTGTGGGAAAGGGACACATCCAGAGGAGAAATGTTGGAAGAAGTACCCTCACCTTCGTCCGGGAGCGAAGGGTGAATCTACATCGGAGCCTTCTTTTACCTCTACACCAGCTGTTACCCATGAGTCAGTGTTCCTTCATATCCATGCTTTGGAGGAGGATCCTTCTTTCGTGGCTGCAGTGACTTCTGCGCAGCCTTGGTTAGTGGACAGTGGTGCTTCGAGTCATATGACTCCCCGAGGTGATTTGTTACAGGATCTCCGTCCATCAGAGGGTTCAGTCACTGTTGGTGACATTTTATCGGTGCCTATTAGTGGTGTTGACACATTGCCTTTGTTTACAGACCGACCTACGAGCTTCCTTTCACAGGCCCTACATGTTCCGGACTTGGGCCTTTCCCTCCTCTCAGTTTATGGCCTTACAAGGCTTGGCACACGAGTGATCTTCACCGAGCATGCCGTTGTTATTGAGGATTCTCTTACAGGAGCTGTCTTATCTACAGGTTGGCAGGAGAGTGGGCTTTACAGGCTCCATTCCCCTTCTTTGATGCAGGGTCCTCCGAGGCAGTCTATTGCTACACCCGTTCCCGCTTGTACACCTTCTATTCCACAGGTTCCTTCCCATCCCCCACCTTCTCCTCCGGTGGTTCCCTCGTACCCCCCATCCCTTTCAGAGGGGGACGATCTCGGTGATGCGGCTGTGGATTCCCTGGCCCCTAGTGTTTTAGAGGGGGCTTTCCAGGATCGTGAGGAGCTCCTTCAGTGGCAGTCTACTTCGATGGACTTCATCGACATTGGCATTCCTCTTGCCACCCCAGGATCTATTTCCTCTTCGGCCTTCAGCCACATCCAGGATTTGAGAGGGGGTGTTAGCAGTCATGTTTGTCATGCCTTGTCATCTCCTGCCTGTGAGCCTCAGTCTGAGTCAGACGAGGACATTAGGAGCTCTGACATGTCTGTCATGTGTTATGATGGGGGAGGCTAGTGACTCTTGACTGGCTGTCTTAGGTTGTGTATTTCTTTTTGGCCTCTTTTAGTGGGCAGCCACTGGCTGCCCGGCCACCTTTTTGGTCACTGTTGTGGGGCGCCCATTTTAGGGCACTTTTAGGGTTTGCGCCCATTTTAGGGTTAGGGTTAGGGTTTGTCCGTTGCCTATTTATTGGCAGCCCCCCTCCCCACCTGGTCAGTTGTCTTCTTGCAGATTCCGACACTCCTTCTCCCCCGTGGTGGTGCTGCCATCATCATCAGCCTGATCTGGTGCCCTCACTGACGCTGTGGGCTGCGTGTAGGGACTGATCAGTCCATTTCAGTGTATTCAGCATTCATTTCAGTCAGTGCAGATTTCTCTTCCTTATTTTCTGCTTTCTCTCTCTCTCTCCCTCCGTGTTCGTATTTCCTCTTCCGTTGCGCACTCTCACAAGTGGGGCTGGTGGGGGCTTAGGGGTGGGGATGGCAGTTGGCTCTCGGTAGAATTCTGTGAGCAGGCGTTGGGCGGCTCCCTGTCTCTGCTTCGAGGTCTAGAGGAGGTGGTTGCTGTAGCGCTGTATTTCTAGTAGGAAGAGCCGAAGGCATCTATGGTCATTGAAATCCATCACTCTAGAGAGTGGCTCGAATCCTTCTCTAAACAGGCAGTGGAAGCGTCCCCAGATCTCGTAGTACGCTGAGCACTTGCATATGTATTGTTCTTTTGTCTTCGGCTCGAGCTGGCAGATTTGGAAGATCCGATTTATTAGAGGGAGGGGGTGGGCCTCGTATCTATTGTTGTACTAAGAAATGCACTTAGCCACTTAAACAGCCCCAAAACATGCTTATTTTAGGCTTATTTTAGCCAAAACCCTAAAATTGGGAGCAGATCGAGAGAGTTAAGTGGAAGAGGATCTAGAACCCTAATTTTCTATAAATTGGCAACAACCAGCCCTTCACTCTTCCCTCGATCTCGTTTTTGCAAATTTCAGGTGTTTCAGCTTGCTGCCCACATCCTGTTCGCGGAGGACATCTCAGCCGAAGCTATCCATTGCTGTCTCCATCAGTTGGCACCTGATTTTCAGTCCTCTTCACGCAGTTTGGAGTTGATTTCAGTCAGGCGACTGTTGTTCCCGTGCAAACTTGTTGCCGTACAGCCTGCCATGTCATGACAGTCCTGCTGTCTACGTTTTCAATCTCTCTCTCTCCTGTAGGCTATCCTGCCTGAGTTTTTAGTCTTTCTCTCACGTGCTACCTACATTTTTAGTCTTTCTCTCTCTTGCAAGCTGCCTTGCCTGCGTTTTTAGTCTTTCTCTCACCTGCTGTCTGCGTTTTTAGTCTTTCTCTCTCCTCACTGCTGTCTGCATCAGATTCAGCTTCTCATTGCTGTGTTTATTGTTATTCGATATCCGGAGACTGCCTTGTTGCGATTCAGGATTCGTTCGGAGTACGACATACTCTCCTGCTCATTACCTCTGCCTTGATCCTTGAGATATAGGAGTTCGAGGTTCAATATTCATTCACTGCATAATGTGTTTGCTGCATGAGCATCGTATTATTCAGTAGTTATATCACTTCATTTATTCACTGTATTCATTGTCTCTGAGTTACCCTAACCCTAAGTGTGTTCTTTTATTAGTTTGGGCTTTGTCGTATGGTTTCTATTTATGTTTTTGTGTTAGGGTATTTCTTAATATGGTATCAGAGCCTGGTATTCTCTGAGAAACCTAGGCCTTTGATCTAAAAGCTCTACACAAGAAGCAAGAACAACAGTAGGTTCAAATGACTTTGAACACAACAAGACCGATTCAGTCTCCAAGTCCAACTATGTCGAGAACTGAGCAAGAGTGGGTTGATCAGCTTGCTCCACAAAGTTTCGACATGGTGGATGATACTTTTGATTACGTGGAAGAACAGCTAGGCAAGCTGATCTCTGAAGAATATAAACTGATCATAGCTTATAGACAAAAGAAGATTGAGGAGCTCGATCAAAGGATTGCCCTTCAAGAAAATCTCCGAAATGAAGGCATGCATGAATTTCTCTCTTCAGATTTTGCGCGTAAGTCTGTTGATGTTGCAGGGCCGTCGAGACCTCCATCAGGGATGGGCTCCCCTGTTGGAAAACAAGACCCGGAGTATGTTCATTTATTTCATCCACTTCCATTCACTCCGATGCAAGGTACGTTAGATTCATCTTTTGTGCCTTCTTCTTTTACTTCTTCTGCTTTGCAATATTCTGGTAGAGATCATGTGGAAGAAAGAGTACAGTTTGTTGACTATCGAAAATGTCCTCTTGAGGACTAATTCTTGTATGTTAACACACGTCGTGGGGATTATAAGAAAAAGCCAGGTACCTCTTCTTCTAATCTTCCTTCTTTTCAGTCTACTTCACAAAATCAGAATGAATTTGGTTTTCCTTTTTCTTCATGCATGGTGTATCATCATTTTCACATTTTCATTTCCAATCATTAAATGATAAAGATGAACAAAATACATTTGCACCTCATATATCTCATTTTCAAAACCCACCCATCCCACCACATTCATCTGCTGCTTCTTCACTTCCATTCACACCATTCAATTTTCCATTTCGGACACCTTATGTCGCACCGCACATCACACCGGGGGGTTATGGAAACATAGGCGCATCCTTTAGGACCTCATCCTTACCTTTGTCGGGTGGTGTTCCACCTACTTCACACACACTTTCGAGATCATTGCAGCTTGGGTATCCCCCCAGTCTCTCTCGACTGTGGATCAGTTGACTCCATAGTTTGCCTCCATGGCTTTTCCTAGTGGATCTTCTGGTCATACTGTTGTGCCCCAGCCTCACTTTGGACAGCGCTTCTGTGTCCTAGTGCCTTCACATACACTGGCACCTTATGGAAACATTCATGTTCCAGTGCCTCCGCCTCAATCGGCACTCATTGGACACTCACAACCTACTTTTGCCTACCCATCTTTTCCCCCTGCTCCTTCTTCTTATCAGACACATCCACCTTCACCATCTTACCCTTCACAATCTTATCCCCCACATCCATCTTACCCTACCTACTCGACACCTCATGGTTTTAGCTCGTCTTTTGCCAAGCATGTATTTAATGACAAGACTCGTTTTAACGGGTAAAACTTTACTACTTGGTCGAACTTGATGAGACATGTCCTTAACTCCCAGAACCTATGGGATCTTGTGCAAGGGTCGGAACCCTTACCCGATCCCGCACTTGTTCCATATGAGGTTGCCCGCTCATGGAAGGCTAGGAATGCCTTTGCTATTGTCGAGCTGATGCAGGGCTTAATGCTTGAGTTTCATTCTTAGCTTCATCATTTTGACTTAGCATCAGAGCGATGGGCACACTTGACTGACCGCTATGCACCTCGGGATAGGACCCGTCGTATTAATCTTGACCATGAGCTTCAGCTTTTCAAAATCACGGACCGGGATGACTTGAAAGTCAAGTTGGCTGAGTTTTGGCGTCTCCTCATTGAATTTTCCACTACAGGGACTTCTAAGTCCTGTGACGATCAGGTCACATTATTCCTAAACAAACTCCCTAGGAAATACTTCAATTTTGTGGAAGATATAATTTCAAAACCTACCATGCCTACATTCTACGAATTTGAGTGTCAGCTGTTGCGTTATGCACGGTTGTTCGATTAGGTTCATATGAATTCCTCTTTAGAGGGGGCTCTTGTTGTTCATTCTCAGAAAGGGCAACAACGGAAGGGAAAACAAAACCAAACCTCCACTCAAACTCAAAATCAAAAGGAAAATCAATTCGAGGAATCACAAGGAACATCCTAATCTCTCAAACTTGGGTGGTAGAATGAACCTAAAAAGAAGAGGTATTGTCAACATTGTCAAAAGGGTGGCCATTTTGATGATGAGTGTCGATCAAAGGCAAGAGACACAACACCCTGCAAGGGAGGTAGGGTGATGGCAAGGGGCAGTTTAAAGGTTAGGCTCACATTGCCAACACACAGCCATCTCAGTTGACAACATTCTCAACTCCAGAGGGCTTGTCTGATTGGTCCGCAGAGGCCCACATCGTTTTCATAGAGACATTAGATGCGAGTCTCATCCATATCTGTGAGTTGCCTCTCGACGAGGTTACCATAAAGGCCCACTCGGCCTCCTTCGCGAGACCCGTTACCTTGCTGGTACTAGCAGACCTTGCGGGATTCGGGGATCCTACCACCAGATTCCACTATGGAGGGACCTTGAAGATCTACCCGGCTTGCTCCTCAGGTATCATTTGCGTCGCTGTTTACAGCTAATTACATAGCTCATTCTGAGCCGGATACATGGCAAGAGGCTCTTTAGCACCCTCAATGGCGAGCAGCCATGGAGAAGAAGCTCGAGAGTATTGACCAAAATGTGACTTGGACATTGGAAGATCGTTCGAGCCAGAAGAAAGTCATCGGAACAAAGTGGATTTTTAGGACTAAGCTAAAAGTTGATGGGACTTTAGACAAGTACAAGGCTCGCCTTGTAGTGTAAGGGTTTCGACAAAAGCATGACATTGATTATGAAGAGACCTTTGCCCCTACTGCACAGTTGATTTCCTTTCGGATGCTACTCGCGCTAGCCGCTTACCACGGTTGGCCGATATATCAGATGGATGTCAAGAGTGCCTTCTTAAATGGTTTTCTCAAGGAGGAGGTCTATGTGGAGCAGCCACCAGGCTTTTCTTCTGGCAACCTGAGGAATAAGGTATTCTACTTGTATAAAGCTCTTTATGGACTGAAGCAAGCGCCGTGGTCTTGGTTTCATAAGATGGATGAGTTCTTACAGACTCATGGATACCATTCTATCCCTTATGACCCAAACTTATATGTTCGATCTACTATAGAGGGGGTTAGCTATATCCTGCTATACGTTGATGACTTGCTCATCATAGATTCAGATTCTACTGCTATAGCAGAAATTAAGGCCAAGCTTCAAGCTACATTTGAAATGACAGACCTTGGTTTGTTGTTCTATTTTTTGGAGATGGAGATATTTCGTTTTGGGGGCCGTATTTTTGTGTCATAGTAGAAGTACGCGCTTCAGCTCGTGGACCAGTACACTACAGATTAGATATGGACAGTGGCCATGCCTCTTGATCCTACTGTCCACTTGTTGAAGGATATCCTAGGACAACCCTTCGATGACCATACCTATCGCTGTGTTGTAGGAAAACTTATTTGGTTCATTCACACTAGGCCAGATTTAGCTTACTCAGTTACTATACTCGATCAATATTTCACAGCACTTGGGATGTCACATTGGATTGCATATCTTCGTGTATTGCGTTATTTGTGGTGTACTTTTTCTTATGGCCTAACATATGGTTCTGGTTTATGTTTGCAGGGGTACACTGATTTTAATTGGGTAGGAGATCCTGACACCCGGCGTTTCCATGGTGGCTACCTCTTTACCTTGGACACGGCTTCCATTTCTTCGTCCAGTTGTAAGCAGGAGACGGTGGCAGCTTCCACAGCCGAGGCTAAGTACCGAGCTCTCTTTGATGGTAGCACCGAGGCCATCTATCTGAGGAGTCTACTGGCGGCACTTCATTTATCATGTGACTCTTCCACAGTTGTCTACTGCGACAACCAGAGTGCCATTGCCCTTGCAGGCAATCCAATCATCACACCACGGACACGGCATGTGGGAGTCCACTTTCTTTTTTCTAGAGAGCAGGTTGAGCTAAGCACTATTCGCCTAGAGTTTGTGTCTTCATCAGATAATTTTTCAGACATTTTGATCAAAGTAGTCAACCGGTCGGTTCTTCAGTACCTGCTACCCAGGATCGGCTTGGGTATACCCTCCCTTACTTCTTCAGCTTGACGAGAAGAGAGTGCTTTCCCTTCCAGTTTGAGAGGAGACAGCTTCTACTCTTAATAGTGACAGTGATGGTGCTTACATTTTTTAGACATTACATTTATTTATTCTTTTGTATTGTATTATGGACATTTGTAACTTCATCCGCACTGTTAGGATGACATGATTGTAAAAGGGCACTTGGACAAGTAAACAATTTCCCTGCGAGGGCACTGTCCAAGTGACACCGTTGTATAGCATATTGCATGAGCATGTTATCTTGCATCTCCCTTTGCATTATCCCATGTATTGACATTCTGTTCATGTAAACATGCATTTGTGGGCATTTATCCCTCTTCGGTCTTTTGGAGTGGTCGACTCTACAATCCACCATATTTGTGGCATAACCCATGGCAGTTTTCCTAAAAGGCAGTTTTCCTACCCTTGCTTGCTTTGCTTGTCTTGCTAAGCCCACCATCATATTTTTTGCCTCTACATATATTCACCACATGATTGGCACACACACACACACACACACACTTTTATCCTCCTTAGACACTTATCCTAGTCAGTGTGAGAGATTGACTTGCTAGTTTTGTGAATGACTTGGGTTTAAAACTCTATTTATCCTTTCCTATCTGTCACTTAATCGGCCGCTTTTCCTATATTCCTTATGTATTTTCAAAACACTTTTTCACAAAAAAAAAAAACCAAAACACAACAAACACAATTCATTGTTGTATCCATCCGCCTTTGTAGGACTTGGTAGGCCCTTGGGCAGCCGATGTGCACCCTTGGTCCGATGCCCTGGTCTCTTTGGGGTGATCATTTGGGCTCCCTTGGTAAGATAACCATTGCCTCTATAGTCTTGGTAGGCCACTGGGCAGCCGACGTGTATACTTTGTCCGATGCCTTGGCTGCTTTGGGTGGTTTGGAGGGAGCGGGGTTTTCCGAGGTGTGGTGCGGGGGGGGCGTCGTGGGGGGGTGCGGTGGGGTGGGGGGTGTGCCGTGTCGTGGGGGGGTGACGCTGGGCAGGGTGGATCGAGCGGGGTTTTTTTGGAGGCATGGTGGGGTGGTGTGGAGGGAGCGGGGTTTTTCGAGGTGGAGTGCGGGGGGTGACGCGGGGTGGGGTGGGTCGAGCGGGGTTTTCGGAGGCGTGGTGGGGTGGTGTGGAGGGAGCGGGGTTTTTCGAGGTGGGGTGCGGGGGGGCATCTTCGCCCTCAGAGGGGGCTTTTGGTTCTTCTTCGGCTTTAGAAGGGGCTCCTACTTCTACTCATTCAGATTCAGAGAGGGACCCTATGTGCCATGAAGTTCCTCACACACCACCACCTTTCACTTTCGAGGAGTGGCTCTCCTTTGAGCAGCCATTTCCTCTACTTATACCCAGGATCTAGAGGATCTACTTAGATCTGTGCCCTTGGATCTTCAGCAACGGCTTGGTGACTAGGTCTTCGTATTCCTTCTAACATGAAGTCACGGAGCTAGTGGCTTCTCTCTCAAGGTTGAGTTTTGGGTTCTATAGCTCATCCAATCTCCTGACTATCTTCAAAGATTTCCTTTCAGGTGGTATTCTCAGATTACAGGGTGGATCTTCTTCGTCCCTTGGGCAGCATGGAGCCTCCTCCCGAGATTGAGTATGGGCATATCCTTATGGTTTGTGGCACCACACAAAGTTTGCCATTTCTCCTATGCGTTGCATGTTTACATCATCTTTGTACTAGGGCACTTGGGCAAGTGAACAATTTCCCCACGAGGGACATTGTCCAGGTGACACCTGTTGCATGAGCATTCTTCAGCATGTAACATTCCATCTCCACCTTACTCTTCTCTTGTTCCCCTTTTTGGGGCTGAGAGGGGGTGTTGAGAAACCTTCACACTTCACTTGGAGTTTGCGTTTTTGCCTTTTGCGTTTTGGGTTTGTATTTAGGGTTTGTATTCCCAAAAAGGGGCGCCATCCTAGACTGACTCTGCCTTTTTATAGGCCACTGTGTCATTCATTCCTCACAGCTGATTCATTTAGTCCGTCACCTCTTCTCTCTAGCCTCTCCACTACCCTCATACCCCTTCAGGAGGACATTGCGGTTCATGGTTCGTGGCTGTCTTCATCATCTTCCTTGTGCTATGGCACCCTTGTTCCCTTATATCACTTTCACTCCATGATTCAGATCTTCATCATTCCATTTGTCAGAGTTTCTTTTCTCTTCTCTTCTCTTCTCCATGTTTGTCGAGTTCACTGCGCGTTCCTCCCCGCAAACCCTACTGTCTCACTGGTATGCCATCTTTTGACAACACCCATAGGGATCGCCGTTATCCCCGTTCCATCCCCAAGACAGTGGATACACCGTCTACCTCTAAATCTGGCCGTCAGAACAAGGAATTTCATTTTTTTTTCTTTCTAATTTGTTTTCAATTTTTTTTCTTTTTTTTCTTTAAAAGAAAACAAGGGAGCATGTTAAATTGCATCTTGTTCATGGGTAGGGGCTGGGGAGGCTTGAGGGATTTGCTTAGGAAAGCTCTGCTCTGTATATAGCCCTTCAAGTTGATTTCTACATGGAGGGGCGTGGAGGACAAAAAGGGATGATTATATCTAGTGAACCTACTATAGCTCATATATTCTAATAAGCTCATACAAAATGTGGCAAGAGGGTGATCTCATCATGAGGCAGGCCATTGCATAGCTATCTATCCTTGCATTTATATGAAAAAAGAGAGTCGGCAACCGCTCTTCCTTTGTAGGAGCAGGCTTTTATTTTAGTAATATTCGCAAGAGGCGGAGATAATCACATGTGGTGATGAAGGTAGGATGTGGGCAAGAGGAGAATTCTTTGAGGAAGCCTACTATGGATAGGCGGAGGTCCCTCTCAGTGAAGGCTAAGCATTCCTCTAGAGATGCAGCATTTACATTATAGATCTTGGGGAAGTCATACCTACCATGCATCTGTGAGTTTAAATCAACTTCAATTCTTTGCAAGTAGGGCGTGTAGGTAGGATCATTTCTCTCGTATGGAGGGTGCTAAAGAACGCCATCCATGCATCTAGGTTAGAGTTCGAGATGTTTTTGTGCCACTTAGGTTGTGCTTCATACCCCTCCACTTTCCTAGGCACCCCCACCACCTTGTCCTTCCAATAATTTGCAGGCTCCTGTTGCCATTTTGTGGGGGTGTTGAATTCTCTCCTTCGACCATTTGTTTCCCATTCTTGTTGAGAGATTTATTCCTTCCTCCACCACCCTAGGAGATAATACTCTATCTAGTGTTCAAGGAAATATAAAGGCGAATTTAAATGGTCCATTGTGATTCTCCCACTGCTCCCATACCGCTAGTTCCTAGGTCCAGTTCACAAGATTACACTCCTCTCCTTGAGAGATGGCCACTTGAGGAACTTGTAGCGGCTTGGCTTGGAGCTTTCTGCATGCTAGCTCTACCTGCTCCCTCCGCTTGTCTCTCATTTCTATCATTCTCTCAGTGGGTAGGGCTTTCTCATTGTGCTCTTCTGCTTGTGTTTGCGGTTGTAGTGGGGGACTTGGTTCATACGGCTGCTCTTTCTCAATGTGGTCAAGCTAAAAGTCCGGCCCTTCTTCGTGCATTGGCTCTCTTGGCTCTTTAGGAAGAGGGTGTGCTCGTTGGTCTGGCTCCCTAAACCCTAGCATTTCAAGCTTTTGCATGGTTTATCTAGCTGTGATCAAATGGGCTCTTTGTTCCTCCACTCCTAAGCTGGTGCTAGGTTAGGGTGCCTTGAGATGGAGTCCATTTTTAAGCGATCTTCTTGCCTGCTCTAATTTCCTTTTGACTTTCTTAATTGTCTCTTTCTCTCTTGACTGGGTTAGATTTAATACTGTGTTTAAGAAGGCTTTTTGCTGCTCTAGCATCCTTTTCTCCACCGTTCAGCTTTGCTTTTTGCTATAGCTCGTTCACTCTCTGAATGGGCCATTCTTAGCTGCCCATTCTTTCGCCTTCCCTTTCATCTGCTCCAAATCTTAGGTTATGGTATTGGGCTAGGGTAGCGATCACCTGCTCTTGCTCTCGTCATAATATATTAATTTGTTCCTTTTCTTAGTTCCGACGCTCTACCTGATCCCTTAGGATGGCTTACTCGTGGAGTGTTGCGTGAAGTTGGTTATGCAGTTCCACTATCTGTCTCCTTGTTTCCTGCTCACTTTGTGCCTTTGCTTCTTGTAGCTCCTTGGATAACTGTTCTGTTTGTTGCTTCAAGCGACTGATTTCTTCCTCAAGGCGTTGTCTATCCTGAGATATGAGAGTGTATTGTGGCTCTAGAGCAATGCGGTTTTCCCTTTCTTCATCATATAGGACTTTTAGACTTTTCTTGCATTGTCTTGCCTTTAAATCTTCTTTAATGCTGTCACCTCTCTAGTTACTATGGTCATGTGCCTTGTTTTTCTAGGCGGTAGGTTGTGAAGGCATTCTTTTCTTTGTCCAGCTCAGCAACAAGCGCGGCCTTTCTTTCTTCATTCATCTTATCATGTTGGCTCTGAAGCTCTTTCACTAGTTCGTTGTACTTTTCGGTGTTGCGCATGGTTGAGGGCACTGAAGTAGTTGATACTTCTAGGCGGGGTATCTTCGGCCCTTGGCGCAATTCGACATCAGCTCTTGGTGGCCTTTTGATTCCTGCGACTAGAGCTCCGTCACTTGGTGCAGGTGCAGGCTTTTGCACTTTGCTTATCAAGTATTGCATCCAAGCCGTGACATTACTTTCATTGACTGCCCCTTCGGTGGTTCCTTGTATTGGGGTGATTGTTGTGGTGACCATGACTCCTGGGATTGCGTGCAGAGGAGCCTTTCCCTTGCCTTCCGCCACCGGTCTTGGTCCCGCCTCTTTTGCGACAACACTTGTGCTTGGCACGTCCTCCCGTGTGGGGCTCATCATAGCTAACTCCTGAGATTAGGAGGGTTGCTCCATTGATCTTGTAATAGCAAGAGCTATGTGTGCCTCCTCTTGTCTCAGTCTTTCTTCCTCTTTCTCTTGTCTTTTTCTGCACTTCTCCTCAAGTTTCCTGGATTCCTTTTCAATCCTGTGCAGTTCTCTTTTTTCTTAGGTAGTGAACCTAGTTCTCTTGATAGGAAATTTCAGCGTGATTCTCCTTCTTTCCCCTCGGCTCGAGGGCTTTGAGCCCCAATGTTTGTTGACCGTCCTTTCACTAGAGGTTTCTTGCTCCTTAGCGGCTTGTTCTGTCTTCTCCTTCTGAACTCTGTTGAATTCTTCCTCCTCCACATTCCCTATTAAGAGTGAAGTGGGAGGGCTTATTGGAGTGGGAGAGTGGTGCTCTTCTTGGGTTGGTGATTGTTTACGGGTTTCCTCCACTACCTCTTCTCTTTCCACCTCCCAAGGCTTCCTGGATTATGGCCGTCATCAGCACCCCTTCGAACCCTACGGTCGACACCTTGGACACTAGTTTCTTCCTCTCTGACTCCGTTTTTGTCGCCGGAGATTCTCCCCCTGCTGCCCTTGGCGCTGTTGCTAGCACCTTTGTTGATGCCTAGATCGTTTTTTTGATGTAGACATTTTAGTTCACTTGATCTAGTGCATTTGCCGCAAGGCTTTCAAGCAAAGGCCCTCCTATTTTGTTCATGAGGGCATTATATCTTTGACTTGAGAAGAGGGTGTGGACCATTTTTGCTTGCAATTTAATGGTGGGCTCGGGAACATCAGCTAGGCTGATTCCGTTATTTGTGTAAGCTTTTTTGTCCATTCCTAATATCTTGTAGTCATTTCTCTTTGGCCTCTTCTTTGGCTTGTCCACTAGCCCGAAGGCCTTCTCCATGATTTCCAGGCTAAGTTCGACTTCCACCCTTTTGGTGGCGTCTCCCTATTGATTGTCATCTTGCCATTGTTTTTCTGGGCATCAAAGGTCTTTAGAAATTCCATACATTTGCTATGGTCTATGTCTTGGCGCACCTTCTCCAGGTACTGGGCAAGATTGCATTGTTCTATTATCGCTTGACTGCCTCTTCCGGTGTCACCAGCTCCTCCACATTATGGATGCTGTGGTATTTGAGCTGGTTGAAGGAGTGTATCTCCATGGCTAAGCCATGTTTTTTGTGTTTCTCCTTCAAGAATAATGAGAGCTTGTTGGCTTTATCTTGTAGCCCTGCCATTTGGGTTCTTGTTACCGCACAACAACTCACAATAAGTTCTCCTTGAAGGATATTTCTTGCATACAAGGTAAAGTGATTAGGAAGAAATAGTATCAGATGATGAAATGCATAAATAAAAAATGAGAATTTCCACATCCATCAATCCATACATTCCATGCAAGAACTTCATGGAGAATTTTTACTTAGGAGTAGATGTTTGTGTTTTTGCATTAGTAACTTACTTTCCCTTTGTTAAAGTGGTCGCGCTCTTTGTTTTGAGTATTATTTTTGCATCAGTCGTCCTTCTTCTCATTCGCCAGCTCTTCTTCCCTATAGAGGTTGTATCTAGGTTGCTAGGTCCAGGTAATGAAATACTAGCCTGCTTTGTTTGGGCTCTTGTTATGACATTTATGGGGATGGGTGTGGCATTGTTGTCAAGTGACTTGACACAAAAGAGTTCGAGTGGCATAGATGGTACGATTGCCAAACTAGTGAAGGGCCTTGGCCTAGGACAATCGGTGGATAGTTGTGTAACTCCGCATTTGGGACACCTCAAGTCGGTCTTCTCTCTATTTTCTTGCTCCTTTTTAGGGCAGCAGGATGAGATACGCCTTGGATGGCCATACGTCCAACATGCTATGGGCTCATGGTTCTGACCTCCTCCTAGGTCTCTACCTCTCCCTTTGCCTAAAGCTATGACCGGCATAGGCCTAAAGTCCATCAAGACGGGATTACCCTCCTTATCATAAGAGACGTAAGGGTTCATGTATGAGTCTTCCTCCAGTGGTTCCTTTACAAAGTGCACTAGAGCATCGCTTGGTGGATGGGTTACTAAAGGTCCTGGTGGTCTAGGGATTCGTGCTGGGTTAATGTCGATTCTTGGAGTGGCTGGCTTTGAATCGTTAGGTATAGGTAGAGCTAGATGGGCTCCCCTTCCAAAGTAAGGCTGCCTAACTCTTGGATAGTATGACTGAGCATAGGGTTGTTGGTATGGCAACCGTCTTGGCAATTGGCAATGCATAGCGTCATACCCGAATCTTCCGCAGTTGGCACAAGGTTGGGACCTAGGATCCGGACACTCAAATGGTAGGTGGTTCTCTTCACACTTTGCACGTAAGGTCGCACTGGCCTTTGCAATGTCTCCTGTAGTCTGGTCAGCTTTGACTTTAGATCAGCTATTGCTTGGGTCTGGTCGATATTCTTTCCTTTATCTTGCTTGCTAGAGGCTGATCGTTTGCTAAGTGTTGCTGTTCTCTCAGCATTTCTAAAGGTGTTGTTCCCTTACTCGTTTAGTGTAAGGTCTGTTTCTTAGGCTCTCTTCCTATCGGCTTTTCCTTCGGTTTTATTTCTACCTAAGATGGCTAGGATCTTGTGAACCTTGTTGAGCTCTCTCTCTTGGTGCAGCTTTTAAGCCCGTTGCTCTTGGTTATAGCTCGCTATATACTGTAGTGCTATCCTTCCTAGCCTCCACTTCTCCTCAAGATTGGCTATGGTATTGGTTGCAGGTCTTCCATGATGTGTTATCCTTATCTGTTTGTCATACTATGTGATAAGTTGCCGGACATCATCCGGGTACCCTACTACATTAAGGTCAAGGTCAAGGTAAAGGTTCTCATTCGAGCTTGTACTTGCCATGGTGGTTGTCTTGTGATCCACTAGTATTTCTATGAGGTCGACTAGGCTTGCTAAAGATGTGTCTCTAATCTTGGCTAGTCCTTCCTTCCCTTAGTGGTTCGCTGGTTTTGTCTTCTCTAGATCTTTGTTTTTGGTGTCTTGGGTCACTTGGCTGGTTTTAGGGGTTGCACTCCTACTGGTGGCTTCGTTTCTTAGTTTAATCTCCTTTAGTGTGTTCCTTGTTAATCCAATCAGTCTATAAATACACACACTTATACGCTTGAGCAGTGCGACTCGCTGTGAACTGTGCAAAATTAGGCTTTCGAGTTTTCACATGCACTTAAGTGTCTATGATGCAAGGTGCAATCTTCGATGAACTCAATCACATCCAAGGTTAATGTGTACGTACTATACGTAATGTACGGTACGTATTTGTACGATGTTTCATACAGATAAAATTTTTGTGTATGTAAAAATACGTACCATTGTAAAAAATATCAATCTATATGGCATTTCATATCAAAATAAACATAAAAAGATCCAAATACATTTTAAATTGTGAGAGAGACCTACAAGACAATCTAATAAGGTCTTTGGTAATACGCATTTGATTAGTAATCACAAAACCCTTGCCGCACGTTGTAAAACTTGTTACTTCAGAAATCAAACATGAGATACCAAGACTAGTTTTCAATGAGAGATCAATCTTCAATCACCAATCACCACTCTTAGCTCTATATAAACTGATGAATTAGTATTTACACAACAAAAGTTTCCACTCTCATCCATGTTAAAAGGCTGCAAATGCATCAAAACAAACTGAATACAATGCGCATACTACATGGCAAGTTGCAACACTACATCATAGAAATGTCCTCAAAAGGTCCATAATGGCTAGTTCAAAGTCTAGACTCCACAATGAAACGTGATCTAAAAGTCAAAACTCCTCATGAGATGATGATGATGATGATGCACTAGAAGAGAGCAAGTCTCCATCCGTCAGGACATTGCCCTCGTCGTCATACTCGGGCTCTGCTATCACGGGCACATGTGATGATGTGAAAGATGTATCATGAGATCCATGTGGTACATCATCATCTCTTGGCTCTCTCTAAGTATGAATGAGAGTGACAGCCTCATTTGCCCAAGTCTGCTACGTACGAATAAGCAGCTTCACCGGACGAATGCTCCTCTGTCTAGCGCTCTCTGAATTTGCAGCTTCCTCACGCAAAGGTATCGCCAAAGCCCGTGCGCGTGACCTTGTGACACAGTGATCAATGCTCTCCAACTCTCTATGAAGGAGTCGTATAATATCTACTTGCTCGTCTCTGACACGTTGCCCCACGTCGTCCTCAGTTGAGGCTGACACTATCTTCACACGGGTCGGATCTGCCTGTGGAAAAGGAAAACCCGACAAGTCAGAACCACAAGAAATGACTTAATTATATTGAAATGTGTCAAAAGACGCACAACACTGGACATTTAAATATATCTGCTTGGGTGTCCCCAAAGCATGATAATCTTGCATGAGCTTCATGCTAGCTTGGCAATACACTAATTGCTCCAGCTGAGCGGTACTAAGTCGATTGCGGATCTTCATGTGAACCAAGGAGTAGGCGCTCCAATTGTGCTCACAAGCACCAGCATAACAATCTTATGATCACCAATCATGATACCATTTTGGAGTCAAAACCCTGAATGAATTAAACTTTAAAGATGGATGCAATTGTGAAAGAGCCAAGAGTACTGTGACATTAAAGTGATATTTAATGTGACATTAAGGTCACAAATATTGAATGTGACATTAAAGTGACATTTAATGTGACATTAAGGTAAATCAAGGGGAACACTCACGAGGATGACCGTCCGGGCTCTTGGGCGCCTGAACGGAGTTAAGGGGAGCCTAGAACCAAAGAGAGTCCAAGAATAGTAGGACTCACCAAGGTTTGACAGCTGGCAATCGGATCACGATGGTCTGGCCAACAATATACTAGGCAAGGCTGGGAGATAAAAGGAATCACTCGTGTTCATTCATCCCGACTGCTTTCTCTGGCTTTTATGGTATTCTTCAGAGTCATCTGTCGTTGGTATCAGAGCCAACGGGTCTAGTCGTGTGGTTTTGTGAAGTTCTTCAACGAAAAGGCAAAGTCGACGGGTCTCGCGGTTCGTCTCAGTCGACGGGTCTTACGGGTCCCGCTATTCGTCTCAGTCGATGGGTTTTAGTCGACGGGTCTCGCCGTGAAGCCGTTGGTCTAAAGCGCCTGGTGACACGTCACATAAAATTTGACGTGACGATTACCTACGTCACGTATTATAAGGCGGGGAAGCTATCCTTTATAAAAACGTTGTATGCTGGATCGCGCGACGGATTTTGGCTGGAGCCCGTTTGTAAACGCATCAACGGACCTGACGTCTTGTTCATCTTTCCGCAGGCTGGTTCTTCAGTTTCGTGAAACTAAAGCTATTTTCTGGTTCTTGAGTGATCAGTCGACTGCACGCTTTGAAATTTTTCTCACCAGCCCCGACTGCACTTGCACCACAAGTACAAGCTCAGGAGAGAACAAGTTCAGGAAAGGTGCATTGATGGCTTGCGTGATTATTAAGAAGGGGGCTGAATACTAGTCGTTTTTGCAAAGAAGCTCCATTTCCTGTGTGACCGACTTTGTTCGGGCGATAAAATTTGTTCATTACTCTTCGGGTTTATTTACAAACCAGCAACAATTGCCTGCCATTAAAATCAGGGAAGTACTTTACTTTGTATGCAAATTTCTTATCTTTGCTTTCCAATTCCAGTGTATTAATGGCAGAAAAAGGGAAAGAGAGAGTAATGGAAGGTTCTAGTTCTGGGGACCACCCTATGATAGATCCCCATGAACCAGAGATGCAAGAAGAACAGTGGGAAGAATTTTTTGCTACACGAGAACAATTTGATGATCTTACTGCTCGTGTGCAAGCTCAGGGGGTTCAAATGGAATTTTTAACCCAAACACTCACTGAAATAAAATCTCAATTAACTTTATTGTTAGAAAGAGATAAAAATAAGATAGAAACCTCGGATGTCCCATCTTCATCGAAAGATTTAGATGTGACTATGCGAGATCCTAAGGAACCCCACCATAAGTTGAGGGATAATCCAGTTTTAAAAGATATGAAACCCCCTCAGTTTCACGGGGAGGAAAAAGATAGAAATAAAGATACAATCTTTAATTTCCTCCAAAAATGGGAAGATTTACATAAACTTAAAAATACCCCACCACATCTCCAAGCACTGGAGGCTAGTTTAACTTTGGGGCCCAAAGCATATAAGTGGTGGCGAACTTTAAAGGAGGCAAATAAAATACCTGAAACTTGGGCTCAATTTGAATCCGTCTTTTTGAAAGAATTCCTTCCTGAAAATGAAATGGAAAGAAATTGGGAAGATTGGGATTATGTTAGACAAAAGGAAAGACCCCTGCTGACATATCTGGAGGAATATCGTGAGATAATCCTCAAATTGGAAGGAATAGATGAATTTCAAAAAACAAGAGGATTCATTAGAGGACTAGACAAAGCTTGTAAAAAGGAAGTAAAAAGGAGTTCACCTAAGACGCTGGAAGAGGCAATTAAATTTGCATTGATCAATGAAGATAGTATGCGTCCAGGTACACTCACTAGTCTCACTGATATGGAGTCCAAGTCTAAGGAATTGGAAACCTCAAAATTTGTGGGCAAATTTAAAAGGAAAATGCCATTTTTAAAGGGTAAAAAACAACCTTTTGAAAGGAAACCATATGTGAGGCCAAAGTTAAGTCCTGATGACTTCGATAAGGCCAAAAAAGAAAAGTTGTGTTTCAATTGCCTATCCCCTAACCATGCTGCTTGGAATTGCCCTTAAAAGAAAAAGGGGGAAGACAAAGGAAAGGATAAGGACAAGGGCAAGGGAAAAGAAAAACAAATCCATGTAGTGCAGACCTTAGAATTAAAGGGACATGAAAGGTATAAATCTTTAGAGGTCTTGCACATGGATGTACAACACAAGTGTTGTATGTCAACTTCTATGTGGCAGCCTACTTTTGGGCCACATGATTTAGTTAGAGTACATGGATTGATAGCTGGAAAGAGGATCAGAGTCATGATTGATGACTCTGCTACACATAATTTTATAAATTATGCACTTGTCAAAAAATTGAAACTTTCCCAACAAAAGAGTGGGCATCAATATGTTGTTCGTATGATGCAAGGCCAAGACAATAAAATATGGGATACAATGGTATCCAATTTGGAAATTGAGATTCAAGGATATAAAGATAAACTTGATTTCCAAATTATGAACATGGAAAGAGCTGATATTGCTCTAGGGAGGGAGTGGCTATGGGGATTGGAACCATCCTTAAAACGTAGTTATCACCATAATACACTGGAATTTGAAAGGGATGGTAAGACTTTTGTTATTCAAGGTGAACATGAAGTATCTGATAATCCTTTGCTGTGTTCTACTGAAGTTTAGAAGCTGATAAAGAAGGAAGTTTGTGAGGTATATATGTTATGGTCTTTTCCCGTACAGAACACTTTTACTTTCTGTAATATAAAGCAACAATTTTCTTATGTTTGTGAGTTGAATGTTAATAATGAATTGAGTAGTTTGTTAGATGATTTTAAAGATGTGTTTCCTTCTGATTTACCAAGTGGCCTTTCACCAGATAGGGGTGATATAAATCACCCAATTGACATAAATAAGGATACACACCCTATTTCTAAACCACCGTATAGATTAAGTGAAACACAGCACCAAGAAGTTGAAAGATAAATTAAGGATTACCTTGATAAAGGGTTTATTCAACCCAGTAATTCACCTTGGGCTTCACCAATTTTATTGGTAAAGAAAAAAGATGGTTCTATGCGACTTTGTGCTGACTATAGAGCACTTAATAAAATAACGGTGAAAAATAAATTTCCTATGCCCAGAATGGAAGATCTTTTTGATCAATTACAAGGGGCAAAATTCTTCACAAAGATAGATTTAAGATCAGGTTATTACCAAGTAAGAATTAAGGCACAAGATGTTCCCAAGTCAGCATTTCGTACTAGATACGGGCATTATGATTTTTTGGTGATGCCTTTTGGCCTCACTAATGTACCAGCTACCTTTATGAAGCTGATGAATAGTGTTTTACGGCCCTATTTAGGACATTTTGTAGTAGTCTTCTTGGATGATATCTTGATCTTTAGTAAATCAAGAGAAGAACATTTGGAACACTTACGATTAGTATTCCAACTGTTAAGAACACATTCCCTTTATGCGAAGAAAACTAAATGTGAATTCTTTGCACAAGAGGTCAAATATTTGGGGCATATTATCTCGAAAGAGGGAATCAACATGGATCCAGAAAAAGTAAGGGCAATCATTGAATAGCCATATCCAAGGAACCTGGAAGAGCTGCAGATCTTCCTAGGTTTATTTGGATTTTATCGTAGATTCATTCGAGATTATGCCAAAATAGCTGTTCCAATGACTGACCAACTTAAAGGGAAAGGAAAAAGTTTTAATTGGGGAATAGACCAAAATGAAAGTTTTCAAAAACTTAAGGTAGCTATTGCTACAGCTCCAATACTATTAATTGTGGATCCCAATAAACCGTTTGTGGTTGAAGCTGATGCCAGTGATAAGGCGATAGGCGCGGTCTTATTACAAGAAGGTCGACCGGTTGCTTTTGAAAGCAAGAAATTAGACCGTGCAAAACAGAATTATTCTGTTTATGAGAGGGAGCTGTATGCAATAGTACATGCAATGAAGAAATGGAGGCACTATCTGTACGGTGCCAAACTTTTGATTTTATAGGACCATGAAAGCATTAAGTGGCTTAATGATCAACCGGATTTACACGGGCGTAAAGCCAGATGGGCCGAACTCCTCCAAGAGTTCAACTATGAGATAAGATATAGAAAAGGAAAGTATAATATAGTAGCTGATGCACTCAGCAGAATGCCCATCATTAATGAATTGAGTTTTACTCAGTTCACTTCCAATTTGCTTGAATCTTTAAAAGGGAAATGCTAGGTTGATCCGGCATATTCCAACATATGGGAAGCAATAAAAAATGGGGATCCAAATGAAAGTGCTTCTACTGAGGAAGGAATATCTGAGGATGTTCAACAAGGAAATGGAGCATCAGGGGTTGCTCAAACTGGATTCAAGTGGAAGAATTTTACCATTGATAATGGTTATTTACTCTACAAGGGTAGGGTATGTGTCCCGAAAGATACAGAAATAAGGCGCCAGATACTCTTTGAGTGTCATGATACCCCTAGCGCGGGACATCCAGGAGTTAGTAAGACTTATAGTCTTATTAAAAGGCAGTTCTATTGGCCTGGAATGAATAAGGACGTCCTTGACTATGTGGTCAAATATAATAAATGCCAGGTTAATAAAGTTGAAAGATTAAAAATAGGAGGACTTCTCCATCCACTAGAGATTCCTTCGGGAAAATGGGAGAGTATCTCCATGGACTTTATTGTTGCTTTACCCAAAACACAGAGGGGGCACGACTCTGTATGGGTGATTGTGGATAGGTTAACCAAAATGGCTAGGTTTATTCCAACTTCAACTGATGTTAAAACACCAGAATTGGCTAGATTGTTCGTAGAGAACATATATCAATTGTATGGCCTTCCGACAAATATAGTTTCTGATCGGGATAGAAAATTTGATAGCCAATTTTGGCGTGCGGTATTTAGGAAATTGGATACTAAACTTAGCATGAGTACGGCGGATCATCCGCAAACAGATGGGCAAACTGAAAGGGTTAACCAAATTCTTGAAGATATGCTTAGGGCATATGTAAGTAAAAGGCAAACTAATTGGGAAGAGTATCTATCGATAGTAGAGTTTGCATATAATAGTGCCAAGCACTCTTCCACTGGATATAGTCCATTTATGTTAATGTATGGGTTTCAACCTAGAGCTCCTTTTGCAGTAGGACTGCATAAGGAAAAGGTTCAGGTAGCTAAAGACTTTTTGGAGGATATGAATAGTATGTTAAAATTTGCTCAAGAAAATATTAAAAAGCTCAAAATCGAGCTAGAGCATATGCAGATCCTCATCGAAGAGACATCTCCTTTGAAGAAGGAGAATTGATCTATCTTAAGGTGCCTGAACAAACTAAAACTATGAAAAAGGGACAATGTCCAAAGCTTTCACCAAGGTATTGTGGTCCTTTCATAATACTTAAAAAGGTGGGAGAATTGGCTTACAAGCTCCAACTACCTGCTGGTAGTAAAATACATCCAGTTTTTCATGTAAGTAAATTAAGGAAGAAGCTGGGTGATTTGGATAATCTAATCTTAAATGATGATATTGAGGAGCTATTAAATGACCAATCTAATCCACATGAACCAGAAAGAATATTAAATGTTCGTAATAGACGAACAAGGAATACTATTTATCAAGAATGTTTGGTTAAGTGGAAAGATTGTTCAGAAGAAAGCTCAACATGGGAGCGAATAAGTACTTTAAAGAAAAGGTTTTCCAATTTACACTTAGACCTTCCAAGTATCGTTTTCGAGGACGAAACCGATTCTTAAGGGGAAGGAAATGTGCCATTAATGTGACATTAAAGTGATATTTAATGTGACATTAAGGTCACAAATATTGAATGTGACATTAAAGTGACATTTAATGTGACATTAAGGTAAATCAAGGGGAATACGCACGAGGATGACCGTCCAGGCTCTTGGGCGCCCGAACGGGGTTAAGGGGAGCCTAGAACCAAAGAGAGTCCAAAAATAGTAGGACTCACCAAGGTTTGACGGCTGGCAATTGGATCACGATGGTCTGGCCAGCAATATACTAGGCAAGACTGGGAGGTAAAAGGAATCACTCGTGTTCATTCATCCCGATTGCTTTCTCTGGCTTTTATGGTCTTCTTCAGAGTCATCTGTCAAGTACCTACGAGAGGATTCGGAGAGCAAGATGAGTCAGCTTTGGAAGACCTTGTCTTCCATAGCTCTGCCACCACGTGAGAAAATTTTGCCTCCTCTCTCAAAACCACTGCTCTAGCAAAGGATGGTCCTAGATTGTTCATAAAACTCACCATCTTTGCATCAACCTCAAGTTGCTCATCCTCGTTGTACATTACGTTGATGTATTGGTCCTTTTGCGTGAGCAGAGTGCTCTCACTAAACAGCTCTGGCTTCTTGTAGAAGGGATGAAGCAATGCAGCCATCCCATGAATGGGATGGCTCATAAATGTCCGTCGCCGCTCTACAATAGCCAGGATGTCACCCCGGCTACAAATTGACAAGCCAACATTCCAACAATCATTATATAATATAACTTTAAACATATTGTTGCAATGTGCATATTATTTAATATTAATATAATTAGCCAAGAACAATATCCAAGTGTACACTCACTGAGACTCCGTCAATGTCGTATAGGCGGCAATATGGTGCTTCATCTCCATGAAGAGATGATAGACTAGTCCAAGAGTAGAGCCCTTCATATCTGTGACTCGGAGGAGGACATGGATAGGCTGCAATGCCACTGTCAAGCTCTGTACCTTTGTTCAAAGAGCCTCGTCAAGCACTTTCCGTTGAATGTATCTAGTGGCCTCTGTCTGCGCATGGTGCATAAACCTCCATTTCGGGTCCATCACAGTCTGTAGTATTGGGTCCCGCAATCTAAAAAGTCTCTGCAAGACTAGGAACATATAAGAAAACCTGGTCTTTGAGGATCGCACCATATTAAGTGCACTATGGCTCTTGAAAATGGCCAAAGCTTGATATTTTTTTTGGAAAATGTAGTAATCTTCGTGGCATCTGCAACATGAGGTTGCACCCATGGCAACTTTCCAATATCCTCCATGAGGAGGTCCAAGCAATGTGCAGCACAAGGAGTCCAAGCAATGCGAGGAAACTCTGCCTTGACCAATTTACCCATACGCTTGCAATTTGAAGCATTGTCTGTCACCACTTGGACCACATTCTCTAGCCCAACATCCAAAATTGCCTGTCTGATGTGGTGATAAAAAAACTTAGCATTGATGGATTCTCTAGCCTTTCCTGCATCCACAGCCCACAAGAAGTATGTGCCAAGACATGAGAACACCAAAATATTGATAATATGTCGTCTACACATATCACTTGAGCCATCAGATATGATGGTGCACTCAAAAGACTGCCATCTTGTCTTGATAGGTACCAATGCCTTGTCTATCCAGGCTTTCTGCTCTTCAAGCATCGTGGTATGCATTTTGTTATACTCCACCCCGGACCATGAGTCTGTGTGGCCAACCTTTGCTATGGCCCTCACCATTCTCTTCCATTGATCAGTCCTCAGTACATTGAAGGAGATGTTGCACTCCACAAGAGTGCGAGCAATCTCCATCTCAGCCACTTTTTGTCTCTCTTTCACCCACGAAAGAGATGACACACGTGAAGGCAAAGTACTCTGTCTCAGCACATGTGCATGATCATCCTCATCAACCTCCTGTATGACACGGGCCCTCTTTTTGCCCCCTGTAGGTTGGCTATCTTGTGTGGAAGAATCACCCATCTCCCCCACAAGCGCATCATGAAGTGCAACTTGAGTGTGCTGGCTGCCCCTTACCTTCTTTGAACCCTTTGCTGTTGATAAATTCTCAGCAATGAGCTTGTCTCTGATATCCTGCGGCACCTGCTTGCACCCATCACAATTGCCGGTGGTGCCAATACTTGTCAAGTGTATCAGGACACGAGAAATTGTGCTTGTGAGCTCGAAGTTGCAATACTTGCAATGCCATCTACATGTGCCAGAACCAGCTTGGGTTGGCGTATTAATAACATGGATGGCATTGGTGTGCTCCTACCAGTAGGGGTTGTATGGCTTCAGCATATTGGATCCTAGAAGTTGTGTGACACAAAGAAAGAGAGAGACAGAGCTTAGAGCATACTCCAAAGGGGGAGAGAGAGAGAGAGAGAGAGAGTACAGTATGAGATAGAGATGCATCATGAGGGACCAAGGCCATGAGCGAGAGAGAGCGTGAGAATTACCTGGTTGCAATGTGCACAGTGTGCAGAGACAGAGCGAAACAGAGCGTTGCAGGCGAAATTCCGAAATAAGCCCAAATTCGTACGTTGAAGGTCAAAAAGGGGTTAAAAAAAAAAAACAAAACGTACGGATCGATCTGTACGCATATGGATCCATATAGTACGATTCATACAGTATAGATCGATCCGTACGTACGTGCGGTTGCAACCTTGATCACATCCAATTAGTTTCATGCAGTTGCAGTTCTTTCGCGTAGATTGTGAATACTCCTAACAATTGATTTTGGGTTCCTTGTGGGTTTTGATAGGGGGTCTGGCGGATGATCAGCCCAGGCGGTCAAATTAGGTTTCTATCAGGGGTAAGCGGTCAGTGGTCGGTAATTTCAGCCATCCCTGGATTGTTGCGTCAAAGTTCTGGGGACAATTAGCTCTATGGTCTCAACTGTGGGTTTGGGTTTCAACCTGGAGTGTTGGGTAGCTAGAAGTTGGCCCTAGCAGGTCTTGGAATGGTTAGAATGGGCAAAAATGGTGTTCTGGATAACCCATTCGAGTCCTAGACTCGGCCATCCGAGTTCCAAATTTTGCCGTTCGAGTGAGCTCTTAGAGAGAAGTAGTTTTCCAAGTGGTCTTAGACGAGAGTGTCCATTCGAGTGTCTGATTCGGCCGTCTGAGGCCCAAAAGGTGGCCCAAGTCTGAGTGGACTCTTGTTCGAGTGGACTTAAAGCGACTTGGATGTTTGAGTCCAATGGGAATTTGGCCATTTGAGGCTTGTGGATTGTTGTCCGCATGGCGTTGGAAAAATACAAAATGGCAAGAAATGGATAAAACCAATCCAATGCACTATCTATTAATGCATCCAGGGTTTTGATTTCATGCAATAAACATCAGGGAAGGCTCAGAGGATATGTGGAGTGCTCGAATGCAATGATACCAAGGATTACTGCTATTGCTAGTGTTTCTTGACTTGTAGCTCTCTGTCTCTCTCTCAATAGCTCTCTCTTTGAATGAGCCCTCTTTTTTCCCTTTCTCACCTTTTCTTTGTCCTTTTTCCTCCCTTGCTATCTAATTTTCTTCCCAGGCATTAAAAATCTATTTTCATTTCTCTCTCAGTTTCCCTGTTTTCTAGTTGTTATAGAGGCTTCTCTTTTCCTTCTTTTTTCCTTATTCTTCAAACTTAATGCATCCTACTAATGTAAAACAACACACCACTGATCTAACTAATGCTCCTAAATCTTCGGACTTCTAAATTGTCAAATGAAAGAGATTGAACACCCTCAGACTCCCTTGCTTCCTACCTAAACCAAGCACCGTTTCGGAGACGAACTACTCTGTTGCTCGATTTGCAGTGCACAAGCACTCAAGCTTGAATCCGTTGGTCCCGGCAATGGAACCAAAATGTCATCACTCTCATAAGCACATTGCTAAGACCCATGAACCACTTATTGCTTCAAGTGTTTCAAGTTGAGAGCTATAGCTACCTCTCACATAGATGTGCGCACTCTCCCTCACCCAAATGTAGTGAACTTACCTTTGAATCCGATCGAGTTATCTCCTTCCACGAATGTATTGGTAGCTCCATGATCCACGATGCATTTTCAAGCAAGCTCCATCTCCAAGCTCCAAGCTCCAAGCTTCAAGCTTCATAGCGATGCATGCGAGAAGAAGAAGAAGAAGAAGAAGAAGAAGAAGAAGTGAAGCTTCTCCTTGGTCCCTCACTCACACACACACTCTCTCTCTCTCTCTCTCTCTCTCTCTCTCTCTCTCTCACATTCCCTCTCTTCCTCATACATAAGAATGAAACAAGAGCAAGAAGCAAGAAGAGAGCAAGTTTGGCCACACACCAAGAATAAGCTTCTTCTTTTACTTTTTGACTTTTATACATGCCCTATCTCCTCCTTAGGCAACTATCCCCTTTTTGGTCCGGCCTTTATTCATTTCTCCACTCTTTTTCCTCCTCCTTCCTATTAGGCCTCATTTTGCACAAGTGTGGTATTATTCAGTGTGATTGCCGTGAGCGTTGTACTCTCTCTCACTCATTAATTCATTACTTCTCATTCGTGATCGAGTATTGTTGTGCATCAATTAATTCTTTCATTATCATTTATTTTCCATTAAATTAATCGCACAATCACTCCACGCCTGGGCAAACACCGTCCCAAAGAATCCATGACTGGTGATACATCATCAACACGAGAAAGCATGCAATGTAAACAACCATACACTTAGTGCAACCAAACATACACTCAACATACATCAACTTGTACAAAACATAGATTGTCCCCAAAGCTTGGTGTGCCTTGTGGAATTTTTTGTAAGATTATTGAGAGCTGCTCCAACTATATACAAACAACATATAATTGCTTAGGAACATAAGAGTGTCAATCACTAGCAGCCCATAACTGACAACCTTTAGTTTCCACTCTCACAAATTTTCCCTGCACCGTCACATTACTTGGCCCTCCATTGTTCTCTCCAACTGTGACTCTCACACATCATATTTGAGCAGATATCCTATGAAAGCATGCAATCTTTGCACAAAACTGGACATGCTTGCATGTGGTCCATGACAACTGGCAACAGCAATGCTGGTGTGCTCTGAGGAGAGAAAAGGGTGTATGCAGCCTTCACGCAGTTCTAGACAGGAAGGTTGTGCTGGGATGTCGAAAGCTGCCCGCAGCTGTTACTAGCACAGCACAAACTCTTCCAGCCTTGCATGTTACTGTCCAGCTATGACTTGTGCTCGTGAAAGAAGAAAAGCAGCCCATCCTTGCATGCACACTGGGGGAGAAGAGAGAGAAACTACTCACGAACTTGTGGAAACAGCTATGACGTTACGCCTTGTTGGCATAACTATGCAGAAAACTGCCATGATTTGCCCAAAACTGGCACATTCACTTTACTTACGTTTTTCCCAGCTCTCCTCATGTTTTTGAATAAAAAGCTTTCAAGTGTCTTGGCCCCAGGCCCAAACTCTGGTCTTCTACGAAAATCTAAGCATTTTAATGAAACTTTGGCGCTATGATTCAAAAAGCCTCAAATTATTCAAATGTGCACGTAAAACTTGTACATTAAATAACTAACTAATGTCCAGCTCTTTCACACTGAACCTTTGCCATTGATGGACATCCTTGTGCTTGGGAAAGAAGAAAAACAGCTCATCCTTGCATCCACAATAGTGGAGAGAGAAAAACTATCCAAGAACCTGTGGAAACAGCCATGACTTCACTCCTTGCTGCAATGACTGCTCACTATACTTAACGCTTTTCCCAGCTCTCTCATGCTTTTGCACAAAAAGCATTGAAGTTTCTTGCCTTCTGTGCAAGCTCAGGTTCTCTACCCAAATTTAATCATTTTAATGAAACTTTGGCACGAAGGTTCAAAGTTGAACTTCAAACAGCCTCAAATTATTTGAATGTGCACATAAAACTTGTACATTAAATAAATAACTAATGTTCGGTTCTCTTACACTGCTTTCCACTGATGGACATGCCCATATCTTGCATAACTTATGCAATCTCTTGCTTGCCCAAAGAGCTAGGAGTTAATCTCATGTTAATCCTAAACATAGAAAAGTACATCCTGGTGACGCATGTACACACTGTATTATTGATGTGATGATCTATAGCCAGTTTGGAGTTCAAACTATACTCAGTTTTCTATCACTCTCATGTTGGACAGATTTAAAGTAACACAAATAGGTTGGTCTACTAAAGCTGGTCTTGGATCTGCACTTGTGCTCAAACTAACAGATATGCATTGTTCACAGCTCATGGACATCAACGAGAATCCAGCATATATGCTTTTGAATCCAGCCATCAATCATGCACAAAAAGATTTACCAATCACCATTTATGAAAGTGGTATGCTGCCATTGTTTTTGAGAGTGCTGTTTACTTCATTTGTTTTCTTGCATCCAAGATTTGTTAATATGCTTCTTGTCTCTGTAGAATTGCATGTTATTGAAGGAGTTCCCTCATTAATATTTGTTAAGTCTAGCTATACAATCGAGGTAGGCTCTTGTCTTGTTGTGATGTTAGTACACAAAACTAGTTTTCATCCTAAAATGCAATTAAAGAAACTTTTCTGACAGACAGTTGAGGCTGAGCGCATTTCTGTTGATCATGTTGCACACATTAAGCCTTCGGATGGAAGCTCAGCTGCAACTCAGTGTAAGTTTTTGGCCTCTGGTTCTGACATTTATTTTCTTAGATGTGGAGGTGAAGTATAATTTAATTAGATCTTGGTCTGATGTAGTATATCAAGGGGCAAGGAAGTCATGTAAATTGACTATGCTTTTAATGCCGTGGATGTTTGAGCAGTGGCAGCGCACCTGACTAGTATACATAGTGCAGTCAAAATGCTGAATTCCAGAATAAGGGTTCTCCACCATTTCCTCGTCTCTATTCAGAAAGGTATGTTAATGAACCTTGCTTGAGCTAGGTCAACCTTCGGTGGTGGAGCTAACATGATTACCCTGCTCTGCATGTTGTGTTGAGATCAGCCAGTAGTTATGTAGATTTGTTGTATGATGTATAGAATGGAAATTGAAACACTTAAAAGTGGACCCTTCTTGTCAGTTTTTTGACTCTTGGTTTGTAAGGTTTGGTTATTAAGGTTGAGGACGAAGGTGAGGACTGGCAGAAACTGTAAGGAGGTGATTATAGCAGAGAAAGGGGTAGGGTGTTGGTTTACATGTACTGAAAGAATCATCCACAGTGAGAAAATAATATTGAGAACTATTTAAGGGTGTAATGGACGATTAAACACTGAGATTGAGGTTAATCAGTCTCAGTATCCCCTCAGCTTATGAGTAGCTCTGCCGAAAGGGGTTTTTCCTTATTTCCCCAACTGTGATGGTTGGCACACAGTGCAAGTTAGTTTCAGGTGTGGGAGGACATCAAGCAACTAGGTCTAGACAGCTCATAAAGAGAGTCATATCCAAAGTGGCCTAACTGAAAGTGCCAAAGGCACTGCTCATCGGAAGGCTTTTGCTGCAACCAAGCTTTGTATCCCTTGAAACTTGGAGTGCTACTTGGAGTGCTTGGCAGTCAGTTAGGAGCGAAACCTTGACATCGCCTTACAAAACGTTTTTGTTCTCGAAAACATTACTAGAACGGTCTAATTGTATGGTAGGAAACCTCCTTTGTAAGGTGCTCACGCACTTACTAGACACACTTGGTACATACTATTCCTTGTTTGTCTATTATGAATATCTAAAGTCCTCTTTGGCTTATGAGTAGTGACTCTCGGTCAAATTTTTTTTGTAATCTTATCCTTTGAGACAATATTATTAGTATCCCCCAATTTCTTATTAAGCTTATTACACGAAGTGCGGGATCAATCTTACTACTGGCAGGATGTTGGAGTTTGTAAGCCATACAGTACCCTTTACTTAATGGTCCTAAGCCATGTTCACTCATTAATTGATTTAAAACCTGTCATCATTCCAAGCGCATGTTCACACAAATACACCTGTGCATAACTAGTCATGTACCTTGAACCTCGCACGCACATTGAAATAAAACACGGATGATCTCATCTCTTAGTGTTTCTTGTAAGGTCACATTAGTTAGCCTCATTAATTAACACGACATTATCCACACTAGATGGGGCTGGGTTTTGAGTTTAGGGGGGTTTTTTGAGCTAGGTGCCCTTGTCCTTAGATCAACAATTAACAGGACATTATCCACACTAGATGGGGTTGGGCATTGGGTTCGAGGGGGTTTTTTGAGCTAGGCGCCCTTGTCCTTAGATCAATACTGATCATCAAACTTGTTTGTCTTTTAAGTATGGTAGCAAAATCTATCCTTGTTGGGTATGCTTGGCTAAATGGTATTAGTTTTTATAGGGAATTGCGTTAATCCTCACTAGTATTTTTAGATTTTGTTTTTGTTCTTTCCACCCCCTTGCTTTGCTCCCCTTTGAAGATGGAGCAGGGGATTTCTTGTGCACTTGAATGGAAATAGTTGATAGTCACATTGTCAGAAGGTGGGCAACAGAGTTTCAGAGATGGTATGCTGCTGAAATTGAAATTTAGATAGCAACTTGTTTGACAATAGAGTGATTTGGTCATCATCCAATTTAGGAGGGCCAGTGATGATGAATTTCACAAGCAATCATTGATACTCAGTCAATTTGATGTTTAAGTTATCCATCTTAGTGGTTTTGAACTCTTAGAGCTCTTGAACAAGGTTGATGTGATGGGTAGGATCACGAGCTGCATAGCAGCCAGTTTCATGAGCTGAAGTAAACCTTTCATGAGCTTAACCATGGTTGAGGCATTGCGAATCTTTTAGGAGTGTACAACTGCATATGAAGACCGTTGAGGGTCAGATTGGACTTCCTACTCTTAAACGAGGTCCTCATAGATCTTGGGAATTGGACACATGTTGCATAAGGTTAGACCACATTGTGTTATTTTACCCGTTAAAACAAGTTTTACCACTAAAATGCTATAACTAGTGGAATTTGGGAATTGGACCATGCATGAGCTCAATTATGGCTAAGGCATTGCTGTAAGACACTTGCACTCAACTCAGTGTGATAGGAAATGGCTGGAACAGGGTCTTGGAATGCCAACATGGTGTTCCCGTCTGATTGTAGCCATGAATGCATTTCAGCTGGGCGCGACGTATCTTGTCCTATTGTAGGCAGGGAATGCCAGCTGAAATGCGTTCCAAAATGGACACCTTGTCATGACGGCTGGAGCTGGAATGTCGTGTCACAAATTTTCTCCTTGCCTCTCCCGCCAAAGATGCTTTGTTCCGTGTTTCGGATTCTCATCTCCCACTTGCCCAACACCTGCGTTTGCCATCTTGCCTTCATCTCGATCCTCACTTGCTCCTCCTATGTGCTCACCATCTCTTCTCAGCTTCTCCCTTCTCTTCTCTTCTCTCTTCTTCCTTCTCCCCCCTCTCCCACTTCTTTCTTTTCCCTCTTTTCCCACTTCTCTCTTCTCCCACTTAAGCTTTGTCCTTGTGCATTATATATATTAGCTGCAAAATTATACATGAACTATAAGCAAAATAATAACAAATTTTCTTTTTAAATGAATTTTACTGGCATTCCTATTCCCTTTCCATAGGTTTGCCTTTCTTGCTATTCCCATCCCTATCAATGATCCTTGTTTCATGTTTTTATGACTCAATTCACTCTCCTTCATCCACTCAACATGGCACAGGAAGAACACATGAGATGTCAGAACAAAGATTTGATCTTGAATGGTACAACGTAGACACATTCTTGGAGTACACCCTCGTGATGATGCACATGTGAGGGTTCATTATAAAGTATGGGGCATCATACATAGAGGGCCACAATTGAGCGTGCCACTACTCTTCATTTAGGTGCACTTGGCTTCAATGGCAATGCATAATTACCAAGCCCCACAGTGAGAAAGGGGTAGAGAGGGACCTCACACTCCACACCAATGCATAGGTATAAAGCTCCAAAGTGGGGAAGGGGGAGATAGGGACCTCACAATTACGGCTCTTTAAAGAGTGTGTAACTCGTTTTGCAGAGATGAAAAAGATGAAAGAAAGAGAGAGGTTGTATTTGTAATTAAGTATGAGGTACTATGGGTTCTTTCAGGTGTTGGAAAAGGTCAACTATGTGGCATATTGACTGAAATCACCTCCACATTGACGGCTACACAATGCCTTTCATGTTAGATTGTTGAGGCCTTTTCGTGGTGATGCGCGCGAGGATGTATTTACTAAAATTCAAGCTGAGGTTGAGAAGCTGGAGGAGATCTTGGTACCGGAGCAGATCTTGGCACATAAGGAAAGAAAGGTCATGGGTAAAGTTTCTATAAGATGTTTGGTGAAGTTTTAGAATTGTTCACCAATGGATGCAAAATGGATGGAAGAAGATGACTTGGTAGAGCATCCTTAGTTATTACAGCTTTCCTTACATGCCTTTAAGTTAGAGCCGACTTCCATTCGGGCTCAGTGAGTTTCAACAGAGTAGGGGTCCAAAGCATTGCTTGATACTCGAGGCGGAGGTAGCACTTCCACTCCCAGTTTTGGACAGCTCTTGAATATAGTGGTTCTCAGATATATTCAGCATACATCCAAGGTATTGTATCGATAGTATGTCTACCATGGGGTCACTACTTAGTGTAGTAGCCACTATGAGATATATGAAGATGAATATTGTTGTTGTAGGATATGGAGTGTGAAGAAAACTACTAGGGTTTGCATTGAGAAAACACAGAGTGTACGACCACGGCAGAAACACAAAGAGACAGACATAGACATAGAGAGCAAAACTCAAACCCTAAATGCAGAACTCAAAACTCAAACACAAATAGAAGAAGGGAGAGAGAGAACACAACTCTGAAGTGAATGAATGCTGTAAATGAATGTAGGAGTGTACAGTGTGCTCAAGGGCAGATCAATGTCGGAGTGTGACGTCCATCAGAGACGGATCCCAAGTGTGTAATCACCAGTCGGAGTGTGAAGAGAGAGGAAACTGCAAAATGTTGACACCAAGGGCTGCCAGAGACAGAGGTGATAGCTACAGAGGGGAGAGATGATGCCAGGCGGCTCGAGAAGGATGCAAACACAGGCTGTAGGATGTCGCCTGATGTTGGAGATATTGGCGATGGCAGATGGAGGCCAAACACAGCGTGGAAGATGGCTCTTGACAGTGGGTGACAGTTAGAAGAAGGTGCCAGGGCACTGTGAGCTTGGAGGGAAAGGTAGTAGCAGTCGTGAAGACTGAACATCCACGTGGAGGTAGATTGATGGCTGCAATCTGCACTGGAGAGTGTGAAACCTGCACAGACGGAATGAGGCTAAATGGGGGTAGCCTGTCTATTTATAGATGTAGAAGGGTGGCCCAAAAATTAGGGTTTTTGTGAGACCATTGAAACTCTCTCGGACCACTTCCCTTTTTAGGGTTTTTCATTAATTAAGTGTGTTTTGGGGCTGTTTAAGAATGCTAATCAGCTGAATACCGTGTTTTAGCTCAACACCCCCTCTCAGGCCCAAAATTGAGCTGAAAGGTTAGGCCAACCTCACTGTGATGTTTACTTACTCCAAGGCGTTCCACCCCAAAGCAGCTAAGGTATCGGACAAAGGGTGCATGTCGGCTGCCCAGTGGTCTACCAAGACTACAGAGGCGATTGTTATCTTATTAAGGGAATCCAAGTAGTCACGCCAGAGAGGACAGGGCATCGGACAAAGGGTGCAACGTTGGTTGCCGAGTGGCCTACCAAGGTCTACAAAGGCGGATGGAACCACATTGAACTTTTTTTTTTTTGAATACGTGAGGTGAATTTTATGGGATGCGGCCAATTGAGTAATAATGACCGAGAAGACGGGAGTAGGGAGGGTACATTCAACACATCACAAAATAGTACAAGCATACCCATCCACCCAAGGGTGTCAATGACGAGGAAAAATAGGTGATGAGGTATCCATGTGATGAAGGAAGATGGTGGTGTTGAGTAAAACAGCCGCTGGTGGAAACAACTTAGGATGTGGTCAAGTGATGCTCTGCACAAGGAGATGCAAGGTATGCTATATGCTAAAGAATGCTCATGCAGCAGGTGCCACTTGGACAGTGTCCCTCGTGGGAAAATTGTTCACTTGCCCAAGCGCCCTAGTATAAGGATAAAATTATATAATGCAAAGGGGAAAAAGTACAATAGGAGGGGAGAAGCCGATGTCGAATACAAAGCGTTGAAGCTTGTAGAATACGAAGAAAGGTAGGAATCCCCTCTCAACCTGGATGTAGATACCGAAGAAGAAAGAGGAGCCTGATGTCGGTCTTCATATGGTGCCGAGAACCATAAGGAATGAAAGAAGATGAAGTAGATGAAGCACCCTGCTGGAAGAGCAAGGGAGAAGTTACCGCCATGATAGCATCGAGAGAGATGCTGCACGATCCGCCTCCGGTAGGGAAACTGCCATGTTGGAAGAAGAGCAAGCACTCCTAGGATGATAAAACCATGAAAGAAACGGTGTGCATCCCCACGTCTCTAGCCCAGGTAGGACCAAAGAAATGCGCAAGTTAGCTCTATATTAAAAGACAAAACCTTGCAAAAGAGATGAGAATCTCCAAACATAGAGGTCAATAGTGAGATGCACCAAAGCAAAATATAACAGAAATAAAATCTAACTGAAAATAAATGCAATGAATGTGTATGTGTGTGAGTAAATGCAGTGGAAGACAAAAGAATGGAAAAGCTAAGGATAATGAATCCTATGGGCCTGACTCTAAGAGTATGAAAAATGAATGCTAGACTGACCTAGGGTATCCGAAAGGACCTAGAGACATGCTAGTCTAAGAATGTGGCTACTATCACTTACATCCAGTAGCAGGGTTCTGCCAAGGGAATGCCTGATGAGGTGGAGAGGAAGGTGAGATGGATGCATGAAGTGCAATGGGATCAGAACCTATAGACCAATCAGCCAGTCTCTCAGGGGTAGTGAAAGAGACTGTCTAGTGAGGTTGTGCTCGGGCCATATGTCTAGCAACAACAATGGGTGTTGACGCAGCAGATGAAGTAGGAGCGGAAGGCGTAGCTCCACTGGAGTGTGCAGTCCCAGCGGTCTGCTGAGGCTTTTTAGGTGGAAGACCTTGGGCCTTGGAGTGACACTCTTTGTCCACATGACCCGCTCTTTGGCAGTGTGTGCAAAATTGGTTTTTCATAGGGAGTTGTTGCCAGATAGGTCTAGATTCTTTGGTTCTATCTGAGGAAGAGGAGTCACCCTTTGATTGGCTTGCCTTTGCATCTTGGGAGTTCGAGCCGCATAGGGGTCGAGAAGGTGACTCCAACACTCTAACGCGAGCTGGAAGTGCTGGAACTGAGAGTGAAACTGAGAAAGCAATCCTTGCATCAGCTCAACATTGATTGTGGCATTGCGGGCTCTACATTGATGGTTCTAGTCAGGGTGAGCTAGTCGAGGGTCGCCATATAGGCTATAGACCAATGACGAGGTCCAAAGACTCAAGCTCTTGTTGCATGATATTCGACCAAGTTGTGAAATTCGACCCGTTCAAATGAGTCTTATCCGTGAAGGCATTCTTGGCCGTTGCAATAGGAGTGGGAGTGCTCAAAGATGGATAGTGTGAAGAAGTGTAGTGTGGGAAAGATGGGGTAGTGGAGTACACTTGGGAATGGGCTCGAGAGTGCCTATCAAGCATGCGGGTAGTGTGCAAGGTGGATCCATAGGTAGGGATGGGCTGACTAGGCATAGGCATGGTAGCCACATGAGTAACCCAAGGAGGTAGGATGGGAACACGGGGAGAAGAAGATGGGAATCCCTACGTAGGTGTAACCCAAGGAGATTGTGAAGACGCATCATAAGCTGAGGATGAAAACCCCTGCGTTAGAGTGGTCATGTGAAATGGGAAGTTGGGGATAGTGAGGGGGATGCCCATCACAGTCATCCAAGGTGCTATGGGTGTGCTCATTTGCTGAAAGGTGAGAGACACTGTGTTAAAGGGTGGCATTCCCCCTAACGAAATACCATGGTGCAAAGAGGTAGAGAATGGGGTGGAGAAGGAGAAGGTGCGAGGAGTGGAGATGGAAGATCCAACCCCTAGGGTGTGTGATGTAGATGTGGAGTGTAATCCAAGGTTTTAGAAAGATGATGAGAGGTGATCAAGGTGTGATAAAGAAGAGGGAGGGATGGGAGGGAAGTGAGAAGTGTGTGTGACATGCTCAAATGAAACGGAAGCTATAGATGTACCTGAATTTTGCTTCTTCGTGAGCCCCCTCTATTAAAGTTTACATACGCAAAGTCATTCGGATCTTGTATTTCAAAAGAAGAAACATGTGAGGGTTTTGATTCATGCAACTCAAAAGGATTGTACAAACCTGACATTGGACTTGGTTGAGATGATGAAGATGGATCGCCAAATGTTCCGAATGCCGTATGTTCTCCATGATCAGAGAGGTGGCCAACCTCACCAACCGGTCCAAATGTGGTAGCAAAGCTTGTAGGAGAGGTGTAAACATCACCGTATTTCTTGCGATGGTACTCCTCAAAGTCCTCCTTTGTCATGTTAGTGAAATATGGAATAGGAGTAGCAAAAGATGGTGAGGGTGAAAGTAGAGTGTTGTCTTCCTCATGGAGTCCATAATGCTGTCTCACGGCCCTCAGTGATAGAGAAGCTTGATAGGACATCATAGGAACTGGAGAAGAAGGTATTTGGGACATTGCGATTCGGTTACGAGTTGTATTGTGTGCCTTGCACAAAGACTAGCTCTTCACAATATCCCCAGGATACCCTTTACAAGAGTACCGGCTTTGATACCATGTGAAGAAAATTGCTAGGTTTTGCACTGAGGAAACACAGAATGTATGACCACGACAAAAACACAAAGAAACGGACACAGACACAAAGAGAAAAACTCAAAACCCTAAATGTAAAACTCGAAACTCAAATATAGAAGCTCAAACACAAATAAAAGAAGGGAGAGAGAAAATACAACTCTGAAGTAAATGAATGCTATAAGTGAATGTAAGAGTGTAGAGTGTGCTTAAGGGTAGAGCAATGTTGGAGTGTGACATCCACTGAAGACAGATCCCAAGTTTGTAATCACTAGTCGGAGTGTGAAGTGAGAGGAAACTGCAAAACGCTGACACCAGGGGCTGTCAGAGATAGAGGCGACAGCTGCAGAGAGGAGAGATGATGCTAGGCGACTGGAGAAGGATGCAAACGCAGGCTGTAGGATGTCGCCTAATGTTGGAGATGCTGGCGATGGGAGCTGGGGGCCAAACGCAGCCTGGGAGATAGCGCTAGACAGTGGGCGACAACTCGAAGAAGGCGCCAGGGCATTGTGAGGCTGGAGGGAAAGGTGGTAGTAGTTGTGAAGGCTGGACAACCATGTGGAGGTAGACTGATGGTTGTAGTGGAGAGGGTGATACCTGCACAGACGGAATGAGACTAAATGGAGACAGTCTGTCTATTTATAGATGTAGAAGGGTGCCCCAAAATTTAGGGTTTTTGGGAGACCACTGAAACTCTCTCGGATTGCTTCCCTTTTTAGGGTTTTTCATTAATTAAGTGTGTTTTGGGGCTGTTTGAGAATGCTAATCAGCTGAAAAGCGTGTTTTAGCTCAACATGGAGTACGAAGAAAACTGCTAGGGTTTGCACTGAGGAAACATAGAGTGTACGACCATGATAGAAACACAAAGAGACAAACACAAACACAGAAAGTAAAACTCAAACCTAAACGCAAAACAACAGTCTTGAAGGCTGGACAACCATATAGAGGTAGATTGATAGCTGAAATCTGTACTCAAGGGTGTGAAACCTGCACAGGCAGGAATGAGGGTGAATGGGGGCAGCCTATCTATTTATAGAACTTAAAGGGTCCCCCAAAAAATTAGGGTTTTTGGGGGACCACTGAAACTCTCTCGGACCACTCCCCTTTTTAGGGTTTTTCATTAATTTGTTTTGGGGTTGTTTAAGAATGCTAATCAGTTGAGAAGCATGTTTTAGCTCAACATGGAGTTGATGTGTGCCTAGCAGGCTATGGAGGATGGAGGTCCATAAGAGAGAGAGAGAGAGAGAGAGAGAGAGAGAGAGAGAGAGAGAGAGAGAGAGAGAGAGAGAGAGAGAGTGGGACGAGAAAGAAGATCGCGATGGTGGGGAGAAGGCTCGCGATGGCGCCGCCTGCTTCTGTCGCCCTGCAGATGGTCGTCTGACCTGTCACGATTCGCCGTTTCGCCCTCCGCTTCATCCTGCGCCTGTCTGGCCCGTCGGGCGCCTGCTCGCTAGCAGTCGCTATCGTCCGCCTGGTTGGCGCCCGTCCGCCCTGCGCGTCAGGGTTTCTGCCCGCGCCCGACCCCTGCCCTGCGCCGTTGCTGCCTCGCCTGTCCTGCAGTTGGACCTGGGCCCTGTTGACCGTCGCCGCCCCTGCCTTCGTTCGTCGCCTGTCCAGCCCTGCCGTCCTCTGCCCCCCCTGTGGTTCGCTCTCTTGCACGTGCACTGTTAGGGTTGCGCCCTGTCACTCGCGATATTGGGGCGGGCTACACCTGAAGCTGCTTCTCCAGTGCCCGTCCTGTTTTGCCTGAGAAGGCGCGAGAGAGAGAGCGAGAGAAAGAGAGACGCTGCCCTCGCCCGTCAGCCACCGTGGTGGTCGTCCCAGACTTTTAACGCCTGCAACCTGTCCGTGTGACGTCTTGCGGGTCGTCCTCCACCGTGTGCGCAACCAGCTTATAGGGGTGCAGCTTTCTAACGCAGCTGACACTGATCTGCACTGTCGGTTAGTCCTTCTTCGAGATCAGCTCGTCGTACACGATGGCTGGTTTGGATCTGGATTTCATAGACCAAACGGTGGCAGCACTTGGCCCGGACTCTGATGCTGAGGAACCGGAAGATATGGTTCCGTGCCTTGAAGAATTGCCCCCGGGTCCTGACATCCAGCCTGCGGGTAAACATACCAAGCATACCCCGGAAGAGATAGGTGTTATTCCGGATCATTCCTATGCGCAGGTTGCTTCGGATTCTGTGGACTCTCAGGAGGTGGACTGGGAGCATCTGTTGGAATTTGCCAACACTCTGCTTGGTGAATATGTTCAACATAATCAGGAAGCCTTCTCTGACTCTGCTCCAGACGATGTTCTGGAAGCTACCGTCGACCCGAAAGCTGTCCTACGCTCCTTTTCGGTATTTTATGATCGCGCGGTGATACTCTTCTTCACTGGTCGCATCCCGCTGCTTTCCCGTATTCGCCAATGGTTGCAGAGTCTGCTACAAGGGGAATGTGTTGAAGAGATTTTTGTTGGATCCCGAGGTTTTTTTGAGGTCCTCTTGAAAACAGAGACGCACCGTGCTGCTCTCCTGTCTAAACTGCCTTTGTTTTTTGATCGTCGGTTGGTTCATGTGGTTCCATGGCGCCCGATGGCAGATTTCCAGCGCCTCCTGCAACGTGAATGCCCTGTGTGGGTAGAAGTGGAAAACTGTCCGGCTGTTTATTGGCCGCTATTGAAGGATGCTATGGCCGCTGTGGGCACGGTTCTGGTCCCTCCCAGTCTCAGGGCTGTGAATCGCAACCGCTTGTGCATGTTATGGGATACTGCAAGGAAACGGCCTGCGTGGTTACGCCTCAATTGCTCTGGTATGCATCCGTTACACTTTCGTTTGAAATGGGGCAATTTTGCAGGCCATTGCTTTTCCTGTGGACAGTTGGGGCACTTTATGGCTGAATGCCCAGAGCAACAACACGTTTCAGATGCGGGTCATGTTGCTCCGCCCATGGAAGATATGGTGTGTGATGCTCCGTCGTTGGATACTATCCACCCGCCCCAAGTTCTGGCCAAAGGCAAACAACAGGTTTCGGGTCTGGATTCCCGTGCCACTGATTGGGTTGAAGTTCGTCCAAAAAAGGCAACAGGATTGGTGCTGGCATGGAGAGTACTGTGCCTACTACCTCACAAGATTCCATGCGAACCTATATGCGCATGAAGGAAATGATGTCTTCCGAGCGCTCTGCTCCTGCTATGGTTTCTTCAGCTCCCCGTCATCAGCCCGCCAGGAAAATGTATTCGGATCGCCTAAAGGGTCCACCTGCCCAGCTGGCTTTTGATACCAGAGGCAATGTTATTACTACGTGGGACCGTCGTTACCCACGTTCCAACCCCAGGCAAGCAGATATGCCGTCTACTTCCAAATCTAGTCCTCAGAACTCTTTTGCGGTGTTGGCGGATTTCTTGGATGAGGGAGTCCTGGACATTCTCGCCGACAAAGTCAAATCGAGGCAAGTTGTGCCTCGTACCTGATTGTGTTTTGTATACACATGAAAATAGCCACGTGGAATGTGCGAGGAATTTGTTCTCGCCACAAGCAATATATGAGAATCAGTGGGATGTCCTGTGCGCTGTTGAGCACAAGAGTCACAGTGATGCCGGTAAAGTTGTGGATTGCCATGGCTTTCGTTTGTTCTATGCAGGAACACAGGCCATGCATTACTCGGGTATGCTCATGATTGTACATGCCAAATATCAGCCTGTTCTTATTAGAAATGATGTTCATGGCCGCTTTTTGGTGGTTGAAATCTTATTCGAAGGGGAAATCCTATGGTTACTTGGCCTCTATGCTCCGAATGATTCGTTATCTCGCCGGGAGCTTTGGCAGACTTTACAGACTTCCTTGTCACTTGGCAGACGGGGCTTCTTCATGGGGGATTTCAATATGTGTGTTGATTCTTCCCAGTCTACATCGGAACACTCGGTCATGGATGCGCCGGAAAGTCGTATGTGGCAAGAGTTGGCTCTTGCTGTTCTTAAGCAAGATCTTTGGTCCTGGCTACACCCGTCTTCTCTAGGCTTTACTTTCCATTCGGCCCAGTATGCCACAACATGGTCGCGGTTGGACCGTATATATATCATGCAGAATGATGATTTTCTGCCTGAGATGCTCGAAATAAAAGTGTTGCAGCAATATGTCTTGTCGGACCATTTCCCTCTGCAGTTCGAGTTGCTTGCACAACCCATTGCCCCTTTCAAGCAATTTTTGGAGAGACTCCCTTTGCGTTTCAACTCGTCCTACTTAAAGCATACAATTTTCCAGGGCTATATGCAGCAATTGCTTGATAGATTCTTCTTGGACTTTTCCTCTCAGGGCACTGCGTCATTTGAAAGATTGCTCTCTAATGTGCAGCGGGTTGCTCGGCAATATGGGATCTATCATGCCTCTCTTTGTCGGCGCCGTCGACAGGCAGCGGAGGACCTGCTGGTTTTGGTTCGCTCCCTGCTGGTGGACACTCCGGATGATGCATTTCTGCTTGCACTGGCCATGCGGGTGGCCGATCTTATTAAAGAATTCCAGTTAAAATCGTATCAGCAGGCCAAATTGCAACATCTGACAGAGACTTTGCAAGATAGTGCATGTCAGACCCATAAGTTCTTTCGAGCTCTCCATGCCCCTCCTGCTCGAGAGAATATGACCAGACTCGAGGATGCACAAGGCCACCTTATCCTGGATCCACAGACTATTGTGCATATGTGCAGGAATTATTTCCGTGACCTTCTCGGTTCCGCTTCTCCACCTTCCGCCCAAATTACTCAGGCCCGTTCGGTTTTTTATGACCTGGTCCGCAATCAGCTTCCGCAGGACATGCAAGCTACTCTGGAGTCAGATATTGGTGAAGCAGAGGTTATGGATGTCTTGTTACGCTTGCCCAAAGATAAAAGTCCTGGTTGGGATGGTCTCACCAATGAGTTCTTTGAAGCTTTCGCTACCCAACTGGCGAAACCATTGCAGGCTTTGTTTCAGCAGGTGTGGGAAACGGGGATCATGCCTCCCTCATGGAAACAAGGACTTATTAAACTGCTTCCAAAAGTTCCTTCGCCATCTAAGTTGACACAGTGGCGTCCCATTTCTTTGATGGGTTCAATGTACAAAATCTTTTCCAAAGTGATGGCGAATCGGCTCCATAAGCATCTCCCTGCCCTTGTGCACCCTCTCCAGTATGGTTTCATTAAGGGCCGAAATATTCTACACAATGTTTTGAATGCCCAATTGGCCATTGATTATGCCCGGCATTCTAATCAGGAGGTGGTACTGATTCAACTGGACCTGGAAAAGGCTTTTGACTATCTGGACTGGTCTTTCGTTGCTGACCTTATGTCTGCTATGGGCTTTGGTGCTTTGGATGTCTCGTCTGATCTACACCATTAGCACTGCTGCGTCTTCGCGAGTCATGCTGAACGGAGGTGTTACTGAGCCATTTGTCCTTGCCCGTTCTGTCCGACAGGGGTGCCCTTTGAGCCCTTTATTCTTTGCCCTTGCGACACACCCAGTTCTTTCCATGTTATCACATATGGCCGCCTCCTTCTAGTTGGCCGGACTGTCACTTCCTACAGGACAACACTTCATTAGCCAATCCCTGGCGGATGATACTTTTATGATTTTGCGTGCGGACAAGGATAACCTTCGAAAAGCATTGGATGTTTGGGGTCTCTTTGGTCAGGCGTCAGGCCTTCGTATCAATGCGCTCAAGTCAGCCATTCTAAGCTGCACGGAGTCGGATTTGCAGTCCTTGGACTGGCAGGGTCTGGTTGCTCCTCGAGGTTCCATTGTCAGGCATCTTAGATACCCTTTGGGTGTTGATGTTCCCCCAAAGCAGCTTCTACAGTGGATTTCTTAGAAAATGGTGGCCAAGTTTATGTATTGGAAGTCTCAGGCCTGGCCTTTTCATGTTCGCCTCAAAGTAGCCCAGATTATTATGTTGCCAATGCTCACATATTTCTTGCCATTGTTGCCCTGGACTCCTACGACTCTGAATACTCTCACTCAGTCTATTCGCTTCATGCTATGGAAGAAGGATTCATTGCATGCAGGTATTTCCTGGATCTCTTGGTCGCATGCGTGCACCCCCAAACGCATGGGTGGCGGAGCTATTTTAGATGCCCAAACTCACATGCATGCTCTTCGTTGGTCCCTTTTCCGCGCCATGTGCTCGGATAATCATCATCCGTGGGTCGCTATTGCCCGTTATTTCCTCGAGGGCCATGGGCTTCGGCATGGCAATACCCAACTCCGGAGTTCTTGGTGGCACGTTCTGAATGCTGATTCACGGTTTTCCAGTTCTTCTTCATCGCTGCTTACTCATTTGGTGTCTTCCTGGAAACACGTCCTTCAAAAGGCTCAGTGGCACCCACCGGAGGATCGCTTGGCCACTAACTCTTTTCAATTGGAATTACTAGCAGTCTCGCGTTTACTTTCGTGGGAAGGTAAACATGAGCTTAGACCACAATTCAACCGAATGGCACGTTTGGGCTTGTCTTCAGTTGCGGATGCCACCCTTGCCAGTCGCAATGTGCTTATATCGTTTCGTACTGCTAGACGGCTTTTCAGGATCCCTCGTGGATATACGCCTTTATGGGAACAGCTTTTGACGGTGATCCAGAGCAGACAACCCTTTTCTGCTCTTGCTTCAAATCATCCCTGGCAGGATTGGGACCTACAAGGCCGGCTGCATTTGAGCAAAGTTTCTGCTAACCAAGTGTATCATCTTCTGATTAAAGATAATCAATGGCTAGTTACTAAAGCGAATGCTTTATGGGGATTGCGTAAATCCCGGTCATGGTGGAGGGCAACTGTGATGGAGGGCTGGGTCAACAAGACACCCTTTAAATACAAAGTTTTTCTTTGGAGAGTGATGATTGGGGGTCTTCCGCTTGCTTCGGCTCTTTCCAAGCGACGAATCTCCAATGGCACCTGTTTCTTTTGCACCACTACTATGGAATCCGCTCGCCACCGATTTATTTCTTGCCCCATCGCTAAGAAAGTCTGGTTATTTTTGTCGGCCGTTTGGCGAGGGGTGGTTGGTATCACACTGCGCCCCTTTGATTGGGTTTTGGGCCAGCCCAAATACCCTACTCCCGCACAGCCACATATGAAGCTCATGTATCACTTTCTTCGATACTGGGGCTGTTGGCATAACTGGACCATTCGGAATGCTTTTCTGTTTGACTCCGCCCACAATGTTCAGCGGCATATTGTAAGGCTTAAGGGCCTCTTGTATTGGCAGTTAGCTCTTCTCCATCGTTTTGATTTGCTCTCTACGGAGGACTTCCGTCCTTGGCATATGGCAATTTCCTCCGCATCCTTGCCATGAAATTGTAACTTGTAGTACTTAGCACCTCTTCACATGATGGCTTGGATTGTCGTCATGTTCTTGTAATCAAGTAATCTTGTATTTTTTTTGTAATTAATACAATTACCTTTTACGAAAAAGAGAGAGAGAGAGAGAGAGAGAGAGAGAGAGAGAGAGAGAGAGAGAGAGAGGGAGAGAGAGAGAGAGAAGCTCGCAAGACACAAGAAGTTGAATAGATTGATGTGATAGTTTGTGATGAAATTATAAGTGATGGGGCCTGAATATATAGGTTGAGGTATCCACCTACACCTTTCATCCTTATTAAATGCTAAGTGGTGTAAAAGGTATTCACACCTATACACTTTTACACACAATAATGTGTGCTCACACACGGGAATTAATCTAACAAATCTCCCCTTCAAGTCTTGGGTGATTGAATGTGTGACACGAAATATACGAGAAAGAAAGATTGAAAGGTCTTACCTTGAATAGGCAATCTCTAATCTCGTACAATGATTCTTGAAAATGAAATACATAAGTGAGAGAGATACAACTCGAGGTAGATCATGACATGGTCTACTGAGAAACTCAAGGACCCAATGTAAGACATGGTTTAGAGATGTGTGTGCATGGCTCAAAGACTGATCAAAAGCCAGTGTGGCTTAGAGGTACTTCGCACATGACTAGAGGCTAAATACACAGGTATAGCTATCGAGATCAACTCAGAGGTCACTTAGAAAGTGGCTATACTCTCCCCTTGAAATAAGCTCTTAATAGAATCATAAAAGAAAAGTAGTCATTTTGGATAAAAATTTGGGCAGAGCACCCCACACATAGTGTTTGGAAAGGTCTTAGCACATGCATGGACATGGTCAGTGTTTAATTCCAAAACACATTTTTTAAAAGGTATCATCAGAGGTGGTAGGTGGCTCATTAGAGTCACTATCAGATAAGGTATTAGTAGCAACATATTGGGCATATTGCTTCTCTTGTTGCTTATTTTTCTTCTTATAGCATTGATCGACAGTGTGACCAACACGTTTGCAATATCAACACTTGGGTGGTTACTTCTTGGTGGAGAAGGTTGCCAGTGCAATGTCAACATCTTGGTTGCACCTTTCGTCATCCAAAAGAATGGCAATCATTTCTTCATATTTCATCTTTGGAGCGACCTTTAAAGTTGTCACGGTTTTACGGAATTGTGCTTCTTTCGTCAGGCTATTAAGAAGTATAGCCTTTTTATCATCATCATCTAGACGGCTTTTGAGAGTGGTTGATTGTCGGTAAAGAATGTTTAAATGATTGAGATGCTATTTAAGAGTCTCTGAAGGATTGTAGGAGATACTAAATAATTGCGTTTTTATGAATAATTTGGAATTATTAATCTCTCCCCCAAGTGTGGTTTGAAGGCCATCCCATATCTCGTTTGCCGTTTTTGTAAGATCAAGGTGATGAAGAAGGTTGTTAGAGAGGTTGAGCCCAATGACAACGAGTGTGCCTTTATTCTTCTCGAGTCATTCTTGATGAAGTTCTGTGTTGCCCGAACATGCTCTGGCTGTTAGTGGAGATGACTTTCCATGCGCCTTCTCGCATGAGTATGAGCTAGATCTTTGTCTTCCAGATGGAAAAGCCAACCCTGAGAATTTCTCAATTGTGATGCCATACCTTGACATTCCAATGGTAGATGCCATGGGGAGAGCTCAAATTGAGAAATAAATTTGAAGAAAGAAGGCTCGAATTTGAAAAGCCCCAATTTTTATTGGATAAATGACGGAAATTTTGATAAAAATCAAGAATCCCCAATTTCATGTGAATTGCCCCTAACAAATGTTTAAACTTTTGATTAAGGTTTAATGTGATAAACCTGATCATGATTTTGATGCTAACAAGAATGTGTCGGGCAAGCCTAATGGTGACGTGTGTTAGGTCAACGGGTAGGTGGAGGCACAATCGCAGTGTGTTGATGTGTTTGTAGTAGTTGTGACGGGTCGTTGGTTAGCAGTAATGATTCTTTAGACGTGATGTCAAAGCATAAGCAAAAGTTGATGGGACCCACAATGGGAAGGCAACGTTTTGGTGCACAACCGTGTGGGCAGAAGTAGTGCGATAGAACCAGGACATGTGGAAGATGGTTGGAGCATATTGTCGTGCCAACTGGTAGGTTTGTTGTCAGTGAGGGAGGTGCCTCGATGAGGTAGGCTGCATGCCTTCTGTGTATTCTTCTTCTTCTTCTTCTTCTTCTTTTTCCACTACAGGCAAATAAAATAGAGCTGCTATAGCAACATTGATATGAGTTGGCTGAGGCACACATGCTGAGATGAGTAGTACCTGCTTTGATACCACTATTGGATAGGAGTTGATGTGTGGCTAGCATCATCCTCCATGAGAGAGAGAGAGACAGAAGAAGAAAGAAGAAAGTTATATTAATGTCTACGAAAGGCCAAGTTGGCCTATGAGACCAAAAGGTTACATACAAAATGTTTGGGAAGTTTTCCAAGTCCCAGTAAAGCTACTATCTACTGTTATGGTAAACTAGGTGAGTAGATACAAAATGGTATACAGACTCCATACAATCTAGATGCACTTCAAGTGCAGTGTGGAACTGCTCATGGAGCATGGTCATCCTAAGATGTCCCGCATGGGCATGCCTAGCATGGAGAGGCTGAAGCGGCGGGGTATGGCTCCTCGGTGGCGGTGTAGTATCCGCTGTACTTGCTGGGTGTGGGCGTCGAGCTCTGCCTCTCTTTGTAGCTCTATCCAAGGTGACTCCTCGGGGTGGGGCCACTGGTCGGTTGGCTGCAGCCCTCCTTGTAGAGGGGGTGGCCGAGGGTTTGTAGAACTCTTGGAGGGTGCGTTGCTGTGTGTTCCTGACTGTTTGGTCCCGGTCGGTCCCGTAGAAGGTGGTCTCTATGTCGGTGTAGCTTTAGGAGGAAAAGCCCGAGGCATTTCTGGTCAGGGAAGTCTAGTATTTGGGAGAGTGGCCCGAATCCGTCCTTGAGAGACAGTGGAAGCAGCCTGTGATCTCGTAGTACACTAGGCATCTAGATATGTAATGTTCTTTTGTCTCTGGCTCCAGCTGATAGAGTTGACAGATCCTGTCCTCTGGGGGAAGAGAGTATGCTCCATATTTGCATGTCTCAATCCGTAGCTGGTATGATGATGTACGGAGTTGCTCGGTGGCACTTCGGACCCCATGGGACAGGTGTACATCCATGTATCTTGGGCGTATAATGAAGCCGTGAAGTGTGAGGCGTAGGAGGTGCTCTTGGTAGAAGGCCATCTTCTTCCTCGGATCGTTAGCTGGTAACACCCATGTCTTGGCTGTGTGTAACTGAATAACATTTGCCATGATGCCGCGGTTGAACTCCTCTCGGCTAATCTTCAGGTGGGGGCAATCCAAACTATTTTGTATGGGCGGGAGGTGGTCCATGTGTAGCCCATGCAACTGCAGCCAGGCTTGAGTACGGGCGTATTAGCATTCAGTGTCCCCTTGCGATGCGAGTTGTTTGGATGATTCTAGTGCAAGGTGGGTGTATTTGTGTCGTGGTAGGCTCCAAAGCCTGTGCAGGAAAGTCACCGTCTGGGATAGGGCCTTTGCTACTATAGGTAGTGGTCCCAATTCTGCCTTCACGATCTCGCGTGGTATTGATGGTTTACTCCTGATCAGCTAGGAGATCATCATCACCAGGGGGTGAGAGAAAGCTCTTGCAAGTACACAATAAACCGAATAGATTGATGTAATAGTTTGTGATGAAAGTACAAGTGATAGGGCTTGAATATATAAGTTGAGGTATCCACCTATACCTTTGACTCTTATTAAATGCTAAGTGGTATAAAAGGTGTTCACACCTAAATGCACTTTTACACGGGGATTAATGTACTAGTTGTTACCATGGATCTGAGACTATAAATTTGCATCATTTTGGGATTTGTCTATGATTAGTTTGGCATGAGTTTTTGCCTCAGTTTTGACATAAAATTTTGATAAGTTTCAACTCAGTTTTTGATCAATTTGAGAATCGTTTATGATCACTTTTAGGATCAGTTGTGCATTAGTTACTGATCTATTTTTTCAATCAGTTTGGGGTCATATTTGCAGCAGTTTGTGATTAGTTCTTAGTCAGTAAGTGTTTAATTTATGATCAATCTTCAATGGTTTACAGCTGGTTCCATGGACAGCAGCATGTTAGTGAATTGCATTGATAGATTCACACATGGTTTATGGTGAGCATATGCTTTATTATGGTTATGAAGTCAGAATAGTTATGAAACATGTATCATGGATGCATCCAATGGGTTTCTAGCAATAACTTTCGACTAGTTTTCAGATGTATGCCATGTTTATGCTGGCTGGAAATTTTCAGCAAGGTTTAGGGTATGTGGCATGGTTAGACAACATTGGCCAATGTTGTGATTGTGATGCCTTATGGAAATTCCTATGCAATATCCTTTTCCTTTTGCACAATGCAGTGCAATTAAGGATGATTGTAGGGATTTTAAGCGGGAGGTTTGTCAAGGGGACATGAAATTTTGAGGTGCTTTAATCTTGCTTATAACATTTGATTTAGGACAGTTTTTTGGCCGACAAGTGCCTGTGGTGACAGTGGACACTAGGGACTAGCATTAATTAATTAAGTAATGTCACTTTAAGGGTCAACGGAGGTTGGGACAACTCCAAGTTGCAAATGGCCTAGCCAATTTAATTATGGATGGACACATTGAATTTTGACTAAGTTCAAACGGGCTGAAATTAATTTTTAGAATTTTTTAATCGTGAAAATTAATTTAGTGGGCTCGATAGTGCTAAAAAATGGGTTAACAAGGTTGACACGCCCCCCTCCCCCCCTGCCCAACCCCAACAACAACCACCACCACCACTTGTTCCCCATTCTAGTAGTATACTATCTTCCTCTCTTTCCCTCTCTTATTTAAAATTCAAATTTCAAGCTTAAGTTTCAAGCTCTCCATTCGCGAACTCTCCCCTCAAGCTCTCTAACCCTACTCTCTTAAGCTCTCCTTTGCCATATCTCCATCCTACCTCCAATTTCAAGCTCTCCATCGGCCATCCTCTTTATCCTCAAGCTCTTAATATGTAAACTCATGGTATAAAGTCTATAAATGTTCAAAGTGTATTATTTTGGGTCCCAACATTAAGCATAGGCATTAAAATTATATGTATAGTTTTTCTTATCGGATGTAGATTCAAGGTTTATTAGTCCAATTAGTACCGTACTAGTATTGGATGATACTAATTGGACATCATTAGCCGTGACAACCCTAGGCAAGAATGACCATGCAAATTGAGAAAACATGTTTGGGGGTTGACACTTAGCCATTTAGTCAATTTTTATCTGGTGGAGGAGAGATAGAAAAGGTTGACAATCATTTTTTGAGTGAAAAAACAGCAATGGGCTGCAGATTTGGTGGATAACAGGAGGATTCTTGTTGCAAGCCCTAATTTACAGTAGATTCAAGGTTTATTAGTCCAATTAGTACCGTACTAGTATTGGATGATACTAATCGGACACCATTAGACGTGAGAACCCTAGGCAAGAATGACCATGCAAATTGAGAAAACGTGTTTGGGGGATGACTCTTAGCCATTTAGTCAATTTTTATCTGGTGGAGGAGAGAGAGAAAAGGCTGCCAATCATTTTTTGAGTAGAAAAACAGCAATGGGCTGTAGATTTGGTGGACAACAGGAGGATTCTTGTTGCAAGCTCTAATTTACAGTAGTAAATAGGGTTTACCAGCCTCCTTGAGACATGTGCCATAAGTAGAAGGCATCTCACATTGAAATCAACACTTGCAATTTGTGGTATTATTAGGGATTTCAGATGCCTTGCCATCCATTGTAAATTTGTGGTATTACTAGAAATAAGTGAACGAATGAATGAAGTAGGGAAAGTTTTAACTATTAGCTGCTCCTATTGCCTCCACCTTTAGGTCTCCTTGCTCAACTACTATTCTCTTGCTTGTGAGCCTCAGTTTCAGTCAAATGATGACATTAGGAGCTCTGACACTCAATCTATCATGTGTTTTGACGAAGGAGACAGATTTGTTTACAACATGCATTTCTTTTTCAGTTGGTTTTAAGCGAGTGCTTAGTGGCTGATGTTATTTTCCAGGCCATTGCATTTCTTTTTCAATGACTTGGGGCTGCATTTACACTAGAAGATGGCGCAATCAGCCTTTTCCGTTGGCGACCAACATTTCTTGATTATTTTATTATTGATGGTCAAGACCGCTTTTTAGGCCGAGATTCATGCAATCGGCTAGTTTCCAATATTATTGGCTATCTGTAGCTTGCCTTTAGTGGCTGGTCATCATTCTTCTTTTCAAGTTTTAGCACACTCGGATATTCGACTCTCCTCTATGTTCTCATGTCGCCTTCCGTCATGAGCCTTATCTAGTGCTCTCGTTGACACCTTGGGCTGTGTGCAAGGAGTGATCATTCCATCTTTGTATTCATCTTTTATTCAATTCACTGCAAATTTCTCTTTTTTCAATCTCTTCTTGTTGTAGTCTTTTCCTTCCCTTCTCTCTTTGTGCTCATGTTCCTCTTCCATTGTGCACTCTCACATAGTAAAGAGCAGAAAACAAGGACTTCGAGGTTCTACAAAGAGAAGAACACACTCAGCTTACTCTTTGCAGTAGTTTGTTGCGAAGAATACGGATTTGTTCAGGTCTTGAATGAAGTGTGCGGGGCATCTTCAAGTTCTCTTTGTAGGGTGTAGCTAATTTTCCCTCTGTGCAGGCAGCAAGACACCAAAACACAAGTTTTTGGTGTGCTTGTAGGTCTCATGGAGTACTTGTTTGTCAAGTTTAATGGCTTAGATAGGGAGACCATTCAATCTTCCTTCTATAGGCAATCTCATCAACTAGATTGTCGCGAAGAGGGACACAAAGATTGATGTTCAGAGCCATGTTCTCACTCTAATAGATCGAGTAGATGAGAGCCTTCTCCAGCCCCCTGCTTTTCTACATAATTCTCACAAGGCCCATACTGCAGGTCCCCACATAGTCATTATGGCATTGTGTGTCAAGTGCTCATATTTCTCTCCCCGAAGAAGCTTGACTTCCTTCTCTCCCCAAAGAAGATCGACTTCATGATGCGAACTACTCTCTTTGGTCCTACAAAGTGGAATGTATCCTGACAGCTTCAACTTGTCATCTGTTGATGAGTTTGCAAGATTTTGTCCTTGAGCATGTGTGTAGACTTGTGGCGGCAGCGAAGGTGTGGATGAACTTGTCTTCTCTAGGGCAGTTAGGTATGATCCGTCGAATCTGTCTAGTCCATGGACTTATTACAATATCGATCATACACAAAAAAATGTGAGATAAAATTTGGTTTTCATATGGTTATTAAAATTACATAGGAAATTAGTGGATAGTCTAGTAAATATCACTTGTTTTAACATGAGAGTCTTAGTTTTAACTTTTAAAAACCACAAATATAGTGAGAGCACATTTTCAATTTTCAACAATGATTCATGAACATGACAAGTAGTTGAGACAAAATGTATAATCCAATCCCATTTATAAGATTGAAAACATCTTTATTGGATCAAAAAAAGAGTCTCAAGATCTAGCTGCACTGATGGCAAGTCACAAGTACCATATGCAAGTACAAAAAAGTAGGAGATACAAATGTCAAAAAGAATCTAAAGTCTACTAAGGCTAATTAGTTAGATGAGTCCTCAGCCCAATCACTCAAATAAGACTCATGGTCATCACTAGATGAGTCTGATGTGCTTGGAACAAAATCCCCATTACTAAGGAGGTTCCCATGCTTATCTTTAGAGAGCGAGAGCATGAGGTCCTGCACTTCTTCTCTTGCTATTCATCTCCCATTCTCTTCTTTCATTGTAGTCTTTCTCTTTCCTTCTCTCTCTATGTTCATGTTCCTCTTCCATTGTGCACACTCACAACCACATAGGAGTTGAACACCACCTTTGGCCACATTTGTAGATGGATCAAAGTGACATTTGATAGCCTCAAATTAAACTTGAGCCATTCATCAAGATTGGGCATAATTTGCAACACATTGGGTCATCACTTCAGCTAAATTTTCAGATTTGTCCTCTCCAAAAATTTGGGCTTTGACCAATAACTTCCACAGCTTCCATATTGCCTAGTTCAACATGGTTCTCACAATGTCTCATCGGCAGCCCACAAGAATTTTGGGGTCCCATCGCAAAGCTGCCAAGCATCGGTCAATGAGTTCTTGTCAGCTGCCTAAGAACCTACCTTCCAAATTATTACTCATCTTATGTATTAACTGCTTGCTTTAATCAGTGTAATACAGGGTTCCACCACCCTTTCTTGAAAAGAAATGCTGGTTTCATGGTCTTACCCAAATTCATTTCTTTTATTTGCTGCTGGGGTTGCTATATGAGAGATGCTGTGGATTATCCCGAATCGAAGGGTTTGAGGATATTACAATGGTTTGGCCATTGCATGAGTTAAGAATGGTAAACAAGTCTCAAATCTTGCATCAATTGACCACTTGGGTCAGGAATAGAGGTTCTCACTTGCTTGTGCTGAGCAGCCAAGGCATTATTATTCTTGTTAGCCTTGGTTGCAGTCAGTATTTGAGAGCCTCAAAAGTTTCTTCATCTGGAGTTGTTGGGAGGTGATAGTAATTTGTTGTTCGAAAAGCCAGTAATATATAGTCATAGTTACTGGAAATTCCCAGTGGTCTGAAACTCCACTTTGGCCGTCTCAGGTTTCTGTTTACATTTCTGTTCACATTTCCATTTCCACCTTTCTTACCCCTATAGTCACTGGGAACTCCCTGAAACTCCAAATATTTTCCCTTTGCATTCATGTTCTTGTTTCTGTTTCTCTTTCTGTTCCCTGTTTCCCATAATGGGTGCTTTTGTAGAAGTTTGTGGTGCATCTTTCTACACCTATTCTGCAGCTGAGGTGTTTGTTTAGTGAGATAGATGGAGCTCAGCATGAGCAACACGTCGGTTGGATTAATGGTTGTGGAAATGATCTCCTAGGAAACAGAGCCTTTAAATAAATGAGATACACAAGGGACACATCTGAGATTAGCTGAGCAAGATGACAATGTAAGGTTTTTAAGGACTTACGTACTATTTAATTGATCTATTTCCCACACTTTCAGGTTCATGATTTTTTATTTGGATGTATTTGGGCAGGTGAGGTTGCATATGAGCACTCACTTTTACGTCAGGTTTCAAGCCTTTTACGGAGGCTTCCAGCAATAGACTCAACCAAATTTCAGGATGATTTTCTGATGGTAATTCTTTACTTATGTAGTAAAAACTGTTTATGTATCTGCAGATGGCCCATATAAGAACAGGTACATGTTTGAGATGGCTTTGAACTCTCCCTTTCTTTGCAGGAGTACAATGATACTCTTCTGATGGCATATCTTGCAATGATAACAAAGTGTTCAAGGTAGTTCCTAGTCTTGCCTTTTGGAAAGCAATCTTCTCTTATTATGTCCTGGATGATGTCACGGTAGTAATCATGGAACGTGGTGACTGTCTCTTTCAGCCAAAGCCTTTTCTGCATCAATTTTTATCATAAACTCTGACCTTGCTTGATTTTGCAATGCAGTACCATCAATGAGCTTGTGGAGAAATTCAACACAGCCTATGATAAACAGATGAGAAGGGGGGGCAGGACACCATTCATCTAGCATGGGTCAGTGCCCAAGAGCCAGTTTTGTATGTCAAGCGTAATAGTAGATTCTCTCATGTGGGTTGGGCCTGTTCTCGTAGAAACTGTAAAAAGAGATTACCAACCCTTTGTTAAAAGTTTCCTTTTAACAAAACCCTGAAATTTTGAAGCCAACGGTGGGTTCATTGAGTACATATGACATCATCTCTGACATTGTATAATTTTCTGCACTTAAGCACTAGGCTGACTTGAATGATCTTTTGATTCTGCCCAGTATGGCTCGATTGTGTTGGTACTTTCCTTTCCTTTGAGAGATGTTTCAATAATCATGGCTGCCTCTAAAAAGACTGAAGGGGTCCACGTGGTCTGTTGAAGTGATATGTCCATATGTGGCATCAATGTCTTTTCATTGTGGCATTGCATATCACCTTGTATATTCTTGGGTCTGTTCGACAAACATGCCATTTGCTGGGTTTGTGTTGAAAGAAGTTGATACCAACTTAGGGTTCAAAAGACGATGCAATTTGTTGGAACTTCATGGACACTTTGTTTTCTGCTCACGTCAACCCATGTTCTATCCCTTTTGCCTATTCCCAGTTCGAATATTCCCCCAATCTGAAAAGAAAATTCAAAAGAACAATCAGCATCGCTTAATTGAGATGTTGAATCTTGCTCAATAGATCCTGTCTTTTTGGTGAATGTAGAGATAGGTCATCTGCAATGAAATCAATTATGGGCGCCATCAAGTTCCTAAAATTATTGCTTGTGGCTATGATTTTTGATGTGGGAAGATCAAACAAACTCCATTCGTGGTACAGTTCGCGAGATCCTGTTTGCTTTATAGGTCTACTTTTGAAAAGGTTTTTTCTGTTCTTAAAAGCATGCCTTGCACACATGGTCTCTTACTATTATTTCTAGCAATGGCCAAGTTGTTGAGAGACCAAGTCATTCAATATATTTCCCCATACATTCTTATTTTGGCTTCCATTTGTAGCCCCAAAAAGGCTTGATTTGGATCGTTATTAGTGTCAAGGTGCCACCTAAGAGAGTTGGCATGCCACCGGAGAGACTTCAGTGGGCACCACTCGAGACAGTTTGTGCCTATAAATATGCGATGGACTTCCCTCATTCATCATCCCATACATTGATTCCTGTTGACATTGTCACTCTCTTCCATATTCTTATCTCCTTTCTCCATCCTCTGCATTGTCGCTTCACACCCGGCGAGGACATTATGGTTCATGGCTTTTGTATCTATCTCCACTTGGCATTTTGTAGCTTACATCATTAGGACTCAGCTCTTCTCACCTAACGTCATTGTCAGGTTTCATTTGCAGCAGATTCAAACCGTTTACATCATTAAGACTCAGCTCTTCTCACCTACCTTCATTGTCAGGTTTCGTTTGCAGTAGATTCAAACCGTTTACATCATGAGACCTACATCAAATACTTGCGTTTTTGTGTTTCCTTCACTCTTGAAGGACTGCCTAGTAGTCACTTGTTTGTAGCCACTTATATGGAGAGAGCTTCATAAGATATTCTTGCATTTTCTTTTGCAGTCAGTAGCAACCATCATCTTAGAGAGATTTGAGTATATCCTTCATCTCTGACAGCTCTTGAGGATTATGTTTGCTCCCTTTGCAGTTGATCGTCCTTTTTTTCACTATTTAATATGACCTTTGATATCTTATTGTTGGAGGATTTTGTTTTGCCCCCTTCATTTTGCAGGTTTCCTTCAGATACTATTACCAAATTAGATAAGACAGTGAAGTAATCTTCAGAGCTTTGGTTATGTTGTATCAACTTGATTCACTTAGCATGATTTAGTGATTCATCATTCATCATTATTTTGTTTGTTTTTTGAGCCGCTTTTTCGTCTGAATGTTTGTTGTACATGATGTGTTTCTCCTCGCAAACCCTACTGTCTTTGGTTTGCCTTCACAACTCATATTTTGGTATGGTGGCGCTTAGAGAGAGGAGGAGATCCTTTGCATGGGATAAGTTAGACAAGTTACAAGAGCAACATCTTTTAGTCATCCCATGTGTTTGTTGCATCATCAAGAGTTATCCTTATCTTGTGTCTTTCACCCTCCCTTTTACGGGTTGCTACTCTAGCACTATGGCTTCTCTTGATGGATAGTTCATTGAGTATTCCTATTGTGGCAAGAATAGTCATACTATAGAGGACTATCAACTTTGCTTCCCACATCAGTGGAATATATACATCTGCCATTGAGCACTCCTCGTGCCATATCTCCCTTCTAGGTCAAAAGATAATTCTGCAACGGCTATCAACTATCAAAGTATTATCCTCCAAGCAATAAGATGCATCCTATGTGCATTAAGTCCTTATGAGCAAAATGAGCATTAAGCACCATGATCTCTTGGAGACCGTTGCAATGCCCTATAGAGGTTCCCTCCACCTTTTTTAGGTCTAATAGCTTCCACTGCCATGGGTTGTGGTCTTGCACTTGGCTCCACCAAGATCATGATTGTTGGATACTGTATTCTTGTCATTCCCCTCTTTTGAGAAACAATAGTTCGACTAATTTCTCTCATTTGGCTTTGCAGTCCGCTCTAATGAGAGAATAGTTATTGTCCATTCCTCATTCCCCATGAGTTATTTGTTTGCTCGACTCCTTTGTCCTACTCCATAGACACCAATTTGGATGCGGGTATGAAGGAGATTTTGTGTGATACCCCTTCCTCCACTCCCTCTTCTACTCGGGTTCGAGAGGCCACCTTTGGGAGCAACCTAGACTTTGTTCCATTGAAGCCCTAAATCTTCGTCGGCCTTGTAGGCAACATTTTCTTTATCTTTTGATGTTTTGAAGATCGTGATCCATGAGTTTCTTGATTCCCTATCTCTTAAGAGGGGGATTTAGTGGGGAACTTCAAGGGTGCTCATCTTTTTTCTTCTTTAGAGGGGGATCCCATTCCTTTAGCTTCGGAGGGGGTCCTTTCTCATCCTTGAGATCTTCACACATCTTGTGGACAACCCTAAGGGTGGTTGACATCAGAGGCTCATTCTCTTTTTACCCTTGACACTGAGGATCTACAGGTTCTTCCTAGTTTGTGGCTTTGGATGTATCAACCATGGCTTGGTGTCTTAGCTTGCATATACCTTCCAACATGGAGTAACAAAGCTTGTGGCTTCTATCTTAGGGTTGAGTTTCAAGTTCTATCAGTGCTACTATTCTTTACTATAATTACCTTACATGTGGAATATTGGGATTCTTGAGTTGATCTTCTCTTTGGGACTTCTTGTTTATGCTCCTTTTTGGGCCTTAGATGGGGTGTTGAGGAACCAAGTCATTTAGGACATTTTCCTTCATTCCTATTTTGATTTCAATTTATAGCCATGAAAAGGATTTATTTGGATCATTATTTAGTGTCGGGGTGCCACATGAGAGAGCGGGGCGCCACTTTAGACTTCAGTGGGTGCCACTTGAAAGAAATCTGTGCTTATAAAAATGGCATTGACTTTCCTCATTCATCATCCCACACATTCATTCCTTTTGACACTACATCACTCTCTTTCATATTTTTCTCTCCTTTCTCCATCTTGTTCATTGCTATTCACAAACTGTGAGTAGGACATTATGGTTTATGGCTTTAGCATTTATCTCCACTTGGCATTTTGCAACTCATATAATCAAGAGTGAGCCCCTTCTCCACTCGGCATCACCATCAGGTTTTGTTTGTAGCAGATTCAGACCGTTTACATTAAGTTACACCCTCTTTATGAGCCTTGCATTAGATACCTATGTTTTATTACTTTTTTCACTCCTAAACTGCTACCTAATAGTCACTACTTGTCTGTAGCGACTTACATGGAGAGAGCTTCATCAGAAATTCTTCCGTTTTCTCTTGCAAACAACTGACTGCCCAATTTTCACCTTGATAGCAACCATTATCTCAGAGAGACTTTGCCATATCCTTCATCTCTGACAGCTCTTGAGGATTGCATTTTGCCCCATATACAACTGGTTTTCCTTTTCTTCGACATTCAACATTACCTTCGATATCCTACCACGGGAGGATTGCGTTTCGCTCCCTTCATTGTGTAGCTTACCTTTAGATATCGTTGCTTGATCAAACAAGACAATGTAGTTATCTCAAGAACCTTGACTCCATTGTATCAGCTTGATTCACTTAGCATGATCGAGTGATTCATCATTCATCATCATTTTGTTATGTGTCTTCTCAATTTCTCTTTTCTCCCAGTGTTTATTGTGCACACTGTGTTTCTCTCTGCAAACCCTACCATCTCTCTGGTTTGCTTTCATAGCAGTCATATTTTGACACAAGTGACTAATAAATCAATTAAGGATTGAGCATGCTTGTATGTGATGCCGTGGACAAGAAGTGTTTTTGGATGTCTTTGAATAGTAGCTTGTTGATCATTGAAGCCTTTTATGTTGGAAGATACCAATTTTGTGCTAAGCAAAGGCCATTTAAATTCGTAAGTGAATCTTTTGTGATTCTCCATTAACCCACTTCAATCTCTTGTCTTGCCACCACCATGTGAGGGATGGCGTTCTTTTTTTTGCTCAACCATATACTGTGAATTGGGCCAATTGAGGGTGCTAAAGTTATCAACGCCAAATCTTTGAGTTAAGGTAACTCTTTACTAGTTTGATTATCACAAGCTCAAAAAACAACTTGCAACACACATCCATGGGTTGCATGCGAACCATGAGGCATGTCTTCAACTACTTGGTATTTCTAGTAAGGGAGTGGCAAAATCAAGAAGTGACGCGATTCTCACATTTTTATCGAAGATAGTAGCAAAAGGTTCTAATCATTGAGGTTTTCTTGTAGAATGAGATTTAGAAAAACCAAAACAAATGGCCTCCCACACTTCGTTTGGGTTCTTGTTCTTGTAGGAACCATTGACAACCTGAAGCTCATTGGTTAATTATTTGTAAATACAAATATTGTTGCATGGGGCCAAAAATATTGTCACAAAAGGCTTCTATAGATGGAAGGAAATGAAAATACGTAAGCACGAGGGAATACAAATTAACTCTTTGGGGGATGTGAGGAACCTAATGTGGAGTAATCAAGATGCTTTAAAAAAGCATGTGAAGTTCAAAAGAGTTCTTATTAATCTATGATAGATTTGAAAACACATTAATAAAAAGAAACAAAAAAGGAGAGAATCATGGAGAGTGGGAAGTATCTAGGCCATTATGTGAGCCTTCATTATGTCACCCCTCATTCCCTTTGTTGATATGCATTTCGGAAACCTAGCCACCTCTCATATTTGCCACTTTGCACACATGTAGGTGAGTGAAGAATGAGTATAGGAACTCGATCATTGAGTTAAGTCAACCATATGCTTTCTTCCACCATATCGTCATGACAAAGGTGGCTAAACTAATGTGAGTGAAGCTATATGTGTCCATAAACCACAAACTAAAACTCTTAGGAAAACGAAACTATGATACCCATTTAAAAAGCTTAAAACCATTGAAAATCATATTGCATAAGTATTACGAGGAAATGGAACCTTTGCAATGTTATAAAGTATAAACATTATTTAGGCACATTGTAAAAATTGCCTATCTTGGAGAACATGGATTTAAAATGATCTTCAATTATTAAGAGGAGACAACCACTTATTAAAAGAGAGACGAGGCAAAGAAAGTAGCACCATGGATAGAGCCAACATAATAAGCAAAAGGTTACTCTTTCATGTGATGGAGCATCTTTCTTAGATGCTATATGGACATGTTATATTTGTTCGAATGTAAGCATTTAAACTTCATCGTCTAGAGCACTCTTATATGATGGAGTGGGGACAATCCCATAAGTTGTAAACATTTATCATATTGTTGGTTTTGGTTTGGGATATAACTTCATGTTTCAAGTTAATGTATACAATAATGGGTCCGATTTTAAGCTTGGAAGTTGTTGGAAAAAGTAGTAATAGGGCAAAGTACGAATGCAAGTAGTGATGGAGGAGAAATGACAAAGCGATGAAAGGGCTACAACTCCAAATAATGAAAGAGAAGAAATTACAAAAGGTAAGTATATAAACCTAAACTCGACTAGGGTGAGATGTGTACTAATACAAGGATAAAAGATATCTGAAAGTAAGAAAAATTGAGTGTATGCTACAATAACCCCCTAGGAGTGATGATTTGAATGCGTATACGGATTTAATGGATCATGGTGTGAAGAGTGAGATGTGAGAAACTTTGTAAAAAGCTCATAGACCAAGTTGATCTCACTTCTTGAAACTTAATACCATCCATAATGATAATGCATTGTGCTAACATGGAAGAGTGGATTGTTCACAACTATCAAAGCACTTTGACTATCAATGTAGATAGTGGAAGAGGATGATTGATTGACTCCAAAGGTTGTACCAAATCTTTGAGCCACACTCTCAAGTTTCAACTATAGTTGTGAAGGTTGCCCTATATGTACATTGACAAGTTGAAGTGATTAATGTAGGTGCCTTTTGTTTACATGGAGTACCTAGAAGCAACTATTAGGAGAAATGAAGGTGCAATAGAAAACCCACAACTCCATATAATAAAAGAGAAGAAAATACAAAAGGTAAGCATATAAACCTAAACTAGACTAGGGTGAGGTGTATACTAACACTATAGTTGTCAAGGTTGCCCTATACGTACATTGACAAGTTGAAGTGACTATTGTAGGGTGCCTTTTATTTACATGGAATACCAAGAAGAAACTATTAGGAGAAATGAAGGTGCAATAGAAAACCCACAACACCATATTATAATAAAAGAGAAGAAAATGCAAAGGTAAGTATGTAAACCTAAACTAGACTAGGGTGAGGTGTATACTACTAACGCAAGGGGGAAATATCTCTTGAAGGGCGGAAAATTAAGTATATGCTACAATAAACCCCTAGGAGTGTTGATCTGAATAAGTAGAGGGATATAATGGATCATGGTGTGAAGAGTGGCATATTTGAAGCTTTGCAAAAAGCTTCTAGACGAAGTTGATCTCACTTGTTGAAAGTTAATCCCATAGATAATGATAATGCATAGTGCAAACATGGAGGACTAGATTCTTCACAACTATAAATGTACTTTGACTATCAATGTAGATAGTGGAAGAGGATGATTGATTGACTCCAAAGTTTGCATCAAATCTTTGAGCCACACTGTCAAGTTTCAACTAGAGTTGTGAAGGTTGCCCCATACTTGCATTCACAAGTAAAAGTGACTATTGTAGGATGCCTTTTGTTCTCAGCCACAGTATAGGAGTACCAAGAAGGAACCAAAATGCACTAATTGTGGACGCTCTACTATCATAACAACCTTCCTAGTCACAATCACAAAAAAGCACACTTACATGGATTACTAGTGTGTGGATAGAATAGTTTAATATCTTGTGTGCCATTCAAGTAATGAAGGGCCTTGCTCATAGCTTGCTAATGAGTTGAACGTAGGCAATGCATAAATTTTCTCACATGTGATAAAACAAACTAGGCATTTGGGGTACTATGGGAGACATGAAGAAGGCACATTGCCTAAGTAGCTATGGAGCGAAAGGATGCAACCATGCAAGAGTCTTAAGGAACACGGAAATTATCGATTCATTTCATTTGGAGAATATGGCCACATATTTGTGTACATGTATGCCTAAGAAATCATGAGAGAGAGAGAGAGAGAGAGAGAGAGAGAGAGAGAGAGAGAGAGAGAGAGAGAGAGAGAGAGAGAGAGAGAGAGAGAGAGAGAGAGAGAGAGAGAGAGAGAGAGAGAGAGAGAGAGAGAGAGAGAGAGAGAGAGAGAGAGAGAGAGAGAGAGAGAGAGAGAGAGAGAGAGAGAGAGAGAGAGAGAGAGAGAGAGAGAGAGAGAGAGAGAGAGAGACACTCTTTGTGCTCTTGTTATGGTATCATGAACAAGCTCAATCTAGAGGTCGAGGTTTTACCTCACCTTCCCACTAGTCATTATATCTTGTATCACAGGAACAATCATAAAATTTTTTCAAGAGTTCTACCATTGCCAATACCGAGGTGATCTAGGAACTAATATTGGCGCACATACCAACATCATTTAAATATATATACATATAGTCCCATATTCCGATGCTAGTTAAATAAACTAAAATGAAACTCACCACTCTCATCTCATATTGGTGTGCATTTATTTGTCAAGAGTTAAGGTCCATACCTCCTTTTTTGTTTTTCCTCTCTTTTTCTCTCCTTATGTTTCCATGGAGTCTTTGATGCTTGAAAGACCTCTTTTATCCATGGCATCTTTATCCGCACAATCCTTGAGCCAAGATGTAAGCTTCAAATCCCTAAATTTCTGTGTTTCTTCTCCTTCTTCATTATGTTTATTTCTCTTTGTGGTTTGTGAAGAAAAATAGAGAGTATGTAATTAGGGAGAGGGAGAAGGAGAGAGAGAATCATTGAGTATTTGCGCTAACCGATCATGCATCCCTTTATATCAGATCATTTGAGGAGTTCTATGCACATAAACAAGGTATCACACGCCTTTCCATTTGCAAGCTTTTTTTATCCTAGCTCTTTATCATTTATTATAAAAAATCCTACTTTATGCTATTTTTCCACGACCCTGCATTTTTATATACACATATACAATTGGACTACATAATGCTGCATAGTTTCTTATGAGAAAATTTTCATTATATATTTTCTTTTTCACTTCACTCCTTTCCTTGTTTGCATTGGATGCTGTTAAGGGAAAATTTTGTGCAAGTTTAGCTAGGCAAACACCGAGTCTCTAGTTGTGAATGTTCATGAAGAGGAGAGAGAGAGGAATACACTTTTAAATTTGAAAGTAATACCCTTGTATTACACTTGATAGACATGTAAACCCAATAGCCAACAATTATTCAAATCATGAGCAATTGCTCGATATTTTGATTAGTAGCATGTAACTAAACATCTTTAGTTCAACACTCTTCACCAACAAAAATGCATCATAGAATGTTCATCGATACCAAAGGAACATATTTCAAAAATGGTAGCGATGAACTAGCAGTGTGACTTAGTACTATGATCAGATTGATGGGCTTTAGACTATGTGAATCCCACTATCGATCTATTGAGGACATTCACCATACAACAACTAATTATTGACTCAAAATTTAAAGAAATAAAAATTGGAAGAGAGAAGAGAATTGAGAAAAGAAAGCATGACAAAAGATTGGGTACAATCCCTCCCCATGCATAGATGAGCACCTCCCCATGCATGTATTTATGACTTTTTTAAGTTCTTGTGCTAAACATACCATTGAAAGCATCTTTTATGTCTTTTGCTTTTCTTGCTTTCTCTTTTTCTTGCACAATAAATCTACTATAACCTATTCCAATAGCTACATCCAAAAATAATATTTTAGTCTCTTTAGGATTTTAACAATAAACACATGCTAAAAAAAATCTATTGTGCATGTGTATATGCAAAATCCTTGTGTTTGTGTGCGGCTACAAAAATATAATAGTTTCACGTTTTGAATCGTATAATTTTCAATAGTTTCTATGCTATGAAGTGTGTGTTTCCCAAAATATTTCTTTCACATAACTTTGTATAATAATATGCTTAATACCACAACACAAAACACATTGGTATCCTTTTATCTATCTATTGAGTATAATGCGACTAGTGTAAGACATGTGTACTCATGCAACAAGTCATAAAATATGTGTCAAGCAGAAAAAAACCACAAAAAAAGATGATAATCCTATTTTCCTAGTAAATTTTGATAAAATGTAGTGATTATCATAATTTCATAACATTTCTTGGGGGTTGAAAAGTAACTGTCACTAGTTAATTAACAAAGAAAACTGCAAGTGTGGCTAACCACATGCTAGTGCTGTCTCATGTGGCGAATTTGCACTTTCTTATGAATATAAGGTTCCATGGATTTTACACAAAACACTATCTCATGCATTGAATTTGTGTTTGTGGGATATTAATGTGATTGTGTGAGTGGGTAGGCATTTAAGTTGGAGTTAATGCTAACTTTTGAATCCATAGAGATTCTCCCATAGAATGACTTTTGTATTTTACTAGATCCCTATAGTACTAATTTTCAATTGTAGTTGTAGTTTCGTCATGGTCAATAAATACTTTAGATATCAAAATTTTTGTATCTTTTAACCATGGAGAGTAACCTTTTACTGGAATTACTGAAGGAGTTCCCCTAAAAGGTTTCAACAAACTAATGTGAAAAGAATAATGAATTTTGCAAATGAAGAGGAATGCCTAATCTAAATGTAAAATATGAAGCTAAATTGAACTCTAGCTCCTTTTCAATGTTTTGTAGGCTTCTCTTTTCAATAAAAAAACCATAATAGAGCCATCTTCATAAGAAATATAGAATTGATAAAATCATGGTTATATTACCCTAATAGATAGACTATAAACTCAGTTCATTTATGATAACCTTAAATATATTGCAGTACAAAAATTTTTAGAATCTATCATGGTTAGTGGCTAAAGCATTTGTTGCTAGTATACCATTGGTTATAATAATATGGGAATAAGAATTTCTTACCCTAAATGGGTGTTTTGTCAAAATATAAAAGGTCAAATAATCATAATTTGATAGCTAGGCACTAAAGTACCTAAATTCCTAAATTATTTTAAGAACTATCCTCTAAATAGAAAATAGTTTAAAAAATAGTGTGGCAATTCATAGAAATGGACTAGATATGAAGGTATATTTTGACAAAGTCTCTAATTAGCTTTGGTCTCAAGTTGTACCATGTGGAAAATACATATGCAATAATGATGTGAATGGTGGTCATGGCATACTTGTACCTTGGTTTGGGATTGATGGCAGCATCCTAGTGGTGTCATTTAGGGGTTCATTTGGTTTTGTAACACCTCCAACACACACTCATGGTGGGTGGTTGATGAACATCATATAGTGGGACTACTAGACATTGTGCCAAGAGTGCAGCTAATGGGGCTGAGATTACAAGTTTTCTTCCACCACTAAATAATGGGGCTGAGATTACAAGTTTTGTAAGACAAACCCACAAAATAATGGGTTTGTCTTACAAAAGGCTAGTCTTTGTGTTTAGGAGGCTCCATCCACATCTTTCTTTGCAAGTGTTCCTAGTGAATGTCAACATAGATACCAAGATGGTATGCTAGTTAAACGGATATCAAAGTTGGAAAATGAATTTCAAGAAAATATTCATAGGGATAGAGCTCTAAATGCACATATTATTTGTAAGGCCATTGTGTTATGCAATGAGTCACATGTATTATGTGTTAGAACAAAAGAGAGCAAAGCTCCAGGTTTTACTTACTTTGTTCAATTGCAAAGTTCCCTCATTGCACATATAGTGATTTTCAAAAGAGAGAAAACAAACATCAAGTTTATATTCCCTGCAAACATATATACTATTTGTTCTTAAATATTCTAGACTTGGACTCCTTATCGCATGAGTGCATTCATCAAGCTACTCTGAAAAAGGTCGAGTTGCTTCAAGCTTTGGGAGGACAAAGGGTTAATGCACCTACTTAGAGAGACATTCGGTGTAATGGTGATACTTATACGTACTAATGCATTTTTGAGTACATGAGGTTCCAATGCTTTAGACTACTTATAGAGAGACGCATTGGTGCAACCCTAAACCTACTCAAATAGATATACAATGCTATGAAGCTATGTGGCTATGGTTTTTCTCCTTTGTATTTGCTTCATTTTTTGTGTGTAGACATTTTGAAGATCACATCTATAGGCATGCATGTCATTGATACTATGTCATCCTTGCATTAATTTTGACAATCTACCCTTAAATTGCATTCTTGTTCATGAACTTATAATTTTGGATCCTTAAACATAGCCATCTTTAAATGAACTAACCTTTTGTAGCCATTAGGAACTTGTGTATATGTCACTCTAACTATGTAAGTGAATACAATGTTGTGCTAATGGAGAGACCATGGATTTCTAAAAGAGGTGATACTTTGCCACGTAATGCTTAGTTTTTCCTTGTGTTTGGAATGCATGCTCTAAAAAAGTGATTTCTCTCTCTAAGGACTCATGAATGAAACTTGTAGCATCCTCAATAGCACCTGTTTAGTTGGTTCTATCTAACTTATCCTCAGTAGCCAATATATGGAATACATCATTGTTACCATCCATGGCCATTGGTTGTACTTGATGCAAAAGTTGATTCTATAGAGGAAAATATGAACAAAAACCAACTTGTGCTAATGTTGAAATTTCTCCACAATATGATTTATCTTCCTCCAATTTTGATTTAGTAAATTTCTTTCTATGTAAATGATCATCAATACCATAACTCTTGTTACTTTCTTAGTGGACACTTAAATGTATTGGGATACAATTCAATGCCTTGAAATCCATAATAGACCTTGGCTATCCCATCTAGAATATATTCATCATATCCAAATAAAGTTACATGTGCTAGGAATGTCTCATTCAAAACCATGTCATGATGCTCATCATATACTCATAATTAACAAGAGCTAGTATATGTAACCTATATAGAATCTAGAACAATCTAATGACTTATTATTCTTTGTTATTGTCTACATTGAAATCATTGATTTTTTTCTACTCATTATGTTAAGCTACGGATGTGTTTCTTATAATCCTCATATCCATTATTGCTCATTGGGTAAGTTAGGACTAGAATAAGCTGCTAGATATGATGCCAATCCCATGCTATCATTCTTGATCATGTAGCATCCATGCATCCTACCAAAAAATCTATTGTAGTCCATATTTCTAGTTTATCTCATACCAAAGCTGACATTTCAAATATAGATACTTTTTTCTATCTAACATGGAAATATAGAATCCTAAATTTAATCCTAGGTTCATTATCATTTTCATTACCTAATAGGTAAAAAGAAATGTTGCAAGCACTACAAGGAAACACATGTATAGTGACAGCGGTGTCGTATTGCTGCGCATTTGAGGTGTGTAAACCACCCAAAAGTTGTGCATGGGATTTGGTACTTTGTACATATTTAGTTGTTGTGATTACATTTATTTTCAGCGTATGGAAGGGTTGCTTTCAGGTAGGGTCAAGGAGAGAAGACATTACAACTATATAAACAGATGTAAGAGGAGGGCATATCTGTACACAATCAATCTTATTGCTGTGAATAGCAAATACTGCAATGGACTGGGTTTCTTTTTCACTTTTCTTGTCCCTGAAACAAAGGGAAGATCCTTGGAGGAAATTATAGGGGAGAATAGTGATGAGCCAAGGAATCACACAAATTTACAGATTGTAACTGGGAAATAGAGCTACGAAGGCTAAAGAGGGGATTTTTGAAAGGCTAAAGAAGGAGGGAAAAGGAGAGCCGTGCTTTGAGGGGAAAAAGGAGAAGCTTTTGGGCTATTTTGAAAAAGGGGGCTTTTTGGGGACGAAGAAGAGGGCGATGAAGAAAAAACAGCTTCAACGAAGCCTGCAGACAACGATGAAGGAGATGGGAGGACGAGGGTGCTGAAGCAAAGCAAGGTCAAGTCGAAGGAAGGAACGACGCAATGAAGAATCGGACATCAAAGAGGAATGCAAGGTGATGACGAATCATCAAGGAATGACAGACGAAAGGGACGAGTGAAGACAAGGAGGGTGAATAGAACACATTGAAGAAAAAGCTGCGATCGGCATTTTGTAGATGACAACGTAGGAGGATGCACTTCGAAACCACAGCATGGCAGAAGGTGACAATGTCAAAGCTGATGCCGAAGCAGGAGGAGTAGAAGAAGTTTGCGCTCGGGATCATCAGAGGAGACTTCGCAATAGCTGTTGGAAGGAATGTTTTTCATGGAAGAGATGCCGATGAAAGTGCGTGAAAAGAGATTGCTTTCTGGTTTCCTGAGGGCGTAACTGACTGGCAAAACAGCTTGCACTCTTGGATCTACGAGTAGAGAGCCTTTTCAATCTCGAATCCACTAGCGAAAAGGTTTTTTTTTCTGACATTGGAGCCCGAGTTACGCTGAAGTAGACGTATGCTGCAGAAAAAGCGACGCGAATTCGACGGAAGAGAGGAAAGAAACTCAGCCACACAAAACCTTCGCCGTTGGTGACACTTGAAGAGATTCTCAGCAGCACATCTAATCAAAGGAACTAGATATTGGGCAACATCAACAGCATCGACCCAGGCTTCTTTGCAGCGAGCAGCCCCAGAATTCAGGCGCAGAGGATTTGTACTGGCAGTTGCTCTCGGGGATCGTCCTCAATGATGGCCGTCTGGCTTTTTGGGTCAATCGAAATGCATGTGAAGGATGATTCATGCTACCCGCCAGAGCATTATCCATAGTTTGGATTGAGGATCTACGTTATTGGAAGTGGGAACCTATTGCAAATTCATGGTTTTAAGAGGGTGCTTACCTGAAAACTGTATGCTGGTTTGAAGTGCAGGACGACAATTTGAGATGCTTTTCCAGCCAATAAACAATCACAGAACTCTACTTTGTAGCTTTTTCTCTACAACAGAAAAAAAAAGAAATCTGAAAAACTCTTTAGAGCGAAGATGCCCATCAAACAACTTTGTTTGGATCGGCAATATGATGATCCGTCTACCCTGATGGAGCGGAAGTGTTTATTATGGTTCAGCATTCTCATGGACAGGTAGATACATTAGAGAGATGTTTCTATGAATGCTTACTGCTGCTAGAAAAGGGTTAATATTTATACAATGTCAAGTGAATATATACCATCTGCTGGTCGATACAAGGACAAAGGATACATGTATGAGAGATGTAAAAGACAGATCTGAAGGTTACAATCAAGAAGAAATGCAAAGATCTTCTGGATTCTAGAATGGTCCATGCAAGTCAATACATGGCAGCTCTAATAACTCTGCTTCAGACTCGTACTGTATGGATAGTAGAATTGACATACTTTCTACTTGACTTTATGTCAACTGCCATGCTGGTAATCTATGCTCAAAGGCTATTCGGATTTCTTCATCTTAAACCTTGTATTTGTTATTGGCAGAAATAAAACAGAGTTTTGGCATCATTTTCTCATCTTGCTTATTCGCCTGATTGATCTTCTATCCTGAAATTAGTCAAGGTCCTCTGTGGTCGCGACTTTGCTTTCGAAATCCTTCGACATCTTTGGTGAACCTGACGTGAAAGTGTCGCAGAAATTTCAGGATGGGAGATACTTCAGCCTCTATTTCAGCTTCTTCTACAACTCCAGCTGTGTCTACTTCAGCTCCATCAATGACTGCTGCATCAAGTACTTCAACGGAGGATCTAAAACAGATTTTGCAGAATATGTCCATGTATATGCAGCTCCAAAATCAGCAAACACAAATGTATATGCAGCAGCAACAACAATTGCATCAACAACAGTTGTCTCAGCAAAGGCAACTCTATTCGGAGCAGGAGAATGCAAACAGCGCGACTAAGGCTATTGAAGCAGTTGAGAGTGAGAAGAAGCTATTTGACGGGCGTAATGTTTCAGCATATTTGAAGACATATGAGATCAAGATGGGATTTTTTGGAGTTCCTGCTGGACTTATGAGTAAGTACTTCCTTCGTCTTGTCACACCTGCTTTGAGGACAAAAGTGACTGATCTTTTTATTCAAAATACACATTGGCAAGATTTTAAGAAGGCTCTTAAAGAAGAATATTTCCTTGAGGACTTTGGTATGGCTACTCGACGGTCATTCCGAGAGTGGGTCTACATGCCAAACAAAGGTCTTGCTGCTTCGGAGTTGATTCGAGAATTCGAAGAGAGGTATAGTCAGCTTGATGTCATTGAACAAAGAGCATTGGATGTTGAAAAAGTTGAGCTTTTCTTGCAAGCTGCAGATCCTGCTCTTCAAGAAGAATTGGGTGAGCTTCTTGAAGATCGCACGAAGCCTATGGGTCTTAAAACTGATTGGCAGGATGCTCAGGATGCAGTTTCGACTTTGACCAAGAGGAGGATATGGAAGACTCGCCTACAGAATGGTTCCATGACATCTACATCATCATCTGCTCCTATGCCTACTTCTATCCCTGTTATTTCTTCTCCTCCTCAGCCAGTTTCTTGGCCTATGCCAGTGCCTACTGTTTCTACTCCACCTATTCCTCCTGTTCCACGACCGATGCCTACACCTTCTGCTCCAAAACCATCCGCTCCATCAGTGCCTACCTCTCTTGATGACATAATCAAAGGCATCACAGATTTGACACTGGAGTCAGTCAAAGTGGAGTTGGTGGGTAAGTTGAAGGAGTAGTTTGCTTCGACTGTGCCTACTACTTCTTCTAGTGCTCCTACTGCACCTAGGAGTGCTCCTAGTGCACCTAGGAGAGATCGGAGATGTATTTGGTGTGATAGTACGGAGCATCAGCATTGCAGGGATTGTGACTCTTTCCAGGATGCAAGGAGGCAGAATTTGGTATATTGGGGGCAAGATGGTAAGATTTGGTTGACTGAGACAGGAGCTCCACTTGCTACCAACTTTGGTAAAGGTGGAATGAAGAAGTTAGTGGAGGACATGGCTGCGCGTACTTCTTATGTGACGGCTAGAGGTGATGCTTCTGCATATGGAGTACAGATTGAGAAGGGATCGGAGACTCAGTCCGCACTATGGACTTATGCTATGGAGACTGCAAACAAGGGAAAAATTCAGCAAACTGTTTTGACTAGCGCAGGCTCTAGCATCAGATCAGAGACAGGATGGGACTCGCCTGTTGACAGGTATTCTATTTATGCTTATTTGGCTAAATCTCATGGTGCAGATGTATTTGTTGAGGAGAAGCGTAAGAGGGATGAAGAAAATCCAAGTGCAGCTAAGAAGACTAGAGGGGGTGAGTTTGTTACTCCACCTACTGCAGGACCGTCTTCAAGACCAGGGCCAGATCGACAGATGGAGGATGCTCAAAAGAGAGAAAAGAGGCAAGAGCCTAGAGAGAGAAAGCAGCCAGGATTCAGATTGATGTCTGATATTGAGACATCTACAGACATGAAGAAAATCTTTAATGATAAGATACTTGGCAGTGAGGTGACTTTCACTATTTCTGAGATTTTGGGCATCTCAAAAAGAGAGTTTCAGGATCAGTTTCAGGAGGTCCTGAAGAGGAAAAGACATGCATTGGCTACCACTGATACACAGGGAGTTTTGATTGGAGAGTTGGATGAGGATGATGATGAGGTTATGGTTGATAATGCTTCTGTTTTGCCGCAGGTAGAGAAGAGGGTTCAGCCTATGCATTATGCTGAAATTGATGAGCCTGTTTTGATACCGTGTAGTCACTTTTCGCGGAGCCATTGGGCTAGGGCAACTACAGAGACGATGGTAAAGATTGGAGAGAAACAGGTGCCTTATGTTGCATTGGTTGATCATGGTTCAGAGATTAATCTCATTGTTCGTGGAGTTTATGAGAGTAACAGATGGCCTATGGATGTAGAGCATGGGTGGCGTATGAGAGCCGCCAATAACACTGCAGGTGATTTATATGCTGCTTGCCCTAGTGTCAGGGTTTCTATTGGTGATATAGAGGAGGATTTTCATTTCTTTGTGCAGGATTCATGCTCTTATCCTATAATTCTTGGACAGCCATTCATTACAGAGATGCGCATGGAGACAAAGGTCATGGATGATGGGTCTGCTTATGCACGGATTCGCAGTAAAGATGGTATGAGAGCAGTTCAGTTTATGACTGTATGTGTAAACCATGTTAGAAACAAAGATACTCTCAGAGATGCACCCTTACCCACTGTGAGGGATCCGGGTTTTCATTAGGTACCGCCGTTTCGCGAGACGACGGTGGTACAGAGGAGAGGAGATTGGAGTTCTCGCCTCTTGGCAGTAGTGTTTTCTCCTCCGATTATGTTGGTATTTCAGCAAACAGTTCAATGAGTTATCAGAAGACTTCTAGGTTGCCTAGAGCTGCCAGGCAGTATATATGCAGGAAGGAGAAAAATTTGAAAAATGCAGGAATTTTGGAGGATGATGAGCACATAGATGGTATGTATGACAGTGTGATTTGTGCAGATACGATGACAGAGATGGGAGATATGCTGAAAACTGATATGCTGAATTGTCATGGTAATGTATTAGTGCAATCCCTGGACATGTTTTATGAAATTGCAGATTTTATGTCACAGATTGAGTCAGAGGCTGAGGTAACTCAGCAAAGAGTATTGAATGCAGAAGAAATTCAGCAAACAGAGTTTCCAGCTGGTTATGATCAGCTTTTAGAGAGACAGAGGGCTGAAAAATTTCAGTCAACAGAGTTTACTGCTGAAATATTTCAGCATTCAGAGTTTGGGGCTGTTTCTATGCAGTCCATAGAGCAGAGGGCTGAGAATATTCAGCCATTGGAGTGCAGAATTGCTGATTTACAGCAAGGTTTATGTAATGCATAAGAGCATAATGAAGCCAGGGTTGATACGAAATACAAAACTGTGGATAAGAAGGTGAAGCCGGTTGCTGTACCGCTTCCACCTGACAGTGATCAGCAAATAGAAAGGGCTGCTAAACAGCAAATTTTGAGGAATCCGGAGCATATTGGTCATAAATTTTCAGCAGAGACACTTGCTGAATTGAAAATTGGAAATGGTGATTTCTTGTTACCCATGGAGAAGCAATGCTTTCAGGAGATGCTTGAGCGTCATGGAAGGGGATTTGCTTTTTTGCCACATGAGATTGGATGTGTGAATCCGGATGTTGTTGCTCCTATGGTCATCTTTACTATTCCTCATATTCCATGGAATCTCCGACCTATTCCAGTGCCTAAAGCACACTTGCCAAAGCTGATTGATTTATTGAATGAGAAAATCAGGATGGGAATCCTTGAGCCTTCATCTGCACCATACTCAAACAGGTGGTTTATAGTTCCAAAGAAGAATGGTACTCTTCGATTTATTCAGGACATGCAGCCAGTGAACAGAGTTACTATAAGGAATGTTGGTATTGGTCCAGTTGTGGATGAGTTTGCAGAGGCATTTGCTGGACGTGCCATCTATTCTTTGGGTGATTTGTATTCAGGTTATGATCAGTTTCAGCTGGCTTTGGAAAGCAGGGACATAACCACCATGAGAACTCCTATTGGGCTTGTCAGGATGTGTACCTTGCCTCAAGGTGCCACTAATTCTGTTGCACATATGATGAATGCCATGCATAAGGTCCTTCGTGATTACATACCTCAGCTTACTATGCCTTTCTTGGATGATGTGCCCATTAAGGGGTGTGCAGAAGAAGAGAAGAATGAGAGCCTAAATGAGCAGGGATGCAGATACTTTGTGGCTGATCATATTTCAGCATGTGAGAAGATTTTGGCCAGGTTAGAAGAAGTGAACTTGACACTTTCAGGGCAAAAATCTGTTTTTGGAGTGAATGAGGTTGTCATTGTTGGGCATATGTGTGGATATTATGGCAGGAAACCCTCACCTGATAAGGTGAATGCTATAGGCAAGATTGCAGAGTATTGTTCTACCACTTCTGAGATACGGAGATTCATTGGTGCTTGCATGTTTTATATGATTTGGATACCTCATTTTGCACACATTGCAGATTGTTTGTATGAGCTGCTTCGAAAGGGGCAGAAATTTTATTGGGATGAGAGTCACACTAGAGCCATGCGGAAATTGAAGAAGTTATTGCAGAATGCTCCTACTCTCAGGAAAGCGGATTATAATTGTGATAGGCCTATTGTATTGACAGTTGACACTAGTCCAATTGGCATAGGTTGGGCTGTGGGTCAAGATGATGCAGATGGAAATAGGTATGCTATTCGGTTTGGGGCGAAAGTCCTAAACGAGAGACAGAGGAGATATCCGCAAATCAAGAGGGAGTTATTGGGGATTGTGACGGCTCTCAAATGTGACAAGGAGTACTTTATTGGAGCTTCAGTTGTGGTAGAGACAGATTGCTTGCCATTGATTGGTATGATCACGAGTTGCTCTACTCCGGATATAGCTATGTTGAGATGGATTGCATACATCAAGTCATTAAATCCGGAATTTAAACACATAGCAGGGAAGGATAATCCAGTGGCAATATGTTGTCTAGAGCCAGATATGATGATGAGGAGACTCTACTTGCAGAAGAGGATGATGCAGAAATTTCAGCCACTATGGTTGATCATGTTTGTCATGTCTATGATATTGTGGCTTTCACAGAAGAGCTCTATGTTGGAGATTGGTTGCAGATTGGCAGGTACCTTAGTACACTAAGCAAAAGAGATGAATGGACAGATGAAGAGTTCAAGAAGATCAGAAGGAAAGCCTATGGTTATTTTCTCAAGGACGGATTTCTTTGGAAGCATCCGAAGAAAAGAGGCAGATTACCTTTGCGGGTTGTCTGCGATAGAGAGACACAGTTACAGGTGATGAGGGAGTTTCATGAGAGTCCTTGGGCTGGTCATAGAGGAGTATGGGCTACTTATGAGAAAATCAGGGAGAAATATTGGTGGAAAGGCATGTACAGAGATGTTTCTCACTTTGTTGAGACTTGCAGAGACTGCCAGATGTATTCAGTAGTGCGTCATAGAGATGAGCTTCATCCGACCTATCCGCTATGCATTCATTATAAGTGGGTAGTTGATTTGGTTACCATGCCTATGGGTCTATGGGAGATGAGGTACATTGTTTTGGCTAGAGAGGATCTTACCAATCATGTTGAGGGCAGATCTTTGAGAACGAAAACCACTAGTGCAGTGTGTAAGTTCTTATTGGAGGAAATTTTCTGCAGGTATGGTTGTGTGGGTAAGATCACTGCGGATCGTGGTGAATTGGATGCAGATGAAGCTAGGGAGTTTTTCTCTCAGCTAGGAATCAAATTGGCTCTAACCACAGCATACAATCCAGAGGAAAATGGGAAGAGTGAAAGAGGGCATCCACCGATAGTGAAAGCATTAGCCAAAGCATGCAGAGGACGGATTGGAGAATGGCCGAGACTTTTACCATTTGCTTTATGGGCTGATCGTACGACTCATAGTGTTACTACAGGATTTATGCCTGCAGAGTTGATGTATGGTCAGAAACCTGTTATGCCGATTGAGACTTGTGCTTTGACTTGGTCAGTTTTACCATGGCAGGAGGATTTGACGAGAGAGGAGCTCTTAGCTCTTCGGATTCGACAGTTGGAGAGGAGACCTGAGGATATTCAGCTAGCTATTGACAGGTTGAAAGTTGCTAGACTAAGGAACAAGGACAGGTTTGATAGCCGGTATCGCTTGCGGCCTAGAGCAATAGAAGAGGGAGATTGGGTTTTGGTCTTTGATAGCAGCCTTGAAAATCAGCATACTGCACTTCAGAAGATGGTGAAAAGATGGTTTGGGCCATACATAGTCAGACATGTCTTTGATAATGCAACATATGAGCTGACAGAATTGGATGGAACAATGCTTAGAGTGCCTATTGCTGGAAAAAGAATCAAGATTTTCAAGAAAAGAGATGATGAGGATTATGCATTGGAAGAATTTTCAAGAGAAGAGCAACAACAAGAAACTCCAATGGAAGGGACAGATGATATGGCTGAAAATCTTGTTGATCTACCGGAAATGCATAACGAAGAGATTGATTTGTTTGTGGATCTTGATGATAATGATCATGGGTAGTTGGCCCATCCGGAGGATGCGCAGGATTAGAGGGGGTGGATGTCGTATTGCTGCGCATTTGAGGTGTGTAAACCACCCAAAAGTTGTGCATGGGATTTGGTACTTTGTACATATTTAGTTGTTGTGATTACATTTATTTTCAGCGTATGGAAGGGTTGCTTTCAGGCAGGGTCAAGGAGAGAAGACATTACAACTATATAAACAGATGTAAGAGGAGGGCATATCTGTACACAATCAATCTTATTGCTGTGAATAGCAAATACTGCAATGGGCTGGGTTTCTTTTTCACTTTTCTTGTCCCTGAAACAAAGGGAAGATCCTTGGAGGAAATTACAGGGGAGAATAGTGATGAGCCAAGGAATCACACAAATTTACAGATTGTAACTGGGAAATAGAGCTACGAAGGCTAAAGAGGGGATTTTTGAAAGGCTAAAGAAGGAGGGAAAAGGAGAGCCGTGCTTTGAGGGGAAAAAGGAGAAGCTTTTGGGCTATTTTGAAAAAGGGGGCTTTTTGGGGACGAAGAAGAGGGCGATGAAGAAAAAACAGCTTCAACGAAGCCTACAGACAACGATGAAGGAGATGGGAGGACGAGGGTGCTGAAGCAAAGCAAGGTCAAGTCGAAGAAAGGAACGATGCAATGAAGAATCGGACATCAAAGAGGAATGCAAGGTGATGACGAATCATCAAGGAATGACAGACGAAAGGGACGAGTGAAGACAAGGAGGGTGAATAGAACACATTGAAGAAAAAGCTGCGATCGGCATTTTGTAGACAACAACGTAGGAGGATGCACTTCGAAACCACAGCATGGCAGAAGGTGACAATGTCAAAGCTGATGCCGAAGCAGGAGGAGTAGAAGAAGTTTGCGCTCGGGATCATCAGAGGAGACTTCGCAATAGCTGTTGGAAGGAATGTTTTTCATGGAAGAGATGCCGATGAAAGTGCGTGAAAAGAGATTGCTTTCTGGTTTCCTGAGGGCGTAACTGACTGGCAAAACAGCTTGCACTCTTGGATCTACGAGTAGAGAGCCTTTTCAATCTCGAATCCACTAGCGAAAAGGTTTTTTTTTCTGACATTGGAGCCCGAATTACGCTGAAGTAGACGTATGCTGCAGAAAAAGCGACGCGAATTCGACGGAAGAGAGGAAAGAAACTCAGCCACACAAAACCTTCGCCGTTGGTGACACTTGAAGAGATTCTCAGCAGCACATCTAATCAAAGGAACTAGATATTGGGCAACATCAACAGCATCGACCCAGGCTTCTTTGCAGCGAGCAGCCCCAGAATTCAGGCGCAGAGGATTTGTACTGGCAGTTGCTCTCGGGGATCGTCCTCAATGATGGCCGTCTGGCTTTTTGGGTCAATCGAAATGTATGTGAAGGATGATTCATGCTACCCGCCAGAGCATTATCCATAGTTTGGATTGAGGATCTACGTTATTGGAAGTGGGAACCTATTGCAAATTCATGGTTTTAAGAGGGTGCTTACCTGAAAACTGTATGCTGGTTTGAAGTGCAGGACGACAATTTGAGATGCTTTTCCAGCCAATAAACAATCACAGAACTCTACTTTGTAGCTTTTTCTCTACAACAGAAAAAAAAAGAAATCTGAAAAACTCTTTAGAGCGAAGATGCCCATCAAACAACTTTGTTTGGATCGGCAATATGATGATCCGTCTACCCTGATGGAGCGGAAGTGTTTATTATGGTTCAGCATTCTCATGGACAGGTAGATACATTAGAGAGATGTTTCTATGAATGCTTACTGCTGCTAGAAAAGGGTTAATATTTATACAATGTCAAGTGAATATATACCATCTGCTGGTCGATACAAGGACAAAGGATACATGTATGAGAGATGTAAAAGACAGATTTGAAGGTTACAATCAAGAAGAAATGCAAAGATCTTCTGGATTCTAGAATGGTCCATGCAAGTCAATACATGGCAGCTCTAATAACTCTGCTTCAGACTCGTACTGTATGGATAGTAGAATTGACATACTTTCTACTTGACTTTATGTCAACTGCCATGCTGGTAATCTATGCTCAAAGGCTATTCGGATTTCTTCATCTTAAACCTTGTATTTGTTATTGGCAGAAATAAAACAGAGTTTTGGCATCATTTTCTCATCTTGCTTATTCGCCTGATTGATCTTCTATCCTGAAATTAGTCAAGGTCCTCTGTGGTCGCGACTTTGCTTTCCAAAATCCTTCGACAGCGGGTAGCGACATAGGAATAGCGGTGTCGCTATGTGCGTCGCAAATAGCAACTCCCCACAGGGAAAAAAAAGAGGGCCGAAACCCAAGCGCGTTTCATTTCGCGCATTCGTGAGACATTGCGAGAGGGAGAGCAACCGTTTTGCATAGAGGTGAGAGAGGGAGAGGAAGAAGGCTTGCCGCCGCCATTCGCGAAGGAGAGGAGGAGCCGCCGTCGCGAATAGGAGTCACCAAACCCTCGCCAAATCATTACGGTGAGTCCATTTTCTCTCTTTTACTTGTTTAGGGTTTAATTTGTGTATATTGAGAGAGGGAGAGGAAATGAGAGAGAAAGAGAGGGAGAGGGAGAGGGAGGGAGAGAAAGAGAAAGAGAGGGGGAGAGAAAGAGAAAGAGAGGGAGAGGGAGGGGGAGGAAATGAGAGAGGGAGAGGGAGGGAGAGTGCATTCTCTCTCTCTTTTACTTTTTTTTATATAATTTGTGTATATATATTGAGAGAGGGAGAGGAAATGAGAGAGAAAGAGAGGGAGAGGGAGAGGGAGGAAATGGGAGAGAGAGAGAAAGAGAGGGAGAGGGAGGAAATGAGAGAGGGAGGGGGATTTTGCGTCCCCACAATAGGAGCTACCTCCTCCTCGACCACATGACTCTGAAGCAAAGCGAGACCTGCGACTGCATCTTCTGGAGACCAACACATCAGATCGTCAAGAGTCTGCGGATCGTACTAAGGTGGAACGGGAAAGATGTGCATCGGCTCTATCTCTGACCCGTGCTAGGTGCTCCGGTGAGAAACGCGCTAGAATCGCAAAAAATGTCGTCATCTGTTGTAATATATATCAAAAATTTATTATTTCTTTTTCCTCGTAGTGGCGCTTCGTGCTGCAAGGGGATAGAGGAGCCAACAAGCTCCTCGCTAGAGCTTGCTCGGCTCTAGTGGCATGCCCTTCGACACGTTGAGGGGGGAGGATTCCCTCCCCTCCCCTATATAATTAGGGAGGGCCGCAAACCCTCAGAAGGAGGTGAGAACGATCGAGGAGGCTGCCGTATCGTGAGGGAGGTGGAGTGAAGGTTCGTCATGCTGTGCCGACTGTACCCTGTGTAGAAGAAGGAGGGTGACGAAACGCCACCATTGCTGTGGAGGAGCCGCCCTGCCGCCAACCGCCAGCTCTGCTACCACTGTCGCCATCATATATCCGCCCTCTCGAAGTGACTCCACCCCCCTCTCCCCACGTGGGCCTTCAAAGCCTCAAAAGCTTCAAGAAGCTTCTAAGAGGGGGCTCCTTAAGCCCCCCTTCCCATACCCTTCCCTTAGAATCCTTTCATCCCTTTCCGTGGGACCATTAAACCCCCACTCCCATTGGCCTTATAAACGAAAAATTGCCCCCCCCGGTGCTTAAATTTATAAGTCCCTTCTTGTGTTTTCCTTGAAACCCCGTGTTGCACCCCCTCATACTCCTTTTTATTACACCCTCCCTAAGCCCTTTTTAACCCCATGTCCCCTTTTCCTTACACACTCTTTTTCCCTCTTCCCCGTGCTATAAGCCTTCACCCTTTACCTTTCCCCTATCACCCCGGGTTAAAATCCCTAAAACCTTTACTACTCCGTGTCCCAAAACCTCTCCAAAAATCCCCCTTCCTATACCTTTTACCCCAAGCCCAAAGATCTCCCAAGGCCTTCATATATTTTTTGAAACCCCACTCACACACACCATTTTCACCGCGTATGAATCGCTATAGGGCCTTTTCCTTTTAGGCTTTATAAACCCTTCCCTTCCAAAGAAGCTAAGACCTTAAAGGTCTTATTACCCCTTCTCGTGGTCAATCCTTTAAATGGCTCCTTGCCTCGAAAGAGAGACAACGGAATTCCAAAAAGGAGAGTAAAAGCTGCCTTGACGTTCGAAGGATTACAACTGCGATGCCACCTAAGAAAGTCCAAGGAGTAGCTGCAGGAGGGTCATCTCCCGGTATCCATGTGGATATCTCACCCCAAAACCAGGTTTTTCCTTCTTGATTTTATATCGGTTTTAATTCAATCATGCAAGATGAATTGTTAGGGATAATATATATTTTGTCCTAGTTATTTACGAAGAAGGAATTTAGTTTGATTGAACATGCAAAATGGATAATGTATAAAACATAGTTTTCCTTCAAATAGCATTATGCATTGAAACAAATTATGAGCAAGATTATTTACCCACTAAAGTAGGATATTTCGGCTAAATCTTGAAGGTATAAAAACTGCATCTTGCACCATCAACCCCTATTTTTTTTAACAACAAATCATCCTAGAAGATGAAATTCATGAAAGGTTTCTTACATTGCTTAAACTCTAGGAAGTTATCTTTGCTAACTGCATATCTTAGTAAGGGAAAGATTGTTTATTTGGCATGAGTTTTGTTCGCAAGGAAAAAAGAAAGATTAACAGAATTTACCTAACCTCAAAGCAATAAAGTTTAAGATTGAAAAATCAATTGTCACATAGATAACAAATCGTGCCGAGGTGATCTCGATATTACCTTCTAAAAGTTAACTGAATTAATATAAACTTAGAAATACCTATGCCGCGAAATATGCATTGGGAATGATTTAAAATCCAAGAAACGTTTATACCTTAGATACTTGCCCACCTTCCCTGATTGTAGGGTCAATAATGTAAAAGAACTAGGGTTGTCCCTGAAGTTCTTAAAGAAAATAATAAAAGGAGACCCTAGTTCTAATAAATGTCAGCTTGAAGAAACTGAAACGGATTGTTTCATTGTATACTACGATGCAGGACTTGCGCAGCAAGTACGAAGTCATATGGTCTTGTGATTGATTCACAAGAAGAAAGGTTAAATACCCTCAACAAGGATGGCAGATCCTTACGCAAGTTATCTTGCAAAAGGATGTATTCTTTGATATCCTTCTAAGTAAGGAAGGTTAAAAACCGGAAACTAAAGTATCCAATGAACTTTAGAGTCGACCAAGTTGGGTTAATAGGGTACGCCCTAATTTAGAATATAGGGATCTTGCCAAGTTGCAAGGTACCTCAGGTCGAGTGCTAGATGCATTCAAAAGGAAAGACTCCTTCCTTAGCAGTTTGCCAACAATAAGGTCGATTAATGGAAATGTTTGTGCTTGTTAGAGATTTTAGAGCACTATTTGATTTATGAATTACAAATTAAATGAATATCTATACTTCAGGTTGAAGGCCTGAAGGGAGAGGCAACTTCAGTTACCCTTGATTGCCGGCCTGACCCTAACCAAGGGGGTTGTTGCTGGGAACGTGGACCGAACCCGCCACGAGAGGTCTCTCCGTTGAGCTCTACTTGGAGCAAGAGGACACTTGGGTGCCAGGGGGGCTCTGGCCTTAAATCCCTCGCCTTTCGGGTCCTGCACAAGAGGCTAACGTGGCTCGGGATTGGATCTCGAGGCCCGCATACTAGTCTACGGGCGGAAGCTTGGAATAGTGATCCCTGTGGATTACTTGATAGCCTTCGGGTGGATTATGGACAAGCCTACGGGCAGAACTCCTTGTATTTCAAAGATAAATATGATGATATGTTAATAAAGAACTTGTTTGATATTGTTTTTCTATGTCACGTGATAAGATTACGTGAAGGAGCCAGTGCTTAACGGTTTAATTAAAGAAGATGATTGTTACATGTCCAATTAATGTGTTAGATAATTACATAACTAAAACAAACAGAGGAAAGTGCGGAGGATGGGCCATGGGTCCGTCCTACGGTTGGGTGGTCTCGGTTGGCCGGGAACTTTTCTCAAATCTCGAAGAACAGCGGGAGGATCGTCAAAGGACACGAACAACAAAAGCGTTGACCTACAGTTATGTCTTAACCGATTTTCGCTGTTTTAGGGGAACGGAATGTGGTGCGTAGATCGGTCACAGTATGCTCACGTAGTGAATCCCGGAAGGTCCCCAAGAACAATGAACTCTATCTTTTTGAACAAAAAACAATGTAAAAGCATGAACGACAAGAAGCAAGAGACCAATTGGGTTCAATCTCCCCCATGCCTTGTGTGAGCGCTTCACAAAGCATGTATTTTATGTATATTTCCATCTTCATGCTCAATAATAGCCCAATTTACAAAAATATGACAAGCTTTTAGCTTTTGAGTTTGCTTTCTACAAAAATAGGAAATAAAGCTAATGGACGGTGCCCATAGAGTCTGGCACGCCCAACACAATGTCCAAATAGAAATAACATATCCGTGCGCATAGGCGCATACAAAATAATAATCAATAATCAATGCCTCAATAGACATAACAAAATATAGGCGTGGCGCCTATCAAAATATAATCCAAAGGTCGAATACTCGCTAAACTCCAATGCTTTCCTCCGCCACTGCTGCTATCTCTACACATCAACTGAAGCATTCACAATCGTTAGTAAAATAATACAATTAAACGGACAAAAGTGAATACCTAGCAGTCTTCAGCTACATAAATAAATCAACTGGTTAGAAATAAATCCTAACCTTAATTTATTACGAGTGCGCACTCTAAACTCATAAACGTTTATTAATTTAATATGCATTTTGCGGAATCACCCGCTATGGAATCACCCATGTACACACTAAATTAATGAAACGCCCGAAAAGGACAGGCGTCCCCATCAACTTCTCGCACAAAGAATCCTCTTTGTGTATGAGCCCCGGTCATCTAAGTTTACGGAATCCACCGTAAAACCTCAGGGAATCCACCCTGGCACGGAATCCACCATGGAATATGCCTCCTGGCATCATACCCCCGGGGTGGGATAGCAATTGACCTCAATTGCTATTAGCTCAATGTGGAGCTAACAGAGTGGGGAAAGCATTTAAGTCTCTAGCGTGCATCCATTGTGCTTCCTCTATAGGATGGTATATGATTGTTGGGCTTTAGCAATCATATCCTTAACCTCATCAAAAATACTGTTATGCATACTAGCAATATCATCAGCACTCTGAATTCTATTAGACAAAGATGCAACAGGTGTAGATAATCTATATCCATAAATGACTTCAAAAGGTGCTTTCTTTGTAGATGTGTGCGGTGTATTGTTATATGCAAACTGTAATAAATGCAAATGAGTATCCTATGTCTGAGGTTTAGAGATAGTATATGCACGTAAAAGATCTAGAATGGTGCTATTTGTGGCTTCTGTTTGTCCATTTGTTTCTGGATGAAACGCAGATGAGAAATCAATCTTTGTGCCTAGATTTGCAAACAGTGTAATCCAAAAATTGTTACAAAATCTAGAATCACGATTTGAAATAATCACTTTTGGCAATCCATGGTTAGTAAAAACAGTTTTCAAAAATAACTTTGCTGCTTGTGATGCTGTTAAAGTTTTCTTACATGGAATGAAATATGCTTGCTTACTAAATCTATCTACAACTTTCCAAATCATGTCATGGTTAGATTTAGTATTTGGTAAACCAGTAATGAAATCCATAGAAATATGTTCCCAAGGTTTAGATGGAATAGACAAAGCACTACAAGGGATCGGGCTCATACCCGCGCTCTTAGCCACACAAAATGACTTGGGAAAAAAAGTGTCGGGCCCGTGTATCATCGCGGCCAGAGACATGCGTGTAAAAGCGCGTGTACAGTGACAGCCAGTCGCGCGAATACACGACCCCATACACGCGTTCTGCGCAGTTTTGCTGCAAATTTACACGTGAATCTAACAGACTATCCGCGCAAATATACGCGATTTTGACAAATGACACGCGCATATACACGCGATCGCAGAGGGAAAAAAAAAATCCAGAGAGTGCTTTTGGGTGCCTGGATGCTGTTCCAGCATCCAGCCACCCAAAGGCACTCTCTGGATTTTTTTTTTGGTGCATTGCACCATAAAAAAAGAGCGATTTAGATTTCAAGACTCACTCTCTATGAATACACGATTCAATATTACTATCTAAAACTTAATACACGACTCAAGACTCACAATTCAATACATTGTCAATACATGATACATTTGTGTACAAGGGAGTCCATATGTCAAAATAGCCCATGGCTTTAATTAGGAACAAATATATACAAAGTCAAATAGGGAGCTAGGTGCAAAAAAGCCCATGGCTTCAGTTACAAAATTTTTTTGTACAACCACATCCTACAGTATTCTGAAAGCTAATCAGAGGATGATGAGGACCCTGTGCTCTCTCCATGATCAGAGGAGCTCGCATCGGTATGTTCCGATGAGTGGTGCTCGCCTCCACTAGGAGCAGTGGCACGAACATCAGCAGTGGCGGCTGGATCATCAGGGGCAGGAGCATCAACAGCTTGTGCCTGTTCAAGAAATATACCGTATGTAAGTATACATATATATGCAATTAAATAAACCGAAATCATTCATTTAGAGTTTTCAAGTACCTGTCGACCGTATGGTCTCATGGCCGCGTCAAACTGCGCATCCGTAATACGTCCCTCATTTCTGAAGATGGCCCACGTGTCACGTCTACTATTGCGGCGAGCATACCCAGTCTCGTAGGCTGTGGGCCCTCTCCCCATAACCCGTCGCTATAACATAATGAAGATAGTTTGTAAGATCAAAACAATCATAGAATCAATGAATTTGGCAAACAATCAAATAAAGAGGCAAGTTACTTACGAACTCTGCCTCCCACGACTCGACGCCGCCAGATCCGAAATGCGACGATCCAATGGTCTCCATCTGGATCCGTCGTGCCTCCACATGCTGCCTGCTCTTCACGCCTCCCTCTGCGCGCTTCTTTGCCTCCTTCCACTCGCGTTTGTGGGCAGTGGCAGGTTTCTCACAAGGATAGCCACCCGCAGCTACATTCACCCCATCATCGTACGCGAGTTTCTTAAGGTGAGATCTTTTATTACTTAAGATCTCCCTTATTCGTGTCCTTCCCCATACATCCGAGAATGTCGCTCGTGGGGGATTGGGGTACCGACTATGTACACTATCTAGGACCTCCCTAACTAACCGGCTATCCTGATCTTTAAATTTTACAAAATAGTTTCTATACATGTTTGAAACTACCCCCCGCATATACTCCATCACCTCTTTCCCTCTCGCATCCATGACTACCCCACCCCTATCCGTAACATCATAGAAAATCTCTCCCTCCACCTCTCTCGCCTCCTCCGACTCCTCACTGTCTCCTCGTACATGCCTCCCTCCATGCCCTCTCTCACCGCGTGCCCTACTACCCCCCCCACCAAAGCACCCGCCGCATAATCCTCCACTCCCGCTCTCCCTACTGCGGCGTCGGCTCTCATCTGTACTGCGGGAGTAGCCATGACTAGGGGTGGCTGCACGTGACTGTGTACGTGACTGTGGCTGTGAGGGAGCACGTGATGGTGGCCGTGAGCCCTCACGTGACGGTACAGAGGAGGGTGTGCGTGAGTGTGTCCGTGCAGGGGTGTGTCTCCTCGGTGAGCGTGTATGCGCAGGGGTACGTCTCGCCGGACTCGCAGGCGTAGATGGCAGTGGAGAGGCTTGTGTACTTGGGGGCGCGGTGTGACCTGGGAGTCTAGGAGGAGGATGGGCATACATATACTCTGTCAGCTCCACTGGATTAGGATGGCGCCCAAAATGGTTTATCATCTCCATCATCCAAGTGGCGTATGCCCACGGATCGGAGGAAGAGCCTGGATCCATGAAGAATCTGCAAAGCGTCGAAATTCCGCCTCAATGAACCAAGCAAAACATGCATATAGAAAATAAACATATCTCCTACAATATATCTCCTCAATATATCTCCTACAATATATAACCTACAACATATATCTACCATTCTAGAAAATAAACATATCTCTTACAATACCAAACATCAAATTAGTAGAAGATCATAAGCCAAAAGAAGAAGTTCATTTCGAATTAGTGACGAAATTCATGAAAAACAAAAACTCTTTCCTCTATCTTGACGGACATTGTCCATCAAGGGAGAAATGACTAAACACATACACAAGGGTTCCTTCTTCTCTCTTTCCTCTATCTTGATAGATGTCGTTTGTCAAGAAATAAATAGTTAAGCACATATACAATGTGTGTGAATTCTATCCTCTGTCGCTTTTAAGTACACATAGCACGGGTGGAAAGAAAGAAAGCGACAGATTTGCCAAAACAAACAAACGACAACCAACCTCTTTGAAAAGTCTTTGAAAAGTGAGTTCGTTGATTCTTGCTTCTCTCTCCCTTTCTGTGTTGTCTGCACCCTTTGCTTCTTTTGGGTAGTCCAAGAGGGAGAAGGCTGGTTCGAAGAGGCAGGTTCGGGGGTTTGGAAGAGCTGGAGGCAGAGGTACTGTAGCGACAAAGAAAGAAGAAGAAGAAGTGTTTTGAAAGAGGGCTTTTGAAAGAAAGAAAGCGACGCAGAAAGAAGAAGAAGAAGTGTTTTGAAAGAGGGCTTTTGAAAGAAAGAAAGCGGCGCGCGCGGTAGGTAAACGCGAAAAGCACGCGTGTAAAAGCGCGTGTAAAAGCGCAGCAGAATACATTGTAGACGCACCTGTACACGTGACACAGAGACTGTTTATACTTTTTTTAAAAACTGATTGTTCTTGTGTATCCATTGTTTTGTGCATAGGATGTGTATGATTTCACTAAAAACTGATCCTACTTCTGTATTGGTTATTTTGGACATAGCATGTCATCATCCTCTTCAAGCAGTTCTGGTGAGGATGAGACAATGCGTCATCGTGATCGCGACGTGTGGCTGGCACAAAGGATCAAGTGTACGTGTAATCGATGTCAAGGGTGCATTGTATGAGCGCGTCGAATTACATTGAATCACATCTCGATGTATGGAGAATGGATTCAAACAGGTTTAGAGGTGAGAAGATGTGAATTGAAAGTATTAAAATAACTCATGGTGTGCAAATTAATGGAGCGCGTTGTAATATATATACTGTGATTGAAGCAGGATGCAGTACCACACCCTAACATGGTGCCATACGCACGACGAGAGCATGCAAAGCGTCGACGAGATGATGCTGGAGCTTCGGGATCTGTTGTCGGAGATGAGTGGGAAAGGGATGACAATAGCCCTGCACCCCACGAAGTTGTGGAAGAGGAAGTGTTTGATGACATGGTGCGGAATCTTTTTAGGGATGATCGCAAAGGTGTGGACGACAATGATATGGAACAAGAGCATCTCTACAACGCTTCATCGACACCGGTTTTTGAAGGGTGCACATTCTCTATTTTACGTGCTTCACTTGAACTGCTCAATATACAAACAGTTTATGGATGGAGCAATGCAAGTCTTGACGCATTATTGAAGTAAGCATTGTAACTTGCAAATTTCAGTTAGTGGTTTTTGGTTTACAGTATAGGGTTTAGGGTTATGGGCTAATTGATGATATTGGATGCAGGCTATTATCAAACATGCTTCCAAAGGGGAATAGACTACCCACCTCAAGAGACAAAGCGAGGCGCTATGTGACATCTCTTGGAGGATTGGATTATGATCGCATACATGCATGCGTCAATGATTGCATTCTCTTTCGTGGGACGCATAAGGAGGCTCGACAGTGTCCCACTTGTGGTGAAGCAAGGTATAGAACAGATGTGAAGAGTTTTGATGTACCTCGTAAAGTCTTGCGACACTTTCCTATAATTCCTCGCATCAAACACATGTTCAAGTGCAAATCCATAGCAGAGCTCATGTCATGGCATTCCTCGCATCGATCGGATGATGGCATGTGGAGAATTCCTGCAGACACTCCTGCTTGGAAGCATATTGAAGATGAGTGGCCCAGCTTTAAAACAGAGCCCAGAAACTTGAGACTTGGCCTAGGTATGGATGGAGTGAATCCGTTTGGTTTCAAGAGCACCGCATACAGCGTGTGGCCGGTTGTGTTGGTGAATTACAACCTTCCACCATCAATGGCGATCAAGAAGGGACATCTTATGTTATCCCTTCTGATTCTAGGGAAACATAAAGTCAAGCATATGGATGTTTATCTTGAACCGTTGATTGATGAGTTGGAGGAACTATGGAGAGGTGTTGCGGTAGTGGACATTAGTAGGCCTCCCTCCTCTCGACACTTCGACTTAAAAGCAGTGTTGATGTGGACAATGCATGACTTTCCAGGATACAGCGATTGTTCTGGTAAGAATTCTAACTACCGCCCGACTCTAATACTACTAGCTATATCAATTATAACTATTGACTTTATTATTCTAACTTTTTTTTTATTTTAACAGGTTTGAGGACATCGGGTAAACATGCATGTCCTATATGTGGCCCTTCATTGGTACATGAGTATGCTGATGGTTTGTGTAAGACCATATTCGATAATCATTATCGATTTCTCCCATCAGATCACCCTAAATATGCTCCTAGTAAGAGGAACATTCATCCACAGACACTTCGTGCAAAAGATTGGAAGCGTATTTGGGAGTCTTCAAATGTTCTTCCTCCAGATGGCATGAACAGGTACATCTCCATTGTTTTCAATCTTGTTTTGTGTAGTCTCTAAAGTTGGAATAAAGATGACAGTCTGCAATCCCTTGTGTAGGTACTCCATTTTTTTCCGGCTACCATATTGGACCCATCTCAAGATCAACCATCTTCTTGATCCCATGCACATCTTCAAGAATGTGGGATCTAGTATTTGGGAACATGTTATTGGTAAAAGAGACAATGTTAGCGTACGGGAGGACTTGCAGGTCGCAGGACGTATGCGTCAAGCTTGGCCACGAGAGGAGGGTGGGCACGTTCGTCTTCCGCCTGCTCCCTGGATTATATCAAAGAAGGAGGAGAAGCAGGTAAAGCAAGCCATCACCACTTTGCGTACTCCCACTGGATGCATGAGATCGTTGAAGGGAGCGTTTACAACCACTAAGAAAAGAGGGGTTGAGCAACTACATGGGTTGAAGTCCCACGATTGGCACAAGATGCTCCAAGTAAGTGTTTTCCAATTATTGTAGGTTGAAATTAAATTTTGTAATGCCCTAACCCAAATATACATGTGCTCTTATGTGCGCAGTTCATACTACCTACTAGCATCGACCATTGTGCAGACAGGAGTTTGAAAAGATGTATTTATAAGATGGGCGAGCTTGTGAGGTATGTAAATCCCATGTAAGATCACCCTTCATTATACCTTGCAAAATGAATGTGCATGAGGTATAACGTACTGTGCATTTATTTTTCAGATATGTTAGTTCCAAAGCAATTGATCCAGCCACATTGGATGATGCGCGTGTTATGGCAGTGGAGGTGGTTTGTATGGTAGAGGAGACTTTTTCGCGAACCATTCTCACAAGTCAACTACATCTCATTGTGCATTTAGTGGATGAAATTGCTTTATGTGGCACTGTGCATGCCCGTTGGATGTTCTTCCTAGAGCGCTTCATGAAGACCTTAAAAGACTTTGTGAGGCAAAGTGCAAGGCCCGAAGGAAGCATGGCTGAGGGTTGGTTGATACAAGAGTCTCTTGTATATATATCAGAATTTCTTGATCAGGTGGATAGCTCTTTGCCGCGACTATGGAGCAATGAAGAGGACTTGAGGATGACATCTATTGTGCCTCAAGGAAAAGGACAGAGCAAAGTAATTGAGAGAACATTGATTGATGATCTTAATTTCACTTGCATCCTTAATAGTGATGTGATGAGCAGATGGGTTACAAGATACGAGGATGCAAAGACAAAAAGGCAAGCAGACAGAGCTCTCTTTTGGAGGCAACATGGCTCTCGTAAGGCGTACCCTAAGCATCTAGCAACACTTCCGAATGATATTCATGTTGATTGGTTGCATGAGGAAATGGAGAGAGCAGAGAGAGATGAGGGGCTGCATATCACGGCGGAAGAATGGGAGTATGCACGAGGATGCATGTTAAAGGTACATAGAACAAATGTAAATTTGCATTCTTTGTAAGTGATTGGCTTTTCATATTTATTCACATTAATTGCTTACATAGATATTGCTTATATTTTGGTCCAGTGCACTATGTTCAATGCTATATGGTGTGAAGGCAAGCATTTTCGAACACAAAGAATAGATGAAAAGAGGAATACACAAGATTGCGGTGTCATTAGTAGCTTTGAGGGAGCCAATGGAAAAATTGATGATTATTGTGGCACAATCCAAGACATATACAGACTTGACTTTCGCCGCTTCTTTGTGTATGTTTTGGATGTCAAATGGCAAATGAACGTGGTGGAAAAAGGGCCTAACGCAACGATAAAACGCCATGCAAGTGGCTATGTAACTATTGACTCTACAAAGTTTTGGCAAACAAAGAAAGATAGGCTCGTATTGCCACAACAATGTGAGCAGGTATGCATTTTTTAACAAATGTGTTTCATGTACATATATATCTAAGCTCGCGCACCCCTTGACTTTTGATATGCTAATTAATTAATGAATTATGTGTATTTGAGTAGGTTATCTATCTGCCAATGGTGCATGACAGTAAATGGTGGTATGTCATCCCTATTGCACCACGTTCCAAAGTAATGTATAATACATTCACTGATATGGAGCATATGGAGGATGTGGCAAGCCGCAAAGAAGATGATGTCGAACATGCCAATGTAGATGATCATGATAATGAGGATGAGCGTGCCATTTCTCATGATCATGAGGATGACCCTTCCATTGAGGATGATGGTGATGATGATGAGAATGATCAAGGCATCGGTACCATTATCAATGGGCAAAATAGCGATAGTAGAATAAATTTAATCGTAGCCTTACAAATTGATCAAATGGATATTGATGTTGATCGTTTGGCAAGGATGGATCTTATTGAAGATGAGATCGAACCCTAACCAATCCATCACTGTATTGTTCCAAATTCATGACATTTCTATTGTATACTTTGTCTTTCAATAACCATATGAAGATATATTTTTCAATATATTACGTTGTTGTAAGTGCATGTAGTGGGATTTTGTAATGGTTTGTAAACACTGCAATGCACAATGACATTTTTAAAACTTAATGGTTTTCTGTTTTGAAAAGAAATGGATTTCTGTAGTTAGGCTCTGTGTCGCGTGTAACAGAGCGTGTATTATGACAGACTTAACGCGCAAATACACGCGCCCACACATGCAATTATACACGCGCTGTTACATGCATGTATACACGCGCCCGATATTGCTGTAAGTATAAACGACCATACATGCGCCCGTAACTTTTCGCGTGTAATGGACGCGTGTATGGCGGCATTGTGTTGTAGTGAAGGCATTAATAATCCATAATGTTTACCATGATGTCTCTTTATTCTTTGACAAATCAAACATTCAGAAACGAAATTAGATACATCTGCATCCATATGCGGCCAATAAAAATCATCAGTTAACATGCGTAATGTAGATATGATACCTCTATGACCTTGATATGGGGGACAATGAATTTCATTCAAAACAAAAGATCGGAATGGAATAGTAACACACAGTCTCTTTTCATAAAACATAAATCCATCATTATATGACAATGAATCAACAGGAATGAAATTATTTTGAACTAATTTTTGCCAATCAGAATAAAAAGTAATATCCTGGTGATATGTATCTTTCATAGCAATCAAAGAATCAAAAGATATGACAGAAATATTTTGAATTGCAGGTCTTCTACTCAATGCATCAGCAACTACATTTTCTTTTCCAGGTTGGTATTGAATGATAGGATGAAAACTTTGAATGAAGGAAGCCCATTTGATATGACGGTCATAAATTTGGGGTTGGCTAAGTAAATGTCTAATGCTTTGCTGGTTGGTCTTTATCATGAATTCTGAACTCATTAAGTAGTGTTTCCACTGTTTTAATGCTTGTACAACTGCTAATAGTTCTTTGTCATAAGTGGAATATTTCAGCTCAGAGGGTTTCAGCTTAGAACTAGAATATTCTATTGGATGATTGTCTTGCATTAGTATGGCTCCTATTCCTGATCCGCTAGCATCGGTCACAACTAGAAAGAATGGTCTATTAAAGTCAGGCAACTGTAAAATAGGGGCATTGGTTAATGCACGTTTCAGTAAGTCAAAAGATTTCTGCTGAGTTTCAGTCCATTGATAAACAATTCCTTTCTTGAGAAGTTTGGTTAATGGTAAAGCAATTAATGAAAAATTACGTACAAACTTCCTATAGAAACTAGCAAGACCAAGGAATGAGCGTAACTCATGCACATTTTTAGGAACAGGCCAATGCAATATTGCATCAATTTTCTTAGGATCAACTTTAATTCCTTCTTTTGATACAATATGACCTAAATACTCAATTTCTGTCTTAAAGAATTCACTCTTTTCAGGATTTGCAAACAATTGATTTTCTTTCAGCAATTGAAAAACTAATGATAAATGCTCATAATGCTCTTTTTCACTTTGACTAAACACCAAAATATCATCAAAGAAAACAATCACACAGTACTGATATTTCAAAAAGATACGGTTCATCATTCTACTGAAAGTGGCAGGTGCATTAGTCAATCTGAATGGCATGACTAAGAATTCGTAATGGCCAAACTGTGTTCTGAATGCAGTCTTAAATATGTCAGATTTATCTAGCCTCACCTGATGATATCCAGACTTAAGGTCAATTTTACTAAATATAGAAGATCCTTGCTGTTTGTCCATAAGGTCATCAACTCTAGGTATAGGATACCTATTCTTTACAGTGATCTTATTTAAAGCTCGGTAATCAATACACATACGATAGGTATTATTCTTTTTCTTATCAGCAGGGCATTTAGATGACTCCTTTCCAAGCATTGTATGGTCATGACTGTCGAAGTCCCCTAAATTTTTCCGATCCAACCTTAAGGGTTGAAGCTTCAAGACAGATGTTGGAAGACATGGATGATCAAATAAAGTCAATAAGACAGGACATCCAAGCGGCCAAGGATAGACAGAAGGCATACGTGGATTTGAAGCATCAAGAAAGAGTCTTCGAAGAAGGAGACATGGTCTTCATTCGCGTATGCCCTAAATAGAGTTCTCTATCCCTAGGAGATTGCAAGAAGCTAAGTCCAAGGTATTGTGGGCCGTACAAAATCCTCAATTGCCTAGGACCCAATGCTTATAGATTGCAACTCCCAGAGAACCTAAAGGTTCACAATGTATTCCATATCACCCTATTGAAAAAATATGTACCCAACCCTAACCATGTACTTGATGACCAACAAATTGTAATGCCTAGTCAAGGAGTCCTTGAACTAAGGCCCGATAGGATCTTAGATGTTAGGAGAGACAGTTAAGATTCAGAATCTTGAGAGAATGCCTCGTCCAGTGGAAAGATTATCCCTAAGAGGATGCCACTCGGGTAGATGAAGGCACTCTCAACCATCAATATCCCCAGTTTATCTCGAGATGAGGACATCTCGATTCCTCTAAGGGGGAGAGAATGTAATATATATATAAAATTTATTATTTCTTTTTCCTTGCAGTGGCGCATCGTGCTGGAAGGGGATAGAGGAGCCAACAAGCTCCTCGCTGGAGCTTGCTCGGCTCGAGTGGCATGCCCATCAACACGTCGAGGGGGGTGGATTCCCTCCCCTCCCCTATATAATTAGGGAGGGCCACAAACCCTCAGAAGGAGGTGAGAACGACCGAGGAGGCTGTTGTATCGTGAGGGAGGTGGAGTGAAGGTTCGTCATGCTGCACCGATTGTACCTTGTGTAGAAGAGGAGGGTGACTAAATGGCACCATTGTTGAGGAGGAGCCGCCTTGTTGCCAACCGCAAGCTCTGCTACTGCTACCGCCATCATATATCCATCATCTCGAAGTGACTCCACCCCCCTCTCCCCACGTGGGCCTTCAAATCCTCAGAAGCTTCAAGAAGCTTCTTGAAGCTTCTAAAGGGGGGGGCTCCTTAAGCCCCCCTTCCTATACCCTTCCCTTAGAATCCTTTTACCCCCCCCCCCCCCCCCCCCCCCCGGTCTTAAACCCTTAACCCTTTCAGTGGGACCATTAAACCCCCACTCCCATTGGCCTCATAAACCACAAATTTCCCCCCCATGCTTAAATTTATAAGTCCCTTCTTGTGTTTTCCTTGAAACCCTGTGTTGCACCCCCTCATATTCCTTTTTATCACACCCCCCCTAAGCCCTTTTTAACCCCTGTGTCCCCTTTTCCTTACACACCCTTTTTCCCTCTCCCCCGTGCTATAAGCCTTCACCCTTCACCTTTCCCCTATCACCCCGGGTTAAAATCCCTAAAACCTTTACTACTCCGTGTCCCAAAACCTCTCCAAAAATCCCCCTTCCTATACCTTTTACCCCAAGCCCAAAGATCTCCCAAGGCCTTCATATATTTTTTGAAATCCCACTCACACACACCATTTTCACCGTGTATGAATCGCTATAGGGCCTTTTCCTTTTAGGCTTTATAAACCCTTCCCTTCCGAAGAGGCTAAGACCTTAAAGGTCTTATTACCCCTTCTCGTGGTCAATCCTTTAAACGGCTCCTTGCCTCGAAAGAGAGACGGTGGAATTCCGAAAAGGAGAGTAAAAGCTGCCTTCACGTTCGAAGGATTACAACTGCGATGCCGCCTAAGAAAGTCCAAGGAGTAGCTGCAGGAGGGTCATCTCCCGGTATCCATGTGGATATCTCACCCCAAAACCAGGTTTTTCCTTCTTGGTTTTATATCGGTTTTAATTGAATCATGCAAGATGAATTGTTAGGGATAATATATATTTTGTCCTAGTTATTTACGAAGAAGGAATTTAGTTTAATTGAACATGCAAAATGGATAATGTATAAAACATAGTTTTCCTTCAAATAGAATTATGCATTGAAACGAATTAAGAGCAAGATTATTTACCCACTAAAGTAGTATATTTTGGCTAAATCTTGAAAGTATAAAAAACTGCATATTGCACCATTAACCCCTATTTTTTTTACAACGAATTTTCATAGAAGATGAAATTCATGAAAGGTTTCTTACATTGCTTAAACTCTAGGAAGTTATCTTTGCTAACTGCATATCTTAGCAAGGGAAAGATTGTTTATTTGGCATGAGTTTTGTTCGCAAGGAAAAAAGGAAGATTAACTGAATTTACCTAGCCTCAAAGCAATAAAGTTTAAGACTGAAAAATCAATTGTCACATAGATAACAAATCATGCCGAGGTGATCTCGATATTACCTTCTAAAAGTTAACTGAATTAATATAAACTTAGAAATACCTATGCCGCGAAATATGCATTGGGAATGATTTAAAATCCAAGAAACGTTTATACCTTAGATACTTGCCCACCTTCCCTGATTGTAGGGTCAATAATGTAAAAGAACTAGGGTTGTCCCTGAAGTTCTTAAAGAAAATAATAAAAGGAGACCCTAGTTCTGACAAACATCAGCTTAAAGAAACTGAAACGGATTTTTTCATCATATAGTACGATGCAGGACTTGCGAGCAAGTACGAAGTCATATGGTCTTGTGATTGATTCACAAGAAGAAAGGTTAAATACCCTCAACAAGGTTGGCGGATCCTTACGCAAGTTATCTTGCAAAAGGATGTATTCTTTGATATCCTTCTAAGTAAGGAAGGTTAAAAACCGGAAACTAACGTATCCAATGAACTTTAGGGTCGACCAAGTTGGGTTAATAGGGTACGCCCTGACTCAGAATATAGGGATCTTGCCAAGTTGCAAGGTACCTCGAGTCAAGTGCTAGATGCATTCAAAAGGAAAGACTCCTTTCTTAGCAGTTTGCCAACAACAAGGTCGATTAATGGAAATGTTTGTGCTTGCTAGAGATTTTAGAGCAGTGTTTGATTTATGAATTACAAATTAAATGAATATCTATACTTCAGGTTGAAGGCCTGAAGGGAGAGGCAGCTTCAGTTACCCTTGACTGCCTGCCTGACCCTAACCAAGGGGGTTGACCGTGTCGGGAACGTGGACCGAATCCGCCGCGAGAGGTCTCTTCGTTGAGCTCTACTTGGAGCAGGAGAACGCTTGGGTGCCAGGGGGGCTCTGGCCTTAAATCCCTTGCCTTTCGAGTCTTGCACAAGAGGCTAACGTGACTCGGGATTGGATCTCGAGGCCCGCATACTAGTCTACGGGCGGAAGCTTGGAATAGCGATCCCTGTGGATTACTGGATAGCCTTCGGGCAGATTATGGACAAGCCTATGGGCGGAACTCCTTGTATTGCAAAGATAAATATGATGATATGTTAATAAAGAACTTGTTTGATATTGTTTTTCTATGTCACATGATAATATTACGTGAAGAAGCCAGTGCTTAACGATTTAATTAAAAAAGCCGATTGTTACATGTCCAATTAATGTGTTAGATTGTTACATAACTAAAACAAACCGAGGAAAGTGCAGAGGATAGGCCATGTGTCCGTCCTATGGTTGGGTGGTCCCGGTTGGCCGGGAACTTTTCTCAAATCTCAAAGAACAACGGGATAATCGTCAAAGGACACGAACAACAAAAGCATTGACCTAGAGTTATGTCTTAATCGATTTATGCTCTTTTAGGGGAACGGAATGGGACTATGCCTTATGGCAGAGAGGTTGAGCTTTGCATCCCTCTCGTTTCCCATTCTGTTTGAACCAAGTGCAGCGTGAATCCGCTCCGGACCTGGCGTTTCTGCGTAAAGTAGTTTGCTTGGTCTGACGCTAGTTGCTGTTAGGAAATGACCAATCAGAAAAACTCAAATTCTGATGGATCCTAAGTGGGAATGGCCAGAATACTTCCACTACGTGGCAGACGTGGAAAGCCCTAGATCGCAAACCCCGTAACATTCCATGGGAGTGCCGGGCGGAGCTTTCTAGACATCCTTTCCAATGGACTGCTAAGACGTGTCCTGGATGATACTGGTGGACACCTTACATCTGTAAAATCCCGGCTCATCCTGCCGTCCGTGCCCAAATCCTAAACCTGCACATACAAGGAAAAATAAGTCAATCTGATAATGAATTGCAAGACATAATAAAACTAAGACTTAATTTGCAAGACTTCATTTTAAAATAATGAAAAAAATTAGATAATACAAAATACGATACTCCAAAAACATACAAACTGTCCTAACCGATTTGCAAAAAGTGGACATGATGTAGTGGGAGGAACGTTTTGATCGAGTCACTTTTGTTTAGGGTTCCACAATCTCATCTTGACATAGCTTAGTATACACCGGAAAGTCTATACAAAATTCTCCACAAAATGAGGACTTTGCTTCATTTTCAAAAAACCCATCCTCTATCTCCTCTATCTACATAGGTGAGATGTCTTGGTCCTCCAGGCATTTCATCCTAGTTTCTTGTATGCCTTCTGTCATTGCCGCTATTAAAGGTGTCTCTTCTACGATCGGTACAGGGGTTCTGGCAAACACTGGGATACTCCTAGATGTCATGGGAATGACATACCACCATTGAGGTTGTTGCCGATTAGGGAAAAAACGACCTGATCCATATTACGATTAGTATAAAAGTCCCCTTTGAGATTGCTAAAGCGCATCAAGTATTAGGGACGCTTACCTGCTCATAGTGATTTGGCAAAACAATGTGTCACTCAAATGGGTCCACTTCTTCGTTGAGTCAATCTCAACAAAGCCACTCGGCCCTCGCCGAACAGTTGCACCTGCTCCTTCGAGAGTAACCTTGAACCATTGCACATCAAATATGGTAACAGAGAAACTTCGATAGTCCACTGCAAGGATACTCTGTAAACATCCGAAATACTCCATCTCTGCAACTACACGGTTTGGATCTGTGGCATGTCATCGGCTTTCCTGCTCAAACATTGACATCACTCCACAGTCCATTGTCGAGCGTAACTTGTCGATGTGCTCTACTCTGAAATGTCATCCACATGACCATGCTGCACTATGGACCTTATACTGGGAGAAGAACAAGTATATTAGTTGTGATTTGCAATATAGATTGTAATTTCTTGGGATTGCATACCTTGGGATTGCATCCACGTGAGAAGTCCCACTCTTCTTCAGTAACTGTTTCTCCATCTTGAGGTGCTTTGGTTAGGGCCTCATGTAGCCATCTAGTGGACATGAGTAGAGGCATCTCCTCTAAGCCCTTCGGATATCGAATGGGCCATTTCCACGTACTGTCGAAAGTCAGATCTTGCAGACTCTCGCTCAGCGCAAGCATCCTCATACCATTGTAGCCACTTCTCCATCGTAGCACTATGCAGCATACAAAATCGGTTCACCTTGGACTCCATGGATGCGTCCATCTTCTTCTCTATTCCGTTTCACACTAGGACATCTCCATTCAGACGATCATCCTCCTTAAGTGACCATGTCAAGCCTTTGTCCCGGTCCACAGTGGACAACCACTCAGAAATGTACACCAAGGCCTCCGACACTAACCAACCTTCAGCTATGCTACCCTCAGGACGAGCCCATTGTCGCACAAATCCCTTTAAGGTCTTCATGAACCATTCAAGGAAAAACATCCATCGAGTATGGACTGGACCTGCAACCTGCAATTCATCTACAATATGCACTAGAAGATGGGTTTGTATCGTGAGCATACTAGTGGGAAGATACTTCTCCAAAAGACAAGCAGTCTCTACTGCCATGCATTTCGCGGATTCAATCGATGATGTGTGAATCTCTTTTTGGGAGACAAACTGAACCAACTCGGACAATTTGTAAATGGTTGTCCGTACCTTCCATGTCAGAGACCCCGCGATTGCGATCAGCAATACGAACTGTGAAAACCATGATCTTAATATTGTGTATAAACAAACGGAGATTCTGAAATCTAATATGCAGAATTATGCCATACGCAGCCTCATACCATACATACCTAACACATCTTATGCCAATCATGGGATTTGAGTCTTGTCAGTTGGTCATCCTTTGTGAATGCTGTCTTGAGAGAACGCATTAGGCCAGTCGGCATGCGAAAGGACTTGATGTTTTCCTTTACTCGTCGCACTTCATTGCCAGAAAAAACCCAAGGAGCGTGCGGCAATTGCACTCGACCGTCGACGCCACTTACAGGCCAATATGGTTCCATCCTTCCCACTGCTTTCAAATCCATCCTCGCTCCTAGTGTGTCTTGCTGCCCAATGAGGTGGTTCCATAGCAAGCTACCCACATTCTTAAAAATGTGCATGGGATCTAAAAGCTGCTTAATCTTCAGTTTTTTCCAATAAGTCAGCTCATAGAAAATTGAGAAGCGTCGCATTCCACTAGGAAGCGAGTCTTGATCCACCATCCTGTGATCAAACCAGCTCAGTGCATTCATTCTCGCAGGAGGGCAACCAAGAAATCCTTCTCTCATGACATGACCCTCTGGAAAAAAAAGCCCGATGTCCCTCAAATACCATCTTCTTCATAGATTTTGACATACGAGAATCCAACCTTGGTCCACACAGAGGACATGCATGGTAACCTGATGTGACTAGCCCTGCAGAACACACATGTACAATGAGGCATGTCATAATACCAACATCACTCAAAGAAAACTAGCAAAATAAGAAAACACGCTTTACCGGAGCATTCTCCATAACCTGGAAAGTCATGCATGTTCCACATAAGAATTGCCCTTATAGTTGCGGATCGCCTACCAATATGTTTGCTCATGTCCTCCACTACAATTCCCTCCCACAACTCCTTTAGCTCATCAATCAGTGGAGAGAGGTAGACATCCATATTCTTGACTTTGTATCGTCGAGGCACAAGCAAGCTGATCAAAAGGTGTCCTTTCTTGGTGGAAAGCCATGGCGGTATATTGTAGTTAACAAGGACCACGGGCCATACACTATAGGAGGTGGAATGTAAACCAAAAGGATTTACCCCATCCATGGCAAGACCAAATCGTAGATTCCTCACCTCCTTTGCAAAGTCAGGGAAAGTCTCGTCAATGTGATGTCATGCTTCTGAGTCAGTTGGTGTACACTGTACACCATCAGTGGATCGATTTTCCGCATGCCATGTAGTCAAATTTGCAAAACTCTTGGTCCAAAGAATGTGACGAACATGTGGTATCAGCGGAAAGTGCCTGAAAACCTTCTGCAGAACAGTCTGTCCTTGCAACTCATTTCGATACCTGTCTGCACTGCACTTGGGACATGTGGCCAACAATTCAAACTCTCCCCGGAAGAGAACACAATCATTGGGGCAAGCATGAATGCAATTATAATCCATGCCCAGCTTTTGCAGCACTTGTCTTGCATCGTCACGAGACTCAGGCATCATGTTTTGGATAGGCAAAATATAAGATTTCAACGTTCTACAAATTGCAATGAAGCACGTTATTAGAGTGCTATACAACACATTTGAATGGCTTTCAATAAAGAATCATACACATCATAATATACCTGAATAGCTCTATCACACTCGCATCGCTCCATCCATACTTTGTTTGTATGCTCAATAATGCAAGAAGTGTCTTCAAACGGGCTACCCGACTCCCATCATACAATGGAATGGCAGCCTCCACAATTAAAGGATCTTGGGATTTCGAGTTCGTCGGAGGCAATGATTCGATCATGTCGTCTAACTCGGGCTCCAAAAAAGCAAGAGGATCGTCCATGTCTCCAGCATTCTCACCCATAGAAGGAGGTTGAGAGTTATCACCTTCTATGAGATAGTTAGTTATCTTGAACGGCATTTGTATAGAGCGCGGACGAACCCGTCTTACTAGACGCAAGAGATCTACGGACTGCAATGTATCGACATGGCCCTGACCCTGTAAAGGACGTTAAGGAGCTAACTTCTAAGATAACCCCACACTGTTATACTTAAATCAATTACATGTCGTATAGTAATGAGAGAGAACTTACCGCAATCTCGTAATTCAAGACTGCTTGGTCGATTATCTCAACTCGAAACTCTCCATACCGTTGCACATGCTCTATGGACAAGCGACATTTCTGACGAATGGCCAATTTGCATTGCGTGCATGGACAGGGGACACGTTGATTGAGTCAAGCCTCATGATCACCACCATGTTGGTCGTGAGTGCTAGACATCTTGACTGCGATGTAATGGAATGATAATTTAATAACGATTCTATATTGTATATTGGGACCAATCCACTATATATATTTCAGGTCTTTTTTTTAAATTTTTGTACCTATCTCTTTGAGTTCGGCTCTAAACTTATCTATCTTTGAGGTCAGCTCTAAACTATGCTCACACACATACATTTTCGTACCTACATTGCAAAGAATAAAAACCAACACAAGAAAAATTTTGAAAACACTCGCTTCCATTTTTCTCTCTTTCAATACTTTCTAACCTACATTGCAAAGCAACACAAAGCAACACAAAGATCGAAGACAAACCAACACTTTCTAACCTACATTGCAAAGCAAAACAAAGATTTTAAAGAAACCAAAACAGGGCATACTGTCGTGCTCTCTTCTTCATCCACGACCTCTTCGTGCAGGCGATGCTCCTCTCCTCGCGTGCGGCTCGTGGCTTGCTTTCTTGCTCACCTCCCTTGCTCACCTCTCTTGCTCACCTCCCTCTCTTGCTCACAATCCTTTCTTTCTCTCTGCCTTCGCGCGCTCAAATGAAACAAACGTTCGGTTTTCGGCGAAATTTTGCCACAGTAAGTCGTCGGTATTAGTGTCGGTATCTGCGTCTTTAAAAATGTCGATGTTTTTAAAGATGCAGATACCGACGCTAATACCGAGGCCGAAAAAAAATGTCGCAACTTAGCGTCGCTATATGTGTGTACCCTTGTAGTGACCCCAATTCCATGAAAAAGTAATCAAACAATGGGATCTTCTGCAACAAAGGGATTGTGAGCCTATTTCACAATATACTGAGCGTTTTTGGGATGCTTTATTACAACTACGAATGCTTGAAGATGTACCTAAGGCAACCCATAAACACAAGTTTATATCTGGCTTACTTGGACATTTTTATGCGGAGGTCAACATGTTGAAGCCAACAACTCTCAAAGATGCAATTTCCTTGGCTCATGACACTGAAGACAGAATTCGAGGACGAGAGAAGCGACCACAACAATTTTAAACTAATGGTAACTTTGGTTCAAAAAAATTCAATTCAATTTTTTGAAGATTCAATCAAAGTCATTTCCTTCCATATTCATTCCGTAAATCTTGGACAAGACCACCTGCTTTGCCATCAAACACAAATTCAAACCCTAAGCCATCTCTCCAGTCAAATCCCAACATTCCTAAACTTCTTGCTATTACCAATAATGTATCCAAAGCCAAACCCATAGTCTGTTACAAATGTCATCAACCTGGACATCTAGCGGCCAATTGTCAATTCAAAAAGCCAACTGTTCATATCAATTATTTGGGAGTGGCAGAAGATGAAGAATACGAAGAGATGCTGAATTTCACGGAAGATGATGACAACATTGGTACTACTTCAGATACTTTACCAAGTATGCCAAATCCCCATTCCTTATTAACAATGAAATGTCTTGTGCATGGTAAAGAAAAGATTGTTTTACATGATGATGGGAGCACACACAACTTTATTTCTGCAAAATTGGTCAAAGAATTGAATTTACATACTGTTTCTACACATTAGCACATCAAGGCTGCATTCCTAGGCACTAGATATAATGGAACACAAGAGGTGCATGACTTAGAAATTAAAATTGGTGATTATGTTGAATGAATAAATTCTTTTTTGTGCCTTTGCAGTCTAGTGACATTATCTTAGGAATGCCTTGGTGACATCAATACAATCCTGATATAGATTATTCTATGCATTCAATGAAAATCCATTCTCAAGGAAAACAAATCACATTGCATGGTATGCACACTTTCAATAATTTTCCATTGCTTACTCATACTCAGGCTAAATGTGCATTACAGAAAAGTAGCAAATCCTATTTAATATGGGTGAATGAAATAAAAGCTAAAGAAAATTAGATGTATCCTAGGCACGCACAATTTCTTTTCCAATTTCAAGGTTGTTTTATTGCCAATTTACCACATGGATTACCACTTGTACGTCCTGAAGATCACAAGATAGACCTAATTCCTGGATCACAACCACCATGTAAAGTACCATATAGACATAACCAAATTGAACAGAAAGAAATTCAAGCCCAAATTGAAAAATTGCTAACCCGAGGACTTATTAGACCTAGTAGTTCTCCATTTGGTGTACCTGTCTTATTAGTGAAGAAGAAAAACAATACCTATTGCATGTGCATTGATTATCGTGTCCTAAATAAAATTACTGTTAAGAATAGATATCCGATTCCTAGGGTAGATGATCTTATGGACAAGCTACAAGGATCTGCCATATTCACCAAGATAGATCTTAAATCTGGATATCATCAAGTAAGATTGGATACATCTGATATATTCAAAACTACATTTAAGACACAATTTGGACACTATGAATTCCTGGTTATGCCTTTTGGTTTAACTAATACACCAGCCACATTTAGTCATATGATGAATCGCATATTTTTAAAGCATCAGCATTGTGTCATTGTTTTCTTTGATGACATATTGGTTTTCAGTAAGAATGAGAACGAGCATTATGAACATTTATCTTTGGTTTTCAAATTATTAAAAGAGAGTCAATTATATGCCAATCCAGAAAAGAGTGAATTTTTCCAAATAAAAATTGAATATCTAGGACATATTGTTTCATCTGAAGGTATTAAAGTTGACCCTAAAAAGATAGAAGCAATTTTGAATTGGCCGATATCCAAAAATGTGCATGAATTACGTTCTTTCTTAGGTCTTGCTAGCTTTTACAGAAAATTTGTGAGAAATTTCTCATTGCTTGCATTACCTTTGACAAAACTTTTAAAGAAAGGCATTGTGTATCATTAGTCTGACAATCAACAAAATTCCTTTGATTTACTGAAACATGATTTAACTCATGCTCCTGTATTGCAATTACCTAACTTCAATAGACCATTTTTCTTAGTAGTTACTGATGCTAGTGGATATGGAATAGGAGCAGTCCTTATGCAAGATTCTCATCCTATAGCCTAATCTAGCTGCAAACACTACAACAAAAAGGCCTCTTAGATGCACTTTTAGACGCGATTTTTGAATTGAGATAAAATCTTATGGGCGTGTCTACTCGCCCGTCTATTTGCGCGTCTACAAACTCGCGTCTATAGTCGCATGTATGAAGAAATTTACACGCAGAAATAGACGCATGGTAGACGCGCATATACACCCATGAATACAAGCGCATAAAAAAACCAAAATTTTTATTTATTTAATTTTTTAATGCGTCTACCAGCGTGTCTAAATGGCAAATTAGATGGGCATATAGACACGACCATAGACGCGCTTTTACAAGCGCCGATATACGCGAACGCAAAACCAAAAATCTCATTTTAAAAAAAAGATATTTATTTATTCATTTAATTTGAATTATGTAGTGCATGTATGAGCGCATGTACTCTGTATTTTAGATGCGTTTATAAACCTGTGTTTTCTGCAATTTAGACGCGTAGATAGACGCGAAAAACATAACTTTGCAACCACATGCTCTCTGGTTTTTTTTTCCCCTCCCATACATCAAATTGTGTATTTGGGAAAAACACAACGGATCTGAAAGCACGAGAATTGAAAACAAAAATCCATGTATTCATTATAGATAAAACACATTTGCTTGTGACCTAAAGCGTGGCCGCAAGCAGTAGGCTCAACGATGGATAATAGATATACAAGAAAACAAGGCCATAGAGGAGGTATGGTGCTCCTCTACGAATCTGAAGAAGAAACATCTTCGCTGGCACCACCATGGCTACTAGCGTCGCTATCCCCCTCCTCGCTATGCTCCACATCGGGGTTCGCCTACACACACAAAAGATCAAGGTTGCTAACGTACAATTGCAAAGAAAAAGTTATAATTAGCTATACTTTTAATAGGAAAGCAAGAACATACCTCCTCTGGCTGTCGAATCCTCATAGCCCGGTTGTATTGCTCCTCAGTGATGAGACCCTCCTCATAGAAGTGAAGCCATGTGGCTGCGTCGTTATGGCCTCGATGGTAACCTACCTCTCTAGAAGTAGGTATCCTACCAATGATAGTAGTTTGCAAAACAATTATGATATATACAAACAAGTAGGAGACACAATGTATTATAACAAATTATATAAAGAATTGAAAGAAATATAAATTTTAAAAAACTAAAAATCAAAATATACTTACAAACTCTGCCTCCCACGACTCTCTGCCGTCCGATCCATAATGCGACGATCCCATGGTTTTCATTTGGATACGTCATGCCTTTGCGTGTTAGCGACTCTTCACTTTCTCTATTGCTTTCTTCTTGGCTTTCTTCCACTCTATACAGTCGCACATAGATGGTTGGCTATAGGCTCCATGCCAAGGTGTCTAGTCAACTCTCCCATGAAGTCTTCCTTACTAGGAAAACTTCCAAAAAATGCATTGACCCCTCTATCGAACAAGCCCAATGTATTATTCATGCGATCCAAATCTGGGTCATTGCTAAATGAACCAGGATGCGACATATGCAAAAGAAACATAGGAAAAAGACAAATTCGTACAATTCGAGAAATAAAAAATTATTTTTTATCAGAGCTGGTTGGCGCGTGTATAATCGCGTCTAAAATGTAGGATAGACGCACTCTCAGACGCATCCTTGAAGTCAACCCTCTGGTCAGAGCGCATGTATATCCGCATCTAAGATGCAGCATAGACGCGCTCTCAGATGCGATTCTAGAGTCAATGCTTCTGGGCGCACGTGTATCCTCGCATGTGGAATGCAGAATACAGGCGCTTGGAGATACGACTCTGAAGTCAAAGCTTTTGGGCAGGATACATGTATTCCCACATCTCACATGCAGGATACACACGCCTGGAGAGGCGAGTCTGAAGTCAAAGCTTCTTCTGTGTAGAGCGCGTGTATTCTCGCGTCTTAGATACACAATACACGCGCTACGAGACGCGGCCGCAGACGCAATGACAGCAAATATAGCTTCGCGTCTATCCCTGCGTCTGTACTGAAATGTAGATACGCTGGCAAACGCGCTCAGTCGGTTGATTTCAATCCGACGACCGCCATTCATGATTTATTTATGCTATAAAAAGTTCAAACATAGATCCTAATACACACACACACATAGAGAGAGAGAGAGAGAGAGAGAGAGAGAGAGAGAGAGAGAGAGAGAGAGAGAGAGAGAGAGAGAGAGAGGACTCACCTTAGGTGTTTGGTGTGGCGGGTGGTGGCGCTTCTTCCTTCTCCTTCATCCTCTCCTTGGTGAGTTACTCTCCCTTGATGCTTGCTTGCTGCTTGTTGTCTCCTCCCTTTGCTTCTTCTTCCTCTTGTTCTCCTCTCTCTTGTTCTCTCTTTCTTCCTCTCCTTGGCTTTCCTTTTTCCCCTCTTGTCTCTTTGAGTGAAAGAAGAGGTGAGTCATGAGGAGGTGAGGCATGAAGAGACTGCATGTCGACTAAACTCGAGCTTCAGAATGCGCAAAAAACGCAGGCAAGGAAAGTCACAGTTTGAAAAGAAATGATTCAAGTATCTTTTGAATTTTGATATTTGTGTCTATTTCTAGTGTATATACGCGTCTAAGTTTACGTAAACGTGCTGATAGACACGAAGTTAGACGCGCAAATAGACGCGTAGATAAACACAGATGAATTAGGTTTAATCATGTAGATAAACACAGATGAACATAGACGCGTAAACATATGAATAACAAATTTGATGTTGTCATGAATTAGGTTTAATCATGTCGTCATCATCACCTAGTGCGGTGCATGCTGATGAGTCAACGAGCACATCCTCAAGTGAGGATGAAACATTACGTCTTCATAATCGAGATGCATGGCTACGACGAAAAATTAAATGCATATGTGATCGTTGTCGAGGGTGTATTTTTCGAGCACGTCGAGTTGCAGTGTCACACCTCAGTATGTATGGAGAATGGGACCGAGAAAAATCACTAGTATTCATTGTTTTTTTAAACACTAAGATTTCTATTCTATGTTACTCAATATATATCAACGTACATGAAACTCCCTTTTGTGGTTGAGCAGGATGCGGTGCCATATCCTCAGATGCTCCCTCTCGGGCATCGAGTTAAAAATGTTATGGGAAGGTATTGAGGTGTAAGATACAAGCGTGTCACGCGTCTGCATCCTCTAGAGATTTCATGTTGAAGGCCATGTTGTTGTGGACCATGCATGACTTTCTAGGATACGGAGAGTGTTCAGGTACATGTATATAACTCTATATTTGAAATTCAAGACTTGAATCAATTGCATTTTATTAATTCACTTTTTTGTTCAGGCTTAACCACATCAAGATATCATGCATGTCCTATTTGCGGTCCCTCTCTAGTTTCCTCTAGGCCGGCACATTTAAAGAAGGTTATCTATGACAATCATCATCGATTTTTTCCTATTGACCATCCCAAATATGTTCTCCCTACTAATGGAATGACTCCACAATCTCTAACCATTCAAGATTGGAAGGAGAGATGGATTAATGCCGACAGCCACCCTCCACTCGGTACGAGTCGGTAAGAAGTGCATTTCTCTCGATTGACTTTAAAGTATTTAGCATGATGAATTGTTTACATAATATATTGTTTGTTTGTTAGGTTCTCTATATTTTTTTGTCTTTTGTATTGGAATGAACTCAAGATCAATCACCTGTTAGACCCCATGCACATATTAAAAAATATTGTATCTACATTATGGGATCACTTGATAGGGGTTCATGATTCAGTCAATGTAAGGGAGGATTTACGTAACATTGGTCGCATGAGACGAGCCTGGCCACGCATTGGACCCAGAGGAAAGATTGAGCTACCCCATGCACCTTGGATGTTGTCAAAGAATGAGGAAAAAATAATGAAGGAACAAATATGTAGCTTTCAAACACCCACAAGATGTATGAGATGTCTCAAGGGAGCCTTCATAAAGAAAAAGAAAAGAGGTGTGGAGCAACTATCTGGTTTGAAGTCCCACGATTGGAACAAAATGATTCAAGTAAGAGTATCTCTAACCATGAATATAGTAATTAGTGGAGTAACTATGTGTAAACTTTGGGGTATGATGACTTTTTCCTCAACTAATCATTTGATCTATGAATATTGTTTACATTCAGTTTGTACTTCCTACTAGCATATCCCATTGTGTATCCAAAGATGTACGTGATATCATTTACAAGATAGGAGAGCTTGTGAGGTGTGCATACATTGTATTTTTTCATTATATATATTTGAATTTCTACACAAAAATGAAAATTGTCAAATACATCCTGATAGATACGTGAGCTCGAAGGAAATTGATCCAAACACATTGCAAGATGCTCGAGTATTATCTGTTGAGGTGGTTTGTTTGGTGGAAGAAAATTTTCCTCGATCCATTTTGACTACTCAATTACATTTACTCGTACATTTGATTGATGAGATCGCACTTTGTGGGGCAGTTCATGCAAGGTGGATGTTTTTTCTTGAGCGCTTCATGAAAACCTTGAAAGATTTTGTGAGGCAAAAAGCACAGCCTGAGGGAAGCATGGTTGAGGGTTGGTTAGTGCAATCATCCCTTGTTTATATCTCTGAATATCTTGCTGAAGTGGACCCCTCTCAACCACAACTATGGAAAGATGATGAAGACTTGAGGATGACCTCTATAATACCTCAAGGAAAAGGAATGAGTAAAGTGCTAACAAAAGAAGAACTTCGTAAGTTAAATAGTTTTTGTGTGCTCATTAGTGATGTAATGAGCAAATGGGTGACACTATATAATGAAGCAAGGGCAAGAAGAAAAAGCGAAAGACAAGAATTTCGCACCAGATATGGACGTAATGTCTCATTTTCAGATCATCTAAATGCGCTCCCACGTCATATTGATATAGATTGGTTACATGAGGAAATGGAGAGAATGGAAAAAGAGGAGGAAATTAATATATCTCAAGAAGAGTGGGAATATGCATGAGATGGCTTATCAAAGGTGAGACATACTATCAATTAATTTGTTTCTATAAGTTATATTTTATATAATAAATTGACATGTTTGATCTTAATCTTTTACTACTAGTGTACATTATTCAATGCTATTTGGTGTGAGGGTAAACATCTTCGAAATCAACGTATAGATGAAAAGAGAAATACCCAAGATTGTGGTGTCCTTGCTCACTTCGAGGATGTCAATGGTACCATGGAAGGTTATTGTGACTTGATCCAAGATATTCTGAAGCTTGACTTCAGACGATTCTTTATATATGTACTAGATGTGAAGTGGTTTAAAGAAGTGGTAACAAATGGTGAGCATTGCACAGTCAGATGTCATCCAAGTGGTTTTATAATCATTGACTCTACAAAATTTCACCAAAACAAGAATGACACATTAGTACTACCTCAACAATGCGAGCAAGTATATATGCAAAAGCTAATTTTTTTATATGTATACATGTGATATATATATACAATATAATAAGTATTTAAGTTTCTTACTTTTGTTTTTCAAATACAGGTTGTGTATCATCCAATGGTAAATAATAACCGACGGTGGTATGCCATCCCTATATCTAATCATTCAAAACCAATATATGGTAATATTACCGACATAGAGATATTAGATGACAATCCAACAATTAATGATGATGTACATGATGACACCATAATGGATTATATGCGTGATATAGTACAAGATGAATCTCGCGAGGATGTTTAAGGAAACACAAAAGAGGACAATAATGTGATTGATGATATTGATGAAGTTATTGAGCAATATAGCAACACATCTGATAGTGGGATAGACTTATTTGTTTCATTACCTCTTGGTAACATAGACCTAGAAGTAGATAGTTTAGCAAGAGCTGATGATCTCATTGAAGATGAGATGGATCATTCACTATAACATACTTAATTTGCTTAATGATGCAATGTGTATTCTTAATTCTATGGAAAATATCATGCACACACGTGCATACTCAAGAATCAATAGTCAAGTTTAAAGCTAAATTGATATTTCCATAATAAAAAGAAAATATTTTTTATCATCTTCAAGTAGAGAAATTAGGAGATACATGCAACGCTTGCTACTAATTGTATAATAAGGTTTCTGTCACTTATCGCTAATTACTTATATCAAGCTTGTCAACTGGAGGAATTGCCATTCTATGTAAAAATAATTATTAACTTTGGTTTTTTAATTATATTAAGTCCAATTTCAGGTGGTTAAATAATTACGCGTCTGAAGATGCGTCTATATTCGCGTCTATTTGCGCAGATATATAGACGCAAAATTCACGTCTATTTACACGCTCTTTTACACACGCATATAGACACAATGATAGAGCGCCCGACTTTGTGCGTCTATGCCTCATTTCTGTTGTGGTGAAACTTAAACCCTCTGAACTTAATTATTCTACCTATGATAAGGAATTGCTAGCTATAGTACAAGCTTTACGTCAATGGATTCATTATTTAATGGGATATGAATTCATGATCAAAACTGACCAACAAATTAGCATTAGACATCTCCTTAGTCAACCACAAATATTTGACCGATACATTAAATGGGCTGCTTTTATTCAAAGTTTTCATCCACTCATACAATATCAACCCGGAAAAGAGAATGTTGTTGCTGATGCTTTAAGTAGAAGACCGACTATTCATAATATTTCTGTGATATCTTTTGATTCGCTTCTCCCTATGAAAGACACTTATGACCAAGATCCTACTTTTCAAGCTTATTGGAATAAACTAGTTGCAAATAATTGGATTCGTATTGATTCATTGTCTTACACTGATGGATTTATGTTTTATGAAAAAAGATTATGTGTAACTATTCCATTTCGATCATTTGTTTTGCATGAAATTCATTATTCCCCACACCAAGGTCATAGAGAAATTATATCTACTTTGCGTACACTGATTGAAGATTTTTATTGGCAACACATGGAAACTGATGTATCTAACTTTGTATCTGAATGCCTAAATTGTCAAAGAGTTAAAAGACACCATGGAAAACAATATGGTTTATTAATGCCTTTACCAATTCCAGAACGACCATGGGAACAGATTTCAATGGATTTTATCGCTGGTTTACCTAATACTAAAGCTAATCATGACATGATTTGGGCTATTGTTGATAGGTTTAGCAAACAAGCATATTTCGTTCCATGCAAGAAAATATTAACTGCATCTCAAGCTGCTCAATTGTTCTTGAAAACTGTTTTCACTAGCCATGGTTTGCCAAAAGTTATTATTTCTGATCGTGATTCTAGATTCTACAATAATTTTTGGATTACTTTGTTTGCTAACTTAAGAACAAAGATTGATTTTTCATCTGTATTTCATCCTGAAACAAATGGCCAAACAGAAGCTACTAACAGTACCATTTAGATCTTTTGCATGCATACACAATTTCAAAACCACAAACATGGGATACATATTTACATTTGCTTCAGTTTGCATACAATAACACACGACATATAGCTACAAAAAAAGCACCATTTGAAATTATTTATGGATATAGATTGCCTATACCTGTTACATCATTGTCAAACAAAGTTCAAGCTACTGATGTTATTGCTAACATGCATGCTACTATTTTTGATGAAGTTAAAGATACGATTGCCAAAGCCCAGCAATCATACACAAAACAAGCCAACAAGAAAAGAAAAGCTATGAGTTTCAAAGTTGATGATTATGTTTGGTTACGAATTGAAAAGCGAAGATTACAAAGTGTTAACAAACACCCTGTTGTAAAATTAGCCCCTAGATTTTATGGACCTTTCAAGATCATTCACAAAATCAATGACAATGCATTTAAACTAGAATTACCACAACACTAGAAAATCCACAACACCTTTCATATCAGTTTATTACAACCTTTTAGAGGACAATTACCTATACATCCTATATATGAAAACCCTCCTTTGCTAAAAGAAGAAACTGAAACCCTTGAGCCTGAAACTATTCTAGATACTGACTTTATGACCACTAGAACTCGCTGTAGATATTCTAGATATTTGTTTTAGTTTAGAAATCATCCTGTTGAAGAGGCCCAATGGATGCACGCTCGAGACCTAAGTGCTTTCCCTACAATCCTGGCTCCACATTGAGCTAATAGCAATTGAGGACAATTGCTATCCCACCCCGGGGGTATGATGCCAAGAGGCATATTCCACAGTGGATTCCGTGAGGTTTTGCAGTGGATTCCGTAAAATTTTATTGTCGAGGCTCATACACAAGGTGGATTCCTTGTGCGAAAAGTCGATGGGGATGTTTATCCTTTTCGGGCATCTTGCTAATTTAATGTGCAAGTGGGTGATTCCATAGCGGGTGATTCTACAAAATACATATTTAAATTAATAGACATTTATGTGTTTAGAGTGCACAAAAGTAATAAATTAAGATTAGGATTGAGTTCTAACCAATTTATTTAATTTGTAGCTGAAGACTGCTAGGTATTCACTTTTGTCGGTTTAATTTTATTATTTTCTAACAATTGTGAGTGCTTCAGTTGATGTGTAGAGTAGGCAACGGTGGCGTTGGGAAGCACTGGAGGATAGCGTGTATTCAAATCATTATTATTTTTTATGGGCGCACATCTTAGACATGACACCAATATTTTGACGCGCTTATTTATTGAACACTTGACATTTATTTATTATTTTTTTGTATGCGCATGGGCGTACGATTTAAATATTTGTATTGGACATTGTATTTGGGTACCGCTCGACTCCTTGGGTGCCCAATAGCTTTAATTCTTTAGTGGGACAAAAGCAAAAGCATGCTAATTGTAAATTGGGCTATTTTTTTTAGCTTGGAGATGAATAATATATTAAATACATGCTTTGTGGAGTGCTCACACAAGGCATGGGGGAAAATTGTACCCAATTAGTCTCTTGCTTCATGTTGTGCAAGCTTTCTTCCTTGTTCTTTGTGCAAAAGTAGAGTTCTTTTATTCTTGGGAACCTTCCAGGGCTCACTACGCGCGCATACATCGTCCAATCTGCACACTACATTTCATCGTTCTCTTCTCTTTTTTAGTAAAAATGTCAAATTTGGATATGCTTTGTTGATCCTAATAGTCCAATTCATTGATACAAGCTATCAAAAGATGAAACTTGAAGTTAATACTCGAGATTTCAAAAATTGAGAGCTTTTCTTAAAGTTGAAATATCTAAGGTCTGACATATTTTGGTAGTTATAACTGAGACATGGATTTTGGGACCCATTTTTTAAGCATTTGAGTTCATTCTTAGAGCGGAAAAGTGGCTGGGAGGTATCAAGGACCAAATGTTCATGCAAAATTGAACGATGGCAGATGGTCAAGCTAGAGTTTTTCTAAGTGGATTTCGACGCCAGGAATCCAACGGAAGTCTCCCTTCACCGATCGGAGGTCGTTTGACCCCCATTTAATCCCCACAAGGTTTAGCGCTCTAAAGTAGTTATGTGGTTTGGAAGCCCAAAAGTGGATGATAGGTCAAGGTTTATAGATTTCGATGTTACGGAGCCAGCCGTCCTATCAGATCGCAATTTCGAGTGTGTTTGCCCCTCCAAACAAGCTAAAAACCCTCACGAAGTAGTGTGAAAGTGGGTTTCCAAAGTGGACATTTAATAAATGACATAAAATGAAATGTAAATGAAGAAAACATGCAAATTCTTGCCCGACAAGAGGAGGGGACATTTTTTGTTTTGTGCCCCATTTTTGGATGGATTTGTGTCTCTTCAATACAATGCAATAGAGAGAGAGAGAGAGAGAGAGAGAGAGAGAGAGAGAGAGAGAGAGAGAGAGAGAGAGAGAGAGAGAGAGAGAGAGAGAGAGAGAGAGAGAGAGAGAGAGAGAGAGAGAGAGAGAGAGAGAAGCCTGATCTACATGCCAAGAGCAAGATTTTGATTGTAAGCATGTGAAATATGATCAAGGAAATGAAATTTTGATTTCTTAATCTTACTCTCTCCTCTCTCCTCTTGCTGCCCGTTCATATGCTTGATTCTATGAGAGAAGGGGGTGGTGTTTGATGAAAGACGCTGATGGAGTGATGGTGCTAGAGTGCAAATGATCATAGATCGGGCTGTGGAAGATTATCAACGGCCAAGAAAGAGCGTCAGCCGCGGCGGCCTCCCAACCTTGAAATATGAGTCTCAAAAAGTGTATTTTTATGCATAAGCGATTGTTTTACTTGTTTTATGATAGATTTTGATTGAATTTTTTGGAAATTGTTGTCTTTGGTTAGTAATGCCGTAATCTATCAGAGATGCTGAAGAAAATAAGAAAATTTAGTCACATAATAATTTATACATAAACCCGCGACTATGCGATTTTAAAGAAAATGGTCAATTAATTTGGGATTTTTGTGGTGTTTATGGGGTTTGTGTGGAATAAAATATGATAAAAAGTTAATTCTCATTACTATACATGATCAATCCAAATTGAAAAATCAGAAAATATCATATTTTATGCATAAAAGAATAATAATAAATAGAACAAATAGATAAAAATAAGTTTTTTGCATTGGAAAATTTTTAAAAAATAAGATTTATGTGTGTGGATGTATGACATGGCTAGATCATGAGGGATGACCCTCAGTTTAGCCTTGCCTTTGCATTCAAGTGGAGTCTTTATCACTTTTATAAAGAAAAACACATTAAAAATGCTTCATACACCTATCAACGCATGCATAACCTAAGTAGTAGGGAGAAGGAGAAGTTTTGAGGGTTTCTAATTTACTAATAAGATTCTAAATTCTGATCTTTTGCTGAGGCATGGCATATAAGACACTTATGGATTAAATTTAAGAGGGTCTAGCAGCACGAGAATGCTTGGTGCTGACCCTCAGAAATGCAGCATTACATGTAGATTAAAATAATTGAAAGAACTGTCTTTACACCTCACAACATTGATTTCTAAATGATAAAATGATTGAGAAATATATTTGTCATACACAATTGCGTTGCACGCAACTCATGGTATCATTACTGGATGCATTGCAATTGTATTCATGCATATGATCTACGTTGAGTATGTGAGATATCCTAAGCGGTAGGTTTAGATGTTCGGTTTCTTTGGGGACTATTTAGTGAGGAGAATATCTATATCTCCTGGAATGTTTAAAGATAAGAGTGGATTTTTTGACGTATGTGCTATTTATATTAGCAGTGCATCGAGGGGCCAATCCTCATTGAGGTGTAGGAGAGCCGCAGTGGAGCCACGACATTCAGCCAAGGGATGCCTTCTCTGTCTATGCCTATGTGGTGTTTTACACTGATATGTATAGGGACTCACTCTAAGGAATGTGGGGAAGTATTAACCATTGGATCACAATTCGAAACAAACACGAAATTTATGATAGAAGTTAGGGCACTGTGTCCCTTAGACGCTCCTGGCAGTGAGGCTAAGAGGGTGTGTTCGTTGAGTGTTGAGAGGCCCGGCTAGTGTCTAGAGGGTCATTGTTGGGCCAATTTTCGGTCCCGATAGGTGGTGCATTTTCTAGGAGCTGCTTGTATGTAAAGTTCTAAATCTCCTTCCTTGTGTAAACTACCCCTTATAGGAAAGGGGGATAATGATAAGGAAAATTTTATTAAATTTTTTTCGATAAATGCAAATTTTTTAAATCCCCCCCAGCCGACAGTCATGCTGGAGGGGAAGGGGAATAGTAAGGTTGCAAAAGCTCCTCGCTGGAGCTCGTAGAGGGACACATCCATGCCGCCTGACACATAGGAGAGGGAGGATCCCCCTCCCCTCCCCTATTTAAACGCTGCGTTGCTGTTGCTAGCGGGAAAAGGTGATCAAAATTGAAGAGAGTGGGAGGTTAAGGCTCTGGGAGGGAAGAAGAGATTCATGACGCCGTGCTACCATAAGGAAAGGGGGGGGGGGGGGGGGGAAGTCGTCTGACTGACGGCCGTTGCCGTCTAATTGCGCCGTCCTGTATCAGAAGGGAAGGAGGGAGGAGCCGCCTCCATTAAAGCCAGCGCCAGCGCCTGCAGACTACCCACCGTCGCCGCCGTCGACTGATGACCTTGTTATTACCCCCCCACATAATCTTTTGGAAGTCAGAAGCTTCCAAAGGGGGGGCCTCCTTAACCCCCCTTCCTATACCTTTTTATTAACCCCCCTAGTTTTAATCCTTTTAAGGGCCTTTCACCCCCTTCTTGTGCCTCACCAAATTGAACTCATATGTATATGAGGAAGTAACCCGTGTAATCCCCGCCGACAGGATTAAAGTGTTGGGCTACCATGAGAAGTATGGATTCCAACGGAAAGGATATCCTGAACTTCCAATGACTTACCGATTCCTGAAGATCCATGACCCGAAACCATACTATTATATAGTTCTTGTAGATAAATGTAATACAATGTTGTTCTCCCCAAACTAAATCTAACAGTTGGCTTATCATCGCAAGAAATGTTGTATTCAAAAGGGGCTATGCCCATATAAATACAAATAAGACTTCTTTTTATCAATGTTTGATTGTGCAAGAGAATTGATAAAAAGTTAAGTAGCTACATTGTTTACGTGTTAGTAGAATTGAAGATGTAATATAAATCAATAATGATTATCATATAATAACATTAAGAAACCTTTATCCAGGCACAACCCCAGGTACAGGTTCCTAGTTCGCCTCCTACATCAAGTACTGTTGTAATCCAGGAGAAGAAGTTCCTTCTCAAGCAGATTAAGCCACCCGAGTTTGACGGGAGAGGCAGATTCGTCCAAGCTGATGCTGAAATTTGGATTGAATCCATGGAGGATTACTTCGAAGTAGCCGGTACTGCACCCGCCAATCAGGCTATGCTCGCCAAGCTAAAGCTCACCGGTGAAGCCAGGCTTTGGTGGAAGAAATGGTGCAGGGTCGATCAAGGGATCGCAGAGGGATCCGTTACCTGGGAGAAGCTGAAGAAAGCCGTGCAGGAAAGATACTTGCCACCTACATATTGCACGCAGAAGATGAATGAGTTCTACAAGCTAAAGCAGTTGGGGCTCACGCTTGATGCATACTATTCTAAGTTTGTCTCACTTCTTAAGTATGCACCGCAGATGGACATGACACAGTAGGTGTCCAAATTTTGCATGGGTTTAAATCCACCAGTAAATACCCGTCTCGAATCTTTGCGTCCATTAGATCTTCAGGACACACTCATTCGAGCGGCGCCTATAATTGAGGAGGTGCAGGCTAGACTAAGGGGTAACAAAACTTGGTCTTATAATGACCCGAACAGAGGAGCATTCAGACCTCAAATGAAGAGAGTTCAAGGTCATAATCAGGGGCAAAGAAAGAAAGCAAATACTAACAATGTCAACAACTTTGTTCCTACTCAAAGAAATGGCCGAAACCTTCGAAACCTCCGTTGTTTCCACTGCAACGAACCCAGTCACTTCAAGAGGCAATGTCCCAAGCTTGGTGGAGAACATCGCCAAGTGCCTTTCCAAGGAATAGGGCGTGGTCAAGGAGCCACTACCCGAGGAAGAGGAAGAAGCGCCTACATCACCAATAGGCAAATGTGCGAAGAAGAAGAAGAAGAAGATCCAACCATGGGAGCAGAGTTTTAAAGAGCGACAGTCCATGCCGCTCTACCCAAGAAAGGGCCGAATCGCCAGTTCTCGGTGATTCAAACACCATCAAACTATCAAGGTAAAAGTTTTAAGACCTTGATTGATTGTGGCAGTACACATTCCTTTATCTCACCAGCATGTGCAAAAAGATTAGGAATAGCCACAGTAGAAGCACCTACCCTGCTTGTGGAATTGGCAAATGGTCGTGAGGTTACTTGTACCAGGCAAACTGCTAAGGTGGAATTCTTTCTGGGAGGAAAGAAGACTTCGGTCAAATTCAGAGTCATTAATTTTTGTATCCATGAGTGTCTACTCGGAATGGATTGTGGCTTAAGCCTAACAACACCCACATTCATTATGGGAAGGGTCAAGTTTCCTTTCGAAACTCTAAAAGGGAATTAGTCACAACCCAAGGTGAGGCTGGAATACCAAGAATCCAATTGGCCAAAGTATCTCGGATCATAAAAGGAGTCAGAAAAGGATTACATGTCTACTTGATCAAACTCAACAAGTTAGATCAGAAGCAAGAGTCTAATGAAGGACCTTCTTGGCTAAAGGAATACGTGGACGTATTCCCTGAAGAGTTGACTGAACTCCCACCTCAAAGAGAAGTGGATCATGAGATTAAGTTAGTACCAAGAGCTGCACCAATTGCAAAGAGACCTTATAGAATGTCCATACCAGAAGCAATTGAGCTGAAAGAACAACTCAAGCAACTGCTAGATCAGGGCTACATCTGTCCTAGCAGTTCACCGTGGGGAGCTCCAGTAATATTTCAGAAAAAGAAAGATGGGACACTTCGACTAGGTATTGATTACCGAGGATTGAATCAATCAACGGTCAAGAACAAGTACCCTATCCCTAGAATAGATGAGCTTCTTAATCATCTTCAGGGTGCAAAGATCTTCTCCAAAATTGATCTCAGGTCAGGTTATTATCAAATAAGGATCAAGGAAGAAGATATCCCAAAGACAGCCTTCAATACAAGATATGGGCACTTTGAGTTCCTAGTTATGTCATTCGGACTTACAAATGCACTTACCACATTCAACAGGTTAATGCAGGATATCTTTAGGCCATATCTTGATGATTTCGTGCTTGTCTTCTTCGATGACACTTTAGTCTATTTCAAACAGGAAGAGGATCATGAACCCCAACTTCGGATTGTCCTTGAGACAATGAGGTTACATAAGTTGTATGCTAAGATGAATAAGTGTGCATTCTTCAAGCGTCAGATTGAATACCTGGGATTCATAGTATCAGCGGAAGGAATCTCAGTGGACCCAGCCAAGGTCAGAGATGTGCTTGAATGGCCAATACCAACATCTATCAAAGAGATACGTAGCTTTCTTGGATTGAGAGGATGGTATAGGGTCCTCATAAAAAATTGTGCTTTGATTGCAGCACCCCTGATGGACTTATTGAAGAAGCAAACTTCCATTGCATGGTCAACTCTCGAACAAAATAGCTTCAACAGATTGAAGCAAAGTTTGGTATCAGCACCTATTTTAAAACTTCCAGACCTCAATAAAGAGTTTGAGGTAGTAACTAATGCTAGCATACTTGCCTTGGGATGTGTACTCATGCAGGAAGGTCATCCAGTAGCATACTCTTCAAGGAAATTGAAGAGTCATGAAAAGAATTATGCTACGCATGATCTGGAATTGCCAGCTGTCATCCATGCTCTAAAGCTTTGGAGACACTACCTGTTGGGTAACAAGTTTACTCTAGCAACTGACCATAAGAGTCTCAAATGGATTTTTACCCAGAATGAGCTCAACATGAGGCAACGTTGGTGGATTGAAGTGTTGGAGGAGTATGACTTTGAAATCAAGTACCGACCAGGAAAAGAGAATGTAGTTGCCAATGCACTCAGTCCCAATGCATTCCTTAATTCCCTTATCTTGCAAAATCCATCAACAGCTAGATCTCTAGCTACAAAAGTATTTATGCCAAATAACCCTATACTTGAGCTAGTTAGAGAGGATGCATGCCATGATCCAGCCTACCAAACGATGCTAAGGGAGATCTCTATCAAGGATCAGAATCAAAAGTTGCAGGCTAAGTATCATGAATTTTCTATGAATAGTGGGCTTGTCTACTATAGAACAAGGCTATGTATACCAACAAGCCAGTCACTTAAGCATAAGATATTGTGGGAAGCTCATGATTCCCCTTTCGCAGGACATCCTGGCTATGCCAAGACTCTCAATGCAGTTAGGAAGAGCTACCATTGGGAGAGGCTCAAAGGTGATGTTCTCAAATATGTCACCGAGTGTTTGTCTTGTCAACGTATCAAAGCCGAACATGTCATGATGCCAGGGAAACTGCAACCGCTTGACATTCCCCAAATGAAATGGGAATTCATCAGCATGGATTTTGTTGTAGGCCTACCCCAAGTCTAGGGAAGATACAACTCCATCGTGGTTGTGGTTGACATGCACAGCCGAAAAGTGCAAGAGTGCATTGTCTCAGATTGAAACGCCCTTCTTGGTGTAGCAAGAGAGCAGTATATGCTATGGGCAAGGGCTTTAGCCCTTGGTTGCTCTGTTTTTTTGATTTGAGGCCATTTTGGGGCCTATTTTGGAGGCGGAAGTTTTCTGCACGCACTCAGGAAAAGGTCCCATTTTATGCTGTGTGACCACTGTTCTACAGGTCGGTGAAAAGTTACTATAGAAATTGCATCGTATGCCTATGTGCAGAGACATTGGGAGTTACAGATTCATCCTTGTTGCCTGTTGATGTAAAATTGTCACTAGAAAGTGACTGTGTGGTCAAATACCACTTTCGTCAGTTTTGCAGATTTTCCCTTGTGAGGCTGAAGCTGTGTTTTTTGCAGTGACATAATTTTTTGCAGTGTTCTGTAATGGCGTCTGATTCTCTTTCACAGATTGTCATTGAAAAGCTTGACAAGAACAACTTCCAAGCATGGAAGTTTAGAATGACGAATTTCCTTATGGGAAAAGGATATTGGAAATTTGTTGCAGGAAATGAAGAAGAACCAGTTCTTCCTGATGTTCCCAATCAATAGCAAATGCAGGCATTTAAAGCATGGCATGAGAGAGCCAGGAAAGTTATGTACTGGCTGTCTATCAGCATTTCAGACTCTATGATTGTGCATATTTAAGATGCAAGTATGCCAAAGGAGGCATGGGATACTTTGTTAAAAATATATAGCACAAATACACAAGCCAGGAAAATGGAGTTCAAACAAAAGTTGCACAATGTGCAAAGAGAAAGTATGAGCATCAATGACTACCACATGAAGGTCAAGAAGATTGCATATGCACTTGCTTCCATTGGGTCGCCAGTGGAAGATGATGATTTAGTTTCTCTGACCTTGAATGGTCTAGGAAAGGATTATGCACAGTTTCGAACATCCATTTCCGTCCGTGAAAGATTTCCTGATTTTGAGGAGTTGATTGCTCTTCTAATTTTTGAGGAGCAGAGAAATGGTGGTGCGTCTTCTTCAGGAGGAACTTCAAAAGAAGTTGTCTTCTACTCAAATGCTAGAAGAGGTAGAGGTAGAGGTAGAGGAGGCCGATCTGGAGGCCGTGGTAGAAATCAGAATATGCAGCAAACTCAAGAGAACCAGTCCTTTGGAGGAGGACGTGGTAACTTTAGAGGCAGGGGGAGCCAAAGAAGTCGTGGTGGATGGTAAAGAGGCCAAAATGCAAACAGCAATGTTGAATGCTACTATTGTGGTAAAATGGGTCATATGGCTAAAGACTGCTATAAAAAGCAGAATGACATCATGAATGGAAAATTGCAACAAGGGAATTATGCATCCTCTAGTAGACAGGGTGATGATAGAAATGAGCATTTGGTTATGGTGCATCACATGACCAATTCTGTGACAAGTGCAAAAGAAAGCAACGATGTGTGGTATATTGACTCAGGTGCATCAAACCACATGACAGGTCATGCAGAATGGATGTAGGATGTAAGGAAAATGGAAAAACTAGGATTTGTGGAGACTGGTGATGATACTGCACATCCCATTGTGCAAATTGGAAAAATTTCTTTGTCTATGCAGGATGGGAAAAAGAAATACATGTCGGATGTATTTCATGTCTCGAATATCACCAAGAACCTAGTTTCTGTCGGTCAAATGGTTGAGCAGGGCTTGCAGGTAAGATTTAATTCTCATGGATGCTTTGTTGAGGATATGAAAAATAAAGGTCGCTTGATAGCAAAAGGAAAGAAGAAAGGCAGAATGTTTACGTTGGAAGCAGACATGCCTGAATTGAGTGTAGCAATGTTTGCACATGGGACTGGTGTAGTTGCAGATATTGATATCTGGCATAAATGCATTGGTCATGTTAATGTACAGCGACTTAAATCAATGCAAGTCCAAAATATTGTTGCAGGATTGCCTAAATTCAAGGTTGCAGAAATGCATAAGGTATGTGAAGCCTGTCAATTTGGAAAATAGGCAAGGAAACCATTTCCTAGACATGTTCAAGAGAGTAAGAAGCCATTGGAATTAATCCACTCTGATGTGTGGAGTACTAAAGCTGTATCTATTGGAGGCTGTCATTATTTTGTCACTTTTATTGATGACTATAGCAGAAAAGTTTGGGTGTATTTTATGAAAAAGAAAAGTGAAGTGTTTGGGCATTTCAAAACTCTTAAAGCTATGGTTGAAAAAGAAACATGCCTGCAAATAAAATGCCTAAGGTCAGATGGAGGGGGAGAGTACCTCTCAAATGAGTTTGCAAGGTTCTTGCAAGAGCATGGCATAAAGCAGCAATATTCATGCAGTCATACCCCACAACAAAATGGAATTGCAAAAAGGAAAAAGAGGCATATTGGAGAGGTATCTCGTGCCATGCTCAATGAAAAAGACCTGCCATATTTTTACTGGGCTGAAGCAGTTGCTACAACAGTCTACATAATGAACATGACTCCCACTGCAGCAATACATGGGATGACTCCAGAGGAGAGATATACTGGTAGGAAACCAGCTATTTCTCATTTGAAAATTTTTGGTTGCATTGCCTATGTTCATGTGCTAGATGACTTGAGATCCAAGTTGGATCCAAAAGCTGAGAAGTGTATTTGTACTCTCTACAGCAAAAAGGGTATAGATGCTATAACCCTTCTACTCGTAAGTTTACAGTGAGCAGAGATGTTGTTTTTGATGAGATGAGTAGCTGGTATAAACCAGTAAATGTGATTGATAATGTAGATGCACAAAATGGTAATGCTGCACAGAATTCACAGCAGCAGTCACAAGATATTAGTGGACATGGAGCGTCCTCTAGCAGTGGTTCACATTCTTCGTCATGGATAGGCAGATTGAGATCATGAGAATCTTCTCAAAGCAATGCAGATAGTGGTATGCAGGTACCACAAAAAGGAAAAGAGAAGGTAGATCAGCCCATATTTGATGTGAATGCAAGTCACTCTTATGTGGATGGTGAATCCAGTGGCTCAGAACAGAGCATTGATGATGAGTTGGGTATTCCTTCTATTGTTACACCTGGAGTAAGGAAGACTAGGGATGGTTTGAGAGCATCCGGGAGTGAACCTGCTTTGCGCAGGTCTACCAGAGCTAGGTATCATGTGGATAGACTGAAATATGATGGATTTATAGCCATTCACTATGCCTATATGGTCAAAGTGATACAAGAACTAGAACCCACTTCTTTTGAGCAAGCCATGGGAAAAGAAAAATGGGAGAAAGCCATGGATGAAGAAATGGATGCCTTGGAAGCAAATGCTACATGGGAATTGGTACCTTTGCCTAAAGATAAGAATGCAATTGGCTGTAAGTGGGTTTATAAGGTGAAGCACAATGCAGATGGTTCTGTGAATAGATACAAGGAAAGATTAGTAGTCAAGGGGTATGCACAAACATATGGCATTGATTATGAAGAAACATTCAATCCGCTTGTAAGGATGGCAACCGTAAGAGCAGTCATTGCTATGACTACATCAAAGGGATGGTCTTTATATCAGATGGATGTAAAGAATGCCTTCTTGCATGGTGATTTGCAAGAAGAGGTCTATATGGAGCAGCCACTAGTTTATGTGCATGTTGTTCATCCTGAGTTTGTTTGCAGGTTGAAGAAAGCCTTGTATGGCTTGAAGCAAGCACCTAGAGTATGGTCTGACAAGATAGGACAGTATCTTGTCACTATTGCCTTTCAGATTTCCAAGGCAGATTTCTCACTTTATGTGAGAAAAACAGAGAAATGTATTATGCTACTTGTCATTTATGTTGATGATTTGATTATGACATGTGACAGTGATGAAGATATCCTTCATGTGAAAATGCTATTGAAGCAAAAGTTTGAGATGAAAGATTTGGGAGAGCTGCGTTATTTCTTGGGCATTGAGGTGATTAGATCACCAAGTGGAATATGGCTCTTGCAGAGACAGTATGGATTGGACATGCTGTCCAAATATGGGATGACAGGCTGTAAGCCTATTTCAGTTCCTTCGGAGTAGAATGTGAAGCTGAGCGCGTAGATGCAGGTGAGCTTCTGGAAGACCCTACTATGTATAGACGCATAGTAGCAAGTTTGATTTATATGACTATTACCATGCCAGATTTGAGCTATGCTGTTGGATTGGTAAGTTAGTTTATGCAGGCTCCAAGGAAACCGCATTTGGATGCGGCTAGACGCATACTCAGGTATGTGAAGTCCACATTGCAGTATGGACTACTTTATGAGACTAGGATTCAGATACAGTTGCATGGATACACTGATGCTGATTGGGCTGGTAGTATTTCTGATAGACGATCTACCAGTGGATATGTGTTCTCTTTTGGGAGTGCTGCAATCACTTGGAGCAGCAAGAAACAACCTATAGTTGCCTTGTCGAGCACAGAGGCTGAGTACAGGGGCGTAGCAATGGCTGTATGTGAGGTAGCTTGGTTGCATAAGCTACTTTATGATATGCATCAGATGGGCCAGTTGTCATTTATTGTGACAACATGAGTAGTATACACTTGGCAAATAACCCAGTCTATCATGCTAGAATAAAGCACATTGAGATGCATTATCACTATGTATGAGAGAGGGTTTTACTAGGTCTTATTGATCTAGTTTATGTCAGCACAGAGGATCAGGTAGTTGACATATTTACGAAGGCATTGGGCACAGAGAAGCTGCGCAAGTTCAGAGACCTGCTTGGTGTGCATGAATTGGGATTGAGCTCGAGGGGGAAGTGTTGAGATATCGAGCTCCTTTCGTGGTATGCCAGGGTGACCGTTGTGCATTTATGTCACCGACTTGTTAGTTGTGGATGCGGTTGGTACACTGCCCATGAATAATAGCTAGATGACAGCTATCCTTATCTACTCTAGTTTGTGGCTCAGTTAGTATGCCACCTTAGTTAGTTGAGTTTGGTTTGAGACCCATATATAGGGTTCTTCTATTTCTATGTACTTGAGTTCTTTTGGCTTACACAACTAAGAAGAGGAAAACTGTTTTCAGCCTCCACCTTTGTGTGTATTCCCCCATTGTGCAAGCAAGAAAGCTACAAGTGAGACTCCTTCCTTCTCTCCCACAATCTTGACAATAAGTCAAAATCAGTTATTTGAGAGATATATCAGAACATCAATTATCACACTTTATACATGTAAAACCAAAATTTCACCTTTGCATTAGAATCACACACTTTTGTATTAGGTAAATTTTCCTCTCTTGACATGCTTGCAAGTGATACAGTTGTAGCCAAGAGTCATGGTGGTCCTTGGCACCTACATCTTGGACAAGACAAACAAAGGATGGATTGATTTGCAACAGTAATAAAGGCTTTCCTGTCTTGTCTTCTATTCACATTCATTGTCTTGCCAAGAGACAAACACTACAACACAATGCCGCCATACACGCGTCCATTACACGCGAAAAGTTACGGGCGCGTGTATGGTCGTTTATACTTACAGCAATATCGGGCGCGTGTATACATGCATGTAACAACGCGTGTATAATTGCATGTGAGGGCGCGTGTATTTGCGCGTTAAGTCTGTCATAATACACGCTCTGTTACACGCGACACAGAGCCTAACTACAGAAATCCATTTCTTTTCAAAACAGAAAACCATTAAGTTTTAAAAATGTCATTGTGCATTGCAGTGTTTACAAACCATTACAAAATCCCACTACATGCACTTACAACAACGTAATATATTGAAAAATATATCTTCATATGGTTATTGAAAGACAAAGTATACAATAGAAATGTCATGAATTTGGAACAATACAGTGATGGATTGGTTAGGGTTCGATCTCATCTTCAATAAGATCCATCCTTGCCAAACGATCAACATCAATATCCATTTGATCAATTTGTAAGGCTACGATTAAATTTATTCTACTATCACTATTTTGCCCATTGATAATGGTACCGATGCCTTGATCATTCTCATCATCATCACCATCATCCTCAATGGAAGGGTCATCCTCATGATCATGAGAAATGGCACGCTCGTCCTCATTATCATGATCATCTACATTGGCATGTTCGACATCATCTTCTTTGCGGCTTGCCACATCCTCCATATGCTCCATATCAGTGAATGTATTATACATTACTTTGGAACGTGGTGCAATAGGGATGACATACCACCATTTACTGTCATGCACCATTGGCAGATAGATAACCTGCTCAAATACACATAATTCATTAATTAATTAGCATATCAAAAGTCAAGGGGTACGGGAGCTTATATATATATATGTACATGAAACACATTTGTAAAAAAATGCATACCTGCTCACATTGTTGTGGCAATACGAGCCTATCTTTCTTTGTTTGCCAAAACTTTGTAGAGTCAATAGTTACATAGCCACTTGCATGGTGTTTTATCGTTGCGTTAGGCCCTTTTTCCATCACGTTCATTTGCCATTTGACATCCAAAACATACACAAAGAAGCGGCGAAAGTCAAGTCTGTATATGTCTTGGATTGTGCCACAATAATCATCCACTTTTCCATTGGCTCCCTCAAAGCTACTAATGACACCGCAATCTTGTGTATTCCTCTTTTCATCTATTCTTTGTGTTCGAAAATGCTTGCCTTCACACCATATAGCATTGAGCATAGTGCACTGGACCAAAATATAAGCAATGTCTATGTAAGCAATTAATGTGAATAAATATGAAAAGCCAATCACTTACAAAGAATGCAAATTTACATTTGTTCTATGTACCTTTAACATGCATCCTCGTGCATACTCCCATTCTTCCGCCGTGATATGCAGCCCCTCATCTCTCTCTGCTCTCTCCATTTCCTCATGCAACCAATCAACATGAATATCATTCGGAAGTGTTGCTAGATGCTTAGGGTACGCCTTACGAGAGCCATGTTGCCTCCGAAAGAGAGCTCTGTCTGCTTGCCTTTTTGTCTTTGCATCCTCGTATCTTGTAACCCATCTGCTCATCACATCACTATTAAGGATGCAAGTGAAATTAAGATCATCAATCAATGTTCTCTCAATTACTTTGCTCTGTCCTTTTCCTTGAGGCACAATAGACGTCATCCTCAAGTCCTCTTCATTGCTCCATAGTCGCGGCAAAGAGCTATCCACCTGATCAAGAAATTCTGATATATATACAAGAGACTCTTGTATCAACCAACCCTCAGCCATGCTTCCTTCGGGCCTTGCACTTTGCCTCACAAAGTCTTTTAAGGTCTTCATGAAGCGCTCTAGGAAGAACATCCAACGGGCATGCACAGTGCCACATAAAGCAATTTCATCCACTAAATGCACAATGAGATGTGGTTGACTTGTGAGAATGGTTCGCGGAAAAGTCTCCTCTACCATACAAACCACCTCCACTGCCATAACACGCGCATCATCCAATGTGGTTGGATCAATTGCTTTGGAACTAACATATCTGAAAAATAAATGCACAGTACGTTATACCTCATGCACATTCATTTTGCAAGGTATAATGAAGGGTGATCTTACATGGGATTTACATACCTCACAAGCTCGCCCATCTTATAAATACATCTTTTCAAACTCCTGTCTGCACAATGGTCGATGCTAGTAGGTAGTATGAACTGCGCACATAAGAGCACATGTATATTTGGGTTAGGGCATTACAAAATTTAATTTCAACCTACAATAATTGGAAAACACTTACTTGGAGCATCTTGTGCCAATCGTGGGACTTCAACCCATGTAGTTGCTCAACCCCTCTTTTCTTAGTGGTTGTAAACGCTCCCTTCAACGATCTCATGCATCCAGTGGGAGTACGCAAAGTGGTGATGGCTTGCTTTACCTGCTTCTCCTCCTTCTTTGATATAATCCAGGGAGCAGGCGGAAGACGAACGTGCCCACCCTCCTCTCGTGGCCAAGCTTGATGCATACGTCCTGCGACCTGCAAGTCCTCCCGTACGCTAACATTGTCTCTTTTACCAATAACATGTTCCCAAATACTAGATCCCACATTCTTGAAGATGTGCATGGGATCAAGAAGATGGTTGATCTTGAGATGGGTCCAATATGGTAGCCGGAAGAAAATGGAGTACCTACACAAGGGATTGCAGACTGTCATCTTTATTCCAACTTTAGAGACTACACAAAACAAGATTGAAAACAATGGAGATGTACCTGTTCATGCCATCTGGAGGAAGAACATTTGAAGACTCCCAAATACGCTTCCAATCTTTTGCACGAAGTGTTTGTGGATGAATGTTTCTCTTACTAGGAGCATATTTAGGGTGATCTGATGGGAGAAATCGATGATGATTATCGAATATGGTCTTACACAAACTATCAGCATACTCATGTACCAATGAAGGGCCACATATAGGACATGCATGTTTACCCGATGTCCTCAAACCTGTTAAAATAAAAAAAAATTTAGAATAATAAAGTCAATAGTTATAATTGATATAGCTAGTAGTATTAGAGTCGGGAGGTAGTTAGAATTCTTACCAGAACAATCGTTGTATCCTGGAAAGTCATGCATTGTCCACATCAACACTGCTTTTAAGTCGAAGTGTCGAGAGGAGGGAGGCCTACTAATGTCCACTACCGCAACACCTCTCCATAGTTCCTCCAACTCATCAATCAACGATTCAAGATAAACATCCATATGCTTGACTTTATGTTTCCCTGGAATCAGAAGGGATAACATAAGATGTCCCTTCTTGATCGCCATTGATGGTGGAAGGTTGTAATTCACCAACACAACCGGCCACACGCTGTATGCGGTGCTCTTGAAACCAAACGGATTCACTCCATCCATACCTAGGCCAAGTCTCAAGTTTCTGGGCTCTATTTTAAAGCTGGGCCACTCATCTTCAATATGCTTCCAAGCAGGAGTGTCTGCAGGAATTCTCCACATGCCATCATCCGATCGATGCGAGGAATGCCATGACATGAGCTCTGCTATGGAATTGCACTTGAACATGTGTTTGATGCGAGGAATTATAGGAAAGTGTCGCAAGACTTTACGAGGTACATCAAAACTCTTCACATCTGTTCTATACCTTGCTTCACCACAAGTGGGACACTGTCGAGCCTCCTTATGCATCCCACGAAAGAGAATGCAATCATTGACGCATGCATGTATGCGATCATAATCCAATCCTCCAAGAGATGTCACATAGCGCCTCGCTTTGTCTCTTGAGGTGGGTAGTCTATTCCCCTTTGGAAGCATGTTTGATAATAGCCTGCATCCAATATCATCAATTAGCCCATAACCCTAAACCCTATACTGTAAACCAAAAACCACTAACTCAAATTTGCAAGTTACAATGCTTACTTCAATAATGCGTCAAGACTTGCATTGCTCCATCCATAAACTGTTTGTATATTGAGCAGTTCAAGTGAAGCACGTAAAATAGAGAATGTGCACCCTTCAAAAACCGGTGTCGATGAAGCGTTGTAGAGATGCTCTTGTTCCATATCATTGTCGTCCACACCTTTGCGATCATCCCTAAAAAGATTCCGCACCATGTCATCAAACACTTCCTCTTCCACAACTTCGTGGGGTGCAGGGCTATTGTCATCCCTTTCCCACTCATCTCCGACAACAGATCCCGAAGCTCCAGCATCATCTCGTCGACGCTTTGCATGCTCTTGCCGTGCGTATGGCACCATGTTAGGGTGTGGTACTGCATCCTGCTTCAATCACAGTATATATATTACAACGCGCTCCATTAATTTGCACACCATGAGTTATTTTAATACTTTCAATTCACATCTTCTCACCTCTAAACCTGTTTGAATCCATTCTCCATACATCGAGATGTGATTCAATGTAATTCGATGCGCTCGTACAATGCACCCTTGACATCGATTACACGTACACTGGTAGTGTAGAAGCAGAACCCATATGCAAGTTGGGAGATGGAAATTTCATATCATCTTGTGATTTTTTAAAATTTAAGATCAAAAGAAGGTCATGGTGTTTGGATTTGCAATACAATCTTCTCTTGCTTGTGATACTGGACAATTAGAAGGGCCTATGATAGATATGAACAATCGTAAAGTAGTGTTGTAAACTTACTAGCATATATAGCCCCCAACCCAAACACATGCAAGCTCTCTTGATAAAGGGCATGCCTAAGCACAAGTTGTTGTCATTGGCACCTTTAAATCTCAACAAGTAACCTAACAATCCATTGTTGGTATGTTCTTATAAAATTGTAGTTAACTCATCAATATTCAAGGACTCAAATAATATTCCTAATTATTATCCCGAACGTATCTCTTTTAATTTTTTGCATAACATTGATGGCACTCCATCTTTTAGTCTTTCCCTATTATTCATTTCAAGCTTTAAGTTTTTCCAACCTCACTTATGATTTGAAAAGTTGTGTGAAAGTAATGCAATCAATTCTTATGCAAGAGTTAGTCTAGGCTGTGTGGAAACCAATACAAGTCACAAACTCGGGCCCCCTTACTCCAATGGAGAGGACTAAAAGGGCACTTAGGTAACTTCCAAGTTAGCCCATAAAAATAACTTTACAAAGCAGTTGCAAAAACATTCAACTTAATGACTATCACTAAAAGAGTATTAAGCTAACTTCCAAGTTATGGAGTTTTTTAAATCTGTCGAGTGCTTTGCAATTTACCATGTTTTTTTACTGTGCAGATAAGAACTTAAGACCTTATCATATTATTCCAAGCATCCTTCAATTATGGGCTGAATCCTTCCCTTTCTAGAGAGGAGGTGTTGAACCTAAATAGAGACTGGCTTCCATTTCTTTCTCCAACTAAACCGATCCTTCTTAGATGGACTTCCTAGGAACCTCACATTCTGAAAGATCATAGAGAGTCAACTAATTAACATTGTATCTTTGTTTGAGCCTCCATAATCCTGAATAGAAAAATAGTATTCTCAACAAAACATTTGCAAGCAAGCTTTTAAAGGGAAAGCTTTTCTTTCTCACCTCCATTAGATGCCGAAGACTTTGGTGGTTGAATTTCTTTGTTTCCATCTTGGTTTAACTTTGACATCTCTAGGATTTGGGTTCCTCCTTTTGAGGGTTGTTTGTTTTCTTGGATTTACCCTTCTCAATCTATGAGCTTTTTTCTTTTTACTTCTTTTGTGACTATGTTGCATGAAGTTCTTCCTTATCTTCACTCTTTTCTCCTTGGGTGCTTCTTAGCTCCATTCCTTTTTGGGCATTCCTTTGCAAAGCACCCATGTTCTTTGCATATAAAGCATGTAACCAAGAAGAGAGAGAATTCTACATTGACCAGCAACTCAATCCCATTAGGATCATTGATGCCAGGAGGCATATTCCACAGTGAAACAAGAGTCCTACTTCACTTCTAGTGTCTTACATGATAATCTAGGCTATAGATCTTCAACCTTCATTAATCTCACTGGATTCATGATGCCAAAATTAGGCCTTTCCTGTGCATGTATTTTTGGTCACTGTTGCATGTTACTTGACTCACAACATACATAATGTACAAGATAATCAAATTAATTCCTCCATCATATGCTCAGTTATAAAGGTCTGAAGCTAAAAATCTTGAAAACACCCAAATTCTTTAGAATCAAGAAACTACAGCTCCAATTTTGCTACTTGGAAGCCTAGATCCCTTAGTAACTTTGCTAACTCATTCAATCTTAGGTAAATAAGCTTGCTTTTGCTCACATTAGTCACAACCCCAGATAGCTCTAGAAAACTTTCATACACTTTCATCAAATACATCTACTAGTTGCCTCTCTACTTGCACAATATTGGTAAGTTATTGTTGGCAAAGAATTGGGAGACCAAGTGTCTTCTTAATGGTATAGGAAGCCCCTTACTTACTCCATGTTGCACCTTCAAATCCAAATTCCTAAGCAAAGGGTTGGTAATTATGGTAGCAAAGAGTAATGGGACAATGGGACACCCTTTGGCATCGACATCTTTACCTCAAATGGACCTAAGCATAGACCATTTACAAATACATTCCAAAGAGATTGAAACATCCCTACATAAATTCCACGATTCCTCCTCCATCATCTATCATAGTGATGAACTCTTGTTGCTTCTTTGCTTCATCAATTCATAAAATTAATTGGTCGAAGAACCAGTCCCATAAGATATCATTTCCCTTAGACTAAATTTTGGCAACTTCACCTTTATGTTTTTGCAAATCCTCCATGTAATGCTCCACTTCTTTGAGAATTTGATAAAACATCCCATTACTAGAACACTTAGAAAGAGTCATAATAATATACTCACTACATTGCTAACTAATAACAAGCAACCCTCTTTGAAGTCAATCTTGATCTTTGCCATACATATTGGTAATCTCAGTTATGATAGCAATGGATCTCATCTAGTTCTACGTTGGATTAGACATTGGATTGTTGGTTTGTTTCCAAGCATCCTTCAGCTATAAGTTGAATCCTTCCCTTTCTAGAAAGGAGGTGTTGAAAGAGAGGGGCTTCCATTTCTTTCTCCTACTAAACACATCCTTCTTGGATGGACTTCCTAGGCACCTCATATTCTAAGAGATCATAGTGAGCCAACTAATTAACATTATATCTTTGTTCAAAACTCCATAATCCAAAATAGCAAAATAACCTTGTCAACAAAGCATTTGCAAGAAGATTTTAAAGGGAAATTTTTTATATCTTACCTCCATTAGAATTTAAAGAATTTGGTGGTTGAAATTATTTGTTTCCATCCCGCTTTAACTTTAGCATCTCTAGGATCACGATTGATAATTAGGTTTCTCCTTAGGTTCCTCCTTTTGAGGCTTGTTTGTTTCCTTGAATTTACCCTTCTCAACCTATGTTTTTTCCTTTTTGCTTCTTTTGAAGTTATTCCTTATCTCCACTATTTTCTCCTTTGCTTCTTCTTATCTCAATTCCTTTTTGGGCATTCCTTTACAAAGCACCCATCTTCTTTGCATTTGAAGCATGTATCCAAGAAGAGGGAGAATTTGACATCGACCAACAACTCAATCCCATTAGGATAAAAAATCTGGAGCATGTCAAGGATCTTTTTCCTCTTATCCCAAAGTACAAGAGGTCACTTGCTCCACTAGTTGATATTATTGTAAGAACATAGAGCGCTCTACCTACCACTTCTACTAGCACATTACTTCACCATCTAGCAAAGTAGGAAGTCCATGAAAACTAGCCCATATTGGGCATTCAATTTGCGAGACCTCCTCAGGAATAAATTCATGATGCCATGGAAGCATGTAATTAAGACTCACTTTAAGCCAAACAAGTGAACCCAAAACCCAATCTCTTTTTGCTTTAGATGAAAGCAAGACCCAAAAGAAGTCTAATGGCAAGCAAAACAATGTGAGCACCACTTTGATCCATAGGTGAGCCAAAACAATCTAGCAAACTCATTCTCAAGGGGGACCTTCCCTTAAAATACATGTACATGTTGCATAGAGAATACTTAGCATTGCTTTGCCGAATGCATGGCAACAAGGATACCACTCATGCACATAGCACTTGCTCCCCAAATTCTATAGTGACTCTCTTTTAATTCTCATTGAAACATTTTTGGTCACCCCACATCTTCTTCTCTAGCTCTTCTATGTTTATGCTAGCAACGACAATGTTAGCATAATGCATCTCCATCCCATTGTCTTGCTTCTATTGCTTTATGTTAGTGCTATGTGTTCCATCATCTCTTACTCCTTGTTCACCCCCCTTGAATATGCTACGTGCATGAAAGTGGGAGTATATGCCACATGGTGGTAGGAAATGTTTCTTTTTTAATGAACTTAATACAACTACCCTAGTTAATAGACCATGTGCCATGACTGCCTATTGAGAGCTCCCCTCTTCAAGTTTCCGCATACTCAAGAGGTTCTATGTCTATCATTTAAGGAAAAGGCTATTACAATTTGAACTGTTTCTACTTTGCTAATGGATGGATATGCTCCTTGTTTGTAAGGGGCTCAAATAACTTTTGATAACTATTTGTGCTTGTATGGATGCTAGGTATATCCCACACTTTAGGGGATTTGAGGGGAATTTTAAGATTTAGAGCCATGGCATTGAGTTGAATTGAATGAGATTCTTCTTTGTTTTAATGTGACAATGAAATATTTATATTGTTAAAAATGATATTTTATTTGTGGATGTGTAAACTATTTGTGCTATGTGAGTAAGAATTAAAAGTTATCAAAATGAACAAATGTATCTTATAGCACATGTACATTTTGGATGCATACAAACATATCCATTACAAGTGTGTATCGACATTGTCTTATTTGAGATTGACTACATGGTTGATGGTTAGGCCTATCAATTGTGATGTATATTACTTAACATGACTATATAAGCATGACTATGTTAGATATTCTATACAAATTTGTTTTGATTTACTATGCATGCACATTATCCTATGATCCATAGCTTCATAATTTTATCCAATAAACATGGCTATATTAATGATATATAGAAATTTGCCTTACTTTACCATATAGACACTTGTTTTACTAGTTACAGCTTCACATCTATCTAGTAAAATTAAAAACCTAGTTCCAATTTGAAAAACCCTAGTTACTAACTAGAAAAAAATGTGTATTTACTAGTTATAAGGCTATTTACCATCTAGTTTAGTGTCTAAAGTTCCTTGTGAAAGCTTTGAGCACCGCTACTACAAAAGGCATCTTCTTGTCAATCCAATACTGATGATTAACACTAGATCGGCTTAGGCTGGCAATACCCATCGATGCCCTCCTCTCTAGCCTTTGCCAACTTGCAACGGCACCCTCGAAGGTCTCGTGAAAGAGAGTGATGGTGCTATCGAGATCTGCTTGGATCCTAGCAATGCTATCAACAAGCAATATCATTGATGCTGATAAAGGTTAATTACACAAAGGGAGTGGAAATCCATATGTGTCCTGAAACTATAGATTATGCTGCAAGCACAACTATAAGAATCAAAAGCCCCATGCCAAAGATCACAAGGAGCAAGCAGGCAAGGGATGAATTGGACTTCTGGCTTTTTGCCACCTTTCAAAGTTGTCGGTTTTCTTGAACTATTGCAGCATGTGAACTTCCGATATTTTGAGTCACTGTCATCAATCATAATGCCTTGTTCATGAACTAAAACTGCAAGATCTTTGAAAATCTCATTCACTTCTCCAATTTGTTGTTGCTGTATTTCTCAGATACCTTGATCATGTTTCTCAATAAGTGCGTGATTGAAAACTATTTCATTATCATGTAAAAGCACTTCTTGCTTCCTTTGCTTCATGAATAAAGCCCACTGCTAATGATTGTAACTGTCTTCTACTATTTGGTTTAGCTCACTTGCAGTGAAATTAGAAGGCAAAACAGCCTGTGGAACAAAAGGTGGATAAGCTGTCTCTCGTTCAGCAGCTCTTCGTTGTGCTTTCTGAAATTCTTTCAAGATAGCTCGAAAGTCTTTGGCAAGTTTGGCATTTGCTATCTTTTTGGCAGAATTGACTTCAGTAGCATGATTTTTGTATCACTCTCGCTGCCTTAAGTTTTGCAAAAGTTTCTTTTGCTAGCTGTCCAATGTTTTGCCTTGTTTTATGTAGCCACTCTTGGAGTTCAAGTGTATCTTAAGGAGTGCCTACGGTATTCACGAGGTGCTTGAAGGTGGAAACATTTGTATTAATCTAAAAAAACCCAGCAGCAACTGCCTGGTTGGGGGCTCCTGGTGTGCTAACCTCCTGAGTGAGAGCTTGAACACTAAAAAATGTGGAAGTCACCTCTGAAGTTGTTCTTGTGAGAGATGTTGTGGATGATGGTGATGCTTCTGTACTGCTGATACAAGGAGTTGTGCTGCTGAACTTGTGATAATATACTTGAGGTTTCCTGGACACTAGTCCTACCAAGAGTCCCTCGATCCTCAAGACAACCAGGCCACCATCCTCTCTAATAGCTCCTTCCCCACTCCTCGTCCCTTTCTTGAGACCTTTCTCAAAGTACAAAGAAGTAAAACCATGAAGATTATTTTCAGCCCTGGTTTCTTCATCCATGGGCTTGAAAACTGCAATACTCTACATTCCACATTCATCTTTCATGATCAGATAAACACCTCCCATCTTCGAATCTTATCAAATCCCATCACTTGTTTAATGTTTCAACAAGGCATGTAACTTTGAGAACCCAAATACCTCTTCATATGAATCTCTTTCAAATGTAATGTGCCTTAACAAAAATATGTTTTGAAAGAGAACTTCGTGCCCAATCATTCATGTGATTTGAAAAATGCAAATTAAAATCCATGCAATACAATCAAACAAACAATGCTCATATGAATATGCCAAAGTGGCATCAAGAGTAAACATTCAGCCATTCTTGTGACCACGAGCAATCAACTTACATCCATTTCCAAACTCTTCAATAAAGAAACCTTGCTTATTGAACCTAACTTGCAAGTTCTGCTTCACCGACAGACAATAAGTTCTCGTTTTATCGATGGGACATGCAGTACATCATGCAAATTTTTCTTTCTAGCATCATGAACCACAAGAGGCACTTTGCCTTTATGCTCAATGCTATGCTGCATGTCATCACCTGAGAGATCGTCGTGGAAGAAGACATTGCTGATGGTATTTGCATTCCATTTTGCAAGCGAGCCTTCCATCTCTACCTTTTTGTCAATGTAGAGACCGCATCAATAGCATCCTACCAATCCGTCTTCAATCCCATAGACTGTGTACGGTCTTCAAGAAGCACTCCCAACTCATTCTGTAGTGCAGAATCAGCCGTCGGTAAGAATAACTCAACTTTTTCTGAGTTCACAGCTCTTTGCTCTAGTGCATCCAACTGGTTATATTGCTCTTCAAACTCCCCCAACAACTCAGAAGCAACAAGACCTTTGTTGGACTAATAGACTCACTCTCTGAATGTCTTTCGTGTAGTAATACAAGAATCCTCCAGAAAATATTCGTCTTTGAGCGCTTTCCTGAGAACATTCCAGTTAGAATCTTGTATAAATAAATCTCTCACTCTAACCCGCAAAGCAGGTGTGATAAGCCACAAGAAATAGTTGCTCCAGTCCCAAAAAGCGCATCTATCGTTCAAAGGCTTTGATGTAGGCTGAAAAATATCGACCATCAAATAATTTGCACTCACTAACCACAGCCTTGATCACCTTGGTCGTACCGTGCGTGTACTCTTGTTCTTGATGCAACATTCGTTATTGATCCAATTATTGCTTATGTAACAGCTGTCGTTACTGCATAGATAACTGCATCTGTTGATTCTGCATCATAATGGCTGAAGAAAGAGTTTGCAACAAAGTCTTCATCTCATCAATCGAAAGGGAAGAAGTAGTCGATGATGAAGGTGGATTATTTGAAGAGTCTCCCATCTTGATGATCAGAAGCAATGCTTTCACGTCGGGTTCACTAGATGTCGCATGGGATTCGCACAAGGTTTCATAAAATCACTCACTGGGGAGAATTCAACAAAATAAAACTTATACAGAAGAATTTTGAATGAGAAATCAATTTCTTGATTTAAAATATCAATAAGTTATAGGTTCATAAGACTTTCGGATTTGATTACAAGAATTTTGGAAAAGACAAGATGAATTCTCAATCTAAGAGAGAAGAGAAGAAGGTGGGATGACAAAATTTTATGGATAAATTTCAAGGAGCACGAAGCTTGACTCAGAAGCCTGATATCGCATGGAATTTGTTGTCAATCTTCAAAAATAGGCGAGAAGCTTTAAGCTCGACTCAAGCCAATCTTCTTAGCGACTCGGGATGATGGAATATTCAATGTAGGCGAGGGATCAAAGCTCTCAACCTCAAGTTTTCTCTCCGAAATTTGATGGTGGTCTTCGAAGAAAGCGAAAGATTTAAGTTCAACCTCTAACCTTACACACTCGACTCGATGTGACAAGAGCGAAGAAGGAGAAGAATATAATCTCAACCTCAAGCCTTCCACACACGTGATGATCCTAAAGCTCTCATAATGTCTTCATTATATAGGTTTTCTTCTTCCTTCTTCACACATTGTGCTTCTCTTTAGGCTCTCAAAAAAATAAAGCGTTTATCTTTAAACATTAAAGCTTATGCTTTGCTAAACTAGCGTATGTTTAAAGCTTTCTTATAATGCTTTTTTACCACCCTCGCGTGTCGTCTGCTTTATCCATGACGACAATGGTCTCAATCACTTCAGATTGTTCACAGAGACATCATGATCAGAGCTCCTCTATTCGTGCTAATGTTCCAGACCTGATGTGCCAGCTTTCGTCATCAACACCGTCATCTTTGCATCCAAGCCAATTGATTCTCTGTCTCTGGGTCCTCGAATAGGAATATGCCTCCTTCAGCACTAGCCTTGATTTCTCTTCCATGCAGCGCCTTCTGCATGAGGATCCCCACTTCATTGTTGGATGACCTGCATGAGAGAAACCCCCGGAGAAAGCTTTCAGCACCGGTGCTACAAAAGGCGTCTTCTTGGCAATCTAGTGCGTCTCATCTGGAGTCGACGACTCTGTAGTTTCTGCTTTGATTTCATGATCGTCATTCGGTCGATCGTTGTCTTTTGTTGTGGCAGGATTTGCTACTTCTACTTCCTTGGCTTCTTCCTCGACTACTGCTTGCCTTCAGGAGAAGAACACTTTTTTAAAACCTTCCTTGCCTTGTTGCCATGCGTTTGTTTGCCTCCTCCTTTCAGAACGGCATGCCTTCTTTCTCCCGTTAATTGCAGTTGTACAAGATTTCTCTTCCATGCAGCGCCTTCTGCATGAGGATCCCCACTTCATTGTTGGATGACCTGGATGAGAGAAACCCCCGGAGAAAAGCTTTCAGCACCGGTGCTACAAAAGGCGTCTTCTTGGCAATCTAGTGCTGATGATTCACATTGGATCGGCTCAGGCTGGCAATACCGGCCATCGATGCCCTCCTCTCTAGCCTTTGCCAACTTGCAACGGCACCCTCGAAGCTCTCGTGAAAGAGAGTGACAGTGCTGTCGAGATCTGCTTGGATCCTCGCGATGCTATCAATAAGCAATATCATTGATGCTGGTAAAGGTTAACACAAAGGTAATGGCAATCCAACTGTCCCCTGAAACTGCAGATCATGCTGCAAGTACAATTATAAGAATCAGAAGCCCCACGTCAAAGATCACAAGGAGCAAGCAGACCAGGGATGAATTGGACTTCTGACTTTTTACTGCCTTTGAAAGCTCTCGGTTTGCTTGAACTGTTGCAGCATGTGAACTTCCGATATTTGAGTCAATGCCATCAATCATAATGCCTTGTTCATGAACTAAAACTGCAAGATCTTTGAAAATCTCGTTCACTTCTCCAATTTGTTGTTGTATTTCTTGGATACCTTGATCAAGTTCCTCAATAAGCACCTCATTGAAAACTATTTCATTATCCAGTAAAAGCACTTCTTGCCTCCTTTGCTTCACCAGTAAAGCCCGCTGCTCCTGATTGTAATTAGGTTTAGCTCACTTGCATTGAAATTACAAGGCAAAACAGCCTGTGGAACAAAAGGTGGATAAGGTGTCTCTCCTTCAGTAGATGTTCATTGTGCTTTCTGAAATACTTTCAAGACAGCTTGAAAGTCTTTGGCAAGTTTGGCATCTGCTATCTTTTTGGCAGAATTGACTTCAGTAGCATGATCTGTTTCTCACTCGCTGCCTAGTTTTGCAGAAGTTTCTTTTGCTAGCTGGCCAATGTTTTGCCTTGTTTTATGTAGCATTTCTCGGAGTTCAAGTGTAACGTGTCCATTTGTATCATCTAGGACACGTCTTAGCAGTCCATCGGACAGGATGTCTAGAAAATTCCACCCGGCACTCCCAAGGAATGTTACGGGTTTTGCGATCTAGGTCTTCCCACATCTGCCACGTAGCGGAAGTATCCTGGCCGTTTCCCACTTAGGATCGGCCGGAATTAGGTTTTCCTCTTTGGTCATTAGCTAACAGCAACTGGCGTCAGACCCGAGCGGACTACTTTACGCAGAAACGCCAGGTCCGAAGCGGATTCATGCTGCACTTGGTTCAAGGAGAATGGGAAACGAGAGGGATGCAAAGCTCAACCTCTCTGTGATAAGGCATAGTCCCATTCCGTTCCCCTAAAACAGCGTAAATCGGGTAAGACGTAACTTTAGGTCATCATTCTCGTTATTTGTTTTGATGATGATGATCATTCCGCTGTTCTTCGAGATTTTTGAGAAAAGTTCCCGGCTAACCGGGACCACCCAACCGTAGGACGGACCCATGGCCCATCCTCCGCACTTTCCTCGGTTTGTTTTAGTTATGTAATTATCTAACACATTAATTTGACATATAACAATCAGCTTCTTTAATTAACCCCGTTAAGCACTGGTTCCTTCACGTAATCTTATCACATGACATAGAAAAACAATATCAAGCAAGTTCTTTCTTTACATTTCATCATTTTATCTTTGAAATACAAGGAGTTCCACCTGTAGGCTTGTCCATAATCCACCCGAAGGCTATCCAGTAATCTCTAGGGATCACTATTCCAAGCTTCCGCCCGTCAACTAGTATGCGGGCCTCGAGATCCAATCCCGAGTCACGTTAGCCTCTTGTGCAGGACCTGGAAGGTGAGGGATTTATGGCTAGAGCCCCCCCAAGCACCCAAGCGTCCTCCTGCTCCAAGTAAAACTCAACGGAGAGACCTCTCGCGGCGGGTTCGGTCCACGTTCCCGGCGCGGTCAACAACCCCCTTGGTTAGGGTCAGGCAGGCAGTCGGGGGTAACTGAAGCTGCCTCTCCCTTCAGGCCTTTAACCTGAATTATAGGTACTCATTTAATTTGTAATTCATAATTCAAACAAAACTCTAAAATCTCTAGCAAGCACAAACATTTCCGTTAATCAACCGAGTTGTTTGGCAAACTGCTAAGGAAGTGTTCTTTCCTTTTTGAGTGTTTCAGCACTCGTTCCCAAGGTGTCTTGTAAATTGGCAAGATCCTTTTACATTCCAGTGTTAGGCATACCCAACTTGGTTAACCCTAAAGTGCTTTAGATATGCTAGTTTCCGGTTTACAACTTTCCTTATTTAGAAGGATATCCAAAAATATGTCTTTTTGCAAGATAACTTGCGTAAGGATCTGCCGTCCTTGATGAGGGTTTTTTACCTTTCTCCTTGTGAATCAATCACAAGACTAAATGATTTCATACATGTTGTGCAAGTCCTGCGATGGAATAATTTGTTTAGATTCTTTAAGCTGACGTATGTCAGGCCTAGGGTTTCTTCTTTTAAGAACCTTAGGGACAATCCCTAGTTTCTTATCTTTATGAATTTATTGTCCCTACGGTAAGGAAAGTAGTCAAGTGTTTAGGGTATGAATGTTTCTATGTTTAGATTGGTTCAGTTATCTTTTGGAAGGTAATATTAATCGTCTTGTCACGGTTTTACTATCCTTGTGACAATTTACTTTCCCAATCAATACAGTTTAATTTGGCATATAGCCTAATGCCAAGGTGATACAAAGAGCGACAATACTCCTTGGGACAAAAAGGCCTAGTTGTGAAATTGGTGTATACACACTTTATTAGTCCCCAAGTCCTCAAATAGCAAGGGAAAAGTATTAATAGAGTGTCATCCAACAATCCCCCATTACATTTTCTTTCCAAATGAGTTCATATATCTAATTTTTGTACTTGTTAATTCCTAACATTTAACTTCCGTTTTCTTTAAAGATGAACTCATGCCAAATAACAACAATTGCCTTGCTAAGATGTGCAACTAGCAAAGATAACTCCCTAGTAATTTGAGCATCGAAAGAAACCTTTCATGAATTTAGCCATTTACCATGATTCGTTGCGAAAGCAATAAGACTAATGGTGCAAGATATAATTTCTACACCTTAGGATTTAACTAAAATATATTACTATAGTAAATGGATAATCTTGCTCGTAATTTATAATGCTTGATGCAATTTGAAGAAAGCTAAGTTCTATACATTGTCATTCCTAAGCTAAACTCCTTCGTTACAAATAACTCGAACAAATATATCCTATCTTTAACATTTTTCCTTTGCATGATCGACTTAAAACCGAATTAAAGCCAAGAGAAAAAACCTGGTTTTGGGGTGAGATATCCACATGGATATCGGGGGATGACCCTCCCAGAGCTACAGGTTGGACTTTTTTCGACGGCATCGTAGTTCGAATGTGAGATAGCCTTTCCTTCTTTCTCCTGGAATTCCACCGTCTTCTCCTTCCTTCCCTTTCTTTTGTCTTTTTCCCAGTCTTCCTCCTTCACTCCTTCTTTTCGCTCCCTCTACTTTTCCTCCCTATCCTTTTATCTCACGGCTATTATTTCCTTACGGGATACCATCCAAGGCCATGATGATGGTTTGGATTTTTTTTGGTTCGGGGGGGAAAATAATAATGGGGATACGGGGGATTAGGGAAAGAAAAACTTAGGGAGTTGTGGGAAAATGAGAGTTATGAGGGGGGTTGAAGAAGGGTTACGAGGGTTATAAGGGGGTGAAAAATGTCTTAGGGGAATTAAAACCGGGGGTAGGTTCCCAAAGTCGAAGGGAGGGGCTTAAGGGGAAAGGGGAATTTAAAAATCCTAGGGGGGTTTAAAACCGGGGGGGGGGGGGGGGGGAGGGGAGAACAAAGGGGATTTAGGGAGGATTAAACCCGAGGGGAACAAAGGGGGTTTATAATGGAAACCAGGGTTAAAGGACTTTTAAGGGAATATCAATGAGAAAGGGGGCTTAAAGATCCCCCCCTTAGAAGCTTCCAAGAAGCTTCTTGGAAGCTTCTGAATGTACGCGACGTGTGGAGGACGACGGCTCTTCGTGGACTAGTTGGCGATGGCAGCGGCGGCGTCAGGATGTAGGCGGCAGCAACCTTCCGTCCTCCTCCCTTAGCTCAGTGTTATGGCGGCACTCTCCTCTTCACAATCACGACAGGGTTGTCTCCTTCGGCCTCTATTTCTCACGGCTCAGCCTCCTCTTCTCCAGCGGCCCCCCCTCGTTTAAATATTGGAGGGGAGGGGGATCTTCCCTCCCTGCATGTCATCATGCATGGTCCCCCTCCCTCCATAAGGCTCCACCAAGGAGCTTAATAGCTCCTTCTATTCCCCTCCCCCTCTAGCTCGTCAATCGGCTAGAGGGATAAGGGGGGGAAATTTTTTTTTTCCATTTCTCTCATTTTTTTAGATTCATTTGAGACAGGTTCACGCGTTTAGTAAAACGGAATGTTACATTCTCTCCCCCTTAGAGGAATCGAGATGTCCTCATCTCAAAATAAACTGGGGATATTGATGGTTGAGAGAGCTTTCATCTATCGAAGTGGCATCCTCTTCGGGATAATCTTTCCACTGGACGAGGCATTCTCTCAGGGTTCTAGATCTTAACTGTCTTTCCCTAACATCTAAGATCCTTTCCGGCCTTAGTTCAAGGACTCCTTGACTAGGCATTACAATTTGTTGGTCATCAAGTACATGATTAGGGTTGGGTACATATTTTTTCAATAGGCTGATATGGAATACATTGTGAACCTTTAGGTTCTCAGGGAGTTGCAATCTATAAGCATTGGGTCCTAGGCATTTGAGGATTTTGTACAGCCCACAATACCTTGGACTTAGCTTCTTGCATTCTCCTAGGGATAGAGAACTCTTTTTAGGGCGTACACAAATGAAGACCATGTCTCCTTCTTCGAAGACTCTATCTTGACGCTTGAAATCTGTGTATGTCTTTTGCCTATCCTTGGCTGCTTGTATGTCTTGTCTTATTGACCTTATTTGATCCAACATTTGTCTTGAAGCTTCAACTCTTAGGGTTGGATCAAAAAAGTTTAGGGGACTTCGACAATCATGACCATACAATGCCTGGAAAGGGGTCATTTGAATGCTCTGTTGGTAAGAAGCATTGTAGGCAAATTCAACTAATGGCAAGTATTGAATCCACCTGTTCGGCTCTCGACAGAAGTATGCCCTAAGCATATTCTCAATGATTTGATTTACTCGCTCTGTTTGTCCATCCGTTTGGGGATGGTAGGCGGTGCTAAAATAGAGTTGAGTCCCAATAGCTTCAAAGATAGCTCACCAGAAGTGTGATGTGAAGAGAGAATCTCGATCACTTTTGATTCTTCTAGGTAACCCATGTAGCTTGAATATCTCCTTGATAAACAATCTTGCAATGTCGAAGGCTTTATAATTTGTCTTTACTGGAATTAGGTGTGCAACCTTGGTAAGCATGTCAACCACAACCATAATGGAATTGTATCCACCTTGGACTTGGGGTAAGCCCACGACAAAATCCATACTGATGAATTCCCATTTCATTTGGGGAATGTCAAGCGGTTGCAGTTTCCCTGGCATCATGACATGTTCGGCCTTGATACGTTGGCAAGACAAACATTCAGTGACATACTTGAGAACGTCACCTTTAAGCCTCTCCCAATGGTAGCTCTTCCTAATTGCTTTAAGAGTTTTAGCATAGCCAGGATGTCCTGCGAAAGGAGAATCATGAGCTTCCCATAATATCTTCTGCTTAAGTGACTGGCTTGCTGGTATACACAACCTTGTTCTGTAGTAGACAAGTCCATTATCAATGGAAAATTCCTGATACTTAGCTTGCAACTTCTGATTCTGCTCCTTGGTATATATCTCCTTTATCATTGTTTGGTAGGCCAAATCATGGCATGCTTCCTCTCTAGCTAGTTCAAGTATAGGGTTGTTTGGCATAGATACCTTTGTAGCCAGAGATCTGGCCGTTGATGGATTCTGCAAGATTAGGGAATTTAGGAATGCCTTGCGACTGAGAGCATCGGCAACTACATTCTCTTTCCCTTGTCGGTACTTGATTTCAAAATCATATTCCTCCAATACTTCAATCCACCGACGTTGCCTCATGTTGAGCTCGTTCTGGGTAAAAATCCATTTGAGACTCTTATGATCGGTTACTAGAGTAAACTTGTTACCCAACAGGTAGTGTCTCCAAAGCTTTTGAGCATGGATGATAGCTAGTAATTCCAGATCATGCGTGGCATAATTCTTTTCATGACTCTTCAATTTCCTTGAAGAGTATGCTACTGGATGACCTTCCTACATAAGTACACATCCCAAGGCAAGAATGCTAGCATCAGTTACTACCTCGAACTCCTTATTGAGGTCAGGAAGTTTTAGAATAGGTGCTGATACCAAACTTTGCTTCAGTTTGTCGAAGCTATTTTGTTCGGAAGTTGACCATGTAATGGAAGTCTGCTTCTTTAGTAGATCTGTAAGGGGTGCTGCAATCAAAGCATAGTTTTTGATAAAGACCCTATACCATCCTGTCAATCCAAGAAAGCTATGTATTTCTTTGACGGATACTAGTATTGGCCATTCAAGCACATCTCTGACTTTGGCTGGGTCTACTGATATTCCCTTTGATGATACTATGAATCCCAGATATTCAATCTGATGCTTGAAGAATGCACACTTCTTCATTTTTGCATACAGCTTATGAGACCTCATTGTCTCAAGGACAATCCGAAGTTGAGGTTCATGATCTTCTTCATGTTTGGAATAGGCTAAAGTGTCATCGAAGAAGACAAGCACGGAATCATCAAGATATGGTCTAAAAATATCATGCATTAATCTATTGAAGGTGGCAGGTGCATTCGTAAGCCCGAATGACATAACCAGGAACTCAAAGTGCCCATATCTTGTATTGAAGGCCGTCTTTGGAATATCTTCTTCCTTGATCCTTATCTGATAATAGCCTAACCTGAGATCAATCTTGGAGAAGATCTTTGCACCTTGAAGACAATCAAGAAGCTCATCTATTCTAGGAATAGGATACTTGTTCTTGAGTGTTGATTGATTCAACCCTCGGTAATCAATACATAGTCGCAGTGTCCCATCTTTCTTTTTCTGGAATAGTACTGGAGCTCCCCACGGTGAGTTGCTAGGCCAGATGTAACCCTGATCCAACAGTTGCTTGAGCTGTTCCTTCAACTCGATTGCTTCTGGTATGGACCTTCTATAAGGTCTCTTTGCAATTGGTGGAGCTCCAGGCACTAGCCTAATCTCATGATCTACTTCTCTTGGAGGCGGAAGTTCAATCAATTCCTCAGGGAATATGTCAGCGTATTCCTTTAGCCAAGAAGGTCCTTCATGAGACTCTTGCTTTTGATCTAACTTGTTGAGTTTGATCAGGTAAACGGGTAATCCTTTTCTGACTCCTTTAATAATCCGAGATACTTTGGCTAATTGGATTCTTGGCACTCCTGCCTCACCTTGAGTTGTGACAAGTTCCCTTTCAGAGTTTCGAAAGGAAACTTGACCCTTTCCACAGTGGATGTGGGCGTCATTAGGCTTAAGCCAATCCATCCCGAGTAGACACTCATGGATACCTAAATTCATGACTCTGAATTTGACTGAGGTTTTCTTTCCTCCAAGAAAGAATTCCACCTTAGCAATTTGCCCGGTACAAGTTACCTCACGACCGTTTGCCAATTCCACAAGCAGGGTAGGTGCTTCTACTGTGGCTATTCCTAATCTTTTTGCACATCCTGGTGAGATAAAGGAATGTGTACTGCCACAATCAATCAAGGTTTTGAAACCTTTACCTTGATAGTCTGACGGTGTCTGAATCACCGAGAACTGGTGATTCGACCCTTTCTTGTGTAAAGCGGCATGGACTGTCGCTCTTTCGAATTCTGCTTCCATAGTCGGATCTTCCTCATCTTCTTCTTCACATCTTTGCCTATTGGCATTGTAGGCAGTTTTTCCTCTTCCATGGGTAGTGGCTCCTTGACCGCGGCCTGCACCTTGGAAAGGCGTTTGACGATGTCCCCTGCTGATCTTGGGACATTGCCTCTTGAAGTGACCGGGTTCGTTACAGTGGAAACATCGGAGGTTTCGGCCATTACTTTGAGTAGGAACAAAGTTGTTGACGTTATTTGTCCTTGCTTTCTTCCTTTATCCCTGATTGTGACCTTGAACTCTGTTCATTTGAGGTTTGAATGCTCCTCTGTTTGGGTCACTATAGGACCAAGTTTTGTTACCCCTTGGTTTAGCTTGCACCTCTTGAATTATAGGCGCCGCTCGAATTAGTGCATCCTGAAGATCTGATGGACGCATAGATTCGAGACGGGTATTTACGGGTGGATTTAAGCCCGCACAAAATTTGGACACCTGCTGCGTCATGTCCATCTGTGGCACATATTTTAAGAGTGAGATGAATAGCTGTTTTAGCTTGTAGAACTCATTCATTTTCTATGTAGGATATGCAGGTAGCAAATATCTCCCTTGCACGGCTTTCTTCGACTTCTCCCAGGCAACGGACCCCTCTGAAGTCCCTTGATCCTTGCACCATTGCTTCCACCAAAGTCTCTTCGCCGGTGAGTTTTAATTTGGCGAGCATGGCTTGATTGGTAGGTGCAGTACCAACTGCTTCAAAGTAATCCTCCATAGATTCAATCCAAATTTCAGCATCAACCTAGAAAAATTTGCCCTTTCCCGTCAAACTCGGGTGGCTTTATCTGCTTGAGGAGGAACTTCTTCTCCTGGGTAATAGCAGTACTTGATGTAGGAAGCGAATTTGGAACCTGTACCTGGGGTTGTGCCTGGATAAAAGTTTTCTTAATGTTATTATATGATAATCGATGTCAACTTATCTTTTATTTTTAGTTCAGCTATCTCGTAAACAATGTAGCTACTTAACTTTTTAACATCCCTTATGCACAGCCAAATATTGATAAAAGAAGTCTTTATTTCTATTTACATGGGCGTAGCCTTATACAACGTCTCGTTTGATGATAATTCAATCATTACATTTAGTTTGGGGAGAACAACGTTTTATTGCATTTGTCTACAAGAACTGTGTAATAGTAGGGTTTTGGGTCATGGATTTTTAGGAATCGATAATTCATTGGAAGTTTAGGATACCCTTTCCGTTGGAATCCATACTTCTCATGGCGGCCCAACACTTTAATCCTGTCGGCTGGGATTACACGGGTTACTTCCTCATATACATATGAGTTCATTTCAACCCTCCGACCTTGAATATGTAAAGTTGAATTTACGTGAGCTTCCACAAAAATGAACAGCTTCACAACTTTCAAGTCTTCCAACGACTTGATCCTCTTTAGGTTGGTCTGTAGATAAGCAAACCGGTGGGCGACTATGTAGTAGATTCCTGAAGACCCCGTCCATCTTCGTTCTATGTATAAAGGTGATGGATTATAAATCTGCTCCAGGATGTTCATCATCCCAATTCTTTGTCTGTAAAGGGGAGAATGCATTGCAGTCATAAACATGACCCGAAACACCAAAAACTTGTTCCACGCTTCATACATAGAACGGAAGTATCCTGGCCGTTTCCCACTTAGGATCGACCGGAATTAGGGTTTTCCTGTTTGGTCATTAGCTAACAGCAACTGGCGTCAGACCCGAGCGAACTACTTTACACAGAAACGCCAGGTCCGAAGCGGATTCACACTGCACTTGGTTCAAGGAGAATGGGAAACGAGAGGGATGCAAAGCTCAACCTCTCTGCCATAAGGCATAGTCCCATTCCGTTCTCCTAAAACAGCGTAAATCGGGTAAGACGTAACTTTAGGTCATCATTCTCGTTATTTGTTTTGATGATGATGATCATTCCGCTGTTCTTCGAGATTTTTGAGAAAAGTTCCCAGCTAACCGGGACCACCCAACCGTGGGACGGCGGACCCATGGCCCATCCTCCACACTTTTCTCAGTTTGTTTTAGTTATGTAATTATCTAACACATTAATTTGACATATAACAATCAGCTTCTTTAATTAACCCCGTTAAGCACTGGTTCCTTCACGTAATCTTATCACGTGACATAGAAGAACAATATCAAGCAAGTTCTTTCTTTACATTTCATCATTTTATCTTTGAAATACAAGGATTTCCGCTTGTAGGCTTGTCCATAATCCGCCCTAAGGCTATCCAGTAATCTCCAGGGATCACTATTCCAAGCTTCCGCCCGTCAACTAGTATGCGGGCCTCGAGATCCAATCCCGAGTCACGTTAGCCTCTTGTGCAGGACCCGGAAGGCGAGGGATTTACGGCCAGAGCCCCCCTTGGCACCCAAGCGTCCTCCTGCTCCAAGTAAAACTCAACGGAGAGACCTCTCGCGATGGGTTCGGTCCACGTTTCGGGCGCGGTCAACAACCCCCTTGGTTAGGGTCAGGCAGGCAGTCCGGGGTAACTGAAGCTGCCTCTCCCTTCAGGCCTTTAACTTGAAGTATAGGTACTCATTTAATTTGTAATTCATAATTCAAACATAGCTTTAAAATCTCTAGCAAGCACAAACATTTCCGTTAATCAACCGAGTTGTTTGGCAAACTGCTAAGGAAGTGTTCTTTCCTTTTTGAGTGTTTTAGCACTCATTCCCAAGGTGTCTTGTAAATTGGCAAGATCCTTTTACATTCCAGTGTTAGGCATACCCAACTTGGTTAATCCTAAAGTGCTTTAGATATGCTAGTTTCCGGTTTACAACTTTCCTTATTTAGAAGGATATCCAAAAATACGTCTTTTTGCAAGATAACTTGCGTAAGGATCTGCCGTCCTTCATGAGGGTTTTTTCCCTTTCTCCTTGTGAATCAATCACAAAACTAAATGATTTCATACATGTTGTGCAAGTCCTGCGATGGAATAATCTGTTTAGATTCTTTAAGCTGACGTATGTCAGGCCTAGGGTTTCTTCTTTTAAGAACCTTAGGGACAATCCCTAGTTTCTTATCTTTATGAATTTATTGTCCCTACGGTAAGGAAAGTAGTCAAGTGTTTAGGGTATGAATGTTTCTATGTTTAGATTGGTTCAGTTATCTTTTGGAAGGTAATATTAATCGTCTTGTCACGGTTTTACTATCCTTGTGACAATTTACTTTCCCAATCAATACAGTTTAATTTGGCATATAGCCTAATGCCAAGGTGATACAAAGAGCGACAATACTCCTTGGGACAAAAAGGCCTAGCTATGAAATTGGTGTATACACACTTTATTAGTCCCCAAGTCCTCAAATAGCAAGGGAAAAGTATTAATAGAGTGTCATCCAACAATCCCCCATTACATTTTCTTTCCAAATGAGTTCATATATCTAATTTTTATACTTGTTAATTCCTAACATTTAACTTCTGTTTTCTTTAAAGATGAACTCATGCCAAATAACAACAATTGCCTTGCTAAGATGTGCAAATAGCAAAGATAACTCCCTAGTAATTTGAGCATCGAAAGAAACCTTTCATGAATTTAGCCATTTACCATGATTCGTTGCGAAAGCAATAAGACTAATGGTGCAAGATATAATTTCTACACCTTAGGATTTAACTAAAATATATTACTATAGTAAATGGATAATCTTGCTCGTAATTTATAATGCTTGATGCAATTTGAAGAAAGCTAAGTTCTATACATTGTCATTCCTAAGCTAAACTCCTTCGTTACAAATAACTCGAACAAATATATCCTATCCTTAACATTTTTCCTTTGCATGATCGACTTAAAACCGAATTAAAGCCAAGAGAAAAAACCTGGTTTTGGGGTGAGATATCCACATGGATACCGGGGGATGACCCTCCCGCAACTACACCTTGGACTTTTTTCGGCGACATCATAGTTCGAATGTGAGATAGCCTTTCCCTTTTTCTCCTGGAATTCCACCGTCTTCTCCTTCCTTCCCTTTCTTTTGTCTTTTTCCCACTCTTCCTCCTTCACTCCTTTTCACTCCCTCTACTTTTCCTCCCTATCCTTTTATCTCACGACTATTATTTCCTTACGGGATACCATCCGAGGCCATGATGATGGTTTGGATTCTTTTGGTTTGGGGGGGAAAATAATAACAGGGATATGGGGGATTAGGGAAAAAAAACTTCGGGAGTTGTGGGAAAATGAGAGTTATGAGGGGGGTTGAAGAAGGGTTACGAGGGTTATAAGGGGGTGAAAAAGGTCTTAGGGGAATTAAAACAGAGGGTAGGTTCCCAAAGTCTAAGGGAGGGGCTTAAGGGGAAAAGGGAATTTAAAAATCCTAGGGGGGTTTAAAAATGGGGGGGGGGGAGAGAACAAAGGGGATTTAGGGAGGATTAAACCCGAGGGGAACAAAGGGGGTTTATAATGGAAACCGGGGTTAAAGGACTTTTAAGGGAATATCAATGAGAAAGTGAGCTTAAAGATCCCCCCCTTAGAAGCTTCTTGGAAGCTTCTGAATGTACGTGGAGTGTGGAGGACGACAAATCCCTGACGGCTCTTCGTGGACTGGTTGGTGATGGCAGCGGCGGTGTCAGGATGTAGGCGGCAGCAGCCTTCTGTCCTCCTCCCTCAGCTCGGTGTTATGGCGGCACTCTCCTCTTCGCAATCACGGCAGGGTTGTCTCCTTCGGCCTCTATTTCTCACGGCTCAACGTCCTCTTCTCCAGCCCCCCCCCTCGTTTAAATATTGGAGGGGAGGGGGATCTTCCCTCCCTGCGTGTCATCACGCATGGTCCCCCTCTCTCCATAAGGCTCCACCAAGGAGCTTAATAGCTCCTTCTATTCCCCTCCCCGTCCAGCTCGTCAGTCGGTTGGAGGGATAAGGGGGGAATTTTTTTTTTCCATTTCTCCCATTTTTTTAGATTCATTTGAGACAGGTTCACGCGTTTAGTAAAACGGAATGTTACATTAGGTGTATCATAATGAGTGCCTAGGGTATTCGTGACGCGCTTGAAGGTGGAAACATATGTATTAATCTGAAAAAAACCAGCAGCAACTGCCTGGCTAGGCTCCTAGAGTGCCAACCTGTTGAATGGGAGCTTGATCACTAGAAAATGGTGGAAGTCACCTCTGAAGTTGTTCTTGTGAGAGATGTTGTGAATGATGCCAATGCTTCTCTACTGCTGGTACAAGGATTTTCTCTACTGCTGGTCACTAGTCCTACCAAGAGTCCCTCGATCCTCAAGACAACCAGGCCGCTATCCTCTCTAATAGCTCCTTTCCCACTCCTCGTCCCTTTCTTGAGACCTTTCTCAAAGTACAAAGAAGTAAAACCACGAATATTATTTTCAGCCATGGTTTCTTCATCCATGGGCTTGAAAACGGCAATACTCTGCATTCCACATTCATCTTTCATGAGATAAACACCTCCTATCTTTGAATCGTATCAAATCTCATTAGTTTTTTAATGCTTCAACATAGCCTGTAACTTTGAGAACCCAAATACCTATTCATATGAATCTATTTCTCGTGTAATGTGCCCTAGCAAAAGTATGCTTTGAAAGAGAACGGTGTGCCCAATCATTCATGTGATTTGAAAAATGTAAATTAAAATCCATGCAATGCAATCAAACAGACAATAGTCACATGAAAAATATGGATGCAATTAAAGAAATTGTGCCTAGTCTATCTACATGTACTCATGCATCATGCAAATGCAAAAAAACACACACAACAGGAAATAAATTCCCAATGACATTGACTAATGTGTTCAAATTCTTGGTGAAAAACTCTGCCCTGAGGTTTGCAATGGTGGACATGCAGTGTCATGACATCGCGTTGTGATAAGATACTTTATGAGTCCCCAACTTCCTTTGAGTGCTTACTAAATAAGCATCCAAATCACATTCTTTCCTTAGCTCGTAAGATCCAATATCACATTCAACATGCACTTTCTCACTCTCAACTTCCCTCTTTTCTAGGGTTTTCTCTCTTTCTCTAAAAAATGCATCATAATCTTTATGGATTTTACATCAAAAGTGCATACCTCAACTACACGAATTGATCCACAATGACTTTTGTTTACCCCTCTACCACCAATTGACTCCCTTCTTAGTTAGGATACTCACTACTCCAATGACTGTTTCTTCCTCTCCTTCTATCTCCAAAGTACTAGAATGTGATTCAATCTTAGATTAATCCTTTAGGACCAAAAATGTAAAAGAAAAAGAAACTTTTGTTAATCCCTTGATTAAGAAAAGATCCAAAGAGTTTCTACCACATATACAAGATATGGTATTGTTATCTCCTTTGCTTTAGAGATAGTAGATCCCATTTTGATGCCAGGAGGCATATTCCACGGTGGATTCTGTGAGGTTTTGTGGTGGATTTCGTAAAATTTTTTTACCGGGGCTCATACACAAGGTGGATTCCTTGTGCGAAAAGTCGATGGGGACGCCTATCCTTTTCGGGCGTCTTGTTACTTTAATGTGCAAGTGGGTGATTCCATAGCGGGTGATTTCGTAAAATACATATTTAAATTAATAGACGTTTATGAGTTTAGAGTGCACACTCGTAATAAATTAAGGTTAGGATTGAATTCTAACCAATTTATTTATTTTGTAGCTGAAGACTACTAAGTATTCACTTTTGTCGGTTTAATTTTATTATTTTCTAACAATTGTGAATGCTTCAGTTGATGTGTAGAACAGGCAACGGTGGCGTTGGGAAGCACTAGAGGATAGCGTGTATTCAAATCATTATCATTTTTTATGGGCGCGCATCTTAGGCATGGCGCCAATATTTTGACACACTTATTTATTGAAGCACTTGACATTTATTTATTTATTTTTTGTATGCGCATGGACGCACAATTTAAATATTTGTATTGGACATTGTATTTGAATACCGCCCGACTCCTTGGACGCCCAATAGCTTTAATTCTTTAGTGGGACAAAAGCAAACACAAAAGCAAAAGCGTGCTAATTGTAAATTGGGCTAGTTTTTTGAGCTTGGAGATGAATAATATATCAAATACATGCTTTGTGGAGCGCTCACACAAGGCATGGGGGAAAATTGTACCCAATTAGTCTCTTGCTTCATGTCGTGCAAGCTTTCTTCCTTGTTCTTTATGCAAAAGTAGAGTTCTTTTGTTCTTGGGGACCTTTCGACACTCACTACGCGCGCATACCACGTCCGATCTGCGCACCAGTGGTATTAGAGCAAAGCTGAGATCGAGAGCTTTCAATCGCTTACCATCTTGCGTGAAGGCGGAGCTCTTGGAACGATCGAGCTCTACAGTCAGTCTCGTGGCAAATGGTCGATACCAGCGTGTTCCTGGCAGTCAATAACCCCCTGCTACACACTCAAATCACGAAGGACCGGCTTTTGCAGGCCGAGGACCACGCGGAAAGCTTCTATAACAAGTCATTTTTTCCTCTACTCATATGAGCAGTTTCCGTTAAAGTTTGGATTATAAGCTTGATAAGCTTTAGAAGAAGCTTTTAAAAAGCTTAGAGCCCCCAAAATTTTCCGTCGATGGTGGTAGTATGTACCGCACATCGCCGAAACGGTTCAGAACGTCCTCTTGTCCCCACGAAAAAATTACAAAATTATTAAAAACTAAAGCTTTAGAAGTTCAAAGCTTCTAAAGCTTCAAATTTCAACTCCAATTCTTTACCATAGTGGCAATTCCTATCTGGTTATATACGAAGCTGCCTTCAACTCTCTGGAAGCCCCTGTTCACACCTGTGGGCTGACAGAACCAGATTCCAGCAAACAGTTTACAACACGCAGTCTATACGCAAGATTATCTTCTTGGAAGACAACCGTGATATCAAATTCTGCATCCGCAAATGAGAGATACTAAAAAAAGCCATAAAAAAAAAAAGAGAGAAATAAGCCTTGTAAACCCGACTTTGAGCTACACTCATCTCGCTAACAAGATTTCGAGTGTGTGAGGTCTTTTGGAATTTTGCAGGATGTCTGATCAAACCATGGAAGATTTGATGGGCTGAAGGTGACCTACCCGAACTAACGATGGAGCAAAAACTGGATTTGATTATGATGCAGCTTCAAGAGGAACGAAGAGCACGTCAAAGCTTGCAAGCTCAATTGGCCAATCTGCAAAGATCTACCGCTGACCAAGATAGACCACAACCTGAAGATCTTATACGATGTACGATCGATGCAACACTTGAAGCGCAATCTATTCGGAAAGAGACAAAGATAAGTAAAATAAACTTCAAATTTCATACTTTCAATGGGTCATGCGATGGAAAGATTGTACTTGCTTTTATTAGTCAATTTGATGATTATTTCCATGAATAACAATATGCTGAGAAAGACAAAATTAAGTGTGTCACTAACAATCTAGTTGACCGAGCATCCCTATGGTGGACAGTTGTCCACAAAAGCATTGATTGTCGCACTACTTGGGAGACTTTCCAAAAGAATTTTTTGTAGAATTTCCTTCCACCCACTACAACATATACATGCTATAAGGACGTTTATAATGACGTTTTCTTTATATATAAAAAATGTCCCCATCGTCGGTATTAGCATCGGTATTAGCATCTCTAGAAAACCATCGCTATTTGTGTCGCTATTTAGCGACGCACATACCGACGAAAATAGCGACGGTTACAGTGAATTTCGGACACTAATACCAATGATTGCAGAATACTTTTCCGACACTGATATCGACGGTTACAGAGAATAATTTTTTTTTGTGGCAGGGCTGCAGATGCAGCCCTACCACTGTTAGAGCCACATAGGGCTAAGAGACAATTCCTGCTGTCAAAGAAGTTAGACAATCGATCCCAAATAATTACAAGACTTTGCAAACAAGTACTTTCATGACATTAATTAACAGAAATGTGCACTGCATTGATAAAGAAAAATAGCAGAACTTAAATTGAAAAGTGCTACTGCGACAAAGCAAATATGGAGTCATGCTACAAGATAGAAGTCCAAATCATATATACTTTGCTATTACATATGGAGGATAGAGGCCATAATGCCATACATAATACAAGATGGGGAGTAATCCTATGTAGCCTAATCTGCTCTCTACGACTCATCCACATCAAAAAACTCGTATCACTGTAGTGGCATATCGAAAGGAGTCTGCAACAGCAAATGCATATATAATTGTGAGTACCAAATACAAACTGACATATAATGACAGATTTCTCAAATTAGGAATGATATTTATTACTACTTACCGGTCCTCCGCGAGCATAGAGCTTCTCGATCACGGCACTCAAACCATGCTTCTCCCCATATGTCACCTCCAGTGCAGTCGAGTCGCGATTCGTAAAACCTTGCTGTGGCACACAAACATTGAAAAAAAATGTACTTGAGATTCATATTCGAAATACATACATCAACATGGATGTCATTAAATTAGAGTACTCTACCCTATTAATACTTACAAAATCTGCCACGAATGTTGCGTGGCCGCCGCTACCAAGGTGATGCACCGATCCTGCGTCTAACCGTGCCTTTGCTGCGTCCTTCTGCTGCTTCCACTTGTTTGGAGTGGATGTCGCCTCATCCTGGAGATTACTCCAGTCCTCTGTATCTAGCCACTCCGGCTTTGATTTGCCCTGCTTGACTGCTTTGCATGCATCAGACCGCCTATGCGACTGATAATCAGGCATACGTGTCATCATCCACCCTCTCGAAAATCTATCATTGCTAGAGGGCTGAGGGAACTCTCGATACAATGTATCGATTATGTACTCCTTGCTGGCATCTGGGATCTCCTTCCACTTGTCCGTAATGTTGTGCCAAAATACTTGTTGGCACAACTCATGCATCCTAGAGATGACGGCTTTTCCATCACCATTCATGTATAAATGGCCAGAGGCCTTATCTATGAGATACGAGTAACGTGCAAGATTTTGCAAATGGGTACTTTCAGGACATTAATACAAATGTGTTAAACACAATTTGAATTGATAAGTGCTACTGCAAAAATTTTCATGTGAAAATACATACGTGGAGGAGTGGGTTTCGTGTACTTCTTGTCGGCCCTGGGAGTGATCGGTGGGGTGCATGAAGGAGTGGGAGTGATCGGTGGGGTGCCTGAAGGAGTGGGAGCAATAGACGTCTGCCCGCCACCACCAGTGAAAGACAGTTTTGACTCCCTGGTGGCAGTGTGAGTGGGGGAAACTGCATCCGCGTGCCCACAATAGGAGCTACCTCCTCCTCGACCACATGACTTTGAAGCAAAGCGAGACCTGCGACTGTGTTTACTGGAGACCGACGCATCGCACCATCTAGAGTCTACCGATCGTGCTGAGGTGGAACGGGAAAGCTGTGCATCGGCTGACCCATGCTAGCTGCTCCGGTGAGAAACGCGCTAGCATTACGAAAATTGTCGTCATCTGTTGTAATATATATCAAAAATTTATTATTTCTTTTTCCTCATAGTGGCGCATCGTACTGGAAGGGGATAGAGGAGCCAACAAGCTCCTTGTTAGAGCTTGCTCGCGGCTTCAGTGGCATGCCCATTGACATGTTGAGGGGGGAGGATTCCCTCCCCTCCCCTATATAATTAGGGAGGGCCGCAAACCCTCAGAAGGAGGTGAGAATGATTGAGGAGGCTGCCGTATCGTGAGGGAGGTGGAGTGAAGGTTCGTCATGCTACGCCGACTATACCCTGTGTAGAAGAAGGAGGGTGATGAAACGCCACCACTGCTGAGGAGGAGTCACCCTACTGCCAACCGCCAGCTCTGCTACCGCTGTCGCCATCATATATCCGCCGTCTCAAAGTGACTCCACCCCCTCTCCCCACGTGGGCCTTCAAACCCTCAGAAGCTTCCAGAAGCTTCTTGAAGCTTCTAAGGGGGGGGCTCCTTAAGCCCCCCTTCATATACCCTTCCCTTAGAATCCTTTCACCCCCCCTCCCCCCGGTCTTAAACCCTTAACCCTTTCTGTGGGACCATTAAACCCCCACTCCTATTGGCTTCATAAACCACAAATTCCCCCCCCGTGCTTAAATTTATAAGTCCCTTCTTGTGTTTTCCTTGAAACCCCGTGTTGCATCCCCTCATACTCCTTTTTATCACACCCTCCCTAAGCCCTTTTTAACCCCCGTGTCCCCTTTTCCTTACACACTCTTTTTCCCTCTCCTCCGTGCTATAAGCCTTCACCCTTCACCTTTCCCCTATCACCCCGGGTTAAAATCCCTAAAACCTTTACTACTCTGTGTCCCAAAACCTCTCCAAAAATTCCCCTTCCTATACCTTTTACCCCAAGCCCAAAGATCTCCCAAGGCCTTCATATATTTTTTGAAACCCCACTCACACACACCATTTTCACGACGTATGAATCGCTATAGGGCCTTTTCCTTTTAGGCTTTACAAACCCTTCCCTTCCGAAGAAGCTAAGACCTTAAAGGTCTTATTACCCCTTCTCGTGGTCAATCCTTTAAACGGCTCCTTGCCTCGAAAGAGAGACAATGGAATTCCGAAAAGGAGAGTAAAAGCTGCCTTCACGTTCGAAGGATTACAACTACGATGCCCCCTAAGAAAGTCCAAGGAGTAGCTGCGGGAGGGTCATTTCCCGGTATCCATGTGGATATCTCACCCTAAAACCAGGTTTTTCCTTCTTGGTTTTATATCGGTTTTATTTCAATCATGCAAGATGAATTGTTAGGGATAATATATATTTTGTCCTAGTTATTTACGAAGAAGGAATTTAGTTTAATTGAACATGTAAAATGGATAATGTATAAAACGTAGTTTTTCTTCAAATAGCATTATGCATTGAAACGAATTATGAGCAAGATTATTTACCCACTAAAGTAGTATATTTTGGCTAAATCTTGAAGGTATAAAAACTGCATCTTGCACCATCAACCCCTATTTTTTTTTACACAAATCATCCTAGAAGATGAAATTCATGAAAGGTTTCTTACATTGCTTAAACTCTAGGAAGTTATATCTACTAACTGCATATCTTAGCAAGGGAAAATTTGTTTATTTGGCATGAGTTTTGTTCGCAAGGAAAAATGAAAGATTAACAGAATTTACCTAACCTCAAAGCAATAAAGTTTAAGACTGAAAAATCAATTGTCACATAGATAACAAATCGTGCCGAGGTGATCTCGATATTACCTTCTAAAAGTTAACTGAATTAATATAAGCTTAGAAATACCTATGCCGCAAAATATGCATTGGGAATGATTTAGAATCCAAGAAACGTTTATACCTTAGATACTTGCCCACCTTCCCTGATTGTAGGGTCAATAATGTAAAAGAACTAGGGTTGTCCCTGAAGTTCTTGAAGAAAATAATAAAAGGAGACCCTAGTTCTAACAAGCATCAGCTTAAAGAAACTGAAACGGATTGTTTCATTGTCTACTACGATGCAGGACTTGCGCAGCAAGTAGGAAGTCATATGGTCTTGTGATTGATTCATAAGAAGAAAAGTTAAATACCCTCAACAAGGATGGCGGATCCTTACGCAAGTTATCTTGCAAAAGGATGTATTCTTTGATATCCTTCTAAGTAAGGAAGGTTAAAAACCAGAAACTAAAGTGTCCAATGAACTTTAGGGTCGACCAAGTTGGGTTAATAGGGTACACCCTGACTCAAAATATAGGGATCTTGCCAAGTTGCAAGGTACCCCGGGTCCAGTGCTAGATGCATTCAAAAGGAATGACTCCTTCCTTAGCAGTTTGCCAACAACAAGGTCGATTAATGGAAATGTTTGTGCTTGCTAGAGATTTTAGAGCACTGTTTGATTTATGAATTACAAATTAAATGAATATCTGTATTTCAGGTTGAAAGCCTAAAGGGAGAGGCAGCTTCAGTTACCCCCGACTGCCTGCCTGACCCTAACCAAGGGGGTTGTTGGCCGCGCCGGGAACGTGGACCAAACCCGCTGCGAGAGGTCTCTCCGTTGAGCTCTAGTTGGAGCAAGAGGATGCTTGGGTGCTAGGGGGGCTCTGACCGTAAATCCCTCACCTTCCGGGTCCTGCACAAGAGGCTAATGTGACTCGGGATTGGATCTTGAGGCCCGCATACTAGTCTACGGGCGGAAGCTTGGAATAGTGATCCCTGCGGATTACTGGATAGCCTTCGGGTGGATTATGGACAAGCCTACGGGCAGTACTCCTTGTATTTCAAAGATAAATATGATGATATGTTAATAAAGAACTTGTTTGATATTGTTTTTCTATGTCACGTGATAAGATTACGTGAAAACACCATATTGGGGAATATGGGAATTTCCCATAAGTTTGGGACACGTGGTCAAATCTTTGGATTTGTCATAACTCAAACACTATAACTCCAAATCGAGCACTCTATAGCTCAATAGATTCCATTTTTCAAGCGCTTTCCAATGATAGGTCACATCATATTGTTTTGAGAAACTTACAAGCTTGTTATCTGGGTGCCACCTTTTTAGTATTTCAAAAAATGGGAATTGGGAGATTCCCAAACTCACTAATATTGTGTTTGAAGGAGCCAATGCTTAACGGTTTAATTAAAGAAGCTGATTGTTACATGTCCAATTAATGTTTTAGATAATTACATAACTAAAACAAACCGAGGAAAGTGCGGAGGATGGGCCATGGGTCCGTCCTATGGTTGGGTGGTCTCGGTTGGCCGGGAACTTTTCTCAAATCTCGAAGAACAGCGGGATGATCGTCAAAGGACACGAACAACAAAAGCATTGACCTAGAGTTATGTCTTAACCGATTTACGCTGTTTTAGGGGAACGGAATGGGACCATGCCTTATGGCAGAGAGGTTGAGCTTTGCATCCCTCTCGTTTCCCATTCTCTTTGAACCAAGTGCAGCGTGAATCGGCTCCGGACCTGGTGTTTCTGCGTAAAGTAGTTCGCTTGGGTCTGACACTAGTTGCTGTTAGGAAATGACCAATCATGAAAACCCCAATTCTGATCGATCCTAAGTGGGAACGGCCAGAATACTTCCGCTACGTGGCAGACGCGGAAAGCCCTAGATCGCAAACCCCATAACATTCCATGGGAGTGCCGGGCGGAGCTTTCTTGACATCCTTTCCGATGGACTGCTAAGACGTGTCCTGGATGATACTAGTGGACACCTTACAGTTGGTATTAGAGCCGACCAACAACGGAATTGTTTAGATGAGATCTCAAAGAAATGAAGTAAAGAAATTGTTGTTGTCCAAAAATTTCCTTACCTTCAATGTTGTCTTGTAGAATTACGAAGCGTGGAACAAGTTTTTGGTATTTCGGGTCATGTTTATGATTGCAATGCATTCTCCGCTTTATAGACAAAGAATTGGGATGATGAACATCCTGGAGCAGATCTATAATCCATCACCTTTATACATGGAACGAAGATGGACGGGTGCTTCAAGAATCTACTATATAGCTGCCCATCGGTTTGCTTACCTACAGACCAACCTAAAGAGGATGAAGTGGTTGGAGGACCTGAAAGTCGTGAAGCTGTTCGTTTTTGTGGAAGCTCATGTAAATTCGACTTTACATATTCGAGGTCGGAGGCCGCCATAAGAAGTATGGATTCCAACGGAAAGGATATCCTGAACTTCCAATGAATTATCGATTCCTGAAGATCCATGACCCAAAACCCTACTATTACACAGTTCCTGTAGATAAATGCAATACAACGTTGTTCTCCCCAAAGTAAATGTAACAATTGGCTTATCATCACATGAAACATTGTATTCGGAAGGGCTATGCCCATGTAAATACAAATAAAGACTTCTTTATATCAATGTCTGGCTGTGTATAAGAGTTGATAAAAAGTCAAGTAGCTACATTGTTTACGATATAACTGAATTAAAGATGTAATATAAGCTAACGTTGATTATCGTATAATAACGTTAAGAAAACCTTTATTCAGGCACAACCCCAGGTACAGATTCCTAATTCGCCTCCTACATCAAGTACTGCTGTGATCCAGGAGAAGAAGTTCCTTCTCAAGCAGATTAAGCCACCCGAGTTTGATGGGAGAGGCAGATTCGTCCAGGCTGATGCTGAAATTTGGATTGAATCCATGGAGGATTACTTCGAAGCAGTCGGTACTGCACCCGCCAATCAAGCTATGCTCGCCAAGTTAAAACTCACCGGCGAAGCTAGACTTTGGTGGAAGCAATGGTGCAAGGACCAAGGGATTGCAGAGGGATCCGTTACCTTGGAGAAGCTGAAGAAAGCCATGTAGGGTAGATATTTACCACCTGCATATCGCACGCAGAAAATGAACGAGTTCTACAAGCTAAAACAGCTAGGACTCACTCTTGACGCATACTACTCTAAATTCATCTCACTTTTAAAGTATGTGCTACAGATGGACATGACACAGCAGGTGTCCAAGCTTTGTGCGGGCTTAAATCCACCAGTAAATACTCGTCTATAATTCGAGCGGCACCTATAATTCAAGAGGTGCAAGCTAGACCAAGGGGTAACAAAACTTGGTCCTATAATGACCCGAACAGAGGAGCATTTAGACCTCAAATGAAGAAAGTTCAAGGTCATAATCAAGGACAAAGAAAGAAAGAAAGGACGAATAACATCAACAACTTTGTTCCTACTCAAAGTAATGGCCGAAACCTCCGTTGTTTCCATTGCATCAAAACCGGTCACTTCAAGAGGCAATGTCCCAAGCTCGACGGAGGACATCGCCAAGCACCTTTCCAAGGAACAGGCCGTGGTCAAGGAGCCACTACCCGAGGAAGAGGAAGAACCGCCTGCATTGCCAATAGGAAAAGAAGTGAAGAAGAAGAAGAGGAAGATCCGACCATGGAAGCAGAATTCGAAAGAGCGACAGTCCATGCCGCTTTACACAAAAAAGGGTCTGAATCACTAGTTCTTGGTGATTCAGACACTGTCGGACTATCAAGGTAAAGGTTTCAAAATGTTGATTGATTGTGGCAGTACACATTCCTTTATCTCACGAGCATGTGCAAAAAGACTAGGAATAGCCACAGTAGAAGCACCTACCCTGCGTGTGGAATTGGCAAATGGTCGTGAGGTTACTTGTACCAGGCAAACTACTAAGGTGGAATTATTTCTGGGAGGAAAGAAGACTTCAGTTAAATTCAGAGTCATGAATTTAGGTATCCATGAGTGTCTACTCGGAATGGATTGGCTTAGGCCCAATGACACCCACATTCACTGTGAAAAGGGTCAAGTTTCCTTTCGAAACTCTGAAAGGGAATTAGTCACAACTCAAGGTGAGGCAGGAGTGCCAAGAATCCAATTGGCCAAAGTATCTTGGATCATAAAAGGAGTCAGAAAGGAATTACCCGTTTACTTGATCAAACTCAACAAGTTAGATCAAAAGCAAGAGTCTCATGAAGGACCTTCTTGGCTAAAGGAATATGCGGACGTATTCCCTGAAGAGTTGACTGAGCTTCCGCCTCAAAGAGAAGTGGATCATGAGATTAGGTTGGTGCCTAGAGCTGCACCAATTGCCAAGAGACCTTATAGAATGTCCATACCAGAAGCAATTGAGCTGAACGAACAACTCAAGCAACTGTTAGATCAGGGCTACATCTGGCCTAGCAATTCACCATGGGGAGCTCTAGTACTATTCCAGAAAAAGAAAGATAGGACACTTCGACTATGTATTGATTATCGAGGGTTGAACCAATCAACAGTCAAGAACAAGTATCCTATTCCTAGAATAGATGAGCTTCTTGATCGTCTTCAGGGTGCAAAGATCTTCTCCAAGATTGATCTCAGGTCAGGTTACTATCAGATAAGGATCAAGGAAGAAGATATCCCAAAGATGGCCTTCAATACAAGATATGGGCACTTTGAGTTCCTGGTTATGTCATTCCGGCTTATGAATGCACCTGTCACCTTCAATAGGTTAATGCAGGACATCTTTAGGCCATATCTTGATGATTTTGTGCTTGTCTTCTTCGATGACACTTTAATGTATTCTAAACAGGAAGAAGATCATGAACCTCAACTTCGGATTGTCCTTGAGACAATGAGGTCACATAAGCTATGTGCAAAAATGAAGAAGTGTGCATTCTTCAAGCGTTAGTTTGAATATATGGGATTCATAGTATCATAAGAAGGAATATCAGTAGACCCAGCTAAGGTCAGAGATGTGCTTGAATGGCCAACACCAGTATCTGTCAAAGAAATACGCAGCTTTCTTGGATTGACACGATGTTATAGGGTCTTCATAAAAAACTATGCTTTGATTGCAGCACCTCTGACGGATTTACTAAAGAAGCAGACTTCCATTACATGGTCAACTCCTGAACAAAATAGCTTCGATAGATTGAAGCAAAGTTTGGTATCAGCACCTATCCTAAAACTTCCAGACCTCAATAAGGAATTCGAAGTAGTAACTGATGCTAGCATTCTTGCCTTGGGGAGTGTACTTATGCAGGAAGGTCATCCAGTAGTATACTCTTCAAGGAAATTGAAGAGCCATGAAAAGAATTATGCTACGCATGATTTGGAATTACTAGCTGTCATCCATGCTCTAAAGCTTTGGAGACACTACTTGTTGGGTAACAAGTTTACTCTAGTAATCGATCATAAGAGTCTCAAATGGATCTTTACCCAGAACGAGCTCAACATGAGGCAACGTCGGTGGATTGAAGTGTTGGAGGAATATGACTTTGAAATCAAGTACCGACCAGGGAAAGAGAATGTAGTTGCCGATGCACTTAGTCACAAGGCATTCCTAAATTCCCTAATCTTGCAGAATCCATCAACGGCCAGATCTCTAGCTACAAAAGTATCTATGCCAAACAACCCTATACTTGAGTTAGCTAGAGAGGAAGCATGCCATGATTTGGCCTACCAAACAATGCTAAAGGAGATCTCTACCAAGGAACAAAATCAAAAGTTGCAAGCTAAGTATCAGGAATTTTCCATTGATAATGGACTTGTCTACTATAGAAGAAGGCTATGTATACCAACAAGCCAGTCACTTAAGCAGAAGATAATGTGGGAAGCTCATGATTCCCCTTTCGCAAGACATCTTGGCTATGCTAAGACTCTTAATGTAGTTAGGAAGAGCTACCATTGGGAGAGGCTCAAATGTGACGTTCTCAAATATGTCACTGAGTGTTTGTCTTGCCAACGTATCAAAGCCGAACATGTCATGATGCCAAGGAAACTGCAACCGCTTGACATCCCCAAAATGAAATGGGAATTCATCAGTATGGATTTTGTTGTAGGCTTACCCCAAGTCCAGGGAGGATACAACTCCATCATGGTTGTGGTTGACATGGTTACCAAGGTTGCACACCTTATTCCAGTAAAGACAAACTATAAAGCCTCCGACATTGCAAGATTGTTTATCAAAGAGATATTCAAGCTAGATGGTTTACCCATAAGAATCATTAGTGACCGTGATTCTCTCTTCACATCACACTTTTGGAGAGCTATCTTTGAAGCTATTGGGACTCAACTCTGTTTTAGCACCGCCTACCATCCCCAAACATATGGCCAAACAGAGCGAGTAAATCAAGTTATCGAGGATATGCTTAGGGCATACTACTCTCAAGAACCAAAGAGGTGGATTCAATACTTACCTTTGGTAGAATTTTTGTACAATGCTTCTTATTAGTAGAGCATTCAGATGACTCCTTTCCAAGCATTGTATGGTCATGACTGTCGAAGTCCCCTAAATTTTTCTGATCCAACCTTAAGGGTTGAAGCTTCAAGACAAATGTTGGAAGACATGGATGATCAAATAAAGTCAATAAGACAGGACATCCAAGCGGCCAAGGATAGACAGAAGGCATACGTGGATTTGAAGCATCAAGAAAGAGTCTTCGAAGAAGGAGACATGGTCTTCATTCGCGTATGCCCTAAAAAGAGTTCTCTATCCCTAGGAGATTGCAAGAAGCTAAGTCCAAGGTATTGTGGGCCGTACAAAATCCTCAAATGCCTAGGACCCAATGCTTATAGATTGCAACTCCCTGAGAACCTAAAGGTTCACAATGTATTCCATATCACCCTATTGAAAAAATATGTACCCAACCCTAACCATATACTTGATGACTAACAAATTGTAATGCCTAGTCAAGGAGTCATTGAACTAAGGCCGGATAGGATCTTAGATGTTAGGAGAGACAGTTAAGATCCAAAATCTTGAGAGAATGCCTCGTCCAGTGGAAAGATTATCCCTAAGAGGATGCCACTTGGGTAGATGAAGGCACTCTCAACCATCAATATCCCCAGTTTATCTCGAGATGAGGATATCTCGATTCCTCTAAGGGAGAGAGAATGTAATATATATATAAAATTTATTATTTGTTTTTCCTTGCAGCAGCGCATCGTGCTGGAAGGGGATAAAGGAGCCAACAAGCTCCTCGCTGGAGCTTGCTCGGCTCCAGTGGCATGCCCATCGAAACGTTGAGGGGGGTGGATTCCCTCCCCTCCCCTATATAATATGGGAGGGCTGCAAACCCTCAGAAGGAGGTGAGAACGACCGAGGACGCTGCCGTATCGTGAGGGAGGTGGAGTGAAGGTTCGTCATGCTGCGCCAACTGTACCCTGTGTAAAAGAAGGAGGGTGACGAAACGCCACCACTACTGAGGAGGAGCCGCCCTGCTGCCAACCGCCAGCTCTGCTGCCGCTGCCGCCATCATATATGCACCATCTCGAAGTGACTCCACCCCCCTTTCCCCACGTGCGCCTTCAAACCCTCAGAAGCTTCAAGAAGCTTCTTGAAGCTTCTAAGGGGGGGGCTCCTTAAGCCCCCCTTCCTATACCCTTCCCTTAGAATCCTTTCAACCCCCCCGGTCTTAAACCCTTAACCCTTTCTGTGGGATCATTCAACCCCCACTCCCATTGGCCTCATAAACCGCAAATCCCCCCCCCCCCCCCCCCCCCCCATGCTTAAATTTATAAGTCCCTTCTTGTGTTTTCCTTGAAACCCCATGTTGCACCCCCTCATACTCCTTTTTATCACACCCCCCCAAGCCCTTTTTAACCCCCGTGTCCCCTTTTCCTTACACACCCTTTTTCCCTCTCCCCCGTGCTATAAGCCTTCACCCTTCACCTTTCCCCTATCACGCCGGATTAAAATCCCTAAAACCTTTACTACTCCGTGTCCCAAAACCTCTCCAAAAATCCCCCTTCCTATACCTTTTACCCCAAGCCCAAAGATCTCCCAAGGCCTTCATATATTTTTTGAAACCCCACTCACACACACCATTTTCACCGTGTATGAATCGCTATAGGGCCTTTTCCTTTTAGGATTTATAAACCCTTCCCTTCTGAAGAAGCTAAGACCTTAAAGGTCTTATTACCCCTTCTCGTGGTCAATCCTTTAAACGGCTCCTTGCCTCGAAAGAGAGAGGTGGAATTCCGAAAAGGAGAGTACAAGCTGCCTTCACGTTCAAAGGATTCTAACTGCTATGCCGCCTAAGAAAGTCCAAGGAGTAGCTGCAGGAGGGTCATCTCCCGGTATCCATGTGGATATCTCACCCCAAAACCAAGTTTTTCCTTCTTGGTTTGATATTGGTTTTAATTCAATCATGCAAGATGAATTATTAGAGATAATATATATTTTTTCCTAGTTATTTACGAAGAAGGACTTTAGTTTAATTGAACATGCAAGATGGATAATGTATAAAACATAGTTTTCCTTCAAATAGAATTATGCATTGAAACGAATTATGAGCAAGATTATTTACCCACTAAAGTAGTATATTTCGGCTAAATCTTGAAGGTATAAAAACTGCATCTTGCACCATTAACCCCTATTTTTTTTTACAACGAATCATCATAGAAGATGAAATTCATGAAAGGTTTCTTACATTGCTTAAAGTCTAGGAAGTTATCTTTGCTAACTGCATATCTTAGCAAGGGAAAATTTGTTTATTTGGCATGAGTTTTGTTCGCAAGGAAAAAAGGAAGATTAATAGAATTTACCTAACCTCAAAGCAATAAAGTTTAAGACTGAAAAATCAATTGTCACATAGATAACAAATTGTGCCAAGGTGATCTCGATGTTACCTTCTAAAATTTAACCGAATTAATATAAACTTAGAAATACCTATGCCGCGAAATATGCATTGAGAGTGATTTAAAATCCAAGAAATGTTTATACCTTAGATACTTGCCCACCTTCCCTGATTGTAGGGTCAATAATGTAAAAGAACTAGGGTTGTCCCTGAAGTTCTTAAAGAAAATAATAAAAGGAGACCCTAGTTTTGAAAAACGTCAGCTTAAAGAAACTGAAACAAATTGTTTCATCATATAGTACGATGCAGGACTTGCGTAGCAAGTACGAAATCATATGGTCTTGTGATTCATTCACAAGAAGAAAGGTTAAATACCCTCAACAAGGTTGGCGGATCCTTAGGCAAGTTATCTTGCAAAAGGATGTATTCTTTGATATCCTTCTAAGTAAGGAAGGTTAAAAACGAGAAACTAAAGTATCCAATGAACTTTAGGGTCGACCAAGTTGGGTTAATAGGGTATGCCCTGACTCAGAATATAGGGATCTTGCCAAGTTGCAAGGTACCCCGAGTCGAGTGCTAGATGCATTCAAAAGAAAAGACTCCTTCCTTAGCAGTTTGCCAACAACAAGGTCGATTAATGGAAATATTTGTGCTTGCTAGAGATTTTAGAGCACTGTTTGATTTATGAATTACAAATTAAATGAATGTCTAGACTTCAGGTTGAAGGCCTGAAGGGAGAGGCAGCTTCAGTTACGCCCGACTGCCTGCCGAACCCTAACCAAGGGGGTTGTTGACCGCACCGGGAACGTGGATCGAACCCGCCGCAAGAGGTCTCTCCGTTGAGCTCTACTTGGAGCAGGAGGACGCTTGGGTGCCAGGGGGGCTCTGGCCTTAAATCCCTCGCCTTTCGAGTCCTGTACAAGAGGCTAACGTGACTCGGGATTGGATCTCCAGGCCCTCATACTAGTCTACGGGCGGAAGCTTGGAATAGTGATCCTTGTGGATTACTGGATAGCCTTCGGGCAGATTATGGAAAAGCCTACGGGCGGAATTCCTTGTATTTGAAAGATAAATATGATGATATGTTAATAAAGAACTTGTTTGATATTGTTTTTCTATGTCACGTGATAAGATTACGTGAAGGAGTCTGTGCTTAACGGTTTAATTAAAGAAGCTGATTGTTATATGTCCAATTAATGTGTTAGATAGTTACATAACTAAAACAAACCGTGGAAAGTGCAGAGGATGGGCCTTGGGTCCGTCCTACGGTTGGGTGGTCCCGGTTGGCCGGGAACTTTTCTCAAATCTCGAAGAACAGTGGGATGATCGTCAAAGGATACGAACAACAAAAGCATTGACCTAGAGTTATGTCTTAACCGATTTACGTTGTTTTAGGGGAACGGAATGGGACTATGCCTTATGGTAGAGAGGTTGAGCTTTGCATCCCTCTCGTTTCCCATTCTCTTTGAACCAAGTGCAGCGTGAATCGGCTCCGGACCTGGCGTTTCTGCGTAAAGTAGTTTGCTTGGGTCTGACGCTAGTTGCTGTTAGGAAATGACCAATCAAGAAAACCCCAATTCTGATCGATCCTAAGTGGGAACGGCCATAATACTTCCACTACGTGGTAGACGCGGAAAGCCCTAGATCGCAAACCCTGTAACATTCCATGGGAGTGCCGGGCGGAGCTTTCTAGTTATCCTTTCCGATGGACTGCTAAGACGTGTCCTGGATGATACTGGTGGACACCTTACATCTGTAGAATCCCGACTCATCCTTCCGTCCGTGCCCAAATCTTAAACCTACACATACAAGGAAAAATAAGTCAATCTGATAATGAATTGCAAGACATAATAAAACTAAGACTTAATTTGCAAGACTTCATTTTAAAATAATAAAAAAATTAGATAATACAAAATGCGATACTCTAAAAACATACAAACTGTCCTAACCGATTTGCAAAAAGTGGACATGATGTAGTGGGAGGAACGTTTTGATTGAGTCACTTTTGTTTAGGGTTCCACAATCTCATCTTGACATAGCTCAGTATACACCGGAAGGTCTATACAAAATTCTCCACAAAATGAGGACTCTGCTTCATTTTCAAAGAACCCATCCTCTATCTCCTCTATCTCCATAGGTGAGATGTCTTGGTCCTCCAGGCATTTCATCCTAGTTTCTTGTATGCCTTCTGTCATTGCCGCTATTAAAGGTGTCTCTTCTACGATCGGTATGGGGGTTCTGGCAAACACTGGGATACTCCTAGATGTCATGGGAATGACATACCACCATTGAGGTTGTTGCGGATTAGGGAAAGAAACGACATGATCCATATTACGATTAGTATAAAAGTCCACTTTGAGATTGCTAAAGCGCATCAAGTATTAGGGACGCTTACCTGCTCACAGTGATTTGGCAAAACAAATGTGTCACTCAAATCGGTCCACTTCTTCGTTGAGTCAATCTCAACAAAGCCACTCGGCCCTCGCCGAGCAGTTGCACCTGCTCCTTCGAGAGTAACCTTGAACCATTGCACATCAAATATGGTAACGGAGAAACTTCGATAGTCCACTGCAAGGATACTCTGTAAACATCCGAAATACTCCATCTCTGCAACTACACGGTTTGGATCTGTGGCACGTCATCGACTTTCCTGCTCAAACATTGCCATCACTCCACAGTCCATTGTCGAGCGTAACTTGTCGATGTGCTCTACTCTGAAATGTCATCCACGTGACCATGTTGCACTATGGACCTTATACTAGGAGAAGAACAAGTATATTAGTTGCGATTTGTAGTATAGATTGTAATTTCTTGGGATTGCATACCTTGGGATTGCATCCATGTCTTGGGATTGCATCCACGTGAGAAGTCCCACTCTTCTTCAGTAACTGTTTCTCCATCTTGAGATGCTTTGGTTAGGGCCTCATGTAGCCATCTAGTGGACATGAGTAGAGGCATCTCCTCTAAGCCCTTCGGATATCGAATGGGCCATTGCCGCGTACTCCATCGAAAGTCAGATCTTGCAGACTCTCGCTCAGCGCGAGCATCCTCATACCATTGCAGCCACTTCTCCATCATAGCGCTATGCAGCATACAAAATCTATTCACCTTGGACTCCATGGATGCATCCATCTTCTTCTCTATTCCGTTTCGCACTAGGACATCTCCATTCAGACGATCATCCTCCTTAAGTGACCATATCAAGCCTTTGTCCCGGTCCACAGTGGACAACCACTCAGAAATGTACACCAAGGCCTCCGACACTAACCAACCTTCAACCATGCTACCCTCAGGACGATCCCATTCTCGCACAAATCCCTTTAAGGTCTTCATGAACCGTTTAAGGAAAAACATCCATCGAGTATGGACTGAACCTGCAACCTGTAATTCATCTACAATATGCACTAGAAGATGGGTTTGTATCGTGAGCATACTAGTGGGAAGATACTTCTCCAAAAGACAAGCAGTCTCTACTACCATGCATTTCGTGGATTCAATCGATGATGTGTGAATCTCTTTTTGGGAGACAAACTGAACCAACTCTGACAATTTGTAAATGGATGTCCGTACCTTCCATGTCAGAGACCCCACAATTGCGATCGGCAATACGAACTGTGAAATCCATGATCTTAACATTGTGTATAAACAAACGGAGATTCTGAAATCTAATATGCAGAATCATGCCATACGTAGCCTCATACCGTACATACCTGACACATCTTATGCCAATCATGGGATTTGAGTCTTGTCAGTTGGTCATCCTTTGTGAATGTTGTCTTGAGAGAACGCATTAGGCCAGTCGGCGTCGTGGGAAAGGACTTGATGTTTTCCTTTACTTGTCGCACTTCATTGCCAGACAAAACCCGAGGAGTGTGCAGTAATTGCACTCGACCGTCGACGCCACTTACAGGGCAATATGGTTCCATCTTTCCCACTGCTTTCAAATCCATCCTCGCTCCGTGTCTTACTGCCCAGTGAGGTGGTCCCAAAGAAAGCTACCCACATTCTTAAAAATGTGCATGGGATCTAAAAGCTGCTTAATCTTCAGTTTTTTCCAATAAGTCAGCTCATAGAAAATTGAGAAGCGTCGCATTCCACTGGGAAGCGAGTCTTGGTCCACCATCCTGTGATCAAACCAGCTCAGTGTGTTCATTCTCACAGGAGGGCGACCAAGAAATCCTTCTCTCATGACATGAACCTCTGGCAAAAAAGCCCGATGTCCCTCAAATACCATCTTCTTCATAGATTTTGACATACCAGAATCCAACCTTGGTCCACACAGAGGACATGCATGGTAACCTGATGTGACTAGCCTTGCAGAACACACATGTACAATGAAGCATGTCATAATACCAACATCTCTCAAAGAAAACTAGCAAAATAAGAAAACACGCTTTACCAGAGCATTCTCCATAACCTGGAAAGTCATGCATGGTCCACATAAGAATTGCCCTTATAGTTGCGGATCGCCTACCAATATGTTTGCTCATGTTCTCCACTACAATTCCCTCCCACAACTTCTTTAGCTCATCAATCAGTGGAGAGAGGTAGACATCCATATTCTTGACTTTGTATCGTCCAGGCACAAGCAAGCTTATCAAAAGGTGTCCTTTCTTGGTGGAAAGCCATGGCGGTATATTGTAGTTAACAAGGACCACGGGCCATACACTATAGGAGGTGGAATGTAAACCAAAAGGATTTACCCCATCCATGGCAAGACCGAATCATAGATTCCTCGCTTCCTTTGCAAAGTCAGGGAAAGTCTCGTCAATGTGATGCCATGCTTCTGAGTCATCTGGTGTACGTTGTACACCATTAATGGATCGATTTTCCACATGCCATGTAGTCAAATTTGCAAAACTCTTGGTCTGAAAAATGTGACGAACATGTGGTATTAGCGGAAAGTGCCTCAAAACCTTCTACAGAACAGTCTATCCTTGCAAGTCATTTCGATACCTATCCGCACCGCACTTGGGACATGTGGCCAACAATTCAAACTCTCCCCGGAAGAGAACACAATCATTTGGGCAAGCATGAATGCAATTATAATCCATGCCTAGCTTTCGCAGCACTTGTCTTGCATCATCACGAGACTCAGGCATCGTGTTTTGGATAGGTAAAATATAAGATTTCAACGTTCTACAAATTGCAATGAAGCACGTTATTAGAGTGCTATATAGCACATTTGAATGGCTTTCAATAAAGAATCATACACATCATAATATACCTGAATAGCTCAATCACACTCGCATCACTCCATCCATACTTTTTTTGTATGCTCAACAATGCAAGAAGTGTCTTCAAACGGGATACCCGACTCCCATCATACAATGGAATGGCAGTCTCCGCAATTAAAGGATCTTGGGATTCCGAGTTTGTCGGAGGCAATGATTCGATCATGTTGTCTAACTCGGTCTCCAAAAAAGCAGGAGGATCGTCCATGTCTCCAGCATTCTCACCCATAGAAGGGGGTTGAGAGTTATCACCTTCTATGAGACAGTTAGTTATCTCGGACGGCATTTGTATAGAGTGTGGATGAACCCGTCTTACTGGACACAAGAGATCTGCAGACTGCAATGTATCGACATGGCCCTGACCCTAAACTGTTCTACTTAAATCAATTACATGTCATATAGTAATGAGAGAGAACTTACCGCAATCTCGTAATTCAAGACTGCTTGGTCGATTATCTCAACTCGAAACTCTCCATACCATTGCACATGCTCTATGGACAAGCGATTTTTCCGACGAATGGCCAATTTGCATTGCGTGCATGGACAGGGGACACGTTGATTGAGCCAAGCCTCATGATCACCACCATGTTGGTCGTGAGTGCTAGACATCTTGACTGCGATGTAATGGAATGATAATTTAATAACGATTCTATATTGTATATTGGGACCAATCCACTATATATATTTCAAGTCTTTTTTTTTAAATTTTTGTACCTATCTCTTTGAGTTCCGCTCTAAACTTATCTATCTTTGAGGTCGTCTCTAAACTTATCTATCTTTGAGGTCGGCTCTAAACTATGCTCACACACATACATTTTCATACCTACATTGCAAAGAATAAAAACCAACACAAGAAAAATTTTGAAAACACTCGCTTCCGTTTCTCTCTCTTTCAATACTTCCTAACCTACATTGCAAAGCAACAAGAAGCAACAAAAAGATTGAAGACAAACCAACACTTTCTAACCTACATTACAAAGCAAAACAAAGATTGTAAAGAAACCAAAACAGGGCATACCATCGTGCTCTCTTCTTCCTCCACGACCTCTTCGTGCGGGTGATGCTCCTCTCCTTGCATGCGGCTCGTGGCTTGCTTCCTTGCTCACCTCCCTTGCTCACCTCTATTGCTCACCTCCCTCTCTTGCTCACAATCCTTTCTTTCTCTCTGCCTTCGCGCGCTCAAATGAAACAAACGTTTGGGTTTTGACGAAATTTTGCCAGAGTAAGTCGTCGGTATTAGTGTCGGTATCTGCGTCTTTAAAAATGTCGATGTTTTTAAAGAAGCAGATACTGACGCTAATACCGAGGCCAGAAAAAAAACGTCCCAACTTAGCGTCGTTATATGTGTGTACCCTTGTAGTGACCCCAATTCCATGAAAAAGCAATCAAACAATGGGATCTTCTACAACAAAGTGATCATGAGCCTATTTCACAATATACTGAGCGTTTTTGGGATCCTTTATTACAACTACGAATGCTTGAAGATGTACCTAAGGCAACCCATAAACACAAGTTTATATATGGCTTACTTGGACATTTTTATGTGGAGGTCAACATGTTCAAGCCAACAACTCTCGAAGATGCAATTTCCTTGGCTCATGACATTCAAGACAAAATTCGAGGACGAGAGAAGCGACCACAACAATTTTAAACTAATGGTAACTTTGGTTCAAAAAAATTCAATTCAAATTTTCGAAGATTCAATCAAAGTCATTTCCTTCCATATTCATTCCATAAATCTTGGACATGACCACTTGCTTTGCCATCAAACACAAATTCAAACCCTAAGCCATCTCTCCAGTCAAATCCCAACATTTCTAAACTTCCTGCTATTACCAATAATGTATCCAAAGCCAAACCCATAGTCTGTTACAAATGTCATCAACCTGGACATCTAACGGCCAATTGTCAATTCAAAAAGCCAACTATTCATATCAATTATTTGGGAGTGACAGAAGATGAAGAACACGAAGAGATGCCGAATTTCACGGAAGATGATGACAACATTGGTACTACTTCAGATACTTTACCAAGTATGCCAAATCCCCATTCGTTATTAACAATGAAATGTCTTGTGCATGGTAAAGAAAAGATTGTTTTATATGATGATGGGAGCACACAACTTTATTTCTGCAAAATTGGTCAAAGAATTGAATTTACATACTGTTTCTACACATTAGCACATCAAGGCTGCATTCCTAGGCACTAGATATAATGGAACACAAGAGGTGCATGACTTAGAAATTAAAATTGGTGATTATGTTGAATGAATAAATTTCTTTTTTGTGCCTTTGCAGTCTAGTGTCATTATCTTAGGAATGCCTTGGTGACATCAGTACAATCCTGATATAGATTATTCTATGCATTCAATGAAAATCCATTCTCAAGGAAAACAAATCACATTGCATGGTATGCACACTTTCAATAATTTTCCATTGCTTACTCATACTCAGGCTAAATGTGCATTAAGGAAAAGTAGCAAATCCTATTTAATATGGGTGAATGAAATAAAAGCTAAAGAAAATCAGATGTATCCTAGGCATGCACAATTTCTTTCCCAATTTCAAGATTATTTTATTGCTAATTTACCACATGGATTACCACTTGTACGTCCTGAAGATCACAAGATAGACCTAATTCTTGGATCACAACCACCATGTAAAGCACCATATAGACATAACCAAATTGAACAGAAAGAAATTCAAGCCCAAATTGAAAAATTGTTAACCCGAGGACTTATTAGACCTAGTAGTTCTCCATTTGGTGCACCTGTCTTATTAGTGAAGAAGAAAAACAATACCTATCGCATGTGCATTGATTATCGTGTCCTAAATAAAATTACTGTTAAGAATAGATATCCGATTCCTAGGGTAGATGATCTTATGGACAAGCTACAAGGATCTACCATATTCACCAAGATAGATCTTAAATCTGGATATCATCAAGTAAGATTGGATACATCTGATATATTCAAAACTGCTTTTAAGATACAATTTGGACACTATGAATTCCTGGTTACGCCTTTTGGTTTAACTAATACACCAGCCACATTTAGTCATATGATGAATTGCATATTTTTGAAGCATCAGCATTGTGTCATTGTTTTCTTTGATGACATATTGGTTTTCAGTAAGAATGAGAATGAGCATTATGAACATTTATCTTTGGTTTTCAAATTATTAAAAGAGAGTCAATTATATGCCAATCCAGAAAAGAGTGATTTTTTCCAAACAAAAATTGAATATCTAGGACATATTGTTTCATCTGAAGGTATTAAAGTTGACCCTAAAAATGTAGAAGCAATTTTGAATTGGCCGATATCCAAAAATGTGCATGAATTACGTTCTTTCTTAGGTCTTGCTAGCTTTTACAGAAAATTTGTGAGAAATTTCTCATTGCTTGCATTACCTTTGACAAAACTTTTAAAGAAAGGCATTGTGTATCATTGGTCTGACAATCAACAAAATTCCTTTGATTTATTGAAACATGATTTAACTCATGCTCCTGTATTGCAATTACCTGACTTCAATAGACCATTTTTCCTAGTAGTTACTGATGCTAGTGGATCTGGAATAGGAGCAGTCCTTATGCAAGATTCTCATCCTATAGCCTAATCTAGCTGCAAACACTACAACAAAAAGGCCTCTTAAACGCACTTTTAGATGCGATTTTTGAATTGAGATAAAATCTTATGGGCGCTCTACTCGCCCGTCTATTTGCGCATCTACAAAATCACGTCTATAGTCGCATGTATGAAGAAATTTACACGCAGAAATAGACGCATGGTAGACGCGCATATACACGCGTGAATACAAGCGCATAAAAAAACCAAAATTTTTATTTATTTAATTTTTTAAATGTGTCTACTAGCATGTCTAAATGGCAAATTAGACTGGCATATAGACAGGACCATAGACGCGCTTTTACAAGCACCGATATATGCGAACGCAAAACCAAAAATCTCAATTTTTTAAAGATATTTATTTAATTTTTTAATTTGAATTATGTAGCGTGTGTATGAGCGCATGTACTCTGCATTTTAGATGCATTTATAAACCTGTGTTTTCTGCAATTTAGACACGTAGATAGACGCGAAAAACAGAACTTTGCAACCACATGCTCTCTGGTTTTTTTTTCCCCTCCCATACATCAAATTGTGCATTTGGGAAAAACACAATGGATCTGAAAGCACGAGAATTGAAAACAAAAATCCATGTATTCATTATAGATAAAACGCATTTGCTTGTGACCTAAAGCGTGGCTGCAAGCAGTAGGCTCAAAGATGGATAATAGATATACAAGAAAACAAGGCCATAGAGGAGGTATGGTGCTCCTCTACGAATCTGAAGAAGAAACATCTTCGCTAGCACCACCATGGCTACTAGCGCCGCTATCCCCCTCCTCACTATGCTCCACATCGGGGTTCGCCTACACACATAAAAGATCAAGGTTGCTTACGTACAATTGCAAAGAAAAAGTTATAATTAGCTATACTTTAAATAGGAAAGCAAGAGCATACCTCCTCTGGCTGTCGAATCCTCATAGCCCGGTTGTATTGCTCCTCAGTGATGAGACCCTCCTCATAGAAGTGAAGCCATGTGGCTGTGCGGTTATGGCCTCGATGGTAACCTACCTCTCTAGGAGTAGGTATCCTACCAATGATAGTAGTCTGCAAAACAATTATGATATATACAAACAATTAGGAGACACAATGTATTAGAACGAATTATATAAAGAATTGAAATAAATATAAATTTTAAAAAACTAGAAATAAAAATATACTTACAAACTCTGCCTCCCACGACTCTCTGCCGTCCGATCCATAATGCGATGATCCCATGGTTTTCATTTGGATGCGTCGTGCCTTTGCGTGCTGGTGACTCTTCACTTTCTCTATTGCTTTCTTCTTAGCTTTCTTCCACTCTATGCAGTGGCACATAGATGGTTGGCTATAGGCTCCATGCCCCTCCTCCTGTCTCCACAATGACTCCCTGGTGCATGTCATGAGGTGGGATCTTTTGTTGTGAAGCAAATCCCTCACTTTTGTGCATCCCCAATCATCCGAGAATCGCTGACCCTCAGGATTTGGATACCTCCTATGGACAAACCCTCAACACCTCCTACCACAAGCCACTTTTTTTATTCTTGAAGTAAACGAAACAATCTTTATACGTCGCATGCACAATGCTCCTCATGTACGCCATTACATCCCTTCCTTCATCATCATGGAAGATGCCACCAGTATCTGTAACTCTATAGTACTAGCGTACAGGCTTCTCTACGTGATCTTCTAGTGAGGGTGATCGCTCACCACCTCCTAGGCAACCCCCACACAAGCCTCATCCTCCCCCTCGACTCTCCCTTCTCCCTCTCTGTCGACTACCCTCTGCCTCGCTGGATGCACGTGCTTCTGCAAATGCACATGCATCGGCTAATGCTTGTGCTTCAGTCCATGCATGTACAGGTGCTGTAGGTGGAGTACCTACAATTGGAGTTTGGACATTTGGTGTTTGGGAAGTAGTGCCAGGTAAAGACGTCAGAGGCGTTCCAAACATGACGCTGAACACTTCGTCTGCTGTGGGAGAGCAGCCAAGGTGTCTGGTCAACTCTCCCATGAAGTCTTCCTTACTAAAAAAACCTCCAAAAAATGCATTGACCCCTCTATCGAACAAGCCCAATGTATCATTCATGCGATCCAAATCTGGGTCATTGCTAGATGAACCAAGATGCGACATCTGCAAAAAAAACATAGGAAAAAGACAAATTCGTACAATTCGAGAAATAAAAAATTATTTTTTATCAGAGCTGGCTGGCGCGTGTATATCGTGTCTAAAATGCAGGATAGACGCGCTCTCAGACGCATCCTTGAAGTCAACCCTCTGGTCAAAGCGCATGTATATCCGCATCTAAGATGTAGCATAGACGCGCTCTCAGATGCGATTCTAGAGTCAATGCTTCTGGGCGCACGTGTATCCTCGCATGTGGAATGCAGAATACAGGTGCCTGGAGACACAACTCTGAAGTCAAAGCTTTTGGGCAAGATGCGTGTATTCCCACGTCTCACATGCAGGATACACACGCCTGGAGACGCGAGTCTGAAGACAAAGCTTCTTCTATGTAGAGCGCGCGTATTCTCGCGTCTCAGACGCAGAATACACGCGCTATGAGACGCGGCCGCGGACGCAATGACAGCAAACATAGCTTCGCATCTATCCCTGCGGCGGCTGTACTGAAATATAGATACGCTGGAAAACGTGCTCAGTCGGTTGATTTCAATCCGACGACCGCCATTCATGATTTATTTATGCTATAAAAAGTTCAAACATAGATCCTAATACACACATAGAGAGAGAGAGAGAGAGAGAGAGAGAGAGAGAGAGAGGACTCACCTTGGGTGTTTGGTGTGGCGGGTGGTGGCGCTTGTTCCTTCTCCTTCCTCTCCTTGGTGAGTTACTCTCCCTTGATGCTTGCTTGCTGCTTGTTGTCTCCTCCCTTTGCTTCTTCTTCCTCTTGTTCTCCTCTCTCTTGTTCTTTCTTTCTTCCTCTCCTTGGCTTTCCTTTTTCCCCTCTTGTCTCTTTGAGTGAAAGAAGAGGTGAGTCATGAGGAGGTGAGGCATGAAGAGACTGCATGTCGGCTAAACTCGAGCTTCAGAACGCGCAAAAAACGCAGGCAAGGAAAGTCACAGTTTGAAAAGAAATTATTCAAGTATCTTTTAAATTTTGACATTTGCGTCTATTTTCGCGTGTATATACGTGTCTAAGTTTACGTAAACGTGCTGATAGACACGAAGTTAGACGCGCAAATAGATGCAAATTTAGACGCGTAGATAAACACAGATATAGACGCGCATTTAGATTTTATCATGAATTTTTGTTTTTAAGATAAGTTTTGATAGTAAGTTCTTATCATAAGTTTTTATGTATTTATGATAAGTTTTGTGTATTTAAAATTGAGATCTTAGAATAATTAATACGCCAACTTGAAGTTTTTATGTAAACATATGAATAAAAAATTTGATGTTGTCATGAATTAGGTTTAATCATGTCGTCGTCATCACCTAGTGCGGTGCATGCTGATGAGTCAACGAGCACATCCTCAAGTGAGGATGAAACATTACGTCTTCATAATCGAGATGCATGGCTACGATGAAAAATTAAATGCATATGTGATCATTGTCGAGGGTGTATTTTTCGAGCACGTCAAGTTGCAATGTCACACCTCAGTATGTATGGAGAATGGGACCGAGAAAAATCACTGGTATTCATTGTTTTTTTTAAACACTAAGATTTCTAGTCTATGTTACTCAATATATATCAACGTACATGAAACTCCCTTTTGTGGTTGAGCAGGATGCGGTGCCACATCCTCAGATGCTCCCTCCCGGGCATCGAGTTAGAAATGTTATGGGAAGATATTGAGGTGCAAGCTACAAGCGTGTCACGCATCTGCATCCTCTAGAGATTTCATGTTGAAGGCCATGTTGTTGTGGACCATGCATGACTTTCTAGGATACGGAGATTGTTCAGGTACATGTATATAACTCTATATTTGAAATTTAAGACTTGAATCAATTGCATTTTATTAATTCACTTTTTTGTTCAGGCTTAACCACATCAGGATATCATGCATGTCCTATTTGCGGTCCCTCTCTAGTTTCCTCTACGTCGGCACGTTTAAAGAAGATTATCTATGACAATCATCATCGATTTTTTCCTATTGACCATCCCAAATATGTTCTCCCTACTAATGGAATGACTCCACAATCTCTAACCATTCAAGATTGGAAGAAGAGATGGATTAATGCCGACAGCCACCCTCCACTCGGCATGAGTCAGTAAGAAGTGCATTTCTCTCGATTGACTTTAAAGTATTTAGCATGATGAATTTTTTACATAATATATTATTTGTTTGTTAGGTTCTCTATATTTGTTCGTATTTTGTATTGGACTGAACTCAAGATCAATCACCTGTTAGACCCCATGCACATATTCAAAAATATTGTATCTACATTATGGGATCACTTGATAGGGGCTCGTGATTCAGTCAATGTAATGGAGGATTTACGTAACATTGGTCGCATGAGACGAGCCTGGACACGCATTGGACCCAGAGGAAAGATTGAGCTACCCCATGCACCTTGGATGTTGTCAAAGAATGAGGAAAAAATAATGAAGGAACAAATATGTAGCTTTCGAACACCCACAAGATGTATGAGATGTCTCAAGGGAGCCTTCATAAAGAAAAAGAAAAGAGGTGTGGAGCAACTATCTGGTTTGAAGTCCCACGATTGGAACAAAATGATTCAAGTAAGGGTATCTCTAACCATGAATATGGTAATTAGTGGAGTAACTATGTGTAAACTGTGGGGTATGATGACTTTTTCCTCAACTAATCATTTGATCTATGAATATTGTTTACATTTAGTTCGTACTTCCTACTAGCATATCCCATTGTGTATCCAAAGATGTACGTGATATCATTTACAAGATGGGAGAGCTTGTGAGGTGTGTATACATTGTATTTTTTTGTTATATATATTTGAATTTCTACACAAAAATAAACAATTGTCAAATACATCCTGATAGATACGTGAGCTTGAAGGAAATTGATCCAAACACATTGCAAGATGCTCGAGTATTATCTGTTGAGGTGGTTTGTTTGGTGGAACAAAATTTTCCTCCATCCATTTTGACTACTCAATTACATTTACTCATACATTTGATTGATGAGATCGCACTTTGTGGGGCAGTTCATGCAAGGTGGATGTTTTTTCTTGAGCACTTCATGAAAACCTTGAAAGATTTTGTGAGGCAAAAAGCACGGCCTGAGGGAAGCATGGCTAAGGGTTGGTTAGTGCAATCATCCCTTGTTTATATCTCTGAATATCTTGCTGAAGTGGACCCCTCTCAACCACAACTATGGAAAGATGATGGAGACTTGAGGATGACCTCTATAATACCTCAAGGAAAAGGAATGAGTAAAGTGCTAACAAAAGAAGAACTTCGTAAGTTAAATAGTTTTTGTGTGCTCATTAGTGATGTAATGAGCAAATGGGTGACACTATATAATGAAGCAAGGGCAAGAAGAAAAAGCGAAAGACAAGCATTTCGCACCAGATATGGACGTAATGTCTCATTTTCAGATCATCTAAATGCGCTCCCGCGTCGTATTGATATAGATTGGTTATATGAGGAAATGGAGAGAATGGAAAAAGAGGAGGAAATTAATATATCTCAAGAAGAGTGGGAATACGCACGAGATGGCTTATCAAAGGTGAGACATACTATCAATTAATTTGTTTCTATAAGTTATATTTTATATAATAAATTGACATGTTTGATCTTAATCTTTTACTACTAGTGCACATTATTCAATGCTATTTGGTGTGAGGGTAAACATCTTCGAACTCAACGTATAGATGAAAAGAGAAATACCCAAGATTGTGGTGTCCTTGCTCACTTCGAGGACGCCAATGGTACCATGGAAGGTTATTGTGACTTGATCCAAGATATTCTGAAGCTTGACTTCAGACGATTCTTTATATATGTACTGGATGTGAAGTGGTTTAAAGAAGTGGTAACAAATGGTGAGCATTGCACAATCAGATGTCATCCAAGTGGTTTTGTAATCATTGACTCTACAAAATTTCACCAAAACAAGAATGACACATTAGTACTATCTCAACAATGCGAGCAGGTATATATGCAAAAGCTGATGTTTTTATATGTATACATGTGATACATATACACAATATAATAAGTATTTAAGTTTCTTGCTTTTGTTTTTCAAATACAGGTTTTGTATCATCCAATGGTAAATAATAACCGATGGTAGTATGCCATCCCTATATCTAATCGTTCAAAACCAATTATATGGTAATATTACTGACATAGAGATATCAGATGACAATCCAACAATTAATGATGATGTACATGATGACACCATAATGGATTATATGCATGATATAGTACAAGATGAACCTCGCGAGGATGTTTAAGGAAACGCAAAAGAGAACAATAATGTGATTGATGATATTGATGAAGTTATTGAGAAATATAGCAACATATCTGATAGTGGGATAGACTTATTTGTTTCGTTACCTCTTGGTAACATAGACCTAGAAGTAGATAGTTTAGCAAGGGCTGATAATCTCATTGAAGATGAAATGGATCATTCCCTGTAACATACTTAATTTGCTTAATGATTCAATGTGTATTCTTAATTCTATGGAAAATATCATGCACACACGTGCATACTCAAGAATCAATAGTCAAGTTTAAAGCTAAATTGAATTTTACATAATAAAAAGGAAGTATTTTTTATCATCTTCAAGTAGAGAAATTAGGAGATACATGCAATGCTTGCTACTAATTGTATAATAAGGTTTCTGTCACTTGTCGCTAATTACTTATATCAGGCTTGTCAATTGGAGGAATTGCCATTCATTAGAGAGCAATGCAAAAATAATTATTAACTCTGGTTTTTTTATTATATTAAGTCCAATTTCAGGTGGTTAAAAAATTACACGTCTGAAGATGCGTCTATATTCGCGTCTATTTGCACAGATATATAGACGCAAAATTCGCGTTTATTTACACGCTCTTTTATACGCGCATATAGACACAATGATAGAGCACCCGACTTTGCGCATCTAACATGCACGTCTATGCCTCATTTCTGTTGTGGTGAAACTTAAACCCTCTAAACTTAATTATTCTACCTATGATAAGGAATTGCTAGCTGTAGGACAAGCTTTATGTCAATGGAAACATTATTTAATGGGATATGAATTCATGATCAAAACTGACCAACAAATTAGCATTAGACATCTCCTTAGTCAACCACAAATATTTGACCGATACATTAAATGGGTTGCTTTTATTCAAAGTTTTCATCCACTCATACAATATCAACCCGGAAAAGTGAATGTTGTTGCTGATGCTTTAAGTAGAAGACCGACTATTCATAATATTTCTGTGACATCTTTTGATTCTCTTCTCCCTATGAAAGACACTTATGACCAAGACCCTACTTTTCAAGCTTATTGGAATAAACTAGTTGCAAATAATTGGATTCCTATTGATTCATTGTCTTACACTGATGGATTTATGTTTTATGAAAAAGGATTATGTGTAACTATTCCATTTCGATCATTTGTTTTGCATGAAATTCATTATTCCCCACACCAAGGTCATAGAGGAATTATATCTACTTTGCGTACACTGATTGAAGATTTTTATTGGCAACACATGGAAAGTGATGTATCTAACTTTGTATCTGCCTAATTTGTCAAAGAGTTAAAAGACACCATGGAAAACAATATGGTTTATTAATGCCTTTACCAATTCCAGAACAACCATGGGAACATATTTCAATGGATTTTATCACTGGTTTACCTAATACTAAAGCTAATCATGACATGATTTGGGCTATTGTTGATAGGTTTAGCAAACAAGCATATTTCATTCCATGCAAGAAAACATTAACTGCATCTCAAGTTGCTCAATTGTTCTTGAAAATGTTAGCTATATATAGTCTATCTATATATAGCACCCCAGGTCCCCTCTATATATTCCTATCATGTGTGCTCAGCTGACACACTTCTTGGGTTCCACTTCTGGTGTCTCATATCTCTCTTCTCTCCTCCTTTCGTCTCTCATCTTCCTTGCAGTTTCCAACATGGTATCAGAGCGAGGTTCTACAATATCACAAAGGTGTCCAGCGGCACCGCCGTTGCTCCAACCATGGCGCTGGGAAGGCCTGTGCAGAGTGCGGGCGGAGACGAGGTTCTTTTCCCTAGCTCTCCTCTCTTCTCTCTCAAAGTTCCTCTGCCAAAGCAAGATGTAGGTTTTCCCTACAGTAATTGGCTGCCTGAGCACCACCATGGCCATCATAAACACCAAAGAAATGGACATCGTAGAATCCGTGTCTCTGTGAGGAACCATCTTCACATGTAACTCTAGTAAGCTCGTGCCTAGAAGATGTTCCGACGGGCGACAGATAGGTATAGTGCTGCAACAACAGCCATGAGGAAGAGAAATGAACCTATGCACAATAGCAACAACGTCCTCCATTTCTAGCCTCCTTCTGCAGACTCATTTCACACCTGTTAGCGGAGCAGCCTCCATTGTGCAGCTGCATGGCGCAGCAGTGACAGCTGCAGGGACCTTTCTGAGGGCTGGCGGTGCGGTGATAGGCGAGTCCTCGCAGGTCGGGGGCATCCACCTGGGGGCTTTCTTTGGCTCCAACACCGCCCTAGCCAAGGAGGCGCGTCCACAGGCGGTGGCGGTGCTGCCATGTGGCGCCATGCCCATTGGCTATATGGGTCCGATAGGCTGGGTGGCACCCACGTGTGTGGCGTCAGTGGCGGGGTTCTACGTGATGTGGGGCACGTTCAACGTGGCGGTGGTCCGGACCTACGTTAGCCACCACGCCACCAACTACAACCATGTGCACCTCATCTTGGCGGCCATGGCATTGGGCGTGGCTGCCGGTGGCGGTGTGGTCACTCTCTATTCCCGTGGATTGGCACCCTCGAAATTAGCTCGAGACCTCGATGGGACAGTGAGTCATTATTATTTCTCTCTGCAAACTATTTTTAGACAATTCCTTATTTATTTATTTGGTTTTTATTCTTTCCTGTCTTTTCATTTATTAATTTATTGACTTTTAAAAAACGTGCTGATTCATTTAAAGCTTTTTTTAAAAAAACAACTAGTAGTTGCCAATGGGGTGCTAGCTCAAGCGGTTTGAGTGAGTAGGCATGTATATGGGTCATGCCACTTTCAATCATGGTAATTGTTTTCAAGCTGAGGTAATAGTTTTCCATCTTTTGTTATAAGTTATGAAGTTTGAGTTATGATTTTTTGAAGCCCGTCATGGTATTAGGCTTGAGTTATTTAATATGTTTTATGCCTCATGGTTTGCTTCGTGGAATAGGGATACATGTTACTTTAGCTAATCTCTTTTGCTTTTGTGTCGCTAAAACAGATCGTCCATCTTTTTCATCTTCTTATTATTCAAAATCTTTATTCTCAAAAGCTCTATCCAAAGCTTTACATCAGCGCATCACCAAAGTGATTATAATTATGGTTTTGTCTTTCTACGTATAAACTACCTAGATTCAAAAGGATACTCCTTGTCAGGCATGATGCTTTCCCTCGTTCGTTATTCCATTGATGCTTCATTCTTGATATTGCCATGCTTCATGATGATCGTCCTCGTTCGTTATTCCATTGATGAGCGTCAATATTCTAGCTGATGATACATTGTTTCGTTTATATTCTTTCCAGCTGATGAGGGTCTATATTCCAGCTGATGAGTGTCTATATTCCAGCTGATGACAAATTGTTTTATTTATATTCTATTCATGGGGCCGCACATGTGTTATGTTGTCTATAGAGCGGCATCGCGAACCGTCTCTATAGACCTTGTGTTGTTCTAATGTCACTGTAACGTTTTTCTTTAAGTTTTGATGTGACAGATATACTGCTTACATCCCAAGTTGAGTTGAAGGAATTTCTTGGATATTTTATCTTTTGTAGTGATGTCGCTTATCCTTATTTTACATGTTGTATATTTAGGAGTGATAAAGCTCTTTTGATGCCTCTAAATAGGCTGTTGTAATTCAGGAGTGATGTAACTCCTTCTCCGTTGATGTTGTAATTCAAGAGTGATGTAGCTCCTTCTCTGTTGATGTTGTCGTTCATGAGTGATGTAGCTCCTTTGATGCCTATGAATAGGCTCTTGTAAGTTCAACTTTGTAATTTTATATTTTGAATATTAATATAACGGTAGGCCTATATAGAGCTATGGGTTTTTCCCTTGAGCCCCCAAGGGTTTTTTCATCCATAGTAAGGGACCTTTATTTGAGCGGGGGTGTTAGCTATATATAGTCTATCTATATATAGCGCCCCAGGTCCCCTCTATATATTCCTATCATGTGTGCTCAACTGACACACTTCTGGGGTTCCACTTCTGGTGTCTCATATCTCTCTTCTCTCCTTCTTTCGTCTCTCATCTTCCTCGCAGTTTCCAACAGAAAACTGTTTTCACTAGCCATGGTTTGCCAAAAGTTATTATTTCTGATCGTGATTCTAGATTCTGCAATAATTTTTGGATTACTTTGTTTGCTAACTTAGGAACAAAGATTGACTTTTCATCTGCAATTCATCCTGAAACAAATGGCCAAACAAAAGCTACTAACAGTACCATTTTAGATCTTTTGCATGCATACACAATTTCAAAACCACAAACATGGGATACATATTTACATTTACTTCAGTTTGCATACAATAACACATGACATATAGCTACACAAAAAGCACCATTTGAAATTATTTATGGATATAGATTGCCTACACCTGTTACATCATTGTCAAACAAAGTTCAAGTTACTGATGTTATTGCTAACATGCATGCTACTATTTTTTATGAAGTTAAAGATACGATTGCCAAAGCCCAGCAATCATACACAAAACAAGCCAACAAGAAAAGAAAAGCTATGAGTTTCAAAGTTGATGATTATGTTTGGTTACGAATTGAAAAGTGAAGATTACAAAGTGTTGACAAACACCCTGTTGTAAAATTAGTCCCTAGATTTTATGGACCTTTCAAGATCATTCACAAAATCAATGACAATGCATTTAAACTAGAATTACCACAACACTAGAAAATCCACAACACCTTTCATATCAGTTTATTATGACCTTTTAGAGGACAATTACCTGTACATCCTATATATGAAAACCCTCCTTTGCTAAAAGAAGAAATTGAAACCCTTGAGCCTGAAACTATTCTAGATACTGACTTTATGACCACTAGAACTGGCTGTAGATATTCTTGATATTTGTTTTAGTTTAAAAATCATCTTGTTGAAGAGGCCCAATGGATGCACGCTCGAGACCTAAGTGCTTTCCCTACACTCCTGGCTCCACATTGAGCTAATAGCAATTGAGGACAATTGCTATCCCACCCCAGGGGTATGATGCCAAGAGGCATATTCCACAGTGGATTCCGTGAGGTTTTGCAATGGATTCCGTAAAATTTTATTGTCGGGGCTCATACACAAGGTGGATTCCTTGTGCGAAAAGTTGATGGGGACGCCTATCCTTTTCGGGCATCTTGCTAATTTAATGTGCAAGTGGGTGATTCTACAAAATACATATTTAAATTAATAGACATTTATGAGTTTAGAGTGCGCAAAAGTAATAAATTAAGGCTAGGATTGAGTTCTAACCAATTTATTTATTTTGTAGCTGAAGACTGCTAGGTATTCACTTTTGTCGGTTTAATTTTATTATTTTCTAACAATTGTGAGTGCTTCAGTTGATGTGTAGAGTAGGCAATGGTGGTGTTGGGAAGCACTGGAGGATAGCGTGTATTCAAATCATTATTATTTTTTATGGGCGCACATCTTAGGCATGACACCAATATTTCGACGCGCTTATTTATTGAACGCTTGACATTTATTTATTATTATTTTGTATGCGCATGGGCGTATGATTTAAATATTTGTATTGGACATTGTATTTGGGTACCGCCCGACTCCTTGGGCGCCCAATAGCTTTAATTCTTTAGTGGGACAAAAGCAAAAGTATGCGTATTGTAAATTGGGCTATTTTTTTGAGCTTGGAGATGAATAATATATCAAATACATGCTTTGTGGAGTGCTCACACAAGGCATGCAATTAGTCTCTTGCTTCATGTCGTGCAAGCTTTCTTCCTTGTTCTTTGTGCAAAAGTAGAGTTCTTTTATTCTTGGAAACCTTCCGGGGCTCACTACGCGCGCATACATCGTCCAATCTACGCACTACATTTCATAGTTCTCTTCTCTTTTTTAGTAAAAATGTCAAATTTGGATATGCTTTGTTGATCCTAATAGTCCAATTCATTGATACAAGCCATCAAAAGATATGAAAAATATGAAACTTGAAGTTAATACTCGAGATTTCAAAAATTGAGAGCTTTTCTTAAAGCTGAAATATCTAAGGTCTGACATATTTTGGTAGTTATAACTGAGACATGGATTTTGGGACCCATTTTTTAAGCGTTTAAGTTCATTCTTAGAGCAAAAAAGTGGATGGGAGGTATCAAGGACCAAATTTTCATGCAAAATTGAACGATGGTAGATGGTCAAGCTAGAGTTTTTCTAAGTGGATTTCGACACTACGAATCCAACGGAAGTCTCCCTTCACCGATTGGAGGTTGTTTGACCCCCATTTAATCCCCGCAAGGTTTAGCGCTCTAAAGTAGCTATGTGATTTGGAAGCCCAAAAGTGGATGATAGATCAAGGTTTATAGATTTCGATGTCATGGAGTCAGCCGTCCTACCAAATCGCAATTTCGAGTGTGTTTGCCCCTCCAAAGAAGCTAAAAACCCTCACGAAGTAGTGTGAAAGTAGGTTTTCCAAAGTGGACATTTAATAAATGAAATAAAATGAAATGTAAATGAAGAAAACATGCAAATTCTTACCCGACAAGAGGAGGGGACCTTTTCTGTTTTGTGCCCCATTTTTGGATGGATTTGTGTCTCTTCAATACAATGCAATAGAGAGAGAGAGAGAGAGAGAGAGAGAGAGAGAGAGAGAGAGAGAGAGAGAGAGAGAGAAAAGCTTGATCTACATGCCAAGAGCAAGATTTTGATTGTAAGCATGTGAAATATGATCAAGGAAATGAAATTTTGATTTCTTAGTCTTACTCTCTCCTCTCTCCTCTTGCTGCCCGTTCATATGCTTGATTCTATGAGAGAAGGGGGTGGTGTTTGATGAAAGACGCTGATGGAGTGATGGTGCTAGAGTGCAAATGATCATAGATCAGGCTATGGAAGAGTATCAACGGCCAAGAAAGAGCGTCAGCCCGGCGGCCTCCCAACCTTGAAATATGAGTCTCAAAAAGTGTATTTTTATGCATAAGCGATTGTTTTACTTGTTTTATGATAGATTTTGATTGAATTTTTTGGAAATTGTTGTCTTTGGTTAGTAATGCCATAATCTATCAGAGATGCTGAAGAAAATAAGAAAATTTAGTCACATAATAATTTATACATAAACCTGCGACTATGCGATTTTAAAGAAAATGGTCAATTAATTTGGGATTTTTGTGGTGTTTATGGGGTTTGTGTGGAATAAAATATGATAAAAAGTTAATTCTCATTACTATACATGATCAGTCCAAATTGAAAAATCAGAAAATATCATATTTTATGCATAAATAAATAATAAAAAATAGAACAAATAGATAAAAATAAGTTTTTTGCATTGGAAAATTTTTAAAAAATAAGATTTATGTGTGTGGTTGTATGACATGGCTAGATCATGAGGGATGACCCTCAGTTTAGCCTTGCCTTTGCGTTGAAGTGGAGTCTTTATCACTTTTATAAAGAAAAACACATTAAAAATGCTTCATACACCTATCAATGCATGCATAACCTAAGTAGTAGGGAGAAGGAGAAGTTTTGAGGGTTTCTAATTTACTAATAAGATTCTAAATTCTAATATTTTTCTGAGGCATGGCATATAAGACACTTATGGATTAAATTTAAGAGGGTCTAGCAGCACGAGAATGCTTGGTGCTGACCCTTAGAAATGCAGCATTACGTGTAGATTAAAATCATTGAAAGAACTGTCTTTACACCTCACAACATTGATTTCTAAATGATAAAATGATTGAGAAATATATTTATCATACACAATTGCGTTGCACGCAACTCATGGTATCATTACTGGATGCATTGCAATTGTATTCATGCATATGACCTACGTTGAGTATGTGAGATATCCTAAGCAGTAGGTTTAGATGTTTGGTTTCTTTGGGGACTATTTAGTGAGGAAAATATCTATATCTCCTGGAATGTTTGAAAATAAGAGTGGATTTTGTGACGTATGTGCTATTTATATTAGCAGTGCATCGAGGGGCCAATCCTCAACGAGGTGTAGGAGAGCCGCAGTGGAGCCACAACATTTAGCCAAGGGATGCCTCCTCTGTCTATGCCTACGTGGTGTTTTACACTGATATGTATAGGGACTCACTCTAAGGAATGTGGGGAAGTATTAACCATTGGATCACAATTCGAAACAAACACGAAATTTATGATAGAAGTTAGGGCACTGTGTCCCTTAGACGCTCCTGGCAGTGAGGCTAAGAGGGTGTGTTCTTTGAGTGTTGAGAGGCCCGGCTAGTGCCTAGAGGGTCAGTGTTGGGCCAATTTTCGGTCCTGATAGGTGGTACATTTTCTAGGAGCTGCTTGTATGTAAAGTTCTAAATCTCCTTCCTCGTGTAAACTGTCAAGATTGTGGGAGAGAAGGAAGGAGTCTCGCTTGAAGCTTTCTTGCTTGCACAATGGGGGAAGACACACAAGAGTGGAGGCTGAAAAGAGTTTTCCTCTTCTTAGTTGTGTAAGCCAAAAGAACTCTAGTACAAAGAAATAGAAGAACCCTATATATGGGTCTCAAACCAAACTCAACTAACTAAGGTGGCATACTAACTGAGCCACAAACTAGAGTAGATAAGGATAGCTATCATGTAGCTATTATTCATGGGCGATGTACCAACCGCGTCTGCAACTGACAAGTCAGTGACATAAATACACAACGGTCACCCTGGCGTATCACGAGTGGAGCTCGATATCTCAACATAAACTTCCCCTTATAGGAAAGGGGGATAATGATAAGGCAAATTTTATTAATTTTTTTCGATAAATGCAAATTTTTAAAATCCCCCCCAGCCGACAGTCGTGCTGGAGGGGAAGGGGAATAGTAAGGTTGCAGAAGCTCCTCACTGGAGCTCGTAGAGGGACACATCCATGCCGCCTGACACATAGGAGAGGGAGGATCCCCCTCCTCTCCCCTATTTAAACCCTGCGTTGTTGCTGCTAGCGGGAAAAGGTGATCAAAATTGAAGAGAGTGGGAGGTTAAGGCTCTGGGAGGGAAGAAGAGATTCATGACGCCGTGCTACCATAAGGAAAGGGGGGGGGGGGGAAGTCGTCTGACTGACGGCCGTTGCCGTCTAATTGCGCCGTCCTGTATCAGAAGGGAAGGAGGGAGGAGCCGCCTCCATTAAAGCCAGCGCCAGCGCCTGCAGAATACCCACCGTCGCCACCGTCACTGACAACCTTGTTATTACCCCCCCACATAATCTTTTGGAAGTCAGAAGCTTCCAAAGGGGGGGGGCTCCTTAACCCCCCTTCCTATACCTTTTTATTAACTCCCCCGATTTTAATCCTTTTAAGCCCTTCTTGTGCCTCACCAAATTGAACTCATATGTATATGAGGAAGTAACCCGTGTAATCCCCGCCAACAGGATTAAAGTGTTGGGCTACCATGAGAAGTATGGATTCCAACGGAAAGGATATCCTAAACTTCCAATGACTTACCGATTCCTGAAGATCCATGACCCGAAACCATACTATTATATAGTTCCTGTAGATAAATGTAATACAATGTTGTTCTCCCCAAACTAAATGTAACAGTTGGCTTATCATCGCAAGAAATGTTGTATTCAAAAGGGGCTATGCCCATATAAATACAAATAAGACTTCTTTTTATCAATGTTTGATTGTGCAAGAGAATTGATAAAAAGTTAAGTAGCTACATTGTTTACATGTTAGCAGAATTGAAGATGTAGTATAAATCAATAACGATTATCGTATAATAACATTAAGAAACCTTTATCTAGGCACAACCCCAGGTACAGGTTCCTAGTTCGCCTCCTACATCAAGTACTGTTGTAATCCAGGAGAAGAAGTTCCTTCTCAAGCAGATTAAGCCACCCGAGTTTGATGGGAGAGGCAGATTTGTCCAAGCTGATGCTGAAATTTGGATTGAATCCATGGAGGATTACTTTGAAGCAGCTGGTACTGCACCCGCCAATCAGGCTATGCTCGCCAAGCTAAAGCTCATCGGCGAAGCCAAGCTTTGGTGGAAGAAATGGTGCAGGGATCAAGGGATCGCACAGGGATCCGTTTCTTGGGAGAAGCTGAAGAAAGCCGTGCAGGGAAGATACTTGCCACCTGCATATTGCACGCAAAAGATTGAGTTCTACGAGCTAAAGCAGCTAGGGCTCACGCTTGATGCATACTATTCTAAATTTGGCTCACTTCTTAAGTATGCACCGCAGATGGACATGACACAGTAGGTGTCTAAATTTTGCATGGGTTTAAATCCACCAGTAAATACCCGTCTTGAATCTATGCGTCCATTAGATCTTCAGGACACACTCATTCGAGCGACGCCTATAATTCAGGAGGTGCAGGCTAGACCAAGGGGTAACAAAACTTGGTCTTATAATGACCCGAACAGAGGAGCATTTAGACCTCAAATGAAGAGAGTTCAAGGTCATAATCAGGGGCAAAGAAAGAAAGCAAGTACTAACAATGTCAACAACTTTGTTCCTACTCAAAGCAATGGCCGAAACCTTTGAAACCTCCTTTGTTTCCACTGCAACGAACCCGGTCACTTCAAGAGGCAATGTCCCAAGCTTGGTGGAGGACATCGCCAAGCGCCTTTCCAAGGAACAGGCCATGGTCAAGGAGCCACTACCCGAGGAAGAGGAAGAAGTGCCTGCATCGCCAATAGGCAAATATGCGAAGAAGAAGAAGAAGAAGATCCGACCATGGAAGCAGAGTTTGAAAGAGCGACAGTCCATGCCGCTCTACACAATAAAAGGGCCGAATCGCCAATTCTCGGTGATTCAGACACCATCGGACTATCAAGGTAAAAGTTTTAAGACCTTGATTGATTGTGGCAATACACATTCCTTTATCTCACCAGCATGTGCACAAAGATTAGGAATAGCCACAGTAGAAGCACCTACCCTGCTCGTGGAATTGGCAAATGGTCATGAGGTTACTTGTACCAGGCAAACTACTAAGGTGGAATTCTTTCTAGGAGGAAAGAAGACTTCGGTCAAATTCAGAGTCATGAATTTAGGTATCCATGAGTGTCTACTCGGAATGGATTGGCTTAAGCCTAACGACACCCACATTCATTGTGGGAAGGGTCAAGTTTCCTTTCGAAACTCTAAAAGGGAATTAGTCACAACCCAAGGTGAGGTTGGAGTACCAAGAATCCAATTGGTCAAAGTATCTCGGATCATAAAAGGAGTCAGGAAAGGATTACCTGTCTACTTGATCAAACTCAACAAGTTAGATAAGAAGCAAGAGTCTAATGAAGGACCTTCTTGGCTAAAGGAATACGCGGATGTATTCCCTAAAGAGTTGACTGAACTCTCACCTCAAAGAGAAGTGGATCATGAGATTAAGATAGTACCAGGAGCTACACCAATTGCAAAGAGACCTTATAGAATGTCCATACCAGAAGCAATTGAGCTGAAAGAACAACTCAAGCAACTGCTAGATCAGGGCTACATCCATCCTAGCAGTTCACCGTGGGGAGCTCCAGTACTATTTCAGAAAAAGAAAGATGGAACACTTCGACTATGTATTGATTACCGAGGATTGAATCAATCAACAGTCAAGAACAAGTACCCTATCCCTAGAAAAGATGAGCTTCTTGATCATCTTCAGGGTGCAAAGATCTTCTCCAAAATTGATCTCAGGTCAAGTTATTATCAAATAAGGATCAAGGAAGAAGATATCCCAAAGATAGCCTTCAATACAAGATATGGGCACTTTGAGTTCCTAGTTATGTCATTCGGACTTACGAATGCACCTGCAACCTTAAACAGGTTAATGCAGTATATCTTTAGGCCATAGCTTGATGATTTTGTGCTTGTCTTCTTCGACGACACTTTAGTCTATTTCAAATAGGAAGAAGATCATGAACCCCAACTTCGGATTGTCCTTGAGACAATGAGGTTACATAAGCTGTATACTAAGATGAAGAAGTGTGCATTCTTCAAGCGTCAGATTGAATACCTGGGATTCATAGTATCAGCGGAAGGAATCTCAGTGGACCCAGCCAAGGTCAGAGATGTGCTTGAATGGCCAATACCAACATCTATCAAAGAGATACACATCTTTCTTGGATTGAGAGGATGGTATAGGGTCCTCATAAAAAATTATGCTTTGATTGCAGCACCCCTGACGGACTTATTGAAGAAGAAAACTTCCATTGCATGGTCAACTCCCGAACAAAATAGCTTCGATAGATTGAAGCAAAGTTTGGTATTAGCACCTATTTTAAAACTTCCAGACCTCAATAAAAAGTTTGAGGTAGTAACTAATGCTAGCATACTTGCCTTGGGATGTGTACTCATGCAGGAAGGTCATCCAGTAGCATACTCTTCAAGGAAATTGAAAAGTCATGAAAAGAATTATGCTACGCATGATCTGGAATTGCTAGCTGTCATCCATGCTCTAAAGCTTTGGAGACACCACCTGTTGGGTAACAAGTTTACTCTAGTAACTGACCATAAGAGTCTCAAATGGATTTTTACCCAGAATGAGCTCAACATGAGGCAACGTCGGTGGATTGAAGTGTTGGAGGAGTATGACTTTGAAATCAAGTACCGACCAGGAAAAGAGAATGTAGTTGCCGATGCACTCAGTCCCAAGGCATTCCTTAATTCCCTAATCTTGCAAAATCCATCAACAGCCAGATCTCTAGCTACAAAAGTATTTATGCCAAATAACCCTATACTTGAGCTAGCTAGAGAGGATGCATGCCATGATCCAGCCTACCAAACAATGCTAAAGGAGATCTCTATCAAGGATCAGAATCAAAAGTTGCAGGCTAAGTATCATGAATTTTCTATCAATAGTGGGCTTGTCTACTATAGAACAAGGCTATGTATACCAGCATGCCAGTCACTTAAGCAGAAGATATTGTGGGAAGCTCATGATTCCCCTTTCGCAGGACATCCTGGCTATGCCAAGACTCTCAATGCAGTTAGGAAGAGCTACCATTGGGAGAGGCTCAAAGGTGACGTTCTCAAATATGTCACGGAGTGTTTGTCTTGTCAATGTATCAAAGCCGAACATGTCATGATGCTAGGGAAACTGCAACCGCTTGACATTCCCCAAATGAAATGGGAATTCATCAACATGGATTTTGTTGTAGGCCTACCCCAAGTCCAGGGAGGATACAACTCCATCGTGGTTGTGGTTGACATGCTTACTAAGGTTGCATACCTTATTCCAGTAAAGACAAACTATAAAGCCTCAGACATTGCAAGATTGTTTATCAAGGAGATATTCAAGCTACATGGTTTACCCCAAGAATCATTAGTGATCGTGATTCTCTCTTCACATCACACTTCTGGAGAGCTATCTTTGAAGCTATTGGGAATCAAATTTGCTTTAGCACCTCTTACCATCCCCAAACGGATGGCCAAACAGAGCGAGTAAATCAAGTCATGGAGGATATGCTGAGGGCATACTGCTGTCATGAGCCAAAGAGGTGGATTCAATACTTGCCTTTGGTTGAATTTGCCTACAATGCTTCTTACCAACAAAGCATTCAGATGACCCCTTTCCAAGCATTGTATGGTCATGACTGTTGAAGTCCCCTAAAATTTTCAGATCCACCAACCTTAAGGGTTGAAGCTTCAAGGCAGATGTTGGAAGAGATGGATGACCAAATAAAGTCAATAAGACAAGACATCCAAGCGGCCAAGGATAGACAGAAGGCATACGCGGATTTGAAGCGTCAAGATAGGGTCTTCAAAGAAGGAGATATGGTCTTCATTCGCGTACGCCCTAAAAAGAGTTCCTTATCCTTAGGAGATTGCAAGAAGCTAAGTCCAAGGTATTGTGGGCCATACAAGATCCTCAAATGCCTAGGACCTAATGCTTATAAATTGCAACTTCCTGAGAACCTAAAGGTTCACAATGTATTCCATATCAGCCTATTGAAGAAATATGTACCTAACCCTAACCATGTACTTGACGATCAACAAGTTGTAATGCCTAGTCAAGGAGTCCTTGAACTAAGGCCTAACAGGATCTTAGATGTTAGGGAGAGGCAATTAAGATCCAGAACCTTGAGAGAATACCTCGTCCAGTGGAAAGAATATCTCGAAGAGGATGCCACTTGGGTAGATGAAGGCACTCTCAACCATCAATATCCCCAGTTCATCTCGAGATGAGGACATCTTGATTCCTCTAAGGGGGAGAGAATGTAAAGTTCCAAATCTCCTTCCTCATGTGAACTACCCCTTATAGGAAAGGGGGATAATGATAAGGCAAATTTTATTAAATTTTTTTTCGATAAATGTAAAAAAATTTATCCCCCCCTAGCCAACAGTTGTGCTGGAGGGGAAGGGGAATAGTAAGGCTGTAGAAGCTCCTCGCTAGAGCTCGTAGAGGGACACATCCATGCCGCCTGACACATAGGAGAGGGAGGATCCCCCTCCCCTCCCCTATTTAAACCCTGCGTTGCTGCCGCTAGGGGGAAAAGGTGATCAAAATTGAAGAGAGTGGGAGAATAAGGCTCTGGGAGGGAAGAAGAGATTCATGACGTCATGCTACCATAAGGCAGGGGGAGGGGAAGTCATCTGACCGACGGCCGCTGCCATCTGATTGCGCTGTCTTGTATCAAAAGGGAAGGAGGGAGGAGCCGCCTCCATTAAAGCCAGCGCCGCTGCCTGCAGACTACCCACCGTCGCCGCCATCGACTGACGACCTTGTTATTACCCCCCCGCGTAATCTTTTGGAAGTTAGAAGCTTCCAAAGGGGGGGGCCTCCTTAACCCCCCTTCCTATACCTTTTTATTAACCCCCCCGGTTTTAATCCTTTTAAGGGCCTTTCACCCCCTTCTTGTGCCTCACCAAATTCTCCCTACCTCCCCGGTTTTAATCTCTCTTAAGGGCCTTTCACCCTGTTCTTGTGCCATATGAGGCCCCTTTTTTATTAAACCCCCGTGTTTTAAGCCCCTCTCCTAGGGGTGTTGGAACCCCGTGATTTAAACCCCTTTTTCCCCATATTTAACCCTTAAGCCCCTTCCTTTTGGGCTTGTTACCCCTCCCGTGTCTAAACCCCCTTTCCATGGGTATTAAAATCCCCCTACTGGGTTTTAAAAATCCCTTAAGTCCCCTTTCACCCTCGTGCTAAAACCCCTTTCCTTTCACTTTGGAGTCACGCCCCCCAAAAGCACGAAGGCCTTAAGGGTCTTATTACTTTTTCCCCCGTGTATAATCCCTAAAAGACCTATTCCCTTGGCTTTGGAATCACCCCCTTCCTGTGGCCTCTTAAAACCACTTCTCCCATGATTACCCCTTAAGCCTTTTCCTTGGCTTCAAAACCTTTCACCCTCCCCCATGTGTAAACCCCCATAAGCCCTTTTTCTCCAAGTTTGACCTAAGGGTCCTTAGACCCTTACTTATAACCTTTACGATTATTATTTTCCCTTGGAGCTCTCCCACGCCTTGTGTTTTTTTCCACACCTTTCTATTCCCGTTCGTGTGAAGTTTACAAAGGCCATTAAGCCTTCCCCATGGCTTCAATGGGTCTTAGTCGTTAAAGATTTTGAAACACCCTTTCAAATTTCTGACTTCAAGGAGGGAGTCTTCCAAAAAACTACTCTCGACGGATGGTGCAAGGAAGCGATGGTGAAATTCCAAGGAGGAGTTGTAAAGCTGCTTCCACGTCCGAAAAACTACAATTGCGATGCCTCCTAAGAAAGTCCAAGGCGTAACCGCGAGAGGGTCATCTCCCAGTATCCATGTGGATATCTCACTCCCAAACCCAAGTTATCCTTCTTAATTTTTATTTGATATTGTTGTAATTCAAACATGCAAGGTTAATGATTAGAAATAGCATATATTTTCGTCCTAGTTGTTCACAACGAAGGAACTTAGTCATCAATACTTTTAAATGAAACATGCAAATTAAGAAAGTATAAACGCATTTCTAGCAAATAGCTTATGCATTGAAATGAATTATAAGACTAGATTATTATCCATTAAAATAGTGTACTTCGGTTAAGCCTAGAAGTATAAACTGCATCTTGCACTATTATCCCATATCACAATGAATCATCATGGAAAGTGCAAAGCATGAAATGACTCTTACGATGCATAAACTCTATGAAATTATCATTGTTAACTGCATAAATTAGCAAGAAAAAGGTTGCTTATTTAGCATGAATTTTGTTCGCAAAGAAAAGGGAAGATTAGTTGAAATTAACCTAACCTATGCCTGACCTCAAATCGATAAGTTAGGGTTACGCATAGACAGCAAATCATGTGAAGTAATCTCGAAAGTATCTTCTAGAGTTAACTAAATTGGCATAAACCTAAAACACCTAAACCACGGAGTACTCGTTCGGAATAAGTTAAATTCCAAGAAACGCCTATACCTTAAATACTTGCCCACATTCATTGAATGTAGGGACAGTGAAATGTAATCGAAAAATGAGCTAGGGTTTGTCCCTAAGAATCTTACAAGATGAAACTTGGAAACCCTAGGTCTAATGATGTCAGCCTAGTAACCTGAAATAGATTGTTTCGTGACTCCATTGTCTCATAGTTCGAGGCGACACTTGTGCAACAAGTGCGGAGTCATATGATCTTGTGATTGGATCACAAGGGAATGGCCAAGTTCTCGCAATGAAGTTGGCATGCCATCACGCAAGTTATCTTGCAGGAGGATGAATAATCATCCTTATTTAGTATCCTTCTTGAGTAAGGAAAGTTGATTGGAAACTAAAGACCAACCGATAAACTTAAGGTTTGACCAAGTCGAGTTAATAGGGTATGCCCTAACCCAAGATATAGGGAATTTTGCCAAGTTGCAAGTTATCCCGGATCGAGTGCTGGACACATTTGAAAGGAAGGGTTCGTTCCTTAGTAGCTTGCCAACAACAAAAACGATCAATGGAAATGTTTGTGCTTGCTATAGATTTTAAAGCACTGTTTGGCTTTGTTTGATCAATGAATTAAAAGATAAATGGATATCTATACTTCAGGTTAAAGCCCTGAAGGGAGAGGCAACTTCAGTTACCCCCGACAGCCTGCCTGACCCTAACCAAGGGGGTTGTTGACCGCGCTGGGAAAGTGGACTAAACCCGCTGCGAGAGGTCTCTCCGTTGAGTGCTACTTGGAGTAGGAGGACGCTTGGGTGCCAAAGGGGGCTCTGGCCGTAAATCCCTCGCCTTCCAGGTCCTGCACAAGAGGCTAACGTGACTCGAGATTGGATCTCGAGGCCCTCATACTGAATCACTCATAATTTAAGGATTTGTGCTCTCAAGGGACAAGTCATGAACTCTATCTTTTTAAGTAATTAACACTATCATAACAGAACTCTAAGTTAAAGTAGTATCTTACATGGACTTAATAGCATCTTCACAAACATTCTTGAGTCTAGAAACAGAAATCATATGTTTTGAGAATCTCTGAAATATCAAAAGCTACCTCACATGCCAACTTTGGGAGATTTTATATATATATTAAGGAGTACATGAGCTCAAGACAAGTATTTATGAGGTCAACACAATCATTGCCAACCAAAGCTCTCTTGTAATACCATGCCCTACATTTCTCAATCAACAAAATTAGACCTAAAGACGTTCAACCTAAATGCGATGATTTCATGTGCATAAAAGAGCCATCAACTAAACACACTATGGCTATCTTACTTTTCTTTTTTCGATCCTTTATGTGTAGCAACTTATCGTATATGGATCTAATGGTATCAACGTTCTACTATAACTCTCTCAAACACAATGTCTCTTATGAAGATATTACTCACTTGGGAACGAGCTCCTTGCATTGGCTTCTAGCGAACACACTATGTCATGAACCTAATCCAATGGGCCATCCAAGAAGAAGGAGGAGAGAATTCTAATCCTAAAGATCAACAAAAGAAGGTTACTTCAATTATCACCAACCCAATGATATTATAAGTCTAATCAAATCAGGTAAGTGCTCATATCCTCCAAATATTATTGCTTGTTGTGACTTATCCTCCACAAAGCCTTACACTACAAGGGCACCAAGATATACTGACTCTCATTTTTTACAAAAATTGGCGGTGTCACTATCTGGAATACGAAACGCATCACAAAAAGCATCGTTATTTGCATCGCAAACTATGATGCCACTATTGACATAAATTACAATGTTATTTGTGATGCAAATAGTGACACAAATCGTAATACTGTTCCGGGAAAAAGATAAGGTTGAAAATTTGAGCATGGAATTTTGAGGGCAATAAAACAAAAATGAGAGAGAGAGAGAGAGAGAGAGAGAGAGAGAGAGAGAGAGAGAGAGAGAGAGAGAGAGAGAGAGAGAGAGAGAGAGAGAGAGAGAGAGAGAGAGAGAGAGAGCTGAAAGCTTTGTGTGTGTGTGTGTGTGTAGAAGAGAGAGAGGGAGAGATCGGCTGACTGCCACCATTGCTACCACTATCATCGTTCACAAGGCAAGAGGAGAGAAGCATAAAGGAGAAAAGGGAGGGAAGCCACAAAAGCAAAGGGTTTCTTCTTCTAGCCCTTGAGGTAGGTGCATTGTTTCTCCTCTCTTTGTTTGTGTATTTTCTTATTTTCTATTTATCTTCTTGCTTGTGAAGAGATGCATTGAGAGAGAGGGAGAGAGATAGAGAAATAGAGAGAGGAAGGGAGGGAGAGAAAGAAGGCAGAAGGAAAAGAAATAAAGAGGGAAAAAGAGGGGGAGAGAGAAACATAGAGAGAGAGAGAGGGAAAGAAAGAGAGGGGAGGGAGAGAAAAACAAAGAGAGAGAGAGAGAGAGAGAGAGAGAGAGAGAGAGAGAAAAGAGGGTGAAATAGAGGGAGTTAAAGAGAAATGAAGAGAGGAGAGAGGGGAAGAGAGAAATAAGGAGATAAAGGGAGTGAGAGAGACAAAGAGAGGGAGGGAGAGAGGGAGGGAGAGAGAAACAAAGAGGGTGAGATAAAGGGAGAGAGTGAGAGAGAAATGAAGAGAGAAGAGATAGAGAGGGAGAAAAAAGAAGATGAAGGGAGAGAGAGAGAGACAAAGAGAGGAAGGGAGGGAGAGAGATAGAAACATAGAGAGAGAGGAGGGAGAGGGAGAGAGAGATAGAGAAACAATAAAAGGGGGAAGAAGAGAGAGAACGAGAAAAGGGAAGAGAAGCCAAGAGAAAGGGATAGGGGTAGAGAAACAACGAGGTAGAGAGGGGGGGAAGAGATAAAAATAGAGATATTGAGGGAGGGAGATAAAGAAATAGAAACAAGGAGAGAAAGAGAGAGAGAGAGAGAGAGAGAGAGAGAGAGAGAGAGAGAGAGAGAGAGAAAGAGAGAGAGAAATTAAAATATAGAGGGGAGAGAGAAAAAAGAAACTAGGGGGAGGGAGAGGGAGGAAAATAGAGAGAGAGAGAGAGAGAAGAGAGAAAAATAGAGAGGGGAGGGAGAAGGGGAGAAACGAGGAGAGAGAGATAGAGAAATAAAGAAAGAGGGGAGAAGAGAAAGAATGAGAGAAACCAAGAGAAAGGAATGTGGGGTAGAGAAACAAAGAGGTACAAGAGAAGGGGGAAGAGAGAAAAATAAAGAAATGGAGAAATAGAGAGAAAGAAATAGAAACAAAGAGATGGGGAGAAAGAAATAGAAATGTAGAGGGGAGAGAGAAAAAAATAAATAGAGGGATGGAGGGACATAAACAAAAGCAAATAAATATAAATATTGAAAAATAAAGAGAGAGTGGGAAAAGAAGCAAAGAGAGAGGGAGAGGGACAGAGAAAAATAGAGACAGAGGGGAGAGAAACAAAGAGAGAGGGAGGGAGAAAAAAAATTCTAAGGAGAAAGGGAGAGAGAAAAATAGAGTATACAAAAAAATAGAGGGAGAGAGAGACATAGAAATAGATGGAGGGAGAGAAAGAAAGAAAAATAAAGACACTGATACAATGTCTCCATCCCGTCAATCGTGTGGATACTTATCACCTCCAAGATTTACTACATCTAGTAGGTTCCTCTACTCCCTTGATTCTAAGTTTCACTCAATCATCTGTAGATGGCACTGCTATGGGTACTACTCTGAGAGATACCACCCTTGTAAGTATGCTAGAGATGGACAGGGGTCTCTTGGTTATGCCTAGGAGTGTCATTCACAAATGGGAGAAGGCACATCTTAGAACCACCCCACCAAGGTATGGGTACTTAGTGGATGAGATGGAAGTCAAAAGTGCACTACAAGGATATGAGGGTATAGCGATGCCCATTAGCGACGAGAAATAGCGGCATCACTATTAGCGTCGCAAATAGCAATGGTACCCAAAGGGAAAAAACGCAGGCCGAGATCCGAGCGCGTCATTTTTCGCGCATTCATGAAAGAGAGAGCGAAAGGGAGAGAGAGCATCTTGCTGAGAGGGAGAGAAAGAGAAAGAAGGAGAAAGAAGGCTTCTCATCACCACCGCCACTGCTGCTGTTTGCGAAGAAGAGGAGGTGTACGGAGGGCGAAGAGGAGCCGTTGTCGCGAAGAGGAGCCACCAAACCCTTCTTCGAGCCTTTACGGTGAGTGCATTGTCCATTCTTGCTTGCTTTTGTGTTTTCTCTCTCTTTTACTTGTTTTTGGTATAATTCGTGTGTATTGAGAGAGGGAGAGGAAATGAGAGAGAAAGAGAGGGAGAGGGCGAGGGAGGGAGAGGAAATGAGGTATAATTCGTGTGTATTGAGAGAGGGAGAGGAAATGAGAGAGAAAGAGAGGGAGAGGGAGAGGGATGGAGAGGAAATGAGAGAGGGAGAGGGAGAGGGAGAGGGGAAGGGAGAGAAAATGAGAGAGAGAGAGGGAGTTTTCTCTCTCTCTTTTACTTGTTTTTGGTATAATTCGTGTGTATTGAGAGAGGGAGAGGAAATGAGAGAGAAAAAGAGGGAGAGGGAGAGGGAGAGAGAGGAAATGAGGGAGAGGGAGAGGGAGAGGGAGGGAGAGAGAAAGAGAGGGGGAGGGAGAGGAAAAGAGAGAAAAACATTAAACATAATAGGTAAAGAGAGAAAGAGAGGGTGAGGGTGAGGAAGGGAGAAGAAATGAGAGAGGGAGAGGAAGATAGCAAAAGGAAATGAGAGAGAGAGAGGAAAGAGAAAAAAAAGAGAGAATGAGAGGAGAGAGAAAAAAAGAGAAAAGATGTTAAATATAATAGGGAAAGAAAGAAAGAGAGGGTGAGGGTGAGGGTGAGGGAGGGAGAGGAAATGAGAGAGGGAGAGGAAGAGAGAAAAAGAAATGAGAGAGGGAGAGCAGAGACAAAAAGAGAGAAAAAACATTAAACATAATAGGGGAAGAGAGAAATAGGGAGAGGGCGAGGGAGGGAAAAGAAATGAGAGAGGGAGAGGAGAGAGAAAAAATAAGAGAAGGAGAGGAGAGAGAAAAAGAGAGAAACGATGTTAAACATAATAGGGAAAGAGAGAAAGAGAGGGTGAGGGTGATGGAGGGAGAGGAAATGAGAGAGGGAGAGGAAGAGAGAAAAGGAAATGAGAGAGGGAGAGGAGAGAGAAAAAGAGAGAAAAAACATTAAACCTAATGGGGAAAGAGAGAAAGAGAGGGTGAGGGTGAGGGTGAGGGAGCGTGAGAAAAAAAGAGAAAAAACATTAAACCTAATAGGGAAAGAGAGAAAGAGAGGGTGAGGGTGAGGGTAAGGGTGAGGGAGAGAGAGGAAATGAGAGAGGGAGAGGGAGAGAGAAAAGGAAATGAGAGAGGGAGAGAGAAAGAAAAAACATTAAACATAATAGGGAAGGAGAGAAAGAGAGGGAGAGGGTGAGGGAGGGAGAGGAAATGAGAGAGGGAGAGAAAGAGAGAAAAAAATGAGAGAGGGAGAGAAAAAACACTAAACATAATAGGGAAAGAGAGAAAGAGAGGGAGAGGGTGAGGGAGGGAGAGGAAATGAGAGAGGGAGAGGAAGAGAGAAAATGAAATTAATAGTTGTTGTTTGTAGTAGTAGTAGTTTTTTTTCTTTTTTTGTTTATTGCTGTTTAGTTTTCTTATTTGTAGTAGTAGTAGTAGTAGTAGTTTCTTCTTCTTTTCTTGTTTATTGTTGTTGTTGTTGTTATCGTTGTTGTTTTTTTTTCTTCTTTTCTTGTTTATTATAGTGGTCGTAGTCTGGGTAGTGGTAGTGGTAGATGTGGTGGTCATAGTCATGGTCATAGTCGTGGTAGTGGTAGTGGTACGTAGTCGTGGTCGTGGTCATGGTCGTGATCGTGGTCGTAGTCATAGTCGTGATCGTGATCGTGGTCGTGGTCATCGTAGTCGTAGTCGTAGTCGTAGTTGTAGTCATGGTCGTGATCGTGGTCGTGGTCGTGGTCGTGGTCGTGGTCGTGGTCATGGTCGTGGTTGTGGTTGTGGTCAAAGTCGTAGTCATAGTCGTGGTCGTAGTCATAGTCGTAGTCGTGGTCGTGGTCATTGTGGTCGTGGTCGTGGTCGTGGTTGTGGTCGTGGTCATGGTCATGGTCGGTCATGGTCATAGACGTAATTGTGGTCGTGGTCTTCATTGTAGTCATAGCCGTGATCATTAAAGAAAATGAGAGAGGGGGAGGAAGAGTAAAAAGAAGAAGGAACGAGAGAGAGGGAATAAATATACAACATAATAAAGAAAGAGAAAAAGAGAGAGAGATGGAAGGAGAGGAGATAATGAATGGATAAAAAACAAAGAGAGAGTGGTGGCGAGGTCCGGTGTAACACCACGAGATGGGAAACACTCTGACATATATATGTTAATCTGTGGTGGGTGTGTGGGTGGAGACTTTACATACGTTAATTTTTGCTGAGTTATAAGAGAAGAAATCCCTTCTCAAACAATTTAAGAAAGAAAAAAAGAATGATAACAAAAATAAATTGTTTGTCGTAACGTAGACAAAATGGAAAATGATGAAGGTCTTGTTGTTCAAGATCGCGAGGCGTATCTTAATCAGCATGTCCCATGTCCTTGCTCTCAATGCAAGATGGCAATTAGACGAAAACGTTGATTGTCTATAGAACAATACGATGCTTCGACGAGTTTCAATCTGAGATCATTGATAAGGGGATCTTGGATTTTCAGCAAAAAGTTAATATCAATTATGCATTGTACTCACAAGCTAATTGAATACCATATACAAGAAGATTGGGTGTGGCTGGCAAATTTTCTATCCAGGGAGGTGACGTCTTGTCCAAGGAGGAGTGCACCCTTTGCGGTGTCGTATTGCTGCGCATTCGAGATGTGAAAACCACCCGAAAGTTGTGTGTGTGCGATTTAATACTTTATGCACACTTAGTTGTTGTGCTTACATTTATTCTCTGCATATGAGTATAGATGCTCACATGAAGGGCTTCACTTCAGATGTTTTTGTTAATGGCACACTTATTAATATTTATGGTAAATGTGGCAGCATTTTGGAGACAGAGGCGCATTGCAAATCGTTTGAGGAAAGAGAGGTTTCTTAGAGTTTGGAGAGACTGGCAAACCGTTCCATCATCAATTCGGCCTGGGACAACCATACCAAGTCAACCTTTGGTGGGAATTTTGCAGCCAAAAACCCCCCCAAGAAGCAAAAGTTGCACCTTTACTTGCAAGAAGTGATATTATAGTTACACGAAATATTGAGTGGGCCAATCTTTTGGTTGGTTTTGAACAAGCAAATCGATATGTTATCATGGACCCTCGAGAAGGATTAATGATGGTTGGGTACATAATTGAATCAAGCCATTGGCTGCTTCGTCAATTTCTACACCGAAGGCGGCCATTCACTGTTTCTATTATGGATGCATCAGGCAATCTCCTATTTACTGTGAGGAGACCGCCTTGGTTCATTAACAGCACGATTTATGCTGAGTTAGATGGAGGAGTTGTGGGCTTTGCAAAAAGGAGATGGAATTCTGGAAACGATGTCTTCCTCACCTTCTAAAGATATGTGGATAGGGGCTTTTTCGGGGACAAAGGAGCCGTGCTTTAGGGGAAAGGAGCCGTGCTTTGGGGGGGAAAAAGAGAAGCTTTTGTGTTTTTGAAAAGTGCTTTGGGCGGAACAGGATGAAAAGGAAAACAGAGAAGGGGGACAGAGGATATTCTACGACTTTAGGGGGAATCAAAGAGAAAAATAGCAGGAGAGGATTGGAAGAGAAACAGTGACGAGGAGGAAGGGAGCTTAGAGGAAAGACAGGGGAAAGTGCTCTGCAATCGGTGAATAAGGTGGAGTATGGTGGCAGAGAAGCAGGCGTTTGTGGACATTGTCATCCCAACAGTGCGCGAGCTTTGTCTCAAACTGGTCTGGAGGAGGAACCGAAACCACACGCACAAGGGAAAGCATCTTCAGCAGCAATCGCCAAGGCAAAGCAGGTTCAAAGCAAGATAAGAAAAATCTGCATCAACTAGAAGAGGAGGAATCTGAGGTTCGAAGGAAGAGGTAGCGGAGGAGCTCTGCAACATTGCTAAAAGGAGGGCAAGACGAAGATGAAAGGAGTGGACGATGAAGCGGAAGGGAAGAAAGCACAAAGCTAAATCAAGTCGATGGTTGCTGTTGTGATCGAAGTGATGGAGGCGAACGACTTGCAGAAAAAAATAGACTACCGAAGTCGTTATTTGCACGAGGGAGGAAGCCACAGCAGTAGTTGTAGAGGAGGAACGCTTGATCGATGACTTCAGAGGAACACTTGATCCACAACTTCTGTTGCTGCTGCTACTTCGATTTGTTTGGAGGACGTTGTGGAGAAACGAGTATGGAAAATAGCTCACCACATTTTCTGTTATTGCCTCCCACACATCCACGATTACAGCTCCAGACGAGCAAGTCTCGATCAAAGAATTTGTGATTTGGTGGTTTCCCTGATGGCCCACACTCGACTAGTTCAGATGGAGAAAATCGGCAAACGACCCAAGCTACGTGAACTTTGCAAAGTAGCAGATTAATAAACTCTATTTTCTTACTAGTTCGAAGTTGAGCATCTCTCTCGGTTGCAAGCAGAACGTATTGTCGCAAACGTGGGAGTGTTCATGTCGAAGAAAAGAGGTCTCTCTCTGGACGAAAAGAGAAGTCAGCTTTTATAGATCTTCCATGAAAGCAAGGACTTCTATCTTCTGCGCGAACTGGAGAAGAAAGGCCCAGGAAAGGGGTAGTTAGTCAGACTGTGAAAGATGTGCTACAGGTCCATAATTAGAAATAGCCTAGGAGTCTTCTCTTCCGATTCTTCTCTCCCGTGAGCAATTCCTCCTTGTATCCTTGAGCTGGCACCCAAGCTTTGGCCAAGCATCAAAGCACCAGAATTTTGATCAGAAAGATACATTGCGCTAAGATAATCTCATACGAAGACCGAGTCTGCAGTACCCATCTGAAGACCTAGAGAAAGAAGACTCAATCTGCAGTAAAATTAAACAAATTCGGCTATCTGAAGAAGAAAGAGGCAGCAACAGCATCAGCAAAGACTTAATCTTTTATGAGACTTGAGCTTAACCTAGAGATGGGCATTTGAACTTTTCACAGATCTGTGTAAAAGCTCTTCATCAGATGTAACATTGATCAGCCATTGATACTCTGTGTGAACAAGGAGAAGAAGAGAGAGAAGGGGAAGAGAAGAAGCAGAAGAGAAGTCATGTTCTGTTATAAAAAAGAGGAGAAATTGCCTACATAACTTACAGATGAGTATTTGAATTCTAGCAATGTCTGTGTAAGAGTTCTTCCTCTCATGGCTTACCAAGAAGTTGATCAACAAGACATTCATCCAGGCAAAGCTACTGTGCTGGGAACAGATACTCAGCAGTGAACCCCAATATAAATAGCTACTTACATGCAGGCATCTTGGTTGGCACATGATCTGACTCAAGTGTAGTTATTTCCATCTGTGCTGCATCTTTAAAGTTAAGCGATTGTGTCAGTCTCGTTGGAAGCTTGGCAGATTTATTATTGCTCACCAATCCATTCATCTTGTTTATTTGTATGATTGATCGTCTATCCTGAAATTTAACAAGGACTTCTGTGGTTGCGACATTGCTTTTATAAACCCTTCGACATCTTTGGTGAACCGGACGTGAAAGCGTCGCAGAAATTTCAGGATGGGAGACACTTCAGCCTCTATTTCAGCTTCTTCTACAATTCCAGCTGCCTCTACTTCAGCTCCATCTATGACTGCTGCATCAAGTACTTCAACGGAGGATCTAAAACAGATTTTGCAGAATATGTCCATGTATATGCAGCTCCAAAATCAGCAAACACAAATGTATATGCAGCAGCAACAACAATTGCATCAACAACAGTTGTCTCAGCAAAGGCAACTCTATTCCGAGTAGGAGAATGCAAACAGCGCGACTAAGGCTATTGAAGCAGTTGAGAGTGAGAAGAAGCTATTTGACGGGCGTAATGTTTCAGCATATTTGAAGACATATGAGATCAAGATGGGGTTTTTTGGAGTTCCTGCTGGACTTATGAGTAAGTACTTCCTTCGTCTTGTCACACCTGCTTTGAGGACAAAGGTGACTGATCTTTTTATTCAAAACACACATTGGCAAGATTTTAAGAAGGCTCTAAAAGAAGAATACTTCCTTGAGGATTTTGGTATGGCTACTCGGCGGTCATTCCGAGAGTGGGTCTACATGCCAAACAAAGGTCTTGCTGCTTCGGAGTTGATTCGAGAATTCGAAGAGAGGTATAGTCAGCTTGATGCTATTGAACAAAGAGCATTGGATGTTGAAAAAGTTGAGCTTTTCTTGCAAGCTGCAGATCCTGCTCTTCAAGAAGAATTGGGTGAGCTTCTTGAAGATCGTACGAAGCCTATGGGTCTTAAAACTGATTGGCAGGATGCTCAGGATGCAGTTTCGACTTTGACCAAGAGGAGGATATGGAAGACTTGCCTACAGAATGGTTCCATGACACCTACATCATCATCTGCTCCTATGCCTACTTCTATCCCTATTATTTCTTCTCCTCCTCAGCCAGTTTCTTGGCCTATGCCAGTGCCTACTATTTCCACTCCACCTATTCCTCCTGTTCCACGACCGATGCCTACACCTTCTGCTCCAAAACCATCCGCTCCATCGGTGCCTACCTCTATTGATGACATAATCAAAGGCATTACAGATTTGACACTAGAGTCAGTCAAAGCGGAGTTGGTGGGTAAGTTGAAGGAGCAGTTTGCTTCGACTGTGCCTACTACTTCTTCTAGTGCTCCTACTGCACCTAGGAGTGCTCCTAGTGCACCTAGGAGAGATCGGAGATGTATTTGGTGTGATAGTACGGAGCATCAGCATTGCAGGGATTGTGTCTCTTTCCAAGATGCAAGGAGGCAGAATTTGGTATATTGGGGGCAAGATGGTAAGATTTGGTTGACAAAGATAGGAGCTCCACTTGCTACCAACTTTGGTAAAGGTGGAATGAAGAAGTTAGTGGAGGACATGGCTGCGCGTACTTCTTATGTGACGGCTAGAGGTGATGCTTCTGCATATGGAGTACAGATTGAGAAGGGATCAGAGACTCAGTCCGCACTATGGACTTATGCTATGGAGTCTGCAAACAAGGGGAAAATTCAGCAAACTGTTTTGACTAGTGCAGGCTCTAGCATCAGATCAGAGATAGGTTGGGACTCGCCTGTTGACAGGTATTCTATTTATGCTTATTTGGCTAAATCTCATGGTGCAGATGTATTTGTTGAGGAGAAGCATAAGAGGGATGAAGAAAATCCAAGTGCAGCTAAGAAGACTAGAGGGGGTGAGTTTGTTACTCCACCTACTGCAGGACCGTCTTCAAGACCAGGGCCAGATCGACAGATGGAGGATGCTCAAAAGAGAGAAAAGAGGCAAGAGCCTAGAGAGAGAGAGCAGCCAGGATTCAGATTGATGTCCGATATTGAGACATCTACAGACATGAAGAAAATCTTTAATGATAAGATACTTGGCAGTGAGGTGACTTTCACTATTTCTGAGATTTTGGGCATCTCAAAAAGAGAGTTTTAGGATCAATTTCAGGAGGTCTTGAAGAGGAAAATACATGCATTGGCTACCATTGACACACATGGAGTTTTGATTGGAGAGTTGGATGAGGATGATGATGAGGTTATGGTTGATAATGCTTCTGTTTTGCCGCAAGTAGAGAAGAGGGTTCAGCCTATGCATTATGCTGAAATTGATGAGCCTGTTTTGATACCGCGTAGTCACTTTTCGCGGAGCCATTGGGCTAGGGCAACTACAGAGACGATGGTAAAGGTTGGATAAAAACAAGTGCCTTATGTTGCATTGTTTGATCATGGTTCAGAGATTAATCTCATAGTTCGTGGAGTTTATGAGAGTAACAGATGGCCTATGGATGTAGAGCATGGGTGGCATATGAGAGCCGCCAATAACACTGCAGGTGATTTATATGCTGCTTGCCCTAGTGTCAGGGTTTCTATTGGTGATGTAGAGGAGGATTTTCATTTCTTTGTGTAGGATTCATGCTCTTATCCCATAATTCTTGGTCAGCCATTCATTACAGAGATGCGCATGGAAACAAAGGTCATGGATGATGGATCTGCTTATGCACGGATTCGCAGTAAAGATGGTATGAGAGCAGTTCAGTTTATGAGTGTATGTGTGAATCATGTTAGAAACAGGGATACTCTTAGAGATGCACCCTTGCCCACTGTGAGGGATTCGGGTTTTCATTAGGTACCGCCGTTTCGCGAGACGACGGTGGTACAGAGGAGAGGAGATTGGAGTTCTCGCCTCCTGGCAGCAGCAGTGTTTTCTCCTCCGGTTATGTTGGGATTTCAGCAAACAGTTCAATGAGTTATCAGAAGACTTCTAGGTTGCCTAGAGCTGCCAGGCAGTATATATGCAGGAAGGAGAAAAATTTGAAAAATGCAGGAATTTTGGAGGATGATGAGCACATAGATGGTATGTATGACAGTGTGATTTGTGCAGATACGATGACAGAGATGGGAGATATGCTAAAAACTGATATGCTGAATTGTCATGGTAATGTATTAGTGCAGTCCCTGGACATGTTTCATGAAATTGCAGATTTTATGTCACAGATTGAGTCAGAGGCTGAGGTAACTCAGCAAAGAGTGTTGAGTGCTGAAGAAATTCAGCAAACAGAGTTTCCAGCTGGTTATGATCAGCTTTCAGAGAGACAGAGGGCTGAAAATTTTCAGCCAACAGAGTTTACTGCTAAAATATTTCAGCATTCAGAGTTTGGGGCTGTTTCTATGCAGTCCATAGAGTAGAGGGCTGAGAATATTCAGCCATTGGAGTGCAGAATTACTGATTTACAGCAAGGTTTATGTAATGCAGAAGAGCATAATGAAGCCAGGGTTGACACGAAATACAAAATTGTGGATAAGAAGGTGAAGCCGGTTGCTGTACCGCTTCCACCTGACAGTGATCAGCAAATAGAGAGGGCTGCTAAACAGCAAATTTTGAGGAATCCGGAGCATATTGGACATAAATTTTCAGCAGAGACTCTTGCTGAATTGAAAATTGAAAATGGTGATTTCTTGCTACCCATAGAGAAGCAATGCTTTCAGGAGATGCTTGAGCGTCATGGAAGGGGATTTGCTTTTTTCCCACATGAGATTGGATGTGTGAATCCTGATATTGTTGCTCCTATGGTCATTTTTACTATTCCTCATATTCCATGGAATCTCCGACCTATTCTAGTGCCTAAAGCACATTTGCCAAAGCTGATTGATTTATTGAATGAGAAAATCAGGATGGGAATCCTTGAGCCTTCATCTGCACCATACTCAAACAGGTGGTTTACAGTTCCGAAGAAGAATGGTACTCTTCGATTTATTTAGGACATGCAGCCAGAGAACAGAGTTACTATCAGGAATGTTGGTATAGGTCCAGTTGTGGATGAGTTTGCAGAGGCATTTGCTGGACGTGCCATCTATTCTTTGGGTGATTTGTATTCAGGTTATGATCAGTTTCAGCTGGCTTTGGAAAGCAGGGACATAACCACCATGAGAACTCCTATTGGGCTTATCAGGATGTGTACCTTGCCTCAAGGTGCCACTAATTCTGTAGCGCATATGATGAATGCCATGCATAAGGTCCTTTGTGATTACATACCTCAGCTTACTATGCCTTTCTTGGATGATGTGCCCATTAAGGGGTGTGCAGAAGAAGAGAAGAATGAGAGCCTAAATGAGCAGCGATGCAGATACTTTGTGGTTGATCATATTTCAGCATGTGAGAAGATTTTGGCCAGGTTAGAAGAAGTGAACTTGACACTTTCAGGGAAAAAATCTGTTTTTGGAGTGAATGAGGTTGTCATTGTTGGGCATATGTGTGGATATTATGGCAGGAAACCCTCACCTGATAAGGTGAATGCTATAGGCAAGATTGCAGAGTATTGTTCTACTACTTCAGAGGTACGGAGATTCATTGGTGCTTGTGTGTTTTATATGATTTGGATACCTCATTTTGCACACATAGCAGATTGTTTGTATCAGCTGCTTCGAAAGGGGCAGAAATTTTATTGGGATGAGAGCCACACTAGAGCCATGCGGAAATTGAAGAAGTTATTGCAGAATGCTCCTACTCTCAGAAAAGCGGATTATAATTGTGATAGGCCTATTGTATTGACAGTTGACACTAGTCCAATTGGCATAGGTTGGGCTGTGGGTCAAGATGATGCAGATGAAAATATGTATGCTATTCGGTTTGGGGCGAAAGTCCTAAACGAGAGACAGAGGAGATATCCGCAAATCAAGAGGGAGTTATTGGGGATTGTCACGGCTCTCAAATGTGACAAGGAGTACTTTATTGGAGCTTCAGTTGTGGTAGAGACAGATTGCTTGCCATTGATTGGTATGATCACGAGTTGCTCTACTCCGGATATAGCCATGTTGAGATGGATTGCATACATCAAGTCATTAAATCCAGAATTTAAACACATAGCAGGGAAGGATAATCCAGTGGCAGATATGTTGTCTAGAGCCAGATATGATGATGAGGAGACTCTACTTGCAGAAGAGGATGATGCAGAAATTTCAGCCACTATGGTTGATCATGTTTGTCATGTCTATGATATTGTGGCTTTCACAGAAGAGCTCTATGTTAGAGATTGGTTGCAGATTGGCAGATACCTTAGTACACTAAGCAAAAGAGATGAATGGACAGATGAAGAGTTCAAGAAGATCAGAAGGAAAGCCTATGGTTATTTTCTCAAGGACGGATTTCTTTGGAAGCATCCGAAGAAAAGAGGCGGATTACCTTTGCGGGTTGTCTGCGATAAAGAGACACAGTTACAGGTGATGAGGGAGTTTCATGAGAGTCCTTGGGCTGGTCATAGAGGAGTATGGGCTACTTATGAGAAAATCAAGGAGAAATATTGGTGGAAAGGCATGTATAGAGATGTTTCTCACTTTGTTGAGACTTGCAGAGACTGCCAGATGTATTCAGTAGTGCGTCATAGAGATGAGCTTCATCCGACCTATCCGCTATGCATTCATTATAAGTGGGTAGTTGATTTGGTTACCATGCCTATGGGTCTATGGCAGATGAGATACATTGTTTTGGCTAGAGAGGATCTTACTAATCATGTTGAGGGCAGATCTTTGAGAACAAAGACCACTAGTGCAGTGTGTAAGTTCTTATTGGAGGAAATTTTCTGCAGGTATGGTTGTGTGGGTAAGATCACTGCGGATCGTGGTGAATTGGATGCAGATGAAGCTAGGGAGTTTTTCTCTCAACTAGGAATCAAATTGGCTCTAACCACAGCATACAATCCAGAGGGAAATGGAAAGAGTGAAAGAGGGCATCCGCCGATAGTGAAAGCATTAGCCAAAGCATGTAGAGGACGGATTGGAGAATGGCCGAGACTTCTACCATTTGCTTTATGGGCTGATCGTACGACTCATAGTGTTACCACAGGATATATGCCTGCAGAGTTGATGTATGGTCAGAAACTTGTTATGCCGATTGAGACTTGTGCTTTGACTTGGTCAGTTTTACCTTGGCAGGAGGATTTGACGAGAGAAGAGCTCTTAGCTCTTCGGATTCGACAGTTGGAGAGGAGACCTGAGGATATTGAGCTAGCTATTGACAGGTTGAAGGTTGCTAGACTAAGGAATAAGGACAGGTTTGACAGCAGGCATCGCTTGCGGCCTAGAGCAATAGAAGAGGGAGATTGGGTATTGGTCTTTGATAGCAGCCTTGAAAATCAGCATACTGCACTTCGGAAGATGGTGAAAAGATGGTTTGGGCCATACATAGTCAGGCATGTCTTTGACAATGCAACATATGAGCTGACTGAATTGGATGGGACAGTGCTTAGAGTGCCTATTGCTGGAAAAAGAATCAAGATTTTCAAGAAAAGGGATGATGAAGACTATGCATTGGAAGAATTTTCAAGAGAAGAGCAACGACAAGAAACTCCAATGGAGGAGACAGATAATCTTGTTGATCTACCGGAAATGCATAATGAAGAGATTGATCTGTTTGTAGATCTTGATGATAATGATCATGGGTAGTTGGCTCATGCGGAGGATGCGTAGGATTAGAGGGGGTGGATGTCGTATTGCTGCGCATTCGAGATGTGAAAACCACCCGAAAGTTATGTGTGTGCGATTTAATACTTTATGCACACTTAGTTGTTGTGCTTACATTTATTCTCTGCGTATGAGTATAGATGCTCACATGAAGGGCTTCACTTCAGATGTTTTTGTTAATGGCACACTTATTAATATTTATGGTAAATGTGGCAGCATTTTGGAGACAGAGGCGCATTGCAGATCGTTTGAGGAAAGAGAGGTTTCTTAGAGTTTGGAGAGATTGGCAAACCGTTCCATTGTCAATTCGGCCTGGGACAACCATACCAAGTCAACCTTTGGTGGGAATTTTGCAGCCAAAAACCCCCCCAAGAAGCAAAAGTTGCACCTTTACTTGCAAGAAGTGATATTATAGTTACACGAAATATTGAGTGGGCCAATCTTTTGGTTGGTTTTGAATAAGCAAATCGATATGTTATCATGGACCCTCGAGAAGGATTAATGATGGTTGGGTACATAATTGAATCAAGCCATTGGCTGCTTCGTCAATTTCTACACCGAAGGCGGCCATTCACTGTTTCTATTATGGATGCATCAGGCAATCTCCTATTTACTGTGAGGAGACCGCCTTGGTTCATTAACAGCATGATTTATGCTGAGTTAGATGGAGGAGTTGTGGGCTTTGCAAAAAGGAGATGGAATTCTGGAAACGATGTCTTCCTCACCTTCTAAAGATATGCGGATAGGGGCTTTTTCGGGGACAAAGGAGCCGTGCTTTAGGGGAAAGGAGCCGTGCTTTGGGGGGGAAAAAGAGAAGCTTTTGTGTTTTTGAAAAGTGCTTTGGGTGGAACAGGATGAAAAGGAAAACAGAGAAGGGGGACAGAGGATATTCTACGACTTTAGGGGAATCAAAGAGAAAAATAGCGGGAGAGGATTGGAAGAGAAACAGTGACGAGGAGGAAGGGAGCTTAGAGGAAAGACAGGGGAAAGTGCTCTGCAATCGGTGAATAAGGTGGAGTATGGTGGCAGAGAAGCAGGCGTTTGTGGACATTGTCATCCCAACAGTGCGCGAGCTTTGTCTCAAACTGGTCTGGAGGAGGAACCGAAACCACACGCACAAGGGAAAGCATCTTCAGCAGCAATCGCCAAGGCAAAGCAGGTTCAAAGCAAGATAAGAAAAATCTGCATCAACTAGAAGAGGAGGAATCTGAGGTTCGAAGGAAGAGGTAGCGGAGGAGCTCTGCAACATTGCTAAAAGGAGAGCAAGACGAAGATGAAAGGAGTGGACGATGAAGCGGAAGGGAAGAAAGCACAAAGCTAAATCAAGTCGATGGTTGCTGTTGTGATCGAAGTGATGGAGACGAAGAACTTGCAGAAAAAAATAGACTACTGAAGTCGTTATTTGCACGAGGGAGGAAGCCACAGCAGTAGTTGTAGAGGAGGAATGCTTGATCGATGACTTCAGAGGAACACTTGATCCACAACTTCTATTGCTGCTGCTACTTCGATTTGTTTGGAGGACGTTGTGGAGAAACGAGTATGGAAAATAGCTCACCACATTTTCTGTTATTGCCTCCCACACATCCACGATTACAGCTCCATACGAGCAAGTCTCGATCAAAGAATTTGTGATTTGGTGGTTTCCCTGATGGCCCACACTCGACTACTTCAGATGGAGAAAATCGGCAAACGACCCAAGCTACGTGAACTTTGCAAAGTATCAGATTAATAAACTCTATTTTCTTACTAGTTCGAAGTTGAGCATCTCTCTCGGTTGCAAGCAGAACGTATTGTCGCAAACGTGGGAGTGTTCATGTCGAAGAAAAGAGGTCTCTCTCTGGACGAAAAGAGAAGTCAGCTTTTATAGATCTTCCATGAAAGCAAGGACTTCTATCTTCTGCGCGAACTGGAGAAGAAAGGCCCAGGAAAGGGGTAGTCAGTCAGACTGTGAAAGATGTGCTACAGGTCCATAATTAGAAATAGCCCAGGAGTCTTCTCTTCCGATTCTTCTCTTCCATGAGCAATTCCTCCTTGTATCCTTGAGCTGGCACCCAAGCTTTGGCCAAGCATCAAAGCACCAGAATTTTGATCAGAAAGATACATTGCGCTAAGATAATCTCATACGAAGACCGAGTCTGCAGTACCCATCTGAAGACCTAGAGAAAGAAGACTCAATCTGCAGTAAAATTAAACAAATTCGGCTATCTGAAGAAGAAAGAGGCAGCAACAGCATCAGCAAAGACTTAATCTTTTATGAGACTTGAGCTTAACCTAGAGATGGGCATTTGAACTTTTCACAGATCTGTGTAAAAGCTCTTCATCAGATGTAACATTGATCAGCCATTGATACTCTGTGTGAACAAGGAGAAGAAGAGAGAGAAGGGGAAGAGAAGAAGCAGAAGAGAAGTCATGTTCTGTTATAAAAAAGAGGAGAAATTGCCTACATAACTTACAGATGAGTATTTGAATTCTAGCAATGTCTGTGTAAGAGTTCTTCCTCTCATGGCTTACCAAGAAGTTGATCAACAAGACATTCATCCAGGCAAAGCTACTGTGCTGGGAACAGATACTCAGCAGTGAACCCCAATATAAATAGCTACTTACATGCAGGCATCTTGGTTGGCACATGATCTGACTCAAGTGTAGTTATTTCCGTCTGTGCTGCATCTTTAAAGTTAAGCGATTGTGTCAGTCTCGTTGGAAGCTTGGCAGATTTATTATTGCTCACCAATCCATTCATCTTGTTTATTTGTATGATTGACCGTCTATCCTGAAATTTAACAAGGACTTCTGTGGTTGCGACATTGCTTTCATAAACCCTTCGACAACGGCCAATTAGAAGAGTTCGTGGGCGTGTGATGGACGGAGTGCCTGAGCCAATCCACCACTTGGAAGATACTACCCAATCTATACCATCAATACCAGAGGAGACAGGCAGCCTTCCAAACCTACCTACAATCTTGGAGCCTGAGATGGAGGCAATGATCGATGCATTGATTCTCATGGATATCGAGACTTCTGATCCGCTTAGAGAGGAAGCATCCATACCATTATATGATGGGTATCGAGTATCTCACCTGAAGACATAGCTTGCACTCCTAAATGTGCAAGAAAAATACGAGTGGAGCGATGCGAGTGTGACCGAGTTGTTCAGGTACCTTGTATGTACACTTCGTTGATTTCTATTCAACACTATCATTAAAAACATTTGTGCTTTTTCAAGGTGTTTTACGATTTTTTTCAGGTTACTGAAATATCATATATTACCACCTGTAAATACCATGCCTGAGTCTTGTGATGATGCACGACATGTTTTACGAAAGCTTGGCATGAACTACAACAGCATCCATGCATGTATCAACGATTGCATACTGTTTCGAGGAGAATACGAGACTATGGAGACATGTCCAAAGTGTGGTGCTCATAGGTATCGACAGGACTTGCAAGAGCAAACCATCCCTCAAAAAGTTCTTAGACACTTTCCGCTTATCCCCCGCATAAACCACATGTTTCCTTCCCCTTAGGACAATTCACACATGCTTGCGCTTATCCACTCTTGCATAATGAGAGTTCATATGTCTATACTCTCAACAAAAAGTACTTCATTGGTGGTGCTGTGATGGTGAAGAGAGACTAATTGTGTACCTCTTCTAGGTATGATCAGGAGTTGTTCTACTCCAGACATTGCCATGCTTAGGTGGATTGGGTACATAAAATCCATGAATCCTGAGTTTAAGCACATAGTAGGTAATGAAAACCCAGTAGTAGCCAATATACTTTCACGAGCGACCTATGATGATATGGATTCTTCTTGCATTGATGATGTTGATGATGGGGTTGATATTTTAGCCATGCATGTTGATCATACTTGTCATGTAACTGCTTTGCAGAGCTTTGATGAGTCTTTGTATACATGAGAGTATTTGCAAATTGTCGGTTATTCGAGTACCATGTCTAGACAGGATGGATGGAATGATGAGGACTTTAAGAAGATCAGGAGGAAAGCTTATGGTTTCTTCTTGCGGAGTGGGTTGCTTTGGAAGCATCCAAGGAAGGGAGGAGGATAGCCATTGAGAGTTGTATGTGATAGAACTTCATAGGTACGAATCATGAGAGAGTTTCATGAAAGTCTTTAGGTAGGACATAGAGCTGTTTGGGCAACCTATGAGAAGATTAGAGAGCACTGCTGGTGGAGAGGCATGTACAAAGATATCTCACAGTTCGTTGAGACATGCACTTATTGTCAATTGTTTTCTTCAGTGAGGCATAGAGACGAGCTTCACCCTACTTACCTGCTATGTATTCACTACAAGTGGGTTCTTGATTTGATTACTATGCCTATGGGATTGTGGCAGATATGTTACATTGTTTTGCCACGAGAGGATCTCATGAATCAGGTGGAAGGAAGAGCATTGAGAATGAAGACTACTTTAGTGGTCTGTAAGTTTCTTTTGGATGATGTTATTTACATGTATGGCTGCATTGGGAAAATTACAGCAGATAGAGGTGAGTTGGATGGCTAGGGAGTTTTCTCTTGCCTTGACATTAAACTTGCTTTGACTTCAACATATAATCTAGAAGGCAACGGGAAGAATGAGAGAGGTCATCAGCTCTGAAAGCATTGTCCAAAGCATGCGGTGGAGATGGGTTAGGGAGAGTGGCCTGGATTGTTGCCTTATGCCTTGGGGGTTGATTGTACTACCCACACTGTGACCACAAGTTATATGCCAATTGAATTGATGTATGGAAAAAAACCAGTCATGCCTATAGAGGCTTGCACACTCACTTGGAGTGCTTTACTATTGCAGCAAGATGAGATGACTACAGAGGATCTTTTGGCTCTTCGTATTCACCCGTTGGAGAGGAGATCTATGGATATTGAGAGACCTGTCTAGAAGCATAAAGAGGCTAGAATTTGCAGCAGAGACTGATTTGATAGCAGATATAGATTAAGACCTAGAGAGATTGAGGAGGGAGATTGGGTGTTGATCTATGACAGTAGTCTAGACAACCAACACAGTACGATCCGCAAGGTTTCAAGACAAAAATTTAGGCTTTATTTGGTACAGCATGTCCATGACAATACTACATATTCCTTAGCAGAGATTGATGGTAAGGCCCTGCGGATACTGATTGTAGGAAAGAGAATCAAACTGTTCAAGAGGAGAGATGATGCAGCCTATGCACTTGAGGAGAGGATCTTTTGGCCCTTCATATTCATCCATTGGAGAGGAGATCTATGGATATTGAGAGAGCTGTCCAGAAGCTCAAAGAGGCCACAATTTGCAGCAAATACCAATTTGATAGTAGACACAGATTGAGACCTAGAGAGATTGAGGAGGGAGATTGGGTGTTAATCTATGACAGTAGTCTAGACAACCAGCACAATACTATCCGCAAGGTTTCAAGACGATGGTTTGGGCTTTATTTGGTGCAGCATGTCCATGACAATGCTATGTATTCCCTAGCAAAGCTTGATGGTATGGCCTTGTGGCGGATACTGATTGCAGGAAAGAGAATCAAACTGTTCAAGAGGAGAGATGATGCAGCCTATGCAAGTGAGGAGTTGGATGATGAGTTTATGGACATGAGGTGGACTTGATGCAGGATATGATATAGATGAGGATGGATATTGCAAATGATTTTGCAGAAGATGAGGAGATCCCTTGACCATCGAGCTTGGCGATGATGAGGATGGGTAGTTGTGGCCCATCCGAAGGATGTGCAAGCTAGGAGGGGGCAGATGTCATGGCGCTACGCATCCACCACTGCGACCCTGAGGGCAGAGTTTTTCACTAAGAATTTAAACTCAGTAGTCAGCGTCGTTAGGAACTTGTTTTTTGTTGTGTGTGTCTTTTCATTTGCCGTTAAATTTGAACTGTTAGTTTGAAAATTTGATTGCTTGGTTCCATCCTAAATTATTTGTATTCATTGAGTAGTACTCATACGCAAATAACCCGTGTGTATGTCTATGTGTGTGGTAGCTTGTATGAATGCTTGGTTGTGTGTCTACGTTGATTATATATCCAGAAACTTCTAAAATGATGACAAAGGTTTTTAGTGTATGCAGTTTAATGTCAAGACAAGCGGGAATGTTGGATTTGTACGAGATTCTTAGGCCTATACGAACTCTCTCTAATCCAAAGTCAAGAGGGCAAGACATGAAGAGTAGTTGCTTAAACTGAAGCAACATCTTGGAATGAGTCAAAAACCTGAGGAGAGAAGATGCAAACCTGAAGCTTTCCATGAAAAAGGGTGTGAATGATGACTAAATAAAAATGATTCCCTTCTTGAAAGTGTGAACACAAAAACAAATCATTGGAATAAATTATAAGCTAATGTTTTAGCTTATCAATGATTGGAAAAACTTTGAAAAAACTTCAAAGCTTTTAGATTGAAACGAAGAAAAAAAATGTCGCTCTATTGTTTTTTTTTCTGCCGCCATCATTAAAGCTTTTAAGCTTTAAGATTACGGGGAAAAGCAAAGCTAACGATAGCTATGTAAAAGCTATGATCTATGACGATTTTGAAAAAGGCAATATAGGAAAAAGGCATCGTCTGCAAACGAAGACAAAAGGGAGGAGAGGAAAAGAAGAAGAAGCGCTCATCTGTTTGTTCATTTGTTCGATTTATCGATTGAAGGACTCTCCCTTTCTCTTCCTACTGCAGCAGCAAACATGTCGCCCGCTTCATGGCACTAATCAATGGATTTGATCGAAGGATCAACAAGGCTAATCGAACAGCTGGATATTTGGAAAACTACAAAGAAGGTGAGCATTATCATAATCATGGTTTGAGGAAACACGTAGAGCAACGACCACCTCACATATTTGCGGGTCTCGATAAGGAGTTCATTACACTCAAATAAAACAGAAAAGTCGGAATGGAAGTGATCTTTGGAGGAGGAGAGGAAGCATCGTCATCGTGAAATGTAGGAGAAGCTGGTCAGAAGGAGTTCATTGATAGCCAATGTTGGGGAGACTACACCAATCGTGGGGGGAGTTCATGGGATATATTTGATGATACGATTAAGCATCAAGAGGAGTATCAACAAGGCCGATTTCTATTTTTTGATACATAGAAGTTAATGAAAGAGACAACATGTGGCAAATTCCAAGGGACACTGAACAAATTCAGGGAGAAGAGGGAAAAAAAAGTCATGAGCACTAGAGGGGGGGAAATAGAAATCCGGAGCTTCTTTAAGCTTTTGAGAGTGTATCCATATTTAGCAAAGGTACAAAACACGGACGTACTTGTGGAAGAAAAACAAAAAAGAGATGAAAATATTGTAGGGACATCTAAAAGAATGACAAGAAGAAGTAAGATACAAATTAGCCACCTCTCGAGCATGTTATGGAAGAGGTCACTCAGGAGCAAAAACATGATAACAAACGAGAGGGCAAAAAGAAGGGCAAGCAGCTAGGATATAAGTTGTAATTTGACATTGAGACAGCCATAGATCTTAAGAAGTTCTTGAAGAATGGATCTTAAATAGTCGGGTGGAATTTACCTTGGGAGAGGTGCTTGGCATTGTCAGCGAGAATTTCATGATGAGATCATTGACATAATTAAAAGGAAGCGTCAGTTTCTTAGTGATACCACTAGCGCATTGCTGCAATTTGAAGACAAAACTGGTTTGTTGGGTATTCGGGCTGAATATGAGCATGAAGTAAGTACATGATTGTCTATGCAGGATGCTACTAATCAATGGACATCATGTGGAAAAGAGAAGAAAGTGGCTGAAAATGCATTGTCTTGTAGGAATATGCATGGAGGAGTAAGACAAATGGAACAATATGGAGAAGAGACTCTAGGATTTATTCCTCGAAGTCACTACACAAGAAATCATTGGGCTAGAGCTACCACTGAAACGATAGTGAAAATAGGGGAATGTGAAACTCCTTGTGCTCCTTTACTTTATCATGGGTTTGAGATAAATGTCATTGAGCAGAGATTGTATGAAAATGGTGTATGGTCTGTAGACACTGATCATGGTTGGCGAATGAGGGCTGCAAATAATTCTTTAGGGGAGCTCTATGCTTCATGTCCTAATGTAAAAGTGACAATTGGTGATGTACAGGAAGAGCAACACTTCTTTGTGCAAGATAATTCCTCATATGCAGTGATTTTAGGACAGCCCTATATTACAAGTGTGCATATGGAAGCAAAGGTGCTTGATGATGGTTCTGCTTATGCAAGAGTCAGAAGCAAGGATGGGAGAAAAGCAATCCAATTTCTTACTATTTGTGTTAATCATCCTAGAGATCAGGATACGCTTCGAGAGTCTCCTTTGGTTCCAAATGTAAGGGAATTCAAAGACCTGGATTTTCATTAAGCACTACTGTAATGCGGGGCTACAATAGTGCTGTTCAGTGGGTGTACTCACCTTTTGATGAAATTAAGCATATATTTACTATTGATAATTCTCAATTTACAGCAAACAGTCCATGTTGGTTTAAGCCTATGGAAGCTATGTGTAGGGCTGAACGCATATCTATGAAATGGGCTACTAAGAAACTGAGAGCATTAGGGTTGTTAGCTGAAAATGATGGCATTTCAAGCATCTTTTATGGGCTGAATATTACTGACACTATGGCTGAAATTTTAGCAACTATACATGCAAAAAATGAGGCTGAAAATAGAGTGTTGTCAGTATGTTCTTTGGATATGTAAAATGTTATATCATTGTTTGCTCAGTAAGAAGGATTACAATGGGCTGAAGCACTTGTGGAGACAAAGTATAAGACAGCTGACAAAAAGGTGAAACCAATTGTTTTGCCACTTCTGCCAGAGAGTGAGGGTGTGTATGAAAAAGTGTGAAGGCAGCCAAGCTTATGGGATCCTAAAGATATAGGTCATCAGTTTACATCTGAAACATTACGAGAATTGAAAGTTGGTGCAGAAGGGTTTCTTTTGCCTGCTGAGAGAGACTGTTTTATGTGGATGTTGGCTAGACATGGGAAGGCATTTGCATTTCAGCCAAGTGAAATAGGTTGTGTGGATCCAAATGTTGTCTCTCTTATGGTCATATTTACTATGCCATAGGAGAGACAACATTTGACCATAGGAGAGTTACTTCCCATATTTACTGTGCCATAGGAGAGACAACATTTGACCATAGGGGAGTTACTTCCCATTTAACTCTTCTAGACAGTAAATAGGAGAGTTACTTTCCATATTTACTGTGAATTTAACTCTTCTGGACCATATTCATTAAATTTAACTCTTCTGGATCCAAACATTTGACCATAGGAGAGTTACTTCCCATATGTGCATTTAACTCTTCTGGACAACATTTGACCATGTGGATCCAAATGTTTTCTCTCCTACGGTCTCTTCTAGATGTTGGCTAGACATGGAACTTGAGGCCTATTCCAATGCCTAAAGCTTACTTGCCAAAGCTGATGGATTTACTAAATGAAAAGATTTGCATGAAGATCATGGAGCCTTTTTCAGCCCCGTACTCAAATCGTTGGTTTATTGTGCCCAAAAAGAATGGGGCTTTGAGATTTATTCAAGACATGCAACCGGTCAATAAAGGGACCATAAGAAATGTGGGTGCAAGTCCTGTGGTTGATGAATTTGCAGAGGCTTTTGCAGGTAGAGTGATCTATTCTTTGGGTGATCTTTACTCGGGTTATGATTAGTTTCAGCTTGCAATTGAAAGCAGGGATATCACAACCATGAAGACTCCTTTGGGGTTAGTACAGATTTGTACTCTCCCACAGGGTGCAACAAACTCAGTGACACACATGACAAATGCTATGAATAGGGTACTCATGGATTTTATACCACAATTGACTATGCCCTTCTTGGATGATGTTCCAATCAAAGGGTGTGCAATGGATGAAAAGAATGGAGAGATGGATGCTCATGGATGCAGACAATTTTTTGTAGACCATATTGTGGATTGTGAGAGGATTTTGACACGTCTAGAGGAGGTGCATTCAACTCTTTCTGGACAAAAGTTTGTCTTTGGAGTTGAAGAGGTTTTGATTGTTGGGCATATGTATGGGCCTTATGGGCGAAGGCCATCACCAGCAAAAATATATGGGATTGATAGAGTGCAATATGTATGCACGAATGTATCAGAGGTGCGTAGATTCTTGGGTACATGTGTGTTCTATTTGATATGAATTCCTCACTTTGCACATGTAGCCAATGCTCTTTATCAGCTTCTAAGGAAAGGTCACAAATTTCATTGGGAAAGGAAGCATCAGAAAGCAATGAAGAAATTGAAGCAACTCTTAAAATCTGCTCCTACATTGAGAAAGGCTAACTATTCACATGGAAAGCCTATCATTATTACTGTTGATACAAGCCCAATCGGGATTGGATGGGCAATTGGGCAAGATGATGAGAAAGGACAAAGATATGCAATTCACTTTGGTGCTAAAGTATTGACTAAATGACAGAGAAGATATCCATAGGTTAAGAGAGAATTATGGGAAATTGTGATAGCCCTTAAATGTGATAATGAATATTTTATGGGTGCTCATGTAGTCATTGAGACCGATTTTTTGCCCATAATGGGTATGATTACTAGTTGTGCTACTTCGGACATTGCTATGCTCCGGTGGATTGCATATATCAAATCTTTGAACCCTGAATTTTAGCATATTGCATGAAGAGATAACCTAGTGACAGACATGTTATCTCGAGCACATTATGAGAATGAAGATGGGATGATGGATGAGGAGGAAGAAGATGACTTTCTTATGGCTGAAAATGATGTTGCAAGAGGGAATTTAGCAATGCAAGTGTTGCTACAGCATTAACAGAAGCTTGGACAACAAAGAGAAGACACTTTAGATGTTTTGTGTCTTGTGTAGAAGTGTTTCTGGAAGACAAATATACAGGAGAGTGGCTGAGAATTGGCCAATATCTCAGTACATTAGCAAAGAGGGATGAATGGTCAGATGAGGAGTTTAAGAAAATCAAGAGGAAAGTGTATGGTTTTTTTTAAAAAGATGGATACTTATGGAAACATGCTAAAAAGAAACAGGATATGCCGTTGCGACTTTTGGGTGACAGAGCTTCACAAGTAAAAGTAATGCAAGAATTTCATGAAAGCTTGTGGGCTGGTCATAGAGGTATTTGGGGTACTTTTACAAAGATCAAAGAAAGATATTGGTAGTAGGGTATGTATAAGGATGTTGCTTACTTTGTGGAAACAAGTACAACATGTCAAATGTATTCATCTGCGAGACATCGGGATGGATTGCAACCCACATATCCATTGTCTCTTCATTTTAAGTGGGTGGTGGATTTGGTCACAATGCCTATAGGTTTTTGGCAAATGAGGTATCTTGTGCTTGCTCATGAAGACTTGACTAATCAAGTGGAAGGGAAAATTTACGTACTAAGACAACAAATGTTGTGTGTACTTTTCTCTTAGAAGAGATCTTTTGTTAGTATGGTAGTGTGGAAAAAATTACAACAGATAGGGGTGAGTTGGATGTAGATGAAGCTCATGATTTCTTTGCACGGTTGGGGATAAAGCTTGCTTTAACTTCAGCCTATAACCCTGAAGGAAATGGAAAAAGTAGAAGAGGTCACCCACCTATTGTGAAGGCATTGGCAATAGCATGTGGAGAGAAGGTAAAAGAGTGGCCACGATTGCTCCCTTATGCTTTGTGGGCCGATAGAACAACTCATAGTGCTGTTACAGGATATATGCCTGCAGAATCGATGTATGGTAAAAAACCTATCATGCTGATAGAAGAGATGACAGTCACATGAAGTGTGTTACCTTGGGAGGAGGAGTTGAATCGAGAGGAGTTGTTGGCCTTACGCATTAGACAGTTGAAAAGAAAGTTAGAAGACATAGAGGCAACAACTGCAAAGTTAAGGGCAGCAAGGATACATAACAAGAGACGCTTTGACAAAAGACATAGACTGAGACCAAGAACCATACAAGATGGGGATTGGGTATTGGTTTATGATAGCAGTTTAGATAACCAACATAGTGCCATGCATAAAGTTTCCAAAAGATGGTTTGGGCCCTATGTGATAAGATAGGTTTCTGATAATGCTAATTATGCATTAAATGAGCTGGATGGGACAATCATCAGACTTCCAGTAGTAGGGAAAATAATCAAATTACTCAAAAGGCGGGAATCTACTACTTATGAGTTGCGAGAATCGGAAGAAAATAGTGGTCTTGATACAGGTGCTAGCTAGGAAGATATGGAAGATGAAGAAGTAAAGGATATGGTTGCAGAGGATGAGGACTCAGAATCCGATGACAATTAGGATTTTGGCACATATCGGAGGATGTGTAGGTTCAGAGGGGGTCGATCTTGTGATGTTATGAGGACACAGTGTGAAAAAGTATGGAATGCATCATCATCTGACTTCTTTATTGATCTAGAGAGTCAATGTGATCTAAGCCATTAGTACTAGTGTGAGATGCATGGATTATCCAAAAATACTAGATTTTTGGATAATTTTAGCATAATTTTTATATTATTTATTGTAAAAATCTAAAAAAGTTAGAAAAAAGCTTCTAGATTAGGATGACATGCAAAAAGCTAGTTGCTTTTTCAGCCAATTAGGGGATTTTCACAAAAGGGACAGAGGGACGAAATCGCACGCATCGCGATTGCTGTAAACAGGCTGAAAACTGCAGATTGAACTGAAAGAAGAAGGAGTGATCTAGGAGATCCATGAGCAAGTGTCCTGCAGTTTTACCCCCCTTTTGGAGCCAACGGAGCCATCAGATTTGGGTTCCGAGCAATAGAGAAGGAGCTGTAATTTTTATGCACATTTTGTTCTACGAAGAAGCTCTAGGAGATCTAATGCCTGGAGATTGCTTCTGAGTAGTGTGAAGATTCCAAGTTCTTTCAATACATATTGATTCAATTCATTGTGATTTGTCTTTGTAGTGTTTACCACTTGGGTATTCTCTATCTTATCTTCCATCTCCTATGTGTACTTCCTTCTACTTCTGATCCGGTGGATTCGACCTTTCGACAAAAACCCCTCCGACAACGCCTATACTGATGCTCTTAGCGATGATGAGAGTAATGTTTTTATGAACATTTGCATTGCTTTGAATGTCAGTATGTTGCCTGTATCTTCTAGTGTTAGCTCCTCCAAGAAAAAGTTTCTTCCAAGTAAAGAGTTGGGGGTGAAGGGAAAATGTGAAATGATAGCTTCTATATTGAAAAGCAAAGTTATAAAGATATGAGGATGGATTTCAAGTAGAATCATAACACTGCAATATACGAGCCATGTATGGATGTTCAAAGCCACAAAATTATTAATTAAAAAATTATATTGTCATTGCTAAAACTGTCAATATATGTGTCTCTACAAAATTGTCACAATTTGCGACAGAAAATGCGATGTATATTGCAACATATGCATGTTTATTTGTGACACTAATAGCCACACATGTATATTTATTTGTAATGCTAATAACAATGATTACATAGGAAAAATAAAATTTGATTGACAAAGCCTTGCTAACCCTTCCAACCACATGTACTGAAAAAAGTTCTATAAATCATTTACAGATTGAGTAGATAATTGTTGTCGAAACACATGCATCGCAAGATGGTAGAATAAAAATATTATTTGATTTTAGTTCCAAATAAGTATAGCATCGATAAGTGATATCTCATAAAATTACATGGACTAATAGGGAGTTCAATCCAAAAATATGTAGGTGAATCAATAAATATCACAAAATACGAGTCCATATAAGATGAGAAATATAGAAAAAGATCCTACATGGTCTATAGGGTCAAGAAAAGAAGGGATGCATACTCCACAAATCCAAGCGATTGCTACAAGTTCTCTCTATCTGAGAGCTTGTCCTGACGCAATGGAGAGTCAAATGGACTCTATAATATAAAACAACCAAAGATTAATCTATATAACATAATGAATCATAAAAAAAGTAGAAACAAAAAACAAAAAAGAGGGATAACTTACCAAACTATCACGTGCATACAATCTATCAATAAGAGAAGTGAGACTGTGCTTCTCTGTATATCGAGTCTCCGACCATATGGAATTGCGGTTTGTGATAGAGTGTTGCAAGGAAAACAAAGTAGCATTGTAAGAAATAAGATTATTAGTACAAGTACTACACCAAATAAGAAAGTGAACATAACCAAAACAAAACTTACGAAATCCTCCAAATAAGTGTTATGTTCAGCAGTGCGAGGATGATATATGACCCCTCCATGTAGCTGTACCCTCACTGCCTCACATTGTGATTGCCATCGTCTTGGAGAATCTGTGGACTCCTCCCTAAGTCTCTGCCACAATCCTTAGCATCCAACCACTTAGGATTTGGAGAGCAACTCTTGACTTCCATGTGTGCATCCAACTGTCTATGCGATATATATGCACACATACAGTCCATCATCCATCCAGTGGAGAATTGATCAATGACTATATGTACCGAGAACTCCTTTATCTTCTAAATATTGCTTTATTGCTTTTGCTAATAATTTACAAATATTTAAGAAATAAATTTCAATGGTAGATTATTATTTTATGTATTGATATATATACACTCATATTTGATAAATCATGATGTAATAAAATAATTTGGGTATATGGATAGAATATATTTCAATTTATAGACTCATATGGAAGTATATAAAGGTTTTTCTAGATGTCTCTTCATAAGAAGCACTATTGAGCAGCAAGACCAAAATCTCAATGGTTTATATATTTCTGGCTTAAAAAATATCATAGTGAGAATTATATAACTTCTAAAAGGCAGATAATATTCAACTCTTTTTTTAACGGTCTATAGCATTCAGCTTGAACATATATCTTGAAGTTTGATTGTCTTATAAAAAACTTATAATATGTTTTCACAATAGCATCTATTGTATCATTTTATATATTAAGCCCAATAATTGATTATTTAAAGTATAAACTTTTATTTGGTACTTCTATACATATTCACTAATATTTTTGTAATTCAAATGATCGAATAAAATTCCTTTGAAAATATAATTTGAATACTTTATTGCTTGTGAAATCACATTAAAAAGTAGAAATTTCTAGCAAAATGTTTTTCCACAACAATGCCAATGAGCAAGAACACATTTTCAATTGATTTTATTCTTGGTTCAAAATTTACAACACTGTGTTGTATATAAATTCCATAAGACATAGTGTATTTAGCTCTTTTTTCAATGGTCTACTCTATTGGAAAAAGAGTTGTATATAAATTCCATAAGGTAGAGTGCATTTAACTCTTTTTCCAATGGTCAACACTATTGAATTAAAACTTTTTTTTCTTTTGTTTTGTGAATTAGGTGTGCACAAGCAAAATTTGCAGGTGTTATCACAAATCAAGTTATGCAACTTATATCTTGAACATGTGTTGTATTATCAAAAACTTCAATGTATCTTGACTATCTTCTAATGTTTTGAAAAATACCACTCAAGCTCTCCATAGAATGTTGCTTAAAGCTTGTTGATGGAAAGATGTCTACTAAAAACAATTCATTTTTATTACTTATACTAATAGAAAAAAGTTATATTTATTACATGTATCAAAACTTACTATGTATTTGTAGAGAAATACATCTAGTTAGATGTAAGTCCTAGCCATATAAACACGCTAAAGCTTAGCAAACATTCTTAAGTCGTAGTTTTGAAAGTAGCAATACATTACTTCTAATGAGATTTTACATCCACTTTTACCTTTTCCACCTTGTGGGAGCTGGGAGCCCTTCCATGATGGTAGCATGGCAATCTAATCATTTATAGTAAAAGTTTTAGGCGTCCAAGTTTCACCCAGACTTCTACTAAAGATGATTTGAGAGTTCATGGAACGAGAAGGATGCTTTGTGGATGCTATGGAAAAAAGAAACTCATAGGAAAGGTCGAGAATAAGAATCAAGAGTGCTTAGATAAATGGGTTTAAAAAACAAGCCATGTATTCAGATCTCTCCATTTTCAAAATATCGGGTATTAACTTTAGGACTTATCTTTGTTATATCTTTTCACATCTTTTGTCACTCAATAAGATTGTTGTAACTACCAAAACATGTTAGAGTTAAGATATTTTGACTTGATAGAAGCTCTCAATTTTCAAAATCTCGAATATTAACCTCAAGTTCTATCTTTTTCATATCTTTTGATAGCTTTTTCAATGAATAGGACTATTAGGACTAGAAAAGCATATCCAAATTTAGATATTTTTGCTAAATAAGAGGAGTGAACTACGAAATGGGCTCTACTATCTCTAAAGTAGAGGGGACAACAATAGCATATTCTTGTATATTATGTGGCAAACTCTCTTTGGATTTTTTCTTAATCAAGGGATTAACAAAAGTTTCTTTTTCTTTTACGTTTTTGGCCCTAATGGATAATCTAAGACTGAATCACATTTTAGCCAAGATATCTCCTATCTTATTTTGGAGATAGAAGGAGAGGAAGAAAGAGTCATTGGAGTACCGAGTATCCTAATTGAGAAGGGAGTGAATTGGTGGTAGAGGGGCAAACAAAAGCCCTTGTAGATCAATTGGTATAGTTTAGGCATGTGCTTCTGATGTAAGATCCATGAAGATTATGATGTGATTTTTAGAGAAAGAGAGAGAACCCTAAAAAGAGGGAAGTTGAGTGAGAAAGTGCATGTTGAATGTGATTTTGGATCTTACCATCTAAGGAACCAATGTGATTTGGATGCTTATTTAGTAAGCACTCAAAGGGAGTTAGTGACTAAATATAAGAAAGTAACTTATCACAACATGATCAAGAACCCACTAAAGGGAGTGGACTTAGAGCTGAGACTCTTAACAAAAGAGCTACGTGAGGGGCATGGGTGCCATAAGAATGAAATTGGAAGTCTTCCCAATGAAACCCTAGGGAGCTTAGGTAAAGAATGAGAGAGGAAAATAGAAGATATACTCTAAGGCATTTTCTTTTGAGAATAATATTTATGAGGATGTGTTTGAGAGGTGAGAGGGAATCTCTTAGTGTAGGAGAGAATAGAGAGTGTGCAGTAAGAGGTTATTTTTCTGATGGAGATGAAAGTGAAGAGTAGTTAGTAGTTTTCTCTTTAATTAATAATATTATTTATGTAAAATCTCAATGAGGGGATGTTGGTACAACCCAAGCAATGGATGTTTTACAATCGATAAGAACAGTTAGTGGATGTACAATAGAAGATGCACCCGAGCCAATAAGCCTTTTGGAATGCAATTCATCTAGTACACTCTCTATTGGAGAAGAGGTTGGGGATCTATTAGATCTTTCTTAGGTCTTGGAGCTTGAGATGGAATCGATGATTGAGGCATTACTACTCATGGATGCTAAGTCATTTGATCCACATGATGATGGGTATGATGCTTCCTCTCAGGTCTGCATCTTCCAAAAATGACCAACTAACAAAACTCAAATCCCACGATTAGCATAAGCATTATGGGAGTTTTGAGGTCTCAAAAATGTCTTTTAGGAGATAGAAAGAGAGTGCTCTATACCAATAGGAGCAAAGCCTCCATAACACAACTTCTATTTAAAAAAAGGTAAAAATTTATTTTGCAAAACGATACCTATATAATAATACTAGGAATTTGTATTATCAATATCTATTTTTAGCCTCTTATATTCGTGATTATGACATTCTTTGCATTAATGATATACAGTCCCGGCCTCTTTTATTTAATGATATGTCTAAATTAATGATAATGACATGGTTACTCTAAATTCAAATTAGTAAAAAACTTGGCACATATTTTTTTCCCTCCTTTCTTTTGTCCCTCTCGTGGTAGCCTAGACCTGTCTCTCTCTCTCTCTCTCTCTCTCTCTCTCTCTCTCTCTCTCTCTCTCTCTCTCTCTCTCTCTCTCTTTGTGATATGGATACAGAAATTCAACCTTCAACAAGGAGTCCAAGCTCCCAAATCACATCCATATTAGTATTTAACTCATTCCAAAAAGATGGAAGATGGATTTCTACAATCATTAGCAAAGGCAGTTGGATCACCATGCAACATGCAAAACATGGGAAAAGGCAAAGATATCAGAGCTCATTCATCTCTGCTTGGAAGGGTAGAATTTAAGATTTCAAGATTGGAGTAAATAAGAATAGCATAAAAGAGGTTTTGGTGCAACATGTGTTTATGCATAGAGAGCTATATTTGGAACTTGGAAGTTCAAATCTTCCAATGCATAAATCAAATTGTAAGGATTTAATTCTTAAAGTTTTTCTTTTCTTGAACTTTGTTTAAGGTTTTCCATTATAACATTTATTTATTTGTCTTGTAGATGTCTATTCCTCTAATCTTGAGGAATGGCAACTGGTCGAGTCTATTGTTGATGTGATTGATGTGATGCATGGCTTGATTAGAGAAGATATGTATAAAGATAGAAAGAAGACAGAGCTTGCAGAGAATGGAATATTCTTCTATGACCATTCTTATATTGTCCCCATGCAGCATAGCCAATGGGGATCAATATCTCCCCTTCCTTTGCCAGATTTTTCAAGCTTTGAGTGGCCTTTGCCAAGTCCAGCTACTAGTGAGGGCTATAGATATAAAATATTTTTTGAGATACAGAGAGCATTAAAACCTAATATCTCAAGTAGGCTAAGCAAAGTTACTTTTTTCATGCCTATTAATATATTTTTTGACTTCTTTCTAATGCTGAGATAAGAAAATCAAAGGCTATGCTTTCAGTAAAGAGAATAACACATGATCATGTTATACAATTTGTTGATGAGGGATGGGACACTAGGATAGAAGGAAAAATTATATGTAAGATAGATCAAGACTCTATAGCTTGTAAGTATATGATTGCTACTCAAAATTTCATCCTTAGCTTTTATTTTAGTAGATGGCATGATGTTGGTGGTAGTTTGGTTACTTTAGACCAAAATCTTGATAATTTTAGCAAAGGTCCTATAGTGGATCTTGATGTTTGATACAATGAGGACATTATTGCAATCCTAAAGGTTAGATCATCATGTACGCTACATCAAGTGAGGATGGATTTATAGAATGAAGATATTGAACTACCATACTTATTTGTGTTCCAACTTAGTAACAAACAAGTAAGTTTTTATATTATATTATATTCATTTAGGTGCATATCTGATTTTACTTCTTGATTAATAAACATTTGTAATATTTTTTTTACAAATACCAATGAGGAGAGAGAAGAATATACAATGCAAGGATATTGAAGAAAAGATCTTTTTACTATCAATATAAAATACATGTATAATTTTTTGTCAGCCATCTCCATAACTTATACACAAGGGCTTACAATCTGAGGCAAAGCTTTTTTTTTTAGAAGAAACATCCTTTCTAGGAGTCATTTTTCCTATCTTTGATGCTTTGGTTATTGAAGGCATAGCTTCACCTATTGTAGCTACATGTACCTCCTCTCCTTCAATGTCCAAGCCCCCACTTCTTGTCGGTTGTATACAATTGGTCATTATGTACTTCAAGAGCTTTGCTCTTATATACCAAACGTGCTCACTTGTATAGCAATCCCTTGTAAACTCTCATACATTTGTAAAAAAATGTTTTTAGTTCATTGTTATTTTTTACAATGGACTATTTTGCAGTAAAACTCTATCTTAAAGTTTAGTATGTTTCACATTATCTTTATAAGTTTATCATCACTGAGATAAATAAACTAAACCAATCTTCTAGCATTTACAATTACTCTCTAGCCCCACAAGAGTAACTATCATCCTGATGAGGACATTGCAATCAACAAGAGTAACTTGTTTATGGTAGTTTTTAGAATAAATTTTCTTAGTATGTTCCAACCATATTAATCAAGAACTTACCGCAACTTGTCTTTATTGCATTGTTGCAAGTAAGTCAAAAGGCATGGGAGGCCTTTTCTCTAACACTTCAATCAATCTTTTGCAAACTTTGTATCAAAAAGGCAATAAAATTTAGAGTTGTTACGACCCTAGATTATATAACTTACAACTTGGCATTGCCATGGCTTCCTTTTATAGAATTGATGAGGAAACATTGCCTGTCCACACAGTCTATTCCAATTAGACTCCAATGAGAATTGAAAACAAAAATATTTTAATAATCTAGCAAAACAAGATCCCATAAAGTCTTAAAAAATATCAAATTACTTACTTTTCATTGTATGGAATTAGAAGAAGCTCCAAAGATTCAAAGTCAATTGAATTAAACCAATGGTCAAAAGCACTTGCATCAAGCTCACTCCTCATATAGTATAAGAGGGATGGATCAAGAACCTCAATCTTTTGTTGGATATCAAAGGGGAGCTCATGGATTACACACTTAGTAAAGGAATGGAGATAGTAAGCATCAACATGAAAGTCTATTGCTATAAAAATATGGTGAGTTTAAACAAATTTTGGTAAACTATACCTCATCCCAACAAGAAGAATCGAGTCATTTACTTCTCTCACTTTATTTGGAAGAATTTAAACACAATCAAAGTCCAAAAATATCATATCAGATCTTCTTGGCTTGGAGAATTGATTTCCTTCTTCTTGGCTTTGATTTCCTTGAAGGTTTGGAAGGCTTGGAGAATTGATGTATATTTGAAGCAAGACCTCTGGGATCAACTTTTTGCTTCCTTGTAGTGGACTTAGTTCTAGCCATCTAGAACATCCAAAAAACCAAATAATACTAACAAATTAGAAAATATCTCCTAATGTCTCATATTAATATATCGTCAATCACAAAGCAGCAAGCAAACAATAATCACAAAGTCTAAATACAATCTCAATAAAATGGTACAAAGATGTATGAAACACGAGTAGGCCTTGAAGATAGAGAGAACTCGACATCATATCGCATTTCACACGACACAAGGGGAACATTGTAGTCTCAAAACAGATGAAATGGGATATGGCCGTACTCGGAAAAAAGAACATAACACCATTCGCGTTTCATACGTCACATGAAAAACACGGCAATCCTAGTCGTGTTCAACTCATCTACCATTGCACATCATATTTACTACATAGTCGAAATTTATCCTTAACTCAAGCTAACATGAGATATTGTTTGGCTATGCACTCTTACCCATTAGTATACAATGAAACAAACTTGATTCATGAAGGTGAGTTGGATCTTTTGCTTGGTATGGAATTTACAATTTTGTTGATTGAGAAGCAACGGTATAGTATTAAGGAGGTGGAGTAGTTCATGAAGTCACTTCCTACTTTTAGAGAAAGGTATCCATGCCCTAAGGTTGTCCACCATTAAGACATGCTAATGATTCTACCTAGCATGCATATGGCTATTTAAGAGATATGACATTAATGAAGAATGAAGAATTCTATTGTCATTGCATTTAGAGCCATTGGAGCATCCTTGCCTCTGATTATCCTCAATCTCTCCTCCATTGCAACTCAAACCCTAGCTTGCATAGCCATAGCCAATTATGGGATATACCTCGCTATTCTCATTCACAGCTCTTAAAAGGCATATCCATAGCCATTTAGGGGATCTACCTCCCTTTTCTCATTCATAGCTTTCAATAGGCGCATTCTATGCTTTCAATGTACTACATAGTCGAAATTTATCCTTCAAAGTTCTATAACCTGCATCAAGTTAAACACATGAAACACGAGTATGGCTTTAATGGAAAAAAGAATCCTAGCACCCACATTACAACAGAAACTTGTAGGCCTTAGTCGTATGAAATGCAAGGAGGCATCATGTGGACAAGAGAAACCTAGCACCCATTATGTTTCATACGTTTGACATTTTTGAGGATGATTTAGTAGGAGTGTTCAAGTGATTCAGAACTTACTCATATTTTAGAAAAAAACTTACATTCTTGAGTGCTGAGTGCATATGCTATTGATGAAACCTTCTTTGGTAGCCTTGCGTGGAAGAATAATTTTGTACTACAATATTAGCATTGTGTTGGTGTGGTTGAGCATAGAGAGGGTTTTTCTTTGAAAAAAATCTTTTGCGGTTCAGAAATCAAGTTTATAATGATGTTGGTTTACACGTGTGGTTGCTGTAATGCGTAGTTAATTTCACACGTGCGACTTAAGACTGTTTTGCCTGGGAAGTTGTGCCATGTGTCACTTAAGTTTTCGGCATGATAGCCCTTTTATAGCTCTGATTTTTAAGTTTTTTCCTTTTTCTTTTTCATTTAAAGAAGATGTCCTTCGAATTAGTGCAGCATAATTTTTTATCAAACATGTGGTGATCGTTGGCATATATATATGAACACTTGGGCTCGGATCTTGGTTACTATTTCTCTCACGTATCTTGTCTTGTCTTCGACCAGCTTTTTATCTCGTAAGCATCACAATCCAAACCAAGCATATGCTTACAAGAAACCATTTATTCTCAGGATCAAGGCCTGCAAATATTAGGTATCACATTTTTCTTAATATTTTTCTATGCAATCTTAAAATTTGAGGCATTAAAGATGTTAGTTGGTTTAAAAGGAGAAAGATACATCAAGGACTTATAAATTCTGTATTGGTTTTACTTTGTTTTTCTAGCAATATTGGTCTAGTAAACATGTAAAAAGATGGGGTTTTGATGATCTTGAGGTATTGTTTTGTTTAAATTTCCAGATGTATAAAATGCAAATTCGTCAAGTTTTTTTTATAAGTTATGTGTGAAACATGATTTTGTGAACTGTGAGGCGATCTGAATCATTTTTTTCGTGTTTCATGAGTCGAAAATTTTAAAAAAAGTTTGATCAATGAGACTTGGAATTTCATGCTTTCTCTACTGCATCATCTTGGTCTGGTAAACATGTAAAACGATGGGGTTTTGATGATCTTGAGGTATTGTTTTGTTCAAATTTCCAGATGTATAAAATGCAAATTCGTCAAGTTTTTTTTATAAGTTATGTGTGAAACATGATTTTGTGAACTGTGAGGCGATCTGAATCATTTTTTTCGTGTTTCATGAGTCGAAAATTTTAAAAAAAGTTTGATCAATGAGACTTGGAATTTCATGCTTTCTCTACTGCATCATCTTGGTCTGGTAAACATGTAAAACGATGGGGTTTTGATGTTCTTGAGGCATTGTTTTGTTCAAATTCTCCGGATGTATAAAATGTGAACTCGTCAAGTTTTTTTATAAGTGACATGTGAAATGCGATTTTGTGAACTGTGAGGCGGTCTGAATCATTGTTTTTATGTTTTATGAGTCGAAAATGTTAAACAAAGTTTGATCAATGAGACTTGGAATTCCATGCTTTCTCTGCTGCATAAATTTTTAATTCATTTATTTCATCTTGTATTTTCTTAATTTTCTTAGCAACCTTTCTTTAGTCTATTGCATATGAGTAAATGTGGATTTGTATATGATGACTCTTATTTTTGTTTTCCGGATTTTCTTTTGTGACTAACTAGGATGACTAAAAGGAAGTTTTCATTAGAGGGAATGCTGGAGGAGGATTTGGAGGTCACTTGTGATGAAAGGCTATTTGATTTTCTTCATGCAACTAGTAATTCATCTAGATTTATTTACATCAAAGATATGCTTAATGTACCCTTTGATTTGCAAGAGGTTTTGAAGGATCTTAAAGATAAACTGAAGGATTTTAAGGTGTTTTATGATAGACATGTGGAAGGCCTAGAGATTGAGGAATTTGTTCATTATAGTGATATAATGGAAGCTTTTAATGCTATTGGAACAACTTTGCAAACAAGGTTTAGCCTTACTGATAAAGAATTCAAGAAGTGGAAAGTGGATTGCCCTTTCCATCAGAATCAGCAACAATGTCTTCTTGTATAGAAGGATGTTGGATTTATTGTATATCTTCAATATATGAATAATTGTTCTTCACATACAATACAAGAGAAGAAGATGGAGGATATTGCATACAAAGACAAATAAGTTGAAGAGAATGGTGAAATGTTTCAAGAGGATATTGAGAACCAGTTAGTGCAGGGATTTGATGTTGCTTTGTTTAAAAGTGAGAACTTTACAAAAGTGGAAGAAAAGGAGATAGAGTTGAGTTTAGAGATTGAAACAGGTCCTCTTGAATGTGTCCCCAACATTTCCTAGTTATCTCACCAACAAAATGAGATATGTATTGCTAAATGATATCCAACACCTTTTTTATCTTAGAGAAGATTACTACTTGGCAATCTTTGGTGCATGGGATCAAAATGATAAGAATTTTATAGGTTATGAAGAGTAATTGCTAGCAACTCTTGATGTTGAGGGAGATAATTTTCAAGACAATTGTGTAGTCTTGCATTCTTGTATTAATCAAATCGTGGAATATGAAAAGGGGGGGATACCTTCAGAGGAAGAGTACTTACAAATTCAACAAAGACTTGGTATTGATAACATGGGGTATGAAGAGAAACTGAAGTCTCCATTAGAGGAGAAACCAAAAAGTTCAATAAATCTATATGATGATAGTCTTCTTGAAGAAGATGAAAACCCTAAGGTATGAAAGATAATTCTAAAATATCCATTGTGATTATATTAGAGTATGTTATGCATTATACACAAATATTTTTGGATATTTATCTACTAACATCATATACTATTGTGGTTTATTGTGCAGATATAACTAGAAGATGCTAACAACTTTCTTGGAAGAGCCAAGGGCTCAAGGCCATTGAAGCTTGGCAAAAGTCAAGGCTTTGGTCATTATATTGGAAGCTTAAATAATCAAATAGTTGCAATTTATCATAGCAGGTTGTCAAGCTCTCCAAGCTTACCAATAATGGCTTTGAAAGCTATCTCCAAGGTGATTGGATCCCAAGCTTTCAATAGAGTTTCAGACAAGATAATTTAAGGAAGAAGTTGTAAGAGTGTTTGGCTTCATGCCTAGATACAGTGGATCTAGGGTAAGATACTTTGGAGTGTAACGTATCCACCTGTTATCCTCAGGACACGTCTTAGCAGTCCATTAGAAGAGATGTCTAGAAAGCTCCGTCCGGCACTCCCATGGAATATCATGGGGTTTGCGATCTAGGACTTTCCACATCTGCCACGTAGCAGAAGTATTCTGGCCATTCCCACTTAGGATTGACCTGAATCAAGGTTTTTCCTAATGGTTATTTCCTAAATGGCAACTAGCGCCGAACCCGAGCGAACTACCTTACATAAAAATGCTTGGTCCGAAGCGAATGCACGCTACACTTGGTTCAAGGAGAATGGGAAACGAGAGGGATGCAAGGCTCGTTCTCTCTGCCATAAGGCATAGTCCCATTCCGTTCCCCTAAAACAGCGTAAATCGAGATTATTATAACTTAGACTCTACGTCAGTGCCCTTGCTGTTCGTGTCCTTTAAAACAATCTTCTTGCTGTCCATCATGATTGAGAAAAGTTTCCGGCCAACCGGGACCACCCATTCGTAGGATGTACCCATGGCCACATCCGCCGCACTTTCCTCAGGTTGTTTTAGTTATCTAATTACCTACCACATTTAGTTGGACATGCATCAAATAGCTTCCTTAATTAGTCCGTTAGGCACCGGTTCATTCACGTAATCATAGCACTTGACATAGAAAAACAATGTCAAACAAGTTCCTTTTCAACAGGTTATCATATTTATCTTTGAAATACATTTATGAAGTCTAGCTAGTAGGCTTATCCATAATCCGCCCAAAGACTATCCAGCAATCCACAAGGATTACTAATCCAAGATTCCACCCGTAGACTAGTATGCGGGCCTCGAGATCCAATCCCAAGTTACGTTGGCCTCTTGTGCAGGGCCCGGAAGGTGAGGGATTTACGGCTAGAGCCCCCTCTGCTGGCACCCAAGCATCCTCCTGCTCCAAGTAGCGCTCAACTGAGAGATCTCTCACGGCGGGTTCGGTCCACCTTCCCAGCGCGGTTAACAACCCCTTGGTTAGGGTCAGGCAAGCAGTCGAGGGTAACTGAAGCTGCCTCTCCCTTCAGGCCTTCAACCTGAAGCATTAGATATCTTTTCATCCTTTAATTCTTTAAGCAAACAAAGCAAAACAGTGCTCTTAAGACTGTTACAAGCACAATCATTTCCATTGGTCGTTATTTGGCCAACTGCTAAGGAGTGAATCCTTTCTTTCCAAATGCATCCAGCACTCGATCTAGGATTAATTTCAACTTGGCAAGATCCCCAAGGGTTTGTTTGTTAACCCTAATATCCTTTGGGTTAGGGCCGTACCCTATTAACCCAACTTAATCAATACCTTAAGTTCAATTAGTAGTAAATATGTTATTCCAATTTACTGATTGGTCTTTTGCTTCCAAGCAATTGTCTAATCCCCTTATCTTGGTCACTTTTGCTAACAAAGGTGCTATGTCAAGATGACTACTCATCCTCTTGCAAGAAAAACTTGCGCAAGAATCTACCAATCCTATTCCGAGGATTTGGCTATTCCCTTGTGATCAAATCACAAGATCATAAGACTCCACAATTTGTTGCACAAGCGTCGCATCAAAATTCATGGGACTATTTTACCCATCGAATGGCGTCTTCTAATCACGGAATCATGATTAGATGGGAAAAGGGTTAGGGTGTCTTCATAACAATCTTTTCCTGATTGCATTAGGCCGACATTGTCGGTCCTAGGGTTCCAAATTCAAATCGAGTTTCATCCTTTTAGCGAGCTACCTTAGCGTAAAAACCCTAAATCATTTCTCGCAAGTATGTCCTAATGTCCCTACATTCCGTGAATGTGGGCAAGTCTTTAGGGTATAGGAGTTTTAGCTTTGGCAATAAGAGCGATTAGGTCATGTCCTCAACATGCTAAATCCTAGTTAGCTCTTTGGGATATGTTGCATTGATTTAACCGTTCTTGAACGAGTTCCTCACGGTTTAGGTGTTTTTAGGGTAAACCAATTTACTTGCTATTCTCGAATATATTTATGATACCCTTCTCGTAACCACACTGATTCATTGCCTACGTTTGAGTAGATTTACAAACCCTACTTTTCTTGTTAAAATCAAAGCATATGCTAAGTTACGGTATACTTCTATTGATTCATCTAGAACATGCATTCAAGATTTATACTACTAAGCGTCAGGGTTTTATGTGAACCATGCAAAATTTTTCCTACTTCTTTTCTAAGTGAGATATTCGTACGCTGAATGAGCATTACACAACCTTTCGTAACTATTTACGTAGTTGATTGAGATTTAAGCCAATTGACTAGATTTTAATCTACTTTACGCAGATTTAAGAACCATTTCCATGCCTACCAATTTCCTATGGTTGATAGCAACCTTCTTTAAAGAATCATATCGAAGAAAAGATGTTCAATAATGCGACATGCGATTTATTCCTTCCATGCATAATCAAAGTGTACTATCATTATTTTGACTTGCAAAGATGGGCATTTAGTTAATCTAAGTTCGTTATTTTGCAATGCATAAAAACCACTTGCTAAGAATGCATAGAGATCTTATGCTCTTCTATTTCATTTGTTTAATACAAATGACCAATTCCTTGATCAAAGTTATTTCCTTTAATTTAGCCAAGGTATTTCAATTGAAAAAAATGCATCCTAATTTTCGTAAATGAATCATGCACAATTGAAATATTACGACATAAAACAAAATTAGGAAGAAAAACTAGACTTGTGGTGAAATTTCCACATGGATGTTAGGAGATGATCCTCCTGCGTTTGTGCCTTGTGCCTTCTTAGGAGCCATCGCGAATTCGGCCTTTTCGACTTGGACACAGATTTATGATCTTGGCCGTCTCCTTCTCACGCGAAACTTCCTTTGTGATTCGGCTTCCTTGAATAATTTCTCAGTCATTTGGAACCGGCTTTAGAAGGATTTATAGGTTTCCTCCTTGAAGTAAGGATTTCACGATTAGGATATAATGGTTTTAAAAAGGCTTGAGTAGGAATGCAATGGGAGACCTTAAAAGACTTGTATGGGGGAAAATCAACGGAAATAACTTTGTGGAAAAGCTAATGGAAAGTTCTTAATTTCCTAGGATACAAGGTGAAAGGATGCTTAAGTCCTCAGTTTGTAAAAACCGCTTTGTAGGGGTAAAGGGAAAAGGGTCCACGGAAAGGGGTTTTAAAACCCGAACCAATAGAATGACAAAAAACAAAGGGAAAAAGGGGCTTATTTCTCGAGGTAACTGGGCTTTTAAACCCACTTGAGAGGGTAATAAGAAAGGCCCACAGGAAGGGGGTTTTGGATTCCGGGGGGGTTTATTAAACCCAGTTGAAAGGGTTTTGAGGAAGTCCACAAGAAGGAATTTTGTGGGCTTGCAATATGAAAGGGGGCTTAGGGAGCCCGCGTAGAAGCTTGCAAGAAGCTTCTTGGAAGCTTCTGCAAGCGTGCTTACTACTCGTGGAGGCAGAGAAGACAATTAATGGCGGCAGTTGGCGGGTAGGCCGAAATGATGACTTTGGCGGCTCTCCTCCCTCATGGCATTTGCACACAACGACGCCCCTACTCAGCCCCTCTGTCCCTTCATCTGGCAGCGTGATGGCTCTCTCTTCTCCTCCCCCTCTCCATAGCCCTGGTTTTTATAGCAGAGGGAGAGGTACCTCCCTCCCTCCATGCGGCCATACGCATGGCTGTAGTCTTCCCATGAGCTCCAGCAAGGATGCTTAGTCATCGTGCCTCCCCTCTCTCTCCTCCAGCACGATCGTCGGCTGGGGGAGAAGAGGGGATTTTATAAAAAAATCATATTTCCAAAAATTATCCTTTTGGCCTCCTAAGAGGAGGTTCGTAAGAAGAGCACGGGTTTTTATTAACCCATAGTCCTTAGTCTCAATTGGCCCGTGGAGACCGTACTGTCCGTGACCACAATGCCAATATTCCCTTGCGTGAGTATCATGGGGTTTAGAAATATTATCACGGAAATATTACATTCTCTCCGGAGCATTGTAAAGAGAGACAAAAGAGATACATTGGAATTCAGTGTTTTGAGACTTACATATAACAAAGACTTTTGGTGAGGAAGTTGAGACTTTGTGACATAGTTTCACTATCATACAAAGAAATAGAAAGAGAAAGAATCTTCCTTGAGTTGAGAGGATTGGAGACAATATTGGATGAGGGGAGTTCCTGGGGGCATGCTTGTGATTCTCTACTATTATGGTTGGAAATTATGGAACTTCAATACACTAAGAGAAAATTTGTCTCTAGGGATGAGTGGTAGAAGTTGACTTGCATCATATGAGTCTAAGTTTTGTAGATTTAAGTTGCTATCATTGAAGATGAATGGAATGTTGAGTGGAGTTTTAAGAGAAGTGAATCACATCCTTTGGTGCAATGAGTGGGGACATAAGAGATATGTGAAACTAAAAGAGAAACTTGCCATTAAGGATAAACTAGTTCTCACCCTTATGATTCTCTTGGTATTATTGCACAACATTAATAGGATTGATTTTTTTGAACACAAGTATAACCCCAACACTAGGTCACTAAAACCTACCAATGCTCCTAGTATCCTTTGATTATACATGCCAGTGTAACTATCAACACTCCTTAAGGCTATTTTTAGCTTAAAAATATTTTGAAGATAAGAAATAAGCTAGAAATTCTATGAAATTTCTAAAATTTTACAGTACAAGATATTTATAGAAAGTATAAGGGCTCAATAAAAATAAAGATTACGTATTACATTATTAAATATAATAGTAATTAATATCATAAATTGAGAAAATGTTTAAAAACCATATATTTTAATTATAATTGAAGAAAAATTGAAATTTTTATTTTTTAAAATCCAAAATTATGCGAATAGGAAATTTAAGCATGGATAAAAACCCCTATTCACGCAATCTCAGACATGATACGAAGGTTAAAAAAGGACTTGGAATAGAGAAAGAGATCTACAAAAAGAAGATTGAGGCCTTGCTATTCTTGTGAATATATCCAATACTTTGAGAAGTATTTTCTTTTACATACTGACATATACATACTCATATCTTATAACTCATGATGTAATAAAATACTTTGGGTATATAGATAAAACATATTTTAATTTATACACTCATATGGAAGTATATAAATGATTTTTCAGATTTCTCTTCATAAGAAGCACTACTGAGCAAGACCAAATTCTCAACGCTTTATATATTTTTGGCTCAAAAAATATCATAATGAGAGATATATGACTTATAAAAGGCAGTGGTCTACACCATTCAGCTTGAACATATATCTAGAAGTTGTATTGTCTTGTCAAAAACTTATAATATGTTTACACTATAGTATCTATTATATCATTTTGTATATTTAGCCCAATAATTGATTACCTTAAGTGTAAATTATCATTTGGTACTTCTTTATATATTTACTAATATTTGTGTAATTCAAATGGTAGAATAAAATTCTTTTAAACATATAATTTGAATACTTTATTAATTGTGCAATCGCATTAGAAAGTAGAAATTTCTAGCAAAATGTTTTTTTACAACAATGCCAATGAGTAAGAACAAATTTTTAAATGTTTCTATTCTTGGTTCAAAAAGTACAACACTGAGTTGTACATAAATTCTATAAGGCACAATGTATTTAGCTCTTTTTTCAGTGGTCTACTGTATTGGAAAAAGAGTTGTATATAAATTCCAAAAGGTAGAGTGCATTTGACTCTTTTTCCAATGGTTGACACTATTGAATTGAAACTTTGTTTTGTTTTGTTTTGTGAATTAGGTGTACACAACTAGATTTTGCAAGTGTTATCACAAATCAGGCTATGCAACTTATATCTTGAACTTGTGTTGTATTATCAAGAACTTCAACGTATCTCAACTATCTTCTAATGTTTTGAAAAATACCACTTAAGCTCTCTATAGAATGTTGCTTAAAACTTGTTGATGGAAATATGTCTACAGAAAACAATTCAATTCTATTATTATAAACTGAACAAAATTTACATTTATTACTTATATTAAAACTTACTATGTATTTGTAGAGAAATACATTTAGTTGGAGGCAAGTCCTAGCCATATAAACATGCTAAAGTTGAGCAAAGATTCTTAAGATGTAGCTTTGAAAGTAGCAATATGTTCCGCGTCTAATGATATTTTACATCCTCTTGCTTTACCTTTTTCACCTTGTGTGAGTCCTTCCATGATGGTAACATGGTAAGCTAATCATTTACAATAAAAGTTTTAGGCCTCCAAGTTTCACCCACACTTCTATTAAAGATGATGCGAGAGTTCATGGAACAAGAGAGATGCCTTGTGGATGCTTTGGCAAAAAGAAACCCTCATATTATGTAGAGCAAGAAACTCATAGGGAAGGTAGAGAGTAAGAATCAAGAGTGCTTAGATAAATGGGTTTTAAAAACAAGCCATGTATTTAGATCTATCGATTTTAACACAATATTGGTGAGTTTGGGAATCTCCCAATTCCCATTTTTTGAATACTAAAAAGATGGCATCCAGATAACATGCCCATAAGTTTCTCAAAACCATATGATGTGACCTATCATTGGAAAGCGCTTGAAAAATGGAATCTATTGAGCTATAGAGTGCTCAATTTGGAGTTATAGTGTTCAAGTTATGGCAAATCCAAAAGATTTGACTATGTCTCCCAAACTTATGGAAAATTCCATATTTCCCAATATGGTGTTTTTTTAAAATATCGAGTATTAACTTCATGACTTATCTTTGGTATATCTTTTTACATATTTTTTCACTGAATAATATTGTTATTGTCGAGACCCAAAATGGGCCCGACATTGACTCTCTAGGCACTAGCCGTGCCTCTCTATACTCAAAGAACACACCCTCTTGGCCTCATGGCAAGAGTGTCTAAGGGACACACTAGCCTAACTTCTAACATAAATTTCACATTTGTTTTGAATTGTAATCCAACGTCTAAGCCTTCCCACACTCCTCAGAGGGAGTCCCTAGACATATCAGTGTAAAAAACCATGTAATCACAGAAAAAGGAGGCACCCCTTGTTGAAAATTAGAGTTGGAAGCATGATAGAGTGTGCATAAGAGGGAGAGAGAGAGCTCAAGTACAAGAATAAGATCTTGCTTAGTTAGTTGTTCAAAGTACAACTAGTACACTCTCCTCAACTGCAAGTGTGTATTTTAGGCTGTTTATATAGCCTGTGGAGGAGTTAGGGTTAGGGTTTCCCCTTGCTCCCCTGTCCTTCAGTCCATTTACACCTACCTACCCTTATCCTCTCCAGTATAACGAGAGTTCCCGTGCTTACTTCTCAATACCCTCCTCAATGCCAAGTGGCATTGGATAAAGCATGATAGGATGCCTCCCCTTAATCCTCAATGAGATGCCTTTATAAATCATGCTGCAAAAGAAGGTTATAGGTAGAAAGTGTTACAAGACTCAAAAGAGTCGATCATCTGTGGATTGGGAGGCAAAGTTAGCCTCCAATTCCTTAGGTACTTCGGGAACACTAGGACACTTACTGGTGATATGCCCAATCTTTTTGCATTTATTACACTTCATTTTATCAGGATATTTCTTCTAGAAATCGCTTACAATATGCCATTTTTTATGATAGAAGGATCATTTTGTAGAAGCTGTATGGACTAACACTTGCTCACGGGAAGGAAATGCTGAAGTTCCTTCATGATGGTTCCTCTTCTCTTCATCCAGGCATGACTGGATGGTACTTGCCAAGGTTGGGTTCGGGATATTGGTTAGGGTAGTCACAAGGGTTGGAAAAACCTTCTTCACAAACTTCAGAAGGATGGAAATGGCATCTTCATCATGAATTGGTGCTTGAACAAAGTCCAGCTATGCCATAAGCCCCTTCATATGTGAAATAAACTTGCTTAGATCTTCTCCCTGTTTATACTCCAAGCTAAAAAACTGAATCTTTAGAAAGATCTTGGAGTTCTTCCCTGTAGCGCCGTAGAGCCTTTCAAGTTCACATCACTTCTCCTTGGCAATGGAGAGTTGGTCAATATGATGGATTAAAGATTCATCTAAATGAAGCATGATGATGGCTTGAGCTCTTTCATCATGTTCTACATCAAGGGGATTGGATGGTTCAATAACTTTGGTCTATTTTATGAAGGGTCAGTAGCCTTGTTCCATCATTTTATATTTTACTAAGACTTGCGAGGATAGAAATATTTTCCATTGAACTTGCAAACTAGAGGCCTTACATCTGCAAGGCCATGGCCATTATAGGAAGGTCTTACCTATTGCCTTAAGCAATGGCAGTGTCTAGTCCTTTACAGTGGCCAATCATGAACCAAATAGCACAATTTGATAGCCCCACAAATGATAACCATCTTTAAAACTGTAAAGATGAAAAAGGTTGGAAATCATACATATGTAATATCTCAAGATAAGATTTTGGTGGTCCTATTCTTCAAGCAACCCTTGATTTAAGTTTTACTATTTTCCTAGGTTTCAATGACATGAATTTTGACTGAACTTCTGCCTCTTCCCCTCCTTGCGGTTTAGTATACGAGCATTTGGTTGAGCAAGGTCGATTAGTGACCGGGACACTTGATGAAGAGTTCTAGGAGATGTCATTCACATCAGTATTCATAGGGTAGTAGTATTGATGTTAGTAAATATCTTTTTAGTGCTTAGAAGCACTCATCTCAAGATTGAGATGTTTAGATATTACCTTGTCAAGCTTGGTGAGACACTTGACTTATTACCGACATTGAAGTCACACTTCTCGATGAGCTTATGATGTCCCCCGAGTGTTGGTGCTACTCATAGATTATGAACACACTTCAAAGCATGTGCTTTAGTGATTAGAATCATTGTTAATGATTACAAATTGAAAATTTTGAAAAATGGGAAAGCTTGAAGCTTTCTGGCTATGGCAGCCGGAAACCCATAGTTAGGGTTTGGCTCATAGCAGTCAAAAGAGGGGGAATTTCTTCAAACCCTCTTAGAGCGAGGTGGCCCACTAGGGGGGCTATGAAAGCACTATGGTTGGTGGGAGGATTGCTTCGTCTACAGGTTGCGCTAAGCTTTGGAAGATATCGCCTGCAAATCTACACTGTTTTTTGTGGTTACTGCAATACTACCCTCCACATCGCCTAATCCTGGCTTTGATGTGCCATGCCGAATCACCCTGAGTTGAGGAGAATATCTCCAAAAGAAACCTTGAGCTAAAATGCTTTCCTTTGCCCTCCCCAGGTGTAATATATCAAATATATATCAAATATTTATTTTGATTTTCTCTCCCTCTCGCGCGGCGGCATGTCATGCTGGAAGGGTGGAAGGGGATAAAGGAGCCAATAAGCTCCTCGCTAGAGCTTGCTCGACTCCACAGTCATGCAAATGTACACATCGAGGGGGGAGGATTCCCTCCCCTCCCCTATAAAAATGAGGGAGGGCTGCAGGCTAACGGAGAGGGAGGAGGAAGGACAGAAGACTTATGCCGCCGAGCTACCGTTGCTGCCTGCCGCCTCTATCCTCTCTCCCCATGTGCGCCATCATCTGCCGCCTGCAGACTTTTTCACCCCCCGTCATCGCCATCAGAATCCCCCCCCCACGTGGCTACAGAAGCTTCTTGAAGCTTCTAAGGGGGGGCTCCTTAAGCCCCCCTTCCTATACCTTAGAATCCTTTCATCCCCCCCCCTCGGGTTTTTAAACCCTTAAGCCCCCTTCCCATATCTTGGAATCCTTTCACCCCCCCCCCTCCCCCTCCCGGTTTTATCCCCTTAGAATCCTTTCAACCCCCCCCAGTCTTAAACCCTTAACCCTTCCCGTGTGGCCATTAAAGCCCCACTCCCATTGGCCTCATAAACCACAAATTTTCCCCCGTGCTTAAATTTATAAGTCCCTTCTTGTGTTCTCCTTGAAACCCCGTGTTGCATCCCCTCATATTCCTTTTTATCACACCCCCCTTAAGCCCCTTTTTAACCCCCGTGTCCCCTTTTTCCTTACACACCTTTTTCCCCGTGCTATAAACCCTTGTGTTACCTTTCAAATTTTCCCCCTGGGTTTGAAAACCCCTAAGTCCTTTCACTCCTGTGCCCAAAGATCTCCCAAGGTTCATATGTTTGCGAAGCCACACTCACACACAACCTTTTTGCCATGTATATACCCTATAGGGCCTTTTTAGGCTTTGTAAACCTTTCCCTCCCGAAGAAGCTAAGACCTTAAAGGTCTTATTACTCCCTTCTCATGGTCAATTCTTTAAACGGCTCCTTGCCTGGAAGAAAGAAGAAGAGTATTGAAGCAACGGTGGAATTCCGAAAAAGAGTGTAAAGTTGCCTTCACGTACGAAGGATTACAACTGTGATGCCACCTAAGAAAGTCCAAGGAGTAGCTGCGGGAGGGTCATCTCCCGGTATCCATGTGGATATTACACCCCAAAACCAAGTTTTTCCTTCTTAAATTTTATATCAATTTTAATTCAATCATGCAAGATGAATTGTTAGGGATAAGATATATTTTGTCCTAGTTATTTACGATGAAGGAATTTAGTTTAATTGAACATGCAAAATGGATAAAGTATAAAACATAGTTTTCCTTCAAATAGCCTTATGCACTGGAATGAATTATGAGCAAGATTATTTACCCACTAAAGTAGCATATTCCAGTTAAATCTTGAAGGAATAAAAATTGCATTTTGCACCATTAACCCCTATTCTTTTTTGCAAGGAATCATCATAGAATGTGAAATTCATGAACGGTTTCTTACGTTGCTTAAACTCTAGGAAGTTATCATTATCCTAGCAAGGGAAAGTATTGTTTATCTGGAGTAAGTTTTGTTCGCAAGGAAAAAGGAAGTTTAATTGAATTTACCTAACCTCAAAGCAATAAAGTTTAGGACTGAAAAATCAATTGTCACATAGATAACAAATCGTGCCGAGGTGATCTCGATATTACCTTCTAAAAGTTAACCGAATTAATATAAACTTAGAAATACCTATGCTGTGAAATATGCATTGGGAATTATTTAAAAATCCAAGAGATGTTTATACCTTAAATACTTGCCTACCTTCCCTGATTGTAGGGTCAATAAATCATAAATGTAAAAGAACTAGGGTTTGTCCCTGAGGTTCTTGAAAAGAGACCCTAGCTAAAACGGATTGTTTCATCGTATATTACGATGTAGGACTTGCGTAGCAAGTATGAAGTCATATGGTCTTGTACTTGATTCACAAGAAGAAAGGTTAAATACCCTCAACAAGGATGGCGGATCCTTACGCAAGTTATCTTACAAAAGGATGTATTCTTTGATATCCTTCTAAGTAAGGAAGGTTAAAAAACCGAAAACTAAAGTATCCAATGAACTTTAGGGTTGACCAAGTTGGGTTAATAGGGTACGCCCTAACCCAGAATATAAGGGATCTTGCCAAGTTGCAAGACACCCTGGAACGAGTGCTGATGCATTCGAAAGGAAAGAATCATTCCTTAGCAGTTTGCCAACAACAAGATCGGTTAATGGAAATATTTGTGCTTGCTAGAGATTTTAGAGCATTGTTTGATTTATGAATTACAAATTAAATGAATATCTATACTTCAGGTTGAAGACTTGAAGGGAGAGGCAGTTTTAGCTACCCCCGACTGCCTGCCTGACCCTAACCAAGGGGGTTGTTGACCGCGCCGGGAACGTGGACCGAACCCGCCGCGAGAGGTCTCTCCGTTGAGCTCTACTTGGAGCAGGAGGATGCTTGGGTGCCAGGGGAGGCTCTGGTCGTAAATCCCTCGCCTTCCGGTTCCTGCACAAGAGGCTAACATGACTCGGGATTAGATCTCGAGGCCCGCATACTAGTCTACAAGCGGAAGCTTGGAATACTGATCCCTGTGGATTACTGGATAGCCTTCGGGCGGATTATGGACAAGCCTACGGGCGGAACTCCTTGTATTTCAAAGATAAATATGATGATATATTAATAAAGAACTTATTTGATATTGTTTTTCTATGTCACATGATAAGATTACGTGAAGGAACCAGTGCTTAACGATTTAATTAAAGAAGTTGATTGTTACATGTCCAACTAACGTATTAGATAATTACCTAACTAAAACAAACCGAGGAAAGTGCGGAGGATGGGCCATGGGTCCGTCCTACGGTTGGGTGGTCCCGGTTGGCCGAGAACTTTTCTCAAATCTCGAAGAACAACGTGATGATCGTCAAAGGACAGAACAACAAAAGCGATGACCTAGAGTTATGTCTTACCCAATTTACGTTGTTTTAGGGGAACGGAATGGGACTATGCCTTATGGCAGAGAGATTGAGCTTTGCATCCCTCTCGTTTCCCATTCTCCTTGAAACAAGTGCAGCGTGAATCCACTTCGGACCTGGCGTTTTTGCGTAAAGTAGTTCGCTCGGGTCCGACGCTAGTTGCTGTTAGGTAATGACCAATCAGAAAAACCCTAATTCCAGTCGATCGTAAGTGGGAACGACCAGAATACTTCCGCTACGTGGCAGACATGGGAAGCCCTAGATCGCAAGACCCGTAACATTCCATGGGAGTGCCGGGCGGAGCTTTCTAGACATCCTTTCCAATGAACTGCTAAGACGTGTCCTAGACCATACTTGTGGACACATTACACTAGGTCCTCCAACAGAGGTGGGTAAAGTTGTGGCTATGGTGGTCAAGAGGCAAGAGGTAGAAATTGAAAGCTCATGTGCACTTACTGATGTAAGGAAGTTGAGGAAGCTAAAGGATTAGAGATGGCTCTGATACCATGTTGAAAATCAAATTTGGAAGCATGAGAGAGTGTGCACAAGAGGGAGAGAGAGAGCTCAAGTACAAGAATAAGATCTTGCTTAGTCAGTTGTTCAAGGTACAACTAGTACACTCTCCGCAATTGTGAGTGTATACTTTAGGCTGGTTATATGGCCTCTGGAGAAGTTAGGGTTAGGGTTTCCCCTTGCTCCCTTGTTCTCCAGTCCATTTACACCTAGTTACCCTTATCCTCTCCAGTATAAGGAGATTTTCCATGCTTACTTCTCAATACACCTCAATTGAATGGCGCAACCCCACTGCGGCTCTTCTACACCTTGGGGATTGGCCCCTCAATGTGCCACTAACACAAAAAGCATGTACATCACAAACTCCACTCTTGTTTTCAAAATTTTTAGGAGATATAGATATTTTTCTCAATAAATAGTCCCCAAAAACTGATCATCTAAACCTATAGCTTAGGATATCTCACATACTCAAGGTAGGTCATCTGCATGAATACAATTTCAATACATCTAGTAATGATACCATGAGTTGCGTGCAATGCAATTGTGTATGAACCATAGTTCTCAATCATTTTATAATTTAGAAAGTAGCATTGTGAGGTGCAAAGTCATTTCTTTCAATGATTTTAATCTAGACGTAATGTTGTGTTGCTGAGGGTTAGCACCGAGCATTCTCGCGCTACTAGACCCTCTTAAATTTAAACCATAAATGTCCTATATGCCATGCCTTAGAAAAAGATCATAATTTGGAATCTTATCAACAATTAGTCACCCTCAAAACCCCTCCTTCTTCCGCGCTTAGGTTATGCATGCGTTGATAGGTGTAGGAAGCATTTTTAATGTGTTTTTCTTTATAAAAGCAATAAAGACTCCACTTTAACACAAAGGCAAGGCTGAACTGAGGGTCATTCCTCATGCTCCAACCATGTCACACATTCACACACATAAATCTTATTTTTTCTTATTCTTCGAATGTAAAAAAACTTATGTTTTCTCTATTTTTCTATTTTTTCTTATTTATTTATGCATAAAATATGATATTTATTAATTTTCTAGTTTGCACTGATCATATGTGCTGAGAATTAATTTTATATCATTTTTAATTCCACATGAACCCCATAAACACCACACAAATCCCAAAATTGACCATTTTCCTTAAAACCGCGTAGTTGTGGATTTTACAGATTCATGTATAAATTATTATGTGATTGAATTTTCTTATTTTCTTCAGCATCTATAACAAATTACAACATTAACAACCAAAGACAACCATTTCCAAACAATTTCAACCAAAATCTATGCATAAAAACACGCTTTTTGAGACTCGTATTTCAAGATTGGGAGGCCGCTAACGCTCTTTCTTGGCCATTGTGGCTCTTCTATAGCTCGATATATGATCCTTTCTGCTCCAGCACCATCTTTCATCAAATCCCACCCCCTCCATCAACATCTTTCATCAAATCCCACCCCCTTCTCTCATAGAATCAAGCATATGAACACGTAGCAAGAGGAGAGAGGAGAGAGAAATACTAAGAAATCTGATTTTCATTTCCTTGATCATATTTCACGTGCTTATAATCAAAATCTTGCTCTTGGCATGTAGATCAAGCTTTCGTCTCTCTCTCTCTCTTGATCGAGGTGTATTGAAGAGGTACAAATCTATCCAGAAATGGGATGCAAAACAAAAAATGTCCTGTCAGGCCGTAGTTCAAGGACTCCTTGACTAGGAATTACAACTTGTTGGTCATCAAGTACATGACTAGGATTATGTACATACTTCTTCAATAGGCTGATATGGAAGGTTCTCGGGGAGTTGCAGTTTATAAGCATTAGGTCCTAGGCACTTGAGGATCTTGTATGGTCCACAATACCTTGGACTTAGCTTCTTGCGATCTCCTAAGGATAGGGAACTCTTCTTTGGGCGTACACGAATGAAGACCATGTCTCCTTCCTCGAAGATTCTATCTTGATTCTTCAAATCTACGTATGCCTTCTGTCTATCCTTGGTGGCTTGGATATCCTATCTTATTGACTTTATTTGGTCATCCATCTCTTCCAACATCTACCTTGAAGCTTCAACCCTCAAGGTTGGATCTGAGAAGTTTACGGGACTTCGATAGTCATGACCATACAATGCTTGAAAAGGGGTCATCTGAATGCTTTATTGGTAAGAAGCATTGTGGGCAAATTCAACCAAAGGAAAGTATTGAATCCACCTTTTTGGCTCACGACAGTAGTGTGCCCTAAGCATATCCTCGATAATTTGATTGACTCGCTCCATTTAGCCATTAGTTTGGGGATGGTAGGCTGTGCTAAAATAGAGTTGAGTCCCAATGGCTTCAAAGATAGCTCTCCAGAAGTGTGATGTGAAGAGAGAATCACGCTCACTAATGATTCTTCTAGGTAACCCATGTAGCTTGAATATCTCCTTGATAAACAACCTTGCAATGTCCGAGGCTTTATAGTTTGTCTTTGCTGGAATAGGATGTGCAACCTTCGTCAGCATGTCAACCACAACCATGATGGAGTTGTATCCTCCCTGAACTTGGGGTAGGCCAACAACAAAGTCCATATTGATGAATTCCCATTTCATTTGGGGAATGTCAAGTGGTTGCAACTTCCCTGGCATTTTGACATGTTCGGCTTTGATACGTTGACAAGAAAAACATTCAGTGACATATTTAAGAACGCCACCTTTAAGCCTCTCCCAATAGTAGCTCTTCCTAACTGCATTGAGAGTCTTGGCATAGCCAAGATGTCCTGAGAAAGGGGAATCATGAGCTTCCCACAATATCTTCTGCTTAAGTGATTGGCTTGCCGGTATACATACTCTCGTCCTATAGTAGACAAGTCCACTATTGATAGAGAATTCATGATACTTAGCATGTAGCTTTTGGTCCTGATCCTTGATAGAGATCTCCCTTAGCATCTTTTGGTAGGCTGGATCATGGCATGCTTCCTCTCTAGCTAGCTCAAGTATTGGGTTGTTTGACATGGATAACTTTGTGACTAGAGATCTAGCTGTTGATGGATTTTGCAAGATTAGAGAATTAAGGAATGCCTTGCGACTGAGTGCATCAGCAACTACATTCTCCTTTCTAGGTTGGTATTTGATTTCAAAGTCATACTCTTCCAGCACTTCAATCCACCGAGGTTGCCTCATGTTGAGCTCGTTCTGGGTAAAGATCCACTTGAGACTTTTATGATCAGTCACTAGAGTAAACTTGTTACCCAACAGGTAGTGTCTCCAAAGCTTTAGGGCATGGATGATAGCTAACAATTCTAGATCATGGGTAACATAATTCTTCTCATGGCTCTTCAGTTTCCTTGAAGAGTAGGCTACCAGGTGACCCTCCTGCATGAGCACACACCCTAAGGCAAGTGTACTAGCATCAGTTACTACCTCAAACTCCTTACTAAGGTCTGGAAGTTTTAGGATGGGTGCCGATACCAAACTTTGCTTCAATCTCTGAAAGCTTGTTTGCTCGGGAGTTGACCATGCAATGGAAGTTTGCTTCTTCAATAAGTCCGTCAGAGGTGCTGCAATCAAAGCATAGTTTTTTATGAAAACCCTATACCATCGTGTCAATCCAAGAAAACTGTGTATTTCCTTGATAGTTGTTGGTATTGGCCATTCTAGCACATCTCTCACTTTGGCTGGGTCCACTGAGATTCCTTCCGCTGATACGATGAATCCCAGATATTCAATTTGACGTTTGAAGAATGAACACTTCTTCATCTTAGCATACAGCTTATGTGCCCTCATTGTCTCAAGGACAATTCGAAGTCGGGGTTCATGATCTTCCTCCTGTTTGGAATAGATTAAAGTGTCGTCGAAGAAGACGAGTACAAAGTCATCAAGCCATGGCCTAAAGATATTCTGCATTAACCTTTTGAAGGTGGCAGCCGCATTCATAAGCCCAAATGACATAACTAGGAACTCAAAGTGTCCATATCTTGTGTTGAAGGCCATCTTTGGGATATCTTCTTCCTTGATCCTTATGTGATAGTAACCAGACCTGAGATCAATCTTGGAGAAGATCTTTGCACCTTGAAGACGATCACGAAGCTCATCTATTCTAGGAATAGGATACTTGTTCTTGACAGTTGATTGATTCAACCCTCTGTAATCAATATACAGTCGAAGCGTTCCATCTTTCATTTTACGAAACAATACTGGAGCTCCCCCTGATCTAGCAGTTGCTTGAGTTTTTCCTTCAGCTCAATTGCTTCCGGGATGGACATTCTATAAGGTCTCTTCACAATTGGTGCAGCTCCTGGCACTAGCTTGATCTCATGATCCACTTCTCTTTGAGGCGGGAGTTTTGTTAACTCTTTAGGAAATACGTCCGCGTATTCCTTTAGCCATGAAGGCCCTTCACTAGACTCCTACTTCTGATCTAACTTGTTGATCTTAATCAAGTAGACAGTTAGTCATTTTTTGACTCCCTTTATGATCCAAGATGCTTTGGCCAATTGGATTTTTGGATTTCCAGCCTCACCTTGAGTTGTGACTAAATCCCCTTCAGATTTTTGAAAGGAAATTTGGCCCTTTCCACAATGAATGTGGGTGTCATTAGGTTTAAGCCAATCCATTCTGAGTAGACACTCATGGATACCTAGGCTCATGACTTTGAATTTGAACGAAGTCATCTTTCCTCCCAGAAAGAATTCCACCTTAGCAGTTTTCCTGGTACAAGTAACCTCACGACCATTTGCCAATTCCACAAGCAAGATAGGTGCTTCTACTGTGGCTATTCCTAATCTTTTTGCACAAGCTGGTGAGATAAATGAATGTGTATTGCCACAATCAATCAAGGTCTTGAAACCTTTACCTTGATAGTCCGATGGTGTCTGAATCACCGAGAATTGGCGATTCGGCCCTTTCTTGTAAAGAGCGGCATGGACTATCGCCCTTTCAAACTCTGCTTCCATGGTCGGATCTTCTTCTTCTTCGCACATTTTCCTGTTGGCAACACATGTGGTTCTTCCTCTGCCTTGGGTAGTGGCTCCCTAGCCACAACCAGTTCCTTGGAAAGGTGCTTGGCGATGTCCTCCTCCAAGCTTGGGACATTGCCTCTTGAAATGACCGAGCTCGTTGTAGTGGAAACAACGGAAGTTCTGGCCATTGCTTTGAGTAGGGGCAAAGTTGTTAGCATTATTACTCCTTGCTTTCTTTCTTTGTCCCCGATTCTGAGCTTGAGCTATCTTCATTTGAGGCCTATATGCTCCTTTGTTTGGGTCATTATAAGACCAAGTTTTGATACCTCTTGGTCTAGCCTGCACCTCCTGAATTATAGGTGTAGCTCGAATGAGTGCGTCCTATAGATCTGATGGGCGCATAGATTCGAGACGGGTATTCACTGGTGGGTTTAAACCAACACAAAATTTTGACACCTGTTGTGTCATATCCATCTGTGGCACATACTTAAGAAGTGAGACAAATTTAGAGACGTAGTATGCATCAAGAGTGAGTCCCAGCTATTTCAACTCGTACAACTCATTTATTTTCTGCATGCGATACACAGGTGGTAAGTATCTTCCCTGCACGGCTTTCTTCAGCTTCTCCTAGGTAATGGGTCCTTCCACGATCCTTGATCTCTGCACCATTGTTTCCACCAAAGCCTAGCTTTGCTGGTGAGCTTCAGCTTGGTGAGCATAGCCTGGTTGGCAGGTGCAGTACAAGCTGCTTCAAAGCAATCCTCTATGGATTCAATCCAAATTTCAGCATCTGCTTGGACAGACCTGCCTCTCCCATCAAATTCGGGTGGCTTAATCTGCTTGCGAAGAAACTTCTTCTCCTGGATTACAGCAATACTTGATGTAGGAGGAAAACTGGAAATCAGTACCTGGGATTGTGCTTGGATAAAGGTTTCTTAACGTTATTACTCGTTAATCGTTACGATTTATATTTCATCTCCAATTTAGCTATCAGCTAAGAATCCTAGCCACTTAACTTTTTATCAATTCTCATCGCGACAAAACAGACATTGATAAAAAGAAGCCTTATTACATTCATATGGGCCTAGCCCTTTTGGAGTACAACATTTCGAGAGATGATAGAGCAACTGTTTACATTTAGTTTGGGGAGAATAATGTTGTATTACATTTATCTACGGGAACTGGATAATAGTATGGTTTTGAGTCATGGATCTTCAGGAATCGGTAAGTCATTGGAAAATTAGGGTATCCCTTTCTTTGGAACCCATTCTTCACATAGTGCCCCAACACTTCGATCCTGTCTCGACAGGGATTACACGGGTCACTTCCTCATATACATATGAGTTCAGCTCAACCCTCCGACCTTGAATATGTAAAGTTGAGTTTGCGCGAGCCTCCACAAAAATGAACAACTTCACGATCTTCAGGTCTTCCAACCACTTGATTCTCTTGAGGTTGGTTTGGAGGTATGCAAACCGGTGGGCAACTATGTAGTAGATTCCTAAGGCACTCGTCCATCTTCGTTCCACGTACAAAGGCGATGGATTATAGATACGATCTAGGATGTTCATCATCTCAACCCTTTGTCAATAATCTGGAGAATGCATTGCAGTCATAAACATGACTCGGAACACTAAGAACCTGTTCCATGCTTCATAATTCTGCAAGACATCATTGAAAGTAAGGAAATGTTTGAAACAGTAACATTTGCTTTACTTCATCTTATTAAGATTTCAAAAAGACAAATCCTTTGTTGGTTTGCTCTGATACCAACTCTAATGTGTCCACCTGTTATCCTCAGGACACGTCTTAGCAGTCCATCGGAAGAGATGTCTAGAAAGCTCTGCCCGGCACTCCCATGGAATGTCACGAGGTTTGCGATCTATGACTTTCCGCGTCTATCACGTAGCAGAAGTATTTTGGCCGTTTCCACTTAGGACTGCCGACCTGAATCAGGGTTTTTCCTAATGGCCATTTCCTAAATGGCAACTAGCATCGAACCCGAGAGAACTACTTTACGCAGAAATGCCAGGTCCGAAGCGGATTCACACTGCACTTGGTTCAAGGAGAATGGGAAACGAGAGGGATGCAAGGCTCGACCTCTCTACCATAAGGCATAGTCCTATTCCATTCCCCTGAAACAACATAAATCAGGATTATTATAACTTAGACTCTAGGTCAGCGCCCTTGCTATTCGTGTCCTTTAAAACGATCTTCTTGCTGTCCATCATGATTGAGAAAAGTTCCCGGCCAACCGGGACCACCCATCCATAGGATGGACCCATGGCCACATCGACTGCACTTTCCTCAGGTTGTTTTAGTTATCTAATTACCTACCACATTTAGTTGGACATGCATCAAACAACTTCCTTAATTAGTCTGTTAGGCACCGGTTCATTCACATAATCATAGCACTTGACATAGAAAAACAATATCAAGCAAGTTCCTTTTCAACAAGTTATCATATTTATCTTTGAAATACATTTATAAAGTCCAGCCCATAGGCTTATCCATAATCCGCCCGAAGGCTATTTAGCAATCCACAGGGATTACTAATCCAAGATTCCGCTCGTAGACTAGTATGCGGGCCTCGAGATCCAATCCCGAGTCACGTTGGCCTCTTGTGCAGGGCCCGAAAGGCGAGGGATTTACGACTACAGCCCCCTCTGGCACCCAAGCGTCCTCCTCTCCAAGTAGCGCTCACCGGAGAGACCTCTCGTGGTGGGTTCGGTCCACCTTCCTGGCGCAGTTAACAATCCCCTTGTTTAGGGTCAGGCAGGCAGTCGGGGGTAACTGAAGCTGCCTCTCCCTTCAGGCCTTCAACCTAAAGCATTAGATATCTTTTCATCCTTTAATTCTTTGAGCAAACAAAGCAAAACAATGCTCTTAAAACTGTTACAAGCACAATCATTTCCATTGGTCGTTATTTGGCCAACTACTAAGGAGTAAATCCTTTTTTTCCGAATGCATCCAGTACTCAATCTGGGATCAATTTTGACTTGGCGAGATCCCCAAGGGTTTGTTTGTTAACCCTTATATCCTTTGGGTTAGGGCCGTACCCTATTAACCCAATTTAATCAATACCTTAAGTTCAATTAGCAGTAAATATATTATTCCAATTTACTGATTGGTCTTTTGCTTCCAAGCAATTATCTAATCCCCTTATCTTGGTTAATTTTCCCAAGAAAGTTGCTATGTCAGGATGACTACTCATCCTCTTGCAAGAAAAACTTGCGCAAGAATCTACCAATCCTATTCCAAGAATTTGGCTATTCCCTTGTGATCACATCACAAGATCATACGACTCTGCAACTTGTTGCGCAAGCGTTGTAGCAAAACTCATGGGACTATTTTACCCATCGAATGGCGTCTTCTAATCACGAAATCATGATTAGATAGAAACAAGGTTAGGGTGTCTTCATAACAATCTGTTCCTGATTGCGTTAGGCCGACATTGTTGGTCCTAGGGTTCCAAATTCAAATCGAGTTTCATCCTTTTAGCGAGCTATCCTTAGGGTAAAAATCCTAAATCATTTCTCGCAAGTATGTCCTAATGTCCCTACATTCCGTGAATGTGGGCAAGTCTTTAGGGTATAGGAGTTTCAGCTTTGGCAATAAGACCGATTAGGTCATGTCCTCAACATGCTAAATCCTAGTTAGCTCTTTGGGATATGTTGCATTGATTTAACCCTTCTTGAACGAGTTCCTCGCGATTTAGGTGTCTTTAGGGTAAACCAATTTACTTATCTATTCTCGAAGATATTTACGATACCCTTCTCATAACCACATTGATTCATTGCCTACGTTTGAGTAGATTTACAAACCCTACTTTTCTGGTTAAAATCAAAGCATATGCTAAGTTACAGCATACATCTATTGATTCATCTAGAACATGCATTCAGGATTTATGCTACTAAGTGTTAGGGTTTTAAGTGAACAATGCAACATTTTTCCTACTTCTTTTCTAACTGAGATATTTCTATGCTGAATGAGCATTACACAACCTTTCATAACTATTTACGTAGTTGATTGAGATTTAAGAAAATTGACTAGATTTTAATCTACTTTACGTAGATTTAAGAACTATTTCCATGCCTAGCAATTTCCTATGGTTGATAGCAACCTTCTTTAAAGAATCATATCAAAGAAAATATGTTCAATAATGCAACATGCGATTTATTCCTTGCATGCATAATCGAAGTGTACTATCATTATTTTGACTTGCAAAGATGGGCATTTAGTTAATTTAAGTTCGTTATTTTGCAATGCATAAAAACCACTTTACAGGAATGCATAGAGATCCTATGCTCTTCTACTTCTGAATTCGTTTAATACAAATGACCGATTCCTTGATCGAAGTTACTTCCTTTAATTTAGCCAAGGTATTTCAATTGAAAAAAATGCATCCTTATTTTCGTAAATGAATCATGCACAATTGAAATATTACGACGTAAAACAAAATTAGGAAGAAAACCTAGACTTGTGGTGAAACGTCCACATGGATGTTAGGAGATGATCCTCCTACATTTGTGCCTTGTGCTTTCTTAGGAGCCATCGCGAAATCGGCCTTTTCGACTTGGACACAGATTTATGATCTTGGCCGTCTCCTTCCCACGCGAAACTTCCTTTGTGATTCGGCTTCCTTGAATAATTTCTTAGTCTTTTGGAACCGGCTTTAGAAGGCTTTATAGGTTTCCTCCTTGAAGTAAGGATTTCACGATTAGGATATAATGGTTTTAAAAAGGCTTGAGTAGGAATGCAATGGGAGACCTTAAAAGACTTGTATGGGGGAAAATCAACGGAAATGGCTTTGTGGAAAAGCTAAGGGAAAGTTCTTAATTTCCGAGGATGCAAGGTGAAAGGATGCTTAAGACCTTAGTTTGTAAAAACCACTTTGTAGGGGTAAAGGGAAAAGGGTCCACGGAAAGGGGGTTTAAAACCTGGGCCAATGGAATGACAAAAAACAAAGGGAAAAAGGAGCTTATTTCTCGGGGTAACTGGGCTTTTAAACCCACTTGAGAGGGCAATAAGAAAGGCCCACGGGAAGGGGATTTTGGATTCTGAGGGGGGGGTTTATTAAACCCACTTGAAAGGGCTTTGAGGAAGTCCACAAGAAGGAATTTTGTGGGCTTGCAATATGAAAGGGGGTTAGGGAGCCCCCTTAGAAGCTTCCAAGAAGCTTCTGCAGGCGTGCTTACTACACGTGGAGGCAGAGAAGATAGTTAATGGCGGCAGCTGGCAGGTAGGCCGAAATGATGACTTCGGCGGCTCTCCTCCCTCACGGAGTTTGCACGCAACGATGCCCCTACTCAGCCCCTCTCTCCCTTCGTCTAGCAGCGTGATGGATCTCTCTTCTCCTCCCCCTCTCCATAGCCCTGGTTTTTATAGCCCGAGGGAGAGGTACCTCCATCCCTCCACGGGGCCATACACATGGCTATAGCCTTCCCATGAGCTCTAGCAAGGATGCTCAGTCATCCCGCCTCCCCTCCCTCTCCTCCAGCACGACTGTCGGCTAGGGGAGAAGAGGGGATAAATTTTTTTTGTCATATTTCCAAAATTATCATTTTGGCCTCCTAAGAGGAGGTTCGTAAGAAGAGCACGGGTTTTTATTAACCCATAGTCCTAAGTCTCAATTGGCCCGTGGAGACCGTATTGTCCGTGACCACAATGCTAGTATTCCCTTGCATGAGTATCATGGGTTTTAGAAACATTATCACGGAAATATTACATGGAGTTCTTACCTCTTATTTTCTCTCCCATGTAGGAGATGCCAAGAATTTGAAGCTCCTTCCAGGCTATAGGAAACAAGAGTTCCTGAAATGTAGAGGTCTCATCGAGTGGGATGAAACAAAAGATTCCCTTAAAGGACCTAGTGAATTCCCTCAAACTAAAGACTCTTCTACAACAATAGAGTCAAACTAAAAGATGTTAAGGGTTTCTTGAAATCCATCTTTTTCCATCTCTTTGTCTAGTTTGTAACCATTCAGAATATCTTTGCTTTGCACAAGAGTTTAAATATCCCTCTTTTCTTCTTTGGGTAATAGTGGATATAGTCCTTGCCAAAGATGATGTATTACATGATGCAATTGTGTCTTTGAGCTTGAATTTGTGCCAAATTTGTGTGTAGAACCATTGAAAGACATCTAATAAACTGTTTTCTTTGTATCTTTCACCTCCATGTCTTGTGTGTCTAAAGTATTTTGTTCTTGCTTGATAATGTGATTTTTCCATACCTTGGGTTGACCAAATAGATAGAGATCCATATTTCTTGATAAAATATGGAGCATGGTTGTATAAAATATGCTGCATAGTTAACAAATAAAAAAAGTCAAATAGAAAACCCTATATGAGTCGAACAATAAAGAGACATACATATGCAAACTTCTTACCATATAGTGAGTGAAGTGTTGATTACCCCAAGCTTTTGTCATTGCCTTTTTAAAAAGGTTCAATTGGTTTTTGAAGTCTTTGAGATCATCATCATTCCACTCTGTTTTATCACAATAAAAGAATACTTTGTCTAGTGTTTTCCAAACATTGGCTTTTCTATGAATCCAAGCTTGTCCATTATCAACATGATCCTTAACTGCATTATGTAGACACTTCCATTGATTGTATCTAATAGTTGAGCCACCATTCCTAGAGTTTATCTTACCAAGTCTCCCATGAAAGTCTAGGAACCTTCTAGCCTTCACTCCACCAATAGATGGCTTTTTGGGGATACTATTGCCATCCTTAGACTTTTGAAGATCTGGTTCAATAACAACATTACCACCATGCACACGAATTGTAGATAAGACTTTTTCAATCTTTGTTATTGGTGCACAGATCAAACGTCGTATACGCGCGTAGTGAGGGTCAGAAGGTCCCCAAGAACAAAAGAATTCTACTTTTGCACAAAAAAAAAGGAAAAAAGCTTGCACAACATGAAGCAAGAGACTAATTGGATACAATCTCCCCCCATGTCTTGTGTGAGCACTCCACAAAGCGTGTATTTTTATATATTATTGATCTTCAAGCTCAAAAAATAGCCCAATTTACAATTAGCATGCTTTAGCTTTTGTGTTTGCTTTTGTGCCACTAAAGAATTAAAGCAGTTGGGCGCCCAAGGAGTCAGGCGAAACCCAAATACAATGTCCAATACAAATATTTAAATCGTGCGTCCATGCACATACAAAAGTAATAAATAAATATCAAGCGCTTTAATAAATAAGTGCGTCAAAATATGGATGCCATGCCTAAGATACGCGCCCATTAAAAATTGATGATAATTTGAATACACGCTATCCTCCAATGCTTCCCAATGCCACTGTTGCTTGCTCTATACATCAATTGAAGCATTCACAATTGTTAGAAAAATAATACAATTAAACTGACAAAAGTGAATACCTAGCAGTCTTCAGCTACAAAATAAATAAATTGGTTAGAACTCAATCCTAACCTTAATTTATTACGAGTGCGCACTCTAAACTCATAAATGTTTATTAATTTAAATATGTATTTTGCGGAATCACCCGCTATGGAATCACCCACTTACACATTAAATTAACAAGACGCCCGAAAAGAATAGTCGTCCCCATTGACTTTTCGCACAAAGAATCCACCTTGTGTATAAGCCCCTGTAATAAAATTTTACGGAATCCATCGCAAAACCTCATGGAATCCACCGTGGAATATGCCTCCTGTTAATAAGGAATGGGGAGTTGGCATACTTGGCAAAGTATCAAAAGTAGTACCAATGTTGTCATCATCTTCCGTAAAATCTGGCATCTCTTCACGTTCTTCATCTTCTATTTCTTCTAGATAATTGATATGAATAGATGGCTTTTTGGATTGACAATTGGCTGCTAGATGTCCACGTTGATGACATTTGTAACAAACTATGGGTTTTTCTTTGGATACATTATTGGTAATGGCACGAAGTTTTGGAATATTGGGATTTGACTGAAGAGATGGCTTAGGGTTTGGATTTGTGTTTGATGGCAAGGCAGGTAGTCGTGTCCAAGATTTATGAAATGAAGATGGAAGAAAATGACTTTAATTGAATCTTCGAAAATTTGAATTGAATTGTTTGGAACCAAAGTTACCATTAGTTGGAAATTGTTGTGGTCGCTCATCTCGTCCGCGAATTTTGTCTTCAGTGTCATGGGCCAAGGAAATTGCATCTTCAAGGGTTGTTGGCTTGAACATATTGACCTCCGCATAAAAATGTCCAAGTAGGCCAGACATAAACTTGCAATTATGAGTTGCTTTAGGTACATCTTTGAGCATTCGTAGTTGCAATAGAGCATTCGAGAAACGCTCGGTATATTGTGAAATAGGTTCGCGATCCCTTTGTTGTAGAAGATCCCATTGTTTGATTTCTTTTTCGTGGAATTGAGGTGGAAGGAAACTCTGCAAAAATTTCTTTTGGAAAGTCTCCCAGGTAGTGGGACAATCAACACTTTTGCAGACAACAGTCCACCATAAGGATTCTCGATCAACTAAATGGTTAGTGACACATTTAATTTTGTCTTTCTCAGCATATGATTCTTCATGAAAATAATCATCAAATTGACTGATAAAAGCAAGCACAGTCTTTCCATCACGTGATCCATTGAAAGTACGAAATTTGAAGTTCCTTTTACTTATCTTTGTTTCTTTCCGAATAGATTGGGCTTCAAGTGTTGCATCGATAGTACGTCATATAATATCTTTAGGTTGTGATTCATCTTGGTCGGCGGTAGATCGTTGTAGATTGGCTAGTTGAGCTTGCAAAGTTTATCGTGCTCTTCGTTCCTCTTGAAGATGCATCATAATCAAATCCAATTTTTGCTCCATTGTTGGTTTGGGTAGATCACCTTCAACCATAAAATCTTCCATAGTTTGATCAGTCATCCTGCAAAATTCCAAAAGACCTCACACACTCGAAACCTTGTTAGCGGGATGAGCGTAGCTCAAAGGCAGGTTTATAAGGCTTATATATATATATATATATAGTTTGGCTTTTGTAGTATTTCTCCTTTACAATTGCGAAATTTGATGTCACAGTCATCTTCCAAGAATATAATCTTTGTGTATAGACTACGTGTTGCCGATTGTTCGCTGGAATCTGATTCTGTCAATTCACAGGTGTGAACAGGGGCTTCCAGAGAGTAGTAAACAGATTCGTATATTGCCGAATAGGAACTGCCTCTATGGTGGTTGTTGGAGATTAGAGCTTATGATCTTCATAACCTTTGTAACTTAGAGTTTTTATTCTTTCTAACTAATTGTGATTTTTAAGGACACGAGTATGTTTTTGCCCGTTTCGGCGACGGGCAGTACATGCTGCCGCCGCCGATGGTGTCGTAGAGTTCATGCAAGGGCTGCAGAACACGGGGTTCAAGGTACAGCAATGGAAGAGACTAACAAGAAGAACTCAAATTTTTTATGTCAAAGTTCACTATATTGCTTGTCAAATGAGTTACAAGAAATTCATGTTCAGAATAATCCGAAGTATCTCATAAACTGTTTACATTCAGGTGTATGTTGACAGTTGCAGTAGGAAGGGAAACACTCTTCACATCAGCATGTTCATTTCGTAACTTGGCAGTTGCTAGATCAACAAAGAATTTCAGAAACTCCAGAAGAACATCTCTATAATGAGGTCAAGTCCATCATTATTTGCTGAAAAGATATCAGCAAGTCTTTACAACTTCCATCTTTTGTTGATTGGATTCATGGCTAAAGAAGAGGGCAGTGTCACAACTAAAAGTTCAAGACATTGGCACTTAGACTTGAAGAGCTCAGCTGGGCAGCAATCCCTGTGTTTAATTCTTTGAAATCCATACATACAGTGCCAATACATTGAAGAGTTCTGTAAGCAATTAGAATAACATACAAAACTGCATTCCCTCAGGCCTGTGATATCTTCTGCTGCATTGCCTTAAGCTCTTCCTTCAAGTCTACTTTCTTATTCTTCTGATTTTCAGGGTAAGATGTTCCAACACTGTAACTTCAATTGGCATGCCATTCATATCCCTTCCTCCTGCTTACAACAGCAAACATCCCATGGCCTCAATTCCATTGGGCCTCCCAGTAGAGAACTTCACAAAACAACATGATCAATTAGTCCACGAGGAGTGGAGACGCAGAGCATTCGCCAATTTCAACCCCTCCAACCGCAGTTATCAAACTGTACGGGCCTCGGAAGAATCTGTGACTGCCAGACGACGCACAAAAACAACAGAACACCAGAAGCTCTCCCTCAGAACACCTAGGACATGATCCGCACGCTTCAAGAAACTCAGATAGAGCTAATATAACAGCAGCATCATAGGGAGAAGAGCAAAGATGAGACGGATCTCAGAAGCAATGATGGCCTCAGACACAAAGATTGGTGGTCGTCTTCTATCATTTAGCATTATCAGAGTGGTGCACGATGACAGTGTCTCATCACAGGCCATCATTAGTCACCGAGAGCCGACGTAGCAGAAAGAAAATCGATGTTGAGAAAGAGATGGACTTCTTAAGGCAGATCTTCTGCTCCTCTCAATGAGCTTTGCTAAGATTGAAGGCAGGATCGCTTGGAGCTGCTAGACGATGTCTGAACTGATCACAGGCGCCATCTTCCCCTCAGCTTCGTCTTCTGCAGCTTTGTCATCATCTTAAAGCATCGTCTCCTCGTTTTTCATCGATTATGCCTCCTCGTTCCTCATCGATTCTGCCTCTTGTCACACACAGCAAAGCGCCCGAGAGGCAGGTACTGAAAGAAGGTTTCCACAGTCATGGCTTGGTGGAGATCATCTTCACAAACACAGCATTGCCGTTCTTCAGGAACTTCGGCTTCTTCTCGAGCTCCTTGCCAGACTGCCATCGATCTTGGTCAGGATCTCTGAATTTGACCGCAATGTGCGAGGTATGGCCATCCAGCACAGGAGCGTAGCCATTGCCGATCTGCTCTAGGTTGTTCCATGCGCCCCAGAGATACTGACATTCCTTCGAAGCATATCCCATCCTATCTTCCCCTCTGTCCCAGCTTGCTTACCCCCTTTGGTTCGTTTTCCCTCCATCCATTCGAATTCTCTCCCGAATTAGTCTCTTTTCCCCTTCCTTTTCTCCTCTATTTTTAGTTTTCTTTTTCTTGTTCACATGTCAAAATTAGGCAAGCGACCTTCCTCATTCCAGCACTTTTATAAAAGTCTGACATGAGTATAATTTTTGTCAAAGCATTGCTGTGCTAGCAATATGTCACCATGCCTTTTGCATTAATTTAACATTGACATCCAAGCAACCAAGATTATTTGCAAGAGGCATATCTTGCAGCAACTCTGCTACCTCCTTTAAATGTCCCTCTTGTAGCATATCTTCAAAGCACTTGCACCAAGGCTGTCATGTTGGAGCAAACTTTGACTGCAGAAACAAAAGTAACTTCATTTGGTTGTTTGAAAACAGTAACCTTTTTCCTCAACCCTGAAGTTCCTGGTTTTTGACCTTCATACCGAGATGTATAGCATATGGTGATCTTAAAGACTGTCATTGCACATAGAGCTAGAACAAATAGCAGCAGGACAAAGATCCTTTGGCATCAGTTTTTCATATTTTTCTAATACACGCACATCATGCATCCAAACAAAATCATGCGCATGCACTAAGGGAATATATACATTGGATGCGTACTATTAAAATGCATCACACAAACAATGAATCACACGCGGAAATTAACACAAATGCACAACAAAAGAAATGGAGGTGTATACGACTCGGATGCGCAGCAACACGACATCCACCCCCTCTAAACCTGCGCATCCTCCGGATGTGCCAACTAACCAGGATCATTCAACTCCACAAACAGGTCAAGTCCATCTTCTGATTCTAGTAGACCTGTTTCTCCATCGGCTTCATCATCTATGTCTTCTATCTCTTCTGCTTGTCTTTCTCTTATCTGCTCTTCTTCTGTCAATGCTTCAAGTGCATATTCTTCATCTTCTCTTCTCTTGAAAATCTTGACTCGTTTTCCAGCAATAGGCACCCTCAATGTTGTTCCATCTAACTCAGCCAGCTCATAAGTACCATTGTCAAAAACCTTTTTCACTTCATACGGTCCAAACCATCTTTGAACCATTTTTCTCATGCTACTATGTTGATTTTCTAGACTACTGTCATAGACTAGAACCCAATCTCCTTCTTTTATGGCTCTAGGCCTCAAGCGATGCCTTAAATCAAACCTGTCCTTATTTCTGAGACGGGCTGCCTTCAAACGGTCAACGGCTAGCTGCACATCTTCTGTCCTTCTCTCTAGTTGACGAATCCGAAGGGCTATCAGCTCTTCCCTTGATAAATTCTCATGCCACGGAAGAACACTCCAAGTGAGAGCACAAATTTCAGTAGGCATGATAGGTTTTTGCCCATACATCAACTCCGTAGGCATGTAACCAGTAGTCACACTATGTGTAGAGCGATCAGCCCACAATGCAAAAGGTAGTAATCTCGGCCAATCTCCAATCTGACCTCTACAAGCTTTTGCCAATGCTTTAACTATTGGCGGATGTCCTCTTTCACTTTTGCCATTTCCCTCTGGATTATAGGCAATAGTAAGAGCCAATTTAATCCCAAGCCGTGAGAAGAATTCTCTAGCTTCATCAGCATCTAGCTCTCCACGATCAGCTGTAATCTTGCCTATACATCCATACTTGCAAAATATTTCTTCCAACAAGAATTTACATACTGTAGTGGTGGTCTTCGTCCGCAACGGTCTACCTTCAACATAGTTTGTAAGATCCTCCCTAGCCAAGACAAGATATCTCATCTACCAAAGTTCCACTGGCAAAGTAACCAAGTCTACCACCCACTTGTAATGCATACATAGTGGATAAGTCGGATGCAGCTCATCACGATGTCGCACTAAAGAGTAAAGCTGGCAGTCCCTGCAAGTCTCCACAAAGTGAGAAACATCTTTATACATCCCTTTCCACCAGTATCTTTCTTTGATTTTCTCATAGGTAGCCCACACACCTCTATGTCTAGCCCATGAGCTCTCATGAAACTCTCGCATAATCTGTATTTGCATCGCTACATCACAAACTACTCTCAAGGGCAAGCCTCCTCTCTTTCTTGGATGCTTCCAAAGAAAACCATCTTTCAAGAAATACCCATAAGCCTTCCTTCTGATTTTCTTAAATTCATCATCTGTCCAATCAGCTCTTCGAGTCAATGAACTTAGATATTGTCCAATTTGCAGCCATTCATCAACATAAAGTTCTTCAATAAAGGCTTCAACAGTAGATACATGACAATCATGAATAAGGACAGAAGCAGCAAACTCTGTCTCATCATCTTCTGCAAGCATTGACTCATCATCCTCATATCTCGCTCTAGAAAGCATGTCAGCAACTGGATTATCTTTCCCTGCTATGTGTCGAAATTCTGGATTCAATGATTTAATATAGGCAATCCACCGAAGCATCGCTATATCTGGAGTCGAGCAACTAGTAATCATGCCAAGCAAAGGCAAACAATATGTTTCCACAACAACTGAAGCTCCAATAAAATATCATTTGTCACACTTCAGTGCAGTGACTACTCCCCACAACTCTCTTTTGATCTGCGGATATCTCCTTTGTCGCTCATTAAGAACTTTAGCTCCAAAGCGGATAGCATACCTATTTCCATCAGCATCATCCTGTCCCACAGCCCAACCTATGCCAATAGGGCTAGTATCAACTGTCAACATGATCGGCCGTCCACACTGATAATCTGCCTTGCGTAGAGTAGGTGCTAATTGCAACAGCTTCTTGAGCTTACGCATGGCTTTTGAATGGTTCTCATCCCAATGAAATTTCCGCCCCTTTCGAAGCAGCTGATAGAGAACATCTGCAATATGAGCAAAATGAGGAATCCAAATCATATAAAATACACAAGCTCCCACAAATCTCTGCACCTCTAAAGTAGTCGAGCAATACTTTGCAATCCTGTTTATGGCATCCACCTTTGCAGGAGAAGGCTTTCTGCCATAATATCCAACCATATGCCCAACTATGATGACTTCATTAACAGCAAAGACAGATTTCAGCCCTGAAAGTGTCAAATTTACCTTCTCTAATCGTGTCAATATTTGCTCACAAGCAATCAAGTGGTCAGCCACAAACTGTCTACATCCACGCAAATCAAGACTTTCATTCTTTTCTTCTTCTGCACAACCCTTAATAGGCACATCATCTAGAAAAGGCATGGTAAACTGCGGAATATAGTCTCGAAGAACTCTATGCATAGCATTCATCATATGAGCAACTGAGTTTGTAGCACCTTGAGGCAAGGTACACATCCTTACAAGACCAATAGGTGTCCGCATAGTAGTAATATCCCTGCTTTCCAAGGCAAGCTGAAACTGATCATAACCTGAATACAAGTCTCCTAAAGAATAGATGGCTCGTCCTGCAAAAGCCTCAGCAAATTCATCCACAACTGGACCTGTTCCCACATTCCTAATTGTCACTTTGTTCACGGGCTGCATATCCTGAATAAATCTCAAAGTACCATTCTTCTTTGGTACAGTAAACCACCTGTTAGAATAAGGTGCAGAAGAGGGTTCCAAAATCCCCATTTTAATCTTCTCATTCAGCAACTCTATCAGCTTTGGCAAGTGTGCTTTAGGCACAGGTATAGGACGTATATTCCATGGTACATGAGGAACAGTGAAGATGACCATAGGTGCAACCAATTCGGGACTAATGCAGCCAATTTCATGTGGAAAGAAAGCAAATGCCTTACCATGACGTCCAAGCATCTCTCTAAAACATTCTTTTTCCACTGGAAGCAAAAAATCATCATTTCCAATCTTCAATTCTGCAAGAGTTTCAGCTGTAAACTTATGTCCAATATTTGCAGGTTCCCTCAACATAGGCTGCTTCATAGCTTTTTCAATCTGTTCATCACTATCAGAAGGAAGCGGGCCTGCAACCGGCTTAACCTTCTTATCAACTGTTTTATATTTTGTGTCAACCTTGGCATCATTCAAGCACTCTTTCCTTTGCTGCAATTTCTGCAAATTTTCAGCAACTTTCAACTCTGTTTGCTGAAAAATTTCAGCCTTTAGCTCTATGGACTGCATGGGTGCAGTTTGAAACTCTGTATGCAGAAATTTTTCTGCATTCAACTCTATTGGCTGAATGGATTCAGCCCTCGGCTCTATGGACTGCATAGATGCATCCTGAAACTCTGTATACAGAAATTTTTCTGCATTCAACTCTGTTGGCTGAATGAATTCAGCCCTCTGCAATTCTATTAGCTGATCAAGATCAGCCATAAATTCAGTTTGCTGAGTTTTCTCAGCCTCTAACTCTGTTTGCAGCATAAAACCAGAAATTTCCTGAAACATATCCAAGGTTTGCACAGGTATGATCTTTGAACCCTTGCATACATCAGTTTTTAGCATTGCTCTTATCTCAAACAATGTATCTGCATAAGACATCCCTTCATACAATCCATCCACATGCTCTTCTGCTTGCAAAATACCTGCATTCTTCAACTCTTTCTCCTTACGACCAATGTACTGCCTGGCAGCTCTAGGCAAATCTGAAATTTTCTGATAACTTACTGAACTATCTGAAGTAAACCCAACAAAGTTATTGGAGAAAGACTGGCTGCCAGGAGGCGAGATCTCCTCTTTTCTCCGCTCCGTACCACTGGCGTCTCGCAAGACAGCGGTACCTAATGAAAATCCAACTCCTTCGCAGGTAGTGGTGCCTCACGCAAGGAGTCCCTGTTTCTCGGATGATTTACCCCAACAGTCATAAACTGAACAGCTCGCATACCATCTTTACTGCGTATCCGCACATAAGCTGACCCATCATCCATCACTTTTGTTTCCATTCTTGCTTCTGTAATGAAAGGTTGTCCAAGAATAATCGGATAAGAGCATGAATCCTGAACAAAGCAATGATATTCCTCTTCAACATTACCAATAGAAATTCTGATACTCGGACAAGCAGCATACATATCACCAGAAGTATTATTGGCGGCTCTCATGCGCCAGCCATGCTCTGCATCCATAGGCCACTTACCACTCTCATAAACACCTCGAGCAATAAGATTAATCTTAGAACCATGATCAACTAAAGCAATCAAGGGAATTTTTTTCTCTCCAATCCTTATCACTGTCTCAGTGGTTGCTCTAGCCCAATGACTTCGTGAAAAATGGCTGCGAGGAATGAGAATAGGGGTCTCATCATCTTCATACTGCATAGGCTGCACTATTTTCTCCAATTGCGGATTAACAGAAGCATTCTCAACCATCACTGCATCATCATGCTCTTCCCCAAGAGCTCCATGCCACAATCCCTGTAAAGCAAGTCCTTCCATCACATGTCGTTTCCTCCGCAAAAGATCCTGCATCTGATCCTGTATTTCTCTTCTAGCAATCCCGAGAGCCTCTCCAACAGTAAAAGTGACTTCACTATTCAAAATTCTTTCATGAAAAATCTTACTCATATCCGTTTGCATATCAAGGTCTGACAAGAGCTTGAATCCTGGCTCTTTTCTTGGTTGCCTCTTTTCTTTCTGCTTGTCTCCCATTGGTTGATCAGTACCTGTTTGAGCTGGAGAATTTGGCATAGGTGGAGCCGTAACAGGTGGTGAAACAAAGTCACCCCCTCTAGTCTTTTTGGAGGAGCTAGGTCCCTCCTCATCTCTTCTTCTCTTTTCCTCAACCATGGCATCTAAACCCTGTGTTTTAGCCATATAAGCAAAAATAGAATACCTGTCAACAGGAGAATCCCATCCGGTTTCTCCTCGGATGCTAGAGCCCACACAAGTCATAGTAGAAGTTTGAACTTTCCCTCTTCTCGCTATCTCCAAGGCAGAAGACCATAAAGTAGAGTCTCCATCAGATTTCTGCTCAAGCTGGACTCCAAAAGCTGAAGCATCTCCTCTAACACTCACATAAGCTGATCGCGCAGCCATATCATCAACAAGCTTCTTCATACCTCCCTTACCAAAGTTCGTGTCAAGAGGAGCGCCAGTCTCTGTCAGCCATATCTTCCCATCTTGTCCCCAGAACACTACATTCTTCTTACGTGCTTCCTGAAAAGCATCACAATCTCTACAGTGTTGGTGCTCTGTACTATCACACCAAATACATCGTCGCCCTTTCCTTTGACCAACTGGAAACGCAGTCACTGGAGCAGGTGCTACAGCAGGTACTGACATAAGTTGCTCCTTTAACTTACCAACTTCAGCTTTGACTGCTTCAATTGTCAAATCCGCCAAGCCTTTAATAACATCATCTACAGATAAGGGCACTGGAGCAGCAGGAACTGGTGGATTCATAACAGGAGGAGTAGGCTTAGGCAAAGAAGCAGCAGGGGTAGAAGAAGAATTCTCCAAGGATTTTTCAGGAACTGATCCTGTATTTCGATGCAATCTTACTCTCCTGCGCTGCTTCTTGACAAGAGCATTCACAGCATCAATGACATGTCTCCACTCAGTCTTTAAACCTGAATCAGTAGCTTGATCTTCCAAAAGATCATCCAACTTTTCCTGTAAATCAGCATCTGCAGCTTGCAAAAATAACTCCACTTTCTGCATCTCCAAAGCTTGCTGTTCAGTCCCATCCAACTGATCATAACGGCTTTCAAACTCTCGCAGAAGAGCGGTAACAGAAAGTCCCTTATTAGGCATAGAAACCCATGCTAAAAAATTCCTGCGATTCATAAGACCTGTATCCTCCAGGAAATATTCATCTTTTAATGCCTTTTTAAATTCAGCCCAACCTGCATGTGCCTCTTGAATTTCTGCAATTCGACCTTCAAGAGCGCGCACCACGATCCACAAGAAGTAGCGGCTCCAAAAATCTTGAGAAACCCCAAAAAACTTCATCTTTTCTTCATACAAATGCAGGTAAGTTGACACTTGCTGGCCATTAAACTGCTTCATCTCCTGTTGGACAGCTTTCAAAGCATCCATAGCATCACTGTCACGTTTTGCATGAGCTTCCTGCTGCATATACATGGTGAATGACTGAAACAGGTTCTTCATGACATTATCATCTGTCATCTCTTCTTGCGAGTCTCCCATCTTGCTAATGACGCAGCACTTTCACGTCGGGTTCACCAGAAATGTCGTAGAGTTCACACAAGGGCTGCAGAACACGGGGTTCAAGGTACAGCAATGGAAGAGACTAACAAGAAGAACTCAAATTTTTGATGTCAAAGTTTACTATATTGCTTGTCAAATGAGTTACAAGAAATTCATGTTCAGAATAATCCGAAGTATCTCATAAACTATTTACATTCAGGTGTATGTTGACAGTTGCAGTAGGAAGGGAAACACTCTTCACATCAGCATGTTCATTTCGTAACTTGGCAGTTGCTAGATCAGCAGAGAATTTCAGAAACTCCAGAAGAACATCTCTATAATGAGGTCAAGTCCATCATTATTTGCTGAAAAGATATCAGCAAGTCTTTACAACTTCCATCTTTTGTTGATTGGATTCATGGCTAAAGAAGAGGGCAGTGTCAAAACTAAAAGTTCAAGACATTGGCACTTAGACTTGAAGAGCTCAGCTGGGCAGCAATCCCTGTGTTTAATTCTTTGAAATCCATACATACAGTGCCAATACATTGAAGAGTTCTGTAAGCAATTAGAATAACATACAAAACTGCATTCCCTCAGGCCTCTGATATCTTCTGCTGCATTGCCTTAAGCTCTTCCTTCAAGTCTACTTTCTTATTCTTCTGATTTTCAGGGTAAGATGTTCCAACACTGTAACTTCAATTGGTATGCCATTCATATCCCTTCCTCCTGCTTACAACAGCAAACATCCCATGGCCTCAATTCCATTGGGCCTCCCAGTAGAGAACTTCACAAAACAACATGATCAATTAGTCCACGAGGAGTGGAGATGCAGAGCATTCGCCAATTTCAACCCCTCCAACCGCAGTTATCAAACTGTACGGGCCTCGGAAGAATCTGTGACTGCCAGACGACGCACAAAAACAACAGAACACCAGAAGCTCTCCCTCAGAACACCTAGGACATGATCCGCACGCTTCAAGAAACTCAGATAGAGCTAATATAACAGCAGCATCATAGGGAGAAGAGCAAAGACGAGACGGATCTCAGAAGCAATGATGGCCTCAGACACAAAGATTGGTGGTCGTCTTCTATCATTTAGCATTATCAGAGTGGTGCACGATGACAGTGTCTCATCACAGGCCATCATTAGTCACCGCAGAGCCGACGTAGCAGAAAGAAAATCGATGTTGAGAAAGAGATGGACTTCTTAAGGCAAATCTTCTGCTCCTCTCAATGAGCTTTGGTAAGATTGAAGGCAGGATCGCTTGGAGCTGCTAGACGATGTCCGAACTGATCACAGGCGCCATCTTCCCCTCAGCTTCGTCTTCTGCAGCTTTGTCATCATCTTAAAGCATCGTCTCCTCGTTTTTCATCGATTATGCCTCCTCGTTCCTCATCGATTATGCCTCCTCGTTCCTCATCGATTCTGCCTCTTGTCACACACAGCAAAGCGCCCGAGAGGCACGTATTGAAAGAAGGTTTCCACAGTCATGGCTTGGTGGAGATCATCTTCACAAACACAGCATTGCCGTTCTTCAGGAACTTCGGCTTCTTCTCGAGCTCCTTGCCAGACTGCCGTCGATCTTGGTCAGGATCTCTGAATTTGACCACAATGTGCGAGGTATGGCCATCCAGCACAGGAGCGTAGCCATTGCCGATCTGCTCTGGGTTGTTCCATGCGCCCCAGAGATACTGACATTCCTTCGAAGCATATCCCGTCCTATCTTCCCCTCTGTCCCAGCTTGCTTACCCCCTTTGGTTCGTTTTCCCTCCATCCATTCGAATTCTCTCCTGAATTAGTCTCTTTTCCCCTTCCTTTTCTCCTCTATTTTTAGTTTTTCTTTTTCTTGTTCACATGTCAAAATTAGGCAAGCGACCTTCCTCATTCCAGCACTTTTATAAAAGTCTGACATGAGTATAATTTTTGTCAAAGCATTGCTGTCAAAGCACTGCTGTGCTAGCAATATGTCACCATGCCTTTTGCATTAATTTAACATTGACATCCAAGCAACCAAGATTATTTGCAAGAGGCATATCTTGCAGCAACTCTGCTACCTCCTTTAAATGTCCCTCTTGTAGCATATCATCAAAACACTTGCACCAAGGCTGTCATGTTGGAGCAAACTTTGACTGCAGAAACAAAAGTAACTTCATTTGGTTGTTTGAAAACAGTAACCTTTTTCCTCAACCTTGAAGCTCCTGGTTTTTGACCTTCATACCGAGATGTATAGCATGTGGTGATCTTAAAGACTGTCATTGCACATAGAGCTAGAACAAATAGCAGCAGGACAAAGATCCTTTGGCATCAGTTTTTCATATTTTTCTAATACACGCACATCATGCATCCAAACAAAATCATGCGCATGCACTAAGGGAATATATACATTGGATGCGGATTATTAAAATGCATCACACAAACAATGAATCACACGCGGAAATTAACACAAATGCACAACAAAAGAAATGGAGGTGTATACGACTCGGATGCGCAGCAACACGACAACGGGTTAAAAACAAATTTGAAGCTTTTATTAAGCTTCTCTTTAAGCCTTCCAAGCTTTACTTTGGAGCTTTAAGAGCTATGGAGGAAATTGGCTTATCTCTTAAGAAGATACCAACGACTTGATGTAGGATCTTTCCGTGTGGTCCTCCGCCTGCAGAGGTCGGTCCCTCACGATCTGAGTGTACAGCAGGGGGTTCTTGATTTCCAGGAATACGCTGGTATGGACCGTTTGCCACGAGATTGATTATAGAGCTCGATCATTCCAAGAGCTCCGCCTTCACGTGAGATGGTAAGTGATTGGAAGCTCTCGATCTCAGCTTTGCTCTAATACCACTAGTGCACAGATCGGATGCCGTATGCGCACGTAGTGAGCGTCAGAAGGTCCCCAAGAACAAAAGAACTCTACTTTTGCACAAAAAACAAGGAAGAAAGCTTGCACAACATGAAGCAAGAGACTAATTGGGTATAATCTCCCCCCATGCCTTGTGTGAGCGCTCCACAAAGCATGTATTTCTATATATTATTGATCTTCAAGCTAAAAAAATAGCCCAATTTACAATTAGCACGCTTTAGCTTTTGTGTTTGCTTTTGTGCCATTAAAGAATTAAAGCTATTGGGCACCCAAGGAGTCAGGCGGAACCCAAATACAATGTCTAATACAAATATTTAAATCGTGCGCCCATGCACATACAAAAGTAATAAATAAATATCAAGCGCTTTAATAAATAAGCGCGTCAAAATATGGACGCCATGCCTAAGATACACACCCATAAAAAATTGATGATAATTTGAATACACGCTATCCTCCAATGCTTCCCAATGCCACCGCTGCTTACTCTACATATCAACTGAAGCATTCACAATTGTTAGAAAAATAATACAATTAAACCGACAAAAGTGAATACCTAGCAGTCTTCAGCTACAAAATAAATAAATTAGTTAGAACTCAATCCTAACCTTAATCTATTACGAGTGCGCACTCTAAACTCATAAACGTTTATTAATTTAAATATGTATTTTGCGGAATCACCCACTTACACATTAAATTAACAAGATGCCTGAAAAGGATAGGCGTCCCCATCGACTTTTCGCACAAAGAATCCACCTTGTGTATGAGCCCCGGTAATAAAAATTTTACTGAATCCACCACAAAACCTCACGGAATCCATCGTGGAATATGTCTCCTAGCATCAGTTATAGCATCTGTTCTAGCTAATAATGGCTTCAGCTTCCATGCAAATCCTATATAAAGATGAACAAGCTTTTCAATTATCCTACAAAGTGCATGAAGTGTACAGATATGGGCATTCACTAAAGGAATATCTAGGAATGGCTTAAATTGTGGATCCTTGTTGTACCTAGAGGGAGCTTTATTCCAATTGCTTGAGTTCAACTCTCTGCTAGTTGGGGACATACAATATAGGCAAGGACATCTAGAGTTGGCTCCCTTTGATACATTGTACATACATTTAAGTGTCTTTAAGTCACCAGCTATGTGTCACTCAATCTTATAGTTCCCAAATCCTTCAACAAATAGCTCTTCTCCTACTTGTTGTCTCTTAATAACATCAAGTATTGGTGTTCGATGAAAAACCCGATACAATAGATCAAAATTCTCTGTATCTACTTCTTCGAATGCTCCTAGCCACCAGATTTTGTGTTCTGATTGAACACTGAATGACATTGAGTGATTGTAATGATCTGATGAAAGTGCTCTATTCATCAAGGTAATAGAGACCCTCTTTAGTTTTGTATATTTTAGAATCTCACTTTCATCAAGTTTAACCACAAATCTAGCCACTCCTTGTGCCTCTTCTAGTGACAAGTCATAGAATCTAATTATTAAGCATTGTAGGGTGGGCAAGTCAAGGAAAATATTGTTAAATTCATTGAATAAAACTTCATTTTTCTTGCCATTGAAGCTAGCCTCGATATGGAAAGACTCACCCAGAATCTCCATTACCTTGTTATTCACTCTTTGTCTAATAGTTCTAATCACACATGGCCTTGGAAGTATGCAATTGCGTACTCGTCCATGCTTTATATTTAACTGTAAATTTTGAAAAAGTTATACATAAGCATCTCGATTGATATCAATATTATCTAGTGTCTTCTGGACTAACTCAGTATCCAAAAAGAGATCCTTTATAAATGAATCCAAGCATTGTTTCTTTGCCTTTTTAAATTTATTCTTCTCCAAAATATCTTTTACAAATGTTGAAGGAAGAAGATGATAATAAAATTGAGATGCTTTGAAAGAATCTCTTTCACTTGCATTTGGTTGGAAGAAGATACCTAAACAAAATCAACATCACAAATCAATACAATTAATTATAAACAAAGTCATATTTCATATTTTTAAGGTGGAACAAAAATGTACCTTATTGCTTGGATTCGTTTACTACAACCACTTTCTCCTGGTCTAAGACTCTCAATATTTCTAAGAGCCTTTTGTCGATTTCGAATTCCTAAAATAGTTTTCTTTCTCGTTGATAAGATTTGATGCATTTCTCCAAAAAATGAATCCTCTGTTGATAGTCTTCAAGCATCTGCAATAACTCATTGTTATGTTTTGATAAAAGATGGTTCTCCAATTTGAGGACATCCTTTTTCTGCAACCAAGTTAAGTGTATAGCCTAGAAACCCATTATAACCATCACCAATGAACCTCAACAATGAAAAGCTATTATAGAAAGGCAGAATGCTATTTTTTCTAGGATCTTTGGGATATAGCCTGCCATCTAACCAAAGATCAAGATTCTTCTTTCCTTCAAACCTGAGTAGTAACGGTAATGGGTTTTGTTCTCTTCCTTATTGGTTCATACTCACTATCCACCAACTCAATATGAAGATGATAAAGAGGCCTTTTACTAGAGCTACAGAGATCATTGGATGACTGATCCATAGCTAAGAATGTCATTAGAAGATTGGATTGAAAACGTATGCGAATTAGAAATAAGAAGGAAAATGAAGAAGAAACTAGTAAGGATGGGAAACAAAGAAGAGAGTGAGAATGGAGGGAAGTAATCAAACGTCGAACAAAATTCAAATTGAATATTAGTTTTCACTTTAATGAGGATGAGTAAGATCTTGATTATGACAATCTTTGTCACCTTTATGGCAATCTAGATTTCTAGGTTTGATGTGATCATGAGAATAACGCGACAAGGACTTATTAATAAATTTTTATATATTTACTTACCAAAATATAAAAGTTTTTAAAAATAAAAAATGATTTTATTTCTTAAAATATTTTCTCTCTCTAGGATCACCTATAGGGCATTTTTGAGACCTTAAAACTCCCCTAATGATATGCCACACTTGTAGTGGCCATGATAGTCATTGAATTGTTTAAGTGATACTTGTATTTTTTTTATTTTGCATCATTTTATAGTACCTAATGCATAGAATTTGTGGTAGTTCATATTACCGATCATGATAGTAGGTTGTCTCACTCCAAAGAGATATTCAGTGATTTATAACCTATTGAACTTAGTATATGGATCTCACAGAAGAAGATATGAATATCCTCAATTAAATCCACAAGGCAAAGAGTACTGAAGACATTCTATTGCTTGGAGAATTATTTATCCACAAGCATGCTCATGATACAGACCTACCTCCTACTATATCTTGTGGATGAAGTGGAGATTGCAAGACTAATCCATACTTAATGGATGCTATTTTTTGAGCACTTCATGAAAATCCTATAAGACTTTGTGTGATAGCATGCCTGACCAAAGAGTAGAATGGCTAAAGATCAGCTAGTGTTGGAGGCATTGTATATATTTTGACTGGCTACCGATAATGGATATGGACAATAGGATGCTATGGACGGTGAAGGACGACGATGCTGGAGATGTGGTAGTTGGAAATGGGATAGGGAAGATGATGGATGTAGCCATGGAGGAAAAGGCAAATTGTTTTTATATGATACACTATGCATCCATGGAGAAGTGATTGAATAGGTAGAAGCTCACTAAAAGGTAACGAGAGACAAAACAATTAGAGTTTCGATGCAGTACACATAAGTGATCTGTTAGATACCTCGAGGGCCTAGATAAGTTACTATAGTTTATTTCTACAAGGTGGTTGCATGATACCCTGATAATAACTTCTTGCAAAGTCGAGAAAGTCACTTGATAAGAGTGAAAGTTCTGTAGAAGGTATGGTCCAAAGGTAAACATGTGCTTTTGTCATTATTATATTTAGCAAATGTAAGCAACAAATAACCTAAAAGCTTCAATATGTAATATAAAGTCTATAGCACAACATGGTGATGTGGGTGACATTTCCAAGTAGAGTGCATTGATAAATCGCACTGCACTATGGATTGTGGTGTCATGGTGAAGTTTGAGGAAGAAAATCAAGGATGGGCCATAGATTTGAATATTGCAGTGGTGGATAAGATGGAGTATTTTGACAACTTATATAACATGATTTCAATACATTATCATAGCTTATCCATTATCATAGTTGATATACAATGGTTTAAAGTGGTATTTAAAGGATTAGGGGCAATCGTTTGATGAGGGCTATCTGGGTTCTTGGATGTAGTATTTTTGTTGAATGTTGAAATGTCTTATATTTTTTGGTTGATTTTTGTTGTTTTTGAGGCCTAAATGGTACTTGATTTTTTATGAATGCTGAATTATGTTTAGTTGTTTTTGAGAGTTTTTTAGAGTGGTTATTTTTTGGAAGCTCATGATGTTTTTTAGTAGAGATATGAGGATTTGTGATGTTCTGATAGGTTCTATTGAGGTTCTGATCGGTTATAATAGATTCTATTTAGCTTTTGTTTTGTTATGTTTTTCTTTCTATATGAAGGATGGAGTAATGATTGATGAATTTTGAGGTTGTTTGAAGGCTCATTGAATGGTTTTTGATGGTTTTAGTTGAGCTAGATAATTTTTGTTGACCTTTTGTAACCCTCTGTTGAGCTTTTGTAGAGCCTCTATTCATGTTCTATCATATTCTATATGTCTCTGTAAGTGTTCTATTGGATGAGGATGTAGTTTGAGAAAGTTTTCTAGCCTTGGAAGGAGGTGAATGAAAGTTCAAAAGAGCTCAAGGAAGTGAAAGAAGTAGTTGCTGAAGACTTAAGAGAAGAAAGGAATGAAGTGACAATGATGAGCTGTGAAGAGTCACTGTAATGGCTCTGGTGACTTTTCATATCTCAGACACACTTCTTGGTGACATTTCATATCTCAGACACTTCTTGGTCCCCCCCCTCCCCCCCAAAAAACCCCGTTCCAACCAAGGCCCCCCCCCCCTCCCCCCATGACATGGCAACCCCTTGAAAAAACCTCGCTCCATCCATCCCACCCCACCTCACCTCAAAAAACCTCGCTCAACCCACCTCACCCCCCCACGATACGGCACACCCTTATCCCCCCCCTCCCCCACCTCTCAAAAAACCCCCAACCCCACCTCACCTCATCTCAAAAGACCCCGCTCAACCCACCCCATCTCACCCCCCCCCCCCTTTCCCACCTCACCCCACCCCAACCCACCCCACCTTGCCTCATCCCCCCATGACATGGCGCACCTTCCCCCCCTAAGAAGAGGTATCCACGACCACAGAAGGGTTATTGTGAGGGATTATTGAATATTTTAGTGAGGAGATGACGTACTATTGATTGATTGAGAGAGAGAGAGAGAGAGAGAGAGAGAGAGAGAGAGAAAGAGAGAGAGAGAAAGAGAGCCAATTCTATGCAAATAATGTATCTATCTATGAGAGATTGTGAGAGAAAGCTATGGAATCCTTGAAGATGAATCATGTGTGATATTTTTCCATTCAAAGTGGAGTATTATTTTATGTTCTCCATTTCTATCAAATAATTCTATAAAGAATATGAAGAGAATGATGCATTTTGTTAAAGTTAAAGCCATGGGAGAATTATTTCTATGAAGCTACGTTGTCGTGATGCTGCGCATCTGAGCCGTGAACACCTCCATTTTTGTTGTGCATTTGTGTTAATTTCTGCGTGTGATTCATTGTTTTTGTGGTGCATTTTAATAAACTACATTCAATGTATATATTTCCTTAAATGTATTGTATACTGATCATGTTTTGGAGTTACTATCTGAAGTTGAGAAGACTGACCTCAAACCACTCCAATCATGTTTTGACAGTGCCATGAAGATGAATTAGCAATTGAAGTGCTAAAAGGAAATGGAGTCTTTGTTTGACAAGGCAAAGGCTGTGAATGTGTGGCCTGTCTTAAAGAAGGGACAAGAAGTTCAAAAGACAAAGCTGAAACTTGTAATGGAGCACCGAGAGAAATTATCAAGCTTATTATTATGTGGATGATGCCACGCACTCTTGCCTATTGGTACATGTATGGGGACTATAAATGTGATAAGACTGGAGGTATTGTTTGGAAGGACATCAAGTTCGCTTTTAGGGCAAATTAACATCTACGAATGGAGAGGAAGAAAGGCTAAAGAAAGAGGGAAAAGGAGAGCCATGCTTTGAGGGGAAAAGAGACTAATTTGGGGAATGATGGAAAAAGCAAAGATGCACGGAGAGTTATTTTTTTTGAAATGGAAGAGTTATTTTTGAAATGGAGAGCTATTTTTGAAATGGCGGTTGTTAATCTTGGAAAAGGGGGAATCGGATTCGGAAGTGATGACGTGAACGGACATGAGAACTGCTCCTCGTAGTGTGCCGAAAATTACTGTCTACGGGGAAATCGAATGCTTGATGATCGATGCCAAAGGCATTGTAGTTTTGTGGGGGGGGGGTTCCTGAACAGCGTCGGGAAAAATTCGTGTGCTCTGGTCTTTATCCTGTCAGAGTCGCTGTAGATCGTGAAGAGTGTTCTCTTTTTCGGATACGGCTTGATACAAGTATTGGGTCTGTTAATCACACTGGGGAACAGAGGTGAACTTGTGAAAAACTATCGCCAAGGAGAGGAAAAAAAAAAACTGTCATGCTGATACTCGAGGGTGATAGGGACGACGACAACTTTCCCAACTTCGACATCCAACCATCATCTTCATCATCGTCTCAAGGCTATTGATTGAAAAAGCTGAAACCTGCAAGTAGGCTGTTTGGGCCTCTCTATCTACCAATTCTGTGCAGAAGCCGTCAGTCTGCAGGGACTTTGGAGCTCACGCCTCAGATCCTGCTGAAAAGAACCGATTGAAGTTTCTGACTTGGCCTCGACAAGGATGAGTATCAGCAATGGATAACCATCTGTTTTACCTCGTCTTCAGGCCTGCTATTATTCCAACTCCTCTTCACCAAGGTTTGCACCTGATAGGATCCATGTCACTTGTTCTCTTGTATGGAGTGAGCCCGACTTGTCGGTTCGATAGAAGAGTCTGATCTACGTGGATGAAGAACTCTCTGCCAATAAGCGAAGTAAAAGCAGCAACTTAAAGGACACGCTGATACAGATTGGGAGGAGCTGTGAAGAAAGGCTCGCAAGATAAGAAGGGGCTGCAATTCCTGATCTAGGAAGACTTCTTCCAATCACAACAGAACGCTCGGAGGAAGTCATGTACATGTCAGCCAGCTCGAGCACAGACCTGTTCTTGTCATACTCTGCTTTCATGACGTTGAGCAAGCTCTTCTGAGTATGTGCTCCATCCGGTAGTTCTTGCAGAGTTAAGCTTGCGGAACATGAATCATCACTCCAGTGTGACAGTCCGTGTATAATTCTCTGTGTTGGGAGTATCTTCAATCTCGCAGCTCATTTCATATGTGATCGTGGCTATGGTGAACTATGAGCCATTTTAAGATCCACAGCACATGGAGGTGATGATATGCCGGCATCTCCGACTGTCAATAAGTTTCAAGCATTGACATGCCTGCAAAAGTCTACAGTCAACAACTCAGTAATTAGTTGAATGCGGGTCTGTCAAGCATATAGCTCAGTGATGTACTTATCATCCTTAAAGGCAGCTGATTAGTGCCCAGTTTCTGCAACTTTTTCCAAGGCAGGCATTTCCATCTAATGCAGAGCTGCAAACAAGGCATACTCAGTTCCAATTTCTGCTTAGCAATATGCTAAGATGAAGAAGAGCCTCACACATGTTGAGCGAACAAAATCCTGTGAAAATACTCTGCAACATCATGGAGATTTGAAAGTGTGTTAGGGTGGACACATCAACAGCAAAGCATTGAGGAGCCTTGATTGAGATTTGAACGACATAATTCGCATTTTGTAACTGGTGTACTGTGATAATGTATGGAGCAGAGACATCAGTTACGATGTTAGGTCTTCTTCCATCTCAATTGTTTAATGGAATATATGCAGTTTGTGTTCTTTGGCATTGATTTGATACCTTGTGATCTCAACTACTTAGAGATCCAAACAGTCTTTCATTTAAAATACCCTTTAGACTGAAAACAATAGAGCTGTTATGAATAAGTCTTGAATCAGAGAGAATTACTTGGTGCCCTGAAAAGCAAGCTCTTATGCTTTATTGTGAAGCAGTGGTCAGATTGTCATACTTTGACATTTATTTTGACTCTTCTCTCGTAAAGTACTTGACAAGCATTATAGTGATCTTTGGCGTCAAATTTTGAGATTTTCTTGTTAGCCTCATTTCTTGCTGTACCTTGAACCCAGTGTTCTGCAGCTCTGTCGAAGGGTTTCGAAAGCAATGTCGCGACTTCAGAAGTCCTTGATAAATTTCAAGATAGAAGAACAAGCAAGTGAATGAAGTCTAATCTGTTATGACTGCAATTACTTCCTGTGATGTTGATTAGTTGGAAAGAACAATAATGTTCATGATCATACATAATTCTTTGTATTGAATGAATCAGTAATCCTTAAAAAACATGGAAGAGTTCTGCATGGTATATATCATGTGTTTGCTGTAAATTCACTGTCTTTTCACTCAGAATTCTATGCAGAAATTTTGTATCAAGTAACCATGAAATACTTCAGCCAGTTCTTAAGGATCAAAATTTGACACTATAGGACTCTCTAGCTTTTATCAAGCTGTCAAAGCTATTATCCGATCAGTGATTGCACTCCAACAAAGTGGACATTCTTTACATGTTACAGCACAGGGTTTGTATAAACAGAAATGTCTGTGTATTTCTTGACAGTTTGGATAGGCTTCACTTTCATGAATTTATCAAGTGTGGTTATGAGTATGGAGAAGTCAATACACCAAAACATTGGAGAGTAGGAATGCCTTAAACATTGGAGAGTAGGAATGCCTTGAAGCGACGTTTGAGCTTTTGGAAGACATTAGCAGCAGCACTCGTAGTATTACACCTGTGCCACTGATGATTCTACCGCCCTGTATTGACTCCCCAAGCTTTACAAAATCATTTGCAAACAGATCTGAATTCAGAAACAACTGTATTAAAGCTTCTATTGCCTCCTTAATCGCTTTAAAAGATCACTTGATGTCTTCTCTGAGCGAATCTGCGATCATCTTCTTCATCGACTTAATTGCCATAATGCATAACACTCTTTAGATATTACAGCTGCACCTATTACTAAAGTCTACGAAGCCTCTTCTCCAAAAGCGGATTTTCATCCTCAATGACAATCATGTCGGTCAATTCAGTTTGTATTTCCTTAGCTTGTTGGATACCTCACGCTCTTTAATTGCCACTTATAATTCTGCCATACACCAGGATCTTCTCACACTACATGCTTGATTTCAGAGATAGAGTACAACAGTAGAATCCCTACATCTAATCATGCAATTCCCAAACCTGTTGTTGGTGAACTGTCGGCATTGTTAACAGGTTTAAACACCAGACATTGCAGCCCATGTACAAGTGAGCCCCAGATTTAGCTTCTGTTTCAAATTCTTTTGTGAGGGGAGTTACGCATGGCCAACAGTTATTGCTTGTTTTCAATTTGGGCTGAGGATGAGGGTCACTGGAAGCCCCTCGACGATGACCAGGCATGGTCGCACTCGGAGGAAGATACGAACACGAAGGGAGAGAGGAGAATCGGAGTTCCAGACAAAAGGACATGAGGGCAATCAATTCGGCTCTCTCGACAAGGAGGGATAGGATATACATTCTCCTGTTTCTCACCAAAAATATTCCAGATTCCAGTCGTTAATCGATATCATTTGTATTGGAGCGCTTCTCTCTTGCAAACGCAATCGCAAAGATTCATCGGCCCTCTTTCTTTAAGTGGCTTATCTGGACCGATCGTTCAAGCGACCATTCATTCCAGCCTTCAATCAGACTTCAGGACTGTGTACTCTTACGTGATTGATGGATTACAGGCACTTTAAGGGAGCCCGGATGCTTAGCAGTACGTTGCTGACAGGTGCTTATAAGTAATCTAAATCTAATTTGGGTGCTTGTCCCAAGAGTTACATCAAATCAAAGGAGATTGCCCATGGAGTACACAGAAGATTTTTGGGTAGCCCCAATTACAGGATGTCGGCCAGTGCTACCATGCTGCTGGTGGTGCTATTGCTTCCTGATTTTGCCATGAGTGAGAAAGATAAATACAACTCAATCAATGGGGATGAGAGCGGAAGCACACAGGCGATGATTGGAGACCTGATGTGCTTGGATGTTAAAATGGACGTGTGAAAACTAGTGTCCAGTAATGAAGTCTGGCTCTGTTTGAGCCTGTTTCACAAGGTTACAAAGTGACTGGCAAGTAAACTGGCAGCCGAGATAGATAGCAAATATGGAGGACATTTGTTGTGTTAGAAAATATATGTGAGCAACAGACTTTGACTGAGTTGCAGGCATGGCAGAAGCCAATTAACATGGGCAAACCTCTGGCTGATGAGGCAACATCTCTACTTGCAGTCGCTTCATGTACATCCCGGATGCTCAATTTCTGAACTGATTGTTGGCTGCTGCTTATAACAATGTATGCATCTTCTGTGCAACTATAGAATAGTGTATGACAGGGACAGCAATATATGCTGCCCCTAAGCTGCCAGCTTCCAAGATTCTGAGACGGACCAACAGAGGTTTCCTGCTGTTCTTCATAATGGCTATCTTCCAAGTTGAAGTCAATGCTTATAAGAGTGTGGGCTAGATCTGGTAAACAGTGCTCATCATTCTGCTCATCTTAAGAATATCTTTGTCAAAATCTGTATTTTCAGTTGGTGCAGATCACAGGATTGGCTATGTATATCTTTGAGTGGTTGGTGTGAATGATTATTCTATTGGAGGTAAAAGAGGCTGAAGTATTTTGCTTTTGTGAGTTGCTGTGTGGTGGTTCTGTATATGCAGCTCAGACAACCAGGTTTAATAGAGACTGAAGATGGCACTGGCTATGAAACGAAGGTTACATTTTTTGATCTTTGTATGCCTGGAGGGCTTGTAGCTGTAGATAACAAACATCAAGGTTGATTGAATGGTGTATTCATCAATGGATGTTTCCTTCGAACAAGAAAAATTGGTCTTATGCCAATGATAAAACAGGATGAGAAAGATGACAAACACAAAGCTATTTGTTCTGATGATTCTAAGTTTTGACATTACGAAGACAACTGAATCCTTCCTCCACACAGACTTGCTGAATTCTGAATACAAGCCTATATGCTAAAGACATAACTGTCTTCAAAAACCTGAATGTAAACAGTTTATGAGATACTTCGGTTTATCCTGAACATGAATTTCTTGTAACTCATTTGATAAGCAATATATGATCTTTGACATCCAATATTTGAGTTCTTCTTGTTAGCCTCATTTCTTGCTGTACCTTGAACCCTGTGTTCTGCAGCTCTCGCACGATCTCTTTGACAACGTGAAGATTTTTTGTTCCTAGTGTTGCTTTCTTTGTTGAGATCATATCAAATATGAAAAAGATGATTTTTGATGATACAAGATAGATTTTCTTGCAATAGAAACCTCTTTTTCTTGGTGATCCTTTTGGGGCTCCATATTTTTGGTATGCAGCCAGGGAAAACTGCCATCAACAAGCATCAGAAGAGGCTGAAAATGAAGGAAATGGCATTGGCAAGAAGAGAAGAATTCACTGGATGCGTGCAAAGTTCCTTCAACCACTTAAGAATTGGATATTCTCATTGCCAAAGCCACTTTCCACAAGAAGTTCATCCGACAATGGCGGAAACATATTACTATCATGATGTAGGCTCAATGTGGTGGACTATTTCCTCTCCCTGTTGAAGCAACAGAGACATGCATCTTGGTAGCAAACTGAAGTGCAGAAATATAGAGAATGATTATCCATGGGAGATTTGGCATTCATTGAGAAGTTTCCAAACATCAAGTGGGAGATCGTGAAAAAGCTTCAGGAGTTATGCTCAATGGAGTTCACAAAAACAAGAAAGAAAAAGTTAGAATTTGTTCATGGATACTCAACAGCAGAATATATGAGATGCATGGTGCACTCATAATATCCTATTTGTCTAATTAGAAACCTACTGAAAGTTGGTGGATAGAGTATTCTTCACAACATACACTATTGAAACCATTAGAAGTTGGCATTACTATGATGATGGTACAACAACGATCCTTAGAAGAATGAGTTTTGATATCTTCGAAACGGAATATGTTCCCCTCTCTAGCGGTCTGAAAGCTGAATTCAGAGATGAAGAGAATCAAGAAGTAGAAGAAATGTTGGCTAGAGAGTCCTCCAGAGATTGAAGCCCCCTCTAATTCTATTTTGTTGAGTACATACCAACTGAGTGGAGCTAACTCCTTGATGAATGATGCAATCAAGAGGCAAGCACTAGAATGAGTCCAGAGATATGTGAGAATAGAGAAGGAAAAAATAAATACTGAGAACGAGCTTGCAACAAAAGCCTCCTTTGATGCCCTAAAAGCACTCTTTACAGAAGTCCCTATGGCGACTCAAGGTCCCCTTCCTAATCAAATCCATTCTAGGAATATTGATGGCAGGCTAGTGAATGTAGTCCCATTGCCCATCTTTAAGGGAGAGTACAATGAAGATTTTGATCTTCATGTAGCAGAGTTTATGGTATCATGTGTGGCTAAGAATGCTAGAACCCCCAAGCATTGGTTAGCAATATTTCCCGCTACTTTCAACGGTACGGCGTTTCAGTGGCATGAGAGACAAGCAGCAAAAACTTTTGGCACATGGGATGGCCTTCCTCACTAAATTGTGGCATTAAGGTTTTGAAGAGCAGATGCAAGAGGAGTTTATGAACATAAGTTAGTCCTCTAGTGAATGAGTAGAAGCCTATGTCTCACAAATGGAATCCATACTGAAGAGATGGACCAACCATCATTTGGATAAAGGCATTCAAAAGGGAGTTTTTCTTAGAGGACTGTAGCCAAAAGTCTGTAAGTTCATGGAATTGAGAAAACCAGTCAATCTACAAGCTGCAGTGGAAGGTGCAAGTTTGTATGAAAAAGTTGAAGCTAGACTGTCAATGACCTCAAGAAGAGGAGCCTTACCTCCTCCCATGCTAGGAATGGTATACCCACCAAATGCAATCCTAGGGATAGTTTCCTACCCCTACCCCCAGATGCAAACAGTGCCGCAGTACAGTGCACCGAATCCACAGTGGCCACAGACGACAGTGCCTCAAATGATGGTTCAACCACAATAGTAGTGGCCTCAAACAATTCCCCCAATGATGACTTAATAACACTAGAATCCTACCCACTGGAATCAACAACCCCAAGTCTCAAGAGGAGCTTTGAATGAGAACTAGAACAGAGGACCCTCTAGATCTCAACCCAACTAGTGTATGCAGTGATCATAGAAGCTTCCCAAAACCCTACTACAAGTACTTTAGGAGGTGAAAATTTGAAGGAATACCTGTCCAATTCAGTCTCAACAAGCATTAAGAAAAAGAGATAATGGATGTGATCACAAAATAGTTATAGACAATAATGAAGGTGAATACTGCTAATATATCCGCTCCTATGGGGGGTATGTGATACGTTCAAATACATGGTGTGGAAAGTGCCTTCAAACAGGAGATTTAGCCATTGAATGTACCCTAAAGCCAACCATTCCTCAAGCCTTATGTTCATACTATTTGAGGAAGAACCATACAGAGGATATCTGCTCTCTGAAAGAGATGTACAAAAGAAGAAAGAAAGATGAAGAAGCAAGATTCAACTTATTGGAATCCAAAATGACAACGCAAGACATTGGACCAAAGCCTAGGGAATTCGGTCCTAATTTTGGTCCAAGGAGATTTCCCTCTCAGAGTTATAGAGGACATAGTCTAGCAGTGGCTAGAGATCAGAGGTGGAGTGTTACAAATGTGGAGAAAAGTATCATATCCCACTAAACTATCCAAACCCTAAAAGGTCTATGGACTATAAGCCCTTATGTAGTCAATGAAAAGGAGAAGACCACACTATAAAAGACTGTCCAAGCCCAAGCTCCTATGAAAGCTACTCTTGATACCAACAGAAGACCCAAGAAATTGCTTTCGATTTGGTGGAATTGGAAGTTTTTGCAATAACGCGTGCAAAGAAAGGAGAACCATAGTTCTTAAAGAGAGTGTTCCCTCTTCCAAGACCATGAAGTTCAATCTTCCTAGGAAGAAATAGAACAGTGTAACACACGATAATGTAGTACATAGCAGTTTATAGCCACATAGAGCTATAGAGACAATTGCAGAGACAGGACCATAGGTCCAAGAGATAGAGGATGCCAAGGTACCTCCTCAAGGAGATGAAGCGCAGATGTTGCCACTCTTAGAAAAAAAAGGAAATATAAAAGTGGGTGTGGCCCCATTCCCTAGTCTCTGCAGCAACCAAGTCCAAAAGAGCCTCAAAGCATGTGAAGGAAGTGGATGTAGCTAATGCCTTCATGGATCCCGGAACCCCAAAGATAGGCATATGGATTGAAGGATGCTTTGTAGTAGACGTATTGATTGATGGAGGCTCATCAATGAACATAATGACAGATGTGACAATGAATGATCTAGGCTTGCAAGGAATGCAGCCTATACAGTGGCTTATGAGATCAGTAGGCCAAAGTAAAATCAAGCCTTTGGGAATTCTCCCATACATAAAGACAACCCTCGCATAGGAAGTAATTGTTAGCTGACATATCTGGTGGTCAAACCAAATTTCTACGGGACCTCATACCCTTTGCTGCTGGGAAGGCATTGGCTTTTTGAAGCAAGAGCAAGGAAGGATTGGTTCAAAAAGGAACCCTAACCCTATGCGTAGAGGACCCAAAAAAGTGGTGTTGAAGTTATATGGATTGCAAAAAGGCAGTGGATCCACATTCATCGAAGTCGTAACAAACTTCTCCAATGAAGTGACATATATGGTACATCAAGAGATGAAGAAGCTGCCAAACAAATCTTCCATAAGAAAATAGAGGTACAGTCCCTGATAGTGGGCACTGTAAGTCAACTCCCGAAGGAAGCAAAGTCTTTGTCAATGGGTGAATACCTCTTGCCTGAACCCAAATTGAATTTTGAAATTATCTCTAATAACGAGATAGAAGCATGGATGTATTGTTTTCCCTGTTACATGGCAGCCGCAGAGACAAAGCCAGAGACACAGACACAGACAGAGACAGAGACAAAGACAAAGACAGAGACAAAAAGAGCTAGAAGCAGAGAACATAACAGAGAGTTTGTTCTTCTCTTACAAAGCCTTCACAGAGGCAAAAACATAATTTGAAGTAGACAAAAATGATAATGTAAGGGAAGACTATGAAAGCGAGCTAGATGAGTTTATCCTACTTACTCGCAGAGGGCAAAGATGAGGAAGAAGTTCTAGAAGCCCCAAAAGCAGATCCCTTATTCGATAGAATGACTATAGTACCCTTTGGACTAATTAATGAGTCACGTCATAAGCAAAGCCTCTATAAGAAATGGATTAAGAAGAATAGGCCTTTCTTTAGCACTGGTTCTTGTTGCCCAAAGTTTCCCTTCCTAAGAGAAGATGATGACGATGCACCTTGCCAACAATCCCTAGCCCTGCAATTTAAACGGAACGCAGAAGGTTCTTGTTATGTGACGTTTTTGGAAGCATCTTCGAAAGACAAGCCCTCGTGCAAGAAGTAACTCATCCTTAAACCAAACTCGAAAGACAAGCCCTTGTGCAAGAAGTAACTCATCCTTAAACCAAACTCGAAACCACTCTAATATCCTTTCAGCTTCCCAAGGAGAAAGCTAAATCTCCACTAAAAGAGAAAGTTAGTTCGAGTGAATCATCAGAAGAGGAGACCAATCCCTTGAAGGAGTCAGATCTCTACCTAGAAGTAGTCCATGGGACATTCATCCGTGAAGTGGAAGGAGAAAAGAAACTAACGTTTGTGGATGATGAAGGGATTTAATGTCACCTAAGGTGGGTATCAATCTTCTAGACAAGAATTATTGGTCTTGCGAGACCTACTAAAGGAGAACTTGAACGTTTTTGCATGGTCGTACAAAGATCTGAAGGGGGCTGATCCCACAGTATCCAACATCACATCAACCTAGAGCCTCTGATGCCAAACATGTGAGGCAATGAGACAGAGGCACATGAATCCAAAATACTCCACCCTAGTGAAATCTGAATTATTGAAGCTCCTTGAAGCTGAGTTTATCTATCTAGTGGCCATAGTGAATGGGTTTTGCCCATTATGGTAGTACCCAAGAAGAATGGAAAGCTACGAATATGTGTAGACTTCTGAAAGTTGAATTTCAAGATGAAGAAGGATCATTTCCCTATCCCTTTCATAGACCAACTGTTGGACACAGTGGTAGGCCATGAGCTCTATTTCCTCTTGGATGGATTCAGTGGATACAATCAGTCCAGATTGTAGAAGAAGACCAATCCAAAACAACTTTCACAACAGAATGGGGAACCTATGCTTACAGAGTGATGCCGTTTGGGCTCTGTAATGCCCCTACTACATTTCAACGAGTGATGATGGTTACATTCCAAAACCACCTGCATGACTTCATTGAAGTGTACCTCGATGACTTCTGTGTCTATAGCCTAATCGGTGAGCATTGGGGACACCTAGAGCATTGCTTTGAGACAGATGTCAAGAATATGGGATTTCTCTCAACCCCAAAAAATGTGTCTTTGGTGTTTCGTCAGGAGTTGTTCTAGGCCACATTGTCTCTGCATAGGGGATACCCACATATTCTACCAAGATTGAGAAGATTAGTGCCTTAAAAGCACCAACCAACCTTAAATAATTGAGTGGATTTCTTGGCCATGTGGGCTATTATAGAAGATTCATTGCACACTTTGCAACAACAAAGACAGCCCCCTTGCATAAGCTCCTAAGAAAAGATGTAGAGTTTACATGGATCACTAATTGTGATGAGGCGTTCAACACCCTGAAACAATGTTTGATTGAAGTATCAATGTTGCAACCCCCTGATTGGATGAAGGAGTTTCATGTGCACACTGATGCATCAGTTGAAGGTCTAGGTGCATTCTTATACCAAAAGGGCCCCTCGGAGTTAGATCAACCTATCTATTATGCAAGCCAAAAAGCAACCGATAGAGAACGAAACTATACACAGATGGAGCTTGAGTGTCTAGCAATGGTGTTTGCCTTGGAGAAATTCCAACGCTACCCAATGTTGACACACTTCAAATTCTACGTGGATCATGAAGCCCTATCCTTCCTAATGAGCAAGGACGATGTGAAAAAAAGAATGATGAGATGGCTCCTTTTATCCCTTCCCCTAGCCGATGCATGGCTGGAGGAGAGGGAGTAGGAGAAGAGTAAGTAATCATCCTCTGCAACCATATCCTTTACTTCTTCATCTTCCATATCTTCCTGGCTCAGGAGTGATCCGAGAAAAAATCACAAAAAAATATTTGTCTAACACTTTGATGATTTTTTGTACATTTGGAGGTTTGAAATAAAGAAGAGGGTGGGAACAACCTCTTGGGAAATCAAAGAAATCATTGGATGGAAATATTTCATGGACCGGTTTACCAAGGGGGGGTGAAGAGTAAAGATCAATGGAGGAAGGTGAAGGGAAAATGTGTAATGTGAAAAGAAAAGACATGAGATGGATTTGGAGCCATCCAAAGGGCATGCGAGGCTCATATTTTGGAGCCTTATGATAATTCAAACAAATGGGACCCTTCTTGGAAGCATTAGTGGAAGAAAAATCAGGCACAGGATTTTGTAAGATTTTTAAAAATACTTCCACTCCGATCCAAAAAAACTTTTCAACATGAAAGTTATAGCGCATGAGCTGAAGTTTTGGTTGGTAAATTTTTCATAATTTTTTGGAGCTAAGAGTCAGGAGATATGGCCAAAATGATGGATGCCAACTTTTTCCAACTGCGGCAGAGACCACCTCCCAATTTTATACACACCCACACTTTCTCCCCTACACTTAACACTTTCATAAAATATCATTCATTAGACTCCCTGTTAGCTATATATAGTATGTCTATATATAGCGCCCCAAGTCCCCTCTATATATTCCTATCATGTGTGCTCAGTTGACACACTTCTGGTGTCTCATATCTCTCTTCTCTCCTCTCTTCCGTTTGTCTCTTGTCTTCCTCGCTGTTTCCAATAGCTAACACTCCCAACCCTTTCCCCTCTCTTCTCCTCTCTCTCAAGCTAATAAACCATTAGAATTTCCCTCCTAAATCACCTTCAAATCATCTTTAATTGTAGTAGTAATGTATGAATTCTCACTACTCTCTCCATTTTTACTAGATATGATCTTATTTTATGAAGATTCTCTATATTTTTTATAGGAGAGCTCTTGGAATCAAGCTATGGGGGAGAATGGAGATAACTTACCTATGATGGAACTTGATTAAGTACAAAATTGGTCAACAAAACATCTAGATGGAGCTTCCACATTGGTGGGACGGCCTTAATGCAGCTTTGGTGGTGTTAATTCCTATTCTATCTTAATCTCCTCCCTAAATACCCTCAAGGCCTACATAAAGAGGCCTTCTCCTTTTTCATTTGCAAGAGAGATACAGTGTAATAAGCCCATGCTGTTGGTGTCCATATTATGTATATTGGTTATGTCTTAAGGATTCTCCATCTCTTGTGCCCTCTTAAGTTTTATTGATTCATCTATTTTTTGTAGTTCTCTCTCTCTCTCTCTCTTAGTTTCCTCTCTTCTCCCTCACAAGCTCCTCTCCCTCTTGCATAGCATCCTAGTCCACTCTTCCATGACTAGGTAGTGCCCTTACCTCATTCACTTTGAGGCAAAAGGGAGTTTGGCATAGTATAGAGGCTGCCATACCAAATTTCCTTCGTCATAAATTGGTGCCCCCACTGAGAACATTCTCATCCACAATTCTCTACCTCCTTATGCGGGACGATACAACACATAGTGGTACATCCTCTATAACAAGTGCTCTAAGTGGCTCTTCTCCAATGCCTTCACCAACTCTTTTTGAAGCTCGTCGAAGTCCACAACTTCCATAATGGTCTCCCAAGGAAGCCCAAGAAAGGAAGTATGCCTATCGAATGACGACATGTATGCAGGTAAAAGGTATTCACCTTAGAAATTCCATTTTCTCACAACGGAAAAAATCATGTTGCCATCAATTGCTAGGTTCTCATAATTGTGGTGAGTGTTTTGCAAACAAAGTAAAGGCCCTTTCGAGAGGTCCTCGTCTCCAAATCATCAAATCCCTCTCTCTCTTTGGCCTAATCCACATCAAAGGAGGACAACTATGCATGAATGGTGTGGAGTTTTGTAGAGGTGAAAAGTATGGAGACCACCTTCAACTGTTGCTAGCTTGAAGGTTGGGTGTGGTTGAAAAGGTGGCCTTCACACCTTATGAAATATATGTCACCGAGGATAGACACACTAAGGCAAGAACAATCATTGGTAAGTAAATTCTTTGTAAAGAAAAGTTGGTGGGTCCCAGAAATAAACACTCTGGGAAAAATCCTTTATAATTCAAGAAAGTGCATTCTCTCTACTCCCTTAAGTAGTCTCCACTTATGAATGATAATAATGACCCAAATTTTACACCTTCCACTCTGTACAAAACATCCGAGTTAATGTATGCATTAGTAGGAAGATTTTCTTCCAACATCGTCTTGTCATGTACTTTGGGGCTGAAAGATTAAGGGAGATTCTTGTATCACTAGAACCTATAATCTTTCCAATGCTAGACTACAATGCATCCTTCAATGTACATGTCTTTATTTTATTATAATAGTTTCTCATGAATCACCGCGAGTTGTATGGACCAATCCAACCTATTGCTATGCAAACTGTGCATATTGTAGCCATCACAAAGCTTAGATTCAAATATTATTAGAAGCATACTGGGGCCTAGACGTCTTGCTGAAATCAATGCATCTGTGAACCCATTTATCCTTCCCCTCATATAATACAACTTAAGTCTAGATGTGTTCATCTTTGTACTCTACTAAGGCAACATGGCATTTCCAAGCTTCTTTGGGCACAATGGGAAAAATGCAGTGCATTTTTTGGACAACCTTGAGATGGCTTTCCTTGTCTCTGGGAAGGATGATGAAGCATTAAAGTTGAGGGCTTTTCCTTTGGTGCTCAAGGAAGAAGCTAGAATGTGGTTCCAAACTCTAAATCCAGCCCAAAGAGCTGAATGGGAGGGATTGAAGGCAGCTTTCTTGCAGAGATTTCAACAAACTAACTCAGTTGAAGAGTTATGGCAACGGCTTTTGGCCCTCCATCAAAGTGATCCTTATGGTTATGAAACTTATGAGAAAGGGTTTTTGAAGCTTTAGGGGCAGTGGTCAGACTCACTGAATCCTAGCAGAGCTCCAAACTGCCTTCAAAAGGATCAATTTATTTCAGGTTTGTACCCCTTGCTTAGGGAGAAGGTAAATGTGAAATTTCCAAACACTTTTGAAGATGCTTTGAGAATCACTAGGGAAAAGAATCGAAATATTCTCTACCAAGCCCAAGCTAGCCAAGCAGTTTTGGGAAACAACATCACAACTATGGAGGCCTCTCAAGTTCCCCCAAATGTATCTAATGCATAGGCCTTGTTAGAGGTCAAGAAGACATGATCCAAAAAATAAACAATCTTACTAATCAACTAGAGGGTTTGAGAGTGAATCTTGTGCAAGGTGCAAGAAGACCTATCGAGGGGAATGGTGAGAATCGACCACAAATGCAGCGACAAGCAAGGGAGATGTTGTGTTACAACTGTGGAGAAAATGGACATGGCATGTACAATTGTCCTCACCCTAGAAGATATATGATCACCCTTCCGGAGGTCCTCGACAACAAGTTAGCCCTCCTCGTGCTAGGACTCAAGAGCAAGAGCAGTCACGACTTGCAATTTTACAACCACCTTATGTTCAAGCTGAAACCTCTGCTGTTCAACCAAATGTTAATGTCATAAAAATAGAGGAGGTGGTTAGGGATAGAAGGCTCCAAGAAGAAATAGCAAGAGGTAAGATGAAGGTAGATGTAGTAGAGACCATGCCTATCAAGTAGGTACGTGTCCAAAACTGAGGCAAGCAAGGAAGCAATCAATGAGGCAAGTACATCACGGGCACCTAGAGATGAAGGAAAGAAGATAAAGACTCAAACTAGGTCTAAAATTGATATCTCCGACTTCCCTTTGGGTTCTCGGACACAACCTTATGATTTGATAGAAGATGTGAGCTCTCAAGGGCCAAAAATTACTTGGCCACAACTACTTCATGCCTCTCCAAAATTACAACGACAATGGTCAAAAATGGTAAGCAAAAGGGCAAGGCAAGGTAAAATGGTTAGTGCAATCAAGGCATATGGCCTCAAAGATGTAGTGCCTTTAGTGGAGGCTCAAATCAAAGGTCAACGGATTCAAAAAACATACATCGATAGTGGAGCAGAGATTTGTGTCATGACAAAAAAGCTTATGCATCAATTAGGCTTAGAAGTAATGGAATCCTCAACCTTTAGGGAAAAGATGGCCAACAATGATGTGGTTACATGTGTGGGTGTAGTGAAATCTTTGAGAGTTTCTGTTTTTGGAATCACTGCAGTAGTGGATGTTTATGTGATGCCAATAAAGGGAGAAGGATATCCCCTCATCCTAAGGAGACCTTAGCTTATGGGCATTGGAGCTAGGCAAGATTGGGCAACAGGGGATCTGGAGTCGAGGCCACGTAAGGTGGGTGGCCACAATCAAAAGGTGGTTTCCAACTTGAAGAGTGGGCGTCAAGAGAACCTTGAACTAGAAACATCTGCTGAGATGAGTGGAGCTCAAGTGGATGTTCCTCATCGGTAGAAGAGGAAGAGAGTTCAAGTGGAGAGAGTGATAGTACTCTCGAAGTTATGGGCGTCACCTTAAAGGAACCTACCTCATCAAAAGACAACCCAAGAATCCAAGGACAAGATGTGTGGGATGCTAGCCTAGAGAAGATGATACCCAAGGATATAAAGGATGCAGAAAGGGAGGGTTATGTGAATGTTCTCAAGAAGCATGCGTCATTGTTTATTTCTGATTATACTCACATTACAGGTGTCACTGCACTGAAGCATCACATCCAACTCAAAGAAGGAAGCAAAACTATAGTAGAAAGATTAAGAAGACTGGGAGTTGTGCAATAGGATGCACTGTTGACGGGGGTGAAGAGACTCTTGAATGCAGAATTCATATACCCAGTGGAAGATTCAGAATGGGTCTCCCCAATAGTAGTAAGGCAAAGAAAAATGGTAAGTGGTGAGTATGCATAGATTACAAGCCACTAAATGCTGCAACAAAGAGAGACCACTTCCCTCTCCCATTTCAGGATGAAATCTTGAATGAACTAGTGGGACGTGAGTGGTATACAGTGTGTGATGGCTACTCTGGCTACTTCTAGATTCGCATTGCAGAGGAGGATCAAAAGAAGACCACTTTCATCACACCATGGGGCTGTTTTGCCTTTCGGGTCATACCCTTTGGTCTCATAAATGTCCCAGCAACCTTTCAACGATTCATGAATATGGTCTTCCAACCTTACATTGGTAAGTCCATAAGGGTTTTCATAGATGACTTTTGTATTTACAGCTCAAGGAACATACATCTACGCAAGGTTGATGAAGGATTTACTCGCTTAGCTAGGTTGGGTGGACAACTAAATATTTGGATATATTTATACACTTACTCTCTCAGGCCATATATCCCCTACAGCAACAACTGACACGCCAAGAAACACTTGTATGGAGTGAACAAAGTGAAGGACATTCGAAGGAGATAAAGAAAATGTTGGAGTCACTTCCTATAATACTCTAGCCTTGTTGGAAAGAAACATTCTTTGTAAACCCTAGCGTGGGAGAAGAGGCCATTAGTGCTACTCTCCTACAAAAAGATCCAAAAACATCCTTCATGAGGCCTGTGTATTTTGCCAGCCACCTCATGAAAGCCTCAGAGAAGGCTTACACCTCCATGAAATAACTAGTGTTGGCCCTCATGTTTGCAGTAACCAAATTTCGCCATATTTGCTTCCAAAAGGTTTGTGATCATCACTGTGGAGGATATGTTTCCCTATGCACTACAACATATGGGAATCTCTAACAAAATAGAAAAGTGGGTGGTCCTACTTCAAGAGTTTGATTATACAGTGCAGGTTGAAAAAACAACTCGAGCATGCCTGACTAATATTTTGACAAACAGGTGCTATGAGAAAAATCTCAGGTTGAAAAGAAAGGACCTTCCACCACCCCCATCCATAAAGACTCTTGTAGATGCTTATAGCCTCTACTTTGATGGTGCATACAAGAGAACTAAGGATAAGGCAGCCGCAGGCATTGTTGTTTTCTCTCCTTTAGGAGAGAAAATCTATGGTGAAGGAATCATCTTGGAAGGTGTCCACTCTAACAATGAGGTAGAATATCAAGCTTTAATTCATGGTCTTTGTTGGTGTCTTAGTAATTCAATCGAGACATTGAATGCTTTTGGAGACTCCACGCTATTGGTAAGGCAGATCCAAGGTACATGGGCATGCAAAAATACAAGCCTCTCTAGTAAAGTAAGAGAGGCCAAATCTCTTATGAGAAGATTTAGGGAGGCACAAGTACATCATGTGCCAACAGACCAGAACAAGGATGCCAACCATCTAACATCATCAAAGCTGAATGAGTCAATGGTGGGAGTAGTGGCTATCAAACCCCCACTTCAGCAAGGCAAGGAAGACTTAGAAGATATTCTACACCTCTTAGAGCAAGGAGAAGCTCCCAAACACCTGACTAAGGGAGAAAGACAGTGGCTAGCTCAGAAGGCTACAAGATATCGCATGGTAAATGATAGTTTGAATTGTCTTGGTAAGGATGGTGTGCTTAGGAAAGTGCCTTCAAAGTGGGAAATTGAAGAAATCTTAAAAGCTTGCCATGATGATGTGTGTGGAGGCCACTTTGCACACATCACAAGTAGAAAGGTTCTACAAGCCGGCTTTACTACTTGGCCCAGTCTACATCGAGATGTCAAATATTGGTGTCAAACATGTGAAGAATGTTAGAAATCAGGACCACGACGGCTCATAGTAGAACCCCAAACCCCAATCAAGGTCTATGGACCCTTTGAGAAGTGGGGAATTATGCCATAGGGCCTCTACTATACACTCCATTTGCTTTGTTCTGCCTCTTTGGCTTCGCTTTTGTTGTTGTTACTGTAGCAGCTTCCTTTGCTTCCTTCGTCATCGTTTGAAATTTCAATGTCACATTTAGCATTGTCCTTTGACTCTCGTCCTTCCGTCATCCTTCGGCTCCCGTCCTCATGTTCCTCATCGTCACCTTCTGGTCCTCTTCTCCGATCTTCTTGTTCCTCTACCTCTCCTCTTCTTTTGCTAAACTTGTTGGCCATGCCTCTCTTCCTGAATTGGAGTTCACGGTTCTCAAAAGAAAAAAAAAACTCAATGTTGTTTACTTAGAAAAAGCTTATGAAAAGCTTTTGGTGTCAATGATTACGATGAGGAAAAGCAATTGACGTCAATGATTACGTCCTTTCTTCTCCCCTATGAGCCACAGTGCTGCTAACACTTCCACACACAATAAACAGCTTCCCTCTTCTGTCATGCACATAATCATGATTAACTTTAGCCTGGGAGTCTGAAATGCCATGGCTTCCCATGAGAATCAAAGACTATAGATCATGTATATGGGACTCGAGGGTCTCTTCAATTATTTTGAGGTCCTGGGAATGGAAAGAGAAGCGTATCCAGGTGCTTCATGAGGCCACCGAAAACAATAAAATCCCCTCGTCTCTAACCTTCCTATTTTGCAACTTAGACAATTTTTTAGAATGAAGCTCCCTCCATGAATACATGTGCATAGGAATCTAGAAGAGGGAGACGAGCCGAATTGTTGCTTTTGGCTGAGACAAATCACCGGATCCAAAATACTTGCCCGAAATTCTACATGGCCACCTTGCCGTTGTTGTCGTCTCTTAGATTTTCCTTTTATATCTCCCTTTGTAGCATCAACTCATGTTGGTAGTGTGGCCTTGACCATGTAAAAAATCCTTCCTTATTCCTTGCAGTAGTATCCTCTCCTATATCATCAACTTGCTTGTAATGCCATCAATTCTTCATGCATTGGCCATCTTCTTTTGTATTCTAGAAGCTGATGAATTGCCTACATAATATGTCACCATATCTTTCCCATCACAATCCAATTGATTTGCAACACCTTGTTGCACCACACCCTGCATTTGGGAGAGAGCCTGTTGAGAGACCACACCATGGAATTGAACTAGTTGGCTCATTGCTATATTCAAATCAGATCTATTGACAAGTATTCCCTCCATAGCTTAACTTTTTGGCTAGAGCCTATCCATACATTGCATGTCAACTTGTATTAGAGCATTCTCTCTTTTGAGTATAACTGTAGTCCTTCTATCGAATTCCCTATATTTCACCCTCCAACCCCATCGTTGATTTGAATTAGCGTCTTTTTGCCATTATATTGATCTCCCCTGCACTTTTAAGATGTCAACATTTTCTTTACAAAGTGCACCCCTCTGATTTGTGGCTCCTGTCTAAGAGCAAAAGTATGAGCATTCTCATTGATGTACCTATTCATCATTAGATCTCTCTTTGAACTTGCAAGACCTGTTAGAGCTACAGACACTACTCTGAAGCTTTTTCTTGAAAGAATTTTAATTGGAAAAGCTAGTTGATTCTCCTCATGACCCAAAAATGTTTTTAAATGAAGACGATCGTTTACATTCAATGAACAATTCCTATTCCTCATGATGGTCCGCTTGGAACATGCAACGGGGTTTTGAGGATGAATATTTAAGAAGCCTCTGGCATCGGAAGCAACTGCAGGAGGCCAGGGCTCAAGGACATGCCAACCATTCTGGGAACTCAAGTTTGGAACTTTCTATTTTGATGTGCATATAGTGTCCACAGGTCACTGACTGGGTCAGAGCTGAGAAGGTGCTACCTCTTAGATGGTAAGGACGTTGATCTACTAGTAGCTGAAATGCTTGTTTCAGAAGCACTGGGTTGTTATAAATCAAAATAACTTCACGGATCCCGAATACAAAGTGCAACAAACGCATGAGCAGGAGATCCCTCCAAACCGTCGATGTTGTTCCAAGACATTAGCATCCTCCTCAGAAGTTGTTTCTCCTTTTTTTTTAAAGGTTTAATAAGAGCATATGCAACTGTGGTAGTATCACACAATTCAATATCCTTAATGCTATCTCTTGAAGTGGCAAAGTGTCCTAACAAAAATATGCTTTGGAATAGAACTTCGTGCTCATCCACTCATAATTTGAGATCAAATGCAATGCCAAACTCATGAAATGGAACCAATCAAACGATGTTCACACAAAAATTACGAACATTGCACTAAGGAGAATGTGCCTAGCCTAGCTATAGGTGCTCGTGCATCATGCAAATGCAAACACAAAAGATATACACACAACAAAAAATAAATTCCTAATGATGATGAATAATATGCTCAAATTCTTGGCGGAAAACTTCACCCTCATATTTGCAGTGGTGGATGCGCAGCGTCACGACATCTGTCCCCTCCAAACCTACACATCCTTTGGATGGGCCACAACTACCCATCCTCACCAGTGCCAAAGCTCCACTATCAATGCAATCTCTTTGTCTTCTATAAAAGCATCTACAATGTCCACATCTTCATCTTCATTATCTCTTGGCTCAAGTCCATCACAAATCGCATTATCCAAGTCCTCAACTGCATAGGCTACATCATCTCTTCTCTTGAATAGTTTGATTCTCTTCCTTGCAATTGGAATCCACAAGGCTATACCATCAAGCTCTGCCAATGAATATGTAGCATTGTCATGGACATGCTACACTAAATAAGACCCAAGCCATCATTTGGAAACCTTGCGGATAGCATTATACTAGTTGTTTAAATTGCTCTCATAGACCAACACTCAATCTCCTTCCTTAATCTCTTTAGGCCTCAATCTGTGTCTACTATCAAAGTGGTATTTGTTGTGAATCCAAACCTCTTTGATACTTCAAATTGCTCTCTCAATATCTTCAGGTCTTCTCTCTAACTGTTGAATACAAAGAGCCAAAAGATCTTCTCTAGTCATCTCTTCTTGTTGCCACGATAAAGCACCCCAAGTAAGTGTGCAAGTCTCTATAGACATGATTGAATTTTGTCCATTGGCTTCAGCACATGCATCAACTCAGCTGGCATATAACCTGTAGTCACACTATGAGTAGTGCCATCAGCCTATAAGGTGTAAGGCAACAACCTAGGCCACTCCTTGACCCATCCACCGCATGCTTTGGCCAAAGCTTTCACTATCAACGAATGGCCTCTTTCGCTCTTCCTGTTGCCTTCTATATTATATGCTGAAGTCAAATAAAGTTTAATGCCAAGGCAAGAGAAAAACTTGCTAGCCTTATCAGCATCCAACTCACCTCTATCTACAGTAAATTTACCAATATATTCATACCTGCAAATAAGATCCTCAAAAAAAAACTTACAAACCACTGAAGTAGACTTCCTCTGTAATGCTATTCCTTCCACTTGATTTGTGAGATCTTCTCATGCCAAAACAATGTAGCAGATTTGCCATAAACCAACAGGCATAGTGATCAAATCAAGAACCCACTTGAAATGAATACAAAGCGGGTAGGTAGGATGAAGCTCATCTCTATGCCTCATTGAAGAGAACAATTGATAATCAGGGCATGTCTCAACAAACTATGAGATATCTTTGTACATGCCTCTCCCCCAATAGCACTCTTTGATCTTCTCATAAGTCGCCCAAAGAGCTCGATGCCCCATCCAAAGACTTTCATGAAATTCTTTTATGATTTGTACCTGTGAAGATCTATCACAAATAACTCTCAATGGTTGTCCTCCTCACTTTCGTGGATGCTTCCAAACTAGTCCACTTTACATTCATCCTATCTAGACATGGTACTCAAATAATGAGCAATCTATAAATACTCTCCTATATATACAAAGACTCGTCAAAGCTTTCCAAAATAGACACATAACAAATATGATTAGCATGTATGGCTGAAAGATGAGCCCCATCATTAGCATCATCAAATGCAAGAAAAATCCATACCATCATACCTCGCTCGTGAAAGCATATCGGCTATTGGGTTTTCTTTACGTGCTATGTGCGTAAACTCCGGATTCATAGATTTTATGTACCCAATCCACCTAAGCATGGCAATATCTGGAGTAGAACAACTCACGATCTTACCTAGAAGAGGAAAAGAATCTGTCTTGACCACCACAACAACACCAATAAAGTACTCTCTATCATTCTTGAGAGGCGTGACATCTCCCAAGAGCTCCCTCTTAATCTATGAATACCTACATTGTCGCTCGTTTACGAATTTTCCCCCAAACCGAATAGCATACCTATTCTCATAAGCATCGTCTTGGCCAATAGCCCATCCAATGCCGTTAAGACTAGTATCAACAATAAGAACAATTGGTCTCCCACACTCATAATCTGCCTTTCAAAGAGTCGGAGCAGCTCTCAATAATTTCTTCAGTTTCTGCATAGGTTTAGTATGTCTCATCTCCTAAGAAAAGAGTTGCCCTTTCCTCAAGAGCTAGTAGAGATCATCTGCAATATGAGCAAAATGAGGAATCCAAATAAGATAAAACACACAATCTCCAAGAGATCAAACCTCTGAAGTAGAAGAGCAAGTCTCCGCAATCTTCTCTATGGCATCGACCTTTGCAAGAGAAGGCTTCCTGCCATAATATCCACACATATGTCTCAAAAAATAGACTTCAACCTTGACAATGTCAAATTTACTTCCTCCAACCTGCAAAGAATCCTTTCAACATCTCTAATATGTGAGGCCACAAAGCACATGCATCCATGATCTTCTAAAGAATTTTCTTTACTACCCTTGATATGTAAATCATCAATCAAAGGCATAGTAATCTCAAGAATAAAATCTTATAGAACCTTGTTCATCCCATTCATCATATGAGAAACAAAATTAGTAGCTCATTGTGGAAGCATACACATATGAACAAGGCCTAAAGGTGTCTTCATTGTAGTCAAATCTCTACTCTCAAGGGCAAGCTGGAATTGATCATATCCGGCATAAAGATCATCGATTGAATAGATAGCACGTCCAGCAAAATCTTTGGCAAACTCATTCACAATAGGTCCTTCTTCAAAATTTCGAATAATGACCTTGTTCACTGGTTGTAAGTCTTGTATGAATATGAGTGTCCCATTCTTCTTAGAAATTGTGAACCATCTATTGGAATATGGAGCTAAAGATGGCTCTAGAATCCCCATCTTGATCCGCTCATTCAAAAGCTCCACCAATTTGGGCAAGTGAGCCCTTGGCACAGGAATAGGTCATAGATTCCAAGGGACATGCGGAATGATAAAAATAACCATAAGCGTCACAGCCCTAGGATCAATGCATCCAATCTCATGTGGAAAAAAGGAAAAGATTTTCCATGTCTTCATAACATCTCTTCAAAACATCTTACCTCTTTAGGAAAGCAGAAAATCTTCGGTCCCAATCTTCATTTCTTTCAATGTCTTAGCTAAAAACTTGTGTCCGAAACCTATAGGATTTCATAAAGGAGGTTATTGCAAAGCATCTCTCCTAACCATCTCATCACTGTCCAAAGGTAGCGGTCCTACAATTGGTCTAACCTTCTTTTCAACTGTCTTATATTTTGTCTGAACTCTGGCTTCATTGCTACAACCTGCAAATTTCAACCCTTGATGAAAATACCATGGTAAACACAAATTTTGATGTGTATAAACAACATCATCCAACTCTTTTTGCTGAAATATATCATCAAAGAAATCTTTTTGTTGAGAATCCTCAGCACCCAAATTCTATTAAAGCATAAAATCAACAATTTTGCAACACATCACCAGAGAATGGACCTCTAGCACATATGACAAATCTTGATTGTTCGTATTTCAATATCAAAAGTTCTTCCATGGTATCCAAGCATGAAAGGCCATCATAGAGACAATCTATCCTATCTTCTTCCTACAAAACACTTGCAAGCATCAATTCTTTTTCTTTTCTTTTTACATATTGCCTGGTAGCTCTAGGCATATCAGAGATATGCTGAAAACACAAATTACTTTCAGTGGATACACCATAAACACATGAGGAAAAAATGCCATTACTAGGAGGTGAGATCTTTCCCTAACTCATACCACTATTGTCTCGCAAGACAGTGATACCTAACAAAAATCTGTCTCTCCTACTAGAAAAGGTGAATCCCTCAAAGAATCCTTATTCCATTGATGTTTGATACAAACGGTCATGAATTGGATAGTTCTCTTTCCATCCTTGCTTCGGATTCATGCATAAACAGACCCATCATCTAGAACCTTAGTCGCCATCCGAGACTGAGCAATAAATGGCTGCCCCAAAATAATAGGATAAGAGCAAGAGTTCTACTCAAAGGAATGATAAGACTCACCCAGATCTCCAATAGAAATCCATATTTTTGGACAAGCAACATACAAATCTCCTATAGTATTATTGGCGGCACACATGCGCCAACCATGATACACATCAACTGGCCATCTACCAGTATCATATAAACCTCACACTATGAAATTAATATTGGAGCCATGATCCAAAAGAGCAACACAAGGAGTCTCTGTCTCTCCAATCTTGACTACAGTCTCTATAGTTGCACGAGCCTAGTGACTACGAGAAAAATGGCTTCGAGGCACCAATCTCGGGGCGTCTTCGCTCTCATCATATTGTACGGGCTGAAGTAAAGGATGAAAAGACTTCTTGGACTACATACATAAAGCTCCATCTGTAGATCCTCAATAGTCTCCTCATCACAATTAATCTTCTCAATTGGCAACCCATAGAGAATAGCCTCGGTAATAGCTAAAGCCTCTCGATGGATCATATCCTCTATCGGCTCTTCAATAAACTGTTGTTTTCTTTTAATGATGTTGATGATAACATCATGAAATTCTATTTTGGAAATCCCCAAGACTTCTCCAAGAGTAAATTCAATTTTCCAATTAAGAATCCGATCCTCAAGTACCTTTTTCAAGTCTGTGGTCATCTCAATGTTAGATAGCAGCTTGAATCCAGGTTGCTTTTTCGGCTTTGGATCCTTTGTATTTGGGGCCTTCTAATCTTCTTGTACTTTTGGCTTTTGTATGTTAGTCATAATCTGCTTCAGTCTTGAAGAAGAAGGTTGAAGAACTGGATCACTCCTCCTAGTTGTCCTCTTTGATCCTTCATGTTGATCATTATCTCTTTTTCACTTTTCTTCAACGAGTGCTTCAAATCCTTGAGATTTTGTGATGTAAGCATAGATAGAAAAGACATGAATGTGACCATTGTTACAACTATATATATCATCTCTCACTTGACTTGGGTCTCACCTATATATACTAATTCTACATCAATATGAATCATTCTTTGGGAGCATGTCGTGTGTATCTGTCTCGTACTCTCTCTCTCTCTCAACATGGTATCAGAGCTATGGATGCGTAGCAACAACAAGGAAGATAAGTTGTTTCATTGTTTATACTTGATTGAATTCTTTGCACAAGTGATGATTTGATACATGAACTTGTTCAAATTAGAAGTATTAGTTAATTTTGTCTTTTAAAAAAAAAACCGCTCCCAGGTGCGTAGCTCTCGTCGTGCTCTCGAATCTTGTCAAAACCGCTTGTCAATCGGAGTTCTAGATCAAAAGTTATGACAGTTTAGGATTCAAGACAGCAATTCTGCTCAAATCTGCGATTCTTTATTTAAAACTGTATTTCTAATTACCGTTCGTTAATCCCCAATTACAGTTTATTAATCGCTCGTCTTCGTTAATGATGTTGATTACGACAAGAAAACATCTTGCTATTTTTAGCGATGTTTTATTATCATTCACGTTCTTTGCTCGACCGAAATAGCACTTTTCTTATATGCGCCATCTCGTCTTGCACGTTACGCCTCTGTATTTCAAGATTTCTTTTTAGTCACTCAATACTTTTCGTCGTTCTTACGTGCATATCCCTATTTTGATTGTCATGCGTCTCAACTATGCTCGTCTTGATCATGGTTTGCAGATTCTGCGATCTCATCTTATTTGTTTTCTCTCGACATACAGGCATGGCCAATTGCGTAATTGTTAACGGATATCCGTCTGGCCAACATTTGGTTCCCTTCTTCCAAGGACAAGGCTTTCCTGGGTGGAAAGCAAAGATGATGCTAATTCTTGAAGGTGACGAATTATTTGATATTGTTTTGGGCGACTTGTCTTGCCCAGTTCAACCTATTGATGTGATGAATAACAATTCTATGATTACTGATGGTCCATTATTTGAACAATGGAAATTTGATCATACTGATTGGATTCGTCTTGACAAAGTGGCTCGTCGTTATATATTGTCTGCACTTCCTAACTCACTTATATTGGATGTCTTTCATCTGGAAACCTCTCATGTTATTTGGGAGTATCTTATCTCAACGTTTGAGAAGAAATCGGTCACCGAAATTTTATATCTCCAAACTTGTTTGAAGAATCTTCAATATAAGGTTGGTACTTCTATGCACTCTCATATCGAGGCTTTTAAAGACATTATCAATCAGCTTGGTGCTGCCGGCGCTCCTGTTGCTAAAAATCAGATTGTTACTCAACTTCTTCATACCATCAAAGATCCTTTATATGACAATATCATCACTATTTTGTCTAACAAGGATGATATCCACTTTGACAAAGCATGTATATCTCTTATTGAATATTCTCAATGTCATGAGCATCATTTGGAAAAATCTGATGCTGTTTTGGTCACTCGTGAACAAAGGGATTTTGATGCTGCTTTTGTTGCTCGCAAGCGTCCTGCTTCACGTTTTCAGCAGGGTGGACGCCCTAATCCAGGTAGTAAATCTTTTGTCTTGCTTATCCTAACAAACATTGTTCTTATTGTGATAAGAAAGGTCATGTGGCTTCTGATTGCTGGGCACGTCAATATGATGAGGAGCATGGAGTTACTACAAAGCAACCTCGCTCGTCCAAAAGTTTTCCTCCTTGTGATTATTGTGCACATACAGATCATCCATCTCGTCGTTGTTATAAATGCAGATATGATGAAGAACGTTCTCGAGCTTATATTGTTCAACAAACTACAACTGATGATGATCATACTCATCAGGAGCTCAATTTCGTCCATTATGATATCTCTCTAGAAAAGGTACTTCATGTTCATGATGGTTCTCTATTCATCGTTGATTCAGGTGCCACTGGAAACATGACATACCAATCGCAGTGGCTTCACAATTATCATTCTCTTCCTGTCAAGAAGTTTGTTTACCTTGCGGATGATACGACTTGTCAAGTCAAAGGAGTGGGTGATTTATATCTGGGGACTGTTTCATCCACTAGAATATTAAGAGGAGTTCTTCATGTTCCAGATTTACAAAGAAATCTTCTTTCTGTTGCTCGTCTAGTTGATCTTGGTTTGTTTGTTGGCTTTGATCATAATCAATGTCGTATAGAGAAAGACGGGCATACTATAGCAGTGGCTCCTTGACATGGTAATCTATTTGAGCTATCATTGAACGATACAGTTGCAAATGTTGTTACTGCCCCTGGAGATGCAGATTGCAAATTATGGCATCAACGATTTGCACACTCCCATTTTGCCAAAATTCTTGATCTTCATCGTCATGGTCTTGTGCAACGTATGGATCTTAAATCTCATCCATGTATGGGAATATGTGAGTATTGTGCACTTGGAAAACACCATCGTTCGCCTTTTCACACTTCTACTTCATCACATTCCTGTGCTCTCTTGGATTTGGTTCATACCGATATTTGCGGTCCTTTTCCTGCCTCAAAGTCTCAATATCGATATTTTATAACTTTCATTGATGATTTCTCACGGTACACACATGTCTATCTTCTTCGACATAAGTCTGAGGCTTTACCTATATTTAAACAATACAAGATAAGTGTAGAGCTTCAAACTGGATTCTCTATAAAGACGCTTCGCAGTGACAATGGCGGTGAATATGTATCCAATCTATTTGATGACTTCTGTAAGGATCAAGGTATTCATCATGAGTTTACAGTTCCTTATTCCCCTCAGCAAAATGGTGTTGCTGAGCGCAAAAATCACACGATTCTTAATGCTATACGTTGCATGCTTATACACTCTCGTTTGTCTCGAAAGTTTTGGACTGAAGCACTTCTAACAGCTGTTTTTATTCAAAATCATCTTCCAACTACTGCACCTGCTGGTAAATTTCCTATAACAATTTGGACAGGGAAGACACCTTCAGTCTCTCACTTTCGCACATTTGGCTACATTGCTTATATTCATGTGCCCAAGGACACTCGACATAAGTTGGATCCTCCAAGTTTGAAGGTTATTTTTCTTGGTTATTCAGATCATTCCAAAGGTTACAAATTTTATGATCCTTCTTCTCAAAAGGTTATCATTAGTCGTGATGCTATATTTGATGAGAAGACTATGGGTGGCACATGGTCGTCAGATGTTTCAGATGATACACAGTCTTTGCTTAGTGCATTTCCTTACTTTCTTTGTGATTCTACTACTTCTGATGATCATAAACCTCCTTCACCTCTAAAGAAGATTGATGAAAATTTGGAGATCTATGTCGATCTTCCTATTGAGATAGAGCATGGATTCTATTCTATTGAATATGATGTCTTTGATGATGCTATGTCTGTCCAAGAGGATCCAATATCGTATATGGAAGCTATCAATTCGTCTCAAAGGGATCAATGGCAAGAAGCTATGCAAGCTGAGTACGATTCTTTAATCTCCAAAGGTACATGGATTCTTACTGAACTCCCCCCAAATCGTGTTCCTATCAAATGTAAATGGGTTTATAAAACCAAGACCAAAGCTGATGGCTCGTTTGATAAGTTCAAAGCACGACTTGTTGCAAAAGGTTACTCACAGGTTGCAGGAGTAGATTATCAAGAAACATTTTCTCCTGTTGTGCGCTCCACAACTGTTCATATGATTTTGGCTTTTGCAACACTATTTGATCTAGAAATTCACCAAATGGATGTTAAAACGGCTTTTCTCAATGGAGATCTTGAAGAAGAAATCTATATGGAGCAACCTGAAGGTTTTATGATTGCAGGAAAGGAGCATCTTGTATGCCAGCTTCATCATGCATTATATGGATTGAAGCAAGCCTCTCATGCTTGGTATATTAAGATTGATCAGTTCCTCACATCTAAAGGTTTTGTTGCATGTTTTGCTGACCGAAATCTTTATGTCAAAGGGAGGACTAATATTTTATTATTCTTACTCTATATGTTGATGATACTATTCTTATGTCAAATAATATTGCTTTCTTGGATGCTATGAAGAAGCCTTTATCGACTGCATTTGAAATGGTGGATCTTGGTGAGATACATTCTTGTTTGGGTATTCAAGTTCAACGACACCGACAACAAGGCATTCTTCTTCTTCGCCAGACAAAGTTTATTAATGATATTGTTAAGAAGTTTGGGTTGACAAATGCGCACTCTGCCAACACTCCCATTCTTTCAAGCTCTACCAAGGGTACATCTACAACACGCAATGAAGAATCAGCCATTCATCAACCTTTTGCTAATCTTGTTGGTTGTCTTCAATTTATTGGTTTAAACACAAGACCAGATATTTTATTTGCAGCTAATTTTTTGGGACAGTATCTTTCTTCCCCTTCCACTATTCATTGGAGTGCTGCAAAACGTATTCTTAAGTACCTCAAGGGTACTAAGGAATTTGGTCTTATTTATCGTCGTCGAGAGGATTCTTCTTTATCTTCTTCAACTTCTCTTGACCTTATTGGATATACAGACGCTGATTGGGCAAGTTCACACTTATCCATACGATCTACAAGTGGGAATTGTTTCTTTGTAAATGGATGTTTTGTTTCTTGGTCCAGTAAGAAACAACGATGTGTTGCGGTTTCTACCAACTGAAGCCGAATATGTTGTTGCATCATTCGCAGCTAGCGAGCTAGTTTGGCTTCGACAACTACTTGCAGATTTGGGACATCCTTCATCATCTAGTACACCTCTTTGATGCGATAACCAAAGTGCTATTAGTCTTACCAAAGACTATATACAACATAGTAAATCAAAGCATATTGCTATTCATTATCATTATGTTCGACATGAAGTCAAGAAAGGTTCCATTATGGTGGAGCACTGTCCTAGTGATCAAATGGTTGTAGAAATCTTCACAAAAACTCTTAGTGAAGCTCGCTTTAGCTCATTAAGACATGCACTTGGTATTGTTCCAAGTTCTTGTCTCAATGATTGAGGCATGTATCATTGTATTCAAGAAAACTTTATAGTAAATCATTTTTGTATCATAGGTATGTGTAGGGGCTTGGGTTTTCCCCTTGTTCTCCCCAAGGGTTTTTTCACTCGCAGCCAGAGACCTTTGTTTGAGTGGGGATGTTACAACTATATATATCATCTCTCACTTGACTTGGGTCTCACCTATATATACTAATTCTACATCAATATGAATCATTCTTTGGGAGCATGTCTTGTGTATCTCTCTCGTACTCTCTCTCTCTCTCAACAACCATTCCATCCAGTCCCTTTTCTGATTGCATCTCCTATGGTTGAAAGTTTGGATGATGAAGCTTTTCCCTTCTTCTATGTGAAAAAGAAGGTTGAAGAACTGGATCACTCCTCCTAGTTGTCCTCTTTGATCCTTCATGTTGATCATTATCTCTCACTACAAGGGACTGGGGCAATAGCGACGCCGATTAGCGACGGCGTTTATCGGCATCGCTATTGGCGTCGCTATATGCGTCGCTATTAGCGTCGCTATTTGCGTCGCATTTGCGACGCAAATAGCGACGCATATAGCGACGCCGCAGGGAAAAAAGCGCGGCCGAAACCAGAGCGCCGTTTTCATTTTGTTTTCTTCGCCTTTTGAGAGCGAGAGCGAGGGAGAGAGCCAAGGCTTTGTGAAAGAAGAGGAGGAAGAGACTTGTTGCCGCCGCCGCCGCCACCGTCGTTGTTCGCGAAGGAGAGGAGGAGCCCTCGTTGCAAAGAGAAGCCGCCCACGCTCGCCATATCTCATTGGTGAGTCTCCCTCTCTCTTTCTTTTACTTGTTGAAGGTTTAAATCGTTCTCTTTTGTTTATTTAGGAGAGGAAAAGAAAGAGAAGGAGAGGGAGAGGGAGAGAGAGGGAGAGAAAGAGAGGGAGAGGGAGAGAAAGAGAGTGAGAGTGCATTCTCTCTCTCTCTCTCTCTCCCTTTTGCTTGTTTAATGTTTAAATTACTTTCTTCTTTGCTTGTTTAGGAGAGGAAACGAGAGAGTAAGAGAGAAAGAGAGGGAGAGGGAGAGGGAAAGGGAAAGAAAGAGAAAGAGAAATAGAGGGAGAGGGAGAGGGAGGGGGAGGAAATAGGAGAGGGAGAGAAAGAAAAAGAGAGGGAGAAGGAGGGAGAGTGCATTCTCTCTCTCCCTCCCTCTCCCTTTTGCTTGTTTAATGTTTGAATCACTTTATTTTTTTCTTGTTTAGGAGAGGAAATGAGAGAGAAAGAGAGTGAGAGGGATAGGAAGGGGAAGGAAATGAGAGAGGGATAGAAAGAGAAAGAGAGGGAGAGTGCATTGTATCTCTCCCTCTCCCTTTTGCTTGGAGGATGTTTAAATCACTTTATTTTTTGCTTGTTTAGGAAATGAGAGAGAAAGAGAGATAGAGAGGGAGAGGGAGAAAAAGAGAGGGAGAGGGAGAGGGAGAGGGAGGGGGAGGGGAAGGAAATGAGAGAGGGAGAGAAAGAGGGAGGGGGAGGGAGAGGGAGCGAGGGAGCGAGGGAGAGGGAGAGGGAGAAAGAGGGAGAAAGAGGGAGGGAGAGGGAGAGGGAGGAGGAGGGAGGAAATGAGAGAGGGAGAGAAAGAGAACGAGAGGGTGAGGGAGAGGGTGAGAGAAAGAGAGGGAGAGGGAGAGGGTGAGGGAGAGGGAGAGGGAGAGGGAAGCGAATGAAATTTAAGATAATATACGTATCGATAATGGTATGCAATGTGCTTTGCATACGGCCACGTACTTCATCAAAATTAACCCAAAATTATTGTTATAGAAGTGGAGATCCCTTAAATTGAGTATAGGATAATTTCTCTCAGGTCTTATGACTATGAGTAGAATTGATTGAAATAAATTGTATTACTATAGTTGTAAAATTTCATAGATGGCGCGCATTAATTTTAAAATGGATTACTTATACTCAAAGCCGAGATATAACAAAAAATTATCTACCGGGACAAACAAATCGTTGAGCATGATACAAGGCCGAGATATAACATTGGAAAATCTCTCGACTACTATATACAATGCAAGGTTTATGGTCAACTTGCAAGTTGACGTACATCTCCAAAAAGCTATCCATTTAAGCCTCGTTTGCTGTAATGTAGATAAGATGGCAAACGAAGAAGGTCCTATTGTTCAAGACCGCGAGTCGTATCTTAATCAGCATGTCCCATGTCCTTGCTCTCAATGCAAGTTGGCAATTAGACGAAAACGCCGATTGTCTATAGAACACGTACGACGATTTGGCGAGTTTCAACCTGAGATTATTGATCAGGCGATTGCAGATTTTCAGCAAACGGTATTTTCAAGTTAGCATTTTTCATGCATTGTACTCTCAAGCTAATTGAAAACCATACACAATAAGATTGGGTCTTGTTGGCAAATTTTGTGTCCAGGGGGGTGATGTCTCGACCCAAGGGGGAGTGCACCCTTTGCGGCCAATTAGAAGAGTTCGTGGACGTGAGATGGATGGATGGCAGGAGCCAATAGACCACTCGCAAGGCCCATCTATATCGTCAATGCCAGAGGAGACATACAACCTTCCCGACTTGCCTACAATCTTGGAGCCTGAGATGGAGGCAATGATCGATGCATTGATTCCCATGGATGTTGAGACATCTGACCCGCTTAGAGAGGAAGCATCCATACCATTATATGATGGGTGCCGAGTATCTCGGTTGAAGACATTGCTTGCACTCTTAAGTGTGCAAGCGAAATACGGTTGGAGCGATACGAGTGTGACTGAGTTATTCAGGTACCTTGCATACAGACTTCATTGTTTTTTTTTTTAACAGTATTATTGTAAATATGGATGGATTTTTCAAGGTGTTTTATGATGTTTTCAGGTTATTGAAATATCATATATTGCCACCTGCAAACACCATGCCTGAGTCTCGTGATGATGCACGACATGTTTTACGGAAGCTTGGCATGGACTACAATAACATCCATGCATGTATCAACGACTGCATATTGTTTCGAGATGAATACGAGACTATGGAGACATGTCCAAAGTGTGGTGCTCACAGGTATCGACAGGACTTGCAAGGGCAGACCATCCCTCAAAAAGTCCTCAGACACTTTCCGCTCATCCCCCGCATAAACCACATGTTTCGCACGTCTGCCATGGCAAGCTTGACAACGTGGCATGTGCAGAATAGGTCTACGGATGGAGTGCAACGAATATCAGCAGATTCGCGCGCATGGAGCCACATTGACTCTACCTTCCCAGGCTTTGCGCGAGAGCCAAGGAATCTTCGGCTCGGTCTCGCCATGGATGGTGTGAACCCATTCGGTCTGCGCTCGACTTCTTACAGTGTGTGGCCTATAGTGCTTGTCAACTACAACATTCCTCCATGGCTTTCTACGAAGAAAGGACATCTCATCCTTAGCTTGCTCGTCCCGGGCCGCTACAAAGTAAAAAATATGGACGTGTATCTTCGTCCATTAGTCGATGAGCTTAAGATTTTGTGGGAGGAGGGGGTCACGGTGCAAGATATGAGCAGGCGCGATGGTCGGCGGTCAGCCAACATTCGAGCCATTCTCATGTGGACGATGCATGACTTTCCGGGATTGGGAGAGTGCTCAGGTGAGCAGACCTTTGTTCACGCCGGTAATATCTATATTTTATTTCATTCAATCAAGTATTCACTAGGTCGTGGATCGCCTTGCAGGTCTCGTTACCTCAGGTTATCATGCATGTCCATTGTGTGGGCCACAGTTAGACTCCCGAATGTCACGAACCATGAAGAAGATGGTATATCAAGGACACGCCACTTTCTTGCCGGAGGATCATGAACTCAGGGAAGGTTTTCTTGGACGACCTCCAGCACGTATGAACGCTGCAAGCTGGTACGAGCTGAAAATGGTAAACCCGGAATCACATCCAAATGGAATGCGACGGTTCTCAGTTTTCTACGAGTTGCCATATTGGACCCACTTACAGGTCAACCACTTGTTGGATCCCATGCATATTTTCAAAAATGTGGGCAGCTTGCTATGGGACCACATCACAGGAAAGAGAGACACTATAGGGTCACGAATGGATTTAAAGGAGGTAGGTAAGATGGAGGCGCTTTGGCCGCAGTCGAGTGCTGAAGGGGGAGTGCAGCTTCCTCGCGCTCCCTGGGTTTTGTCTACCAAAGAAGAGCGCATTGTGAAGCAAGTAATCAAGTCTATCCGCACTCCGACGGGTATGATGCGTTCTCTCACGTCCGCATTTTCTAAAGATGACCAAATGTCTGGGCTAAAATCCCATGATTGGCATAAGATATGTCATGTTTGTGAACAGAATGGATTTTAATAAGCGTGGACATTTTGAAATTTGAAAAGTGACCATTATTCTTAATGCTTTCTCATTTGTGGCAGTTTGTCCTACCGATCGCGATCGCGGGATGCCTAACTCCAGAAATTCGCGGGGCCATTTACAAGCTGTCGACTTTGGTGCAATGGATCTCACAGAAAGAGATTAAGACGTCCTCTATTGAATCCGCAAGGCGGGGAGCAGTTGAGACGGTCTGTCTCTTTGAGAAATACCTGCCCACTAGCATGCTCACGATACAAGTTCACATTCTTGTGCATCTTGTGGACGAAGTGGAGATTGCCGGACCTGTCCATACGCGATGGATGTTCTTCCTGGAGCGCTTCATGAAAACCCTGAAAGGCTTTGTGCGACAACGAGCTCGTCCGGAAGGTAGAATGGCGGAGGGTTGGTTGGTGTCAGAGGCATTAGTGCATATCTCACAATGGCTACCAACGGTGGAACCAGACAATGAAATGCTATGGACGCTCAAGGACGATGACAGGCTGACTGGAGATGTGGTGGTTGGAAATGGGGTAGAAAAAAGAATGGATGCCTCAATGGAAGAGAAAGTGAATCGCTTTTGTATGTTGCACCATGCCTCCATGGAGACGTGGCTCGCCAAGTACCAGATTGCAAGGCAAGATCGAGAGGAAGCGCGAGCTGAATTCCGACGCAGTACGCGTCACCGACCGATTCGATATCCCGAAGGCATGGAGGAGATGCCGCGGTTTATGTCAACACGATGGTTGCATGGAGCCTTGATCGCAGCATCCAGCGAAGGGGCAGAGGTCTCAATGGAGGAGTGGGAGTTCTCGAGGGGATGTAGTCCAAAGGTAATGAGGGGTTTAGAATGTGTCGTATCTGAATTTGTTTGCTACATCTAATTTGAGTGTTTCAATGTGCAGTACAAAATATATAGTGCAGCGTGGTCGCGCGGACGGCATTTTCGGGTGGAGCGTATTGACAAAATGCGCTCCACAATGGACTGTGGTGTCATGGCAAGGTTTGAGCAAGAGAGCCGGCGACGAGCAACGGATCCGAACACGGTTGTGGATGAGATGGAGTATTTTGGGAATTTGCAAAGTATTATTACGGTGGATTACCGTAGCTTCTCCATGATAATATTCGATGTGCAGTGGTTCAAAGTGGTACTTGGAGGAGCTGGTGCAACGGTTCGACGAGGTCCATCTGGATTTCTCGAAATAGATTCCGAAAAAAAATGGATGGATTTGCGCGACACCTTTGTGTTGCCGGCACATTGTGAACAGGTAATCTTCTAGTCATTTGCTTGCTAATTGTAATACGACATGCTTTATGTCACAATGGTTTGAAGACGGTTTGTAAGTGTTTGTGAACAGGTAATCTTCTATCCAAATCCCCGACAACCTCGATGGTGGTATGTTATACCTTCAACTCCTAGAGGTGCGAGAGTATACGATCAAAGCGATGTTCCAGGCATAGATGAAGAATATATGCAAATAGAGGGATCGAAATTACAAGGGGTGGAGGCCACCGCAAGCTTGGAGCCCGCATCGGCTAACAATGATGGAAATACAGAAGTCGTAGAATTTTTTGAGAACGAGGCAGACTTGTTCTTTTGTGGTGACATGTCTATCGACCTTCCAGTGTATGCAGAGTTATGTCAGGAGATTAACATGGGACCATAGAATACTTCATTCTTGGAGAATTGTATTACTCAATTCGTTGTTTAGATCTTCCATAAAGGTAGATAAGATATGCATTTTAAGATGGATTTTTCAAAAATGATTTATATTAATGCGCTTTGTATAGTTTCAATTGATTATTCTAACATTATTTTTTATCTCTGCAGGTATCTTTATTTTCAGGATGAGTCGAGGGATGAGCGATGAGGAGTTTCAGGAGATGATGGCACGTATGTCTCCAGATCAGCTCGCGAGATTCAGAGAGATAGCAGATCAGGAGCTGTCTCGTTCTTCGTCAGGGCGCTCTGCTAGATCAGCTTCAGTGCGATCAGATGCTTCAGCTTCGAGCAGACGATCTCGACGCTCGCGACTTGGGCCAGAGGGAGGGACTGCGACTGCAGGAGGATCAGGGGGGTGCTGCTGTGGAGACACGGACGCGGTGTCTCCGTCTCGTCGTTCAGCTAGAGCTCGGTCACCTCCAGGATTTGTCACACCTGTGGGGACGTCCACTCCAGTTACTCCGGCTTTTGCGCAGCCGTCGGCAGATGTCACGCCTTTTGGTGGCACTCCTTTTGGTGGCACCCCCTCTGGTGGCACTCCTTTTGGTGGCACCCCCTCTGGTGGCACTCCTTTTGGTGGCACCCCCTCTGGTGGCACCCCTTTCAGTGGCACTCCGGGAGAGGGTACCCCCGTCGGTACACCGGATGTTCAGGGGTCTCTTGGATATGCCCAAGAGCGTGGACGGAGATGGGAGAGGGCCCATACGAGGCACACTCCTAGGGATTATGGATACCTAGTGGATGGCAGGTCAGGAGCTATCATCATGAATGATGAGGGGAGAAGGGTGATAGCTCGCATGAGGGAGTTGTGCCAACAAGTTTTTCGGCACAACGTCCTGGATCATTGGAGGAACATACCGGAGGGGAGCAAGGAGTACATAGTAGCATCCTTGCATGAGGAGTTCCCGGTGCCAGCTGCAGTGGATAGATTCTCTACGGGCTGGATGATGGATTGCATGCGTGCATACATGTCACATAGACGATCCGACGCACGCAAGGCAATCAAGAGTGGAGCTCCAAAGCCCGAGTGGTTAGATGCAGAGGACTGGCGCCGACTGAGGGAGGAGGCTACAAATTTGCCAAGACGTTGGAGTCAGCAGCGGGAGGCGGCGAGGGCACGAATCGAGGCCGGATCGGTACATCATCTTGGGAGTGGCGGCCACAGGACATATTTGGAGGACTTTGTAAGTTTCTCTTTTGTTTTGCTTATTTGTTTTTTTGAGATATTATTTGTACTGACAATCATATTTCTAACAGTTAGCATTTTGTTTTCTTTGCAGCACTCCATTACAAATCGTGATCCGCAAGGCCTTGAGACTCAATATGCAGAGAGGCACGGTCTCAGATCATTGATCGACCGATTGTACAGACGCGGCGGCCCAGTAAGTCTCTCATCTTTCATGTCCGTAGTTACCATGAGATATTTGAATGCATTATTGTATGGTGGATTGATATGTTGTTTCTTTTTCTGCAGAATCCGATTGATGCTCCTTTGCAGAGGGACGAGCTTTCGGGGGACGACGATTTGTAGCTCGCCCTCGGATCCTTAGCGCTCACATACCTTTAGTTTTTAGTCGCCCGATCTATGTAGACATTTTCTATGTATTAGTGATATTGTTTTATGATTGTACCAATCGCATTTTATGCGATATCATGTATTTATTTCATCTATCAGTTTTATGATTTCAGTATAGATTCTTTTTGTTTGCAAACGCTTTGTATGCAGCAGTGCAGAAACTATTTTGTATGGCTCTCATACAGCACACAGTGCTATATGTGGCAGGGCAGCTTGCTGCCCTGCCACAAAAATTTTTTTTCCTCTGTTACCGTCGCTATTTGCGTCGCAAATTTACTGCAGGCGTCGCTATTGTCGTCGCTATCAGCGTCGCAAATTCTCTGCAACCGTCGCTATTTGCGTCGCTATATAGCGACGCATATAGCGACGCAAATAGCGACAATTCCATGGCGTCGTCAATAACGACTCTTTTTGCGACGACGGGGGCAAATTTTGTTGTTTGTATTTTCGTCGCTTTAAACGTCGCTATAAGGTCTATATCTTGTAGTGTCTTTTTCACTTTTCTTCAACCAATGCTTCAAATTCTTGAGATTTTGTGATGTAAGCATAGATAGAAAAGACATGAATGTGACCATTCCATCCAGTCCCTTTTCTGATTGCATCTCCTATGGTTGAAAGTTCGGATGATGAAGCTTTTCCCTTCTTCTCTGCATGCAATGCATAGGACCATAAAGGGGATTTATCCTTTTGGTAATAATTGCTCCAATTGAAGACCATAGGCAGTAGCTTCTCTTGCCACCTCTCGCATCACATAAGAAGAGAGCAAAAAAGAATTCTCCAATAATTTCTTCATACCTCCTTTACCAAAATTTGGTTTAGTCAAGTTCTCTGTATCTCTAAAACATATCATCTTGTCCTTCCAGACCACCAACTTCAATCTTTTCACCTCTTCAAAGTCTTGACAGTCCTTCCGTTCATGGTCTGGACTATTGCACCACATGCAATGGCGAACATGATCATTTCTCAGAGAATTTATAGGAGTAGAAGAGGTTGGGGCTGAAATTGGAACTAGGTTAAGTGACTCTTGTTCTCTTCTGGTCATCTTAATTTGAAGATCTTTCAAGTTCTTTGAAATTTACTCCACCATGTCTTTGATAGTCGGTCTAGCAGATGGTTTGACAACCGCAGTAGAAATAGGAATAGACATAGGCATAGAAGTAGGCATAGACATAGGATGAGAAATAGGAGAAGAAGTGGAAGGAGCAACAAGAGAAGTAGGGGAAGTCAATGAAGGAGAAGACATCGGTAGAGGTGTTTGCATGCCAATCTGCAAGCAAGCCTTCCATCTCCGCCTCTTTGTCAATGTGGAAACTGCATCAATAGCATCTTGCCAATCTATCTTCAATCCCATAGGCTTTGTACGATCTTCAAGAAGATCTCCCAACTCCTCTTGAAGTGCAGGATCTACCGCCTGCAAGAATAACCCCACTTTCTCTGAGTTTAGGGCTCTTTGCTCTAGTGCATCCAACTTGTTGTATTGTTCTTCAAACTCCCACAACAACTCAGAAGCAACAAGTCCTTTGTTGGGCTAATAGATCCACTCTCTGAATGTCTTCTGCATAGCAATACCGTAATCCTCTAGAAAATAAATTTCTTTAAGTGCTTTCTTGAAAACATTCCAATTTGAGACTTGCACAAACAAATCGGTCACTCTAACCCGCAAAGCAAGTGTGACAAGCCATAGGAAATAGTTGCTCTAGTTGGTAGGAACTCCCAATAAGTGCATATGGCTTTCAAAGGTTTTAAGATAGGGTGAAACATTCTCGCCATCAAATAATTTGCGCTCACTAACCACAGCCTCAATCGCCCTGGTTGCACCATTGTATGCTCTTGTTCTTGATGCAACATTCGTTATTGATCCAACTGCTGCTGATGTAACTACTGTTGCTACTACATAGATAACTACATATGTTGATTCTACATCATAATTACTGAAGAAAGAGTTTGTAATAAGTCTTCATCTCATCAGCCGAAAAGGAAGAAGCGTTGCTTGCACATCGGGTTCACTAGATATCGCTCGGAATAATATGTGCTGGGGGGGTTTGTAAAAGTCACTCACCGCAAGGATGCTTAGCAAGATGGGAGCAAAAGATGATGAATATTTGAAGTAAAATAATAGCTAGAATTCACATTCGATCGAATACAAGTGAGGATATGATAAGATGAAATTGGAAACAAGAATTTTCATCTTTACAAGATCCAACTCACCAAATTCTTGTTTTGGTGCAAGAATACATTTCACAAATCTTTCTCGAAGATATTCAAGGCTGCTTGCTTACAAGAGAGGGTAATTTTGCCATGGTTAAGCATGAAAGAGGGGCAATTGAAGTGATGGAACTTCCAAATAAGGTCCCAAAGGAAGAGATAAAGCCTTTTCCTTGAAGACAAATTGATCACAATCTTTCTTTAGAACTTCTTCTTCAGAGATAAGTCTCTCGATGTCACCAACTTGCAATATAATTTAGAGGAAGAAAATTTGTGATAGATCCATCTTTAATACTCTTTTGTGGTGTTAGGGACATCATATTATCCTCAAACAGAAGCCTTCAATCTTCAAACATATTCCGATACATATCATCCAACAAAAGGTGGCGCATTGTAGTAAGCTCACAAAGCTTAAGAACCCAGTTCATAATAGAGACTTGAGACGTCTAACTTGTTCGAAGCTTCATTGCAATTGTAATAGAATACGGTGGCGAGGTGGTAAAAATTTGGGCAAGAAAAGAAGCAAAGCAACAAGCCTTCTGCATTGAAGAGTTGCTGAAGGTGGCTGTAGTGATCACTATGACAAAAAGGTGGCCGAACCATAAAGTATATTCATGTAGAAGATAGAAGCCTTGGATTGGTAGCAGAGAATGTCAACCGCGAGTTTGTTGCTCATGTAGAGAGGTTACAAATCATCCTTCCTTCGAATCTATTATCTGTTCACAAGGCCACAGGGAAATCTATAATCTCATCAAATAGGGGCACCATATTCAAGTAAGAGCCAAAAGCAGTCTGAATTTGATAGCACATATCATGCTAAGCTTCCCACACTTGAACTACTAGGCCAAGATCTATGCTCGACATCAATCACCTGGAGGATGCCATGAAGCTGTGAATAGATAAGGGTGGCAGTGATGTTATCTAGGAGGAAAGACGCCAGCATATGCAAAGGGCAGAGAACACAAGAAAAGCCCACACTTATTGGAAAATGTGCGATGGCTTCTACCTAAACGCCTCCTTCTTCTACCACGTCTTTAGAACTCAGTTGTTGCTTCGTTCTTCTTCTTTAGCTTTGCTTTTGTCATTGTTACTGCAACAACTTCATCCGCTTCCTTCATCATCATTGGCAACTTCAACGTCACCTTTTGCGTTGTTCTTTGGCTCTCGTCCTTCCATCGTCCTTCGGCTCTCATCCTTCTGTTGTCGGAGGGGTTTTATCAAAAGGTCGTATCCATTGGGGATCAGCGGTAGAAGGAAGTAGAGATACGAGATGGAAGAGAAGATAAAGAATACACAACAAGTAAAAAAAATTTATGACAAAGCACAATGAATCAAATCAACATGTATTGACAGAACCACAAATCCTTTGTCTGGCACTACTCAGAAGCACTCTCCAGGCATTAGATCTTCTGGAGCTCCTTTGTAAAACAAAAACCTGGATCAGAAATAATAGCTCCTTCTCTACTACTCAAAACCAAAATCTGATGGCTCCGTTGGCTCCGAAAGGGGGGTAAAAGCCTAGGACACCTAATCATAGATCTCCTAGATCACTCCTTCTTCCAATTCAAAGTGTAGTTTTCAGCCTGTTAACAGCGATCGCGATGTGCGCGATTTCACCAATTTGCCTTTTTTATGAAAAATCCCATAACTTTCTAAAAAAGCAACTTGCTTTTTGCATACCATCCTAATCTAGAATCTTTTCTAACTTTTTCATATTTTTACAATAAATAATATAAAAAATAGGCTAAAATTGTCTAAAAATCTAGTATTTTTGGACCATTCATGCCCACTCACACTAGCACTAATGACTTACATCACATTGACTCTCTACATCAATGAAGAAGTCAGATGATGTTGCACTCCAAAGTTTTTCACACTGTGTCCGCGTAATGGCATGACATTGTCGTCCTTCAACTCTCGTCCTTCCGTCGTCCTTTGGCTCCCGTCCTCCTGTTCCTCGTCGTCACCTTCTTGTTTTCTTCTCCGATCTTCTTGTTTCTCTGCCTCTCCTCTTCTTTTGCTACATTCCCTTTTTAAACTTGTTGGCTATGCCTCTCTTCCCGAATTGAAGTTCACAATTCACAAAAGAAAAGAAAAACTAACTATTGTTTCCTTAGAAAAAGCTTATGAAAAGCTTTTGGCATCAATGATTACGTTGAAGAAAAGCTATTGACGTCAATCATTACGTCCTTCCTTCTCCCCTGTGAGCCACTGTGTTGCTGACACTTCCACACACAATAACCAGCTTCCCTCTTCTATCATGCACATAATGATGATTAACTTTAGCTTGGGAGTCTGAAATGCCATGGCTTCCCATGAGAATCAAAGACTTTAGATCATGTATATGGGACTTGAGGGTCTCTTCGATTTTTCTGAGGTCCTAGGAATGGAACGAGAAGTGTACCCAGGTGCTTCATGAGGACACCAACAATAATAAAATCCTCTCATCTCTAACCTTCCGATTTTGCACCTTAGAAAATTTTTTAGAATGAAGCTCCCTCCATGAATACATGTGTATAGGAATCTAGAAGAGGGAGACGAGCCGAATTGTTGCTTCTGGCTCTAAGAAAAATTGCAAGATCCAAAAGAAATGAGCTTTGCCTGAAATTCTACACAACCATGTAACAAGTCCCGACGGATAAAAGCTTTTCTTTAATAATAAATAAAAGAATTTTTTTAAAAACAATCCCCTCCTCCCCCCAGTCGACGTCGCGCTAGAGGGAAGGGAGGGAAGCCATGTTCAAGTAGCACAGTGGGGCTCATATGGAGCCTTAGCCATGCATGCTGCCAGGTAAGGGAGGGAGGAACCTCTCCCTCCCCCCTATTTAAATCAGTGGGGGCCAAGGCTTGAGGGGGAAAATGGAAACAGGAGTGCTGTAGCCATGGCACCACTAGGAGAGGACGAGAGTGGGGAGGAAGAGACTGAACACTGCCGCTGGAGAGGAGGAGGCATCGTATCGCTGCCGAAGGCCGTAGAAGATCTGTCAAGCCACCGCCACCGCTGCTGCCCTCGTAGCTATCGGACGGCTGGTTACCCCCCCACGTCATTGAAGCTTCTCTAGGAAGCTTCCTAAGGGGGGGCTAATTAAGACCCCTTTCACCCCCCCTTATATCCCTTTTAACCTTTTCACCCCCCTCATACTTTTTTACACAACCCCCCTAAGCTTTGTTTTTTAATCCCCCGTGTCCCCATTATTTCTTTCAACCCTTGAGTTCATTGGATACTTTAGTTTCTAGTTTATAACTTTCCTTATTTAGAAGGATATCCCAGAATACATCCTTTTGCAAGATAACTTGCGTAAGGATCTGCCATCCTTGATAAGGGTATTTACCCTTCCTTCTTGTGAGTCAATCACAAGACTATATGACTTCGTACTTGCTGCGTAAGTCTTGTGATAAAATAATCTATTTTAGTTTCTTTAAGCTGACGTTTGTCGAACCTAGGGTCTCTTTTTAAGAACCTCAAGGGCAAACCCTAGTTCTTTTACATTTTCGAATTTATGGACTCTATAATCAGGGAAGGTATTCAAGTGCTTAAGGTATAAACGTGTCTTTGGTCTTTAAGGCATGGTATTTCTAAGTTTAGATTAATTTGGTTATCTTTTGGAAGGTAATATTGAGATCACCTTGGCACGATTTGTTATCCTTGTGACAATTTATTTTTTAGTCCTAAACTTTATTGCTTTGAGGTAGGTACCCAACCACCCCCCCCCCCCCCCCATCGCTCTAATCTCCCTAACATTGGCTATCAATGAGCTCCTTTTAACCAAATTCTCTTGCCTTTCATGATGATGCTTCTTCTCCTCCTCCAAAAAGATCACTTCCGTTCAGACTTTTCTATTTCATTTGGGTGTAGTGAACTTCTTATTGAGACCTACAAATATGTGAGGTGGTCATTGCTCTACATGTTTCCTCAAACCATGATTATGATAATGCTCACCTTCTTTGTAGTTTTCCAAATCTCCACTTGCTCAATCAACCTTGTTGATCCTCGGATCTGATCCATCGATGCAGACGACATGTCTGCTGCAGCTGCAGTCGAAAGAGAAAGGAAGAGAGTCCTTTAATCGAACGAACGAACAAATAGACGAGCGCTTCATCTTCTTTTCCTCTCCTCCTTTTTGTCTTCATTTGCAGATGATGGCTTTTTCCTGTATTGCCTTTTCAAAATCGTCAAAGATCACATAAGCTATCATTAGCTTTTCTTTTTTCCATAATCTTAAGGCTTAAAAGCTTTAAAAAACAGTTTGACAAGAGTTGTTTTATGCTCAGAGCGACGTTTTTCTTCATTTCAATCTAAAAGCTTTTTCAAAGCTTTTCCAATCATTGATAAGCTAAATCATTAGCTTATGGTTTATTCCACTCATTTGTTTTTGTGTTTACACTTTCAAGAAGGAAACAAGTTTTATTTAGTCATCATTCATACTCTTTTTCATGGAAAGCTTCAGTTTGCATCTTCTATCTGTGGATTTTTGATAGACTCATTCCAAGATGTTGCTTCAACTTAAGCAACTTCTCTTCATGTCTTGCCCTCTTGACTTTGGATTAGACAGAGTTCGTATGGTCATAAGAATCTTGTACAAATCCGGCATTCCTGCTTGTCTTGACATTAAACTACATACACTAAAAACCTTTATTATCATTTTAGAAGCTTCTGGATACCTAATCAATGTAGACACACAGGAAAGCATTCATATGAGCTACCATACACATAGACAAGCATGCGGTGTCGTATTGCTGCGCATTCGAGGTGTGTAAACCACCCAAAAGTTGTGCATGGGATTTGGTACTTTGTACATATTTAGTTGTTGTGATTACATTTATTCTCAACGTATGAGTATTGATGCTCACATGAAGGGCTTCACTTCAGAAGTTTTTGTTAATAGCACACTTATTAATACCTATGGTAAATGTGGCGCTTGTAGCCCCTTGGTGGGCAACTCTCTTGTGGATATGTATGGGAAATTTGGCTCCCTTGCGGAAGCGCATCATGTTTTCAACAACTTACCCATTCGTGATGCAGTCTCTTGCCTCAGCTTTATGTTGGAAACAAACTGGTAGACATGTATGGCAGAAGTGGCTTACTTGCTGAAGCACACCGTGTCTTTGACATGCTGCCAGTTCATGATGTAATCTCGTGGAATGCATACATTTCAGGATACGCTGAACTTGGAGCTTGGGGGATTTCTTGAAATCTTTGTAGGATATTGCAAATATATCAAATACTGAAGAAAGTTTCAAACGATGGTTTAATTTTCGGGAGGAGTTTTTCCTCCTGTTTTTACTGCCTCCAATTATTTTCTTTCTTTTCAAACTTTGGTGCGATCATCACCTTTGCTGTTTTGGGAACATTCAATGGTCACAGGAATTCTGGTGCACCTTGGGGCCTTTTATTTCTGATGTACAGGACAGTGGTGAAGGTTCGACATCATCCAACTGCCAAGCACAGTCTTATTGCAGGATTCAGAGGGTCTAAAAAAGGAAAAAGCAAAGCCACGGATGGATATTTTAAAAGGAGGCTTTGCCACGGATGGCTATTTTGAAAAAGGAGGCTTTTTGGGAAAAAAAACAGAGAATTATGGAATCAAAATCGACAAAATTCAAAGGAGAGAGGGAGTCGACACGCAGGGGAAAGGGGCTCGCAAAATTTGCCTGGCACGAGAGAGGAATGGGGAATCGAAGAGGCTCTACAACTGGGAAGATGGAACTCGGCAGAAGAAAACGATGAAGGAGGGGAAAGCAGAGATAATACTAGGAGTCCTGTTTATAGATGGGGGGGCATATGCTGGATATCGAGTGCTTTTCGGTTTGTGCAATGTCCTGATGGAGAACTCGAGAAGTGAAAAGATGGATCCATGTTGTGACTCTGCACGAGATTGATGTAATCAATAGCAGAACTCAAGGATTCTTGGCTTTGTTCACTGGTGACACTGGTGAAATACGTTCTGAAGTACGAGAGCAGATTGACAGTAAAGTTGCGGAATGGGGAGAGGAAGGACCGAATTCCTGGGGAAGAAAAAACCATCACGAGAAGAGGACCGGGCTCTATGATGCGAATTCAACAAAGATAGATCTCAGTCGACGAGGGGATCAATTCTGCTACAGTGACTGTCGCACCTGAAAATTGATAACACCCAGAAACAATAGAGTCTTCTCATCCGATTCTTTTCTCCTTGTATCCTTGAGCTGGCACCCAAGCTTTGGCCAAGCATCAAAGCACCAGACTTTTGATTAGAAAGATACATTGTGCTCTCGATAATTTCATACAAAGACCAAGTCTGCAGTACCTATCTGAAGATCCAGAGAAAGAAGACTCAATCTGCAGTTAAATTAAACAAATTTGGTTATTCGAAGAAGAAAGAGACAACAGCAGCAACAGTGAAGACGGTGGACTGGAGAGGATGAGCTCCGAAGATGAAGTCAAAGAAAGAATGTGACGAAGGCAAGCGAAATCGGTAGAAGAGGCAGGCGGCATGAGCGCTCTCGATGAAGCTAACCAGGCCATTCACACATTCGCAGGATGCTGAGGATCTAGAAGCTGAAAATCAGACAGAACTCGTGGAGGAGCTTGAAGATGCGACACATTAGATAATTGCATTGATGAAAGAATTCGATTATTACAATAAGTCTTTGCGGTCTATAAAAGAGAGCTACACTATTAGAACTGAGCCTACAGACTTTAAAAAGCTTTTATCAGAAACTGCAGTTCAGCTCAAATCACAGTCCCCTCAAGTACAACCTGAACAGCATCATCTATACAAGCAATTCTAAGAAGCATAGGAATGTGCTTTCAAGTGTTGGGTCCATTATAAAAGGACAGAAAATATTTCTGTGTCAAATGCAATTTCTGGGACAAAGACGTCTCGAAAGGGCAGTTTTAAGAAACACTTCATTTTATGTGGTAAAAGTGTCAAGACAGTATTTAGAATGTGGAAGCCTACTGGATGCTGCAACATCTAAAGAATGTCCACTTTGTTGGAGTGCAATCACTGATCGGATAATAGCTTTGACAGCTTGATAAAAGCTCGGGAGTCCTGTAGTGTCAAATTTTGATCCTTAAGAACTGGCTGAAGTATTTCATGGTTACTGATACAAAATTTTTGCATAGAATTCTGAGTTTTTAAAAAAAACAGTGAATTTACAGCAAACACATGATATATACCATGCAGAACTCTTCTATGTTTTTGAAGGATTACTGGTTCATTCAATACAAAGAATTATATATGATCAGATCATGAACATTATTGATCTTTCCAACTGATCAACATCACAGGAAGTAATTGCAGTCATAATAGATTTGACTTCATTCACTTGCTTGATCTTCTATCTTGAAATTTATCAAGGACTTCTGAAGTCGCGACATTGCTTTCATAAACCCTTCGACAGCGGGTTATTTGCACTTGAGTACTACTCAAAGAATACAAATAATTTAGGATGGAAACAAGCAATCAAATTTTCAAACTGAATGGTAAACGAAAAGACACACACAATGAAAAACAAATCCCTAATGACGGTGACTAATGAGTTCAAATTCCTGGTGAAAACCTCCGCCCTCAAGTTCGCAGTGGTAGATGTGCAGTGTCACAACATCGCACTTTGTGATGGAGTGCTGCAAAGAAAATAGAATATCATTGTTAGAAACAAGATTATTAGTACAAGTGATATGCCAAATAAGACAGCAAGAAGTACCAAAAGAAAACTTACAGAATTCTCCAAATAAGTCCTGTGGCCACCACCATTCCCCAAAATATGCATGATCCCTACCTCCAATCATACCCTCGCTACCTCACACTGCTGTCACGCCATCATCTTGGAGAATATGTGGCCTCCTTCCTGAGTCTCTATCAATCCTCTACGTCTAGCAACTTGGACTTTGAGGCACCGCTTTTTATTGCCTTGCATGCATCTGATGATCATCTATGTGACATGTATGTATGCATACACTCCATCATCCACCCAGTGGAAAACCTCTTTGCTATCATAGGTAAGGAAAACTCCTTATGCAAAGACTCCACTACATAGTCCTTGCTTCCCTTGGGTATATTCTTCCAATAGTCCAGAACGTTGTGCCTAAATACTTGTTGGCATAATTCTCTCATATAAGACATCACCCTTCTCCCTTCATCATTCATGATTAGCACTTATAATCTTGACATCTACAAGGTATTTCTACCCTATTAGGGTATGTCAAAGGTATTGAGATATCGAGCTCCACTCGTGATATGTCAGGGTGACCGTTGTGTATTTATGTCACCGACTTGTCAGTTGCAGATGCGGTTGGTACACCACCCATGAATAATAGCTAGATGACAGCTATCCTTATCTACTCTAGTTCGTGGCTTAGTTAGTATGCCACCTTAGTTAGTTGAGTTTGGTTTGAGACCCATATATAGGGTTCTACTATTTTTTATGTACTTGAGTTCTTTTGGCTTACACAACTAAGAAGAGAAAAATTGTTTTTAACCTCCACCCTTGTGTGTATTCCCCCATTGTGCAAGCAAGAAAGCTACAAGTGAGACTCCTTCCTTCTCTCCCACAATCTTGACATGGTATCAGAGCCTTGTTCGTGGTAAGGAGCTCAAGAAAGCAAGCCAAGTTCGCGGTGTTTTGGTAAAGAGGACTAGTGTTGCTTTCATTCTTCTGTTTTGGGAGCAAGTCTCTGCAGGTAGCACAGCCGAAAAGTGCAAGAGTACATTGTCTCAGGTTGAGACGCCCTTTGTGGTGAAGCAAGAGGGCAGTATATGCTGCGGGATAGGGCTTTAGCCCTTGATGACCCTGTTTTTTTTATTTGAGGCCATTTCGGGGCTTGTTTTGGAGGCGGAAGTTTTCTGCACACATAGGAAAATTCCCAGTTTTATGCTGTGCGACCACTGTTCTACAGGTCGGTAAAAAGTTACTATAGAAATTGCATTGTATGCCTGTGCGCAGAGACATTGGGAGTTACAGAATCATCCTTGTTGCCTGTTGATGCAAAATCGTCACTAGGAAGTGACTGTGTGGTCGAATACCACTTTCGTCAATTTTGTAGATTTTCCCTTGTGAGGCTGAAGCTGTGTTCTTTGCAGTGACAGAATTTTTTGCAGTGTTCTGTGTTAGAATATCAAGCTCATTTAGTGTGTGTTGACCGACATGAGCTGGACACAGCTAGTCTAGCCATAGTATTTAGATACATTAAATAAGTCGGTGCCTTTGGTGTGAATGGTCTTATGACCGTAGGTTGTATCTTTCACTATTTGAGTGTGGTATGAATAATAGAGTGTGTGAGAGGAAGCTTGTTGCTTCACTCTGTCTGTCATCTATCTGCCTCTTTGAATCTGAACATGGTATCAGAGCAGGACTTGGTGGATCTCTGAGAGTTGGAGAAAGTGAAGATCTACTTCCAGGAAGTGAAGACTCATTTTTCTTTTGTGCAGACAGGCTGCCATTGTGGACTGCAGGTAGGCATTTGTTCATTACACACTCCAGGGTCAAGATCAGAGCTTGTGGCTTCTTGAGAGCCCTGAGGAGGCTGGTTAGAGTGCATTTGGGTGTGGCATCAACATCACCATCATCATCTTCATCAGCAGGAACTGGAAACAGAGGTCTGCAATCAGCGTGATTGCGCCTGTTTGGGCTGAAGGCCTGCACTGTCTACTGCAATCACTGGTGACCATAAATGGGTCATGAGAAGCATGTATGGCTATTGAAAAAGGTCTTTGTGAAGTACATGGAGTAACTACTTGTGGTTGAGCTATGATATGAGCTGAAACAGAGTGGGCAGAACTGTGTAAATTGTCTGCACTGCTGTATACACAGCATACATGGAGTCTACAACACTTTGAAGAGCATTGGAAGCTCTTGAGTATGCCCAGAAGCACCTGTGAAGTATAGGTACATGCTGGAGGCTACATGTACTTGTCTTGATCAATTGCCAGCTGAGTTTGGTGGCTGAAATACACAGATCTGAAGCTTCTTTTGTGGCTGGAAACTGTCTTGGATTGTGGGCAGTAAGCATTTTGCTTTCTACTGAAGCACAGAGTGACAGATGCAGACATCTGAAAGACATATATATTGTCATATGCATGTTAGAATTGTCTTGGGTTGAGAGGAGCATCAAAAGCCACTGAATACTGGAAGTTTGCAGCTGAAATAAAAGAAATCTTGTCTTCTTGGGATGAATATAAATTGCAGACATTTTTGGTTGACTTGCTTGTCAGATATAGACAGGGTATTGTCACTACATAGTCATGTACTGACGGTGACATACTGAAACAAATGTATGGTCTGATTTAAGGACTTTTTTGAGCTAGTTGAAGCGGGTTATGCTGGTTTATTGACTGCAATCTTTACATAAACTGTTAGCATTGGCACTTGTTAAGAATACACTGGCTGATGTCTCTATGCTTATGTCTGAAGTGGCATATGTACCAGGAGTCAATTTAGCAGCTTTGGAACATGCATTACATGTATCCAGGTGGAGTTTGACTTTGGAAAGGCTGCTGTAATTGCAGTTTACAGGTTTGGACTGCATGCTTTTGGAACCTGGCAGTGGATCTGCAGGAGTTAAATCTGAACCGAACATCAGGCACATGTATTGGCAATTGTCTTTATGAGTTGGATCAACCGATTGGGACGTTTTTTGGGCTGATATTTGACTGAAATTTACTGGTTTTTTTCCTGCAATTAATTGCAGAAAACTGTCATAAACAGTTCCGGGCTGAAGTTGAACTGTTAAGAAAATCTTGGTTTGCAGGTAGTCAGGCAAGGTCTGCAACATGGCAAATGCTGATAGAACTGATAATGTAACCCAAATTGTGGGAGAAAAGCTTGATAGCAACAATTATGCAATATGGAAGTTCCGCATGGAGAACTTTCTGATAGGCAAAGGATACTGGGACTTAGTGACAGGTGTTGAGGCTGAACCTGAAGTTCCAGATAGGAATCCTACAGCTGATCAAAGACGAGCACATCGAGCTTGGACGGAAAGAGCTCGCAGAGTTTTACATTGGCTGTCATTATGTATCTCGGATGCTATGGTGATGCAGATCATGAACTGTAAATCCCCAGCAGATGCATGGAACATATTGGTCAGGTACTATGGCACAACTACGAGTGCCAGGAAGATACAACTGAAGCAAAAATTCAACAACATAGAGAGGAAGAACAGATCCATACAAGACTATGTCACGGAGATTAAAACCTTAGCAGATCAGCTCGCATCTGTTGGCTCACAGGTAGAAGATGAGGATATGGTTGCAGTGACCTTAAATGGCTTGGGTCCGGAGTATAAGTCTTTTGACACTTCAGTATCTGTGCGGGCTGAGATGCCTGATTTTAATGAGCTGGTTGCATTATTGATTCATGAAGAGGTGAAGCTTGGCTTAGCTACAGGGTCAAGCAGCTCAAAGAATAAGGATGCAGTTTTTTATTCGAATCAGCGTGGTCGTGGTAGCCGTGGTAGAGGCTACGGATCTGGCAGAGGAGGCCAGCAAAATGCATCCTATAGTAATAGCAATCAGCAGTCATCAAATGCAAGAGGTAGTGGCAACTTTCGAGGCAGGGGGAGATCTAACTCCCGTGGCAGAGGCTCATGGCAGCAGCAGCGTCAGTCAGACAATCCAAATAAAGATAAGGATTGTCACTACTGCGGAAAGTATGGGCATATTGCAAAGGATTGCTGGAAGAAGCAGGGAAATCAGAAGGGCAAGCAGCATGGACATTATGCTACGTCCAGTCAAGCAGATGACTCTGGTGATAGACTGTTTGCCATGCAGTATGTCAAAGATAAGGCTGCTGAAAAATCATCTGATGATGCAGTGTGGTACATTGACTCGGGGGCGTCGAATCACATGACCCCTCATGGTGATTGGTTCACGGATATGGTGGCTGAAAAGCATGGCTATGTATGCACAGGTGATGACACGCAGCATAGCATTGAGCATAAAGGCAAAGTGCCTCTAGTTGTACATGATGGCAGGAAGAAGAATCTTCATGATGTTTTGCATGTTCCTTCGATTACGAAGAACCTATTGTCTGTGGGCCAAATGATAGAGCAGAACTTGCAGGTTCGCTTCAATAAGCATGGCTGCTTTATTGAAGAGTTTGGCAATGGATGCAAGTTGATCGCGAAAGGCCACAGAAATGGAAGAATGTTCACTCTTGATGCTACACTGCCAGAGCTGAATTCCGCTATGTTTGCTCAGGGTTCTGGCACTATCAGGGACTTAGAGATTTGGCACAAGAGAGTGGGGCATGTCAATTTGCAGAGGCTGCAGACCATGCAGAAGAAGCAGCTGGTAACAGGGCTCCCTAGATTCCAATATTCAGATATTGGTCATGTCTGCGAGGCTTGCCAGTTTGGTAAGCAGTCACGATTGCCGTTTGTCAGGCATGTAAGACAGAGTACACGACCACTGCAGTTAGTGCACTCTGATGTTTGGGGACCAGCTCATAATGCATCTATGGGGGGTTCCAAATACTATGTATCCTTCATTGATGACTACAGTCGATATACCTGGCTTTACATATTGAAAACAAAAGATGAGGTCTTTGCTGTTTTTCAGAAATTTAAGGCACAGGTTGAGAAGGAATTTGAGTGTTACATCTCTTGCTTGAGATCTGATAGCGGTGGGGAGTATGTCTCAAATGAATTTGCTGATTTTTTGGCTGAAAATGGCATTCGTAGGCAGCTAACCTGCAGCTACACTCCACAGCAAAACGGAGTAGCTGAAAGGAAGAACAGGGTTCTAATGGAAGCTGCCAGGGCCATGATGAATGAGAAGCATATGCCGCTTTACTATTGGGCAGAGGCTGTTGTGACAGCCGCATATATTCTGAACAGGACTCCCACTGCAGGCATTCATGACATGACACCGTTTGAGAGGCTCTATGGCTATAAGCCGGATGTAAGACACATGAAGGTCTTTGGCTGTCTTGCTTATGTGCACATTCCAGATGAGAAGAGGAAAAAGCTGGATCCCAAAGCGCATAAGAGTGTGTTCATTGGATACTCGCAGGAGAAGAAAGCATACAAATGTTATGATCCCTCTACCAGGGAGACTTTGGTAAGCAGGGATGTCATCTTTGATGAGCTGGGCTCTTGGTATGTCTCACCAGTTGTAGTGCCATCCGATCTGCTTTCCACTCATGTCTCTACAGTTGATATGCAGCAGAGCACTGCTATGACAGGACCTATCAGTCAGACAGTATCCCCATGGACAGGGAGATTAAGGAGCTCACCGTCCACTGACACGGGTATGTCAGTGAGGGGGAGACATGATGTCTTGGACAGCAAAGGAAAAGAGAAAGTTAGTGAGGATGGTATGATGACACCTGGCAGAATGACTTCGGGCTATGAGTCTAGTGATACTTTAGACAGCAAACTTGGTATTCCGACTGTCTATACGCCTGGCACGAGGCAGAACATGTACATTCCGCCTCATGAGAGAGGTGAATCGAGTAGTGCACCACAACCTAGACGATCGCAGAGGGTCAGATACCCTGTTGACAGGTTGACGTACTCTGGTTATTCTGCAAAGCATTATGCATACATGACAAAAGTGATGGAGATCAAAGAACCAGGTACTTATGCTGAAGCAGGAAAGGATGAAAACTGGTGCATGGCTATGGACGAAGAGATGAAAGCCTTGGCTGAAAATCAGACTTGGGATTTGGTACCACTGCCTGAAGGGAAAAGGCCTGTTGGCTGCAAATGGGTTTATAAAATCAAATGTAAGTCTGATGGCAGTGTAGAAAGGTACAAAGCAAGGCTGGTCGCTAAAGGATATGCTCAGCAGTATGGCTTGGATTATGATGAAACATTCAGCCCGGTTGCAAAAATGGCAACCATACGAACTGTTATTGCCTTGGCTGCTGCAAAAGGCTGGAAATTGCAGCAGATGGATGTTAAGAATGCATTCCTCAATGGTGATTTAACAGAGGATGTATACATGGTTCAGCCGGAAGGGTATGAGCACCCTGATTTTCAGCATTATGTGTGCAGGCTGAAAAAGGCACTGTATGGGCTGAAGCAGGCTCCGAGAGCCTGGCATGCTAGGATCAACAGTTACTTGCAGAGTCTTGGATTTGTTGTTGGCAGGGCTGATCACAGCCTGTTTACAAAGAAGACTGACAGTGGCTTGGTAGTGCTGGTCATATATGTTGATGACCTGATAATCACTAGAAATGATGACATGGGAATTCAGCATGCTATGAAGATGCTGAAATCTGAATTTGACATGAAAGATCTGGGAGATCTGAAGTATTTCTTGGGTATTGAGGTCGTACCAGCTGAAAATGGCTTATGGCTGATGCAGAAGCACTATGCCATGGAAATGCTTAAGAAGTATGGCATGGCTGAATGCAAACCACTGGATACACCTCTGGACCAAAATGTAAAGCTAGACATGAACACTGGGGCTGAAGTAGAAGATGTGACTATGTACAGGTAGATGGTCGGCAGTCTGATTTACTTGACCATCACTAGGCCTGACTTGAGCTATGCAGTAGGGCTGATAAGCCAGTTTATGCAAAAGCCGAGAAAGCCGCACTTGGATGCAGTTAGACGCATCATGAGGTATGTTAAGTCCACTGTAGACTATGGGCTGTTCTATGTCAGAGATAAGCCCTTGATACTGATTGGATACACAGATGTAGATTGGGCAGGATGCTCAACTGACAGACGATCTACGAGTGGCTATGCCTTTGGCTTTGGTAGCGGCATGATCAGTTGGAGCAGCAAGAAGCAGCCTACGGTTGCTTTATCTAGTACTGAGGCAGAGTACAGGGGGGCTGCATTGGCAGCATGTGAGATTGCTTGGCTGCTCAAGCTTATGGCTGACTTGGATATTCAGGTTGATGCTCCAGTGAAACTGTTATGTGATAATCTAAGTAGTGTACTCCTGGCCATGAATCCAGTTTACCATGCCAGGACAAAACACATAGAGGTACACTACCACTTTATTCGTGAGATGGTCCTTGCAGGAAAGGTTGATCTTATGCATGTGAGGACTGATGAGCAGGTAGCAGATATCTTTACCAAGTCTCTGGGTAAAGATAAGTTCTGTGGTTTTAGACAGCTACTTGGAGTACATATGCTGTCTTGAGCTTGAGGGGGAGTGTTAGAATATCAAGCTCATTTAGTGTGTGTTGACCGACATGAGCTGGACACAGCTAGTCTAGCCATAGTATTTAGATACATTAAATAAGTCGGTGCCTTTGGTGTGAATGGTCTTATGACCGTAGGTTGTATCTTTCACTATTTGAGTGTGGTATGAATAATAGAGTGTGTGAGAGGAAGCTTGTTGCTTCACTCTGTCTGTCATCTATCTGCCTCTTTGAATCTGAACATTCTGTAATGGCGTCTGATTCTCTTTTACAAATTGTCACACTGAAAAGCTTGACAAGAACAACTTCCAAGCATGGAAGTTTAGAATGACGAATTTCCTTATGGGAAAAGGATATTGGGAATTTGTTGCAGGAAATGAAAAAGAACCAGTTCTTCCTGATGTTCCCAATCAACAGCAAATGCAGGCATTTAAAGCATGGCATGAGAGAGCCAGGAAAGTTATGTACTAGATGTCTATCAGCATTTCAGACTCTATGATTGTGCATATTCAAGATGCAAGTACGCCAAAGGAGGCCTGGGATACTTTGTCAAAAATGTATAGCACAAATACGCAAGCCAGGAAAATGCAGCTCAAGCAAGAGTTGCATAATGTGCAAAGAGAAAATATGAGCATCAATGACTACCACATGAAGGTGAAGAAGATTGCAGATGCACTTGCTTCCATTGGGTCACCAGTGGAAGATGATGATTTAGTTTCTGTGACCTTGAATGGTCTAGGAAAGGATTATGCGCAGTTTCAGACATCCATTTCAGTTCATGAAAGATTTCCTGATTTTGAGGAGCTGATTGCTCTTCTAATTTCTGAGGAGCAGAGAAATGGTGGTGCATCTTCTTCAGGAGGAACTTCAAAAGAAGTTGTCTTCTACTCAAATGCTGGAAGAGGTAGAGGCAGAGATAGAGGAGGCCGTGGTAGAAATCAGAATATGTAGCAAACTCAAGAAAACCAGTCCTATGGAGGAGGACGTGGTAACTCTAGAGGAAGGGGGAGCCAAAGAGGTCGTGGTGGATGGCAAAGAGGCCAAAATGCAAACAGTAATGTTGAATACTACTACTGTGGTAAAATGGGTCATATGGCTAAAGACTGCTATAAAAAGCAGAATGACATCATGAATGGAAAACTGCAACAAGGAAATTATGCATCTTCTAGTAGACAGGGTGATGACAGAAATGAGCATTTGTTTATGGTGCAGCACATGAACAATTCTGTGACAAGTGCAGAAGAAAGAAACGATGTATGGTATGTTGACTCAGGTGCATCAAACCACATGACAGGTCATGCAGAATGGATGGAGGATGCAAGGAAAATGGAAAAACCAGGATTTGTGGAGATTGGTGATGATACTGCACATCCTATTGCGCAGATTGGAATAATTCCTTTGTCTATGCAAGATGGGAAAAAGAAATACCTGTCCGATGTATTTCATGTCCCGAATATCACCAAGAATCTGGTTTCTGTTGGTCAAATGGTTGAGCAGGGCTTGCAGGTCAGATTTAATCCTCATGGATGCTTTGTTGAGGATATGAAAAATAAAGGTCGCTTGATAGCAAAAGGAAAGAAGAAGGGCAGAATGTTTATGTTGGATGCAGACATGCCTGAATTGAGTGCAGCAATGTTTGCACATGGGACCGGTGTAGTTGCAAATATTGATATCTGGCATAAACGCATTGGTCATGTTAATGTATAACGACTTAAATCAATGCAAGCCCAAAATATTGTTGCAGGATTGCCTAAATTCAAGGTTGCAGAAATGCATAAGGTATGTGAAGCCTGTCAATTTGAAAAACAGGCAAGGAAACCATTTCCTAGACATGTTCAAGAGAGTAAGAAGCCATTGGAATTAATCCACTCTGATGTGTGGACTGCTAAAGCTACATCTCTTGGAGGCTGTCATTATTTTGTCACTTTTATTGATGACTATAGCAAAAAAGTTTGGGCGTATTTCATGAAAAAGAAAAATGAAGTTTTTGGGCATTTCAAAACTCTTAAAGCTATGGTTGAAAAAGAAACAGGCCTGCAGATAAAATGCCTAAGGTCAGATGGAGGGGGAGAGTACCTCTCAAATGAGTTTGCAAGGTTCTTGTAGGAGCATGGCATAAAGCAGCAATATTCATGCAGTCATACCCCACAACAAAATGGAATTGCATAAAGGAAAAATAGGCATATTGGAGAGGTATCTCGTGCCATGCTCAACGAAAAAGACTTGCCTGATTTTTACTGGGCTAAAGCAGTTGCTACAGCAGTCTATATAATGAACAGGACTCCCATTGCAGCAATACATGGGATGACTCCAGAGGAGAGGTATACTAGTAGGAAACCAGATATTTCTCATTTGCAGATTTTTGGTTGCATTGCCTATGTTTATGTGCCAGATGAGTTGAGATCCAAGTTGGATCCAAAAGCTGAGAAGTGCATCTTTATTGGTTACTCTTTGCAGCAGAAAGGGTATAGATGCTATAACCCTTCTACTCGTAAGTTTACAGTGAGCAAAGATGTTGTTTTTGATGAGATGAGTAGCTGGTATAAACCAGTAAATGTGATTGATGATGTAGATGCACAAAATGGTAATGCTGCACAGAATTCACAGCAACAGTCACAAAATATTAGTGGATCTGGAGCGTCCTCTAGCAGTGGTTCACATCCTTCGCCATGGATAAGCAGATTGAGATCAAGAGAATCTTCTCAAAGCAATGCAGATAGTGGTATTCAGGTATCATGAAAAGGAAAAGAGAAGGTAGATCAGCCCATGTTTGATGTCAATGCAGGTCACTCTTATGTGGATGGTGAATCCAGTGGCTTAGAATAGAGCATTGATGATGAGTTTGGTATTCCTTCTATTGTTACACCTAGAGTAAGGAAGACCAGGGATGTTTTGAGAGCACCTGGGAGTGAACCTACTTTGCGCAGGTCCACCAGAGCTAGGTATCCTATGGATAGGTTGAAATATGATGGATTTACAGCCATTCACTATGCCTATATGGTCAAAGTGATACAGGAACCAGAACCCACTTCTTTTGAGCAAGCCATGGGAAAAGAAAAATGGGAGAAAGCCATGGATGAAGAAATGGATGCCTTGGAAGCAAATGCTACATGGGAATTGGTACCTTTGCCTAAAGGTAAGAATGCAATTGACTGTAAGTGGGTTTATAAGGTGAAGCACAATGCAGATGGTTCTGTGAACAGATACAAGGCAAGATTAGTAGTCAAGGGGTATGCACAAACATATGGCATTGATTATGAAGAAACATTCAGTCTAGTTGCAAGGATGGCAACCATAAGAGCAGTCATTGCTATGGCTGCATCAAAGGAATGGTCTTTACATCATATGGATGTAAAGAAGGCCTTCTTGCATGGTGATTTGCAAGAAGAGGTATATATGGAGCAGCCACTAGGTTATATGCATACTGTTCATCCTGAGTTTGTTTGCAGGTTGAAGAAATCATTGTATGGCTTGAAGCAAGCACCTAGAGCATGGTCTGACAAGATAGGATAGTATCTTGTCACTATTGGCTTTCATATTTCCAAGGCAGATTTCTCACTTTATGTGAGAAAAACAGAGAAAGGTATTATGCTACTTGTCATTTATGTTGATGATTTGATTATGACAGGTGATAGTGATGAAGATATCCTTCATGTGAAAATGCTATTGAAGCATAAGTTTAAGATGAAGGATTTGGGAGAGCTGCGTTATTTCTTGGGCATTGAGGTGATTAGATCACCAAGTGGGATACATGGAACCCCAAGAGGAACACCAAGGAAAAGGGAATTCTCTTGCAAGAAAATCTATCTTGTAACATCAACAAGCTTGTTTATTATGTTTCATATGATCACAATGAAAAAAAGAACACCAAGCACAACAAATCTTCATGCAGTATCATGTAGATCTCCCACGGATTTGATAGAATCAACCATATTCTTCAATATCTTCATAAAATCCATCAATAGAACAAAGAAAGCAAAGGAATACACCATCTTTGAATGGAAATACATCACATAGTATTCATCTTCAATATCTTCATAGTCTTCTCTCTCAATCTCTCATATACAATCACTCTGTTTCAGTAGAATTGGCTATCTCTGACTCTCTCTCTCTCTCTCCATCAATAATACATCATATCCTCACTAAAATCTCTCAAAAATCACACTCAATAATCCTTCTTAGGTCGTGGATACCCCTCCCAAGAGGTATGTCTGATATGAAGAGTCACCAGAGCCACTACAGTGTCCTTTCATAGCTCACTACTCTCATTCACTCCAGTCTTCACTTCAAGTCTTCAGCAACTACTTCTTTCAGCTCTTTTACACTTGTATTCACCTCTTTCCAAGGCTAGAAAACTTTCCCAAGATACACATACATTCTACAGAACACATACAGAAGCATACAGAACAGTCTACAGTACAGAACAGAACAGAGACAGAAGCTCTACAGAAGACCTACAGAAGGTTACAGAAGGTCATCAAAACCTCATAACTCATACTCAAACCATTCCAAACTCTCACAAACTATTTAATAAGCTTTCACAAGATCTTAATCTTCATTAATCAATAATCCATCCCTCCTTACAGAAGACAATCAGAACAACACAGAACAAAGCAGAAGCTATACAGAAGGTATACCGAACCAATCAGAACCTATCAGAACATCACAGAACCTCATATCTCTACCAACTGTAACGTGTCCACTAACATCCTCTACGACACGTCTTAGCAGTCCATCGGAAAGGTTGTCTAGAAGACTCCACCCGGCACTCCCATGGAATGTTGCGGGTTTTGTAATCTAGGTCTTTCCGCGTCTGCCCCGTAACGGAAGTGTCCTGGGCGCTTCCCACTTAGGATCGAATGGAATTGTTGGTCATTTGCTAACAGCGTCTAGCGTCAGACCTAATCAAACTACTTTACGCAGATCGCCCGATCTGAAGCGGATTCATGCTGCACTTGGTTCAAGGAGAATGGGAAACGAGAGGGATGCAAGGCTCGACCTCTCTGCCAAAAGCATAGTCCCATTTCGTTCCCCTAAAATAGCTTGAATCGGGTAATTGGTATTTCCAAGTCATCGTTCTCCTTTCTTGTTTCGGTGATGTCCGTTGAAGACCTTGAGAAAAGTTCCCGGCTAACCGGGACCACCCATCCGTAGGACAGACCTATGGTCTATCCTCCGCACTTTCCTCAGTTTGTTTTAGTTATGTAATTACCTACCACATTAGTTTGACATATACAAACAGCTTCCTTGATTATCCCTGTTAAGCACTGGTTCCTTCACGTAATCTTATCACAGGACATAAAGAAAACAATGTCAAACAACTCCTTTATTATCATTATATCCTTTTATCTTTGAAATACAAGGAGTTCCCGCCCGTAGGCGTATTCATAATCCGCCCGAAGGCTATCCAGTAATCCTTCCTGTGATTACTATCCCAAGTTTCCGCCCGTAGACTAGTATGTGGGCCTCGAGATCCAATCCCGAGTCACGTTAGTCTCTTGTGCAGGGCCCGGAAGGCGAGGGATTTACAGCCAGAGCCCCCCCTGGCACCCAAGCGTCCTCCTGCTCCAAGCAGAACTCAACGGAGAGACCTCTCACGGCGGGTTCGGTCCACGTTCCCGGCGCGGTTCACAACCCCCTTGGTTAGGGTTAGGCAGGCAGTTAGGGGTAACTGAAGCTGCCTCTTCCTTCAGGACTTTCACCTGAAGCGTTTAATTATGTTTTCCTCCTTTAGTTTATTGAGCAAACAATGCAAACAGTGCTTTTCTAGCTGTCACAAGCACAATCAAATTCAAATGGCCGGTTGGCTGGCAAACTGTCAAGGAGTAACTCCTTATCTCCGAATGCGACCCGCATTCGATCCGGAATCCATTGCAACTTAGCAAGATTCCCATCATCCTTGGGTTAGAATCATACCCTTTTAAAACATTAGGTTTATTTTGGCAGGATCCAGCGACCATGTCGCTTTAGATTATTGTCGGTCAACTGCTTCAAGGCAATTTACTTAACTTTCCTTTTCCTGGGTAACTTTTCCCAGGGAAAGTGAATAACAGGATGATTACTCATCCTCAATAATTTAACTCCCTTCAATAAATTGTCAACCTCATTTCGAGAGATGACAATACTCTTTGCGAACAAAATCCAAGACTATACAATGTTGCGGCTTGTGCGCAAGTATTGCATCTATTCTATGGAATCCTCCTTTCCCTTCCTTAGTGTTCCGACTGCGGGTTTTTAACCCTATCCGAGTAACAGGATTTTTTGGGGTATCCTTCAAGTCATTACAATTAGGTTTGGGTCATGATACTAGAATGCGCAACTCCGTCGGAGTTCCATCATGATCCTTAGGTTCACAGTTTTTGTCTTAAGCGATATCGAATTATCCTTGCACTAAATCCTAGTTATCTCTTAGGATTCCTATGTTTATACGATTCCTTGTGGTTCATATTACTTAGCTAATTCAACTATGCCTGTTTGTGACAAGGATGATCCTTCTAGGGTGATAAACCAAATCTACGGAATCGAATTCACGTAAACAAGCGATTGATTTCCGTTTTCTAGGTGAGGTAAAATTACTTACTACTATGTATGCTAACTTTCCTAATAAATCAAGACTATTACTTTATAGTTTATGCTCTCGAACTTATGCACCGGCGAATCATACAATCTTTCCTTGGTGCACGTTAATTTGGTTACTAACTTTTCCTAGGGCCTACTAGGTCTTGCATCAACAATCGTACCTACTACCTTGTAGTTTATCCTTTGGCATCCCATGCATTTACACCTAGTTACAACTCTTTAATGATTGATCCTTTTCTCATGAAGACTACGCAATTTCATAACATTCTCCTAGTCACTAAGTCGTGATGATACTCAAGCGAAAACTAGTGTTGCTCTATTCCATCGTATAACTATGTTGCAAGTCATACGTTCGTTTTAGTGCCCTATTAGTTCTTTCCGAATGAAATCTTATGGTGCTAGACTTTCCCTATGAAATCATAATGTGCATATACGCTTAATTCATCATATCTAGGATGGCAACTAATGCACATATAAACTTCGTCTTCTTGCTTAGGATTAGATTCTTATCTTTAAAAATACCATCTACATGCATCTAATTCCTTAACCGTTCAATCTTTCATAATGCTCAAAAAGATGCATTTCTTTCAATGCTTTTAATTTAAACGTAACTTGAATTTCCCTTCCTAAGCGCGCCTAATCATTTCTTATGCGGAATTTAACACGGAAGAACCTGGACTTGTGGTGTCGGGGTGATGTCCACTTGCACGTTTGGAGTCGAACCTCCCGCGGTTGCCTCTTGGGATCTTTTAGGAGCCATCGTAGTAGTAATTTCGTCTTACGATCCGCCTTTGTGCTCGTATGCGGATGGTTTCCTCTTCGGAGTAGAACTTCGACTAAGGCTTCGGATTCTCCACGAATTCGAATCGGCGCGGTAATTGGACTACTTGCGGTTTTAACAATCTCATCCGAAGTCTTGTTGACGGTCCTTGTGAGGTCTTTATGGCCTCACGGTCCCATTCTTCGGAGTCCCGGTCTTTAAGGGATGTTTGGGAAATACGCCGTGGGAAGGCCTTTTGGGCCAAGGGTGGAAAAATGGCCTTAAAGTTGGTGGCAAGGGATAGGTGGTTGGGGGGGTCGTGGGAAAGGCCTTTAGGGAGGCCCCTATGGAAGCTTCTATAGAAGCTTCCAAAGAGCTTCTGGTGGGCACGTGGATAGGCCGTGGGCGACGTGGCGCAGGATGGCGGCCTGGCGAGGTGATCAGCGGCGGACGGGGGTCAGTCTGCGGGAGTCCAGGGTCGGCCGACGGCAGCACGGCGGAGGTGCAGCAGTCCGTGGCGAGGCTGGCGGCCGGCAGCAACACGGCGGCTGGAGGAGCAGCAACACGGCGGCGGGCTTCAACGGCAGCGGCGGCTTTCTGGCGGCCTCTCCTCTCTCACCTTCTCACACGACTTCCTTAAGCACACGGCGGCGATTGGCAGCAACACGGCCTCGCAGACTCCCCCTTCTCTCTGTGTGTGTCCGTAAACACACCCCCCATCAAGGGGGTGTTTTTATAGCTAGTGGGGGTGGGGAAGGGGTCTCCCCCCCACGTGGGGGAAGCTGCCCATGCAACCCCCACTTTCCCATCCCCCTCACATACTCCCTTTCCTCCAGCCATGCATCGGCTGGGGGAAAGGGATAAATACATTAAAAAAATTGCCTTTAATTAATTGAATTTGTCCCTCCCAAGAGGATATTCCCGTGCGGTTAGCGGTTTTTTATTCCCGGGTCATTTTACCACTCGCAGAGGATCCTATTTTCCTCGTGCGGTTCACACATTACGCGGCCCATAATCCAAATGCGAGAGATACCCTTTACACAGGGTTTACACGGTATACGGAAAGTTAATATTTACGGTATGGTACGCGGAAATATTACATTCTCTCTCAAACCACTTCCAAACCAATCAATCATCTCATAAAATCAACCATTCAACTCTCAAAAATAATAAAAATCAGCAAAAAAAAACAAGTCATTTCAACACTCAACATATCCCTACACTTAATAAGGAAGCGTCCTCGCGACCCAGGAAAAAGGGAATACAAGTTCATTTAAAAGCTCAACTTTAATCTTCAATATGTCTTCAAAAACAATCCATCCAACCACGACCCCATCACCACAATTCTCCAAAATGTAGCTCACACGAAATCCAATCCAATAGGAAACCACCACGTTCGTATTACATAAATGAACTCACAACACAAACACTACACACAACACAACCATCTGAATGACTCCTCCAAAAATAGAGATTTTCATTAAAAATCATCCACCATACATTGGAAATGTATCAATAAAGATGATCCCTCTTGAAAGATTGATGATTTCGGAAACGATCCATAGACAAGGATTCATCTACAAATGTTTTGGGAGGATTTTGAAAAAACTGAAGACAACACATCCTTTCCAAGAGGACCAGGTATCTGCTAGGCAAACAAAGGGCATGAAAATACAATATATCCAGTTGTTGGGAATCAATGCTCACATTGACATTCATGCACAACTTTGGAATATGCTTGGAATCATTATGAGAGTGCCTATGCATATATGCCAAGTACCAAGCAAAGTGAGCAGTTAATCTCACTGAAGGATCTACAGACTGTGAATACTGCTGAGCAAAATGAATATAGTTCTGATAAGCTTGACTGGTAGCTATCCATTCTCCTGGAATTACTGGCCAATTGATCTGAGGTCCTGTAAGGGAATCATTCGAGCTCCATCCCCTTCTTCTGGAAATCTGATTATCAAACCCGCCATAGTCACTAACCAACTGAGGTGGTTGAGATATAGAAGTGTTAGGAGAGGGAAGTGGAATAAGGAAAAGTGGATGAAGTGAGGGGTAGGCAAAATCATAAAATGAAGAATAATTTAAAGAAGGAGTGGCAGAAATTTGTATGGAATCTGTTAAAAAGGGTGTTAACTGATAAATAGGAAATGTGAAAGGTACATGAATGGATGGAGAAGGACATGGTGGAGAAGGGAAAAATACTCTATCCTCAATAAAGGAGCAGTATGTAAAAATGGGAATTTGAGGAAAAGATGAAGGTTGGAAAAGAAGGGGTAAAATAGTTGTGGAATTAGATTGACAAAGGGAAAGATATAGATCATATCGATGAGCCATTTGTTGGTAATATAAGAGGGTAGGAACAGAAGGCCCTAAGAGATATCTTCTATGATAGGCATCAAAGAAGGTAGAATCAAACGGATTATGTGTTGAAAGATAAGCTAAGAGATCCATCCTCAGTTGATTAGTACTCTGGGCATAGGTAGGGGCGGTGTTCTGTCTTTGATTCAGGACCACAGAATCAATCATGGTATGCTAGGAATTATCATGACAATCAGTCACTTTGGAGGAGTAACTCTGGAACATGTCAGCTATGCGCAACTCCAAATGGTTGACACACAAAATAGCTTGTAGAACCACATCCCCCACATACCATGCCATATCCACCTCATCTGGAATTAACAAGTCCCCTCGTAGATACATGTATGACATCAACATGGTATCTGTCATGACAGAATCTTCAAACACCATCCTCACCACCTCTGTCAACAACTCAGTAGACCAAGCCCCACTCCATCCATCCTCTGGAAGAGGTAAATCCATCGTGGAAAGCTTCATGTAGAAGGCCAACTTCTGTAAGTGGTAGTGGACAAAGAAAGAATGGTCTGGTGGAACATATTCCTGAAACTACTCAAAGGTAGACCATAACAAATCCATTCTGGATTGCAATCTTTCCACTTTATCTTGGAATAGAGGACACAAGGTAGCCTGTCTCTGAAGAGCAGCCAAGTCCTGCTGGGAAAGAGAAGGAATCAAGGGAACATGAGGGCTTGGAGGAACAAACCGTTACTTTGCTAGTCGATCTTGCAACTGCTTGATTTGGGAGGCTCGGGATTCCACTGTGTCATTAGCAATCTGTAAGGCTGAAAGTTTGCCATCTAAGAGAGTTTGGAACTCCTGCGCTTCTTTGGACATCCTCTCCTTCTCCTCTGAAAGGCTAGTAACCCCCTCTGATTGAGCCTCTAGTAACTGGATCTTCAAAGAAGAGATCTCATCTCTTTGGGTGGCAACCAGTTGGGTTTGTTGTTCCATCTGCTTAAACAAATCCGCTAGGGTATCCTTAGCAGAGGCTAACTCGGATGTTGCCTTATGCAACTGGTCCTTAGACTGCATGAGCTCTTCATAAAGGGACGCGTACAGCTGTTGAACACAGGCTGTCACTGACAATTCAATGGAACTCTGAATATCTTCACAGAGGAAAGGAATTGCATCTCCTGACACTAGACTGTTCAGTGAGGGAACTGATATATCCAACGAACCTTCGCGATGTGCTCTGAACAGGTTATTACAAGTGAGATACGCAGGGAGAGCACTGCCAGAGGTAGCAGGAATGGGCACTGAAGGAAGAACCGAAGGAGCTTTATCCGCTACCCGCTTCAAGCGTTTGTGCTGGATGACCAGGGGAGGCGGAGAATCATCATCCTCTATGTCAATAGGTTCTGACTCATCGGAAGGTGGAGGAGGAGGTACTGAATCTGATGGAGGAGGTGGAGGCACACTCTTCTGTAAACCTGAGTAGGTCAAGAAGGCAGACAAGTATGATCCATATGTGACATTGGTAAACATTACCCCTGGTGACTTTGACGAAATGTTGATCCATTTTAGTGAGGAAGTAAGTGCTCCAATCAATAGCGACTCCTTTCAACACCATCCTTGAAGCTGTAAAAAGCTCTTTGGACAAGTACTAGGATGGCGTTTTGGCAGGCATAAACCTGTCCTGGAGAAACTGACAGACCATCTTCCATACAGGATCAGTGTTCATGGAAAAGGAAACTCCTGAAGAGTTTATCACCTTCTTAACATCCAGCATTTCCCTTGTCTGCTTTTGTAACAGCTTCAAAATCTCTTCATTAGAGAAAAGCTGACGAGTGGTAACAAAGGGTTCACCTTTGGAGGGAAGAGACTGAGCCTTCCCTAGGCCTCGAGGTGTCAAAGTCATAGAAATTCCCTGGACTAGTCCCGACTTCTTGCTGTAAGAGGCCAAAAACTCATCACACAATGATGGATCCTCTGGAAGCAATGGAAAGGAGGTAGCCACAAAAGCAGCAAGTCTCGCCTTCGTGAGAGACTCAAAAGTGAGTAGGGAAGAGTAATCCCTACTGACTAGTGGGACATACTGGATAGAAGGAGGAGCGTGAGAAGGCGCCATTCAGATGGTTACACACACACCACAAACATAGACAATCAAGGAGAATGCTTGCAAAGCAACAGACAAAAAACCAAGGATAAGAGAACAACCAAAACGATAAAACGTGACTCAACCAACTAACCCCAAGCAAACCATAACCTAGAAAAAAAATTCGACATGACCTTGAGACATATGCGACCGAAAGCTTCATGATATGCATCATACAAACACCCAAAACCCCGTATCAGGCAATAAAAGAAAAAACTACACACCGTACCCTTAACCGTAACATAGAAGCGGAACCAAAACATCACCACATCCTACACACATCAAGACCACATCGTTGATAAACCATTGTTTGACCATGGAAATAACTCCAATGACTGCGCATACCCATCCCACGAAACCGGTTCGTTAAAAATGGGAATTTAAGTGCAGTGAGAGAAAATTAATTTAATGAGATATTCATTTTAATAAATTATTAAGAAATGGATGAATTTTTATTAAGTGATAAATCTTAGCAAGAAAACGGCGGTTCCTTCTTAAAAATTTAATTACCAATTATTAAGTAAAAGTGGTGCTTTAATTCGAATCCCGGACTTCGATACCCAGACTAGGTCTCTAAATGCAAGTTCATTGATTACAAATTAAGATAATGTGGAGCTCTTTTTTGCCAGCGCGTGCTCTTGTGACGGCTGGTTCATTTTAATTAAAAATTAAAGCGCCTCTTTAGCGCACTTAGCACGTGCTAAGTGAACGGCGGGTTTATTTTTATTTTAAAAAATGGTGTGTTTAGCGCGAATGCGCGTGCCATGGTGGTGTTTAGGCTTCATTTTTTTTAGTAATTGTTTGTTTTTTTATTTTTTTTTGTGGTGTATTATTTTTTTAAAATTTTGGAATTAATCGTGGGTTTTGGGGTAGCGAAAAAAAGAAGAAGGAAAAATACCTAGTAGTGGGTGTATGGAAATGCAAAGAATGCGCTCTCCTCAATCCAAAAATATCTGGATTTTTTTTTCTAGATGTTAAGTTTGTATTTGATGAAAAATGTTTTTTTTTAAAATTGTTGTTTTGTTTTTTTAAAAAGGAATTTAGGTGGGAAATGAAACAGTGTGATAGCTTAGAAAAACATGCCAAAAATAAGTAAAAATGTTAAGGAAAGTGTTAGGAATTTTTCAGAAATTAATTTAGAAAATTTTAAGCATTTGTAATGAAATTTTTTTCATATTTTTTGGTATTTTTAAAAGATTTTGGAATTTTAAAATGGGCAGAAATGTTTTTTTTTTAAATTTACAAGTTTAGAAAAATATGGCCATGGGTTGTAGAAATAATAGGGATTTTTAAAGATTTTTTAAGATTTTTTTTTCAGAATTTTAAGTGTTTTTTAATGATTTTTTTGTGTTTTTCAGTGTTTTTGTTTTTTTAATTATTTTAAAAGGGTTTGCTGATGTGTGAATTAAAAATCTGGAAAAATACCCAGAAATAAGCTGCGAGGCAGCTGCGTGTCAGCAACCGACGATCAAAGTCCCACACACACGCATGATCAATCACGAACAATCACCCACATGCGCGTACACACCCGCGCGTGTGTCGAAGGACGGAAAATGGTATCTGTGTGTGTGGTGGGACCGCTGGTTGTCGGCAGAGGAAAGAAGCCGTAAATAGGGTTTTCCGCGGGTGACAGGGGGCTCACGAGGAGTTTTCTGCAGTGCAGCGGTTCTACGGGTTTCGTGGGGGGGAAAGGGGGCTTGTGTGGAGGTAGGGTGAGTTAGTGGTGGGGCTGGGGGGTAGGTTAGAGGTAGGTGTGTGCTTAGTGGGGGGTGGGAATAGGGGCGTATATGGGATGGGGGAGGTGTGTGTTCTGGGGTGTGAATAGGGATTAGTGGGGGGGTGGGGTGGATGTGTGTTCTGGGGTGTGAAGGGGGCTTAGTGTGGGGGTGGGGAGGTTGCACGTGGCAGAGGATGGTTGGCGGTGAGGGACTGACGGCCAAGGACGGAGGGCAACGGGGCCTGACGCGGGCGTCCAGCAGGGAGGAGGTAGGCATCAGGAGGGCACCACGAAGGAGGGCGGGGGCGGGGCATGAGCTGCGATGGCGAGGGCAGGGGCGGGGCACGAGCGCTACAGGGCGACGTGGGCGCTGCGACACGTCAACGAGGGCGGGGGCGAGGCGTCGCCAAGGAGGACGAGGGGAAGAGGGAGAGGAAGGAGGGGAAGGAGAGGGGAGGAGGGAGGAGAGAAGGGAGGAGGGGAGAGAAGGAGATGGAGAGGGAGTAGGGAGATGGAGATGGAGATGGAGGGAGGGAGGGGGGACACGCAGGAGCGGGAGAGGGAGAGAAGAAGGGAGGTAGTTGGGGTGGGGAGGGGTCGGGGAGAGAGAAGGGTGGGGGGGATAGGGAAGGGTATGGGGAAGGGGCAGGGCCCATGGGGGGGTGCCCATAGGGGGATGGGGTAAGGGTTAGTGGGCGGGATGCCCACAAAGTAGGCATACCCCCCGTCCCGCGCGCGTGCGCGGGGCGGGGTTAAAAAAAATTGCCGTGATGGGATTGAAAAAGCGCCCGGATGCGGGGACGAGGCACGTGGATGCGACGGGGGCGCGTTAAGACGCCTAAATTTGAAAAAGGGCGCGTTCACGCGTGGGACGGGACGCGTAAAAACTCATAAAAATAAAAAAAAATTAATAACTCCCAATCCAGACATCAAAACGAAATGATGTAAAAACAAAAATTGGGTAGGACGGCAAGGGGAAGACATGAAAAATTAATATCGGAAGATCCGTGCATCGGAACGAGGTGCAAGTAAAAGGAAAAATGTGCAGAAAGACGTACCCGACAATCCTATCACATCAAAACATAGTTCCGACTGAGATAAGATGCATTCACGTGGGAAAAACCCCAAAAAAACCTGAAAATGGAATCGAAAATTAATATTGGCCGAATCGGTCACCGGAATTACATGCAGTAAGAATGAAAAATCTCCGCAGGAAGGAGTGGCACAGGGTTGTCACGTTAAACCACAATTCCAGTGGAAGTAGGAGGGGTTCACATGCGAAAAACTCCAAAAATACGCCCGAAAACTCATTGAAAAATTAATAATTAAAAATCCGGAAGTCGAAAGAGAGGGGAGAAAAAAGAAAAAAGGTGAGGTAAGGTGCGGAGGACACGACTGTCAAATCAAACAGGAATTCCGATGCAAACGGGGTAGGTTCACATGGAAAAATGTTAAAAAGATGCACGAAAAAGTCTTAAAAAACCGGAAAATTAATATTGGACAAACCGTGCATCGAAATGACTCGGAGTAAAAAGGAAAAATGTCAGGGAGAAAGTGGTTGTCAGGGATATGATGTTAGATCATGGTTCCGAAGCAAGAATAGTGCGTTCATATGGAAAACCGGTGAATTTGCGCAAAATGCTTCAAAAATTAATAACTCAAAAACTATGCACCAGAACAGGGGTAGGTAAAAAGGAAAAATTGTCATTTCAGAGGGAGAAATAGGTCTATAAGGTTGCATTTGGACTTCGGTGAACGTAGGATGCATTCACATAGCATGACCTCAAAATCAGGGAATGAAGGAAAACTGCAAGGGAACAGCCCCAAGGGTGGGTGGAACATGAACTGTTGGGTGGGAAGGGACCCCATCAAGGTAACAGCAAGTCATGGCATACATGCATGAGCAGGTTGAGGCATATGCAGAAGGGTATACAATATAAACACGCAGGGACGCGTCCCCACACTTAAGACCTTAACGGGTAGGGTGAACCGAGCAACAGGGACCTAGGACCATGCCACAGACCATCCACTAACGTCCCCACACTTAAAACATGAACGTCACTGAGAAACAAAAATTGTAGGGTTAGAAAAACTTGGCCCATTTTGTTGAGGATCACGGTTGATTGTCAATGGCACTTCCTGTGTCGTTGTCGGCTGTTGGAGGTACCAAGGCATCTTTACAACACACGTCCTTCATGGCAGGGACCACATGGCAGCTCCCAGGGAGGTAGCTGGTTGAAGAAAGCACAGGAAATTCGTCGATGATGAGGGATATGACACTCAACTCACAGTCACTCAAATGGAATGAAAGAATTGTCACTCGCCCCATTACTAATATCATTCGAGGAATAAGGATTGAAACCCATATCTCATACCCAGGTTTAGAAATCGATAGGGGAAATAGTGCAGAAGGAGTATGCCAGGGTGCACAATTGATGGTGCATTCGTGCGTCCAACCTGACTGGCATAAGTGCAAATAGGAAGGCAAGGGAGCCTTACAATGCAATGTACGGAATAGGGTGACGTGTCTTGTGATGACGGTAGAGACCCAGCCCGTGGGTGCATAGGGAAATAAGCACATACCTTGCTCCATGTGTCGTAACGTCCCTCAATCTCACCTCTCAGTAATTGATTGAAGAAACTCCAGTCACACTCAGTCCACCCTCTGTCTCATGCTCTGTTAATAGATACAGGAGGGCAACCATATCCTGAAACCCATTGATGTAATCCTCACAGTCACTTGTGCAAAGGTTGTATGCCTTGTGCGCATTTGATGGTGCAACTGTGCATCCCGCCCTATGTTGGCATACGGTGCGAGAAGGAAGGCCAGGGAGCCTTATGGTGCAGTGCACAGAAAAAAATTGTGCTTTGTGCATTGAGAGGCTCGTCCCGTGCATGCAACACTTCATTCATACTTCTCACCTCTCATTTGATTTGAAGGCAAAAGACTGGTCTCTCGCCCCACCCTCTGTCTCACTCTCAGTTGATAGATACAGAGGGCAACCATACTCACTTCCCCATCCGGTTAGGATGAAAGCTCACATCACTTGATTGTTTGTCGATGAAGATCGCGTCATCAGTTGAAGAGGCGTACCCAGGGAGGTAGCCATCAAATCGAACGTTGTGTTGGATAGGAACATGTTGTCTGCGAGAGGACAGGTAGACGCTCTACAGAGAAACCCAGGACACAGCGTACCAAGGGAGGTAGCTTCGGAATTGGATCCTGGAAATTTCAAGTGATGAATCCACTCTCTGGACTACTGGGTGTTGCCAGCTTTTCCACAGCCAGCTTCTCGCCCAAGGGTGGTTATCACCTTTTCTTGGAACGAGGCGTGCTATGACAGGGAATTGCTTCCTTTTCTCCCATAACAGTTTTGTTTTTCTATCTTGTTTTTTTTTCTTCTTCTTTTTTTTTCTTTTTTCTTTTTCTCCTACTCCCGAGGGTGTTTCCACCTTTTCTCGAAGAATAGGTCGGCATGACAGGGACCTAAGTCCTTTTCTCCCATGACCGATATGTATATTTTTTTTCTTTTTTTCTTTCTTTCTCTTCGAATTAAGCAAGGGAATGGTAGAAAGACCATGTATCAGAACCAACCTCGCCACTGCCACTGGTGGAAAATAGAGGATAAGAGATCAAGGCTGGAAGGTAGGGTGGAGGGGACAGAGGGTTGTGTCCACCTCATCAGGAGTAGCTGAAGAAAGGCTATCAGAAGTAGCATCATAAGAGTGATAGTGCCACGCCAACGGGGGAAAGGATCAAGTGACCATGATTGTCAAGATCCCCAAGAAGGAAAGTACTTCTTCAGGCGATATCCATTAATCAGAAAGGGATCATCAGAAGCATCAACGATCTGCACTTGGACAGAGCCATTAGAGTTGACAGCAAGTACCTTATATGGGCCCATCCACCGCTGTTGGAGCTTGCCAGGAAACTTGCCAAATCCTGAATCATAGGCTAGGACCAAATCACCTTCTTTGAACTCCTTGTGCTTGATAAAGCTATCATGGTAAGCCTTGCGTCGAGCTTGCGTTGCTTCCATGCACTGTAGAGCCATCCTGCGAGTTTCGTCCAAACGTTCCAGGTGCAGGAGATAGCGTTGCAGTGAATCATCATCCCCCAAACACTCTTTGATAGCCACTCTCAAAGAGGGTAATTCCAGTTCAACAGGGAAAACAACTTCTGTACCATACACCAGCTGGAAAGGTGTCTATCATGTTGCTACTTTATAGGAGGTTCTGTACGCACAGAGGGCCTCTGTAAGTCGATCGTCCCAATCATGACGATGTGTGGCAATTGTTCTTGTCAGAATCGAACAGAGGATGCGATTCGTGACTTCGACTTGGCCGTTGGCTCTGGGGTAGTAAGGAGTGGACTTGCGGTGGCGGATCTTATACAACTCTGTCAACTCTTCCATGACTTTGTTAAGGAAATGAGTGCCTCTGTCACTTACCAGCTCTAAGGAACTGCCAAAACGGATGATGATATTCTCGTACATGAACAGGGCCACGCTATTACCATCATCCCGCTTTAGGGCTTTAGCTTCACACCACTTTGTGGCATAATCCGTACATACGAGGATGCATCGGTTCTGCTTCCTTCTGGTGGGAGGATCGATTGGACCTACGAAGTCGATGCCCCACTTCTCGAAAGGCTTTAGGGGGAGAATAGGTTGCAGTGGCATGGCACTTGTTTTCATGGGTTTCCCCATTCGCTAATAAGCATCACATCTTTTACAGTAATCATAGGCATCCTTATGAATGGTAGGCCACCAGTATCCTGCTAGCAGAGCCTTCCTGGCTATGGCTTCTCCTGCAAAGTGACCTCCACATGGCTCGTCATGGCAAGCCTTCAGAACAATCCCAATCTCATCTCCTACAACACATCTTCTGAGCACTTCATCTTTGCATTTCTTGTACAGTCCACCGCCTAGCAGGGTGTAGGGGGCTGATTCTAACAGAAGCTTCTTTCTTTCCCGACTAGAAATGCCAGGAGGGTACTGTTGGGTTGCCAGCAGATTGGCAATGTCTGCATACCAGAGAGTTACAGTTTCTACCAGGAATAGGAAAGCATCAGGGAGGTCTGGATCATCTTGCTCCTCGTCTGCAGTTTGTGGGATACACGACAGATGATCAGCCAAAACATGGGAACGACCAGGTTTGGTAATTACCTCAAAGTCGAACTCCTGGAATAGAAGGAGCCATCTCATCATTCGTCCTTTCACATCTGCTTTGTTCATCAGGAAGGACAGGGCCTCATGATCCACATAAAACTTAAAGTGGGTAGATAAGAGATAGTGGCGGAACTTCTCTAGGGCAAACACCATTGCCAAGCACTCCAGCTCTATCACTGTATAGTTTCGTTCCCTATCAGTGACTTTTCGGCTTGCATAACAGATGGGTTGATCCAGCTTCGAGGAGCCCTTCTGGCAGAGAACTGCGCCTAAGCCTTCAATGGATGCATCAGTATGCACATGGAACTCTTTTGTCCAATCAGGAGGTTACAGAATGGGTGCCTCAATCAGACACTGCTTCAGAGTGTTGAAGGCTTTGTCACATTCTTCCTTCCAAGTAAACTCTGCATCTTTCCTCAGAAGCTTGTGCAAGGAGGTTTCCTTTGTTGCGAAATGAGCTATGAACCTTCTGTAGTAGCCCACATGGCCTAGGAATCCCCTCAATTGTTTGAGGTTGGTGGGTGCTGTCAAAGCTGCAATCTTTTCGATCTTTGCAGGGTTTGTTGATATCCCTTGTGCAGAGACAATGTGGCCCAACAGAACTCCAGAAGAGACCCCAAAGATGCATTTGTTGGGGTTGAGGGAAATCCCATACTCCCGGCATCGATCAAAGCATTGTTCCAAATGTCCCCAGTGTTCACGGATCAAACTATAGACACAGAAGTCATCCAAATATACCTCAATGAAGTCGTGCAAATGATTTTGGAATGCGGCCATCATGACTCGCTGGAAAGTAGCAGGGGCATTGCAGAGTCCAAATGGCATCACTCGATAAGCGTAGGTCCCCCATTCTGTGGTGAAGGTTTTTTTGGACTGGTCTTCTTTTGCGATTTGGACTTGGTTATATCCACTAAATCCATCCAAAAGGGAATAAAGCTCATGCCCTGCCACTGTGTCTAATAGTTGGTCTATGAATAAATAGGAAAGTGATCCTTCTTTGTCTTGGAATTGAGCTTTTGGAAGTCAACACATATACGAAGCTTGCCATTCTTCTTGGGTACAACCACGATGGGTGAAACCCATTCACTATTTGCCACTGGATAGATAAACTCGGCTTCCAGAAGCTTTAGCAGCTCTGCTTTCACCAATGTGGAATAATTCGGGTTCATTCGCCTCTATCGCTACCGTACTAGCTTGGCATCAGGCTCCAAGTCAATATGATGCTGACATATTGTGGGATCAATTCCCTTTAGGTCTTTGTAGGACCAAGCAAACACGTCCAAATTCTCTTTCAACAAGTTGTACAAAGTTGACAACTCCTCTTCTGGGAGGCTGCTACCCACCTTCAAGTGGCGTTCCATGCCATCTGCATCCACAAAGGTTAACTGCCTTTCACCTTCTACTTCACGGATGAAGGTCCCGCGGACTGCTTCTAGGTACAGGTCCGACTCCTTCAAGGGAGTGGTGTCCTCTTCTGATGTCCCACTAGAACCAACTTCTTCTCTTGGTGGAGACTTAGGTTGCTCCTTGAGATGTTGAAATGGGATTAGAGCCGTTTCGGGTTTGGTTTTAAGATTAGTTACCTCTTGGCTAGAAGACTCATCTTCTGATGACACATCCAGGAACGTCACATAACAGGGACCCTCTGATGCCTGTTGGGTTGGTGGGACTGGTGCTTGTTGGCACGGTGCATCGTCATTATCTTTTCTTGGCAAAGATGGGTTAGGACGGCATAAGCCACTGCTGAAAGACAGCTTATTCTTCTTAATCCATTTCGTATAAAGATTTTGCATATGAGAAGATCCATTTACCAGACCAAATGGTACCATCGCCATTCTGTCCCATAGCATGAGCTCGTCTGCTTCTGGTGCTTCTGGAACTTCTTCTTCATATATATCCTCTTCAGGTGGGATAGATTCTTCTAGCTCACTTTCATAACCTTCTTCGTCCATATCATATTCATCCTCTTCTGTCTCTGTCTCTGTCTCTGCTTCTGCTTCTGTCTTTGCTTCTGTCTCTATAGGAGCTCTGTAGGAGAAGAACAGGTTCTCTGTTTCCTCTTCTGCCTCTGTCTCTGCTTCTGCTTCTGTCTCTGCTTCTGTCTCTGTAGGAGCTTTGTAGGAGAAGAACAGGTTCTGTGGTTCCTCTTCTACCTCTGTCTCTGACTCTGCTATGGCCATGTAACAGGGAGAGCAATACATCCATGCTTCTATCTCACTGTCAGAAGTGATTTCGAAAATCGTTCCTGGTTCAGGCAGGAAGTATTCACCCATTGATAATGGCTTTGCATCTTTTGGAAGTCGGCTTACAGTATCCACTGTTAAGGATTGTGCCACTGTTTTCTTAGGAAGGATCTGTTTGACAGCATCTTCGTCTGCTGATGTTCCATCTATAGCCTCATTAGGGGAGTCAGAATATAATTCCAAGGAGGTGGATCCATGTCCTTTTTGAGAACCATATAGCTTTAGCACCACTTTATTGGGTCCTCTACCCAAGGTCAAGGTTCCTTTGAACCAATCCATCCTTGCTCTAGCTTTAAAAAGCCATGGTCTGCCCAATAATAGAGGGTAGGATGTACCATAAGAGTTTGGCTTCACCACCAGATAGGTTAGCCAATAATCTTTTCCAACCACTGTAGTCTTCACATATGGGAGAATGCCCAAAGGCTTGATTCTACTCTGATCCGCCAGTCTGATGAGCCATTGGGTTGGTTGCACACCTTGTAGGCCTAGATCCTTCATTGTCACATCCGTCATAATGTTTACTGATGAACCTCCATCAATCAGTGCATTTGCAATGAAGCAGCCTTCTATCCACACGCCAGTCTCTGGGGTACCCAAATCTAGGAAGGCGTTAGCCACATCCACTTCTTTTACAGGCTCTGGAGCTTTGTTGGACTTTGTTGCTGTTGAGGGAGCAATCCTTAATCCACGTCTTCTTGTCAATATACTTTTGAACTATTTTCGGCAACTAGGAGACAACATCAATAATTGTTGGAATGTGAGGTTTGGTTTAAAGGTATCTAGATCTCTGACTAGATCGTATTCCTTAATAGGATCCACTGGCTTCTCTAACCGGTTAGGGAATGGGACAACACCCATTTTCATTTTCCCTCTTTCTTCCAACACAGGCATCATGGGAACTTCTTCTACCACTTGTGGCACCTCCTCCTCTTCTATCTCCTGGACCTCTGGTCCTGTCTCTGGAATTGTCTCTGTAACTCTCTGTGGCACTGTAGTGCTCTGTACGGCACTGTCAGGCTCTCTTCTGTTCTGTTCTTCTGGTGGAAGATTGAACTTCACTGTCCTGGCAGGAGGATTATTTTCTTTCTGGATAGGTGGTTCCTTCTTCTTTGCACGTGTGATGGCAGCAACTTCCAATTCCACTAAATTGGAGGTAGGCTCTTGGGCCTTAGCCGCGGACTATTAGTAGCACTGTTTTTCACTTGGGCTGGGCTTGGACAGTCTTTTGCATTGTGGCCTTCTCCTTTGCATTGACTGCATAAGGGCTTGTAATCCACTGACCTTCTGGGATTTGGACAATTTGGTGAAATGTGTCCCTTTTCTCTGTATCTGTAACACTCCACTTTTGATCTCTGACCACCGCCAGACTGTCTTCCTCTGTAACTTTGGGATGGAAATCTTCTGGGTCCAAAATTAGGACCAAACTCTCTAGGCTTGGGTCCAATATCTTGTGTTGTCATTTTGGATTCCAACAAGTTGAATCTTGTGTCTTCTTCCTTCCTTCTCCAATCATGCATCTCCTTCAGAGAGCAAATGTCCTTTGTATGGTTCTTCCGCAAACAGTAGGAACAGAAGGCTCCAGGAATGGTTGGTTTTCATGTACATTCAGTGGCTAAATGGCCTGCTTGATGACACTTACCACACCAAGTATTTGACCGCATCACATCTCTTCCTGCTCCTGCAACGTTGGATATGCTAGCGGTATTCACTTTCAGCGTCTGTAGCTGTTCTGTAATCACATCCATCAACTCCTTTTTGATATTTGCAACTAAGTTGGATAAGTAATCCTTCAAGCTTTCTCCTCCTGAGGCACTGGAAGGAGGGTTTTGAGGAGTCTCTGTAATCATTGCATAAACCGGTTGGGCTGGTACAGAGGGGTCTCTGTTCTGATTCTGATTCGCAGCTCCTGTTTGAACTGTTGGCTGTTGGCTCCAGTTGGTAGGGTTCCACTGTTGCTGCTGATTTGGCATTGGGGAAATTGGTTGGGACCATTGTTGTTGTGGTTGAACCATCATTTGAGGCATTGATTGTGGCCATTGTGGATTTGGTACATTGTACTGTGATACTCGGGGCATCTGTTGGTAGGGGTAGGGGACAGTCCCTGGGACTGCATTTGGTGGGTACATCATTCCTGGCATCAGAGGAGGTAGGACTCCTCTTCCTGGATTCATCGCCAATCTAGCTTCCACTTCATCGTACAATCTTGCACCTTCTGTTGCAGCTTGCAGTGTGGCTGGTCTTTGTAGCTCCATAAACTTACGGACTTCTGGTTGTAATCCTCTGAGAAACACCCCCTTCTGAATGCCATCATCTAGATTATGGTTAGTCCATCTCTTCAGGATGGATTCCATTCGTGAGACATGAGCTTCTACTCTTTCTCCAAAGGACTGACTGAGGTTCATAAATTCATCTCGCATCCGCTCTTCAAAACCTTCACGCCTGAATTTAGTGAGGAATGCCAACTTCAGGTCGTCCCATGTGCCAAAAGTTCCTGCTGCTTGTCTCTCATACCACTGAAACGCCGTGCCCTTGAAAGTGGCGGGGAATATTGCTAACCAATGCTTAGGGGTTCTGGCATTATTAGCCACACATGCTACCATAAACTCTGCTACATGAAGATCAGGGTCTTCATTGTACTCTCCCTTAAAAACTGGCAATGGAACTACATTCGCTGGCCTATCATCAATATTTCCAGGACGGATCTGGCTTGGAAGTGGACCTCCAACAGGAGGAATGGCTTGATGTGCCATTGGGACTTTTGTAAAGAGTTCCGCAAGGGCGTCAAAGGCGGCTTCTGCTGCGAGCTCATTCTCGGCTCTGATTTTTGCTTTCTCTCTTCTCACGTACCTCTGGACTCGTTCTAATGCTTGCCTCTTTATTGCGTCATTCATCAGGGGGTTGGTTCCACTATGTGGTTAGTGCTCCACAGAGGGTTAACAGAAGGCTTTAGTCTCTGGAGGACTCTCTTGCCAACATTTCTTCTACTTCTTCATTTTCAACGTCTCTGAATTCTGCTTTCACACCACTGCACAAGGGAAGGTATTTGGTTCTGAAGGTGTCAAAATGCATACGTCTGAGCATTGTGGTGGTGCCATCATCATAGTAATGCCAGCTTCTGATGGTTTCAGCAGTGTATGTTGTAAAGAACACTCTGTCTACCAACTTCCAGTGGGTTGCTAATTGAATAAACAGAAAGTTATCAGTGCACCAAGCATCCCATGTATCTTGCTGTTGAGCATCCACGAACAAATTCCAACTCTTTTCCTTCTTGTCTTTGTGAACCTCTACAGACCAAGACTCCTGAAACTTCTTCACAATCTCCCAATTGATGATGCCTGGAAACTTCTCAATGAATGCTAAATCTTCCATGGATGGTCATTCTCTCTGTTTCTGCTCTTCAGTTTGTTCCCAAATAGTTTGCCACCAAGATGCAAGTTTCTGCTGCTTCAACAGGAAGAGGAAACTGTCCACTACATAGAGCATACATCATGATGGTGATGTATTTCCGCCATTGTGGGATGAAATTCTTGTGGAAAGTGGCTTTGATTATGAGAAATTCCAACTCTTCAGTGGAAGAAGGAACATTACAAACATCCATTGAATTCTTCTCTTCTTGGCAATGCCATTTCCTTCATTTTCAGCCTCTTCTGGTGCTTGTTGATGGCAAGTTTCCCCGGCTGCGCACCAAAAACATAGAACCCCAAGAGGAACACCAAGGAAAAGGGAATTATCTTGCAAGAAAATCTATCTTGTAACATCAAAAAGCTTGTTTATTATGTTTTATATGATCACAATGAAGAAAAGAACACCAGGCACAACAAATCTTCATGCAGCATCATGTAGATCGCCCACGGATTTGATAGAATCAACCATATTCTTCAATATCTTCACAAAATCCATCAATAGAACAAAGAAAGCAAAGGAATACACCATCTTTGAATGGAAATACATCATATAGTATTCATCTTCAATATCTTCATAGTCTTCTCTCTCAATCTCTCATATACAATCACTCTGTTTCAGTAGAATTGGCTATCTCTGACTCTCTCTCTCTCTCTCCATCAATAATACATCATATCCTCACTACAATATCTCAAAAATCACACTCAATAATCCTTCTTAGGTCGTGGATACCCCTCCCAAGAGGTATGTCTGATATGAAGAGTCACCAGAGCCACTACAGTGTCTTTTCATAGCTCACTACTGTCACTTCACTCCAGTCTTCACTTCAAGTCTTCAGCAACTACTTCTTTCACTTCTTTCAGCTCTTTTGCACTTGTATTCACCTCTTTCCAAGGCTAGAAAACTTTCCCAAGCTACACATACATTCTACAGAACACATACAGAAGCATACAGAATAGTCTACAGTACAGAACAGAACAGAGACAGAAGCTCTACAGAAGACCTACAGAAGGTTACAGAAGGTCATCAAAACCTCATAACTCATACTCAAACCATTCCAAACTCTCACAAACTATTTAATAAGCTTTCACAAGATCTCAATCTTCATCAATCAATAATCCAACCCTCCTTACAGAAGACAATCAGAACAAAACAGAAGCTATACAGAAGGTATACAGAGCCAATCAGAACATCACAGAACCTCATATCTCTACTGATAAACATCATGAACTTCCAAAACACAATCAATATCATCCAAAATACTCTCAAACCACTTCCAAACCAATCAATCATCTCATAAAATCAACCATTCAGCTCTCAAAAACAACAAAAATCAGCCAAAAAAAAGAGTCATTTCAACACTCAACAATACGGCTCTTGCAGAGGCAGTATGGATTGGACATGCTGTCCAAATATGGGATGACATGCTGTAAGCCTATTTCAGTTCCTTTGGAGCAGAATGTGAAGCTGAGCGCAGATGCAGGTGAGCTTCTGGAAGACCCTACTATGTACAGACACATAGTAGGAAGTTTGATTTATATGACTATTACTAGGCCAGATTTGAGCTATGTTGTTGGATTGGTAAGTCAGTTTATGCAAGCTCCAAGGAAACCGCATTTGGATGCGGCTAGATGCATACTCAGGTATGTGAAGTCCACATTGCAGTATGGACTATTTTATGAGACTGGGGTTCAGATATAGTTGCATGGATATACTGATGCTGATTGGGCTGGTAGTATTTCTGATAGACGATCTACCAGTGGATATGTGTTCTCTTTTGGGAGTGCTGCAGTCACTTGGAGCAGCAAGAAACAACCTACAGTTGCCTTGTTGAGCACAGAGGCTGAGTACAGGGATGCAGCAATGGCTACATGTGAGGCAGCTTGGTTGCATAAGCTACTTTATGATATGCATCAGCCTACAGATGGGCCAGTTGTCATTTATTGTGACAACATGAGTAGTATGCACTTGGCAAATAACCCAATCTATCATGCTAGAACAAAGCACATTGAGGTGCATTATCACTATGTGCAGGAGAGGGTTTTACTAGGTCTTATTGATCTAGTTTATGTCAGCACAGAGGATCAGGTAGCTGACATATTTACAAAGGCATTGGGCGCAAAGAAGCTGCGCAAGTTCAGAGACCTGCTTGGTGTGCAGGAATTGGGATTGAGCTCGAGGGGGAGTGTTGAGATATCGATTTCCACTCGTGATATGCCAGGGTGACCGTTGTGCATTTATGTCACCGACTTATCAGTCAGATGCAGTTGGTACACCGCCCATGAATAATAGCTAGATGATAGCTATCCTTATCTACTCTAGTTTGTGGCTCAATTAGTATGCCACCTTAGTTAGTTGAGTTTGGTTTGAGACCCATATATAGGGTTCTTCTATTTTTTATGTACTTGAGTTCTTTTGGCTTACACAACTAAGAAGAGAAAAACTGTTTTCAGCCTCTACCCTTGTGTGTATTCCCCCATTGTGCAAGTAAGAAAGCTACAAGTGAGACTCCTTTCTTCTCTCCCACAATCTTGACAAAAGGTGTATCCACTCCCACCTAGGACCATGCTCTTGGGCATAACCAAGAGACCCATGTATGTCTGGTGCACATGCGGGGTTAGTGTCTCTCAGAGTAGCATCCATAGAGGTGTCACTTGTAGACGGCTAAGTGAAACCTAGAGTCATGGGAGCAGATGTCTCTATAAGTGTGACAAATCATGGAGATGTCAAGTATCCACCAAATCGACGAGCGGAGACACTGCATCGGTCCCTCCACAACACCCACCTGAGCCACCTTCTCTAAAACTTGTACAAGAGCAAGGAGTAGAAACCCTCTTGGAATCGACCATGGGCTCATACCATCCACATCTCTGCAACACCTCCCAAAACCATTCTCTCTATCCGAGGCCACTTTAGAGCATCAACCTCGTTTGTTGGAAATCAAAGCATTAGAACGTGCCAAAGTAGACCTCACAGAACGACCTAATGATGTCCGTGACAACTCTTGGTCTACCATATCTTTAAAACAAGCCATCTAATCTAGAGACATACATGTGTGAATATCTCTTATAACTCCTCTCATCAATCATCCCTTGACTCATCGTGCTCTCTGGGTATCATCAAAGGTAACCTACACACACAAAAAATGATGTTAGCATAATCAATAAAAGGATTTAGGTAAATCATGACAAATATAACTTTGAAGAAAATAATGCTATACATATACTAAAGTACCCTTAAAAGAAAATCATCAACGAATTGAGCAACCGGATGCAAATATGACTCAACCTACGGCTCCATGTCAATCTCCTGGCTTAGCATCTTGGTGTACACTGGAAGGTCTATAGATAGGTGACCATAGAAAGAGAAGTCCACTTCATTCTCAAAAAATTCTTGGTCTCATATCTCTTCGTCTATGTTACCCGTGCCTATCTCCTTTGCACGCTCCAAGTCTTGTTCACCCTCCACCCTCCACAATATCGAGCCCTCCACCAGCATACTCTCCTCATCTATGCTGGGAATATTGCTTTTATCATACACTTATACACTCCTAGGAGTTGACGGCACAACATACCACCATCGAGGTTGTTGGACCTCACCGAACGGTTGTCTTGATGATTCATTCCAATACCACTTTAAACTATTGTTCATTGAATATGACCACTATGGTAATCCACTTAAATAACACTTTGCAAGTTCCCAAAATACTCCCTTTCATCTACTACGATGTTTTTTGGACTCTTGGTCCATCGTTGGCTCTCTTGCTTGAACCTTGCCATGACACCACAATCCATGGTGGAGCGCATTTTATCGATGTGCTCAATACGAAAATATCACCAGTGTGACCTTATCACACTATAGATTTTGTACTATAGATCAAAATGATTAGATTAGTTGTTTCATATAAAATCTGGATATGATAGCAAATAAAGCATGTGGTCACCTTCGGACTACATCCCCTTGAGAATTTGCACTCCTCACAATAGAGACCTCTACCCCTTTGTGAGAAGTTGTGATTAAAGCTCCATGTAACTACCGCATAGATATAAACCCCAGTATGTACTCCATACCCTCAGGATATCGAATCGGTCAATGGTGTGTACTGCATTAGAATTCTGATTGCACTTTTTTCCAATCTTTTCTAGCATGCTCGTACTTAGGGTGCCACTTCTCCATGGATGTATAATGCGACATACAAAATTGGTTGACTTACTTCTCCATGGCAGCATCCATCCTTTTTTCTACTCCATTTCCAACCACCACATCTCTGGTTAGTTTATCATCATCCTGCAATAACCATAGCATACTGTTGTTTTCTGAATCCATCATCGATAGAGCTAATATGAAATATGCACTAATACCTCCGACACACGAGCCACAATCTTCAACCATGCTACCTTTTGGCCGAGCTCATTGTCTCACAAAGCCCTTTACAATTTTCATAAAGTGCTCCAAGAACATCCATTGCATATGGATGATTTTACTAAACTATATAAATATTATCATCACATAAATATTAATATTTACCTTTTGCTTTCTTAAACTTTTTCGTGCTACTTCATAATTTTCCTCATCTACATAAACTTGTATATTTGAAAATAAACTTAGTAATTAGATTTAAAAACATACAAGTACAAGATCAAAACAAAACATATACCTTATCTTTACTTGAGTTGTTGATGTTTTGTTGTATGGTTTCTTTAGAATATTCTCTTTTGGTTAAACCATGTAACAAAAACTTTTAAAAGCTTGCATAACTTTTCATATATCAAGATCCTTATCTTCATTTTCAACATCTTTTATAGTAATGACACATTTTAACAAAGTAAATAATAAAATAAAATATTAAAAATTTAAATATGTAGTTAAATAAATGTTAACATAGATATCAAAATCTAATTGATTGTTTAGTCTTGAAATTCTTTAAAGCTTTATTCTCCTTCGACAAACATATTCATATAAGACAAATAAAGCTTCATATATAAATATATATTATCTAAGAAAAATGTAAAAGTTTTAAATAAAATCATTACCTATAATGATAATTTTTTCTCTTTATCTTCATTCATTAAATATTTTTTTTTCTCCAAGCGACTAAGCTAATGCCACACATATATATTAAATGCATGAAATACCATAAAAGCATAAAAATCATGCATTAAAAAATAAACAAACAATTTCATAGGATACATTTTCCAAGGCTTGATCAACTAAAATATCATTCATAATTGGGATGTATACATCTAGCTTTTGAGATCCATGAGTATATACTTCACACTACCATCAAAATGTGTATATACGGGTATAGAAAAAGTGAAACTAATAAGATAATCATAAAACCAAACATATAAATCATATTATCTTATTGGTGATGCTATTGTATTTGAAATCATATCTTTGCATATAAGTTCAACCTTATCCAAATTTTCCATTCCAAGAAATGTTGTGAGCTCTTTCTATATACCAAAAAATTAATGGATTCACCAATTAAAATTCTTTGTCTTAAATATTAGAAAAGTTAATGAGAAAAAATTGACTAACTTACCTTCTTTAGAAGGCCCTTTCTTCTCAAATACTTTCTCTCATATTGCCTTGTACTTTTCCACCAATCATAAATATCACGCTCTCTCCACAAGTACTCACATCCATGAAACTTCAATGGTAAAATTTTATCTTTGTTTGCATAATTAGGATTGGTGCGCTGTTGAGCCTGGCATAAACGTCTAACACCAAGTTTAGTATTAATATAATGTTCACACAATTTAAGTTTGATGCCTTTCAAATCTTCATAGCTCCAACTAAACACATGAGAGTTTTTTTAAAGAAAATTATGCAATTTCTCCAAAAAGAAATACCTTGTAATTGACTACCCAATAATAGAAATTCATTGGGCACCACTTCAAAACATGTTGTTTCAATTTCAGAATTTCATACATAAGCTATCTGAACCCTGTTAGGCTTAATCATTGGCACCTTAGTAGATCTCATCATGGGTACATGACATAGCCTATTACCCACTCTTGGAGTTTGCCCATCTTAACCTCGAATGATGGATCTTGAGATGGAGGTTTGCAAGATGTTTGATACACAACTAATGCCTTGGAAAACTCCTCTGGTATTTTTACTGAAAATTGAAGGGCTTTAGCTCTATATTACACAATAATTTTCATAAAAATGTAATAGAAATAAGATTATAAAGCCATATTTGATCATGTTGAGGTGGAGTTAGAAGTAGAGAGTTGGGATATTTTACACATAAAATTTTAGGAAGTGAGAAAAATAATAAGTGATAGAAAGCGGATGCAGGAAAATATTTTTAGTGAAAAGTGTAGATATTTTAGAGATGAAAAAAATGCAGGTATAATTTAGCATGCATATAAAGCATTTAGGTCGAGAAGTCGTGGACGAGGTAAAAAATAAGTCCAGAGATATAGAAGGGTTCCAAAAAGATCCGGTTAAGGTGGAAAAACCTTAAAAGTTAAAAAGAGGATATTCAAGAACTTGGAGGAGGATGTCATGGGAAGTGGGAGAATTAAGCAAGAAGTAAGAAAAGGAGCAAAAAATGGGCACCATGTCACATGAGAATGTTGCTCAATTCGTTATAGCATTTGGCATTGATTTCAGCATCATATGTTATAGAAAATCCCTCTTCTCATCTCTTTGCTCATCATCCAGTTCTTGAAGAGCATTCTTGGGTGTAGGAAGAGAGAATTTTCAGCAAGATTAAGGGAAAATTAGGGGATATTAGAGAAAAACTTAGGAGATTAAGAGATATCAAGATTACTGAGCATGAAGGGAGAGGAGGAGTAAGCACTAGCATTATCAAATATAGCTACAGATCTTCCTTTCTCTCATTCATTGGGTATGTCAAGTTCTATTAAACATTAAATGAAAAATAAAGAGTTTGAATGATTTGTTGTTGAATGCCTTCAATTTAGAATTTTTGACTTTCAACGAATGAAAAGAAGTTGAATACTTGCATTGGATGGATCAAAATGATAAGAAATGATGCAAAATAAGCTAAAGATTGCATTTTTTGATCATAATTAAGGGATATTGAGAATTATGGATAGTATTAATGGGAAAAAATTTGATCAAACAAAGTAAAAACATAATAATATGAACCAAGGGATGAATTTTTACCTTCTGAAGATGAACTCTTTAAGAGATGTACGCATTTTAGTGATAAAAATGGTATTTTTAATCATAATTAGGAAAAATTAAGAAGATTACTAAATGATTAAGGATGAAGCCCAAAAATAGAGTTGAATATAATGAATCTCCTCATCAATTCTTAGCTTTAATGGATCTCTATAATCAAAAATATCTAATTTTTATGGTTGAAAATTGTAATTTTGGGGTGTTTTTAGCAAGTAATTAGTGAATATTAAGAGTAAATGAGAAAATTTGTTGATGGAAAAAGGGAGATGTGCTACATTCATTATGAAGAGTATCTAGTTAAGAGTATTTAAGTTGTTGAGTTAAAAAATAATAATTATTTTTCTAAGCACTAATAAAAATATTAATAAGTCTTGAAAATGAAAAAATTATTTTAAAAAATTAAAAGAGACTATAGTTTATTTTATGTTCAAAATTTGTTGTTAAATTGTTGTGCCTAATAGAATCTATTTCGAAGTACTTTCTTTGTAAAATGTCATTCAGGGTTGAGTAATGATAAGTATATATTAGTGATTTTACTAAAGTATTAACATATTTTATTGGTGAATTAAGAGTTTTTAGATAAGTTATTTCACTAATTTAAATATTGAGTAAAATGGGTTTGATATGTTAGGAGTTATAGTTTAAAATAAAAGTTAAGAAGTAGTATTTGAAAGACTGCAAGTAGCTTGAAGGGGACTATTGGGTGAGTTGATAGTTAGACTACATAAGAAAAAGATAGAATGTCGTTTATACTGATAATTAGGGGATAAAGAGAGTGCATAACTCCACTTCCAATCCTTAGTTAACACAATGACTTCACATATAGTCATCTTGCCTATATATTTAGGGGCTTCTTAGGGGGCCGTCAAATGTTTTTGGGTTTGGTATCCCCTTTTTTGAGTAGTCTAATCTGCAAATTCTACATTAAGAACTACCTTATCTAGATCTTGCACTAGTTGTAAATAGTCCAATCCAATATTGAAGATAGCATTGTCGCAAGAACCACTAGCCATAAATGAGATTAAGCAAATACAGAAGATGACAAGATTGGCTACTATAATACCCTACAAATTAGCCCCAAGACCACTGCTAAATCAAGTAGGAAATAGGATATACTACCAAAGTAATGAGTTGTCCATAAACTATAAGCAAAAGATTGTTCAGTCTAGGTGACTACCGTCAAACAGAATGCATAGAACTGAAATGATAGGTTACTAAAACAAAAAAGTAATATTTCAACAACCATTTGTGAGAAATGAAGAAGAAATAAGTCAGGAATAGTCAGAACTCAAGACTGTCATAAGTGTTGTGTGTGAGAGACGATACATGCAATAGGCATAGGCATCATGCACATGGTAGGTCTTAAAGATAAATGAAGAGAATTTGCCAGATGCAGAACCCATTGAGAAAAGCTCAATACATAACCCAAAAGCATATAAATACGAGTGATAATACCTTGACATACATAAGTACCAGGTCCAAGCCAAGAGATCAAATCAGCCCACAATAGGATAATTGCATCAAATAAATATCAAGAGAGTATGTTTATGTCTCAATGAGTCCCATTATCTCATTGTAATAACCTCAAGCTCAACTGCATAAACCAAATGCTCTATAATACATTCAAATGCCAATGTGGCTCAGTACATAAAATTGAGTAGCTCCCATTGAAGCAAAATTTGAATGCCAAATGAGCAAGTAAAGCTCAAAACATCATTGAATGATATCTAAATATCCAAGAATACTATATTAGGGCATTTGGAAATTTAATCTTGTCCCATTACTTGAAAGTAGAGTCTACCCTAATTACTATATAGGTTGTCTTTCCAAGTCCTTCTTTGAAGCATGGGTTAAGATTTAGCCACATGGCCAAATCTTTATCCCTTATTTGAAAGTAGGACTTGGGAGATTCCCAAATTCTCTAATATGGTGTTCAAGATTCATAGAGCATACATCCAAAAGCATTGAGCCAAAGTAGTCGCAAGACTTTGACTATAGCATCCAAGTAGCATCCAAGGATATGGATGATAGCTAATGTCAAAGCATCTAATCTCAACTTAGGAGCATGTCATAAACATATCCATAGGCATATAGGATAACCTAAGTGTCAATACATCCAATATATAGTACTCGAGTAGCTTCAAAGCATAATGAACATAATCTTTATCAGAAAAATGCTTGTTATCCACAATGAGAAACAATGATATGACAGTCAAAAGTGAGTGAATGAGAGCTCAATCAAATCCCAAAAGCATTCTAAGACATGTGTCAAGCATCCCCAAGTATGAAGTGAACATTCGAGCATTAATATCAAGCTCTCGAGGAATCAAGTGATAAGAGACATATGCTTCTCCCAAATAAATGACATTCAACCACATTATTACAATAATGAAATCTCTAAGAAAATTGAGCCAAATGTATGCTCAAATCAGTCCAAAATCATAACTATATCATTCGGGCACCAAAATAGCATCTCTAAAGCATAAAACATACATTGTGGAATTTACTATTTACTATCCAAACCATCACAATTCTATTTTGTGTGAAATAGAGAACATAAAATTACACAAAATCAACTCTCTAATTGCCCAAATTTGTAGCTCTCATTGCACTCTTCATTTCTAGCTATAGAATTCCTAAATCCAGTATTGTATGAAAAAGTTATGGCTCAAATACGAAAGTGTTGTCAAGTGACTATAGCTATCTACGATTTCTACAACATGCTCTATATCCACTCAAAAATGGATAAAATGGCTACTTCTCAACTCAATAAGCACTAAAAAAGGCTCAGTTAAGCCTTCGAAAGCTCCTCAACAAAGCGCAAAGCAAGTTAGAACAAGCTAGAAGAAGGAAAAACTCAATACATACCTTGAGAGAAAGAAATAATGGCTACCATGAAACCTTGAGTTGAAGCTCTAAATCCAAGCTAAAGGAAATGATGATGAATCTTCTCAAATGGTTGGCTTTGATACCAATTGTCTTTGATACACAAGCTAGAAATTTAATCTTTTAGAAGCATGGTAAGATCTATTTAAGAGATACATGTTTGCCTCTTGATCCAAACTTTGTCAAAGGTAGTGAGGGCTGAAATGATGAACGATCCTCACTAAGAGAACTAAAGAGGGGCACCACCTAGCCAAAGGGAGGATGGGCTAGGACATCCCTTTTCTCAAAGAGAATCAAGAGAACCAAGACACAAATTTACAAGAGAGAATATATGTGCTAGACACCATATTGGAATATAAGAGAGAGAGATGAGAGGAGAGGGAGACAAGAGGAGAAGAGGTAGAAGAAGCTTGCCATTATGCTACATGGAATGAGAAGATGAGAAGAGAGGGAGATAATAGGAGAAGAGGTAGAGGAAGCTTGCCATTATACTACATAATAAAAGAACTTACTCATGGCTTACCTCAAAGAGATGAGGATATTCTAGAATACTCTCATGGGCTTGTCATTGTCCTCCTACCCTCTTCATTCTCCATGGGCTCTTTATATAGCCTCCATGAGGGATTAGATTAAGCTAATCTTCTTGATTAACATAATCCTAGATGATGTATGGTATCTTTGAAAATATGGCGAATAGTGGATGGGACAAGTCTCCACCTTGGTCATCATGCAAGAAGCCAAGGGTGGTGGTAGACAAAATAGAGAAATGGAGCTAGATTACAAGAGGTGGGTGCCCAAAGCACATTATTATAATATATTTACAAGAAGGATAGAGTGAAAAGTTGGTGTGGTGAAAGAGAGAAGCAAATTGCATGTAGCCAGCAGTTTGTGCCTTTGTAACTTCAAATCCGTGAGGAATTTGAAAAAAGTTTCTTCTCCAACTTTGTAGACCAGGTCGAAACCGATCGGGCATAGCAGGAATTTTCTTCAAATTCGCTTTTCCTTGGGAGTTATTGAGATTATAAAAAATGGCTTCCAAAAGCTGCTTTGACTTTAGTCCCCCATATATATATAAATACATATAAGCATGTGACAAAAGGGGTCCATGCTTGTAAGCTTTTCTGTAAGATCCAAATGACACCATGATGTGGATATTGACTTGTGTGCTAGTGTGAGGTGTCCTCTAATGATGGTGATAGATTCCAAATCTTAGTGATGCAAGCGGAGCCCATGTGTATTTGGAGGCTAGTCCTTTGAAAAATCTATGCATTCACTCAACTCCTAGGTGTAATCCATTTTCATTTTCACTAAGATAACCATCCCTTTTACCCTTTACATTGACCTGCCTCCTAAGAACTTGTTGTTAGATATGATCAATGCCCCACCCTCATTAGGTGCTACCAATGATCCATGGTGCTCAAAGTTGTAAGGCCCCCATTATGAGGAGAAGCCAAATGTGAGCCCAGACATTGGTTGAGTCCTGACTTGTATATCAGATGAGGTCTATGTCACCGGATGGCAAAAAGGTGACTGTTGTGGGTCTAATCTTTGGGTTGGACAGAGTGGTTAAGCTGGTAGCAACTCGAGGTGCATTGTATCGAGTTGCGGTGTAAGGGAGTTAAAAGGGGCCCCTATTGTGGGGTCCAGGGGCCGCGGAAGCGGCCCCTGGCTGGGGGGTCCTAGGGGGGCCAAGGGCCCCCTTGGCGGGGGTCCGGGGGCAGCGCCCCTGGCCCGATGGTAAAGGGAATATTCCCTGGTTGACTAGTGGAGGCTCATATGGTAGGTCGGTCAACAGGCCTCGACCTAACGACCTTCGTGGGCTATAAAAGCTAAACCCCTTCACAGCCATCACTCACTCATCTTTTACCCAGTCAGAGTTGTTGTTCCAGCTAGCCTTAAGCTCTTCACCTATCTTCTGTCTAGATCGCCATCTAAGCTTCACACAGTGGAAGCGCACGGGTGGATAGAGCCATCTTTGTATCAGTTGTTTGAAGTTAAAGAATTTACTGATTCTCCTCTTATCTGTTGTGTACTCTCTATCTCTATCTCAGATTCTGTTCGCTGTGCCGTGTAATATTTTACATGGTATCAGAGCCTAGGGGGCTCTAGAGATCGGAGAGCGTACAAGAGGCAAAGGCTTCAACAGCAAAGAGAAACTATGTCGACTTCTGGAAGCGGTGCAGGAGGTGGTGTTGCTGTACAGGCTATTCAAACACTTAGGTTTTTGTCCACCAACCTTCAGCGAAGGCAAGTTAGATGGTACAAACTACACCTTGTGGAAGTTCAAAATTACAACTATCCTTGATTCTTATGAGCTTCTGGAGACTGTGCTGGGGACTGACGTAGAACCACAGCCTACCCCCGACCCATCAAATCCTAGTGTGATGATTCCTCTGAATGCAGATCTTCTACGAGCTTGGAAACGAAGGAATGCAGATGCATTGTGTGTCTTAGTTACAAGCTATTCTGACAGTGTTTTGACTTTGATTCAACATACAACCAAAGCGTCAGAGGCTTGGAATGTACTAAGGAGTCAGTATGAAACACGAAACCAAACAAGGATTCAAAACTTGGAGAATCAACTAGCAGCGGAGAAATTTGCTGAAGGAGAGACGGTTGAAGCATTCATCACTCGGATTAAGAATCTGTGCGATCAGATGGCTGGCGCTGGGATACAAAAGACTAGCAAAGAGCTAGCTCGGAGGTGTCTTCGGATTTGTCCACAAAAGTTTGATGGACTAGTAACTGCCCTTAATACTCAGGTGAGACCTCAAGCTTCAACTTTTGAGGAGTTTTGTGCATTGTTAATGGAGGAGGAGTTGAGGCTGAAAGCCCGAGAAGGAAGCAACAATGGAGATGCTGCATTCTCTGCCAATGCAAAAGGGAAAGGTGTTTCCTCCATAAAAAATGATGGTGACAAAAAGAAGAAGGGCGGCAAGAAGAAGTTTCAAGGAGAGTGCTTCTGCTGCAAGAAGAAAGGACATGCAATTGCAGATTGTCATATCAAGAAGGCAGATGAAAAGAATGGTACCCTTAAAAGTAAAGGGAAAGAGACAGCCAATACGGTTGAAGCAGAGTTGGAATTATTCATGGCGACCATTGAGGAAGTGTGCTCCTCGGTGCAAGAAGAATCTACCACTTGACTCATGGGTGTTGGATAGTGGGGCCTCCCGTCACATGACCAACAAGAAAGGTCTATACAGTTCTATGTAGCCTCTACAAGAATCCATCACTGTGACGGTTGGAAATGATGCTAAATGCCCTACTGCGGGCACATGTACTATTTCTTTTGTTGTTGCAAATGGTGAAGTCAAAAAGCTTTCAAATGTGTTGTATGTTCTCGAAATTAGGAGAAATCTCTTATTAATTGCTGCCATAACTGATCTTGGTCATGAAGTGAGGTTCAAGAAGATAGGTGCAGAAATTATTGATAGTGCTGGCACAATTGTTGGCAAAGGAGAAAGAAGGAACAACCTGTATAAGCTAAGTGCTCTTACAGCCACCGCTGGAGTGGGCACAAGTAAGCTTTGGCATGAAAGGTTTGGACACATCGGATTTGCAGTATTGAAGGAGATGCAAAAGCAAGGTATGGTTTCTCACCTACCTATAAGAACTGAATTGAAGGAACCATGTGAAGCTTGTATGATGGGCAAGCAACAGAGAAAGGCATTTCCACAAGAAAGCAAGAATAGAGCATAAGCTCCTCTAGAGCTGGTGCATACTGACTTGTGTGGTAAGATGCCTACACATGCCTTGGGGGAATCTTCTTATTTTATGTTGATTGTCGACGACTACAGTAGGAAGATGTGGGTGTACTTCCTTCGTGATAAGACTCAAGCTTTTGGTAAGTTTAAAGAATGGCTAATACTTGTTGAGAATGAAACGGGGAAAAGTGTGAAGAAATTTAGAACAGATGGTGGTGGTGAGTTCAACTCAAAGGAGTTTGAAGGCTTTTGCATGAGCAAAGGGATCAAGCGTCAATTGACGACGCCTCACTCACCTCAGCAGAACGGTGTTGTGGAACGCAGGAATCGCACCATTGTGGAGATGGAAAGATGCATGCTAAAGGGCAAGGGATTGCCTAACCATTTTTGGGTTGAAGCTGTTAATACTGCAGTCTACATTCTAAATCGGAGTTATACAAAGGCTCTCAAGGAAAAACACCTCATGAGGCTTACACTGGTAAGAAACCATCTGTCTCACATTTCAGAATTTTTGGATGTGAATGTTATGCACATGTTCCAGATGAGAAGAGAAACAAGTTACAACCAAAAAGTAGAAAATGTATCTTCTTGGGTTATAGTGATGAGCAGAAGGCTTACAAATTATATGACCAAGAGGCAAAGAAGATCATCGCGAGCAGTGATGTGGTGTTCAAGGAGGAGCCGCATACAGTGGAGGAGGAGAAGGCAAGTTCTTCCACTTTATCATCAAGCGAAGAAGTAGTCCACTATGAACCTATCCAGAGAGCTATCCCTATCCTTAAGGAGGAGGAAGCATCATCTTCAGATGATGAGGAAAAAGTTCACCAACCTGACATCACCCCACCGGAAAAGCCATTGCCGCGCTGGGTGAAGCAGCTCTATGATCACAATAATCCTATGCCTGCATCTATTGAGAAGAAGGCAGACGGACCAAGGAGGTCTCAGAGAATAGAGGAGCAAAGTGTTGAGAGAGAGAGAGAGTACGAGAGAGATACACAAGACATGCTCCCAAAGAATGATTCATATTGATGTAGAGTTAGTATATATAGGTGAGACCCAAGTCAAGTGAGAGATGATATATATAGTTGTAACATCCCCACTCAAACAAAGGTCTCTGGCTGCGAGTGAAAAAACCCTTGGCGAGAACAAGGGAAAAACCCGAGCCCCTACACATGCCTACGATACAAAAAAGATTTACTATAAAGTTTTCTTGAATACAATGATACATGCCTCAATCAGTGATATAAGAACTTGGAACAATACTAAGTGCATGTCTTAATGAGCTAAAGCGAGCTTCACTAAGAGCTTTTGTGAAGATGTCTGCAACCATTTGATCACTGGGACAATGCTCCACCATAATGGAACCTTTCTTGACTTCATGTCAAACATAATGATAATGAATAGCAATATGCTTTGATTTACTATGTTGTATATAGTCTTTGGTAAGACTAATAGCACTTTGGTTATCGCATCGAAGAGGTGTACTAGATGATGAAGGATGTCCCAAATCTGCAAGTAGTTGTCGAAGCCAAACTAGCTCGCGAGCTGCTAATGATGCAACAACATATTCGGCTTCAGTTGTAGAAACCACAACACATCGTTGTTTCTTGCTGGACCAAGAAACCAAACATCCATTTACAAAGAAACAATTCCCACTTGTAGATCGCATGGATAAGTTTGAACTTGCCCAATCAGCATCTATATATCCAATAAGGTCAAGAGAAGTTGAAGAAGATAAAGAAGAATCCTCTCGACGACGATAAATAAGACCAAATTCCTTAGTACCCTTGAGGTACTTAAGAATACGTTTTGCAGCACTCCAATGAATAGTGGAAGGGGAAAAAAGATACTGTCCCAAAAAGTTAGCTACAAATAAAATATCTGGTCTTGTGTTTAAACCAATAAATTGAAGACAACCAACAAGATTAGCAAAAGGTTGATGAATGGCTGATTCTTCATTGCATATTGTAGATGTACCCTTGGTAGAGCTTGAAAGAATGGGAGGGTTGGGTAGAGTGCGCATTTGTCAACCCAAACTTCTTAACAATATCATTAATAAACTTTGTCTAGCGAAGAAGAAGAATGCCTTGTTGTCGGTGTCATTGAACTTGAATACCTAAACAAGAATGTATCTCACCAAGATCCACCATTTCAAATGCAGTTGATAAAAGCTTCTTCATAGCATCCAAGAAAGCAATATTATTTGACACAAGAATAGTATCATCAACATATAGAGCAAGAATAATAAAATATTTGTCCTCCCCTTTGATGTAAAGATTTGGGTCAGCAAAACATGCAACAAAACCTTTAGATGTGAGGAGCTGATCAATCTTAATATACCAAGCACAAGAGGCTTGCTTCAATCCATATAATGCACGATGAAGCTGGCATACAAGATGCTCCTTTCCTACAATCGTAAAACCTTCAGGTTGCTCCATATAAATTTCTTCTTCAAGATCTCCATTGAGAAAAGCCGTTTTAACATCCATTTGGTGAATTTCTAGATCAAATAGTGTTGCAAAAGCCAAAATCATACGAACAGTTGTGGAGCGCACAACGGGAGAAAATGTTTCTTGATAATCTACTCCTGCAACCTGTGAGTAACCTTTTGCAACAAGTCGTGCTTTGAACTTATCAAACGAGCCATCAGCTTTGGTCTTGGTTTTATAAACCCATTTACATTTGATAGGAACACGATTTGGGGGGAGTTCAGTAAGAATCCATGTACCTTTGGAGATTAAAGAATCGTACTCAGCTTGCATAGCTTCTTGCCATTGATCCCTTTGAGACGAATTGATAGCTTCCATATATGATATTGTATCCTCTTGGACAGACATAGCATCATCAAAGACATCATATTCAATAGAATAGAATCCATGCTCTATCTCAATAGGAAGATCGACATAGATCTCCAAATTTTCATCAATCTTCTTTGCAGGTGAAGGAGGTTTATGATCATCAAAATTAGTAGAATCACAAAGCAAGTAAGGAAATGCACTAAGAAAAGACTGTGTATCATCTGAAACATCTGACGACCATGTGCCACCCATAGTCTTCTCATCAAATATAGCATCACGACTAATGATAACCTTTTGAGAAGAAGGATCATAAAATTTGTAACCTTTGGAATGATCTGAATAACCAAGAAAAATAACCTTTAAACTTGGAGGATCCAACTTATGTCTAGTGTCCTTGGGCACATGAATATAAGCAATGCAGCCAAATGTGCGAAAGTGAGAGACTGAAGGTGTCTTCCCTGTCCAAATTGTTATAGGAATTTTACCAGTAGGTGCAGTAGTTGGAAGATGATTTTGAATAAAAATAGCTGTTAGAAGTGCTTCAGTCCAAAACTTTCGAGACAAACCAGAGTGTATAAGCATGCAACGTATAGCATTAAGAATCGTGCGATTTTTGCGCTCAGCAACACCATTTTGCTTAGGAGAATAAGGAACTGTAAACTCATGATGAATACCTTGATCCTTACAGAAGTCATCAAATAGATTGGATACATATTCACCGCCATTGTCACTGCGAAGCGTCTTTATAGAGAATCCAGTTTGAAGCTCCACACTTATCTTGTATTGTTTAAATATAGGTAAAGTCTCAGACTTATGTCGAAGAAGATAGACATGTGTGTACCGTGAGAAATCATCAATGAAAGTTATAAAATATTGATATTGAGACTTTGAGGCAAGAAAAGGACCGCAAATATCGGTATGAACTGAATCCAAGAGAGCACAGGAATGTGATGAAGTAGAAGTGTGGAAAGGTGAACGATGGTGTTTTCCAAGTGCACAGTACTCACATATTCCCATACGTGGATGAGATTTAAGATCCATACCTTGCACAAGACCATGACGATGAAGATCAAGAATTTTGGCAAAATTGGAGTGTGCAAATCATTGATGCCATAATTTGCAATCTGCATCTCCAGGGGCAGTAATAGCATTTGCAACTGTATCGTTCAATGATAGCTCAAATAGATTACCATGTCGAGGAGCCACTACTATAGTATGCCCGTCTTTCTCTATACGACATTGATTATGATCAAAGCCAACAAACAAACCAAGATCAACTAGGCGAGCAACAGAAAGAAGATTTCTTTGCAAATCTGGAACATGAAGAACTCCTCTTAATATTCTAGTGGATGAAACAGTCCCTAGATATAAATCACCCACTCCTTTGACTTGACAAGTCGTATCATCCGCAAGGTAAACAAACTTCTTGACAAGAAGAGAATGATAATTGTGAAGCCACTGCGATTGGTATGTCATGTTTCCAGTGGCACCTGAATCAACGATGAATAGAGAACCATCATGAACATGAAGTACCTTTTCTGGAGAGATATCATAATGGACGAAATTGAGCTCCTGATGAGTATGATCATCATCAGTTGTAGTTTGTTGAACAATATAAGCTCGAGAACGTTCTTCATCATATCTGCGTTTATAACAACGACGAGATGGATGATCTGTATGTGAACAATAATCACAAGGAGGAAAACTTTTGGACGAGCGAGGTTGCTTTGTAGTAACTCCATGCTCCTCATCATATTGACGTGCCCAGCAATCAGAAGCCACATGACCTTTCTTATCACAATAAGAACAATGTTTGTTAGGATAAGCAAGACGAGAAGATTTACTACCTGGATTAGGGCATCCACCCTGCTGAAAATGTGAAGCAAGACGCTTGCGAGCAACAAAAGCAGCATCAAAATCCCTTTGTTCACGAGTGACCAAAACAGCATCAGATTTTTCCAAATGATGCTCATGACGTTGAGAATATTCAATAAGAGATATACATGCTTTGTCAAAGTGGATATCATCCTTGTTAGACAAAATAGTGATGATATTGTCATATAAAGGATCTTTGATGGTATGAAGAAGTTGAGTAACAATCTGATTTTTAGCAACAGGAGCGCTGGCAGCACCAAGCTGATTGATAATGTCTTTAAAAGCCTCGATATGATAATGTCTTTAAAAGCCTTGATAATGTCTTTAAAAGTCTTTAAAATTTCGGTGACCGATTTCTTCTCAAACGTTGAGATAAGATACTCCCAAATAGCATGAGAGGTTTCCAGATGAAAGACATCCAACATAAGTGAGTCAAGAAGTGTAGACAATATATAACGACGAGCCGCTTTGTCACGACGAATCCAATCAGCATGATCAATTTTCCATTGTTCAAATAATGGACCATCAGTAATCACAGAATCATTATTCATCACATCAATAGGTTGAACTGGGCAAGACAAGTCGCCCAAAACAATATCGAATAATTCGTCACCTTCAAGAATTAGCATCATCTTTGCTTTCCACCTAGGTCCTTGGAAGAAGGGAACCGAACGTTGGCCAGACAGATATCCGTTAACAATTACGCAATTGGCCATGTCTGTATATTGAGAGAAAACAAATAAGATGAGATCGCAGAATCTGCAAACCATGATCAAGACGAGCGTAGTTGAGACGCATGACAATCAAAATAGGGATATACACGTAAGAACGACGAAAAGTATTGAGTGACTAAAAAGAAATCCCGAAATAGAGAGGCATAACGTGCAAGATGAGATGATGCATATAAGAAAAGTGCTATTTCGGTCGAGCAAAGAATGTGAATGATAATAAAACATCACTAAAAATAGCAAGATGTTTGCTTGTCGTAATCAACATCATTAACGAAGACAAGCGATTAATAAACTGAAATTGGGGATTAACGAACAGTAATTAGAAATATCGTTTTAAATAAAGAATCGCAGATTCGAGCAGAATTGCTGACTTGAATCCTGAACTATCATAACTTTGGATATAGAACTCTGATGAATTCTTTGCACAAGTGATGATTTGATACATGAACTTGTTCAAATTAGAAGTATTAGTTAATTTTGTCTTTAAAAACAAAACCAGGTCCAGGTGCATAGCTCTCGTCGTGCTCTCGAATCCTGTCAAAACCGCTTGTCAATCGGAGCTCTGATACCATGTTGAGAGAGAGAGTACGAGAGAGATACACAAGACATGCTCCCAAAGAATGATTCATATTGATGTAGAGTTAGTATATATAGGTGAGACCCAAGTCAAGTGAGAGATGATATATATAGTTGTAACACAAAGGAGGGCTTCTGCTCACATAGTCAATATGGCCTTGATGGTTGAGATTATGAGAGAAGTAAAGGAGCCAACTGACTTAGAAGAAGCACTTGCAGATCCATCATGGAAGGCTGCTATGCAGGCGGAGTATGACAGCATAATGAAGAATGACACTTGGGAGCTAGTGGATCAACCAGCAAAGCGGAAGGTTATTGGCACCAAGTGGATCTGGAAGGTAAAGTACAAGGCTGATGGTACCTTAGAAAAGTACAAAGCTAGACTAGTTGCCCAAGGATTTTCACAAGTTGAAGGGTTTGATTTTCAAGAGTCATTTGCCCCAATTGCCAGAATGACCACTATTCGCACGGTACTTGTAGTGGCTGCCCATAAGAAGTGGCCAGTGTACCAAATGGATGTTAAGTCAACGTTCTTAAATGGTGACCTCAAGGAGGAGGTGTACGTGGCTCAGCCACCAGGGTTTGAGGCCCCCCATTCTAAGAACAAAGTGTGTAAACTGAAGAAGGCATTGTATGGGCTGAAACAAGCCCCCAGAGCATGGTACCAGCGGATAGATAGGTTCTTTTTAAACCTAAACTTCAAAAGATGTGCCTCAGATTCTAACTTGTATGTTTACAGGGATGGTAAAAAGTCTGTAGTGATTGTCCTATATGTGGATGACCTTCTTATTACAGGTGACTATGAAGATATGATCAACCAAACTCGAAAGGCTTTGAGTTCTGAGTTTGAAATGATAGACTTGGGCTTGCTACACTATTGTTTGGGGATTGAAGTCTGGCAAGAGCCAGGAAAGATCTTCATCTCTCAGAAGAAGTATGCATGGGAGATCTTGAAGGCATTTAGCATGACCGAGTGCAAGGAGATAGCTACACCTATGGAGGTTAATGCAAAGTTATCCGTCGAGGATGCATCAGCACTAGCAGACATTGGGAGGTATAGGAGGTTGATCGGCAGTCTGCTGATCTACTTGTGTAACACCAGACTAGATATCAGTTTTGCTGTTGGTGTTTTGAGCAGGTTCTCAAACAAACCTCATGAGAGTCATTGGAAGGCTGGGATGCGAGTGATCAGATACTTGAAGAAAACTCTTGACTATGGTATCACATACAGTTTCGAAACTTCTCTTGTGGGAAACTGTGACTCAGATTGGGCAGGAGACATTGATTCCAGGAAGTCAGTTTCTGGTTATTGTTTCTCTTTGGGTTCAGGAATTTTCTCTTGGATTAGTAAGAAGTAATCAACAGTGGCATTGTCTTCTACCGAAGTAGAGTACAAGGCAGCTTGTTTTGCTGCATGTGAGGCCATATGGTTGAGAAGGATTCTATGGCATATGGGAGTGCAGGATGAAGGACCAACTGTGCTGAGATGTGACAATCAGAGTTGCATCGCCATTGCCAAAAATCCAATGTTTCATGCACGCACCAAACATATAGAGATCCAGTATCACTATGTGCGTGATTTGATGGAGGATGGGATAGTGGAATTGGTCTACTGTCCAACAGAGGAGAATGGATCAGATATCTTCACCAAAGCACTTACGAAGGATCTGCTTCAAGTTCATCTTCAGAGACTCGGCATTGGGCCAAGGAGATAGTTCACCTATGGGTGGACATTGAGGGGGGGTGTTAGATATGATCAATGCCCCACCCTCATTAGGTGCTACCAATGATCCATGGTGCTCAAAGTTGTAAGGCCCCCATTATGAGGAGAAGCCAAATGTGAGCCTGGACATTGGTTGAGTCCTGACTTGTATATCAGATGAGGTCTATGTGACCGGATGGCAAAAAGGTGACTGTTGTGGGTCTAATCTTTGGGTTAGACGGAGTGGTTAAGCTGGTAGCAACTTGAGGTGCATTGCATCGAGTTGCGGTGTAAGGGAGTTAAAAGGGGCCCCTATTGTGGGGTCCGGGGACCGTGGAAAAGGGAATATTCCTTGGAATATTCCCTATTCCCTGGCCGACTAGTGGAGGCTCATATGGTAGGTCGGTCAGCAAGCCAAACTAACGACCTTCACGGGCTATAAAAGCTAAACCCCTTCGTAGCCATCACTCACTCATCTTTCACCCAGTCAGAGTTGTTGTTCCAGCTAGCCTTAAGCTCTTCACCTATCTTCTATCTAGATCGCCATCTAAGCTTCACACAGTGGAAGCGCACAGGTGGACAGAGCCATCTTTGTATCAATTGTTTGAAGTTAAAGAATTTACTGATTCTCCTCTTATCTGTTGTGTACTCTCTATCTCTTTCTCAGATTCTGTTCGCTACGCCGTGTAATATTTTACACTTTTGGATTGCCCGTGTCTCCAAAAAATAATTGGAGCATCTTCTCTTGTGCACTAAATGATATTTGGTTCTCATCCCAAAGAGCTTAAAGCTCAATTATTTTTTGTATAGTTTGTTGATATAATGATGGCCCAGTAATAGATATGTGATTGTCTATAGAAGGATCTATTTGAGGAGACTCAACATGGTTAATTGAGTTGTTGTCATGACTAAAGGGGGGACTTATAGAAGTATTGATAGTTTGATCATTTCCTTGTTCATGTTGCCTTTCATTAGAAGGAGTAAGACCAATTTTCATACTTAGTGCATCATATTTGGCCTTCAACTCTTGGTGCCTAATAAAAGTTTGTGGACCAACACTTCTCCCACCATTACAATATGCAAGGCAATCACACCACCTATGTCGTCTATTGAAATCATCTATGTTAGTTTCACCATGAATTAGAGATGATTCTTTGTGCCTTCGGTTCTCAAGATGATCTCCTTGCACATTTGAGTCCCTTGGTTCACTAGCATGTGATCTTTCTAGAGAAGAATGTGTAATCCCAAGCATGCCATTTTTAGCATGTTGAAAATAAGTACTACGATTCACTAATTGCCAACCTTTAGTACTATGTGCACACTTATAGTTGCATGTGCATTTTCTTAATGTGCTTGTAGAAGAAGACATCCCTTACTTGAGTATCTTCAATCTTCAATCCAAGGTTGATGAAATTATGAGCTCCACAATTAAAACTCCAAGACTGCAAAAAAACTGGCCCATAACATAGTTTACGTTAATAACATATCTTAGTTGCGCAGTTAATGTCATAGTCTATACTAGTTTAGCAATAGAGCTACATTTAAAACCATACTTTGTAGTTGATATCATAGTCTATACTAGTTTGTTATTCTCAAAAACTTCCTTAAAAACAATTAAAAAGAAGCAATCTCTCCCAAACACTTCCCAAAAACTTCCTTAAAAATACTTAAAAACAATTAAAAAGAAGCAATCTTTCCTAAACACTTCCTTAAAGTGATGGGGTCAAATTTTGTAAACATTGGCATTAGTTGATGAGCACATAAGTGGGTATGAGGCCAAGATAAGGGATTGGAAAGTTGAGAAAAAATGAGGGAAAATAAAAGGATAGGAAGAGTGAGGAAGACTAATGGCTTGGAGCTAGCTGTAAGCTTGCTCTTTCTTGTGATGAAGAGTCCAAGTGGGGCTCAAGAGCAACATACTTGTCAAAAGTAATGGTGGTTATCATAGAGGAAGGTTTATGGCGGAGGGGTGTGAGTGTAAAGGAGGTGGTTGAGAGGTTCCCTGATTAGTGGAGTATATAGGAGGTATATTGTGACTCATGAGGAGAGTGTAGTGAGTTGTATATAGAAGTCGATGGGAAGATCAAGATAGGCAACCTGCAAGTTTTGCTTCACCGACAGACAATAAGTTCTTCATTATCAATGGGACATGCAGTACATCATGCAAATTTTTCTTTTTGCCATCATGAACCACAAGAGGCACTTTGCCTTTATGCTCAATGCTATGCTGTGTGTCATCACCTGAGAGGTCGTGGTAGGAGAAGACATTGCTGATGGTATTTGCATTCCATTTTGCAAGTGAGCCTTCCATCTCTACCTTTTTGTCAATGTAGAGACCGCATCAATAGCATCATACCAATCTGTCTTCAATCCCATAGATTTGTACGGTCTTCAAGAAACTCTCCCAACGCATTCTGTAGTGCAGAATTAGCCGTCAGTAAGAATATCTCAACTTTCTCTGAGTTCATAGCTCTTTGCTCTAGTGCATCCAACTAGTTATATTGCTCTTCAAACTCCCCCAACAACTCAGAAGCAACAAGACCTTTGTTGGACTAATAGACCCATTCTCTAAATGTCTTTCACGTAGCAATACTAGAATCCTCCAGAGCATATTCGTCTTTGAGCACTTTCCTGAGAACATTCCAGTTAGAGTCTTGCATAAATAAATCTTTCACTCTAACCTAGAGCAGGTGCGATAAGCCATAAGAAATAGTTGCTCTAATCCCAAAAAGCGCATCTAGCTTTCAAAGGCTTTGATATAGGCTGAAACATTCCGACCATCAAATAATTTGCACTCAGTAACCACAGCCTCGATCACCTTGGTCGTACCATGCGTGTACTCTTGTTCTTGATGCAACATTCATTGTTGATCCAATTGTTGCTTATGTAACAGCTGCCGTTGCTACATAGATAACTACATCTGTTGATTCTGCATTATAATGGTTGAAGAAAGAGTTTTAAATAAAGTCTTCATCTCATCAATCGAAAGGGAAGAAGTAGTCGATGATGAAGGTGGATTATTTGAAGAGTCTCCCATCTTGATGATCAGAAGCAATGCTTTCACGACGGGTTCACTAGATGTCGCATGGGATTCACGCAAGGTTTCATAAAATCACTCGCTAGGGAGAATTCAACAAAATAAAACTTATACAGAAGAATTTTGAATGAGAAATCAATTTCTTGATTTAAAATATCGATAAGTTATAGGTTCATAAGACTTTCGGATTTGATTACAAGAATTTCGGAAAAGACAAGATGAATTCTCAATCTGAGAGAGAAGAGAAGAAGGTGGGATGACAAAATTTTATGGAGAAATTTCAAGGAGCACGAAGGTCGACTCAGAAGCTTGATATCGCATGGAATTTGTTGTCGATCTTCAAAAATAGGCGAGAAGCTTTAAGCTCGACGCAAGCCTCAAGCCAATCTTCTTAGTAACTCGGGATGATGGAATATTCAATGTAGGCGAGGGATCAAAGCTCTCAACCTTAAGTCTTCTTTCCGAAATTTGATGGTGGTCTTCGAAGAAAGCGAGAGATTTAAGTTCAACCTCTAGCCTTATACACTCGACTCGATGACAAGAGCAAAGAAGGAGAAGAATATAATCGAGAAGAATATAATCTCAACCTCAAGCCTTCCACACATGTGATGATCCTAAAGCTCTCATAATGTCTTCATTATATAGGTTTTCTTCTTCCTTCTTCACACATTGTGCTTTTCTTTAGGCTCTCAAAAAAATAGTGTTTATCTTTAAACATTAAAGCTTATGCTTTGCTAAACTAGCACATGTTTAAAGCTTTCTTATAATGCTTTTTTACCACCCTCGCGTGTTGTCTGCTTTATCCATGACGACAATGGTCTCAATCACTTCAGATTGTTCACAGAGACATCATGATCAGAGCTCCTCTATTCGTGCTAATGTTCCAGACCTGATGTGCCAGCTTTTGTCATCAACACCGTCATCTTTGCATCCAAGCCAATTGGTTCTCTGTCTCTCGGTCCTCGAATAGGAATATCCCTCCTTCAGCACTAGTCTGTTTCTTGATTTTTCTCATCTGGAGTCGATGACTCTATAGTTTCTGCTTTGATTTCATGATCGTCATTCGGTCGATCGTTGTCTTTTGTTGTGGCATGATTTTCTTCCTCAACTACTGCTTGCCTTCAGGAGAAGTTGTTGTGCATCCAACCTCTTAAGTAGTTGAAACACCAAGGAATATGTTCCCTCTTTTGGTTTCATTAATCCAAGTCATTTTGACCTCTCAACTATTCAAAAATCCCATGCTACAACATGCCATCGATATTTGTTTCCTTCATGTTCGAGTTAGTCTCCATATTAAAAGCCATCCTGGTAGATCTACATATTTGAATTTTAAGTTGTCCATACTTGCATTGTCACCCCTCATGCCAATCTCAGGAGCTAGGTGCCTCATTTCTTGAAGAAGTTTTGAACCTCCACATTATGTGCCTCAAAAGAGCATCCCTCTTCTTATATTCCCACATTACAAATGCATAGTTGTTGTGCATCCAACCTCTTAAGTAGTTGAAACACCAAGGAAATAATGATAGCCCATAGTTGTTGTGCATACAACCTCTTAAGAAGTTGAAACACCAAGGAATATGTTCCCTCTTTTGGTTTCATTAATCTAAGTCCTTCTTTTGACCTCTCAACACTTCAAAACTCCCATGCTACAACATTCCATCGATATTTGTTTCCTTCATGTTTGATTTAGTCTCCACTTTCAAAGCCATCCTGGTAGACCTTTATTTGAATTTTAAGTTGTCCATACAAATGGCAAGATGTTGCCAAATTACTGAAGGTTCAAATAAGAAATATACACCTCAGCTATCTATATCAGTAAAAACATGCAAAAAATTGATTGTTGAATATATTGTATGCAAATCAAGAGCAACTATACTGACAAAATTGCCCACCTCTCATGTCCTTTCTTCCTAGAAAATTAAATTGGATCCGAGAGCACATAATCTACCTTCAATAACCACCAATACCTTTCATGGCTTCATTAGCACATGAAACTCGATGGGATCCATTTTCATCTCCTAACACTATAATATTGAAGCAATTGAGGCATGCTTTAGAAACCACATAGGCACAAGTCGTCCAAAAGCTCACATGCCATAACTAGAATCAAACTCTATTCCTATTTCACACGCATCCATTTTCTCTCTCTGTGATGTATTTTGATTGGTGTAATTCAATTTTATCTGTGGTATCTTTGATAACTATATTGCATGAGATGTATTCTCATCACCATATTGGGATTGTATTTTTGTTACTTGTAAGTTGCATTTAAAGATTTTAGCTCCCACAAGCCAACAAGTGTGATTTATGAATAGACTTGGAATGGTGCTTTTTCTAATCTTGGATAGATGTACTAGGTTATGAATAGACTTGGAATGGCACTTTGTTGGTTAGACATACTAGGTTATGGATGTAAAGAGCCAAAGCTGACTTGTGAACCTCATCACCTCGAGGAACATTGTTGGCTTAGGAAGGTTTCATAAATGCCCAAATGAACAAACACCTTAGAATGCATAAACCAAAAGAAATGAAAGGCGGATCAAACATGATTTGGGTGCTCCTGATTTCAAATTTGTCTGGATGCTTGCATGCATTTGATTGGTGGCAATGGCTAGCCACTCCTTTTTGTGTACTATAGAAAACTATCCACTCACTTGTCAAATTTAGCAACACTATGATAGTTCTATCCCCCATTGAATATTTGCAACCCCAATTAACAGGTTTGTTGCACACATTTGTCCCCGAATGAATATGAAATGACCCTTAGTTATTCTAGAGTATTGATCCAAATGGCAAATACTTTTGTCTTAATTTGTATGGTTAGGTCCCTTACGAATTACATGGATGTAGCTAAAAATGAATGTTTTCTAACATGGTCACTCTAGAATGAGTTGTGATAAAGAAGTAAAAGTGGATTTCTTGTCTATGGCTAGGGCCCCACCCAAGCTTATAATGCCACCCTTAAATTCATTTGGAGAATTGTTCTATAAGAATTACTACCTGCATTCCACATTCATCTTTCATGAGATAAACACCTCCTATATTTGAATCGTATCGAATCTCATTATTTTTTTAATGCTTCAACATAGCGTGTAACTTTGAGAACCCAAATACCTATTCATATGAATCTATTTCTCGTGTAATGTGCCCTAGCAAAAATATATTTTGAAAGAGAACTGCGTGCCCAATCATTCATGTGATTTGAAAAATATAAATTAAAATCCATGCAATGCAATCAAACAGACAATAGTCACATGAAAATTATGGATGCAGTTAAAGAAATTGTGCCTAGTCTATCTACATGTACTCGTGCGTCATGCAAATGCAAACAAAAAACACATACAATGGGAAATAAATTCCCAATGACGCTGACTAATGTGTTCAAATTCTTGGTGAAAAACTCCGCCCTGAGGTTTGCAATGGTGGACGTGCAGTGTCATGACATTGCATTGTGATAAGATATTTTATGAGTCCCCAACTTCCTTTGAGTGCTTACTAAATAAGCATCCAAATCACATTCTTTCCTTAGCTCGTAAGATCCAATATCACATTCAATATGCACTTTCTCACACTCAACTTCTCTCTTTTCTAGGGTTTTCTCACTCTCTAAAATTTTTTAGGATTTTCAACTCTCTGGAAGCCCCTGTTCACACCTGTGGACTGACAGAACCAAATTCCACAAACAGTTGACAACACGCAGTCTATATGCAAGATTATCTTCTTGGAAGACAACCGTGATATCAAATTCCACATCCGCAAAGGAGAGATACTACAAAAAGCCTTTTTTTTTTAAAAAAAAGAGAGAAATAAGCCTTGTAAACTCGACTTTAAGTTATGCTCATCCCACTAACAAGATTTCGAGTGTGTGAGGTCTTTTGGAACTTTGCAAGATGTCCGATCAAAGCATGGAAGATTTTATGGCTGAAGGTGACCTACCCGAACTAACGATGGAGCAAAAAATTGGATTTGATTATGATGCAGGTTCAAGAGGAACGAAGAGCACGTCAAATCTTGCAAGCTCAATTGGCCAATATGCAACGATCTACTGCCGACCAAGATAGACCGCAACCTAAAGATCTTATACGACGTACGATCGATGCAACACTTGAAGCGCAATCTATTCGGAAAGAGACAAAGATAAGTAAAAGAAACTTCAAATTTCGTACTTTCAATGGGTCATGCGATGGAAAGACTGTACTTTCTTTTATAAGTCAATTTGATGATTATTTCCATGAAGAACAATATGCTGAGAAAGACAGAATTAAGTGTGTCACTAACCATCTAGTTGACCGAGCATCCCTATGGTGGACTATTGTCCACAAAAGCATTGATTATCCCACTACTTGGGAGACATTCCAAAATAATTTTTTGTCGAATTTCCTTCTACCCTAATTCCATGAAAAAGCAATCAAACAATGGGATCTTCTGCAACAAAGGGATCATGAGTCTATTTCACAATATATTGAACGTTTTTGGAACGCTTTATTGCAACTACGAATGCTTGAAGATGTAACTGAGGCAACCCATAAACGCAAGTTTATGTTTGGCTTACTTGGATATTTTTATGAGGAGGTCAACATGTTCAAGACAACAACTCTCGAAGATGCAATTTCCTTAGCCCATGACACTGAAGACAAAATTTGAGGACGAGAGAAGCGACCACAACAATTTCAAACTAATGGTAACTTTGGTTCAAAACAATTCAATTCAAATTTTCGTTGATTCAATCAAAGTCGTTTCCTTTTATCTTCATTCCGTAAATCTTGGACACGACCACCTGCTTTGCCATCAAACACAAATTCAAACCCTAAGCGATATCTCCAGTCAAATCCCAACATTCCTAAACTTCCTGCTATTACAAATCATGTATCTAAAGCCAAACCCATAGTCTGTTACAAATGTCATCAACTTGGACATCTAGTGGTCAATTGTCAATTTAAAAAGTCAAATGTTCATATCAATTATTTGGGAGTGACAAAAGATGAAGAATATGAAGAGATGTCGGATTTCTTAGAAGATGATGACGACATTGGTACTACTTCAGATACTTTACCAGGTATGCCAAATCCCCATTCCTTATTAACAATGAAATGTCTTGTGCATGGTAAAGAAAAGACTGTTTTACATGATGATGGGAGCACACATGGCTTTATTTCTGCAAAATTGGTCAGAGTTGAATTTACATACTGTTTCTACACATTATCACATCAAGGCTGCATTCCTAGGAACTAGATACAATGGAACACAAGAGGTGCATGACTTAGAAATTAAAATTGGTGATTATGTTGAACGAATAAATTTCTTAGTTGTGCCTTTGCAGTCTAGTGACATTATCTTAGGAATGCCTTGGCGACATCAGTACAATCGTGATATAGATTATTCTACGCATTCAATGAAAATCCATTCTTAAGGAAAACAAATCACATTGCATGGTATGCACACTTTCAATAATTTTCCATTATTTACTCATACTCAGGCTAAATGTGCATTACGGAAAAGTAGCAAATCCTATTTAATATGGGTGAATGAAATAAAAGCTAAAGAAAATCAAATGTATCCTAGCACACACAATTTCTTTCCCAATTTCAAGATTGTTTTGCTGCTGATTTACCACCTGGATTACCACATGTACGTCCTGAAGATCACAAGATAGACCTAATTTCTGGATCACAACCACCATGTAAAGCACCATATAGACATAACCAAATTGAATAGAAAGAAATTCAAGCCCAAATTGAAAAATTGTTAACCCGAGGACTTATTAGACCTAGTAGTTCTCCATTCGGTGCACCTGTCTTATTAGTGAAGAATAAAAACAATACCTATTGCATGTGCATTGATTATTGTGTCCTAAATAAAATTATTGTTAAGAATAGATATCTGATTCCTAGGGTAGATGATCTTATGGACAAGCTACAAGGATCTGCCATATTTAGAAAGATAGATCTTAAATCTAGATATCATCAAGTAAGATTGGACACATCTAATATATTCAAAACTGCATTTAGAACACAATTTGGACACTATGAATTCTTGGTTATGCCTTTCGGTTTAACTAATGCACCAGCCACATTTAGTCGTATGATGAATTGTATATTTTTGAAGCATCAGCATTGTGTCATTGTTTTCTTTGATGACGTATTGGTTTTCAGTAAGAATAAGAACGAGCATTATGAACATTTATCTTTGGTTTTCAAATTATTAAAAGAGAGTCAATTATATGCCAATCCAAAAAAGAGTGAATTTTTCCAAATAGAAATTGAATATCTAGGACATATTGTTTCATGTGAAGGTATTAAAGTTGACCCTAAAAAGATAGAAGCAATTTTGAATTGGGTGATATCCAAAAATGTACATGAATTATGTTCTTTTTTAGGTCTTGCTAGCTTTTACAGAAAATTTGTGAGAAATTTCTCATTTCTTGCATTACCTTTGATAAAACTATTAAAGAAAAGCATTGTGTATCATTGGTCTGACAATCAACAAAAGTCCTTTGATTTACTGAAACATGCTTTAACTCATGCTCCTGTATTGCAATTACCTGACTTCAATAGACAATTTTTCCTAGTAGTTACTAATGCTAGTGGATCTAGAATAGGAGTAGTCCTCCTTATGCAAGATTCTCATCCTATAGCCTAATCTAGTTACAAACTTAAACCCTCTAAACTTAAGTATTCTACCTATGATAAGGAATTGCTAGTTGTAGTACAAGCTTTACATCAATGGAAACATTATTTAATGGGATATGAATTCATGATCAAAACTGACCAACAAAGCATTAGACATCTCCTTAGTCAACCACAAATATCTGACTGATACATTAAATGGGCTGCTTTTATTCGAAGTTTTCATCCACTCATACAATATCAACCCGGAAAAGAGAATGTTGTTGCCGATGCTTTAAGTAGAAGACCGACTATTCATAATATTTATGTGATATCTTTTGATTCTCTTCTCCCTATGAAAGAAACTTATGACCAAGACCCTACTTTTCAAGCTGATTGGAATAAACTAGTTGAAAATAATTAGATTCCTATTGATTCATTATCTTACACTGATGGATTTATGTTTTATGAAAAAAGATTATGTGTAACTATTCCATTTCGATAATTTGTTTTGCATGAAATTCATTGTCCCCCATACCAAGGTCATAGAGGAATTATATCTACTTTGCGTACACTGATTGAAGATTTTTATTGGCAACACATGGAAACTGATGTATCTAACTTTGTATCTGAATGCCTAATTTGTCAAAGAGTTAAAAGACACCATGAAAAACAATATGGTTTATTAATGCCTTTACCAATTCCAGAAGGACCATGGGAAAAGATTTCAATGGATTTTATCACTGGTTGACCTAATACTAAAGCTAATCATGACATGATTTGGACTATTGTTGATAGGTTTAGTAGACAAGCATATTTCATTCCATACAAGAAAGCATTAACTGCATCTCAAGCTGCTCAATTATTCTTGAAAGCTGTTTTCACTAGCCATGGTTTGCCAAAAGTTATTATTTCTTATCGTGATTCTAGATTCTACAATAATTTTTGGATTACTTTGTTTGCTAACTTAGAAACAAAGATTGATTTTTCATCTGCATTTCATCCTGAAACAAATGGCCAAACAGAAGCTACTAACAGTACCATTTTAGATCTTTTGCGTGCATACACAATTTCAAAACCACAAACATGGGGTACATATTTACATTTACTTCAATTTACATCCAATAACACATCACATATAGCTACACAGAAAGCACCATTTGAAATTATTTATGGATATAGATTGCCTAAACCTGTTACATCATTGTCAAACAAAGTTCAAGCTTTTGATGTTATTGCTGACATGCATGCTACTATTTTTTATGAAGTTAAAGATACGATTGCCAAAGCTATGAGTTTCAAAGTTGATGATTATGTTTGGTTATGAATTGAAAAGGGAAGATTACAAAGTGTTGACAAACACCCTGTTGTAAAATTAGCCCCTAGATTTTATGGACCTTTCAAGATCATTCACAAAATCAATGACAATGCATTTAAACTAGAATTACCACAACACTAGAAAATCCACAACACCTTTTATATCAGTTTATTACGACCTTTTAGAGGACAATTACCTATACACCCTATATATGAAAACCCTCCTTTGCTAGAAGAAGAAATTGAAATCCTTGAGCCTGAAACTATTCTAGATACTAACTTTATAGCCACTAGAACTGGCCGTAGATATTCTAGATATTTGGTTAAGTTTAAAAATCATCCTGTTGAAGAGGCCCAATGGATGCACGCTTGAGACCTAAGTGCTTTTCCCACACTGCTGGCTCCACATTGAGCTAATACCAATTGAGGACAATTGCTATCCCACCCCGGGGGTATGATGCTAGGAGGCATATTCCACAGTGGATTCTGTGAGATTTTGCGGTGGATTCCGTAAAATTTTATTGTCGGGGCTCATACACAAGGTGGATTCTTTGTGTGAAAAGTTGATGGGGACGCCTATCCTTTTCGGGCATCTTGTTAATTTAATGTGCAAGTGGGTGATTCCAGAGCGCGTGATTCTACAAAATACATATTTAAACTAATAGACGTTTATGAGTTTAGAGTGCGCAAAAGTAATAAATTAATGTTAGGATTGAGTTCTAACCAATTTATTTATTTTGTAGCTGAAGACTGCTAGGTATTCACTTTTGTCGGTTTAATTTTATTATTTTTTAACAATTGTGAGTACTTCAGTTGATGTGTAGAGTAGGCAGTGGTGGCGTTGGAAAGCACTGGAGGATAGCGTGTATTCAAATCATTATCATTTTTTATGGGTGCGCATCTTAGGCATGGTGTCAATATTTTGATGCGCTTATTTATTGAAGCGCTTGACATTTATTTATTATTATTTTGTATGCACATGGACGCACGATTTAAATATTTGTATTGCATATTGTATTTGGGTACCACCCGACTCCTTGGGCACCCAATAGCTTTAATTCTTTAGTGGGACAAAAGCAAACACAAAAGCAAAAGTGTGCTAATTGTAAATTGGGCTATTTTTTTGAGCTTGGAGATGAATAATATATCAAATACATGCTTTGTGGAGTGCTCACACAAGGCATGGGGGGAAATTGCACCCAATTAGTCTCTTGCTTCATGTTGTGCAAGCTCTTTTCCTTGTTCTTTGTGCAAAAGTAGAGTTCTTTTGTTCTTGGGGACCTTTCAGCGCTCACTACGCGTGCATACAGCGTCTAATCTACGCACTACATTTCATAGTTCTCTTCTGTTTTTTAGCAAAAATGTCAAATTTGGATATACTTTGTTGATCCTAATAATCCAATTCATTGATACAAGCTATCAAAAGATATGAAAAAGATGGAACTTGAAGTTAATACTCGAGATTTCAAAAATTGAGAGCTTTTCTTAAAGTCGAAATATCTAAGGTTTGACATACTTTGGTAGTTATAACTGAGACATGGATTTTGAGACCCATTTTTTAAGCGTTTGAGTTCATTCTTAGAGCTAAAAAGTGGCTGGGAGGTATCAAGGACCAAATTTTCATGCAAAATTGAATGATGGAAGATGGTCAAGCTAGAGTTTTTCTAAGTGGATTTTGACGCCAGGAATCCAATGGAAGTCTCCTTTCACCGATCGGAGGTCGTTTGACCCCCCATTTAATCCACGCAAGGTTTTGTGCTCTAAAGTAGCTATGTGATTTGGGAGCCCAAAAGTGAATGACAGGTCAAAGTTTATAGATTTCAATGTCATGGAGTTAGCCGTCCTATCATATCGCAATTCCGAGTCTGTTTGCTCCTCCAAACAAGCTAAAAACCCTCACGAAGTAGTGTGAAAGTGGGTTTTCCAAAGTGAACATTTAATAAATGACATAAAATGAAATGTAAATGAAAAGAAAACATGCAAATTCTTGCCCGACAAGAGGAGGGGGCATTTTTTATTTTGTGCCCCATTTTTTGATGGATTTGTGCCTCTTCAATACAGTGCAATAGAGAGAGAGAGAGAGAGAGAGAGAGAGAGAGAGAGAGAGAGAGAGAGAGATGGAAGCCTGATCTACATGCTAAGAGTAAGATTTTGACTGTAAGCATGTGAAATATGTGAAGATTTTTATGCGTAAGCGATCGTTTTACTTATTTCATGATAGATTTTGATTGAATTTTTTGGAAATGGTTGTCTTTGGTTATTAACGTCGTAATCTATCAGAGATGCTGAAGAAAATAAGAAAATTTAGTCACATAATAATTTATACATAAACTCGCGACTATGCGGTTTTAAAGAAAATGGTTAATTTTGGGATTTTTATGGTGTTTATGGGGTTCCTGTGGAAAAAAATATGATAAAAAGTTAATTCTCATTACTATACATGATCAGTCCAAATTGAAAACTCAGAAAATATCATATTTTATGCATAAATAAATATGAAAAAATAGATAAAAATAAGTTTTTTGCATTGAATGTTTTTAAAAAAATAAGATTTATGCGTGTGGATGTATGAGATGGCTAGATCATGAGGGATGACCCTCAGTTCAGCCTTGCCTCTGTGTTCAAGTGGAGTCTTTATCACTTTTATAAAGAAAAACACATTAAAAATGCTTTATACACCTATCAACGCATGCATAACCTAAGTAGTAGGGAGAAGGAGAAGTTTTGAGGGTTACTAATTTACTGATAAGATTCTAAATTCTAATCTTTTGCTGAGGCATGGCATATAAGACACTTATGGATTAAATTTAAGAGGGTCTAGCAGCACGAGAATTCTTGGTGTTGACCCTTAGAAATGCAGCATTACGTGTAGATTTAAATCATTGAAAGAACAGTCTTTACACCTCACAACGCTGATTTCTAAATGATAAAATGATTGAGAAATATATTTTATCACACGCAATTGCGTTGCACGCAACTCATGGTATCATTACTGGATGCATTGCAATTGTATTCATGCATATGACCTACGTTGAGTATGTGAGATATCCTAAGCGGTAGGTTTAGATGTTCGGTTTCTTTGGGGACTATTTAGTGACGAAAATATCTATATCTCTTGGAATGTTTGAAAATAAGAGTTGAGTTTGTGACATATGTGCTATTTGTATTAGCAGTGCATCGAGGGGCCAATCCTCGTCGAGGTGTAGGAGAGCCGCAGTGGAGCCACAACATTCAGCCAAGGGATGCCTCCTCTGTCTATGCCTACATGGTGTTTTACATTGATATGTATAGGGACTCACTCTAAGGAATGTGGGGAAGTCTTAACCATTGGATTACAATTCGAAACAAACACGAAATTTATGATAGAAGTTAGGGCAGTGTGTCCCTTAGACGCTCCTGGTAGTGAGGCTAAGAGGGTGTGTTCTTTGAGTGTTGAGAGGCCCGACTAGTGCCTAGAGGGTCAGTGTTGGGCCAATTTTCAGTCCCGATAGGTGGTGCATTTTCTAGGAGCTGCTTGTAAGTGGAGAACCTCAAAACTCAGTTGTCTAGGGACCATTTAGCCACTTTATGCCAAAGGACACTAAGATTGATCCATTGTTTACTGATAAACACCATCCCGATGAAATCAAAAAACAAGAAAGAGCTGAAAGAGCTCTGCGACGTGTCAAGATCTTGAGGAGGCATTCCCCTCAACGTAGTAATCCAATATTCCTATGAGGGAGTGGATCTAGTGGTTCTAGAGTCACAAATAGTCTATTGTGAGGAGGAAGCTCTAATCTCGGGTAAGTTACTCATGAATATATGTGTGCATCACATGGGTTCAAAATAAGGTGTTTTTAAAATACTATTTTTATATATTTTTTACATAGAGAAGGGTGTAATATAAAGGGGTTATTTACATATTGAATAGAAAATAATTATGCTTTATTTTAAAAAAATCACAAATAAATATATTTATAAATAGACCTTGAAAACGCACATGATGTTGAGGATATACATATAGTAACTTCCCTGAGGCTCTAGTGCTCCCCTTTCCCTAGTAAGTTAGTCTACATCAAGTGTGGGTGTAAACCCACCTTCACCAAATCCTATTGTAAATCCAATCATTGATATGGCACAACCTATCACAATTCTTGTTAGAATGGCGGATTCGCCAGCCTTAGGTTTTCCCTTACCTATCTTTAATGGGTTAGTGGAGAAAGATGCAGAGCTCCACATTAGGGAGTTTCAAAAGTTGGTGTTCAACTATCATATCCAAAGATGAAGGACATTTAATGATGTTCTTTAACATGACTCTCAAGGGAAGAGCTATAGTATGGTATCATGGCCTAGAGGCCAAAACCATAACCACTATTGATTTATTTTACGTAGCCTTTCGAAGGGAACTTGCCCCTAAAAGGAGTGGTCAATATTGGCTATGTGTACTAAATGTGACACGTCCAGAGCCACATGAGGTTATTCGAGCATATGCCAAGAAGTTAAAAGTGGTCTTTCACAAAAATTGCAAGCCTCTATCCCTATCCCAGCAACTGGCCCATTGCAATATTTTTTGCATCATTTGTACTTCAATATCTAGGTGCAGTTGAGTAGTGTCACCTTGCTAGATACAGATACTACTGTTAGGCAAGCAGAGGAAGTAGAATCTCAACTACAAGTGGCCTACCTCTCTAAAGACAATCTTAATGCGGGTCTAGCTTCTTGAAATAATTTAGCATTGACCAATGGAAGTCAAGGGATAGCTATGACTAACCCGAATGGGAGAGAAAGCATAATACAAAATGTGCCCTTGCTACCAACTCCTCCCAATGTGACCATGCCAATAGCTAGTTAGATGGCTCCACTAAATAATGGAAGTCAAATGATAAACCCTAATGTGGTTCCAATTAATCAACAGAGCAACCACCTTAATCAGGTGGCTAGGTCGATGGAACAAGTAGATGATCATGGGTATGAGTCTAGTGCATCAAATGTTCTTAGCAAAGTTAAGGATATGATGAAGCACTAGACCAACATGATCACCAAACAATATAGGCAAATAGCTCTTGATATCAATTTTCTTTAAAAACAATACAATTTGATAGGGAGTCGATGCCTTGAAGAGGGTGCCCCCTCAAGATTTAGCTATAAGTGGTGTGGTGGCAAACATTTCCCTAGGAATTGCCCTAATGTTAAATGTGACATATGTGGGAATTTCGAAAATCTAGCTAGTACCTATTGGAGTAAGATTAGTTCTGTCTAGCAAGGGAGTAGGCAACTAGGTCCACTCAATCATCGAGCGCAAGCGAATAATCTCCAGTAGGATGATGGGACAAAGAAAATATTGCAAAGAGGGAAAGCTACTATAGAAGAGATGCCTAGTAGTAGTGGTGTTAGCCTTATTGAAGATGTGAGTGTCAACGACATTGAAGCTTTAAATTTGTGAGCCATTGCAAGAGGGTAAAAGGCTAAAGAAGGCAATAGGGATAATGTAAAACCTGCTGAGGTAAACCCTTAACATGATGATAAAAGTCCTTAACCCTAATGTAGAAGTCGGTCCTCTAAAAGCTGCTGATGGCAAAGCTAACTCTCAAAATGAGTTGCCAAAGAATAAGGTGAAAGCCAAGAAGGAGATGCTAAAGTCAGTTCAAAGGCCAAAGGAGAGAATGGAACCATTGCTAATTATCATGAGTTTCATTTAGCGAGTTCTATTTGCGACGTAATGCATGATGTGAACCTCTTGCAATTAATCAAGTTATCTCAAAGAGTGTGTAAATAATTTAAAAAGATTCAAGTTCGCACTGGGTATATCATTGAGCCCTTGGCAATACCTCACGTGGGAGAGGATTGGTTTGAGCATGCTGAAAATCATTGCCTAAGGGTAGCAATGTATGTTGATGGAATATTAGTGGATCATGCTATTGTAGACATGGGATCCTTCGTCAACATCATGAGTTCAGAATTGATGGAAAGGATATGATTAGAAATCCGAAAGGATACCTCTACAATGTTGAGATATCGAGCTTCACTCGTGATATGCCAGGGTGACCGTTGTGCATTTATGTCACCGACTTGTCAGTTGCAGATGCGGTTGGTACACCATCCATGAATAATAGCTAAATGACAGCTATCCTTATCTACTCTAGTTTGTGGCTCAGTTAGTATGCCACCTTAGTTAATTGCCTTTGGTTTGAGACCCATATATAGGGTTCTTCTATTTCTTTGTATGAGAGTCCTTTTTGGCTTACACAACTAAGAAGAGGAAAACTGTTTTTAGCCTCCACCTTTGTGTGTATTCCCCCATTGTGCAAGCAAGAAAGCTACAAGTGAGACTCCTTCCTTCTCTCCCACAATCTTGGCATGGTATCAGAGCCTTGTTCGTGGTAAGGAGCTCAAGAAAGCAAACCAAGTTCGTGGTGTTCTGGTAAGAGAACCAGTATTGCTTTCATTTTTCTGTTTTGGGAGTAAGTCTCTGTAACAAGTAGCACAGCCGGAAAGTGCAAGAGTGCATTGTCTCAGATTGAAACCCCCTTCGCGGTGTAGCAAGAGGGCAGTATATGCTACGGGCAAGGGCTTTTAGCCCTTGGTTTCTCTGTTTTTTTTATTTGAGGCCATTTCGGGGCCTGTTTTGGAGGCAGAAGTTTTTTGCACGCTCTCAAGAAAAGGCCCAGTTTTATGCTGTGCGACCACTGTTCTACAGGTCGGTGAAAAGTTACTGTAGAAATTTCATCGTATGCCTGTGCGCAGAGACATTGGGAGTTATAGAATCATCCTTATTGCCTGTTGATGCAAAACCGTCACTAGAAAGTGACTGTGTGGTCAAATACCACTTTCGTTAGTTTTGCAGATTTGCCCTTGTGAGGCTGAAACTGTGTTCTTTGCAGTGACAGAATTTTTTGCAGTGTTCTGTAATGGCGTCTGATTCTCTTTCACAGATTGTCACTGAAAAGCTTGACAAGAACAACTTTCAAGCATGGAAGTTTAGAATGAAGAATTTCCTTATGGGAAAAGGAAATTGGGAATTTGTTGCAGGAAATGAAGAAGAACCAGTTCTTCCTGATGTTCCCAATCAATAGCAAATGCAAGCATTTAAAGCATGGCATGAGAGAGCCAGAAAAGTTATGTACTGGCTGTCTATCAGCATTTCAGACTCTATGATTGTGCATATTCAAGATGCAAGTACGCCAAAGGAGGCATGGGATACTTTGTAAAAAATGTATAGCACAAATACGCAAGCCAGAGAAATGCAGCTCAAGCAAGAGTTGCCCAATGTGCAAAGAGAAAGTATGAGCATCAATGACTACCACATGAAGGTGAAGAAGATCGCAGATACACTTGCTTCCATTGGATCGCCAGTGGAAGATGATGATTTAGTTTCTGTGACCTTGAATGGTCTAGGAAAGGATTATGCACAGTTCCGAACATCCATTTCCGTCCGTGAAAGATTTCCTGACTTTGAGGAGTTGATTGCTCTTCTAATTTCTGAGGAGCAAAGAAATGGTGGTGCATCTTCTTCAGGAGGAACTTCAAAAGAAACTGTCTTCTACTCAAATGCTGGAAGATGTAGAGGCAGAGGTAGAGGAGGCCGATTTGGAGGCCATGGTAGAAATCAAAATATACAGCAGACTCAAGAAAACCAGTCCTATGGAGAAGGACGTGGTAATTCTAGAGACAGGGGGAGCCAAAGAGGTCGTGGTGGATGGCAAAGAGGCCAAAATGCAAACAGCAATGTTGAATGCTACTACTGTGGTAAAATGGGTCATATGGCTAAAGACTGCTATAAAAAGCAGAATGATATCATGAATGGAAAATTGCAACAAGGGAATTATGCATCTTCTAGTAGACAAGGTGATGACAGAAATGAGCATTTGTTTATGGTGCAGCACATGAACAATTCTGTGACAAGTGTAGAAGAAAGCAACGATGTATGGTATATTGACTCAAGTGCATCAAACCACATGACATGTCATGCAGAATGGATGGAGGATGCAAGGAAAATGGAAAAACCAGGATTTGTGTAGACTGGTGATGATACTGCACATCCTATTGTGCAGATTGGAAAAATTCCTTTGTCTATGTAGAATGGGAAAAAGAAATACCTATCAGATGTATTTGATGTCCCGAATATCACCAAGAATCTGGTTTCTGTTGGTCAAATGGTTGAGCAGGGCTTGCAGGTCAGATTTAATCCTCGTGGATGCTTTGTTGAGGATATGAAAAATAAAGGTCGCTTGATAGCAAAAGGAAAGAAGAAGGGCATAATGTTTACGTTGGATGCAGACATGCCTGAATTGAGTGCAGCAATGTTTGCACATGGGACTGGTGTAGTTGCATATATTGATATCTGGCATAAATGCATTGGTCATGTTAATGTACAGCGACTTAAATCAATGCAGGCCCAAAATACTGTTGTAGGATTGCCAAAATTCAAGGTTGCAAAAATGCATAAGGTATGTGAAGCCAGTCAGTTTGGAAAATAGGCAAGGAAACAATTTCCTAGACATGTTCAAGAGAGTGAGAAGCCATTGGAATTAATCCACTCTGATGTGTGGACTACTAAAGCTGTATCCCTTGGAGGCTGTCATTATTTTGTCACTTTTATTGATGACTATAGCAGAAAATTTTGGGTGGATTTTATGAAAAAGAAAAGTGAAGTTTTTGGGCATTTCAAAACTCTTAAAGCTATGGTTGAAAAAGAAACAGGCCTGCAAATAAAATTCCTAAGGTCAGATGGAGGGGGAGAGTACCTCTCAAATGAGTTTGCAAGATTCCTGTAGGAGCATGGCATAAAGTAGCAATATTCATGCAGTCATACCCCACAACAAAATGGAATTGCAGAAAGGAAAAGCAGGCATATTGGAGAGGTATCTCGTGCCATGCTCAATGAAAAAGACTTGCCAGATTTTTACTGGGCTGAAGAAGTTGCTACAACAGTCTACATAATGAATAGGACTCCCACTACAGTAATACATGGGATGACTCCAGAGGAGAGGTATACTGGTATGAAACCAGATATTTCTCATTTGAAGATTTTTTGTTGCATTTCCTATGTTCATGTGCCAGATGAGTTGAGATCCAAGTTGGATCCAAAAGCTGAGAAGTGCATCTTTATTGGTTACTCTCTGCAGCAGCAGAAAGGGTATAGATGTTATAACCCTTCTACTCGTAAGTTTACAGTGAGCAGAGATGTTATTTTTGATGAGATGAGTAGCTGGTATAAACCAGTAAATGTGATTGATGATGTAGATGCACAAAACGGTAATGTTGCATAGAATTCACAGCAACAGTCACAAAATATTAGTGGACCTAGAGCGTCCTCTAGTAGTGGTTCACATTCTTCGCCATGGACAAGCAGATTGAGATCAGGAGAATCTTCTCAAAGCAATGCAGATAGTGGTATTCAGGTGTCACGAAAAGGAAAAGAGAAGGTAGATCAGCCCATGTTTGATGTGAATGCAGGTCATTCTTATGTGGATGGTGAATCCAGTGGCTCAGAACAGAGCATTGATGATGAGTTGGGTATTCCTTCTATTGTTACACCTGGAGTAAGGAAGACCAGGGATGTTTTGAGAGCACCTGGGAGTGAACCTACTTTGCACAGGTCTACCAGAGCTAGGTATCTTGTGGATAGGCTGAAATATGATGGATTTACAGCCATTCACTATGCCTATATGGTCAAAGTGATACATGCACCAGAACCCACTTCTTTTGAGCAAGCCATGGGAAAAGAAAAATGGGAGAAAGCCATGGATGAAGAAATGGATGCCTTGGAAGCAAATGCTACATGGGAGTTGGTACCTTTGCCTAAAGGTAAGAATGCAATTGGCTATAAGTGGGTTTATAAGGTGAAGCACAATGCAAATGGTTCTATGAACAGATACAAGGCAAGATTAGTAGTCAAGAGGTATGCACAAACATATGGCATTGACTATGAAGAAACATTCAGTCCGATTGCAAGGATGGCAACCATAAGAGCACTCATTGCTATGGCTGCATCAAAGGGATGGTCTTTACATTAGATGGATGTAAAGAATGCCTTCTTGCATGGTGATTTGCAAGAAGAGATCTATATGGAGCAGCCACCAGGTTATGTGCATGCTGTTCATCCTGAGTTTGTTTGCAGGTTGAAGAAAGCCTTGTATGGCTTAAAGCAAGCACCCAGAGCATGGTCTGACAAGATAGGACAGTATCTTGTCACTATTGGCTTTTAGATTTCCAAGGCAGATTTCTCACTTTATGTGAGAAAAACAGAGAAAGGTATTATGCTGCTTGTCATTTATGTTGATGATTTGATTATCACAGGTGATAGTGATGAAGATATCCTTCATGTGAAAATGCTATTGAAGCAGAAGTTTAAGATGAAGGATTTGGGAGAGCTGCGTTATTTCTTGGGCATTGAGGTGATTAGATCACCAAGTGGGATACAGCTCTTGCAGAGGCAGTATGGACTGGACATGCTGTCCAAATATGGGATGACAGGCTGTAAGCCTATTTTCAGTTTCTTTGGAGCAGAATGTGAAGCTGAGTGCAGATGCAGGTAAGCTTCTGGAAGACCCTACTATGTACAGACGCATAGTAGGAAGTTTGATTTATATGACTATTACCAGGCCAGATTTGGGCTATGATGTTGGATTGGTAAGTCAGTTTATGCAGGCTCCAAGGAAACCACATTTGGATGCGGCTAGACGCATACTCAGATATATGAAGTCCACATTGCAATATGGACTATTTTATGAGACTGGGGTACAGATACAATTGTATGGATACACTGATGCTGATTGGGCTGGTAGTATTTCTGATAAACGATCTACCAGTGGATATGTGTTCTCTTTTGGGAGTGCTGCAGTCACTTGGAGCAGCAAGAAACAGCCTACAGTTGCCTTGTCGAGCACAGAGGCTGAGTACAGGGGTGCAGCAATGGCCGCATGTGAGGTAGCTTGGTTGCATAAGCTACTTTATGATATGCATCAGCCTACAGATGGACCAGTTGTCATTTATTGTGACAACAAGAGTAGTATACACTTGGCAAATAACCCAGTCTATCATGCTAGAACAAAGCACATTAAGGCGCATTATCACTATGTGCGGGAGAGGGTTTTACTAGGTCTTATTGATCTAGTTTATGTCAGCACAGAGGATCAGGTAGCTGACATATTCATGAAGGCATTGGGCGCAGAGAAGTTGTGCAAGTTCAGAGACCTACTTGATGTGCAGGAATTGGGATTGAATTTGAGGGGGAGTGTTGAGATATCGAGCTCCACTCGTGATATGCGAGGGTGACCGTTGTGCATTTATGTCACCGACTTGTCAGTTGTGTAGATGCGGCTGGTACACCCATCCATGAATTATAGCTAGATGACAGCTATCCTTATCTACTCTAGTTCGTGGCTCAGTTAGTATGCCACCTTAGTTAGTTGTCTTTGGTTTGAAACCCATATATAGGGTTCTTTTATTTCTTTGTATGAGAGTCATTTTTGGCTTACACAACTAAGAAGAAGAAAACTATTTTTAGCCTCCATCTTTGTGTGTATTCCCCCATTGTGCAAGCAAGAAAGCTACAAGTGAGACTCCTTTCTTCTCTCCCACAATCTTGACATACAATTCTTCAAATGACTGATGGAAATTTAAGACAACCTGAAGGTTGCATTACCAAAGTCCATGTGACTACTGCAAGTGTGGAATGCACTATAGATTTTAGGATTATTCGGCTCGCAATATGACCAAGCTATCAAGTATTGTTAGGAAGGCCATGGATCTTGTGATCTGACTATCAAGTGAATATACATGCCGGTCGTTGATTTTTGGCAAATGTACTAGTCGTGTGGTAGTAGATGCATATCCTGAGTCTCCTCAAAGTGAGACAGCTCCTCTATCCTCGTCAAAATTAGATGCATTAGAGGAACCATCTGGCATTGAGACTTCATCAAGTGATGAATCAAAAGAGGGGTCCACTACAAAGAATATATACCATGTGATTCTAAATGGGCCTATTAAAGATCAAGATAGAATAAGAGATGCGGATGTGATTGAGCTAGATCTTGGAACGTTGAATGATCCACGAGCTATTAAATTAGGGGCTATGCTTAATCTAGCAGAGAGGAGGGACTATGTGTCACTGATCCAAGAATTCCCGACATCTTTGCTTGGAGTTATGATGAGCTGAGGGATATTCCTCCCAATTTGGCTATGCACATTATTCTTTTGAAGGAAGGTAGTTGTCCTATGTGACAAAAAGTGAGGCGTATGCCTTTTAAGCTAAGGGACAAACTATTTAAGGAGTTACAAAAATTGTGTACGGTTGGCTTGATATGTCCTATATAACACACAGAGTGGTGTTCACTAGTGGTTATCAAGAAAAAGAAGAATAATCAAATATGACTTTGCATAGATTTTGAAAACTCAATAAACAAACAGTTAAAGATTACTATCCACTCTGCCATTCATTGATCAGATTCTAGATCAATCAGCGGATAGGGATGTTTATTTATTTATGGATTGCTTTGCTGGATATAACCAAATGGCTATTGTAGAGGAAGATAAGATTAAAACCATATTTATTACTGTATTTGGTACATTTGTATATCATGTGATGGAATTTGGATTATGCAATGCACCGAGTTCTTGGCAACATACAGATGATAAGACTTTTGGTGATATTTTCCCCAAGGAGCCGAAAATCTTTATTGACAATCTGGGGGCAGCCACCATAAGGGAAATAATGCTGATTATTTTAAGAAATTTTTTTGAGTGTTGCAGGTAGTTTGCATTGCTCTTAACCCAAGAAAGTGTGTCTTTGGAGTGCCCTCCTATGGACTATTATTGGGTCATGTGGTTAGTTCAATTGGTATTGCAACTAATCCTGAAAAGATAAAGGTTATTGTCGTTATGAGTCTGCCATCATGTACTCCTAAATAAATGCATAGCTTTCTATCACATCAATGGGATATTATCGATGATTTATTAATGCAATGGTAGAAAGAATGTTGCCATTGGCGAATCTATTATCTTTTAATTATCTATTTGTTTGGAGTGATCATTGTCAAGTATCCTTCGAGGATTTGAAGCAAGAATTGGTAAAAGTCCCAATCCTAAAAGCACCCAAAAGGGATGAGTTTTTAATATATTTTCAATAGCCACAATGCATAGCATTAGCTGTTGTTTAGCCCAAATCTAGGAGGCGAAATGGTATCATCCAATAGCATTTTCTAGTGGTAAATTAGGGATATCCGAACCTAATTATACCTACATGGAGAAGTTGTGCATTAGGATGGTGTTTGTGACCAAAAAGTTTAGGCACTATATTCTTTATGAAAATGCAGTATTTTATACAAAGATGGAAGGACTTAAATTGTTGCTGAATAGTTACAAGTGAAATGGTTGATTACTTTATAAGAGTTTGATTATGAAATTAGGAGTAACCCACCGAAGTTGCAAGGCACCGTTGAATGTCTTGTGGATTTCAAGGAACCAAAGCAAATCTTGGCTGAGGTTAGTGATATTGAGGGACTGTTTAAAATTGATACATCTTTCATTCCATCTTGGTATGCTACTATAACACACTATTTATCCACATGAGAGACTAGAGCTGCTTTATCAAAATCAGAGAATAGAAAAATTAGATAGCAAGCTTTGAAATTTGCCTTGATTGCAGGAACACTATATCGACAAGGGGTTGATGATGTTTATCGCCTATGTGTTATGCATAACGAGGTTCTATTTATCTTGGAAGAGTGCCATAACTCTACCTGTGGAGGGCACTTTGTTGGGTGATTGACTGCATAAAAAGCTTTAAGAGCTTGATATTGGTGGTCGTCCATTTTCCAAGATTCATTTGAGTATGTCTAGAGATATGATATATGTCAAAGGAATGATAGTGGGGAGACTAGGAAGTTTCCATTGACTTCTATTATGGCTATACTACCATTCAAGAAGTGGGGCATCGATTTTGTGGGTCATATTACCCTGTCGTCTTTTATACAAAAGATATATATCATAGTGGCAACTGACTATTTTACGAAGTAATCAGAAGCACAAGTGACAACAAAGAAGGATGATGCAAATGAGAGTGCTAGCTTCCTACTTGAGTAGATTATCTGCTAATTTGGTCTACCAAAGGATTAGTATCGCACCATGGAACCTATTTTCTAAATAAGGTGATCTGACTGAAGTATGGCAGATTAAGCATAATAAGATGACTCCTTATAACCCACACGCAAATGGAAAATTTAAAAGTACTAATAAGCACCTTGTGGGTATTCTATCAAAGATAGTATCAGAGAAGAAACAAGATTGGGATAAGAGGTTATATGTGGCAGTGCAGACATATAACACGATGTTTAAATGAGCAAGAGACCACACCCCATTCAAGTTAGTTTATGGAGAGGAGTATATATTACCCCTAGAGATTGAGTTACCGACCATAGGATTCACAATTAACCATTCTTTGGGGGACAAAGATGCACTCTTTGAGCACTTTACGACTTCAGCACACCTGGATGAGCTCAAATTACAGAGTTGTTAGACCAGAAAGTGGCTAAGCGTCGACGAATGAAGCAGTTGCATGATTTAAAAGTGAAGAAATATAACTTTAAAACAGGAAAATTAGTTTTATACTATGATGAATGTAGGGAGATGTTTCCACGAAAACTAGAGCCTAAGTGGAATGGTCCCTACAAAATAGTTAGAATAGGAAAAACTAAGTCCACAGCATTACTGGCCAATCTACAAGCAATGTAGTTTAAAAATAAGGTTAATATTAATAAGATTAAACCTTATTATCTCTAAATGCATTAACGAGAATTATGCCTTGCATGCCCATGCTTGGCTGAGATCTCAAACCTGCAAGAGAAAACATTTGTTGATGGGGCAGCACATTTCTTACTTGGAACACCCATACTTGGAGCAGAGATATCATTAGGGAAATCTTATCTAGTGGAGTAAGGGATATAAAATCATTAAGAGGATGGATCATTTGTTTGGAAAATCAAAGTTTTTTGTCATCACTGCTTAGGAATTTTGATGAGTATCCCTGTTAGAGTTCAAAGCTTTGATTATGGGATTGAACATTGCAAAGAAGAGTGGTATTCGCCAATTGGTAGTAAAAGGGGGTTCCCATTTAGTTTTGAACCAACTAAATTGAATGTACATAGTATGGAACCCTATTCTTCATATGTACTATTGTGTTGCCATGAACTTGATTGATGACTTTGAGAGTGTCTCTTCAACTGAAGCCACGACATTGGAACCAGTTTGTTGAATTCATTAGCCAACTATGCATATGAAAAAAACCTCTTTTTCAATTGTGGTCCTAGTTTGGATATATTTATTGATGAGGTGACAAGACATGACCCGATCAATTATGGGGAATTTTATTAGAACATGCTCTATATGGCAGGTGATCGTTAGTATGGGTGATGCAAAGAGTAGCTGAGACCCATTTGATGTTATTATCTTGGACCCATAGGTTGGTCAGATGACACTTTATGCATATGCCTCTTGCTATCTATGCAAGAGGTATGGGTCACAATTTCATGCATTTAGTTTAGGACTTGGAGCCCAAATTTCTCCTTGGGATGGAACGTCTCGTTGTCTATCAGTGTTAGTCCAAGGAGGGTTCTATGAGTTACATTGTTATATTCCTTTAGGCCAAGAGGGCCAAGTTTTAGATGTGGAATGTTATATCTCTTTAGGCCAAGAGGGCCAGTTTCGTTGTTGTGAAATGTTATATCTCGTTAGGCTAAGAGGGCCATGTGATTGTTTGGTATTGGTGCTTTTAATCGATTTTTGTTTGAGTGTTGTACCAAACAGGTTTGACGGAGTGCTTGGAGAGAGCCTTTGTTGCGTGGGAGCTTCTAGTCGGCAATCCAAGTGGTGTTGTTGCCTTTCTGAGTTTTTTCCCTTAAGCTGCTTATATATATGTATTAAGTGTCACCTTGTGAGGGCTTGGTAAATTCTTGGGTATCGAAACAAGACCCGAGACCGATGCCCTATTCTCCTTGGATCACTACGCTGAGCTCCCTCCTTTTTACATGCCTGAGTATCAGGTTTTGAAAGAAAATAAAGCTAAATAGAAAGAAAAAAATAATAAATAAATGAGATCATGTTATAGGAGTCCTCACCTAGTTGGGATCTCTAGGTTTCGGTATCCTCGGTTAGATAGGTAGATCAGACAACCACTTCTGATTATCTCTTTGATAGTTCTTTTTAGCTAGGTTGTGTTGGAGCATTTGGTTGATAACTGACTCTTGACCTCTTGATTAGATACTACTTAGCTTCTCCCTCATGGATTTCATGCCGTGAGTTTTGTCACGAGAAAGGGCAAGAGCTGTGATATGTGTTGTTGTTTTTTCTTATCATAGCTTAATGTTTTTTGTGGTTATGTTTGTGCTGATTTGTTCATGGGATTCCATGGGTTGAGTTGCCCTATCCCGTGTCGCCAATGAGAGCTGGATTTTGGGACATGTGTTTGAAGTGTTTGAGCCCATTCTTGGAGCGGAAAATTGGTCGCAAGACGTCAAGGATCAAATTTTCATGCAAAATTGAACAATGGTGGATGGTCAACAAGCTAGGGTTTTTCTAAGTAGATTTCGATCCCAAGAATCTGATGCAAGTTTCCATTCCTCAATCAGAGGTCAATTGACCCTCCATTTAATCCTTGTAAGGTTTAGCACTCTAAAGAAACTATTTGATTCAAGAGCCAAAAATTACACGAAAGGGTAAGGTTTATAGATTTCGGCGTCACGGAGCAAGCCATCCAATTGGATCGCAATTTCAAGTCCATTTGCCCCTCCAAACACACCAAAAACCCTCATGAAGTAGGGTGAAGTGGTTTATCCAAAGTGGACATTTAATAAATGATAAGAAATAAAATGTAAATGAAAAAAAAAACATGCAAATTATTGCTTGACAGAAGGAGAGGGCGTTTTTTATTTTGCATCCCATTTCTGGATGGATTTGTACCTCTTCAATACACCTCGATCAAGAGAGAGATCGAGAGAGAGAGAGATGAAAGCCTGATCTACATGCCAAGAGCAAGATTTTGATTGTAAGCATGTGAAATATGATCAAGGAAATGAAAATCTGATTTCTTAGTCTTTCTCTCTTCTCTCTCCTCTTGCTACGTGTTCGTATGCTTGATTCTATGAGAGAAGGGGGTGGGATTTGATGAAAGATGCTGATGGAGTGATGGTGCTAGAGCAGAAAGGATCATATATCGAGCTATAGAAGAGCCACAATGGCCAAGAAAGAGCGTTAGCAACCTCCCAATCTTGAAATACGAGTCTCAAAAAGCGTGTTTTTATGCACAAGTGATCATTCTACTTGTTTTATGATAGATTTTAGTTGAAATTGTTTGGAAATGGTTGTCTTTGGTTGTTAATGTTGTAATTTGTTATAGATGCTAAAAAAAATAAGAAAATTCAATCACATAATAATTTATACATGAATCCGCAAAATCCACAACTACGCGGTTTCAAGGAAAATTGTCAATTTTGGGATTTGTGTGGTGTTTATGGGATTCGTGTGGAATTAAAAATGATATAAAATTTATTCTCGACACATATGATCAATACAAACAAGAAAATTAAAAAATATCATATTTTATGCATAAATAAATAAGAAAAAATAGAAAAATAGAGAAAATATAAGTTTTTTTACATTCGAAGAATAAGAAAAAATAAGATTTATGTGTGTGGATGTGTGACATGGTTGGAGCATGAGGAATGACCCTTAGTTCAGCATTGCCTTTGTGTTAAAGTGGAGTCTTTATCGCTTTTATAAAGAAAAACACATTAAAAATGCTTCCTACACCTATCAACACATGCATAACCTAAGCGTGGTAGGAAGAAGGAGGGGTTTTGAGGGTGGCTAATTGTTGATAAGATTCTAAATTATGATCTTTTTCTAAGGCATAGCATATAGGACATTTATGGTTTACATTTAAGAGGGTCTAGTAGCACAAGAATGCTCGGTGCTAACCCTCAGCAACGCAACATTACGTCTAGATTAAAATCATTGAAAGAAATGACTTTGCACCTCACAATGCTACTTTCTAAATGATAAAATGATTGAGAACTATGGTTCATACACAATTGCATTGCACGCAACTCATGGTATCATTACTAGATGCATTGAAATTGTATTCATGCAGATGACCTACCTTGAGTATGTGAGATATCCTAAGCTGTTGGTTTAGATGATCGGTTTCATTGGGGACTATTTACTGAGAAAATATCTATATCTCCTGAAACTTTTGAAAACAAGAGTGGAGTTTATGATGTACATGCTATTCATGTTAGCGGTGTATTGAGGGGCCAATCCCCAAGGTGTAGAAGAGCCGTAGTGGGGCTGTGTCATTCAGTTGAGGGGTATTGAGAAGTAAGCATGGGAACTCTGCTTATACTAGAGAGGATAAGGGTAGCTAGGTGTAAATGGACTGGAGGACAAGGGAGCAAGGGGAAACCCTAACCCTAACTTCTCCAGAGGCCATATAAACAGCCTAAAGTATACACTCAGAGTTGCGGAGAGTGTACTAGTTGTACCTTGAACAACTGACTAAGCAAGATCTTATTCTTGTACTTGAGCTCTCTCTCTCTCCCTCTTGTGCACACTCTCTCATGCTTCCAAATTTGATTTTCAACATGGTATCAGAGCCATCTCTAATCCTTTATCTTCCTCAACTTCCTTACATCAGTAAGTGCGCATGAGCTTTCAATTTCTACCTCTTGCTCTTGACCACCATAGCCACAGCTTTACCCACCTCTATTGGAGGACCTAGGGAGGGCAAAGGAAAGCATTTCAGCTCAAGGTTTCTTCTAGAGATATTCTCTCAACTCAGGGTGATTTGGCATGGCACATCAAAGCCACGATTAGGCGATGTGGAGGGTAGTATTGCAACAACCACAAAAAACGGTGCAGATTTGCAGGCGATATCTTCCAAAGCTTAGCGTGACCTGTAGACGAAGCAATCCTCCCAGCAAGCATAGGGCTTTCATAGCCCCCCTAGTGGGCCATCTCGCTCTAAGAGGGTTTGAAGAAATTCCCCCTCTATTGACTACTATGAGCCAAACCCTAACTATGGGTTTCTGGGTGCCATAGCCAGAAAGCTTCAAGCTTTCTCATTTTTCAAATTTTTCAATTTGTAATCATTAACAATGATTCTAATCACTAAAGCACATGCTCTGAAGTGTGTTCATGATCTATGAGTAGCACCAACACTCTGGGGACATCATAAGCTCACCGAGAAGTGTGACTTCAATGTCGGTAATAAGTCAAGTGTCTCACCAAGCTTGACAAGGTAATACCTAAACATCTCAATCTTGAGATGAGTGCTTCTAAGCACTGAAAAGACATTTACTTACATCAATACTACTATCCTATGAATACTTATGTGATTGAAATCTCCTGGAACTCTTCATCAAGTGTCGAGGTCACTAATCGACCTTGCTCAACCAAATGCTCGTATAGTAAACCACAAGGAGGGGAAGAGCCAGAAGTTCAGTCAAAATTCACCTCATTGAAACCTAGGAAAATAGTAATACTTAAATCAAGGGTTTCTCGAAGAATAGGACCACCAAAATCTTATCTTGATATATTACCAACCTTTTTTGTCTTTACAGTTTTAAAGATAGTTATCATTTATGGGGCTATCAAATTTGCTATTTGGTTCATGCTTGGCCACCTGTAAAGGACTAGACACTGCCATTGCTTAAGGCAATAGGTAAGACCTTCCTACAATGGCCATGGCCTATGCAGATGTAAGGCCTCGAGTTTGCAAGTTCAATGAAAAAGATTTCCATCATGGCAAGTCTTGGTAAAATATCAAATGATGGAACAAGGCTACTAGCCCTTCATAAAATAGACCAAAGTTATTGACCCATCCAATCCCCTTGATGTAGAATACGATGAAAGAGCTCAGGCCATCATCATGCTTCATTTAGATGAATCTTTAATCCATCATATTGACCAACTCTCCATTGCCAAGGAGAAGTGGGGTGAACTTGAAAGGCTCTATGGCGCTACAGGGAATAACTCCAAGATCTTTCTAAAGATTGAGTTTTTTAGCTTGGAGTATAAACAGGGAGAAGATCTAAGCAAGTTTATTTCACATATGAAGGGGCTTATGGCATAGGTGGCCTTTGTTCAGCCTTTGTTCAAGCACCAATTCATGATGAACATGCCATTTCCATTCTTTTGAAGTCTGTGAAGAAGTTTTTTCCAACCCTTGTGACTACCCTAACCAATATCCCAAACCCAACTTTGGCAAGTACCATCCAGTCATGCCTGGATGAAGAGAAGAGGAAGCATCATGAAGGAACTTCAGCATTTCCTTCCCGTGAGCAAGTGTTAGTCCATACAGCTTCTACAAAGTGATCCTTCTGTCATAAAAAATGGCATATTGTAAGCAATTTCTAGAAGAAATATCTTGATAAAATGAAGTGTAATAAATGCAAAAAGATTGGGCATATCACCAATAAGTGTCCCAGTGTTCCCGAAGACGTATCTAAGGAATTGGAGGCTAACTTTGCCTCCCGATCCATAGATGATCAACTCTGTTGAGTCTTGTAACACTTTCTACCTATAACCTTCTTTTGTAGCATGATTTATAAAGGCATCTCATTGAGGATTAAGGGGAGGCATCCTATCATGCTTTATCCAATGCCACCTAGCATTGAGGCGGGTATTGAGAAGTAAGCATGGGAACTCTCCTTATACTGGAGAGGATAAGGGTAGGTAGGTGTAAATGGACTGAAGGACAAGGGAGCAAGGGGAAACCCTAACCCTAACTCCTTCAGCGGCTATATAAACAGCCTAAAGTACACACTCGCAGTTGAGGAGAGTGTACTAGTTGTACTTTGAACAATTGACTAAGCACGATCTTATTCTTGTACTTGAGCTCTCTCTCTCCCTCTTGTGCACACTCTATCATGCTTCCAACTCTAATTTTCAATAAGAGGTGCCTCCTTTTTCTGTGCTTACACGGTTTTTTACATTGATATGTGTAGGGACTCCCTCTGAGGAGTGTGGGAAGGCTTAGCTGTTGGATTACAATTCAAAACAAATGTGAAATTTATGATAGAAGTTAGGCCAGTGTGTCCCTTAGACGCTCTTGCCATGAGGCCAAGAGGGTGTGTTCTTTGAGTATAGAGAGGCACGGCTAGTGTCTAGAGAGTCAATGTTGGGCCCATTTTGGGTCCCGACAATAATAATCTTATTCAATGAAAAAAGATGTAAAAAGATATACCAAAGATAAGTCATGAAGTTAATACTCGATATTTTCAAAAAACACCATATTGGGGAATATGGAATTTCCATAAGTTTGGGAGACGTAGTCAAATCTTTTGGATTTGTCATAACTTGAACACTATAACTCCAAATTGAGCACTCTATAGCTCAATAGATTCCATTTTTCAAGCGCTTTCCAATGATAGGTCACATAATATGGTTTTGAGAAACTTATGGGCATGTTATCTGGATGCCATCTTTTTAGTATTCAAAAAATGGAAATTGGGAGATTCCCAAACTCACCAATATTGTGTTAAAATTGATAGATCTAAATACATGGCTTGTTTTTAAAACCCATTTATTTAAGCACTCTTGATTCTTATTCTCTACCTTCCCTGTGAGTTTCTTGCTCTACACAATATGAGGGTTTCTTTTTGCCAGAGCATCCACAAGGCATCCCTCTCGTTCCATGAACTCTCGCATCATCTTTAATAGAAGTGCGGGTGAAACTTGGAAGCCTAAAACTTTTATTGTAAATGATTAGGTTACCATGTTACCATCATGGAAGGACTCACACAAGGTGAAAAAGGTGAAACAAGAGGATGTAAAATATCATTAGACACGGAACATATTGCTACTTTCAAAGCTACATCTTAAGAATCTTTGCTCAACTTTAGCATGTTTATATGGCTAGGACTTGCCTCCAACTAAATGTATTTGTCTACAAATACATAGTAAGTTTTAATATAAGTAATAAATGTAATTTTTGTTCAGTTTATACTAATAGAAATGAATTGTTTTCTGTAGACATCTTTCCATCAACAAGTTTTGAGCAACATTCTATAGAGAGCTTAAGTGGTATTTTTCAAAACATTAGAAGATAGTTGAGATACGTTGAAGTTCTTGATAATACAACACAAGTTCAAGATATAAGTTGCATAGCTTGATTTGTGATAAAACTTGCAAAATCTAGTTGTGCACACCTAATTCACAAAACAAAACAAAACAAAGTTTCAATTCAACAGTGTTAACCATTGGCAAAAGAGTCAAATGCACTCTACCTTTTGGAATTTATATACAACTCTTTTTCCAATAGAGTAGACCATTGAAAAAAGAGCTAAATACATTGTGCCTTATAGAATTTATGTACAACTCAGTGTTGTACTTTTTGAACCAAGAATAGAAACATTTAAAAATTTGTTCTTACTCATTGGCATTGTTGTAAAAAACATTTGGCTAGAAATTTCTACTTTTTAATGCGATTGCACACGTAATAAAGTATTCAAATTATATGTTTAAAAGAATTTTATTCTATCATTTGAATTACACAAATATTAGTAAATATGTAAAGAAGTACGAAATGATAATTTACACTTAAGGTGATCAATTATTGGGCTAAATATACAAAATGATATAATAGATACTATAGTGTAAACATATTATAAGTTTTTAACAAGACAATACAACTTCTAGATATATGTTCAAGCTGAATGGTGTAGACCATTGCCTTTTATAAGTCATATATTTCTCATTATGATATTTTTTGAGCCAAAAATATATAAAGCATTGAGAATTTGGTCTTGCTCAGTAGTGCTTCTTATGAAGAGAAATCTAAAAAAGCCTTTATATACTTCCATATGAGTGTATAAATTAAAATATGTTATATCTATATACCCAAAGTATTTTATTACATCATGAGTTATAAGATATGAGTATGTATAGGTCAATATGTAAAAGAAAATACTTGTCGAAGTATTGGATATATTCACAAGAATAGCAAGGCCTCAATCTTCTTTTTGTAGATCTCTTTCTCTATTCCAAGTCCTTTTTTAACCTTCTTATCATGTCTCAGATGGCATGAATAGGGGTTTTTATCCATGCTTAAATTCCCTATTCGCATAATTTTGGATTTAAAAAAATAAAAATTTCAAGTTTTCTTAAATTATAAATAAAATATATGGTTTTTAAACATTTTCTCAATTTATGATATTAATTACTATTATATTTAATAATGTAATACATAATCTTTATTTTTATTGAGCCCTTATACTTTCTATAAATATCTTGTACTGTAAAATTTTAGAAATTTCATAGAATTTCTAGCTTATTTCTTATCTTCAAAATATTTTGAAGCTAAAAATAGCCTTAAAGAGTGTTGATAGTTACACTGGCATGTATAATCAAAGGATACTAGGAGCATTGGTAGGTTTTAGTGACCTAGTGTTGGGGTTATACTTGTGTTCAAAAAAATAAATCCTATTAATGTTGTGCAATAATACCAAGAGAATCGTAAGGGTGAGAACTAGTTTATCCTTAATGGCAAGTTCAATCTCTTTTAGTTTCACATATCTCTTATGTCCCCACTCATTGCACCAAAGGATATGATGCACTTCTCTTAAAACTCCACTCAACATTCCATTCATCTTCAATGATAGCAACTTAAATCTACAAAACTTAGACTCATATTATGCAAGTCATCTTCTACCACTCATCCCTAGAGACAAATTTTTTGTTAGTATATTGAAGTTCCATAATTTCCAACCATAATAGTAGAGAATCACAAGCATGCCCCCAAGAACTCACATCATCCAATATTGTCTCCAATCCTCTCAACTCAAGGAAGATTCTTTCTCTTTCTATTTCTTTGTATGATCATGAAACTATGTCACAAAGTCTCAACTTCCTCACCAAAAGTCTTTGTTATATGTAAGTCTCAAAACACTGAATTCCAATGTATCTCTTTTGTCTCTCTTTACAATGCTCCACTAAATTTCCAATTTCAACAACACAAAATCAATCACTCATAATTTAAGGATTTGTGCTCTCAAGGCACAAGTCATGAACCCTTTCAACTAAAATAAATATATGTATGCACCCCAAAGAGAATCTTTTTAAGTGATTAACACTCATCATAATAGAACTCTAAGTTAAAGTAGTATCTTACATGGACTTAGTAGCATCTTCACAAACATTCTTGAGTCTAGAAATAGAAACCATATGTTTTGAGAATCTCTAAAATATCAAAAGCTACCTCACATGCCAACTTTGGGTGATTTTATATATATATTAAGGAGTACACGAGCTCAAGACAAGTATTTATGAGGTCAACACAATCATTGCCAACCAAAGCTCTCTTGTAATACCATGGCCTACATTTCTCAATCAACAAATTAGACCTAAAGACCTTCAACCTAAACTCGATGATTCCATGTGCATAAAAGAGCCACCAACTAAACACACTATGGCTATCTTACTTTTCTTTTTTCAATCCTTTATGTGTAGCAACTTATCGTATATGGATCTAATGGTATCAACGTTCTACTATAACTCTCTCAAACACAATGCTTATGAAGATATTACTCACTTGGCAACGAGCTCCTTGCATTGGCTTCTAGCGAACACACTATGTCATGAATCTAATCCAATGGGCCATCCAAGAACAAGGAGGAGAGAAATCTAATCCTAAAAATCAACAAAAGAAGGTTACTTCAATTATCACCAACCCAATGATATTATAAGTCTAATCAAATCATGTAAGTGCTCATATCCTCCAAATATTATTGCTTGTTGTGACTTATCCTCCACAAAGCCTTACATTACAAGGGCACAAAGATATATTGGCTGTCATTTTTTACAAAAATTGGCACTGTCACTATCTGTAATACGAAATGCATCACAAAAAACATTGTTATTTGCATCACAAACTATGATGCCACTATCGACATAATTACAATGCTATTTGTGATGCAAATAGTGACACAAATTGTAATAGTGTTTTGGAAAAAAGATAAGGTTGAAAATTTGAGCACGACATTTTGAGGGCAATAAAAGAAAAATGAGAGAGAGAGAGAGAGAGAGAGAGAGAGAGAGAGAGAGAGAGAGAGAGAGAGAGAGAGAGAGAGAGAGAGAGAGAGAGAGAGAGAGAGAGAGAGAGAGAGAGAGAGAGAGAGAGAGAGAGAGAGAGCTGAAAGCTTTGTGTGTGTATGTGTGTGTGTAGAAGAGAGAGAGGGAGAGATCAGCATTCACAAGGCAAGAGGAGAGAAGTACAAAGGAGAAAAGGGAGGGAACCCACAAAAGCAAAGGGTTTCTTCTTCCAACCCTTGAGATGGTGCATTGTTTCTCCTCTCTTTGTTTGTGTATTTTCTTCTTTTCTATTTATATTCTTGCTTGTGAAGAGATGCGTTGAGAGAGAGGGAGAGAGATAGAGAAATAGAGAGAGGAAGGGAGGGAGAGAAAGAAGGCAGAAGGAAAAGAAATAAAGAGGGAAAAAGAGGGGGAGAGAGAAACATACAGAGAGAGAGGGAAAGAAAGAGAGGGGAGGGAGAGAAAAACAAAGAGAGAGAGAGAGAGAAAAGAGGGTGAAATAGAGGGAGTTAGAGAGAAATAGGGAGATGAAGGGAGTGAGAGAGACAAAGAGAGGGAGGGAGAGATGGAGAGAAAAATAGATAGGGAGGGAGAGAGAAACAAAGAGGGTGAGATAAAGGGAGGGAGTGAGAGAGAAATGAAGAGAGAAGAGATAGAGAGGGAGAAAAAAGAAGATGAAGGGAGAGAGAGAGAGAGAGACAAAGAGAGGAAGGGAGGGAGAGAGATAGAAACATAGAGAGAGAGGAGGGAGAGGGAGAGAGAGATAGAGAAACAATAAAAGGGGGAAGAAGAGAGAGAATGAGAAAAGGGAAGAGAAGCCAAGAGAAAAGGATAGGGGTAGAGAAACGAGGTAGAGAGGGGGGGAAGAGATAAAAATAGAGATATTGAGGGAGGGAGATAAAGAAATAGAAACAAGGAGAGAGAGAGAGAGAGAGAGGGAAATTAAAATATAGAGGGGAGAGAGAAAAAAGAAAATACAGGGAGGGAGAGGGAGGAAAATAGAGAGAGAGAGGAGAGAAAAATAGAGAGGGGAGGGAGAAGGGGAGAAACGAGGAGAGAAAGATAGAGACAAAGAAAGAGGGGAGAAGAGAAAGAATGAGAGAAACCAAGAGAAAGGAATGTGGGGTAGAGAAACAAAGAGGTACAGGAGAAGGGGGAAGAGAGAAAAAAAAAGAAATGGAGGAACAAAGAGAAAGAAATAGAAACAGAGAGATGGGGGGAAAGAAATAGAAATGTAGAGGGGAGAGAGAAAAAAAATAAATAGAGGGATGGAGGGAAAGAAACAAAAGCAAAGAAATATAAATATAAAAAAATAAGAGAGAGTGAGAAAAGAAGCAAAGAGAGAGGGAGAGGAAGAGAGAAAAATAGAGATAGAGGGGATAGAAACAAACAGAGAGGGAGAGAGAAAAAAATAATTATAAGGAGAAAGGGAGAGAGAAAAATAGAGTACAAAAAAATAGAGGGAGAGAGACATAGAAATAGATGGAGGGAGAGAAAGAAACAAAAATAAAGGCACCAATACAATGTCTATATCTCGTCAATCGTGTGGATACTTATCACCTCCAAGATTTACTACATCTAGTAGGTTCCTCTACTCCCTTGACTCCAAGTTTCACTCAATCATCAGTAGATGGCACTGCTATGGGTGCTACTTTGAGAGATATCACCCTTGTAAGTATGCCAGAGATGGACAGGGGTCTCTTGGTTATGCCTAGGAGAGTCATTCACAAATGGGAGAAGGCACATCTTAGAACCACCCCACCAAGGTATGGGTACTTAGTGGATGAGATGGAAGTCAAAAGTGCACTACAAGGATATGAGGGTATAGCGATGCCCATTAGTGACGAGAAATAGCAGCGTCGCTATTTGCATCGCTATTAGCATTGCAAATAGCGATGGTACCCAAAGGGAAAAAACACAGGCCGAAACCCGAGCGTGTCATTTTTCATGCATTCACGAAAGAAAGAGCGAAAGGGAGAGAGAGCATCTTGCTGAGAGGGAGAGAAAAAAAGAAAGAAGGCTTCTCATCGCCACCGCTGCCGTCGCCCACTGCTGCCATTTGTGAAGAAGAGAAGGAGGTGTACGAAGGGCGAAGAGGAGTCGTTGTCGCGAAGAGGAGCCGCCAAACCCTTCTTCGAGCATTTACGGTGAGTGCATTGTCCATTCTTGCTTTGCTTTTGTGTTTTCTCTCTCTTTTACTTGTTTTTGGTATAATTCGTGTGTATTGAGAGAGGGAGAGGAAATGAGAGAGAAAGAGAGGGAGAGGGAGAGGGAGAGGGAGGGAGAGGAAATAAGAGAGGGAGAGGGAGAGGGAGGAGATGGGAGAGGGAGGGAGAGAGAAAGAGAGGGGGAGGGAGAGAAAATGAGAGAGGGAGAGGGAGTTTTCTCTCTCTCTTTTACTTGTTTTTGGTATAATTCATATGTATTCAGAGAGGGAGAGGAAATAAGAGAGAAAGAGAGGGAGAGGGAGAGGGAGGGAGAGGAAATGAGGTATACTTCATGTGTATTCAGAGAGAGAGGAAATGAGAGAGAAAGAGTGGGAGAGGAAAGGAGAGAGGGAGAGGGAGAGGAAAAGGGAGAGGGAGGGAGAGAGAAAGAGAGGGAGAGGGAGGGAGAGGAAATAAGGTATAATTCCTGTGTATTGAGAGAGAGAGAGAGAGAGGAAATGAGAGAGAAAGAGAGGGAGAGGGAGAGGGAGGGAGAGGAAATGAGAGAGGGAGAGGGAGAGGGAGAGGGGGAGGGAGAGAAAATGAGAGAGGGAGAGGGAGTTTTCTCTCTCTCTTTTACTTGTTTTGGTATAATTCATGTGTATTAAGAGAGGGAGAGGAAATGAGAGAGATAAAGAGGGAGAGGGAGAGGGAGAGGGAGAGAGAGGAAATGAGAGAGGAGGAAATAGGAGAGGGAGGGAGAGGGAGAGGAAATGGGAGAGGGACATTAAACATAATAGGGAAATGAGATAGGGAGAGGGAGAGGGAGATGGAGGGAGAGAGAAAGAGGGGGGGATGGAGAGGAAAAGAGAGAAAAAACATTAAACATAATAGGTAAAGAGAGAAAGAGAGGCTGAGGGTGAGGGAGGGAGAAGAAATGAGAGAGGGAGAGGAAGATAGCAAAAGGAAATGAGAGAGGGAGAGAAGAGAGAAAAAAATGAGAGAATGAGAGGAGAGAGAAAAAGAGAGAAAAGATGTTAAACATAATAGGGAAAGAGAGAAAGAGAGGGTGAGGGTGAGGGTGAGGGAGGGAGAGGAAATGAGAGAGGGAGAAGAAGAGAGAAAAGGACATGAGAGAGGGAGGAGAGAGAAAAATAAATGAGAGAGGGAGATGAGAGAGAAAAAGAGAGAAAAAAACATTAAACATAATAGGGGAAGAGAGAAAGAGGGAGAGGGCGAGGGAGGGAGAAGAAATGAGAGAGGGAGAGGAAGAGAGAAAAAGGAAATGAGAGAGGGAGAGGAGAGAGAAAAAACAAGAGAAGGAGAGGAGAGAGAAAAATAGAGAAAAAATATTAAATATAATAGGGAAAGAGAGGGTGAGGGTGAGGGTGAGAGTGAGGGAGGGAGAGGATGAGGGAGGGAGAGGAAACGAGAGAGGGAAGAGAGAAAAGGAAATGAGAGAGAAAAAACATTAAACCTAATGGGGAAAGAGAGAAAGAGAGGGTGAGGTTGAGGGTGAGGGTGAGGGAGGGTGAGAAAAAGAGAGAAATAACATTACACCTAATAGGGAAAGAGAGAAAGAGAGGGTGAGGGTGAGGGAGGGTGAAAAAAAGAGAGAAAAAACATTACACCTAATAGGGAAAGAGAGAAAGAGAGGGTGAGGGTGAGGGAGGGAGAGGAAAAAAGAGAGGGAGAGAAAAAGAGAAAAGGAAATGAGAGAGGGGGAGGAGAGAGAAAAAAATGAGAGAGGGAGAGGAGAGAGGAAAAGACAGAAAAAACATTAAACGTAATAGGGAAAGAGAGAAAGAGAGGGTGAGGGTGAGGCAGGGAGAGAGGGAGAGGAAGAGAGAAAAGGAAATGAGAGAGGGAGAGAAGAGAGAAAAAACACTAAACATAATAGGGAAAGAGAGAAACAGAGGGAGAGGGTGAGGGTGAGGGAGGGAGAGGAAATGAGAGAGGGAGAGAAAGAGAGAAAAGGAAATGAGAGAGGGAGAAGAGAGAGAAAAAAAATGAGAGAGGGAGAGGAGAGAGAAAAGGAGAGAAAAAACATTAAACCTGATGGGGAAAGAGAGAAAGAGAGGGAGAGGGTGAGGGAGGGAGAGGAAACGAGAGAGGGAGAGGAAGAGAGAAAAGGAAATTAATTGTTGTTGTTTGTTGTAGTAGTAGTAGTAGTAGTAGTTTTTTTTATCTTTTCTTGTTTATTGTTGTTTAGTTTTTTTTTGTAGTAGCAGTAGTAGTTTCTTCTTCTTTTCTTGTTTATTGTTGTAGTTGTAGTAGTAGTTGTTGTTTTTTTTTCTTATTTTCTTGTTTATTATAGTGATTGTAGTTGTGGTAGTGGTAGTTGTAGTGGTAGATGTGGTGGTCATAGTCATGGTCATAGTCGTGGTAGTGGTAGTGGTACGTAGTCGTGGTCATGGTCGTAGTCGTAGTTGTAGTCGTGGTCGTGGTCGTGGTCGTGGTCATCGTAGTCGTAGTCATAGTCCTGGTCGTGATCGTGGTTGTGGTCATAGTCGTAGTCATAGTCGTGGTCGTAGTCATAGTCGTGGTCATCGTAGTTGTGGTCGTGGTCGTGGTCGTGGTCGTGGACTTCATCGCAGTCATAGCCGTGATGGTTAAAGAAAATGAAAGAGGGGGAGGAAGAGTAAAAAGAAGAAGGAACGAGAGAGAGGGAATAAACATACAGTATAATAAAGAAAGAGAAAAAGAGAGAGAGATGGAAGAAGAGGAGATAATGAATGGATAAAAAACAAAGAGAGAGTGGTGGTGAGGTACGGTGCAACACCAGGAGATGGGAAACACTCCGACATATATATGTTAATCTGTGGGTGGGTGGATGAAGACTTTACATACGTTAATTTTTGTTGAGTTACAAGAGAAGAAATCCCTTCTCAAACAATTTAAGAAAGAAAAAAAGAATGATAACAAAAACAAATTGT